>NC_090448.1:724562027-725768277 GCF_031143425.1 Pleurodeles waltl | reverse complement strand
GAGTATAGAATTAGATTCAGGGGGGCTCAAAAATCCTCGAGCCAGACCTGGGTTGATTATGTTGACTACTCAGTGAAAACACTGGATGGTTGGGTAACTGGAAATGAAGTGTATGACTATGTTGGGCTTTATAATTTGTTTATGAAAGAACACATTTTAAGTAACTGCTTCAATGAAAAGTTGCATCAGTATCTGGTAGACCTAGGTCCAATTTCTCCCCAAGAATTGGGAAAGAAGGCAGACCACTGGGTCAAGACTAGGGTAACCAAAACTTCCACTGGGGGTGACCAAAAGAAAGGGGTTACAAAGCCTCCCCAGGAGAAAGTGGGTGACACTAGAAACAAAGAAAAAGAGTCCCCTGTAGTCCCCCAAAAACCAGACCAGGTGGGTGGGCCCAGAGACACAACCCAAAACAAAGGTGGGTACCAGGGTAAGAGCTGGGATGCCACTAAGGCATGGTGCCATAACTGTAAACAGACAGGGCACCACACCAAGGACACTTCTTGTCCCAAAAACAAACCATGACTCCTCAGATGAGGAGGTCTTCATAGCCTTCAACTGGAAAAAGGGCCCAACAGGTGAGTTGGAGATTCCAGAGGGAAGTAGACACTTCCACCACCTACTGGTGAATGGAATCCCAGCCACTGCCCTGAGAGACACTTGTGCCAGTCACACTATTGTGCATGACAGGCTGGTGTTCTCAAACCAGTACATCCCAGGTGAGACTGCCAGAGTAAGAGTTAGCCCAGACAGGGTCACTTGTAGGCCAGTGGCTTTTGTGCCCATAGAAGTGGGTGGGACTTTTAGCTGGAGAAGGGTGGTAGTCAGTACAGACCTCCCCCTTGATTGTCTCCTTGGAAATGACTACCCAGAGGTTAGTCAGAGCCCAAGAGAGGAACTGGTCCAGTGCCAGTCCTCTCCCAAGGATTCTGGAGAGCCTACCTCTGCAGTAAATGCAAGTAGGCCCCAGAAGAAAAAGAAAAGGAAACAGAGTAGGAAAGGTGGACAACCTTTAGCCAAGGTTCCAGCAAGCCAAGGAGATTCTGCTCCAGTAGAGGAGAACTCCAAAAGTGGCTCTGATAAAGTCCAGCCTGACTCACAAGAAGTCCTGGCTAGTCAGGCAACTGTTAAGCCTGAGTGGGTGGCTCCTCAGCTAACAGAAGAAAGAGTGGAAGAAGGGTGTTTACTACAAGATGTGGTAACCCCCCACTCTAATACAGCAGACAGGCACCCTGAACCCAAAGAAGCCTGTAACTTAGCCCCTTCCCTTGTAGGAAAAGAGCTAAAGGTGTGGTTCTGGGCACTGACAGCTGTCAGTGGCCTCTGCTGGGTGTTAGCCTTTATGGCTGCACTATCCTTGGCATGGTGGTCTGACCCCATGCCAAATAGCAAGTTAGGCCCCCTGACCCTGTTGGTCATGGTGGGGTTACTCCAGCTCTGGGTAACCTCTTTGGGTAAGCTAGGGGTGACCCTGGCTAAGATAAGATTAGCAGAGGTGGATACCTCTAACCCCAAAATAGAGAGAATGGGTGAAGACATAAAAAGCACAGACAAGAGGCAGTTCAGACTAGGTCCCTATCACTGTGGAAGTGGGTCAGTTCCCCAAAGGGAATGACCTGAACAGGAGGATGTAAGGCAGAGTAGGCCCTGCAACAAACCAGCCTATTTCCTCTACTCTTCCTCGCCTAACAGACTAGGAAGACTCTCCCAGCTTTGGCTGAGTCTCCTGGCCTGTGGGCTGGGGGGGGCTTGTGTAAAGAAATGGCTCCCTGTTGCAGTTACCCCCCACTTTTTGCCTGATACTGATGCTGACTTGACTGAGAAGTGTGCTGGGACCCTGCTAATCAGGCCCCAGCACCAGTGTTCTTTCACCTAAAATGTACTTTTGTATCCACCATTGGCACACCCTGGCATCCAGATAAGTCCCTTGTAACTGGTACCTCTGGTGCCAAGGGCCCTGATGCCAGGGAAGGTCTCTAAGGGCTGCAGCATGTATTATGCCACCCTAGAGACCCCTCACTCAGCACAGACCCACTGCTTACCAGCTTGTGTGTGCTAGTGAGAACAAAATGAGTAAGTCGACATGGCACTCCCCTCAGGGTGCCATGCCAGCCTCTCACTGCCTATGCAGTATAGGTAAGACACCCCTCTAGCAGGCCTTACAGCCCTAAGGCAGGGTGCACTATACCATAGGTGAGGGTACCAGTGCATGAGCACTGTGCCCCTACAGTGCCTAAGCAAAACCTTAGACATTGTAAGTGCAGGGTAGCCATAAGAGTATATGGTCTGGGAGTCTGTTTTACATGAACTCCACAGCACCATAATGGCTACACTGAAAACTGGGAAGTTTGGTATCAAACTTCTCAGCACAATAAATGCACACTGATGCCAGTGTACATTTTATTGCAAAATACACCCCAGAGGGCTCCTTAGAGGTGCCCCCTGAAACTTAACCGACTATCTGTGTAGGCTGACTAATTCCAGCAGCCTGCCACACTAGAGACATGTTGCTGGCCCCATGGGGAGAGTGCCTTTGTCACTCTGAGGCCAGTAACAAAGCCTGCACTGGGTGGAGATGCTAACACCTCCCCCAGGCAGGAGCTGTAACACCTGGCGGTGAGCCTCAAAGGCTCACCCCTTTGTCACAGCACCGCAGGACACTCCAGCTAGTGGAGTTGCCCGCCCCCTCCGGCCCCGGCCCCCACTTTTGGCGGCAAGGCCGGAGAAAATAATGAGAATAACAAGGAGGAGTCACTGGCCAGTCAGGACAGCCCCTAAGGTGTCCTGAGCTGAGGTGACTCTAACTTTTAGAAATCCCCCATCTTGCAGATGGAGGATTCCCCCAATAGGATTAGGGATGTGACCCCCTCCCCTTGGGAGGAGGCACAAAGAGGGTGTACTCACCCTCAGGGCTAGTAGCCATTGGCTACTAACCCCCCAGACCTAAACACGCCCGTAAATTTAGTATTTAAGGGCTCCCCTGAACCTAAAGATTTAGATTCCTGCAACAACAAGAAGAAGGACTGCCTAGCTGAAAACCCCTGCAGAGGAAGACCAGAAGACAACAACTGCCTTGGCTCCAGAAACTCACCGGCCTGTCTCCTGCCTTCCGAAGAACTCTGCTCCAGCGACGCCTTATAAAGGGACCAGCGACCTCTGAATCCTCTGAGGACTGCCCTGCTTCGACGACGACAAGAAACTCCCGAGGACAGCGGACCTGCTCCAAAAAGACTGCAACTTTATCCAAAGGAGCAGCTTTAAAGAACCCTGCAATCTCCCCGCAAGAAGCGTGAGACTTGCAACACTGCACCCGGCGACCCCGACTCGGCTGGTGGAGAACCAACACCTCAGGGAGGACCCCCGGACTACTCTACGACTGTGAGTACCAAAACCTGTCCCCCCTGAGCCCCCACAGCGCCGCCTGCAGAGGGAATCCCGAGGCTTCCCCTGACCGCGACTCTTTGAAACCTAAGTCCCGACGCCTGGAAAAGACCCTGCACCCGCAGCCCCCAGGACCTGAAGGACCGGACTTTCACTGCAGAAGTGACCCCCAGGAGTCCCTCTCCCTTGCCCAAGTGGAGGTTTCCCCGAGGAAGCCCCCCCTTGCCTGCCTGCAGCGCTGAAGAGATCCCTTGATCTCTCATTGACTTCCATTGCGAACCCGACGCTTGTTCTAACACTGCACCCGGCCGCCCCCGCGCCGCTGAGGGTGAAATTTCTGTGTGGGCTTGTGTCCCCCCCGGTGCCCTACAAAACCCCCCTGGTCTGCCCTCCGAAGACGCGGGTACTTACCTGCTGGCAGACTGGAACCGGGGCACCCCCTTCTCTCCATTGAAGCCTATGCGTTTTGGGCACCACTTTGAACTCTGCACCTGACCGGCCCTGAGCTGCTGGTGTGGTAACTTTGGGGTTGCTCTGAACCCCCAACGGTGGGCTACCTTGGACCAAGAACTGAACCCTGTAAGTGTCTTACTTACCTGGTAAAACTAACAAAAACTTACCTCCCCCAGGAACTGTGAAAATTGCAGTGTCCACTTTTAAAGTAGCTATTTGTGAATAACTTGAAAAGTATACATGCAATTGAAATGATTCAAAGTTCCTAATGTACTTACCTGCAATACCTTTCAAACAAGATATTACATGTTAAATTTGAACCTGTGGTTCTTAAAATAAACTAAGAAAATATATTTTTCTATAACAAAACCTATTGGCTGGATTTGTCTCTGAGTGTGTGTACCTCATTTATTGTCTATGTGTATGTACAACAAATGCTTAACACTACTCCTTGGATAAGCCTACTGCTCGACCACACTACCACAAAATAGAGCATTAGTATTATCTATTTTTACCACTATTTTACCTCTAAGGGGAACCCTTGGACTCTGTGCATGCTATTCCTTACTTTGAAATAGCACATACAGAGCCAACTTCCTACAGTCCCCCTATGATGATACCTCCTAAGCGCATGGTCTAATTGGATATATTTCAAACTTTTGGAGGCTCCTATTTTTTACTCCTTCTGTAGGTCTTCTAGAGGAATTAGCACCCCATCCCTCCAGATGTCCCCAAGACTTTCGATACAGAGTAATCCCTATTTACGGAAACCCTTCAGAGTACGGAGCTCATTTAATTAATCACTATACCAGAGCGGAGTCATGGCCGTCAGTTTGTCACCCCCATCCCAAGAAGAATTTACTGGCCTCCCTCCATCCTCTCACTGCTGCCTGTGTGTGAGCAAGTTCTCTCCCTTCCTGAAGCATAACACTAAAGAGTACCCGGCATCTCCCGTTGTCTCCCTGTCGATCCTACAGGTGGGCTCCTCCACATTGGCGAATATCCATTCACTAATTGAGATTAGTTGGGCCACCCTGTACTACATCTGGATGTTAGGGACCACTATACCCCATCAAACACACCCCTCTGCAGCTTACCAAGTGATATGCAAGGACTACCTCTATTCTACAAGAGCTTGTGCATCTTGCCATTTATCTTTGTGAAGATATCTGAAGGCACCCTAAATGGGGTATTTTGGAGTACGTATATCAGGTGGAGCAGGGTCATCATTTTAAAAAGGGGGGCTCGGCCCATCAAGGACAGAGGGAGCCTCTGCCGGTGTGTAACATCAGCCCAGAGCTGATCCAGTTGTGTGTATAGGTTCTTTCTGAGGAACCCAGCCGAGTTTCTTGTCACATAACTTCCCAAATAGGGAAATCACTCGCTAGTCACCAGAGCCACACATCTTGTTGGTAGGGAATTTTCTTTGCCGGTTAAAGGAAAGACTTGGGATTTCTTCCAGTTTATTTGATAGCCAGAATAGGCCCCAAAAAGATGGAAAAAATGCAACAATCTATCTATGAAGCAGTGAGATTTTGTGACATATAGGAGGACATAATTTTTATACAGAGATATCCGGGCCTCTCACCAACCCCCTCAGCTATACCCCATATAAGGGGGTCTTGAAGCACCCATATGGCCAATGACTCCAGTGTAAGGGCAAATAGCCACGGCAATAAAGGGCAGCCCTGTCTAGTGCCTCTGTGGAGTTCAAAGGAATGGAACATCTGCCCATTAACTCTAACCCTCACCTGTGGGCAATAATATAATAGTTGAACCCAAGCAAAGTTCTGGGGCCAAATCCCAATCTGACAAGAGATGCATGTAGGTACGGCCATTCAGTACTGTCAAAGGCCATCCTGCAATCCAGCAAGAGTACTGCTGCTTCCTCTGCGCCTGGGGCCCCTGTTGCATGCACGATCCCATACAGGTGTCTCAAATTTAATCTAGTATTCTTGTGTGGCATAAAGCCAGTTTGATCCCAGTGGATTAACTTGGCCATATCGGGTCGCAATCTGTTCCCCAGAATTTTTGCCAATACCAGTTTCAAGAGGGCTGCGGATCGGTATGAACTGGAGGACGTTGTGGGCCTGCCTTCTTCATGTAGGACCACTACGGTAGCCAGCCATTGATCTACTGGAAGGATCCCCTATGCCCTAGCTGCTTGGAACATTGCCAGCATGTGAGGTGCCACGGTGTCTGACATGCATTTGAAGAGCTCCGCCGGGAGACCAATAGCGCCTACTGCTTTCCCGGATGGGATTTCACCAATGGCCATTTGTACTTCCTCCACCATCAGATCCTGATCTAGCTGTCCCTAGTCAGCACTAGACAGCTGTACCAGCTGGAGCTCCTGCAGGAGCTCAATGCTATCTGTGTGTGCACAGGCCCCGGCTATTGTATCACTCGCAGTATGTTGTATACCACTTTAACCTTAATATTCTGTCATTGTTACCCACAAGCACATTAACAGGCATTAAAAATGTCCTATTGTTTGAGGATGTTCAAATATGAGTTTCATTTGAGTCTGTTCTTTTAATCTGCGTCACCCAGATAAAATGCTCAGTCTGCACGGCTTAGCAGTCTAAACAATAATGTGCTGCTATTCTTGGTCACTGGAAAGCTTTATACTTATTTCATTCACATTAAAACCCAGATCTGCCCATCTCTGGTTTTTATAACAGATGGCTGCCTGGTGTTCTGTTCTTGTCACTATTGAGAGTTGCTCTAAAATACCAAATGCACTCAAAGCCCATCTCCAAATCATGCCAAGAAGTACTAAGATTATAAAATTTCAAACGTCCTGGGATGGAAATATGCAATTCTATTCTTCCATTTATTGCTCAGCAGCTCAACCAATAAACATTACAAATAACCATAAAGAGTACAAATCCCATGAATCACTGAAAACAACAACTCTGTTATCAACATCCTGACAGTCCATATAAAACAGTCCCCAAAGAAAGCCTCTTTCTTTGTGTGTCAGCACTGCCCATAAACCTATTCTGTTACTGATAACCTTGTTTCTGCTGGTTTCTATTCCATTCCTGTTCAAAAGAACAAAAGTTTGAGACTCCATCCTTATGCTTCTTTCTAGTTACCACAAACAATTCAGTAATATCAGTATGGGTTCATTTCAAAACTATCCAGGTGACTAATCATAAATTATACATAATTATCTGATACAATGTTGAAGTTCTCGTATTGAGAGGGAGGAGATTTGGCTGATATCCTGGTGCTGTTATACATCTTACCACACAGAGTTTTCGATTATCTGGAAAAGCCAGTTAGTGGACTGTTCTGGTATTGTATTTCATTCTTCTAGACACGGTAAAAGTGGCCCCTTCTTGAGTACTAGCTCATATGTCTAATGCCCCGTCGTATAAGACTGTTACATGAGATAAGACATAACAACATTACCAACTTGATTGAGATTTTTGTCCTGGACAAGAATTGATTATTTTGCCAAGACTCTGGCATGTTCAGAACCAAATTCTTGTCACAAAGGCATGTGTATTTCAGTTCTAGGGGACTGACAGTGGGACACCCCTGAGTAACCTTCCCATTAACAGTTGTTCACTTAGAGATATTCCACTGCTCATGCGACCTATGGAAATAGTTGATCTATAAGCATTGATAGTTTGATTCAGCAGGCCCTTGCCGGCCATTTCTGGCAGGAAATTCAAGATGTGTACTACATCTGGCACCACATGATCCTTATTCCTTCTCTAACACCAGCGTGACCATCTATATCAGGCTGCACGGTACTGATTTACAGTGGACAGGCAGAAATTCCAAAACTCTATGGTCAGCACTGCCAAGTTTCTCGACTGTGTCCTTCCTAGCCTGTTGATGTAGAAAAACTACTGCTACATCTTCCATTTTAACAGACTGGAGCATCAAGCCTTGTCCTTCATGAGGCAATTCACTGCAAAGCATCCCACCAGTAGTTCCAGACACTTTGTGTATAGTTTACTCCTACTCTGGCCATGCTCCTCCTTTGGTAGTATCCCAACAATGAGCCCCCCAAACCAAACAACTTTTGTCAAATTCTATGATGAAGTCTGGTACGAATCCAAAAATGGTCTTGCCATTCCAGGCATCTGTATGATCCAACCATCATTGAATCTTCATCCAGCTTTGTTCCGTCAGCAACACATCTTCCGAGTATAACAGACCTTTCCTGAGGTACCCTGCTTTGAGCCTTTCTAGTTGCCAAAAATGGAGAGGTCCTGGGAATATGGCTTGAATCAATAAGGCTAACAGACATACCAATCTAGCAAGAATTCTCAGGAAGACCCAACACTTCAATAGGTCCTCCTCATTCCCCTACTTATGAGTGCCATCTTCCTTTGAGGGAGCCCTAAATAACTATTGTTCAGGTTGGGGGTCCACCTCTGACTTCACTGTGCTGATCAGAACCCCCAGTCTCTGAAGAAGGGACATTGTTGTGTCCAGTTCAAAAGCAGGAATGTTAGACCCTGATTCATCTCCAGGATATCATCCAGGTACATTTTAATCCTAATGCCCCTGAATTATAGAAGGGCTGTAGCTGGTTTCAATGCCTTGGTGAAGCACCATGGCACAGAGGAATGCCCAAGGGCTAGAGCCATGAATTTGAACATTGGTCATCCTACATGAATTGGAGGAACCACCTCTGGGGTGCAAAACTAGTGATAGTGAGCTATGTATACTTGAGATCCAATCTGACCATCCAGTCGTTCGTAAAATTGTAGTGAACAGATGCATCCCTTCCATTTTGAAGTGGCAATTAAGAAAGCAACCATTGACTTTCCTTAAATGTACTGCCTTAATCTGGCCTGGCCCTTTTCTCTGCCAGTAAGAGGTTCCTTAGAAACCCCCTCTGGTGCAGTGAGATCAAGACCACTGTCCTTTTCGCCTTCTTGTCCAGGAGGACTACCTCCAAGAATATATGCAGTTTGGGTCTCCTTCCCTGAATGGGAGTTTCATAAAATTCTATCTGAAATCCTTTGATTGTCTGCAAGACTCATGCATCCCAATAATATCTTCCCATCTGTGAAGAAATAAACTCAGCCTTCCCCCAAACCCTTGTAAGGGAAAAGGGGAACTGCTTACCTGATGGTCCACATGGAGTATTGGCACCAACTGCAGGGCTCCTCAACCACCACAGCCCCTGCCATCACTTCTGGTGGGGAGGAATCCCCCAAAGTCCTATTTGGTGCTGCTACAGGGGTCATATCCTGTTCTGGTATTTCTGGAAGCTGAAAAATATGGTCAGCTGGTAGAGCACACCCTGCATGTAACAACCCAGTCAAACACCTTTTGGACAAAGACCTTCCAAAGTAACTGTTGTACCTTAACCAATCAGGACAATGTGATGACTAATTTTGTGAGTTCCTTTATGAAGCGGACTTCCCTCCATCAGAACCACTTCGAGTCAATTTTGATTAGCTGAAAATTGCATCTGTCAGTTGACCGTGAGCAGTTTATGTTTCCTTGGAAAAAAACTGCCTTTTGAGCCCACTGAGAAGATATACTTGGAGAAATCCATTTTCCAGTATCTCTCTGGCCTCCTCAGCTACATCCAGAAGTTTTGACATTTTCCCCACTACATCCAGTAGTTTATCCTGGCACTTACACCAAGAGCGGTCTACCCCCTTCTTGGGGTCTTAGTGATAAAAGTGGCCATTTCACATCTATTTCTGGGATGGAAGCAACTTGCTTTTCAGAAAATGACTTGGCGGTATTCCAAGGTTGGTTATTATCCTCAACTACTTCCAAAGCGACAGCTCACCTTTTAAAGAAAGCGTGCCTTAATCTAGCAAAGGCATATGGGGAAGGGGAGGAATTGTCACTCTTGACCTTTCCCATAGGTGGTGTCTTCTTATCCCCTTGATGTTCCACAGCCCAAGCAGGCCTCATGCCTTTCCCTGTAGAGGGGTCCCTATTGCATTCTGTTGCCAGAAGCAGACTTTGCCTGCTCAGGGGTTTTACAGAAGACAAACAACACCTCTTTTTGTAAGGGTGCGTCAATAGTATCCACAAACTTCTCATACAATTGGTGGAATTGTTGGTCCTTGCTCATCTCTTCCAAGAACTCCTCCCTCCTAGCGCCTGCCATTCATTATCAGGTAGTACCACAGGTATTTTTAATGGAACGGCTTTCATCAGCCTCTTACTCTGTTTTTAATATTGTTTACTGGTGCCTTTCTTGGGAACAATGCCCTTGTAGTATTGGGTTCACCCTCCAAAAGTCGATTGTCTTGAGGTATAAAGGGCCCTACTGATACCGTGGACAGTGCTTACTTTCTTTCTTAAAAAAGGAGCATAGTGAAAGGTTGGAAACTTTCTCTTCCTCTATGGTTTCTAAACTGATTGGAGGTTCAAACTAATGATCTCTTTGAAAAGAAAACACACTCCTTCTCTGGTGCTTTGTTTCTCTCCCTTCATCGTGCAGAGATAGAGTCCTAAAAGATGCACAAGTGGCCACCAGCCACCCTTGTCAAGGGAGGCTACTGCACCATCAGCCAGCGTCGCAACCTTCATTTCTCAACTGCCGCTCTGCATAATGTGCATCTTGCTTCAAGGAAGCATCGAGTCAATAACTATATTTCCCTTTTCAGAAAGGGCCACACCCTTTTTGGCTACTGCGCCTACCCCAACTATGTGCTGTCAGCCCACACGAAGTGAGCGACCACTATAGTACCTAAGGAACCTGCAAAAAAGGAGTTAGTTACCAACAGCTGTACACTATACTGACAGGTACAGTGTCATGCATGCCACCCCTACAGCCATTCCCTTACCAATCACAAATATAAAACTGTCTTCAAGAGCAGCACTTATCTGGCAGCAAAGAAAGAGGAAAAGCATTTTTATGGAGATTGTTTACATGGATCAACAGGGTGTTGATGATATAGTTCTCATTTTCGAAGACTCACATGAGTTGTTTCATAGTTATATGTAATGTTTATTGATTGGTCTGCTGAGCAATAAATGGAAGAGAGTCAAAGCATAATTTGAGCCTCTAGTCCTTATGTTCAATGTTCTTCTTACTAATTCCAATATTTACTCATGGCTCTGTTTTTAGTATAATCTCTATTTTGTTAACACCTAGACTCACTCAATACACTGTTCCTGATTATGAAAATAGACTTGCAGAGTAGCCTGGTCTTGATAAAACTCTACCTCACCAGTCTTCTGCTCATTTGTTAGGTATTTAATAGAGTGTAGAACTAGATCAAATGAGCACCAGTCACCTTAATATTTTACCAAGAGTTTCTAAACAGTGAAAAGAGTGTGCTGTTTTTGGGATTCAATTATGGCAAGATTACAGAAACTGGGATGTGTGTCACAAACACTGCTCATTACATTTCGTTTTGTTTTGGGGAAGTTCTAGACCTTTCATAAATTAATTTTCTATTAGTTTTCCTTATGTTCTGAATAAGGCGCAAATTTTAGACTTCATCCTTTACACATCAGTCATTATGCAGAAACACATTTATATTTGACATTGTATTTACTGTGTGCCTTAAAATTGTTAATGTGTGCCTATTTAAATGCTTTAATGAAATGTAGCCACTGAAATACTGAAGCTTTATAAACATGCACACTATGGTTCCTTTAAAAATGTTTTCATGTATTCATTATTCAAGTTTTATTGTTACACTTTAGGTTGCATTAGTTCACCTTCTCAAAATTGAATATTGCCTTAAAAAAATCTTCTCACATTTCTATATTGCCTTAAGCAACTCTCCACTCCTCCTTAAGGCTTTATTCCAACCAGCCTTAAGATCAATTTCCGAACCAATCTCATTCCGTACTTAAAACAGTGACTAGAACATTTTAGAATGTTTTCATATTAAAGAGAGAGAGAATGTCTTTGTGGAACACGTATTGCTTGTTCTCAGTTTCTGTAATGCTGTGATTGTAATTGCTCTGTACCTTAATCTATTGAGACTGAACCTATTGCGATATTTCAGCTTGACAGCTGTAATTCTGTATCTTTTCTATATTCTGATGACATGCGTATACATTACTGATTGGGATTAAATCAATTTAAGTTTGATAAGATTAATTGGACTAGAATGTGAATTCACGCCCCTGCCCTCTCTCACCATGTTTTTTTATTACCTATAAAGGGAGAGTGAATCATTTGGAATTTATCTCTCATTCACTCACTGTTCGGGTGCTGCTGCTTTCAGCTTTTACTGGTTCTTGCATAGAGTTTATGTCACACAAAACACCACAGAAAACTGTTGCCTAGTCCTTGAAGTCTCAGCAGTTCAGCCATCATAATTCCCAGATGACTACACCCTCGTCCGCCAAGCACAAATATTTTGAGGTTCCTTACAATGTGGTATTTGCCTCATATTTTTCAAATACATACTTTGGAGAACCCCTAATAAGTTCTGCTTACTCAATAAGTGACCCTTGTCTTGGATGTGCACCAGTTTGATTTCAGAATCAGAGTGGAGAGTGGACTTCGTTAGCCTGAAGTTGCGTGCCTTTTGTAATTGTGATTGGATTTATATAGCACTTACTACCCCTGACGAGGTGTTGAAGTGCTTTAGGGTGAGTAGCACACTACTCTGGAAACCAGGGTTAGACGCTCCACAGAGCCCAAAATAATGCAAAAATAGGAAAGATTAATATTGCTGATTCCGTAAACTAATAAGCAGATCACTTACCTTCACAATAAGCATTCAAATGTGTCAGATCTGAAAATTAAAAATAAATTAGAAAAGGTGGATCTGAAGTTATGAGAGAATGTACAAACTACTTTCAAACTGATACAGAAATGTAAACTTTCAGATCTGAGCAGACTGTTCAAAAAGTCTTGCATAACTTGCCAGGCATGAGAACAAGGCTTTGTACGTCAGAGACATATACAAACTTGCTTGGTAAGATTGAGCAGAAAGATGGCTGTCATTGTTACACTATTTGAATGCTTTTGGAATTCATATATGAAATGTAAAACATTGCCTTAGCATAACTGTAAGGGCTTGTAGTCTTGACTACCAATGATACAGTCTCAAGGCTAGGTAATGGAGGCAAGGTGTTCTGTGTTGGACCTGGTACAGTCCTGCTGGGGTGGAGGATTGGCCATTTCAGCTATCAGCTGGACAGGGCAAAACACAGTAGATCATTGCCAGAGAATTTCACCCCCACCCGCCACCACACCAGCAGTCCTTTTTCATAAGCAGCATACACATTCCCATGTAGCTACACCTTGTTTAGTTCCAATTCTAGTACTTAAATGCTGAATCTTAATAATACCCTGTTGGACTTTTGGCCATACGCATGGTCATCCCTAGTCTTTTTGCCTCCTTCCTCCTGGTTTTTCTGACCTTTCGCTGTTGGCTCTAGGACTCTGAGCACTTTATCACTGCTGACCAGTGTTAAAGTGCAGGTGCTCTCCCATCTAAAGTTGGTATGATTGGCTTATACCTGATTGGCATATTTAATTTACCTATAAGTCCCTTGTACAGTGGTATCTCTATACCCAGGGCCTGTAAATTAAATACTACTAGTGGGCCTGCAGCGCTGCTTGCGCCACCCACTGAAGTAGACTTTCAAACCTGTCTCAGGCCTGCTAGCGCAGGGCCTGTGTGCGCAGTTTTCTGCCACAGGGACCTGGCATCTAAATTTACTTGCCAGGCCCAGGACTCCCCTTTTACTACATGTAAGTCACCCCTAAAGTACGCCCTGTGGGCAGGGTGCCATGTATGTAGAAAGGCAGGACATGTGCCATATTGCATGGCCTGTCCTGGTAGTGACAAACAGCCTAACTTGGTGTCTCACTGCTGTGAGTGCTGCCTTCTCATAGGATTGCATTAGAAATGCCCTGCCTTATGTGTAGGGGTATTGACTGATTTATGAGGGCTAGCGTAGGCGTGTTTGGTATGGGTGTGATGGTGATAATAAATACTGCTTACTGGTGTGGGTGTATTTTTTATTACTATCACAGAAATGCCACTTCTAGAAAGTGCGCATTTATCTGTGCTTATGATTCTGGTGTTTTGCAGCTTGACTCCAATCCACGTCTGGGCAGAGTGACAGTTGAGGCTTTGTGCATACTTTTCAGACAGCCTGTACACAGGGAGGGTGGAGGTGTCACTGAGGTGCATCTACATACTGAATAGTCTCCCTGGGCTGAGAGAAGGGAGAGGCGGGGCACACCTACATTTGTAAAGGCTGTGCCCTGGCCTCACACAATAGGGTCGTTAACCCCCCACTGATGTTTGGAGCCTGTGCTGAAAGGAGAGAGGGGGCACTCCCAGAACCAGTTGTAACTGGCTGGAACCTCCTCTCCCTGTCATTGTAAAACACTGTAAAAAAAGGACTATAAGTACAGGGGAATTTTCCCCACAATTTGAACATTCTTGGAACTTGAAACTGGACACAGAACGCTGATGAATGGACTCACCAGGAAACCGCCATGGACTGCTGCTGCTGTGCTGACCTGTGACCTGCCTGGTCACTAGGAGGAACTGCCACCAACTGCACCCCTTGTGCTGGCCTGTAGCTGTATGCACCAGCCCTGTACCGTCTCCTTGATTATTGTTCCCAGGGGCAGGGTGCTGTGGCCCCTGACCCCTGCAACTAGCTTTTCTTTTGCCCAAAGAAATCACCGCCGCAGCCCAGGCTGCATAATTGTCTTAGCGCTGTGGAAAGCGCTTGATGGAAATCACCGCCGCAGCCCGGGAGCCTCATGGTGCCTTCACGCTCTCTACGGCGCCTTTTCTTGAATGAAATCACCGTCGCAGCCCGGGCAGGGCTTTTTGTTTCAAGCGCGAGGATCGCGCTGACTTTAGTGCCCCCGGGGCACTTGAGGAAGTGAAAGAAGGAGCAGCACGCTCCTACCGTGCCCCTGGGGGACGCGCACCCTTCGGAGCGCCCCCGGGGCACACCGGGTCCTTACCTTTCGGCGCTGCCTCCCCAGAGGTCGAGGGAAGGCAGCACCGCGGCCGCGCACCGGACCGGGTGCGGCCGCTTTTCAGGAAGCGGGAGCAGTGCCTCAACGGAGGCCCCTGCTTCCCCCACTTCGTTGGCAGCCGCACCGAGGACAAGGGCGGCTGCCTCCCGTCAAGCAGGACGCGGGGAGGAAGGGGGTTCCCCTTCCCCCGGTCACTGCGCTAGGGGCGCGAACGCCCCTCCAGCTCTCATCTTTTCCGCTTTGGGCTCCCCCTCGTGGAGAGGGCCGGTTGAGGCCCGAGGGGGGGGCCCTAAAGGCCCGAGGCCCCAGGAGGGACTCAATAAGGATCGGAGAGGGTGCGTGTTGCCCCTCTCCCGTTACAGGATCACGAGGCCCCCGTTTGGCGCAGGGAGCGCCGGGGGCCCCCTTGTTTCGGCTCCTCAGGCACTGGAGGTGCTTTTAGCAAAACAGGTACTTTTAAATGGACCAATAGGATCATAATTGAAGTTCTTGTTACAGACTTTTCTAATTGTGATATATTGCCTTCCTGTTCTTTGATGGTTTTACATATGTGTGCACATGTTCCTTTTATGGGCATGACTTGCTAATATGTTTGCTTAACTTGCCATAGGTTTTCTAATGTTCCTACTATGGGCGTTTTATGATATCCTTATGACAAGTGTTCTAATGTAATTACGTGTTTCCTGACTACTGCTTACGTTGCAGAATACTGAGTAACCTGTGTGTTATGTGTGACTACTGCTAGTTTGCAGAGTAACTAATGTGTAACGTTCTGACAACTGCTAAGGTAGCAGGATAGTACTGTTATGTGATGTTGGTCTAATAATTACGTTGGGTACAATACAGTGTATTTTTATATAATCTGGTGTTGTGTTTCCTTGGTGGTGGGGATATTGCGTCACATGTAGGTGTGTGTTGTGCAAACGCTTTACGCATTGCCTCCGGGTTAAGCCTGACTGCTCGTGCCAAGCTACCAAGGGGGTGAGCAGGGGTTATCTTGGACGTGTAACTCCCTTGCCCTGACTAGAGTGGGTAAGTTCTGCCTGGCTGAGGTGCATACCCTAGCCAACCAGAAACCCCATTTCTAACATTGGAAGTCAGCGGTGAGGATAGGACTTGCGCTTGCACAATACCATTGTGACTCATTATTTCACTACAAGGATTGCGTTTAGACCATCACATGTTTGGCTTCTCTTAACTTTCTCTCTTTGGTCATTTTTCCTGTTTTCAGTTCTCACGCTTGGGTATTGTGGTTGTCACAGTTGAGTTATTTGTACCTTTTCAAGATGGGGCTTACCTTTGATTTAGAGGACCTGCCGTTTTACACGCAGGAGGAATTAGAGGGGTTCTGTAGAGAGAGAGGGCTGCCTGTAGAAGGGGACCTCAGGAGATCTCTGAATTTCTTTGAAAGGTTTGTGACATTTACCCAGGGAGGGAGTGTGCTTAGGGGGTACCCAGAGGATCCTGAGTGTAGCGAGGGTTCCCAATGGGAGGGCTCCCAGACCTCATCCCTAGAGAGTGGTAGAGAGACTGATCAGGAGGGTGAGAATGACCGGTTGGGGACGCCAGTTGACAGGGAAGGCCCCAGTGATAGGGAGTCCCTTGCTGGGTCCAGTGTAAGAAGCAGGGCTACCTCTCATTCCTTGACGCCTGATGAGCTAAGAGATAGGCGGGAAGAGAGGGACCTGAAGTTGCAGTTAGCGCGCCTAGCTGTTGAGGAGAGAAGGGCTGAGGTAGAGAAGGCCTTAGTACAGGAGAGAATGGCAGAGGCAGAGAGGGCCTTTGCCAGAGAAAGACTCGCTCTAGAGCGCAGTCTGAAGGTTCTGGACTCACAAGCGCTGCAGGTGGAGTCCAGTGGTGGCAGCAATGTACAGTGCTGTAGCAAAGATGTTCCTCACATACCCATAGATCTGGTACCTAGGTTCCAAGAGGGGGGTGACATACGTCAGTGGTTAAAGGAATATGAGAGGGCTCTGGTAGAGCGCAGGATCCCTGAGAAGGATTGGGGAACTGGCCTAGGGAGTTTTATTCCTGAGGAGGGGAGGGATGCCCTACTGACTCTAGAAGAGAGTGACAGGGAGGGGTACTCCGCTGTGAAGAACGCACTGATTGTGAAGTATGGTTTTTCCCCTGAGGAATACAGAAAAAGGTTTAGGGGTGGTAAGAAACTGTCCCACCAGTCTTGGGAGGAGTTTGTGGAGGATTGCTGCATTGCACTAGATGGATGGGTGAAGGGTAGCACAGTAAACAATTTTGAAGGGCTGTTTAATCTGATTCTCAGAGAGCACCTGTTTCGTTGTTGTTTTTCAGAGTTACGCCAACACTTGTCAGTGTGTGAGCTCTCTGACTCCAGGGAGCTTGCAAAGGAGGCAGACTTCTGGTTGCGTACCAGAGGGTCTGGTGTGACATTAGGGGGTGTTCCTAATGAGAGTGGTCTAGGTGTTTCCCAACAAGGTGTGGTGGGAAAGGAATGGAGTGTCCCAGGTAGGTCCCAGTGGACTGGGATGGGTGAGGGACCCCATGTCCCGTCTCTGAGGAGAGGGAATGGGGCTGGGCTGAGGCCCAAGGTGCCCAAGATACCGTCCCAGGCCCCTGAAGGTTCCATGAGTGAACGCCAGGAGGTGAGCCTAACCTGTGCCGTAGGGCCAGCTGTTCAGAAGGATCCCATTTTGTCATTAGGATTTAGGCGGGTGGCTGGTGATAGCGTTCCGCCGGTCCTGGTGTCTGGTAGTCTCGCTCTACAGCGGAGGAGGCGGAAATCCAGACATAGGGTTGAGAGGGGGCTGCGGGCCCCAGTGGAGAACCTGGAGGGTCAGGGGTCAGCTCTGAGTGCAGAGCCCCCCGGGAATGACCTTGGTGAGACCATTTCTGGGCTGGGGGGAATCCAGACTCTGTCCGATGGGCAGAGGTCAGGAGACCTGCGCCAGCCAGACTCTTGTGTGGCCCTTGGGGAAAGTGTTTCCCTGATGGGGGGTAGGTGTGCCCCCCAGGAAGTCCTGGTGCGCCAGGCAATGATTCAACCGCAGGGTGGTGACTCTGGGTTGGATGATCAGGTTCAGGGGGTAAACTCTGACCTGATGGGGAGTACGTGTGCTCCCAAGGAAGTCCTGGTGCGCCAGGCAGTGGTTCAACCGCAGGGTAGTGACTCTGGGTTGGATTGCCAGATTCAGGGGGTAAGCTCTGATCTGGTAGGGGGTAGGTGTGCTCCCAAGGAAGTCCTGGTTCGCTGGGCAATGGTCCAGTCTAAGGGTGTCGTCCCTGGACTAGATAGACAGGTTCAGGGGGTAAACTCTGACCTGGTTGGGGGGGCGGTTAGTGTGCTCACCCCCCTGTGTGAAACTTCTGGTGGCTTCTCCCGAGGTGGGGAGACGCAGGACTCTGGAAGTGGGGTTCAGGGAGGGGGAAGCCCGCCCCGGACCCCGGTGCAACCCAAGGGTGTCGTCCCTGGGTTGGGTGGTCAGTCGCCAGGTAGTGATCCTGGGCTGGCGAGAAAGTTGTGCAGGGCTGCTGTACCCAGCACCCTGGCAAGTGTGGATTCTGGTGATACCCCTCCTAGGAGAGGAGGGCGGGATCCTAGAAGGAGGGGTAGAGGGAGGAGAGCCTCGCCTCTAGCCCCTGTAGAACCTATGGGTGCGGACCCTAGGTTGGTGGATCAGTGGCAGGGTAGAGCCCCTGAACTGATCAAAAATGGAGTGGAGACAGGTTGCTTTGCACCTGGGGCTACCGCCCCCCACTCATTATGGTTTCAGAGACCAGAGGCTCCTAGATGGCCTGGGGCCTGGTTCTGGCCATTGGCAGCTAGAGAATCCCCGTGGGTTGGTCTAGGCTGCCTGGGACGCATTGACAGAGAGATCCCAGTGGAGTCAGGAAGGCGTAGAACTGGAACATGCCCCTGCTGTTGTGGGCCTGGGTCCTTGTTCTATCGCCCCAATCAGGAAAGTACATCAAGGTATTGATTGTTCTCCCCTGGATTTTGGCTGGTAGGGGGTTGTGTTGGACTTTTGGCCATACGCATGGTCATCCCTAGTCTTTTTGCCTCCTTCCTCCTGGTTTTTCTGACCTTTCGCTGTTGGCTCTAGGACTCTGAGCACTTTATCACTGCTGACCAGTGTTAAAGTGCAGGTGCTCTCCCATCTAAAGTTGGTATGATTGGCTTATACCTGATTGGCATATTTAATTTACCTATAAGTCCCTTGTACAGTGGTATCTCTATACCCAGGGCCTGTAAATTAAATACTACTAGTGGGCCTGCAGCGCTGCTTGCGCCACCCACTGAAGTAGACTTTCAAACCTGTCTCAGGCCTGCTAGCGCAGGGCCTGTGTGCGCAGTTTTCTGCCACAGGGACCTGGCATCTAAATTTACTTGCCAGGCCCAGGACTCCCCTTTTACTACATGTAAGTCACCCCTAAAGTACGCCCTGTGGGCAGGGTGCCATGTATGTAGAAAGGCAGGACATGTGCCATATTGCATGGCCTGTCCTGGTAGTGACAAACAGCCTAACTTGGTGTCTCACTGCTGTGAGTGCTGCCTTCTCATAGGATTGCATTAGAAATGCCCTGCCTTATGTGTAGGGGTATTGTCTGATTTATGAGGGCTAGCGTAGGCGTGTTTGGTATGGGTGTGATGGTGATAATAAATACTGCTTACTGGTGTGGGTGTATTTTTTATTACTATCACAGAAATGCCACTTCTAGAAAGTGCGCATTTATCTGTGCTTATGATTCTGGTGTTTTGCAGCTTGACTCCAATCCACGTCTGGGCAGAGTGACAGTTGGGGCTTTGTGCATACTTTTCAGACAGCCTGTACACAGGGAGGGTGGAGGTGTCACTGAGGTGCATCTACATACTGAATAGTCTCCCTGGGCTGAGAGAAGGGAGAGGCGGGGCACACCTACATTTGTAAAGGCTGTGCCCTGGCCTCACACAATAGGGTCGTTAACCCCCCACTGATGTTTGGAGCCTGTGCTGAAAGGAGAGAGGGGGCACTCCCAGAACCAGTTGTAACTGGCTGGAACCTCCTCTCCCTGTCATTGTAAAACACTGTAAAAAAAGGACTATAAGTACAGGGGAATTTTCCCCACAATTTGAACATTCTTGGAACTTGAAACTGGACACAGAACGCTGATGAATGGACTCACCAGGAAACCGCCATGGACTGCTGCTGCTGTGCTGACCTGTGACCTGCCTGGTCACTAGGAGGAACTGCCACCAACTGCACCCCTTGTGCTGGCCTGTAGCTGTATCCACCAGCCCTGTACCGTCTCCTTGATTATTGTTCCCAGGGGCAGGGTGCTGTGGCCCCTGACCCCTGCAACTAGCTTTTCTTTTGCCCAAAGAAATCACCGCCGCAGCCCAGGCTGCATAATTGTCTTAGCGCTGTGGAAAGCGATTGATGGAAATCACCGCCGCAGCCCGGGAGCCTCATGGTGCCTTCACGCTCTCTACGGCGCCTTTTCTTGAATGAAATCACCGTCGCAGCCCGGGCAGGGCTTTTTGTTTCAAGCGCGAGGATCGCGCTGACTTTAGTGCCCCCGGGGCACTTGAGGAAGTGAAAGAAGGAGCAGCACGCTCCTACCGTGCCCCTGGGGGACGCGCACCCTTCGGAGCGCCCCCGGGGCACACCGGGTCCTTACCTTTCGGCGCTGCCTCCCCAGAGGTCGAGGGAAGGCAGCACCGCGGCCGCGCACCGGACCGGGTGCGGCCGCTTTTCAGGAAGCGGGAGCAGTGCCTCAACGGAGGCCCCTGCTTCCCCCACTTCGTTGGCAGCCGCACCGAGGACAAGGGCGGCTGCCTCCCGTCAAGCAGGACGCGGGGAGGAAGGGGGTTCCCCTTCCCCCGGTCACTGCGCTAGGGGCGCGAACGCCCCTCCAGCTCTCATCTTTTCCGCTTTGGGCTCCCCCTCGTGGAGAGGGCCGGTTGAGGCCCGAGGGGGGGGCCCTAAAGGCCCGAGGCCCCAGGAGGGACTCAATAAGGATCGGAGAGGGTGCGTGTTGCCCCTCTCCCGTTACAGGATCACGAGGCCCCCGTTTGGCGCAGGGAGCGCCGGGGGCCCCCTTGTTTCGGCTCCTCAGGCACTGGAGGTGCTTTTAGCAAAACAGGTACTTTTAAATGGACCAATAGGATCATAATTGAAGTTCTTGTTACAGACTTTTCTAATTGTGATATATTGCCTACCTGTTCTTTGATGGTTTTACATATGTGTGCACATGTTCCTTTTATGGGCATGACTTGCTAATATGTTTGCTTAACTTGCCATAGGTTTTCTAATGTTCCTACTATGGGCGTTTTATGATATCCTTATGACAAGTGTTCTAATGTAATTACGTGTTTCCTGACTACTGCTTACGTTGCAGAATACTGAGTAACCTGTGTGTTATGTGTGACTACTGCTAGTTTGCAGAGTAACTAATGTGTAACGTTCTGACAACTGCTAAGGTAGCAGGATAGTACTGTTATGTGATGTTGGTCTAATAATTACGTTGGGTACAATACAGTGTATTTTTATATAATCTGGTGTTGTGTTTCCTTGGTGGTGGGGATATTGCGTCACATGTAGGTGTGTGTTGTGCAAACGCTTTACGCATTGCCTCCGGGTTAAGCCTGACTGCTCGTGCCAAGCTACCAAGGGGGTGAGCAGGGGTTATCTTGGACGTGTAACTCCCTTGCCCTGACTAGAGTGGGTAAGTTCTGCCTGGCTGAGGTGCATACCCTAGCCAACCAGAAACCCCATTTCTAACATACCCCATTCTGGGTCTGCAGAAAGCCCAAGCCATTCTAGTACTGAGAACAACACATAGCTTTTCCACTGCACTGCAGTCCTACCACACCTATGCCATTCCCTGACCAAATCAATATAACACAAACCTGACCAAAAATACCAACTACCTACACCAGGACTCTGACACAACTCTGCCAGTATACCTGGAGCCACTCTGGCATTGCATCTGCTAACTGCCCTGCAGCACTCCACATATTCATTCTGGAAATTAGACCTCATCCAGCTGCTAAAATTCACCTATGTCCCAGCTTGTAGCAGCTCCAGTCATTGCCATTGTATAGCCCACACACTGCTTAGCTGACACCCCTCACTTCTCTGTGGCACTTTTTCCACAAACTGAATCCTAAGCACACTACTGGTCTGTGCAGCCCTCAAATTGGTTTACATTTTCAATCTGTCTCCGGACAGAGGATATGTCAATATAAGGACCAAGAGACAGATTCTGCCTAACGAGGTGCAAAAGAGCTTCAAGCCCCCCCATCAAATATATCCAGCATAAAGTAACTAAGGCACATTGTACTCATGCTGCCCCTCCACACTGCATTCTGCCCCATCATGTTTTTGTCTTCTGTGCTTTGTTGTCCCGGTTTACAATAGGACTTCTCAAATACCCTGTGCTGTGTGGTGCCCCTAACTGGGGTGCTTAAGATCCTAAGTCCAATGTTTTTGCCACTGGCTACCATCCCCTAATACTGGAGTGCTACCAATCCCCTCCCTGATGACACTAAAGCTATCCGCTATAGAAGAGTACTGCATCTTTTGCTTTCTTCTTCTTAAAGTCAGGTGTGCACTCATTTCAGAACATTCATTTAGCAGGCATTCTAACAGAGACAATGTTTAAATACTAAAACAAAGTGCCATATATATGAAAAGTGGTGCGTCATGTCATGATGCACCACTTTTCTTGGCCCCTCTCTAACGCCACCATGTGGGCGCAATATTTATAATACGGCACACCATGGCACACGTTAGGGAACTAGTGTCACAAATTATGATGCTAGTTTGGCACTTTGCAGGATTAGCGCCAAAGCGTTTTATGCTAAACCTGCAAAGTGAAAGGAAGCCCATTGAAAACAATGGGACCGTCATTTTAATGCCTGCCTTAGGCAGGTGTTAAAAATTACATAAAAAATGGCACCATGGAATCTCATAGATTCCACCGCACCATTCTTCTGGGCCTCCTAATGCCAGAATACCCCCCCTCCTTGCATACATTATGCCTGGCGCAAGCATAATGTGGTGCAAGGGATTACAAAGTGGTGCAATGCATGCATTGCGCTACTTTGTAAATATGACCAGGCATTTTTGTCAACCTAACGCCAAAAAATGATACAAATGTGGCGCAAGGTGGCACAAGTGGCTCATATATATATATCCCAAAATGTTTCCTGTCTGATTTTGCCATACTCTGAGCCATGTTCAGTAAAAGCTTACCCATTTGAAAACCAGTGAAAAAGTTAGCAAATTTGATTCTTGGGTTTGCTTCCTGTGCTGTCTGGACAAAATATTGAGCAAAAAATATTGTATGGACCAAATATTGTGTTAAGAATATCGAGGCCAAAAATATTACGGAGGTAAGTTTCTATGAGAAAGTTTTTACTATACTTACCTCCACATCTAAGTACCTTGAGGATATCTATATCCTCAAGGAACGTAGATGTGGAGGTAAGAATAGTAAGTGTATACTTTCTTATTTTCACTTACCTTCTCGATATTTTGTTCCTTGATATTTTTGACATGATATTCTTTTCAAACAATATTTCTGCAGTCACATTCTTTCAGACAATGCTTCCAGCTGTGAAGAACCATGTACATCTACACCCTTCCAATCCCCACACATTATGAATCTGCTATGTCCTAAGAACATGTTTGTAAAAGACTAGCACATGACCGTGTGACAGATTTGATACTTTCACCACCTTCAAAAAGTGCACACAACTCCATAAAAACAAATTCTATTAAGCACAGAGAAAATGTAATTGCTTCATTCCATAATCCACTGACTGAGTGCATGTTATTTGGTGTACTGTACTGGGAGCAATCTGACAACCCTACATGCGACATATGTTTTTCTCAGATATATTAATGTACTTAATTGCAAAACCTTATCCCAAAAGAGGCCAAGTATGGCCAGAGCATGCAGATTGATTCGTTCCGTTACCTTTCCATGATCAATGCAAAGAGGTCAAGGATTGGTTGAGCATGGATGGAGCCTAGGGTCTCCAAGAACCAATAGACTGATACTTTTCCCACCTCAAACATGATTTTCTGCACAAAGTGCTGAAATATAACGTGGCCCTGGACCCTGATTTTCACCTGCACCAATTAAAGATCATTCTTTCAGTTTGACGGTTTTAGGCCCATATTTATACTTTTTAGCACCGCATTTGCATCATTTTTTGACGCATAAGCGCCGCAAACTCACAAAATATAATTGTATTTTGTAAGTTTGCTCTGCTTTTGCGTAAAAAAATGACGCAAATGTGGCGCTAAAATAGTATAAATATGGGCCTTAGTGTGTCGAACCCTGTCTGTTAGCCTGCTTCTGTACTGCCAATGTGTATTGTATGGGACTGTCTCTAAGTCTTCTTTGTGTCTAAGCTTCTGTGTGCATGGGTGCCGGTTTGTTAATATGCTCACATGGATAGCTGCCTCTCTGGCAGTCTGTTTGCAAGAGTGGCTGTAGGTGTGTTGCTCAGCATGTATGCGATCTCTGCCATGATTTGCTTCTAGATTGTGTCTGTGTGAAATCACTTTTAAAAAGAAGTATTGAATGTGTCAATGCCTAGTTTTCTTGGTCTTCCGTAGTGCCAAGGTTTATGATTTTCCACTTCGACTAGTCAGAAGTTAATCAGGGTGAGTTTTTTTCCATCCTGCGCCGATATTCAATTATCATCTGTTTTTAGGACTGGCCTTTAAAGCATCATTGGCTGTCTCACCACGCTTTCGTTTTTGAGAAAAAGGAATCTATAACAGCCCTCCTCTTCTGTTGGTTTGTTCAAGTGTCATTCACATTTTGCTTCACACACCAGAGCATACAGCATGAGCCAGTGGTGCGGGCCACTTCGGGTCATTAGGTCCCGCCACAATGAGGGTCGGCGTTTTGCTCCTGTGTAATGCGCATTTCCCAATAAATGTAGTCCTACCCAGGGCCAGGTCTTGTGGACCAGTCTTTCCTCCAGGTGAAACTTCATGTACATTGTTATACAACTGACGGTGAGACTACCAACTGGACATCACAACCCTTGCACACAAGCCACTGCACTGTACACGGAGGAAGGCAGGTTCAGCGCCTGAGGAGCTCGGTATTGATGTGTACCAGCTGGCAATAGCGACGTCACACACCGACTTTCCACACCTCTCTTTCTCTTCCAGGCAGCCAGAGGCGTAATGGAGGCCCCCGCAGCCCCCGCGGTGCACGCCGATCCCCAGGGGTTCCTTGTTTTGAAGCCCTGCCCTTAAGCCATGTCATTGTATGACAGCAGAATGTGTGCCATGGCATAGAATATGAAACAGGTAAAAGCTTGGGAAAGCAGCTCTGCTTTCCCGAGCAAAAATAAACATTACAAAACTGCTTAGTAAATAACCAACCATTTAGAGGGTATTCTTCAACCAGTCGGGGGAGCATTGAGCTCAAAACCAATTAATATTTGTCCAGCCTTGGAGACTCCGGGCTCCGTTTCACATTCTGCTGGGGGCCACATCATTTTGCGTTACGTCAAGGGAGGCAGCTTCGTTTCTATGGCATTTCCTTCTACAGCTCCTGCTCTCTGGAATATGAGGTATCAGCCAGTGTTCCGGTACTTCCTTTATGAATATACAAGAAGAGTTCGTTAGTGCCTTTGACAGAAGCTGCAGCTTTTGTATTACCCATCCTGACACTCCCTGCGGTCATAAAAGCAAGTACCAGAACAGCGCACTCGGGACATCTATTGAATGCCCTTTTATCCTGGCCACTGCGGTGCTGACAAAGCACTGTAGTCCGATATTCACATTTCTAAATAAAAATGTGTTAATATCTGGATGCTCCATGTTGTTAACGCTCTCTAGGCCCTGGTGCTATATTTGTCTGTTCGAAGCACCAGAATGACCAGATTTTTTATTTTTAGATTTGGAACACACATATGTGCCTGGCTTGCAGTGCAGCACTTTTCAAAGTGCAGTGAAAGTTGACAGCAGAAATTCTAAATCATGTATGATGATATTTTTATGGCCTGAATTGGGATTAGTTTTCCCCTGAAGTGCCACATCGGAATCAGGTTCTTTTTACAGCAGCTTAACTTGAGAGAGTTCGCTCTCACGTCTGTGCTTCATTCTCGGCAGGAGCATATGTTAAGCTGTTCTTTCCCTTGAAAATGTCTGCTGTGCCATCTATTCCCTCTGTATTCTTCCTTTTGTAACGTGACGCCTAAATTGTTGCCGTTTTCCGTAGAGACACGTTTAAAACGCTCTTTTTTCGTGGACGTGTTACATTTTTAATTATCTCTCCACTTGTCATTCACCCGCCACTCCAGCCATCCATTGTATTTTCTCACTAGCTTTCTTTTTTCTTCCTTCCCCCCCCCACAACACGTTCTCTCTTGCATGTGTTTCTGTAGGAAGAGAGAGGGGACACGGAAAAGTTTGCTACAAATAATATCATTGTTTGTTAGCAGGTAGTGTTGGAGTGTGACCTTTAAAATTAATATTAACATCAAAAGCTTGCAATATATTCTGTAATGAAGCTGCATAGAAAATGTGTTAACAAAAAAAATAATGTATGCGTTTGAAATGTGCCCACGGGGAGTGGCCACCAATGTATACGATGATTAATGAAACTGATTAATGATGATTTAATAACGTACTAATGTATGACTTTGTATTAGCATTATGAGTTATGTATTCGGTTTGCTAAATTAATCACTAGGCCTTAGTTAATGAAGGTCTGGGCCTAGCTGCCTGGTCTCATATTAACTGTGTTTTTCTAACGTGCAATGTGCTGTTTCCTGAAGGACACAAAGCTGTAATTTTCCAGAAGCCAGATATGTGTGTGTAGCTGTAGTAAATTCTTTCTCATGGGACCCGACTTGCTCAAGGAGACATTCTTGCAGAATGCAACAGTGTAATTCGCAACAGGTGCAAGGTCGCCTGGACTACGAGTAGACAATGGAACTACTGACTGGAGCGTAAAGTGTAATTTTTCTTACCTGACATTCCACCAGATGAAGACGTCAATCAAAGGAGCCAATCGACTGCATGAGAACTGTATTAGGTGAAAATTCTAGTAAGGTGTGTGGAGAATTATTGGACGGAGATAATGATGCACCAAATATTGCCCAATGGGAAATTAGAGACTTGTTAGACAGTTTTGATATAACAGCATGACCCGAGGAGAAAAGAGACATTCTTCGCCATTCTTCATCATCCCTTGCTATTCTGAGAGACTTTGGACTCGTAATACGGCTGGTGGTATATCCGGCACATTTTAGACGGATTAACACCTTCCTCCAAAGTTGTAATTAGGCCCTTTGTCTTTAGCCGTCTGATACTTTAAACCATCCTCATCTTATTCCTTGTCCAATATACACTTCTCCTTGTGAGGGAAGAGCCTTATTCTTTAGCCATGCCCTACTGAGACTTGCCTGTTCTATCTTTGCTGGTGGCGAATCGACTGATGTCCTGAGGACGAAGACTGACACTGTTTGCTGACTCATTCGGATGGGTAACTATCTGATGATAATTGTAATTGTCTGTTTGCCTTTTCTTTCTAGGTACCAACTGTTCTTTTGATAGAGGCCATAGTTAGATGTTTTTCCAAATTTGTGTTTGCCAAATTGTTTTGCATGAAGCCCAACATGCGGATGCTAATTCAAGGTTAGTTAAGGAGTTCACTAATATCAGATGCAAATTGACAAATGACAAAATTCTTGCTTTGATGAATAATGTACTAATGTTACTCTGCTAAAGTTGTTTCATATTAACGTCGTGCTTCATTCTAAATGTTCATGACCTATGCTTTGATAAAGTTTTGCTCTGATTGCCAAGCTATAGTGGTTTTTACATGCTTGTTGTTGAAACTAATAAACATGAAATTTGATTGTAACTAATAGGGAATAAATATCCTAACTCATAACTAGATTTGTGTGGTTATTCATGGCTGAAAGGTCATGGTGCGTTCATTGTATTGATCTATATTAAATGTTATTGATTAGCTTGGTTAATTAGTTATTGTGCATATTGATGGGGCTATTGACCTATTGATTGTGATGCCAAAAGATATCTCGTTCTGGGAAGTCTCTAAACGTGGTCAAAAGGTTCATTGGCCTAGACGTGTCTCCTTGTATGTTTACTTATCAAGGTTCTGAGGCGTTATCAGTTTTGGTAGCAGAGGTAGATGGTTTGGCCCTCTGGGGCCCCAGGACGAGGGACCACTGTTTGACAATTGTTTTAAAGTGATGCAAATTGGAGAGATGATATGCCCCTAAGTCCCGAATGACTTTCCCAGAATCTCAGAGCTTGCTGAAGTGAGTTCGGTATGTTCTCGGCGTCCTAGTGATAGTGTGAATAAAATAGGTTTTGCGCTTGCACAGCTTATGCATATCGCAGGTGAATTGTGAGGTTTGTGAGGATTTTAGGCCAGGTAATGTTTTAGTAGGAGTGTGCGTACTCCGCAGTATGAGTGTAGGGAAGTCGGCGAACTTCATGTGAGTGAGGCGTTTTTGTGCTCAAAAATTGTCTACGTGGTTGTTGGTGATGTATGGACCCTGCGTGGTCTAAGACTCCGGAGTATATTGATAAGTGTATGAGACACTTGGTTTATGTTGTAATTTGTGCGGTTCAGTAGGTCAATCGGGTGTCATTGACGAGTCGAGTTTGAGTCAAAGTGAGTGAATGAGAACTTCGATGGAGATTTGGCAAGTGCGGGATCTGAGAAGGAGAGAGTAGCGGCCGAGGCTAAATAAAATCTCTGAAAAGTTCTGAAGCGATTGTGTTACCCTTTCCTGTAGTAAACCAGCAAATTTGAGTTTTGATAGTGCTCGCAATATATTGCATTAGTTTTTGTGTGAGCGGAGAGTGAGGAAGACAAGCTGCAAGACTTTGTCAGCCGCAGTGTGTGTGAGTGTGACGTCATTGGAGCCGCGCTGGGATAGGTCGGTTAGTGAGAAGGGTCGTGCACGGATTGGCAGCCGTCTGTCGGAGGCAATTGGTTGAGAAGGTGAGCGAAGAGAGTTCTGGGAATTAAAGTCACTTCCTGATTCGATTGTTAACAAAATAAAAGACGCAAAAATGAAGTTTTTCAAGGCTTTAAAAAGCGCATTGAGGGGAGATGTGTACATTACCGCAAGTGTAGGGGAGCCTATACTGCCAGAGGATACACTGGCCTATGCCGTAATGGAAGAGAGGGGAGTCACGCCATGTCTTTGGCTAAAGCAATGGTGCAAAGTGACAGAGAAAGAAGTGTGTTTGGCGTTTCCGGAGCACGGAACGTTCAATATAAGGATTTTGGAAAATTTGCCAAGGTTGATAAATTAGCTAAACCCAGCTACGAGGCCAGCACAGTTTGAGGCGCTAGCAATTTGGGAACTGATGGCAATACGACAAGAGCAACAGAAATTTGAGAGGAGAATGAGGAAAGCAGAAAAGACACTAGCAGAGCCTAGGTGGGATACCGCACAGAGGGTTTGGAGAAGAGAAACAATAGACGGAGTTAGGATGTTTCCAGCAATAACTCAAGAAGGTGAAACCCAAGGAGGAAAAGCCACTTGTAAGACGGATAAGGGTTCTAGCAAATCAAGGGAGACTAAGAAGTCCTGGGCAGAGGCAGATGACTCAGATGATGATGAGTTCCTTAATCAGTTGCTAAATGATCGACCACCGCCATATGCCCTAGATGACAATAGACTAAAGTACTAGTGCAGGTCCTATAAATTCGACGCAGAACCAGGGGACAACAAACACGGTACAGGTTAATACTGTTGCGACACCAATTCCGGTGCAGAATAGTGTCAGTGTGTCCACCTCTCCAGAGATGCAACCTCAGTTACAGCCACCACAGGTTCAGAGGCTTTACCATGAGGTCCCAGTACTAGAGACTACTACGAATTTGATGGTGAGATCAGATCCGGCATATACGAGACCAAAGGTGATACAGACTGAGCCAACTCCACTTTTACTGCCTCAGGTACAGCAACAGATGGATCCGAATTACACATCGGTTGCAGGACCGCAGTCAGCCATAGCACCAGGAATGAATAAGAATATGGGAGTTAATACTCCACAGGTTTTGGGAAGCAGGCAGATGCCAGCAGCCATATCCTTACCTATTACAGTTGGTCCACCAGTACCATTGTATGCGCAGGTGAAGCCTAATGTATGTGATCAGGGAATAATGACCCAAGAAATGACTAGAGGAGGGTTTGTAGGGAGCTCTCACGGGATGACCCCAGTGGAACCGACATTTGAAAGATCTAGATCTCTGTTAGACTTCAGTCCGATTGGGGTTCCTCCAGATACCATGAGAACAATCAGGTTTGGGACTGCTGACTCAGCAGATTCCAAGTGGGAATGTACCACAAACACCGATAGTGCAGGCTGGAAATATCTCTTTGCAAGGGTTGACTGGGCAACAACTGAATGAATGGTTAGACAAGATAAATTCACCACAGACCACTCCTGCGACAGCAGAGTGGTCGGAAAGAGAAGAGTACCTGAATTTTGTGAGGTTGGGCATGGAGACAAATGAACTAGTTGAAGGGAGCATGGGAGTGAACAGGCTAGAGTCATATACTGATGCAGAATTGAGGTATTTGTGCCCAAAGATTACTAAAGAAGTGAGCAGGGTGCACCAGAAGTTGGCGAACCTGGCAGACAAATACGATATAGACCTAGACAATACTAAACATCTGAAGAGGAGTTACAGTTTGGACTTTGAGCCTAAGGATTTTGAACACATTCGGTCTACTGGGATAAAGGCACACCTCAAAGAAATACTGCAGAGTGCACAAGTTTGGGGAGCATTAGAGAAGTGGGAAGGCAGATGGGCGAAGAAAAGAGACAAAAGGAAAAGTGACGGCCTAGAGCAGCAGGCGAAAGCCGTGCCATATACCGGTACAATAAAGATGTTACCAATGAGAGAAATGGCCAGAGGGGTTCTTGTCCATGTACCGTGGACCAGAGGTGATATTTTGTCATTCACAAATGATTTCCCCAGGCTGAGGGAGAAGCCAATAGAGTGGTATCAGCAGACGGACAGGTTTGTGAAGCTTGCGAAGTTCCTTTGGGAAGACCTGAATACTCTCTTTGGGATCATAGTTCCAGCTGATTTGTGGCTTGAGTGCAAGAGAAGTGTGGATAGGCTGGCTGCCGAACCGGCACGGGATAGGGTCACAGGAGCACTGTCGCCGGAGGTGATGAAATACTACTATAAGGTGATTGAGTTCTTGAAACAGAGGGTATCACCGCAAAATATTGATTGGCAAAAGATTGATCGGACAGTGCAGCAGGCCAAGGAGTTGATACATGCCTACTATGAGAGGTTGTTGAAGGCGTTCATGCACTATAGTGGTACAGAGGTTATAGAGGCAAAGGACATGAATCACCTTGAGTTCAGATTTGTTGAGCAATTGAGACCTGAGATTAGTCAGATGATAAAGAATCACTTGATCTGTTGGTAAGCAAAGCCGATTGACGAGGTGTTGCAGTATGCGAAGTACTGTAGTGACGAGACTGAATCCTTGAAGCAGAGGGTATCACCGCAAAATATTGATTGCCAAAAGATTGATCGGACAGCGCAGGAGGCTAAGGAGTCGATACATGCCTACTATGAGAGGTTGTTGAAGGCCTTCAAGCACTATAGTGGTACAGAGGTTATAGAGGCGAAGGACATGAATCACCTTGTGTTCAGATTTGTTGAGGGATTGAGACCTGAGATTAGTCAGATGATAAAGAATCATTTGATCTGTTGGCAAGCAAAGCCGATTGACGATGTGTTGCAGTATGCGAAGTACTGTAGTGACTAAATTGAGTTGAAACAGAGAAAGTTGAAGGAGAAAGTGATGGTGATGCAAATTGAGGCAGCACAGTCAGGGCTGCAGGGAGGTAGTCTACAGCAGATGGTGCAACAGCCACCAGGAAACAGGATGTTTCAGGCACAAGTGAGAGGCAGAGGTCAAGGGGGTTTTGTGAACAGAAGCACAGACCTGAATACTGTAGTGGTTCAAAATGATATGCAGGGGATGAAGAAAGTGTTACCTTGTCATGCTTGCGGGGTGTCAGACACTGGAAGCGGGAGTGCCCGATGATCGTGTAGGAGGGTGTTGTTCAACAAAGCAATGATGTTAATACATTCCAAAACGTTAAAGGACCAAGGTTGATCGGTCCTAATCCGAACTTTCAGAATAACATGGTTCAGATGCAGGGCCTTCAACCCATGCAACAAATGCAGATGCCACGTGTGCAACCGGTGCAGATGCAGCAAATGCAACAGCAGGTTCCTGTGGTACCTAGAGAGCAAATGCAGTTGCCCTTAGCACCAATGGAACAGCAATAGGTGATGCTTCCTCAACAGTCACAGGTCAAAGAATGAGTCAAAATAACACAGTACAACAATTCCCATTGGGTGGTGAGAATGGAATAAACGATGAATGGTCAGATGAGAGTTCAGATAGTGAGGAGTGCAGACTTGCAGCATCCCTAGAAGTAGATCAGAGAGGGCCTTATGTGCAAGGGAAAGGAATGTGTCACAAGGTCTCATTCTTGGTTGACACAGGAGCTACACGCTCTACAGTTAGAAGTGCAGAGGTTCCGAAATTGACCCTTTCGGGACGTACAGTCAAGGTGGTAGGAGTGCCGAATCAGCTCTTGATTAACCCGATCACGGATCTGGTTCAGGTTGAGCTTGGTACTTTTCAGGAGTTGCACAGGTTTGTAGTTTGAGATTCGAGTCCCCCTACTGGGAAGAGACTTAGGGGGTCATTCCGACCCCGGCGCGGTGGCGGGCGCCGCACGCCGGGCGGAAACCGCCCAAACACCGCCCCGCGGTCAGATGACCGCGGGGGGCATTCCGACTTTCCCGCTGGGCCACCGGACGATTTGCAAAAGATCGCCCGCCGGCCCAGCGGGAAAGCCCCAGCAAAGATGAAGCCGGCTCCGAATGGAGCCGGCGGATTTGCTGAGGTGCGACGGGTGCAGTGGCACCCGTCGCGATTTTCAGTGTCTGCCAAGCAGACACTGAAAATCTTGCTGGGGCCCTGTTAGGGGGCCCCTGCACTGCCCATGCCAGTGGCATGGGCAGTGCAGGGGCCCCCAGGGGCCCCACAAGACCCGTTCCCGCCAGCCTCTTCCTGGCGGTGTAAACCGCCAGGAACATGCTGGCGGGAAGGGGGTCGGAATCCCCATGGCGGCGCTGCTTGCAGCGCCGCCATGGAGGATTCCTTTGGCCAGGGGAAATCCGTCGGGAAACCGCTGGTTTCCCTTTTCTGACCGCGGCTTTACCGCCGCGGTCAGAATCAGCCAGGAAGCACCGCCAGCCTGTTGGCGGTGCTTCCGTGGTCGTTGGCCCTGGCGGTCAATGACCGCCAGGGTCAGAATGACCCCCTTACTGTGCAAGACAAGGTGCTCGATCACCTGTATCAATGAAGGAATTGAGGTTCAGACAAACAGTGTCGATGAAGGAGATGAAGGGCAGGTTTCAGAGCCTGAGACGGAGACGACAGATGAAGAGTATCCTCTGATTAACTTCTTCCCAATGTTCACAGTGACTAATCTGCCAGCAGACTTGCAGGGGACAGTCAGGGAGAAAGTGTGGGACTTGACAGGAAAAGAAGTAAGGCTGATAAAAGGGGTAGAACCAGTTAAGGTCAGTGTGAAGCCAAATGCTGTGTTCCCCCAGGTACCACAGTGCCATATGGCGCAAGATGTCCTTATAAAGGTTGCACAGTTAATTGTAGACTTTGTGAAACCTGGAATTTTGAAAGAGGTGATAAGCAGTCCATGTAATTCACCGATAATGGGACTGAGAAAACCTTGTTGGAAAGTTCGAATTGTCCAAGACTTGAGAAAGATTAACAACATAGTGGTGAAATGTTGCCCAGTAGTGCCAAATACAGCTGTGATTTTGTTTCAGGTTCCATGTGAGGCAGAGTGGTTCACAGTAGTAGATTTTCCCAAGCATTCTTTTCTGTGCCTCTTCATGAGGACAGCCAATTTCTTTTCAGTTTCAAATTCCTGGATAAGGTTTACAATTGGTGCCGAATTCCTCAAGGGTTTTCGGAATCACCTTCCATTTTCAATCAAATACTGAAGGAGGATTTGGAGTCATTGGAATTGCATTTTCAATCGACTCTAGTGCAGTACATTGATGATTTGTTGATCGCATCCAAGACAAAGGATGACTGCAAGTATGATTTGATTGCCTTACTGAACCACTTGGGAAAGAACGGGCATAAGGTGTCCTCAAAGAAGCTGCAATATTGTCAGAAAGAGGTGAAATACTTAGGTCATCAAACTGAGAAAGGGTCAAGGAAGTTATCCAGAGAAAGAGTGACTGCCCTGTTGCAGATGAATCCCCCAACGACACGGAGAGATGTTAGGATGTTTCTGGGAATGGTGGGCTACTGTTGTCAGTGGATCCCAAATTTCTCAGTCATCTCTAAGCCATTGGTGAGACTGACTGTTAAGGATGGGCCAGATGTCATAACATTGTCAGAGAAAGAAATGAAGGCGTTTACTGAGCTAAGGGAGTGTATGTGCAGGGCTCCAGCTTTAGGTATGCCTGATTACACGAAGCTTTTTGTTCTGTTTTGTCATGAACGTGATGCGTGTTCTGTGTCTGTCCTGACACAGTTCCATAGAGGTGCAAGCCGACCAGAAGCATATTTTTCAGCTACTTTGGACCCAGTTGCAGCAGCCTTACCAGGTTGTCTGCGTGCAGTAGCAGCAGTGGTCAAAGCCTCGCACAATGTGAAGGCATAGTGATGGGATGTCCTTTAACAGTCATGGTCCCACACTCAGTTGAGATTTTGTTAACCCGTACCAAAACGCAGTACACGACAAATGCCAGACTGACGAAATATGAAATGATTATATTGGGGTCACCAAATGTAACTTTAAAAAGATGTACAGTGCTGAACCCGGCAACTTTGCTTCCAAATGAAAACACAGAAGTTGAAGACGCTGAAGATGTAGAAAATAATTGTCTTGTGGTAACAGAAATGTGCACCAACCCGAGACCCGATATTAAAGATACCCAATTGGAAGAAAAGGACAAAATTATCTTTGTTGATGGCTCATGTTTAAGGGGCTCAGTAGGAGTGCTGAGAGCCGGATACGCTGTATGCAGGATCTCTGGTATCCTTGAAGCGTCTTGGCTTGAGAGAGTATATTCTGCTCAAGTGGCTGAGTTGGTTGCTCTTCCTAGAGATTGCCATGCTGCTGCCCAGCTGAGGGTGACTATCTATACTGATAGCAGATACGGATTTGGAATTGTCCATAATTTTGGCCAACTATGGTCACCAAGGGGTTTCCTGACCTCCTCTGCCCCAGTGAAAAATGGTGAAAGAATTAAGGAGTTGTTTGCATGCGATTCAGTTACCTCATGAAATTGTCGTGGTGAAATGCAGTGCTCATTTGAAATCACAAGACTTTGTTTCAATGGGAAATGGATATGCGGATCAAGTCGCAAGATTTTGCGCATTGAACTGTATATCGTTTAAGGATCAGTGGGAATTGTTACCAGAAACAGAAAATGAGACATGCACAGGTTACGCTTTAAGGGTGATTGACACGTTGGAGGAATAGAGATTGCTGCAAGGACGTGCCAGCAAAGATGAGAAACGTTCCTGGCTTAGCATGCAATGTGTACAAAGGCCAGTTGACTTATGGGTTTCAGATGAGGGGAAAATGGTTTTGCCGAACAGTCTCCTGTCACAGTTTGCAAGGTGCTACCATGGTCAAGCACATATTGGGAGAGATGCCATGATCAGGTTGTTCAAAATCGACTGGTTTAACCCGAAATTCAGACAGGCTGCAGAAGTGATCTACCACAGGTGCATCATCTGTCAACAGATGAATGCAGGGACTGTGGTGAATTTGAGCCACATTGGGAGAGCAGGAGGTCCATTTAGCAGAATGCAATTGGATTTTATTGAAATGCCTGTGTGTGGAAGTCTGAAATACATGTTAGTGGTTGTGTGTATCTTTAGTCACTGGATTGAAGCATACCCTACACGCAGGAATGACAGTCTCACAGTAGCGAAGCTGCTGCGTAGGGAATTGATACCACATTTCGGGTTTCCGATCTCTTTAGAATCAGATAGGGGAAGTCACTTCAACAACGAGGTGGTTAAGCTATTGTGTGCAGCATTAAATATTGAACAGAAGTTGCTTTGTAGTTACCGCCCTGAAACATCAGGACTAGTGGAGCAAATGAATGGTACCCTGAAGTTGAGAATGGCAAAGATGTGTTCAGCCTTGAATTTGAAATGGCCTGATGCATTGCCTTTGTTGCTAATGTCAATGAGAAATACACCCAACAAGAAAACAGGACTGTCTCCTCATGAAATTCTCATGGGCCGAGCTATGAGACTGCCCGCAGTGCCTGCGAATGCTTTTGTGTATATCAAGGATGATATGGTGTTGGACTACTGCAAGGGTCTGGCTGGAGTGGTCTGCTCTTTTTCTCACCAGGTGGAAGCTACCACACTGCCACCGATAAATGATCCAGGTCACAACCTGAAAGCTGGTGACTGGGTTGTCATCAAGAAACACGTGAGGAAGTTGTGTTTGGAGCCACGTTGGAAGTGGCCATATGAAGTAATACTAACAACCACTACTGCTGTGAAATGTGCGGGAATTCCAAACTGAATCCATGCCAGTCATATGAAAAAAGTGACGTGTCCAACTGATGAGGAGGTTGAATTGTCGAAAGTACCTACAACGGAGAAGAAAGTCTCAGGGCCGGAGAGTAATCAAACGGGAACTGAGACAGAAGGATAGCCCGTTGAAGAAGGCTTGATCACTCCAATAAGAGATGAGGGAGACGAGACCCAGAGGGGTGAAGGTGAGCCTATCTCAACTGAGGCACCTGGAGGACCGAGTCAGAAGGAGGTTCTCCCAGAAGTAGACGAATATGGACACGAAGTAGAGCCCAGAAGGCGAAGGAGTTGAGGCGGAAGAGATTCAGAGTGTCCAGACTCCTCCTGAGCAAATTGCAGGTCCATCAAGAGAAAACACCATAGAGTCAGAGGAGGGCAACGAGTTGCCACAAGGAAGATCAGAGACCAAAGAGATACTGAAAGGAGATAAGTGGCCGGAATTGCAAGTGAAGAAAGGGAAAGTGGTTGTCGAAGATGCAATAGAGTAGGAGGTTGATACAACAAGGAAAGAAGATCTGAGTGAAGGAGAATTGCAGGGTGATCGCAAGTTGAAAAGAAAGAAAGTAGCAAACAGAAGGTATGCAGGTCCTAAATGGGCATATGCAACGTCAGCTGAATGGCAACAAGAGTTCTTGGCGTTCTGTTTTGATCGAGAAGTCCCAGGTCAGTACTTTGGTACCTGAGTCTGGCCCGAGAGATTGTGTTGACACGAAATTGAATTAAAGAAGAAAAAGTTTAAGAAAAGAGACTGGTAACTTACCGGATGTGACACTGTTAACCTGAATTGACTTTTGAAAACTGATTTTGACAAGCTGCTAACCTGAATTGACAAGGATCCTGGGAGTGATTGTGAAAGCTGTAAATAATTGTTGAAGAAAGACTTTTGCTTGCTTTAACTTTACTTAAGAAAAAAAAAAAAAGAGTTTCAACCATCCTCTGCTGGTTGTTGTTTGAACTAATAATACTTCACTTTCTGATTATTTACAGATCATGGCTAACACTAGAGAGGTTAATAGGGGAAGTAGGCGTTGTAAATGTTTGGGTGTTGGTTTGGGTGTCATATATGTGATATTCATTATAGTTGTGATTGTGGGAATGCCATTTGTGGATAAGAGTGGAACTAACAATGCTACAATTCCTGAGACCGCCACTGCACTAACAGCTTGGGAGAGGTTTGAGCAGGACATGAAGTATTTGCATGAGGGAACTAATGCTAAAGGGGAGCTATCAACTATTGTTTTCTATCGCTTGCTGAGTGAGTATGTTGACACTATGGATGCAAAGGATTGTTATGTGTGTACACAGATTCCTGTTTCGGTACAAGAGGGGGTTACCTATCATAGTTTACCTTTAACATATGGGATAAGCTGTAGTCTGTTACTAACAAGATTCTATAACCAGGGAGAGATTCAATACTTTTATTCCAATCACAACCTTCTTTTTCCTTATGTGCCTACCATAGAGGATTTGAGTAGTGTAGCTAAGTACTATAGCATCAAGTTAGTTAAGGGATTCTTTGAGGCAACATTAATGATTAGTACATCTTATGCACACCGCAACAATTTGACATGTGTGCTTACATCTGTAGAGCAAAGCTTTTTAGATCACACGGAAGATAGAAGGAGGGCATTGAAGGGTAAATTGGAGAAAAGATTGCAGCTGCGAGCCTTTGCTAGTAGTGAGAGTTACAGTACAATTAGGGAACAAGGGAAGCTAGCTTTAAACGCTCTACACATAGGTAAGCTTTGCATATCTAGACCAAAGTCATATTATGACAATGTGTTTGTGGGAACGAGTGAATGTAAGCATGTGTTTTTGTTTCAGAGTAAATGGACGTTCATGTTAAATGGACAGGATCCAGCGATCCCTGGGATCTATTATATATGTGGACTTAATGCTTATTACCGTCTTCCAAAGGGATGGTATGGGACATGTTATTTGGGGATAGTTTTCCCAAAGATATATCAACTGGATCATCTGAAAACGTTTCCGAAATTGTCTGACTTACATCGAAATAGACAGAAGAGAGAGACTGCTGCTGGTGTGGTAGGAGATATATTTGGGGCGATAATTCCTTCAGTGGGACTTATCTTAAACTCTATAAAGATCCGAAAGTTGTCTACTATTGTGGATAACATGCTGACAAATTTTACAGGGGCTATACTCCTGATGGATACTGAACTTGCTGTGGAGAGGGCTATGACTCTTCAAAACAGGCTTGCTTTAGACATTCTTTTAGCGGAAAATGGCGGAGTTTGTAAAATGCTTAATGAGCGTCATTGTTGTGCTTATATACCTGACAATAGTAACAAAATTAGAAGTATGCTTACTAACTTAACAAGAGATAGTACAGATTTGAAAGAACTGAAGGAACCAGGAGTTTGGGAAAAGGTCGGAAAGGGACTTGCTAAAGTGGGAAATTGGTTTAGTAGTATTTGGCATGGGATATTGGCAAAAATAATACAGAAGATATTGATTGTTATAGCTTGCTTATTTGGATTATGGCTGTCATGCAAAATTAGTAAAAGAATAAAATTGAAAATGGCGAGAAATAATAAGAGGAGGGAAGAAAAGAAAAGGGAAAAATTGTTCAGGGCAAAATTAGAAGGGGAATGATTGAGAGTGGAAATTGAAATGAGGGAATTCTAGGGAGCAAATTGTAAGGGAAAAGGTTTGTGTGATGACAAAAGTCATCAGTGGAGGGATTGTTGGAGTGTGACCTTTAAAATTAATATTAACATGAAAAGCTTGCAATATATTCTGTAATGAAGCTGCTTAAAAAATGTGTTAACAAAAAAAATTATGTACACGTTTGAAATGTGCCCACGGGGAGTGGCCATCAATGTATACGATGATTAATTAAACTGATTAATGATGAATTAATAATGTACTAATGTACGTCTTTGTATTAGCATTAAGAGTTATGTATTCGATTTGCTAAATTAATCACTGGGCCTTAGTTAGTGAAGGTCTGGACCTAGCTGCCTGGTCTCATATTAGCTGTGTTTTTCTAACGTGCAATGTGCTGTTTCCTGAAGGACACGAAGCTGTACTTTTCCAGAAGCTAGATATGTGTGTGTGTAGCTGTAGTAAATTCTTTCTCATGGGACCTGACTTGCTCAAGGAGACATTCTTGCCGAATGCAACAGTGTAATTCGCAACAGGTGCAAGGTCGCCTGCACTAGGAGAAGACAATGGAACTACTGACTGGAGCGTAAAGTATAACTTTTCTTACCTGACATTCCACCCGATGAAGACGTCAATTACAGGAGACAATCGACTGCATGAGAACTGTATTAGGTGAAAATTCTAGTAAGGTGTGTGGAGAATTATTGGACAGAGATAATGATGCACCAAATATTGCCCGATGGGAAATTAGAGACTTGTTAGGCAGTTTTGATATAACGGTGTGACCCGAGGAGAAAAGAGACATTCTTCGCCATTCTTAATCATCCCTTGCCATTCTGAGAGACTTTGGTGGTCAGTACAACCCTGGCGGTCGGTGTTAAAGCGGCGGTAAGATCGCCAACAGCCCGGTGTTAAAAAATTTGCAATCACGACCGTGGTGGAAACTGCCAACAAAGACAGCCACTTTAACACTCCGACTGCCACGGCGGTACAAACAAACAGCACAGCGATCACCGCCAACAGACAGGCGGGAGACAATGTACCGCCCACACTATTATGACAGGCCAATCCGCCACCTTTTCTGGGGCGGATTCACCGCGGATAAAAACACGGTGGAAACAGGAGTCCCGAAGGAAAAACGCTCACCTCTACACACCCCACGAGGAACGAGGAAGCCATGGATCCGGAACCCCAAATCCTACCTGCAATAGCCTTCCTGCTCCTCTACCAGGAGCACAAACTCTGGCGGCGAAGACCACGGTGAGTACTGCACCTACGACAAAGGGGAGGGGGGAAGGAAAAGAGAGTGACACATACATGCAACACGTAACACCCCCACCCCTACCCTCACCCACTACAACGCACACACTAATGCATATCAATACATCACAGTTACACTCCCCCAAAACCCCCCAGAAGAATGCACAGACAATAGAAAATGAGTGTAACCATTGTAATATATTAAAAGCAAGTAGGCAAATATATATATATACACCATATACAAAATATATACCAAGCATAGTAGTACAGGTAGTGCTCTAATAAAGTCTGTGGAACACTGGGACCACACGGTATGAGGGAGGCCCACACAAGATCCCCGACCATGACGGAGAGAACACTGCAGGGGCATCAGACAACAACTAAACAGGCACCTCAGGGGGAGGGAAAGGGGGGGCACCTCAACCGCTTGAGTGCATGATGCCAAATCCACGAGGGGGCCACATGCCCACTGTTCAATATTGGGGAGTGCAAAGCCACAGTCTCTCAAGTCTCTACAGTGGGTGGGTTGCCCACTGTTCAATCCTGGGGAGCGCAAAGCCACAGTCTCACAAGTCTCTACAGTGGGTGTGTTGCCCACTGTTCAATCCTGGGGAGTGCAAAGCCACAGTCTCACAAGTCTCTACAGTGGGTGGGTTGCCCTCTGTTCAATCCTGGGGAGTGCAAAGCCACAGTCTCACAAGGCTCTACAGTGGGTGGGTTGCCCACTGTGACATCCTGGGGAGTGCAAAGCCACAGTCTCACAAGTCTCTACAGTGGGTGGGTTGCCCACTGTTCAATCCTGGGGAGTGCAAAGCCACAGTCTCTCAAGTCTATACTGTGGGTGGTTTGCCCACTGCTTTATCCTGGGGAGTGCAGAGCCACAGTCTCTCAAGTGGATGACAGTCTCCACTGGTTCTGGAGGGGACATGGTGCCCAGAGTGCTTCATCCTGCTAAGGACAGAGGTAGTGGATGGATCTCTCCACTGGTTCTGGAGCGGGCATGGTGCCCAGAGTGCTTCATCCTGCTAAGGACAGAGGTAGTGGATGAAAGTCTCCACTGGTTCTGGAGGGGGCATGGTGCCCAGAGTGCTTCATCCTGCTAAGGACAGAGGTAGTGGTTGACAGTCTCTATTGGTTCTCGAGGGGGCATGGTGCCCAGAGTGCTTCATCCTGCTAAGGGCAGAGGCAGTGGATGGATCTCTCCACTGGTTCTGGAGGGGGCATGGTGGCCAGAGTGCTTCATCCTGCTAAGGACAGAGGTAGTGGATGACAGTCTCCACTGGTTCTGGAGGGGGCATGGTGCCCAGAGTGCTTCATCCTGCTAAGGACAGAGGTAGTGGATGACAGTCTCCACTGGTTCTGGAGGGGGCATGGTGCCCAGAGTGCATCATCCTGCTAAGCACAGAGGTAGTGGATGGATCTCTCCACTGGTTCTGGAGGGGGCATGGTGCCCAGAGTGTTTCATCCTGCTAAGGACAAAGGTAGTGGATGACAGTCTCCACTGGTTCTGGAGGGGGCTTGGTGCCCAGAGTGCTTCATCCTGCTAAGGACAGAGGTAGTGGATGGATCTCCCCACTAGTTCTGGAGGGGGCATGGTGCCCAGAGTGCATCAATCACCCCGTGACGGACTCAGTTGCGTCAGTGCCCTTGCCGCTCATGGGCCAGCGGTGCTTGAGATGGCGGTGCCCTGTTCAGCGTGCTTGATATGGCGGAGCCCTGTTCAGCAGTGTTTGAGATGGCGGTGCCCTGTGTAGCGGTGCTTGAGACGGCGGTGCCCTGTTCAGCGGTGCTTGACATGGCAGTGCCCTGTGCAGCGGTGCTTGAGACGGTGGTACCCTGTTCAGCGGTGCTTGATATGGTGGTGCCCTGTGCAGCGGTGCTTGAGACGGCGATGCCCTGTGCAGCGGTGCTTGAGGCGGCGGTCTCCATTGCAGGGACTCAGCTGCTGGGGGTCCTTCATGGCCCAGCGGGGCTTTTGCTGGCGGTCCGTCATGGCCCAGCGGGGCTTTTGCTGGCAGGCCTTCATGGCCCAGGGGGGCTTGTGCTGGGGGTCCTTCATGGCCCAGCGGGGCTTTTGCTGGTGGTCCTTCATGGCCCAGCGGGGCTTTTCCTGGCGGTCCTTCATGGCCCAGCATGGCTTGTGCTGGTGGGCCTGTCCTGGGCAGGTGGGCTTGTGCTGGCAGGCCTGTCCTGGGCTGCTGGGCTGGTGCTGGCGGGCCTGTCCTGGGCAGCTGGGCTTGTGCTGGCGGGCCTGTCTTTGGCAGCTGGGCTGGTGCTGGAGGTGGCCTCCTGGGCAGCGGGGATGATGGCGGTCTTCTCCGCCATGCTGCTCTTCCCAGACTTGGCGGGTTTCTTGTGGCCCTTCCCCACCTTGGAAGGTGTCACAGGTGACTCCACACTCCCACCGGGATCCCTGGGAGCGGCTTTGGTGGCTGGAGTCTTCCCCCTCTCCCGCCAGGCACTGGGCAACTTCTGATGCTTCACAGGTGGGGGACTGTCTGTGCTGGGGCTCCGTGCCACACTGGCTGCCCTGGTGGCCGGTGCACTCCAGATTTCGGTGACTACAGGCACCACTGCTCCTGGAGATGTTGTGGCTGAGGTGCTAGTTCGGGACCTAGGAGACGGACGGGGTGGGGGAGGTGTGGCAAAGAGATCAAGGTTGGACAGGAAAAGTGTTTTGGACACACTGGGACGGGTAGCTGGAGGGGGTTTGGGAGTGGAGGAAGAGGTGGTGGTTGTAGGAGGTGTTCGTTTGCTGACTTTGGGTGAAGGTGCATGTGCTGGAGGCTGTCGTGAGGTGGATGGCGGTTGGGTGGGTGGGTGCCTGCGTTTGTGTATCTTCGGAGGGGGCGTAACAAACACACAGGGAGAGTACACAGGGGACGTGTGAATGGTAGTGGGGGTGGTGACTGCACATGAGCGGGGTGTGGTGGTGGGTGTGCGGGAGATGGACGTAGTGGCTGTAGAGGTAGTGCATGCAGGTGTGAGTGTAGACGAGACTGGGAGGGAGGAGGGAGACGAGGAGGAGGGGACACAGTGGAGGCAGTGGATGTTGGTGTGTCTGCATGTGTGTGATGCTTGCGCGAGTGCCTGTGGGATGTGTGGTGCTTATGTTTGCCTGAGCTTCCCTTGTGTGTTGACGTGTGTGCATGCTGGTCTGTAGGTGTGCTTGGGATAGGCTGAGGTACAGGGGATTGGGTCGGAGTGGAGGAAGTTGGAAGGAGGAGGCTAGACACAGGGACAATGGCTGCCATCAGTGCTGAGGTCAGAGTCTGAAAAACTCGCTGAAGGGCCGCCTGACCAGAATGAAGGCCCTCCAGGAATGCATTTGTTTGTTGCAACTGCCTTTCTACACCCTGGATGGCATTCAAAATGGTAGACTGCCCAACAGTGAGGTACCTGAGGAGGTCAATGGCCTCCTCACTGAGGGCAGCAGGGGTGACTGGGGCAGGGCCTGAGGTGCCTGGGGCGAAGGTGATTCCCACCCTCCCGGGTGAGCGGGCACGAGGCAAAAAGCTGAGGGGTTGCTGCGAGGGCGGTGCTGGAAGGGGGGGTGGCGGCTGTACCTGTAGATGGGGGTGGCACAGATGTTGCCGCCACCACAAGGGAGCTCCCATCAGAGGACGAGTCTGTGTCACTGGTGTCAGCTCCTGTCCCCGCCGTGGAGCTCCCCCTCGCCCTCCGTCCCACTAGTGAAGTCCGAGTCCGTAGTGTGGCCCTCCTTGGCCATGTGGGATGCAGCCCCCTGGTGCGCCGGTGCCACTGCTCCTCCGCCTGATGATGCTAATGCACACAAGAACAGGGAGACCACAAAAAGGGGGGGGGGCCAACAGAAGAAAGACATGTTGAGTGCATGCATTACCGCTACCGTTGGCAGACACAACAGACACAGAAGCCCCCTGCACTACGCCGCGCTCTTGGGCTCCACTGTTAAATTCCTGGGAAATGGCCTACAAGGCTATGGAGGACATCTGCACACATAGATGACACAGGGGCATGACTAGGTGTGCTTTGCACTCTACAGAGGTGGGTTGGGGTGCCACATGGCCTGCCTTACGGAGGGACCTTGCCTACGGAACTCGCCGTGGCCTAGGGAAACCCACAGCCCACCTCCCCCACACAGACACCTCCACTGCGCACAAAGTCAGCAGAATGAAAGTTTACTCACCCCCTTGTGGCTGCTGTGATGCCCTCGAGCGCCCATCCAACTCCGGGTAGGCCACCGCCAGATCCTGAACATCAGGGGGGTCATGGTGCGACGGGCACCCCTCCCATGTTGGGAGGCCATCCGCCGTCTTCTTGCTCCAGCGGCGAATGTCCTCCCATCTTTTCCGGCAGTGGGTGCTCCGTCTGTGGTGGACCCCAAGGGTCCGGACGTCCTTGGCGATGGCACGCCAAATATTTTTTTTCTGGTGGGCGCTGACCTACATGAAATGCACAGGGAGAAGAGAAAGCAATTACCAACTGCACCGTCAAAGTGATTGACCCCCATCCCTACCCTTGCCATGTGGCACATGCATTCACCGTCTTTCATGCACACCGCACTCTCCCCCCCCTTCCTTCTTACATCCAGCCCTCTCCACACAGGCATTGCCCATCCAACATGCTTCCTGCGTACTTACCGTGTTTGTCTGGGGAACCGTAGAGTAGCGTGTACTGGGGGAGGACCCCATCCACGAGTTTCTCCAACTCCTCCGATGTGAAGGCAGGGGCCCTTTCCCCAGACACTCGACCCATTGTCTCTTCCAGACCGAGGTCACAGCAGCACTTGCAGTGTAGGTCCTCTCCTGTCGAAGATCCGGTATCGAGTGATTGAACGGATATAAAATGGGGGTCACGTCCGCGGCGGTGCGTACCGTCACCGCCAGCGTACATCGTCATTGGCTCCTGGGACCCATAGGGTCCAATGTTAACCAATTCAGCATTGCGCCGCGATCTTCGACCGCCTACCGCGGCGGTGTACACGCTAGCGCAGTTACCTCACATCCCATTGTCCCACTTTAGAGGTCAGGCATCCGCCATTTCAGGGGCCCACATGGCTTATTTTTCAACTGCGTCACACATACCGAGGTCTAGACTCAACACACATAAAGGCCATGGTGTTCTGTGTAAACTGTGGGTACGTACCTCTGAGTTGTTTGACTCTGTTCTCGCTGTTATGCTCGCTGTTGTCCTTCATAGGCACCGTCCGCTGGGACATGTGAGGAGATGGCGGCATCCTCGGTGTACCGACCGTTGGTGGACCTGTTGACAATGGAGGAGAGACATGTGATTATCACATACAGACTTGACCGTGCCACAATCCAGGAACTGTGTACCCAGTTGGAGCCAGACCTGATGTCAGCAATCCGCCATCCCACAGGAATCCCCGCTCAAGTGCAGGTGCTGTCAGTGCTCCATTTCCTTGCAAGTGGGTCTTTTCAAACAACAGTGGCCATTGAATCAGGGATGTCCCAGCCTATGTTTTCCAACGTATTGTCCAGGGTGTTGTCTGCCCTTCTGAAACACATGCGGAGCTACATAGTTTTCCCTCAGGTGGAGGATTTGCCTGCAGTGAAAGGTGATTTCTATGCCCTGGGACACATCCCCAACATCATAGGTACCATTGATGGGACCCATGTGGCTTTGGTACCCCGCCCCACAGGAGTGAACAGGTGTACAGAAACCGGAAGAGTTATCATTCAATGAATGTACAGATGGTATGTTTGGCAGACCAGTACATCTCCCATGTGAATGCCATGTTCCCTGGCTCAGTGCATGATGCCTACATCCTGCGGAATGGCAGCATCCCTTATGTGATGGGTCAACTCCAGAGGCACCGTGTGTGGCTATTAGGAGAGCACCTGGAAGCAAGACAGTGGGAATGGTTGTCTGGGTCTGGGGATATCCCTACAGGTTAGTGCGTGTCTAACAGTTGTCCCTCGCCATTTGCAGGTGACTCTGGTTACCCCAACCTGTCATGGCTACTGACCCCAGTGAGAAATCCCAGGACAAGGGCAGAGGAACGCTACAATGAGGCCCATGGGCGAACAAGGAGGGTGATTGAGCGGACCTTCGGCCTCCTGAAGGCCAGGTTCCGGTGCCTCCATATAACAGGTGGATCCCTATTCTACTCACCAAAGAAGGTATGCCAGATCATCGTGGCCTGCGGTATGCTTCACAACTTGGCTTTGCGACGACAGGTGCCTTTTCTGCAGGAGGATGGTCCAGATGGCGGTGTTGTGGCAGCTGTGGAGCCTGTGGACAGTGAAGACGAGGAAGCAGAGGAAGAAGACATGAACAACAGGGACTCAGTGATCCAGCAATATTTCCAGTGAGACACAGTTAAGAGTACAGACATGCCTACTACATGTACTTTAACACTACACCCTCTCTACTGTCTGTCGTTTTCACCCAGTGTATGGTCACTGAGTTGTCACTTTCCCTTACGATTTCACAGATGTGGGTCCCACTGTGTGACATCTGCTTAGACTCCTCATGGACTAGAGCTGTGTGACATAGGTATGTTGACATTACAATTGAAAGAGCATTTTGTCACTGTAATTGCTAATACACTATTTCGAAATCACAGACAGAATCCCGATTGTTTTGTGCTTTAAGTGTGTTTATTTAACTGCTCAATATTGGAGGGGGTAGTAAAATGGTGAGGGGTGATGGCGGAGGAATGTCCATGGAAGAGTCCAGCCTATTAGTCTCACAGGTGCATTGCCCATATGGGCATAGGAAGTGGAGCTGGGGCATTTTAAGTATGGACAGGGTGACAAAGTGGGACAGTAGGATGTCAATCAGGGTGGTCTCATTTCTTGGCGGGGGTCTTGGCATCATGCTGTGTCTTGTTCCTGGATCTCAGGGACCGTTGGCGGGGTGGTTCTCCCTCTGCAGGGGGTGGGGTGCTGGTGTGGTGGTCCTGTGGCGGGGAGTCCTATCCACTAGCACCGGCGGAGGTGGTGGGCAGTTCATTGTCCATGATAGTGTCAGGGGCCCCTTGTAGTGCCACAGTGTCCCTCCTGGTGTTCACAAGTTCCTTCAGCACCCCTACGATGGTGCCCAGGGTGGAGCTGATGGTCTGAGTTCCTCCCTGAAGCCCATATACTGTTCCTTCTGCAGGCGCTGGGTCTCCTGAAACTTGACCCGTACCGTTGCCATCGTCTCCTGGGAGTGGTGGTAGGCTCCCATGATGGGGGAGAGGGCCTCGTGGAGAGTGGGTTCCCTTGGCCTGTCCGCCCCCTGTCGCACAGCAGCCCTCCCAGTTCCCCTGTGTTCCTGGGCCTCCGTCCCCTGGACCGTGTGCCCACTGCCACTGCCCCCAGGTCCCTGTTGTTGTTGGGGTGGTGGGTTAGCCTGGGTTGCCTGTAGTAGTGGACACACAGCTGATTGATGTGTCCTGGGGACGGAGATATGGGCCCGCTCGGTGGGTGCTGTGCTGGTGTTTCCAGAGGGGGGAAGGTCTGTGGTGGCCTGTGACTGTGTCAGGGGAACCGACTGTCCCGAGGTCCCCGATGGGCCGGGCTGGGCATCTAGATCCAGTTGGACAGAGCTGCTGTCATCACTGTGGGACTCTTCTGTTGGTGGTGTGGACATGTGTGGACCCTCCTGTCCAGTGACGTTGGGTAGGGGTCCTGCAGGGTTATAAAAGGATGGTTATTACATCTGTGTATGGCATGGTGTGCAATGGGTGGGTGACCGTGTACCCCAGTGCTTGCATTCCTGTGTGGGACCTTGTGTGATGATGGTTTAGGGGGTTGTACGGGTATGTGCAGTGGGCATGCTATAGTGATGGGTGTCCATGCTTTGTTGCTGCATGCAGGGCTTGGTGTTGGGATGTGTGCTTTGTGATGTTGGGACATATGTGAGGAGTTCGAGTGCTGGGGGTGAGGGTGGGGGTATGTGGTTGCATGCAGGTAGGGTGGGGGATGTAATACTTAAGATTTGTCTTACCAGAGTCCATTCCTCCTCCTACTCCTGCAAAGTCCTCAGGATGCAGAATCGCCAAGACCTGCTCCTCCCATGTTGTTAGTTGTGGGTGAGGAGGTGGGGGTCCGCAGCCAGTCCGCTGAACTGCCAGGTGGTGTCCTGAGACCACGGAACGCACCTTCCCCCGTATGTCGTTCCACCTCTTCCTGATGTCCTCCTGATTTCTTGGGTGCTGTCCCACTGCGTTTACCCTGTCCACTATTCTTCGCCATAGCTCCATCTTCCTTGCAATTGAGGTGTGCTGCATCTGTGATCCGAATAGCTGTGGCTCTACCCGGACGATTTCCTCCACCATGACCCTGAGCTCCTCCTCCGAGAACCTGGGGTGTCTTTGCTGTGCCATGGGGTGGTGTAGGTGATGTGTGGGGTGGAGTGTGTGGTGATAAGTGTGCTGATATGTAGTGGTGTGTTGTGTGAGGTGCGTGGAAGTTCTGTGGGTGATGGTGTTGTGTGCCTGTGGATGCTGTTGTTCTTGCTGGTGGTGTCTCTCTCTGGCCTTCTTTCAGAATTTTTGGTCGTAGGGGTTTGTGGGTGATGTGGGTGGGTGTTTTATATTGTATTGGGTGTGTGGGAGTGGTGTGTGTATGTGTATCAGGTGTGTGTATTTGGAATTGTCTAATGTGGCTGTGTTTTGTAAATGTGTGTGTATTTTGAGTGCAGCGGTGTGTACCGCCAATGGAAAACCGCGGTTGAAAGACCGCCGCGTGGATTTGTGGGTCGTGATAGTGTGGGCGTATTTCTTTTGGCGTGACGGTGGAGGTTTTGTTTTCGCCAGTTTATCACTGACCTTTGGTGTGGCGGACTTGTGTGGGTGTCTGAACTTTGGCGGATTCTGAACTGTGGGTCATAATAGCTGTGGCGGAATTCCGCAGCTGCGGCGGTGTGTTGGCGGTCTTCTGCACGGCGGTAAGCGGCTTTTACCGGCAATGTTGTAATGAGGGCCTTTGTCTTTAGCCGTCAGATACTTTAAACCATCCTCATCTTATTTCTTGTCTGATATACACTTCTCCTCCTTGTGAGGGAAGAGCCTTGTTCTTTAGCTATGCCCTACTGAGACTTGCCTCTTCTATCTTTGCTGGTGGCGAATCGACTGATGTCCTGAGGACGAAGACTGACGCTGTTTGCTGACTCATTCGGATGGGTAACTATCTGATGATAATTGTAATTGTCTGTTTGCCTTTTCTTTCTAGGTACCAACTGTTCTTTAGATAGAGGCCATAGTTAGATGTCTTTCCAAATTTGTGTTTGCTAGATTGTTTTGCATGAAGCCCAACATGCGGATGCTAATTCGAGGTTAGTTAAGGAGTTCACTAATATCAGATGCAAATAGACAAATGACAAAATTCTTGCTTTGTTGAATAATGTACTAATGTTACTCTGCTAAAGTTGATTCGTATTAATGTTGTGCTTCATTATAAATGTTCATGACCTATGCTTTGATAAAGTTTTGCTCTGATTGCCAAGTTATAGTGGTTCTGACATGCTTGTTGTTGCTGAAACTAATAAACATGATATTAGATTGTAACTAATATGGAATAAATATCCTAACTCATAACTAGATTTGTGTGGTTATTCATGGCTGAAAGGTCATGGTGCGTCCATTGTATTGATCTATATTAAATGTTATTGATTAGCTTGGTTGATTAGTTATTTTGCATATTGATGGGCCTATTGGTTGTGATGCCAAAAGATATCTGGTTCTGGGAAGTCTCCAAACGTGGTGAAAAGGTTCATTGGCCTAGAAGTGTCTCCTTGTAAGTTTACTTATCAAGGTTCTGACGTGTTATCAGTAGCACTCTTCTGAAGAGAAAGGCCTAGTGTGGTGAGGACACTCACCCTGTCCAGTTACTGCAGATGTCACTGATGATGGAGAGGCAACTTATAGCACGCACAGCTACTTAGAAGAGTGTCCTGGCGTGTACCAACAGATCAGCTCAGTATGCCTAACCAGCCCTAACTCTGCACAAATAGCTAGGTCTTAAGCTTCTTTTTTAATATTGCAGTATTGCGCAACCTCAAAGCTCCAAAAGGAGTTTATTCCATGTCAGAGCACCTTGGTAAGTCAGGAACCTGCCACGAGTCGTGGCACGGTAAATTTGGGGAATGGTAGCTAATAGTTTGTTCTCCGATCTCTGATATTTCTGATGGTATAAAAACTGAACCAGGCTCTGAGGTAGCCAGCTACAGACTGCTACAAAGCACCTGGCACCAGAACCAGAGCTTTAAACAATTCTTTTTTTTTTGGATGGAGAGCCAGAGCAGGATACATAGCTGGGGGGCGGGGGCATTCTTTTTCTGAGTGGCAGGTTCAGCAGTAGGCGGGCTCCATTGTTGTGGATCACTTGGAGTCTATTTAGTTGTTACTCTGCTAGTCCAAGATTCAAGGCATTACCATAGGCCAATTTAGCGGTAATCAAGGCCTGGATGACCAACTTATTTGCTGGAAAAGATAGGAAGTGTAGAAATGTTTTCAGGGAGAGCAGTACCCCAATGCACCTACCACCTACAGCATTAATTTGATTTTGAAGGTTAGCCTGTCATCAAATTTGAACCCTAAGTCTTTACTGCAATTTATTGGCAGCCCGAGAGGGGTGCATCATCTGGCCAAAAGGTTTTCCAGAGCTCTGGAATGGTATTACACAAAAACAAATTTCAGTTTTATCCGCATTGCACTTAAGCTGGTGGCTAGCCAGCCACTGGAAAATGGTGGACAGACAGCATGCAGAGATTAAAGGACATTTGTTACCAAGCTGAAAGCAGAAAATAGCTCACAACCCCTCCACAGAATGGGTAGATGTTCTGTCCGCATATGTTTGACTGTGCCTGTCTGTTGCTTTCTGTGGTACCATGTGTACCACATGTGGATGTATGCAGGGTTGTGTGTTACTGTGTGTATGTTGTTATTTGTGAGTTAAGGTGTCTGTATTTATGTACGTTTTAGGCTTTCATCTGCTTGTCTGATTCAGATTTTTGCCATGTTTCTGCTCAAATAAGTGTTTATGAGCTTGTATTGGTATGTTTGTGTTCTATGTCTGCTTACAGTTGACATCTGTATTGACTTTGGGGTCAAGGCTTTGAATGCAGGAAGGCCGGCTCAGATTTTCATCATCCTGTTATCTGTAAATGCAGTACTTTAAAATTGAATATCAGTAATACCAGTTAGTTACAATGCTTATGAACAGCAAAACCTACATTTGAGTCCAAGGGGTTCAGCAAGCAGCAGAGAGTGGGGAAAATCTGACCAAAGTCGAACTAGGGAACAGTTTGTCAAAGTTTATATTGCAAGATGATTTGACCATTCATCACGCCACATGACACAAAGGTGTAATTATCCAATGAAATCGGTCTTACAACTTGGACTGCAACATCAGGCGAGATTCCCAGGTTCATCATGAGAAAAGGCTTCCATATTAACTCATCCCTGCGAGTTGAAACAAATGTATGCATTGTAAATTTCACAGTTCCTGAATGTACTGGGTTCCCAGGCTCACTATGCATGAAACAATAGAAAATCTATTACAAAGTTTGCATTCTTATGAGAATTCAGTCTGAAAGACAGTTCATGTTAGCAGGAATGACTAAACATTTTCTGCACAGTCAGGAAATAGGGCCCTGCAGGCCTCACATAGGCTGAGCAAAGTGAATTAAAACAGTACATTAATTTATGCACATAAATCACATTTATGATTCAAACTTATAAATCCAAAATTAATAAGCTTTGTCAATGTTCATGTTACAGTAGAGTAGCAAAATAATTCTGTTAATACATCTCATTGAATAGTTATACAGAACTACAATTTTCAACTTTTGCCCGCAACGTTTTAAACATTTGTCTTCTTAAAATCATTATAATTTTAGTGCACTTTATTAATTAGCACCATGAATTGTAACATAAAGACAAATCAATTTGTTAAACATGAACTTTAAAGGCTATACCACAACACTGTAAGTAACCTATTCTACTGTGAATACACAATAATATGGCTCTCCAAGTCCCACTTTACAACTAAGCTATTGTCACGTATAGATGAACACTGTGAAGACAGGGGTAACAGTACGTTTTCTGCGACATCAGTCCACCCTCTGATGGCGAATCAAGCCATTACCAAAAACTTCAATCTCTAATTTTTTAAAAGACAGCTTTAAATTTCAGAGGTAAGATTTTCTGGACTCCTCTAACTGTTTAATGTCGCTATATACATCATCTAGTCTCTATCTCAAACTCCCCTTCTCTTTCTCCTCTGCTGGTCCCCATATTTTTCAACTTCTTGATCAACCTATAGAGACAAACTGCAACTAGTGCACACAAAGTTATAATCAATATATTTCTCAGGATGTTTTCAACAAGACCCCTCCCTAAACTTCCAAACCACCTTCTTACTGCTGAAAAAACACTACCTATTGCTTCCCAGGCACCTGTCACTTCTGACGTCTTCAGGTCCTTTTTCATGTCTGTCATATTTAAAATATACTTACTCAGCTCCTTACTATAATTTGGTTTGTAAGTGCAGTGCTATTGAACTTGCAACATTTTGCAAACTCCACCCTCTTTTGCTAGAAGGATGTCTAATGAAAGACGATTTTGTAAAACCATTGATCTCACTGGAACCATTTCTTTGTCTACTGATAAGAAGGCATCTGTTGTATCTGTAAAAAACTTTTCTACAATTGTTGACAACTTCCTCATCTTGTGATCATTCAGGATCACACCCACAGATGAAATTATGACACCAAAATGTTACCTACTATCTCTGAAGCACTAGAACCTTTTGTAACTCTGATGTTTGATTTCTTATCCCAGACGGGATCATTGAAATGCTCCACATGATAAATCTTGGAAAGACTACTCCTAGATAGCACGTTCCATACTCCTAGATAACACGTGCCTCTCAGTAGCTTGTAATAGGCATTTTTCACAGAAATTAAATAAACACCTGGTGTGGTGGGGTCTTGTCCTGCTAACATAACATTCCAAACACTTTTAAACTAAAACACATGCCTACATTCACTAGTCCCTACTAAAATGATGTCAGTTTTCAATTTGGGCCTAATACACATAATAACCCTATGTGATCCTTGACTCCCTGCTAATGAGTGAGTTTTTTCTTTTCTCCACGTTTTTATCACTACTCCTTTTTCTATCTTAGCTTTCATTGCTGTTCTTCTGTTTTCAACTTTTCCTGTAAATTCCTTTTCTACTGGGTAAGTATACAGGTCAAATTATTTCTATGGTCATATACTGTACCAAATGTCAATATTGGTTTAGAGAAACTTTCCACTGTATAAATGTTCTTCGTTTTGGCACTGCTGCTTAAATGTTTTATGATTGGGACAATTGAAAAAAGATGGTCATAATTTGAATAGTAATATTGATAATTTTCCTGCTCATATAAAAATGATAGCAACAGGAAATTCCATAGTTTAAGGGGATACCACGATATGTGATTCCCTCACTCACTGATGAAGGCAACTAGGTGCATACGTAACAATCTCTGACTTCTATGGTATTTAAATATTTGTTCAACAACTTGTAATAAACATTTGTAGACAAATCACCTCTGGATCCATCTGCATGTATCTGTTTCTCATTAAATAAGGACTTTTGATTTTCTATTGGGCTTGTAAACTTCGGGCACTTGTGGATTTGACTCTCTCTAAATTACTAGGTTTGGTAAATTTAATCCAACTAGCAATAATATAATTATTATAACTGTCACAACTAACAATCCTACGCATATGTACCTAAGCTTATGCTTTTTGTTTCCACTACACTCCATGATTTCTCTAATTTCAGACTCAAAATCCAAATTCAAGAATAAAAAATAAAAAAATGCAAAAGCGGCTGCAAAATATTAACTGTCTCTTTCAGTACCTTTTTTATTTTTGAGCAAAGCCAATAGCAAAACTAGTTTATTTTGCAAACGTTCTAATTATTAAAAAAAAAGTTTCCTTGGTCTTCTAATAAAAGTTCAAATGTCTCTAATAAAAGCACAGCTCATAATCCCTAGTAGTCACTTAATATAATGTCTTTGTTGATTTCAAAGTTCAGCTCCACCGCAATCACAAACTCAAGAGTGTTGAACTGGAATAGTAATGTTAAGGCAAAAGGTTGCAAATTCCTTCTCCCATTTGTTTGCTGCAAAGTATATACATTCAGATGCTGAACATTTTCAACTGAGTACTCTCTTTCTTTTTGATCTACTAGTCACTCGATTCTCAGCATCATTATCACTTTGACTCAATTCTTCAGTTTCTTCAGCAATCGTTTGGGGCACTTGTATAGCTGACACAGTTTTCTCACTTGGCCAATTGCCTCTAAGTGCAACTCTTTTCACTACAGCATCAGGTCTTTCTTCTGCATCTGAGCTTTGCGGAGTCAACTGATTATGCCTTGATACTTCTGTACTAACCACTGCTGTTGACTCAGACTCCTCCTCAGACCACATCTGTGCTGCATCAGACACATGTCCAGTCCCAACAGCTTGACTAACCTGACCTTTCTGACTCACTGTATCCAACCTTTCAGGGGCAGGTGCTTTATTATATAAAGGACCTGGAACTTTGCAAATGAAGCTAGTATGTACCCAATTAGAGAGACCACCACTCTTCACAGCTGTCATAGTAACCAGCACTACCTGGTGAGGACCCTTCCAATGCGGTTCCATGCAGGGTTTCCTCATGTACTTCTTATCCATGAACCAGTCTCCTGCACACAGGTCATGGCAGAGCTCCTGCTGCGACTGGAATGTAACAACCTGATGAGGCACAAAACGAACCACTTCAGCTAGTCCTTTGCAATAATCCAGCACCAAGTCATCTGTAATATTTAAAAGCGCATTCACAGGCACAACCGGCAATTTCATGGCTCTCCCCTTGATGATTTCCTGAGGTGACAAACGAATCTTTCTGTCAGGAGTACTGCGCATACTCATCAAAACAAATGACAACACAACTGGCCATTTCAAAGTGGTGTATGTACATACTTTTGCCTATCTAGACTTCAGAGTTCTGTTAACTTGCTCCACCAAACCAGAAGCCTCAGATCTGTAACTGCATTGTAGTCTTTGCTCAACTTGTAATGCCACACATATTAATTTCAGGACCTCACTGTTGAAGTGTGTCCCTTGGTCTGTCTCTAGAGAAGTCGGGGAATCCAAACCTTGGAATCAACTCCCTAAGCAACAGCTTTGCTACTATGAGGCTATCATTCCTCTTGGTTGAATAAGCTTCAACTCAACAAGAGAAAAGGCACACAACGACCAAGATATATCTCAGTCCATTGCATAAGGGTCATTCAGTGTGACAACTGTACGTTTCCCTACATTCATCTGCTGACATGTGACACATCTGTGACACGCAGCTTACGCTAACAATGTGAATCTGGGGTTAAACCATATCTACCTAAAAGTTCTAATCATTTCATCACAAACTACATGTGACTGTCCATGATAGTGTCTAGCCATGGGAGGAAACAAAATATTTGGTAACACAGCTCTCTCATCACTTGAAACACAAATATCATCATTTCTTTTGACACATTCTGCTCTAACCCAGCTCTGTTGTTCCTCTTCTATTACTTCTTCCCATTTATCAACAGCAGGTAACAGTAAAATGTTTGACTTGTCATTTCACTTGATTCATTACGCCATTCTCTATTAAAGGAAGTGCAGCTTAGGGCGCAGTGTGTTACATAATCAGTGGACTTGCAGTGTGCAGCGTACTTTACTACTGCAATTTGAGCAGGAAACTGTAATGCATTCAACAAATTGTAAAGTTTATCACCATTTCTAATTGATGACCCAGAAGAGGTCATAAGCCCTCTCTGGGACCACAAAAGACCAAAGTCATGAACTACACAAAAGCCATATCAGTGAAAATTGTCACTTTCAGCTATTCTGAAACACAGCATGCTCTATTAAGAGCAACTAATTTGGCTACTCGGGCAGAAGAGACTCAACCAGGAGCCTTTGATCACACCTGAGACTGTGCAAACCGCTTAACCAGCTCTCAGGGTACCATCTTTGTTTCTTAAACAGGAGCCATAAAAAAAAATGACATAGGGCCTCATTATGACCCTGGCGGCCAGCGGTAAGCTGGCGGTAACACCGCCAACAGGCTGGTGGTGTTACTCCAGCTATTATGACTGTGGCGCATTAGCCACGGCCATACCGCCGGCCCCTCCACTATACCGCCAGACTTTCGCCTGGCAGTCATAATCCCCAGGGCAGTGGTGCAAGCACCTCTGCCCTGGGTATTATGAGTCCCGACCACCAGCCTGGTCACGGGGTAAACACCGCCATGGAAAGGCTGGCGGTAAGGGGGACATGGCGTGCCCCTGGGAGCCCCTGCATTGCCCATCCACTTGGCATGGGCAGTGCAGGGGCCCCCAGGCATGACCCCGTCACACATTTCACTGCCCGAATTTCGGGCAGTGAAAAGCAGGATGGGTGCTACTGCACCCGCTGCACATCAGCATTGCCGCCGGCTCAATTACAAGCCGTCAGCAATGTTGATGTGACTTTTCCACTAGGCCAGTGGACGGTAACACTGTTACCATTCGCTGGCCCAGCGAAAAAGTCATAATAGGAAGCCAGAAATACCGCCGGCACTGGCGGTATTCTGTATCCCGCAGCCTCGGCAGTCTTTTTGAAAGACCGCCAAGGTTGTAATGAGGGCCATAGTCTTTTTCAGTAAGGTGAACATCTTGAATGTCAGGTCTTGGCTTGGTGCGTAGTTCAGTAACATTGAGACAGACATGCTCAAACTTCATCTGTCAAACATTTACATTTTCAACATTGGCAGGTAATAGATTAGCAGGACTCAACACAGTACAATGTTTCAAATTGACATTGGATGCAATGAGAATGACCTGCTCACATCTGGTCAAACATGCACCTGTAAGATGCTGGGTTTTGGTTCAGGTTTTTAATATCTCCACCTGGGGGACACAAATGTTCAAGCAATGACCCATAACAATGCCTTTGCACTGTTCTAAGCTGAAACTCATTGACTCACTGCAGTAGCTGCCTTTAGACAGCCAGGCAAAGCTGAAGCCACTTGATCAAGTGTAGCAGTAAAATAAGTCACAGTTTTGTTTTTGCATTTCTATACAACTGATTCAAAACTGAGAAAGCACATTCCTCCCTTTCCCAGCAGTACAAAGGAAAACATTTCTTACAATCAGGCTTTCCCTGAGCAGGGGCACAACAGAGATTTTATTGCTTCTCTATGAAGGCAAGTTTGCAGTTGTCATCCAGTGGTACTGGATCAGGCACATCTTTATGCGTCAGCCTCTGTAAAGAATTGACCAAAAGTGAAATGTATGGAATCCCCTGACGACAGCAGGCAACCATTTGCAGGAATATTCGGATTTCCTTCTGCGTGCTAGGGGGTTTCATTTTCAGAATTGCTGGGATTCTTTCTTGCAATACCTTCTTTACACTTTTCTCGATGTGGTGACCGAAGTATAGTAATTCTTTCCTACAATACTGTAATTTAGTCAGGAAACTTTATTTCCATCTTTTTCTAAATGATTCAAAACAGCTATTGTATCTTTCCTACAGGCTTCATGAGTTTTTTAAGCTGCTAATAGATTATCAATGTACTGGGCCAAGACTGAATGATAGGGCATTTTAAGTGACTCCAGATTCTTTTTAAAATCCGGCGGAAAATTGATGGACTCTCAGTAATCCCTTGTGGGACTTGGCACCATGTCAAAATCCGACTGCCAACCCAAAACATGAAGAGAAACTGGCTCTCCTCATGCATCGGTATGGAAAAGAATACTTGGCACAAAGTATGGTGAGCTACTCTGCTTCATGTGGAATTTGAAATAAAATCACTACTGGATTTGTTACCACAGGACATCGTGGAACAACTATTTCATTTACTTTCTTTTCTAAGGTCCTGGAATGTGCAGTATTTTCCATTGGGCTTCCGCAGTCCCATAATGGGAGAGTTAAATGTACTTGCCATTATCTCCTTCAGGATGCCCGGCTCAATCAAACAATCATGGGAGTAATTCCTGCAATGGTCTTGAGTGTCATGTTATAAGGGGGCATTTTGGGATACAGTGCAATTAGTTTCACTGTTAATTGTGCAGGTTCAACTCCTTTAATTAGTACTATCTCTTTTCCTGAAAAATCCCAAACTTCAGGTTAACCAGTGTCCGTCAGAACCTAGGGCAAATTATTATATGTCAGCACTGGGTACAATATTCGTGGATTCACAATTTTACGTGGCAAATCCTTATTGTTTCCTTGGATTTCTCTCCATGGGGTGTGCAGCTAATGGAGTAATTTAATTTAAATGACAGTCACGTCCAAGCAAACTAACAGGACTTAAATTGCATATCATGAATTGATGCTCATTCTCAAAAGAACCTGTTTTTACTGGGACAGCTTTTGTTACTGGGTTGGACTATTGTTTATTTCTGACTCCTACATCCTGAATTTTAATTAATTCCTGAAAGAGGTAAATTTGGTACTTCTGCTGTTCTGACTGTGGAGTATGTAGCCCCAGTGTCAACTAGAAATTACACATGGAGACCATTACATCGGCATCCACATATGGACCACATTGATCTGCTTCTAAGAAAGCACTTCGCATGCAATCCTTGTCATCTGAACAATCCACTTGAAGGATTTCTGAAAAATTCTCATCACTCGGGTCCATTAACTGAAACTGTGATGCCAACTGATTTACATCTACATTTGGAACATGATTTAAATTTTGTTGGGACACATTTGTCTGCTGCTGAGCCATCGATGCTTGTGGTATGTGCATCTGCTGTCCTTCAAGCACATTTACATTTTGTATTTGGGGTCTTTGAACTCTCTGCATTTGAACCTAATTATGACCTTGCACATCAACAACTCTATTATTCTGTACATGATTATTTACATTATTAAGGGGACACTCCATCCTCCAATGACCCAACTGGCCACAATCATGACACAGATTAGTTCTTTTCAAAGCCTGAATATCAACAACTCCACTCTCATCTTTCTGAACACCTTGTGCTCTACCTCTTAGCTGGAAAACATTAGCTCCCTGCTGTTGCACTCCTTGTATGCCACCAGTATTCAGTACTAACTGTGGACACTGACTAGGCTTCCGTGCAGCTTTTTCATCACCATCACATTTTCTTTCAACTTTTTCATCTTCAATTCCAATTCATCATTGAAGTACTTTAAGTACCACATAATTTCATTTTCAAGCCTGTTCTGCCAACAAATTAAATGCTGCTGAATCATGTCACTTATGTCTGGTATCAATCCTTGCATAAATCTGAACACAAAATGACCCATAGCTTTAGCTCCTATGGTTTTGGCATCACTGTGATGTTTGAAAACCTGCAGCAATTTCTCATAATAGGAGCGTATGGATCTTTAGATTCTTGAGTTGTCCTGTCTGTCCTCCACCAATACCTTTTAGAGGCACTTTGGGGGTCATTCTGACCCCGGCGGGCGGCGGGAGCCGCCCGCCTGGAGGGAACCGCCAGAATACCGCTGCGCGGTCAAAAGACCGCCGCGGGTATTCTGGGTTTCCCACTGGGCTGGCGGGCGACCGCAAAAGGCCGCCCGCCAGCCCAGTGGGAAACACCCCTCCATGAGGATGCCGGCTCCGAATGGAGCCCGACGGAGTGGAGGATGTGCGACAGGTGCAGTAGCACCCGTCGCGAATTTCAGTGTCTGCTAAGCAGACACTGAAATTCAGGGTGGGGCCCTCTTACGGGGGCCCCTGCAGTGCCCATACCATTGGCATGGGCACTGCAGGGGCCCCCAGGGGCCCCACGACACCCCATACCGCCATCCTGTTCCTGGCGGCTTGGGGTCAGAATCCCAATGGCGGCGCAGCAGCGGAAAACCGGCAGGAGACCGCCGGTTTTCCCTTTCTGGCCGCGGCTGAACCGCCGCGGTCAGAATACCCTGGGGAGCACAGCCAGCCTGTTGGCAGTGCTCCCGCCAGCCCCGGCGGTCCTTAACCGCCGGGGTCGGAATGACCCCCTTTGTCCTTTAAGAAGCCAATTATCTTATAATACTTTTAATCATCTCTTCAGACGACCATCTGTTGCTGGATCTCTTGGAGGTTCACTTTGAGCCAAGCAACTAAGACCTTGTACTCAGTCCACAAGTCACTTGGAACCACAATGTCAAAGAAGGTATTCAAATATTCCCACAAGCATTTTGAAAGTTTCACAAACATTTCTTTCTGCTTATTCCACTGGTTTTTGTTTCCATGCTGGGTAATCTTTTGTGAAAGACAAAATATCACTTCTACTCCAGGCTACATGAACATAACCTCCACCTGGAATTTCTTTCATGGGAAGCATGTCCACATTAGCCTTAGCCTTATTTTCTCCTGCCGAAGGCACATGGTTTCACGCTCTTCTGATCCCTTTTCTTTACCCATCTACTTTCCCACTTAACTAATGCTCCACATTTCTGGATGTACATAATTAAGTCCCTAACTAGCAATCTCTTTGCAGAAGGTCTCATGTTTGCTATATCCTTGTCACGGAAGTCTACTCTATAACTTCTATTTTGGGGTCGTGATTTCTTCAAATTAACATCATACCTCTCAGCCACTTCAGCTAGTCTATCATAGGCTTGACCTGCATGTTTTGTCACACACTACAATTCATCCTCTGTGTAAGTCTCTAATTAGGCAGCGTCTAAAGTTCCCAATATCATTTCATTTAATTCCAATTGCAATCTGGACACATTTAGTGACGATTCTCGGGAGTGTTGTCTGCTTTTGCACTGCAATTTGTTACTACACCTGTTGCACCTGCAGGACTCACATTACTCAGCCAATCATTTGATTGTTATGCAGTTAACACTCACAAACTTACAGGATTATTCTGTAACCTTTCTGCTCTTGCATGACCTGCAATTTGCTGATTTGGGGTACTTACAATAGACTTGTCTTCTGGCATGTCAAAGGGTATTCTTCCTTGTGGGATACTGAAATTAACATTTGGTATCTTCTCTGATCTGGGCACACAACAAGGTGAAGGTCTCTGAGGAAACCTCACATCAGGAGTAAATCCTGTCTGACTTGTCATTGAAGTTGGATCGGAAATCGGGGTAGGTGTTAATGGTCTCGGAATTCCCTCCATCCCAGAATTATTCGAATATACTGATCTCTGCACACTATTTGGTGTCCTCCCACTGGAGGTATCTGAAGTATCGGGAACAGTTGGGACATTTAATGAGTGCATATTACTTCCAGATATACCTAGAGCGTACAAAGGTACAACTGGACCTATTGTCACAGGAACTATTAATATACTAGACTAGTATAATTCATCTGGTTCTGGGGAATTGACATTCCTGCACTTTGCCCTGACAAGGCGTAACTGAAACTTTGTCCTGTTTGAGTCAGAGAATCATTTGGTATGGGCTGATGTGGACTGAACGTTTGCACAGGTTGACTCGAGTTAAAACTCTGAGCTGGTGGGTTCACATAAGATGTCTCTACTGACTGATCCATGTTAGAATTCGGTACAATCTGATTCACATTAGAACTCTGTACAGGCTGAATAATGCCAAAGCTCTGAAGTGATTGACTCACACTACGATTCTGACCTACTGAATTTGCAAGTGTATCTGGCACTGTCTTATTTGCGGTGTGTACAATTGGAGCAGTAGGCACATTAGGGGTTATATTTCGTGCAGCTACACTTGTTGCTCCTACCTCTACAGGATGGTTGGAGGCAGATTATTTAGCAATATCTGATTTATACATTGATCATGTGATTCACTCTCATATGTCAAAAAAAAAAATTCTCTGTATCTGTTGTCTATTCTGTTTTCCCTGTTCTTTTCCTACTCTTTGGGCTTGATACAACCTAGTTCCCTCAATAATCTCTGCTCTCCAAGTTTTCTACTAATCATCCCATTTTCATTCTGCAAATGTCTTTAATGCTCTCTATATTTAATTCTCATACTCATGAAGACCTTTTTTAATCTTAACATATTGACCTGGAGTACCTTTTGGTGGGGTTTCTATAACCTTTCTTACTGGAATAAATAAATCACCTCTCAATGCACTTTTCAATGCTTTAAAGAATTTTATTTTCAATCAAATTCAATAAATCACAATAAACTTTTCATTTGAATCAAGAAGTAATTTCCATCCCACAGTTCTCTTTTCTTGTTCTCACAAATACCAGTGCAACACTGTCCACCAATACCAGTGTGGATTCACGCCATCTGACCCATACCAGCGCAATGCACGATGACGTCAATTTCTCTCCTTACAACAACTCATTTGCTTTGCAATTGTATCTCGCACCATCACTTTCATACACACCTAATGCAAAATGCTGTGACTGAAAAAGCCATCAACCTGTTAGTCTGCTCACTACAGGATAGGGTAACCAAACACTTCAAAGCAGTACAGAGATATGCTTTCCAACTATGGCTTTCCCAATTATACACAAATGAGACTTGACCAGCAAACCTCACCCCGGTTGATACAGATCCTTCATATGCACTCAGGATTCACTCAATACCAATCATTTCATATTCACTCAAGGAAAACTATTGGCACTGTTGACGACGTCCCACGGCAGATACCTTACACTGCAGACAATAAATTAACCAAGTGTCTTCTACACTTGTGCATTATCCTAGGATCTTAGGCCACGGCGGACCCATCAACAACAACTGTGGACAACTTTTAGTAACAAGCTCCACAACTGTAAAATTGCAGAAAACTCTGCAAAACACTTCATGGCATCACACTTTACTGCAATCTTAGGCCAAAAACAAGGCAAGCTCAAGTCCTATTAATACTCACTCATTTGTCTTTTGCAGGATCAACGCTGAAACTTCATTTAATCTCCAGAACGAACCATGGGACAGAATTTGGGGTGGGCAAATTTTCCTACCTCTCTAACACTATGCCTAACTCTATCTCCCCTCGTGGGACAAACCACTATTCTGCTACCAGATTTGCTGTAACATATTCCTTCTCAGGATTGTGCTTTAAACAGGGTCAATTGATATTTTCACCCAGCTTAAGGCTGTAAAGACAGAGGCATCACTTTCACTACAAAACAATTTAGAATGACAGTATGACCAATGTGGCAACACAAGGAAAACTCCAGTCTGAAATAAAGTCCAAGGGCCATATTTATACTTTTCGACGCACAACTGCGCCAACGCAGTTGTGCGTCAAAAAATCTAACGCCGGCTAACGCCATTCTGAAGCGCCATGCGGGCGCCGTATTTATTCAATGACGTTAGCCGGCGTTAGCCGGCGGCGCTGCCTGCTGTGCGTAAAAAAAAATGACGTGCACCAGGCAGCGCCGGCGTAGGGGAATATGGAGCTTGGGCGCCAAAAAATGGGGCAAGTCAGGCTGTGGCAAAATTATCGCCTCAACCCGATTTGCGCCATTTTTTCCGACTCCCAACCCCCATTGAAATGACTCCTGTCTTAGCAAAGACAGGAGTCATGCCCCCTTGCCCAATGGCCATGCCAAGGGGACTTCTGTCCCCTGGGCATGGTTATTGGGCATAGTGGCATGTAGGGGGGCACAAATCAGGCCCCCCTATGCCACAAAAAAAAATAATATATATACTTACCTGAACTTACCTTATGTTCCCTGGGATGGGTCCCTCCATCCTTAGGCGTCCTCCTGGGGTGGGCAAGGGTGACAGGGGGGGTCCCTGGGGGCATGGGAGGGCACCTCTGGGCTCCTTCCGAGCCCACAGGTCCCTTAACGCCTGCCCTGACCAGGCGCTAAAAAACGACGCAAAAGCGTCTGGATGTAATTTTTTTTGACCCGCCCACTCCCGGGCGTGATTTTTGCCCGGGAGTGTAAATACGGCGCACATGCCTCAGAATCAATTTTTTAGACGGGAATGCCTACCTTGCATATCATTAACGCAAAGTAGGTGTCCACGCTACAAAGTGACGCAAACTCCATGGACTTTGGCGCTAGACGTGTCTAACGCCAGAGTATAAATATGGAGTTCGTTTTGCGTCGAATTTGCGTAAAAAAAAACTATGAAAATCCGGCGCAAACGTAGTATAAATATGCCCCCAAGAGTCTTTATTACAGATTAAGGCCCAGTGTAACGTAGATAATTCTCATGACAAGACTGAAAAGGTACAAAATTATGATAGGATGTCTAAACCTCATAAAGAAGTTAAAACAAAGTAACATCAAAAAGACTAAACAATTGATTAATGATACGCATAGCAACAGTAAGAACATTTGGAAAGTTGGAAGCAAACACTCCTTATTCGGTTAATCATTTAGCTTCAATTTTGTAACCTGGGCAAGGGGTAACCCTACAAGTTAGTAAATCCATGTAACATACGCTGAGTTAAACATATGTGGGCATAAAGGCCAAAGCACAAAAGTACAAAAAGAATTTGGAAAAGAAATCTAGGGGAACAACTCACTAGCCAAATAGACAAAAAGATAAAAAGGAAAAAGGGGAAGGCATCAACATTTGAGAAGCTCAGGCAAGAGTCTTCTTTTCTGGGTCAAGGGGAAAAAATCACTGAACCTCAGCAAGACATCTCAAAGGAACAAGGGTAGAGAGGACCATACTTCTCAGAGTCCAAAGGGTTCAGCAACCAGCAAAGAGTAGTGAAAATCTGACCAAAGTCCAACTGGGGAACAGTACATCAAAGTTCATAGTGCAAGATGATTTGTCCATCCACCACTCCACATGATGCAAGGGTGCAATTATCAAATGAAAATCGGTCATATGATGTGGACTGCAACATCGGTGTAGATTCCCAGGATCATCATGCGAAAAGGCTTCCACCTTAGCTCATCTGTGCAAGTTGAAACAAATGTATAAATTGTAAATGTCACTGTTCCTGAATGCACTGTACTCAGGGTTGGGTTTCCAGGCTCACTTTGTATGAAACAATAGAACACCTATTACCAAGCTCGGATTCTCATGAGAATAAGTCTGAATGAAAAGTTCACATTAGCAGGAATGACTAAACATTTTCTGCATAGTGCAGGCCTCACCTTGGCTAAGCAAAGTGAATTCAAACAGTACATTTGTTTATGATAAATAATGCAAATTCAACATTCAAAATTATAAATCCAACATTAAAAAGCTTTGTCAGTGTTCATGTTACAGGAGATTTAAAATGAAATAGTTCTGTTAATACATCTCATTGAATATGGTGCAGAACTACAATTTTAAACTTTGTCATCTAACTTTTCAAGCATTTCTCTTGTGAAATTCATTATTGTTTTAGTGCACACTCTTAATTACTATCATGGATTATAATATGAAGACAAAATGATTTGATAAACATTAAATTGAATGGTATGCCACAACAGTTTCTGTAACCTATTCTACCGTAAATGCACATTAATCTTGCTCTCAGTGCACCACTTTGCAACTCAACTATTTGTACTTTGATTAATAAAATTCATAGATAGTAATGTATACATGATCACTGTGATGACAGGAGTAATACTGAAATTTCTGCCACATCATACGTGTCTCCTCTTGTTATGTGTCTATATGAGAGTACTTTATTGCATTTGTCTTTGCACAACCATTTGTGTTTTGTACATGTGTGCATGCAGTACTTCATTAGTAAAAGGAGTGCTGGGGCCCGAAGGTCTATTCAGAAGACTGCTGCCAGTGCAATTAAATGTTGACATGCAGAATATCAAGGTAGGTAGTCTTAAATCCATCTCATGTGTTTTTCATGCACTACCAAACACTCCCCGCCCCTTTCTCTCTCTCTTTCAGATTCCTCCTTACTCCCTTTGTGATGGTCTTTCTCTTCCTTCGTCTTTCCGATTTGTGTGTTTTATCCTCAAATGCACTCAGTAAATATCTGAGGCAGAAAAATAAGTGCCAGTCTCCAAAACCAAGTGCCAGTGGCCCCAACTGGTAACCAATGGCTCAAATGAAGCACTGTGTGCATATGTCTAGTGGAAACACGTAATTATGGCTATACCATCATGCATCACTGGAGTGACAAAATATTGTAATCAACAATACATATAATGTGTGCCTCAACGTTACTAATGTAAAGTGGGGCACCTAAATCATATTATTGAAGGTGTATTAACAATAGAAGATTTGTAATTCATATATGTGTGTGTGTTCTAATGTTGATTTTAACATGCTGGACTGTAATACTTATGCACACATATTCATGTACTCTGACTGTGGTATTATGGTGAACTTGCATATGATCACGTTTTGTCGTAGTTTGGACTCTTGCTCTGAGCAAGACTGCTGGTCTCAGGATGACATTACTTTCGTTTGTAGGTGACTAAGGGGGTTATTACAACTTTGGAGGAGGTGTTAATCCGTCCCAAAAGTGATGGTAAAGTGACGGACATACCACCAGCTGTATTACGAGTTCCATAGGATATAATGGACTCGTAATACGGCTGGTGGTATATCCATCACTTTACCGTCACTTTTGGGACGGATTAACACCTCCTCCAAAGTTGTAATAACCCCCTAAGTCTTTTCCTACAACTTAGATGTAACTGTTGTCCAAACCTTACCGGCTCACTAGCAGTACCTCACCAGAAACATCATAGTAAAAGGCGATTTGTAGCAGTCGCTTACGCATGGACTCAAAGTAAGATATCTCAGGGTTGTCGTGATTAAACAGAAATTACCCTTTTCTCACAGATGTATTATGTCTCATACAAACAAAGGCAATAATACAGATGCAGTGAAGTTATAATAGTTTTTATTTAACATAACTGCCATTTGCGATAAGTTGCATGAGCTGCAATGATTAGGATAATGAATATACCAAGCAACAGTATTGTGAAGAAGAGAGTCATGGTTATAAAGACCCCCACTATTTTTGCAATATATGAAGGAAATATATATATGTGTACGAGATGGAATATGCCCTAATACCCTAATGAGAATAGGCCTAACCTCCTACCTAAAGGAGAGCTGGGTTTGCTAAACCTAATCTGCCAAAACCATGTCCATGAGAGGAGCCCCCAACCCTTGTTACCTTGGAATGAGGTCTCTATCTCAGACTCCGTAGGGACACGAAGACTGGGTCAGCATCAAGACGACTGCAGCATCGGTATCAGCGATGGTGGCGATGCCCTCTGGTCGGAATCCCTCTGATTATCTGTCTAAAGTGGTATGTATTTATACAGATCTACAAGGTCCCCTGACGTAAGTGTAATTCAAAACAATAGATAACAGGCATGCTTGGGACGGCAATTAATATCAACATCCCTCGAAAGTATGGAGAGGGAAAATCCCTAAGTTTGAACACCTACTGTATGTTTGTCTTTCGTGTTTGATCTTGACGCCTTGGCGCTGTGACACTGATAATAAAACCCATAACAAGTGGCCTAACTATAAACAAGGCCGCCATCTTAAAGGAAATAAATAATTAAATGGACTAAGGCAGAGCAAGCTAAGTAGGTTAAAAGTCACTAGGTGACGGGGGCACAAGCTTACAAGCCTACGGCTAAGCTAACTCCTGTTATCCCGTTAAAACAAACTAGGATTCACTACAGTTTCATTTACAATCATGTTGCAATTGTAACTGAAGATGCACATATAGGTGGTCATTCTGACCTCGGCGGTAAAAGGCGCCTACCGCCGGTCAGAAATCCTCCATAATCCCGCCGCGGTCGCGGAAACCCGCCACGGTCATTCTGACCCGCAGCAGCCAAACCTCCGAAAATCCGACAGCCACAACAGACCGCCAGACCAGCGGTCGGCGGAAAAGTGGAGGTGACAAAACCTTCACTGTCACGCCAACAGAAATACGCCCATGCAATTACGACCCACGAATCCACGCGCCGGTCTTTCAAACGCGGTTTTCCATTGGCGGGACACACCGCCGCGGTCAGAATACACACAAACGAACAAAACTCAGCCACATTGGCCGATTTGAATTCCACACACCTGATACACATACACACACCACTCCCACACACACAATACAATATAAAACACACACCCACATCACCCACAAACCCCTACGACCAAAAATTCAGAAAGAAGGCCAGAGCGAGACACCACCATCCACAAACTAGCAGCCACAGCCACTCAACACCATCACCCACACAATATCCACACACAAAACAACACACACCACCACACTCAACACACTTAACTACACATACTCCACCCCACACATCATACACACCACCCCATGGCACCCCAAAGACACCCCCGCTTCTCAGACGAAGAACTCCGGGTCATGGTGGAGGAAATCGTTCGGGTAGAGCCCCAGCTGTTCGGCACACAGATCCAATACACCAGCATTGCCCGGAGGACGGAGCTATGGCAGAGGATTGTCGACAGGGTCAACGCTGTGGGACAGCACCCCAGAAATCGGGAAGACATCAGGAAGCGATGGAACGACCTACGGGGGAAGGTGCGTTCCATGGTATCCAGGCACAACATCGCCGTGCAGAAGACTGGCGAGGACCCCCACCTCAACCCCCACAATTTACAACATGGGAGGAGGAAGTCTTGAACATCCTGCATCCTGACGGCCTCGCAGGAGTCGGCGGAGGAATGGATACTGGTAAGTTGAAGCTTCACTACTGCTTCCCCCCCACCTGCATGCCAAATCATACCCCAACCCTCACCCCCATCCTCGAACCCCACCCTCACCCCCACCCCCATCCTCACCCCCACCACCATCCTCACCCCCACCACCATCCTCACCCCCACCCCCAGCACACCTATTCCCTGCCAATGTCTCACCATCACAACCCACACATCCCAAAACCTAGGCCTGCATGCGTCCACTAAGCATGGACACCCATCACCAAAGCATGCCCAATGCATATACACATCCCCCCCACAAGCCACCCTCACCAAAGCCCCCACACACGAATGCCAGCACTTGGGGACACGGGAACCCACAGATACACCCATATGCCACACAATGAAACTATAACCATACCTCTATACCCCTGCAGGACCCGACCGTCAACACACCGCCGCGGAGGGCCCAGAATTCTCCACACCCCCCACCCAAGAGGCCGTCAGCGATGACAGCAGCTCTGTCGACCTGGACACCGATGACCAGCCCGGACCATCGGGGACCTCTGGACAGTCGGTTCCCCTCACACAGGCCCAGGCCACTACAGACCCAAACCCCTCTGGGAACACCAGCACAGCTCCCACCCAGCGGGCCCATGCCTCTGTCTCCAGGGCGCGTCAATCTGCGGTGTGTCTACCACTACAGGGCACCCAGGATAACCCACCACCCCAACAACAACAGGGACCTGGGGGCAGTGGTAGTGGGCACACCGGCCAGGGGGCAGAGGCCCAGGGAAACAGGGCAACTCGGAGGGCAGCTGTGCGACAGGGGGGGGACGGGCCCAGGGAACCCACTCTCCACGAGGCCCTCACCACCATCATGGGAGCATACAACCGCTCCCAGGAGACGATGGCGACGGTACTGGCCCGGTTCCAGGAGATCCAGGTACTGCAGGAGGAACACTATCGGGGGTACAGGGAGGACATCAGAGCCCTCACCTCCACCCTGGTTACCATGGTAGGGCTGCTGCAAGACCTCATCAACACCAGGACGGACACTCAACAACAACAAAGGGCCCCTGCCACTAGCCTGGACCAAGAACAGCCAACCACCTCCGCCGGCGCTAGTGGACAGGAGGCCCCCGCACAACAGCAGCCCACCAGACCCCCACCTCCTGCAGGAGAAGAACCACCCCGCAAGAGGGCCCTGAGATCTCGCAAGAAGACAGAGTAGGATGTCAAGACCCCCGCCAGCAAAGGATACCACCTGATGTCATCCCACTGTCCCACATTGTCACCCTGTCCATCCTTGAACTGCCCATGCTCCATCTCTCCACAGGCCTCTGGACAATGCACCTGTGTGACTGTTACTCTGGACTCTGCCATGGACATTCCTTCACCATAGCCCCCACCCACTTGAAACCACCCATCCCATTTTGAGCACTTAAATAAACACCTATTTTGCACAAAACTATCTGGAGTCTGGCTGTGATTTCAAAATATTGTAATTGACATGACAGTGCAAATATGTCCTTGTACATAGAGAAGTCAACAAACAGCTGCCACAAAGCTGTAGTCCATGGGGAAACGAAGCACAGGACTCGTAGTGGGGACCCCAGATCTGAAATAGGGAGGGAAAAGCCACAACTCAGTCATCATACACTGGGGCAAATAGACAGGCAGCAGAGATGCAGGAGAGTAGTTCAGATTTACTAAATTATCTTTGAATTGTTACCTGTTTCCTATTGGAAGTACTGTTCAATGATTCTGTCCCTGTTGTCTGTTTCAGCCCCGTCGTCTTCCTCCTCGTCACTCTCCACAGGTTCCACCGCTGCCACAACACCACCGTCTCGACCATCCTCCTGCAGGAAAGGCACCTGGCGGCGCAAAGCCAGGTTGTGAAGCATGCAGCAGGCCACGATGATGTGACACACCTTCTTAGGTGAGTACATTAGGGATCCACCTGTCATATGCAGGCACCTAAACCTGGCCTTTAGGAGGCCAAAGGTGCGTTCGATCACCCTCCTAGTACGCCCATGGGCCTCATTGTACCGTTCCTCTGCCCTGGTCCGGGGATTCCTTACTGGGGTCAGTAGCCACGACAGGTTGGGGTACCCAGAGTCCCCCAATAGCCATACACGGTGTCTCTCTAGCTGTTCCATCACGTAAGGGATGCTGCTATTCCTCAGGATGTAGGCGTCATGCACTGACCCTGGGAATTTGGCATTTACATGCGAGATGTACTGGTCAGCCAAACACACCACCTGGATGTTCATGGAATGGTAACTCTTTCTGTTCCTGTACACCTGCTCCCTGTCTCTTGGGGGAACCAAAGCCACATGGGTCCCATCAATGGCACCAATGACGTTGGGAATATGTCCAAGGGTGTAGAAATCACCCTTCACTGTAGCCAATTCGCCCACCTCAGGGAAAATGATGTAGCTCCTCACGTATTTCATCAGGGCAGACAACACTCTGGATAACACCTTCGAAAACATGGGCTGAGACATCCCAGAAGCAATTCCCACTGTTGTCTGAAATGACCCACTTGCCAAGAAATGGAGTACTGACAGGACCTGCACCAGAGGGGGAATCCCTGTGGGTTGGCGGATGGGGGACATCAGGTCGGGCTCCAGCTGGGCACACAGTTCATGTATAGTGGCACGGTCAAGACGGTAGGTCAGGATAATGTGGCGTTCTTCCATTGTCGACAGGTCCACCAGCGGTCGGTACACGCGAGGATTCATCCGTCTCCTCGCCAAACCCAGCGGACGGTGCCTAGGAAGGACAACATGGAGCACACAGTCAAGCAACCCACAGGTACGTACTCACAGCTAGCACAGTAAACGATTCTCTATGCAGTGAATGGCGTGTCTGAGTGGCTATGCAAGGCCTAGGCCTGTGTGACGCAGTTGAAATTGAGCCATGTGGACCCTCGAAATGGCGGCTGCCTGACCTGTGAAGTGTGACAATGGGATGTGAGGTCAATGCGCTGGCGTGGCACACCGCGGCGGTCAGCGGTCGAAGACCGCGGCGCGAAGCCGCATTGGTTAACATTGAAGCCTATGGGTTTCAGGAGCCAATGGCGAAGGGCGCCGGCGGTGGCGGTACGCACCGCCGCGGTACGCACCGCCGCGGTCGTGACCGCCATTTTCTATCTACTTATCCACTTGCGACTTGAACTTTCACAGGAGAGGACCTATACTGCAAGTGTTGCTGTGACCTCGGTCTGGAAGGGACAATGGCTGCTGCGCCTGGGGAAAGGGCCCCTGCCTTCACTGGAGAGGAGTTGGAGAAACTTGTGGATGGGGTCCTCCCCCAGTATGCGCTACTCTACGGTCCTCCAGACCAACAAGTGAGTTTAATTCAATCTGGATTTGGGGCCACTGGCTGGCTTGGGGGCCTGGCGGGGGGCCTGGCTGGGATGGGGGGCATGTTGGGGCTGGCGGGGGGCCTGGCGGGGATGGGGGGCATGTTGGGGCTGGCGGGGGGCATGGCGGGGGGCCTGACGGGGATGGGGGGCATGTTGGGCCTGGCGGGGGGCATGGCGGGGGGCCTGGCGGGGATGGGGGGCATGTTGGGCCTGGCGGGGGGCCTGGCGGGGGGCCTGGCGGGGATGGGGGGCATGTTGGGGCTGGCGGGGGGCATGGCGGGGGGCCTGGCGGGGATGGGGGGCGTTGGGCCACTGGCAACGAAAATGCAGACAAACTTGAACGTGGTATTTCTCCCTCCCTGTACGTGTCACATAGGTCCGCGCCCATGAGAAGATCGGGATTTGGCGTGCCATCGCCAAGGAAGTCCGGACCCTGGGGGTCCACCATCGACGGGGCACCCACTGCCGCAAGAGGTGGGAGGACATCCGCCGCGGGACCAAGAAGACCTCTGAGTCTCTGCTGGGGATGGCCTCCCAACGTAGGCGGGGTGCCTGCCGTCAACTGACCCCCCTGATGTTCCGGATCCTGGCGGTGGCCTACCCTGATTTGGATGGGCGCGTGAGGGCAGCACAGCAGACACAAGGGGGTGAGTCCAAGCATTATCTACTCTGTTGTCGCGCAGTGGAGGTGTCTGGGTGGGGGAGGAGGGCTGTGGGTCCCCCTAGGCCAGGGCGATATCTGTAGGCTGGGCACCCCCGTAAGCCCCTGTGTCCCCAGCCAACACCCTCAGTAGTGTGTCAGTACAGCCATCCCTGGGCCGTGTCATCCATGGGTGCAGTTGTCAACTCTAGGCGTGTAGGGCATGTTCCACGGAATGCGTAGCGGACCCCAAGTGCGCAACTTAGTGCAGGGGGCATCTGTGTCTGTCATGTCCGCTAACTGTACCGGAGATCCATGTACTCAATATCCCTTTATTTCTCTCTCCCCCCCCCTTTTTGTGTGTCTTTCTGTGCTTGTGTGCATCAGCATCATCAGGCGGAGGAGAAGTGGCATCGGGGCAGGAGGGAGCTGCATCTCACATGGCCCAGGAGGGCCATGCCACAGAGTCTGACTGGACCAGTGAGACGGAGGGCGAGGGGAGCTCCACAACGGGGACGACTGGACCCTGCAGCGACACGGACACGTCCTCGGAAGGGAGCTCCCTTGCGGGGGTGGCACCATCCGTGCCCCCCGCCATTACAGGTACAGCCGCCACCCAGCGCACCATCACCGCCCTCCCAGCAGCCCCTCAGCGTTCGCCCCGTGCCCGCTCTGCCAGGAAGCCGGGCATCTCCTTCGCCCCAGGCACCTCAGGCCCTGCCCCTGTTACCCCCGCTGCCCTCAGTGAGGAGGTCATTGACCTCCTCCGAACGCTCATTGTTGGGCAGACTACCCTTTTGAATGCCATCCAGGGGGTGGAGAGGGAGGTTCATCGCAGCAATGCGTACCTGGAGGGCATTCATTCGGGTCAGGCTGCCCATCAGCGATCGTTCCAGGCTCTGGCCTCAGCACTGACGGCAGCCATTGTCCCTGTCTCCTGCCTCCCTCTACTAACTCCCTCCTCCCAGTCTCCTGTTCCTCTGCCTGTCCCACCCACACCATCAGACCAGCCTGCACACACCTCAACACCCAAGAGAAGCACATCCAAACATAAGCACCACAGATCACGCAGACATTCACACACGCAACATTCCGATGCAGACATGCCAACAGTCACTACCACCTCTGTGAACCCCACCTCCTCGTCTCCCTCCTCCCTCCCTGTGACGTCTACACTCACACCTCCATTCACCTCACCATCAGCCAGTGTTTCCATCACCAGCACACCCTCCAGTCCAGTCCGCACACGTGCAGTCACCACCCCCACTGCCATTTACACGTCCCCTGTGTCCTCTCCCACTGTGTCTGTCACCCCCTCTTCCACACCACACAAACGCAGCCACCCACCCACCCAACAGCCATCCACCTCACGACAGCCTATCCCTCCTGCACCTGCACCCAAAGACAGCAAACGTGACTCACCTACAACCACATCCTCTCCCTCCACTCCCATTCCCACTGTACCTACCACTCTCCATTGCCCCAAGAAACTCTTCCTCGCCACTGCTAACTTCTTTCCTGACCCTGAGCCCCCCCCTCCTTCTCGTCGGGGTAAGAAGAGCACCTCAGCCACCACCAGCCCTGCAGCCCCCTTGACAAGGGTGCAGGGGTATTGGAGCCCACCAGCCCGCATGTCTGGATCTTCGCCCAGCAGCAAGGGGACAGCCAGCCCACCCCCTGGGAAGAGGAGCAGAAGGCGGAAGGGGCGCCGCAGGAGCCCGGCTTCTACATCCCCCCCGGACACCACCCAGACACAGTCACCAGCCACAGCTCCAAAGGGAGGAAAGGGCCACAGACTCCCGACTAAGGAGGGCAAGGGCAGCAAGTCGGAGAGGTCAGGCTGCAGGCCTGCTGCCCAGGAGGAGCCCACCACCCCCATAGCCGCTGGCCAGGGAGGACCCAGCCCAGCTGGCCAGGAGGGCCCCACCACCCACAGCCCAGGTGGGCATTGAAGGAGCACCATCCCCGCTGCCCAGGAGGGCACCACCAGGCAATGAGCAGTTGGCCATAGACCGCCCGCCGTCTCAAGAACCGCTGAACTGGGCCCCGCCGTCTCAAGCACCGCTGAACTGGGCCCCGCCGTCTCCAGCACCGCTCCGCTGGGGACCGCCGTCTCAAGAACCGCTGAACTGGGCCCCGCCGTCTCAAGCACCGCTGAACTGGGCCCCGCCGTCTCAAGAACCGCTGAACTGGGCCCCGCCGTCTCAAGAACCGCTGAACTGGGCCCCGACGTCTCAAGCACCGCTGAACTGGGCCCCGCCGTCTCAAGAACCGCTGAACTGGGCCCCGCCGTCTCAAGAACCGCTGAACTGGGCCCCGCCGTCTCAAGAACCGCTGAACTGGGCCCCGCCGTCTCAAGCACCGCTGAACTGGGCCTCGCCATCTCCAGCACCGCTCCGCTGGGGACCGCCGTCTCAAGAACCGCTGAACTGGGCCCCGCCGTCTCAAGCACCGCTGAACTGGGCCCGCCGTCTCAAGAACCGCTGAACTGGGCCCCGCCGTCTCAAGAACCGCTGAACTGGGCCCCGCCGTCTCAAGCACCGCTGAACTGGGCCCCGCCGTCTCAAGAACCGCTGAACTGGGCCCCGCCATCTCAAGAACCGCTGTACTGGGCCCCGCCGTCTCAAGAACCGCTGAACTGGGCCCCGCCGTCTCAAGCACCGCTGAACTGGGCCCCGCCGTCTCCAGCACCGCTCCGCTGGGGACCGCCGTCTCAAGAACCGCTGAACTGGGCCCCGCCGTCTCAAGCACCGCTGAACTGGGCCCCGCCGTCTCAAGAACCGCTGAACTGGGCCCCGCCGTCTCAAGAACCGCTGAACTGGGCCCCGCCGTCTCAAGCACCGCTGAACTGGGCCCCGCCGTCTCAAGAACCGCTGAACTGGGCCCCGCCGTCTCAAGAACCGCTGAACTGGGCCCCACCGTCTCAAGAACCGCTGAACTGGGCCCCGCCGTCTCAAGAACCGCTGAACTGGGCCCCGCCGTCTCAAGCACCGCTGAACTGGGCCCCGCCGTCTCAAGAACCGCTGAACTGGGCCCCGCCGTCTCAAGAACCGCTGAACTGGGCCCCGCCGTCTCAAGAACCGCTGAACTGTGCCCGCCGTCTCAAGCACCGCTGAACTGGGCCCCGCCGTCTCCAGCACCGCTCCGCTGGGGACCGCCGTCTTAAGAACCGCTGAACTGGGCCCCGCCGTCTCAAGCACCGCTGAACTGGGCCCCGCCGTCTCAAGAACCGCTGAACTGGGCCCCGCCGTCTCAAGAACCGCTGAACTGGGCCCCGCCGTCTCAAGCACCGCTGAACTGGGCCCCGCCGTCTCAAGAACCGCTGAACTGGGCCCCGCCGTCTCAAGAACCGCTGAACTGGGCCCCGCCGTCTCAAGAACCGCTGAACTGGGCCCGCCGTCTCAAGCACCGCTGAACTGGGCCCCGCCGTCTCAAGAACCGCTGAACTGGGCCCCGCCGTCTCAAGAACCGCTGAACTGGGCCCCGCCGTCTCAAGAACCGCTGAACTGGGCCCCGCCGTCTCCAGCACCGCTCCGCTGGGGACCGCCGTCTCAAGAACCGCTGAACTGGGCCCCGCCGTCTCCAGCACCGCTCCGCTGGGGACCGCCGTCTCAAGAACCGCTGAACTGGGCCCCGCCGTCTCAAGCACCGCTGAACTGGGCCCCGCCGTCTCAAGAACCGCTGAACTGGGCCCCGCCGTCTCAAGCACCGCTCCGCTGGGGACCGCCGTCTCAAGAACCGCTGAACTGGGCCCTTCAAGGCAAGACCCGCTGAACTGGGCCCTTCAAGGCAAGAAGCGCTGAACTGGGCCCTTCAAGGCAAGAAGCGCTGAACTGGGCCCTTCAAGGCAAGACCCGCTGAACTGGGCCCTTCAAGGCAAGAAGCGCTGAACTGGGCCCTTCAAGGCAAGAAGCGCTGAACTGGGCCCTTCCAGGCAAGAACCGCTGGCCCTTTGGCAGACGTGGCAGGGCAGGATCTGTCTCGGGCAGGGCTGCAGGATGTCCTCTGGCCAACATGCCTCCTCCAGTGGCAGTGGAGTCTGTTATGGACTGTTTGGACTGTGGCTTTGCTCTCCCCAGGATGGCCCAGTGGGCAGGCCACCCACTGTATGGACTGTATGGACTGTGGCTTTGCACTCCCCAGGATGGCCCAGTGGGCAGGCCACCCACTGTATGGACTGTATGGACTGTGGCTTTGCTCTCCCCAGGATGGCCCAGTGGGCAGGCCACCCACTGTATGGACTGTATGGACTGTGGCTTTGCTCTCCCCAGGATGGCCCAGTGGGCAGGCCACCCACTGTATGGACTGTATGGACTGTGGCTTTGCACTCCCCAGGATGGCCCAGTGGGCAGGCCACCCACTGTATGGACTGTATGGACTGTGGCTTTGCTCTCCCCAGGATGGCCCAGAGGGCAGGCCACCCACTGTATGGACTGTATGGACTGTGGCTTTGCACTCCCCAGGATGGCCCAGTGGGCAGGCCACCCACTGTATGGACTGTATGGACTGTGGCTTTGCTCTCCCCAGGATGGCCCAGTGGGCAGGCCACCCACTGTATGGACTGTATGGACTGTGGCTTTGCTCTCCCCAGGATGGGCCAGTGGTCATGGAGTCCCCTCGTGGATCTGGCGTCGTGTACTCAAGTGGCTGAGGTGCCCCCCCTTCCCTTCCCCCTGAGGTGCCTGTCCTATTTTCTTTCTGATGCCCCTGCAGTGTTCTCTCCGTGGAGTTCTTGTCGTGGGACTGGGCCTTGCCCCTTTGCACAGGACCCCTGTGGTCCACGGACAGTGGTTGGACTACATTTAGTAGCTGTATATATTTTGTACATAGTTTATTTATTTATTGGGATTACTGGTGTCCATATTTCAATATATCTGCCCGTTTATGATCTCTTCTTTTGGTCTTTGCATTATTTCGGAGGGGGGGGTTTGTGGGTTGTGACAGTGATCTGTGGGAATGCATTGATGTGTGTGTTGTAGTGGGTGTGGGTGGGTGGGTGTGTGCCGGTAATCTTTTCCCTCCCCTGTGTCGTAGGTGCAGTACTCACCGATGTCTTCCGCGCCGCCGGGCGTGCTCCTGGTACAGGAGCAGGTATAGGAGTGCGGGGATGACCTGCAACTCGGGTTCCATACTGCCGGAATCTCGCGTGGAGTGCGTAGAGGTGAGCGTTTTCCCGTTCGTAGTCTGTTTCCGCCGTGTTTTTATCGGCGGTGCTCCCGCCCCGGAAAAGGTGGCGGATTGGTGGGTCGTGATAGGGTGGGCGGTACATTGTCTGCCGCCTGGCTGTTGGCGGGGACCACCGCGCTGTTTGTTTGTTCCGCCGTGGCGGGCGGAGTGTTAATGCGGCGGGCTGTGTTGGCGGTTCCCGCCAGGGTCAGAATTGCATATTTTGGACCGCCGGCCTGTTGGCGGCTTGGCCGCCGCATTATCACCGACCACCAGGGTCAGAATGAGGGCCATAATCATGTATTTGGAATGTGCATTGAAATGCCATATTAAGTTAGCATAACCAAAGGCCTGAAATGTTGGTTTTATCTGTTTAAACTTCAACATGGAGTTTTGCTCATGTTGCAATATTCCTTATTTGCAGGTGCGTCTGTCTGACCCTAGACTTAATGAAAGGCATACTGTGTATCTGAGATAGTGGGGTAATAGAGGATGCTGTGGCAAGGAGAAAGGATCGCTAACAAACTGAAAAGGAAGGACTCCTGTTGCGAACCAGGCTTCAAGAGACACTCAAGGTCGCCCTGGTGTTCGATTCGTGGGATGAGAACTTGATGAGAGTTGCCAATTTCAACTGTTCAAGGAAGATGAAAAAATACTAGTGTTGATGTGGATTTCTAGAAGGTTCCGTAGGTTTAATTGGTATTCAACTAGTTAGACTAGAGCAGATTAATTTTAGCCTCTGACAAGAGCAGATTCCTCTTGAGACTTAGAGGGGTACTGACCTCACTATTCTTTATCCCTTTGTGTAGCTTAATGCTACGCAACACCTCTCTATCAGAACTTCTACTGAGGTTTCTGTTATGCTGACATATTCCTATATTTACATTATTTCCTATAATTCCTGAGAGATAATTAGGATTTCCTTTGACTTACTTTAGGGCAGTGGTTCCCAACCTGTGGTCCGGAGAGCCCTGGGGGCCCGTAAAGTCTCCTCAGGGGGCCTGCGAGCTCTTAGAAAATGTAATACCTTCAACAGATTAGGTCTCCAGTTTTCAATGGGGTCCCCAGATTCCAATAATGATTCAGTGGGGGTCCCCGGGTTCCAGCATTGGTAAAGTGTGGATCCACAGAAGTCATAAGGTTGGGAACCACTGCTTTAGGGTACTTAGATTAATCCAGTTTCTCCAATCATTAACCAAGAGAATCACAATTTATAGACTGAACGTTAAATCTTGCTCCTCAACTTTTGTATTGCTGCATCTGAAACTCTTGTATGCCTTATGCTTGTACAATTTTTGACACTTTAATTCACTTTTGGTGATTCTGCACTTATATAGCATGTTTTTGAGATTCATTTACAAATGTTTGGTCCTCAGTTCATAATAAACTTTTGAACTTTACTCTCTGTCTCTGGAATTTAATCTGTGACTAATTAGATTCCACTATTAATTGATTTGAAGTGTTGATTTTAACTCCCCTTTACCCTTGACACTCCTAGGAAGGTCTGTTGGAAAAAGAGAAGCAAGAATATAGGCCGCACATCATCACTATTTATAGAAATTCAGCTTGACTCTGGGAGGTTATAGAGAGCATAGAAAATGGTGACTGCACCACATCCACCACATCCCACAGCTCTGTATGGATGGATACATTGCAGTCTCTTGTTTTTCAGATTGTAAGCATCAAACTCTGTAAAACATAGGCCCTCATTATGACATTGGTGGTAAGTGATGCTTACCGCCATGCCGACTGCCGCCAACATACCGCGGCCGCAGTGGTTTACCGCTACCCATATTATGACTCACACATAGCAATCCATCACTATACAGCCACACACACAAGTCTGCCAGCCCAAAGGTCAGTGATAAACTGGTGGTACCAAAAACCACACCTTTATGCCAACAGAGCTACGCCCACAGCATTATGACCCATGAATCACCACAACGGACATTCAATGTTGCTAAACTGTTGGCAGTACATACTGTGCGCTCAAAATACACATACTCAAACAAAACAACACTACATTGGACAATTCAAACTACACACACCGGACACACATACACACACCACACCCACGCACTCACACCAAAATAAAACACACACCCATATTACCCACAAGCCTTTACGACTCAAAAAAATTGACACCTGAGAGAGAGACACACCAAAAGCACCCACAGAACCAGAGCCACAGAACACCATCACCCATACACCATCCACGCACCGTACAGCACACAACCCAACACATCACCCCACACACCCTCACACACACCACACACACTACACCCATGGCACCACAAAGGCACCCCAGGTTCTCTGAGGAGGAGCTAAGGGTCATGGTGGAGGAAATCATCCGGGTAGAGCCACAGCTATTCAGATCACAGGTGCAGCAGACATCCATTGCTAGGAAGATGGAGCTTTGGCGGAGAATCGTGGACAGGGTCAACACCGTGGGACAGCAGCCCAGAGCAAGGGATGACATCAGGAAGAGGTGGAACGACCTACCGGGGAAGGTGTGTTCCATGGTTGCAAGACACCAGATAGCTGTACAGAGGACTGGCAGTGGACCCCCACCTCCTCCCCCACAACTAACAAAATGGGAGGAGCAAGTCTTGGCAATACTGCATCCTGAGGGCCCGGCAGGAGTAGCAGGAGAACTGGACTCTGGTAAGTCAAATCTCTATTACTATCACCCCCCCCTACCTGCATGCCATCACATACCCCCTCCCCTACCCTCACCACCATCACCCCACCACATCACACACACCCCACCATCACAACCCATCCATTCCAATACCAAGCCCTGCATGCACCACCAATGCATGGACACCACTCACAGACCTGCATGGACACCCATCACTAAAGCATGCACACTAGAGACAACCACCTAGACCACAAAATCACTGCTCAAACAAGGCAAAGCTGACAGGGCAATCACAACCATATAGGGCAACACACCCATGCACAAGATGTCACATGCAGAAATAATAACACTGCATTTACATCTCCACAGGTCCCCCACATAACGTCACCGGAGAAGAGGTGCCAGCAATATCCAGTCCCCCCACAGAAGAGGGCCACAGTGATGACAGCACCTCTGGTCGCCTGGATCTGGATGACCAACCTGGCGCATTTGGGATCTCCGGACAGTCGGTTACCCAGACACAGTACCATACCACCATAGAGACTCCCCCCTCAGGAAACACCAGCACAGCACCCACTCAGCGGGCCCATACCTCTGTCCCCAGGACACGCCAATCAGCAGTGTGTCCACCACTACAGGGACCTCAAGACACCCCACATTAGAACCAACTCTCCACGAGGCACTCACCAACATCCTGGGAGCACACCACCATTCCCAGGAGACGATGGGCCAGATACTGGACAAGTTGCAGGAGACCCAGCGGCTGCAGGAGGGACAGTACCTGGGGATCAGGGAGGACCTGAAGGACATCCACACCGCCCTGGTCACCATTGCAGGGGTGCTGGCAGACATGGCCAACACCATGAGGGAGGCAGTGGCACACCACCAGGCCCCTGATACTAGCCACACCAATAAACAGTCCTCCACCTCCGCTACCGCTAGTGGACAGGAGGCCCCGCCACAGGAACAACACGCCACCAGCACCCCACCCCCTGTAGACGGAGAACCACCCCGCAAACGGTCCACACGATCCAGGAAGAAGCCAGAGAGCATTGCCAAAACCCCCACCAGGAAATAAGACTCTCCTGATTGTCACCCTTGTGTCCCACGCTGTCATCCTGTCCACCTTGAACTGCCATTGCTCCCCTTCCTATGCCCCCTTGGACAATGCACCTGTGATACAAATAGACTGGACTCTATCATGGACTTTCCTCCACCATCACCCCAGCCCATTGCAGATACCCCTCTACTTATTGGCACTTAAATAGACACCCTTTGAAAAAATACAAGTATGGAGTATGTCAAATGATTTAACTATGCATTCGTTTAACAAGGTTTTAACACTGCAGTACAACTGTACAGTAATGTATACATAGGAATGACCTGTAGTTGGCTGCGGTCAACACACCAGGTGCCAGAGTGGGGCACAGAAATCTGAAAAAAGAGATGCCAAATGGGTACAGTAAGGGGCCATAGAATTGGGAGAATCTGCCTGTCATGTACAATGTCAAACAAAAAACTGTCAATGCAAAATGAAGTTACAGTGTCTTACATGTGTGTCACTGGAAGTAATGTTGCATAATAGCTGTTCTGTTGTATTATCCTCATTCTCTGCCTCCTCATCTTCACTGTCCACAGGGTCCACTACTACCACACGCCCAACTCCAGCCTCATCCTCCTGCAGAAAAGGCACCTGGTGTCTCAAGGCAAGGTTATGCAACATGCAGCATGCCACGATGATCTGGCACACCTTCTTGGGTGAGTAGTACAGGGATCCTCCTGTTAGATGGAGGCAACGAAACCTGGCCTTCAGGAGGCTGAATGTCCTCTCTATTATTCTTCTTGTTCGCCCATGTACCTCATTGTAATGTTCCTCTGCCCTTGTCCTGGGATTCCTCACAGGGTACACTAGCCACGAGAGGTTGGGTAACCAGAGTCACCTGCAAATATCGAGAGCCAACTGTTAGCCACACACTAACCCTTCGGGCACACACCATATCCATACACCAACATACCAGGGCTCACCTATTAGCCACACCCGGTGCCTCTGGAGTTGAGCCATCACATATGGGATGCTGCTATTCCTCAGGATAAAGGCATCATGAGACCCAGGATACTTTGCAATGACATGGGAGTTGTACTGGTCCGCCAGGCACACTATCTGAACATTCATAGAGTGAAAGCTCTTTCAATTTCTGAACACCTGTTCATTTCTCCGGGGGGGGGGGACAAATGCAATATGTGTACCATCAATAGCCCAAATAATGTTGGGGATATGTCCCATTGCATAGAAGTCAGCTTTCACTGTGGCCAAATCCTCCACCTGGGGGAAAACGATGTAGCTGCGCTTGTGTTTAATCAGGGCAGACAACACTCTGGTCAGCACTATTGAGAACATTGGCTGAGACATCCTTGCTGCCAATCCCACTGTCTCTTGGAAGGGGCCCGTTGCCAAGAAATGGAGCGCAGATAGGACTTGCACAAGAGGGGGGATCCCAGTGGGCTGACGGATAGCAGATATCAGGTCAGTCTCCAATTGGGCACACAGCTCTTGTGGCCCTGTCCAGTCTATAGGTGAGGATAGTGGTCCTGTCCTCCATAGTTGCCAAGTCCACGAGGGGTCTGTACACGGGGGATGTCTCCATCTCCTATTCATCCGCAGCAGTTGTAATCTAGGGGGCAAAACGGTGAGCAGCTGGTCAGTATTCCACAATTCCAAACACTACACTGCATTGCATGTTGTGACCGTAACAGTATTTTGTGTGGATAGGCCCAAATGGTGCCTATGTGTAATGTGACACAGTTAGGTGCCATGGGCTCCCACACCCACTCAAAAGGCGTCCGCCTGTCCTGTGTGGATGGACACGAGGAAATGAGGTAATGGCGCTGACGTTTTGCGCCGTTGCGGGAGGTGGTCGAGTACCGCCGTGCAACTCCTCATTTGTTGTCATTGGGCCCTATGGGTTACAGTGGCCAATGGTGATGTACGCCGGCAGTGACGGTACGCACCACCGCGGACGTGACCGCCATTTTCTATCTGTTCATTCACTTGCTACCTGACATTCAACAGGAGAGGACCTACCCTGCAAGTGCTGCTGTGACATGTGTCTGAAACGGACCATGGCTAATGTCACTGGGGAAAGGGCCCCTGCCTTCACTGCTGCAGGTTTGGAGAGACTGGTGGATGGGGTCCTACCCCAGTACCGAATGCTGTATGGGCCTCCAGACCCACAGTTGAGCACGATGCAAGGGGCATGGATGCATGGAGTGCTGTGTGTGAGGGTCTCGCGTAGGGGGGGGTTGGTGGAAGGGTTCTGGGCAGCGTGATGCATGTATGGTGGGCAATCTCTGTGCGTTAGGGGATGTGAGGGCTATGGTGGGCCATGGGGGTAACAGGCCTGACGGTATGACTGATACCTTTTTCTCTGTTTAATTTCCTGCAGGTCATCGCCCATCAGAAAAAGTTTATATGGCGTGCCATCGCCAGGGACGTGCGGACTCTAGGGGTCTACGGCAGGCGGAGCACCCACTGTCGCAAACGGTGGGACGACCTGAGACGCTGGGCAAGAAAGACTGCGGAGGCCCAGCTGGGGATGGCCTCCCAATGAGGAAGGGGGGCCCGTCAAACCCTGACCCCCCTGATGGCCTGCATACTGGTGGTGGCCTATCCAGAGCTATATGGGCCCTTGAGGGCATCACAGCAGCCACAAGGGGGTGAGTACAGTATCCCAATATACTACTTGCGCATGGTGGGGTTGTCTCCGGGTGGGGGATGTGGGCCTGTGGGGGCACTTAGGCCAGGCCGGACATTGCAGGGTAGGTCCCATGTTGGGCAGGGGCTGATGGACACCACCTCTGACCAAGCTAGTAGGCATCCACTACTGGGCAGGGGCCTGTGGGTGTCATGTATGCTGCTATTGGCATTATGTATTCATGTCCATGGGCTGGTGACTAGCATGGTGATTAGTAGTGCTTTGCCTAGTGTGTAGGGCTGTTCCTGTGTGTGTGTGTGTTGTGTACGTCAACTGTGGTGTTAGAGCAGCCATTGCCCAAGTGTATGCTTTGTCTCCCTCCCTTTTTGTTTTGTCACCCTCTCCTTATGTGCATTAGCATCATCTGGTGGAGGAGCAGAGGCACCAGCAACAGAGGGAGCAGCATCCCACAGGGCCTAGGAGGCCGAATCCACTGATGGTGAGGGTACCAGTGGGACATAGGGCGAGGGGAGCACCACGGCAGTGACAGGAGGGGACAGTTCGGACAGTGATACCTCCTCTGATGGAAGCTCCCTGCTGGTGGTGGGCACCTCTGTGCCAACCCCAACTACAGGTACAGCCGCCACCCCTCGTACCAGCACTGCCCTCCCAGCAGCCCCTCAGCGTGTTTCCCGTGCCCGCTCACCCAGGAGGGTGGTCACTTCAGGCCCTGCCCCAGTTAGCCCTGCTGCCCTGAGTGAGGAGTCTATTGACCGCCTGCGATCCATCTCTGTAGGGCAGTCAACCATACTGAATGCCATCCAGGGGCTTGCATCCCAGATGCAGCAATGCATACCTGGAGGGCATTCACGGTGGGTTGGCGGCCTTACAGAGATCTTTTCAGGCTTGGGCCTCCTCCCTGATGCCAGCCAGTGTCCTTGGTCCTACCGCCCCCCTCCAGCTACAACTTCCCAGTCCTAGTCTCTTCAACCCAACCAATCCCTTGCACACATACAGACATGCATGCACACAAAACATCACACAAGAGTGGCACAGACAAGCACAGGCAGCAAACTTCAAGTCACAAGCACTCACACAAACAACAGACAGTTGCACACACAACAACATCCATTGCCTCTACCGTCTCCCCCTCCTCCTCCCCCTCACAGTTACATCCGCACTGACACCTGCATGCACTGCATCAACAGGCACCATCACCACATCATGGAGCACACCCACCTTACTTGCAGACACCTACACAACATCCATCCACATGTCCTGTTTGTCCTCTCCCACTTTGTCTGCCCCCCTCCTAAGAGACACAAACACTCGCACTCAGACACCCAACAGCCATCCACCTCACAGCCATGCACCTGCACCCAAGTCCAGCAAATGTACACCCCATAAAACCATTCCTTCTACATCCACTCCCATCCCTCCTCCCACATCCCGCCCCAACATCCCTAAGCAGCTTTTTCTTGCCCATCTGGTTCTCTGCCCTCCCCCAACCACCCCACGTCCTGCCTATAAGAGCAGGGTCCCAAAGACCCAGCCCAGCACCTTAGCAAAACTGTCTGCCACTGCTCCCAACAAAAAAACTGCTGCTTGCAATAAGGGGCCCCTGAGTGTGACAGAAGCCTCTCCTAGTAAGTCCACACTTCCACCTCAGAAAGGGAGGACTAAGGTAGCGAAACCTAATAGATGGAGGACGAGGTCAGTGGAGGCACCTCCTAGACCTGGAGGCAAGGACACAAGTCACATGACAAAGGCCAAGGAGGCCCGTCACAAGAGGAAACACCAGGATCCCCCTCCACCACCAAAGAAAGCCAAGGATCCCCCTCCACCACCAAAGAAAGCCAAGGATACCCCTACACCACCAAGGAAAGCCAAGGAGCCCCCTCCACCACCAAAGAAAGCCAAGGAGCCCCCTCCACCAGCAGAGGGCAAGGAGCTCCCTCCACCAGCAGAGGAACCCAAAGAGCCCCCTCCAACAGCAGAGGGCAAGGAGCCCCCTCCACCAGCGGAGGAACCCAAAGAGCCCCCTCCAATAGCAGAGGGCAAGGAGCCCCCTCCACCATCTGAGGGCATGTAGCCCACCAGCCAGAAACTGTGGCCTTTCACTCCCCTCCCGAGACTGTTGGGCAAAGGAGCCCCCTCCAGAACCAGTGGGCATGTTACCCACTCCAGAGACTCTGGCCTTTCACTCCCCTCCAGAGACTGTTGGGCAAGGAGCCCCCTTTAGAACCAGTGGGCATGAAACCAACTCAAGCTGAGGTGCCCACCCTCACCCTGAGGTTCCTTCCCATTTCCAACATGATGCCCCTGAACAGTGGAGTCCGGGTGTTGTTAGGAGTCAAGTTGGGGCTTCGACAATGCCCTGTGGGCATGTGGCCTTTGGTACATTGGACTGGCCAGTGGCCCAAGCTGTACATTGCCATCTGCATTTTAATTTCATGATTCATTATGGTGGCTGTTGGCAGCAAATTACAGTGCTCGTACTTCTGAATTGTTGTCCTTGCATGTTTTGTTTGTGGGTCCTGTGACAGTCGTTTTACTCTGCAGCAGGTTCTGTGTATGGTGTGTGTGTGTGTGTGTGTGTATATGGTGTGTATGGTGTGTGTGTGTTACTCTCCTTTTCCTCCCTTCCTCCCTTGTGTGCTAGGCGGCTGTACTCACCGTCGTCGTCTTCATCGGCGTTGGTGCTCCAGGACGGCCATGGCGTGGTAGAGCATCGTGAAGACATGGTGTTCAGGTTTCATGGCAGCCTCAGAGTCCTCTGTGTCCCTGATGGTGAGTCTTTTCTGTACTGTGTTTCCGCCAGGCTTTTGATGGCATTGGTACCGCCCCAGAAATCCTGGCTGTTTACTATGTCATAATATGGTGGGTGGTACCTTGATTTCCATTGGCTGTAGGTGGCTACCACCGTGATCAGCAGTGTTAACGCCCTGGCAGTTGGTGTGGTACATTGGCTGTCTATGGGAGGTATCACCGCCATGGTCATTGTTAGACTTTTCATTCTTGGCATGGTCCCCCTTAACTTTTTGCCTCTATTGCCCAGGTTGTTGATGTGTGCTGGTCTCTGATTTTACTGTTTTTGTTACTCTGGGCACTTTACCACTCCTAACCAGTGCTAAAGTGCAAGTGCTCCTTTACAAAATGTGTATGCAATTGGCTTATCCATGATTGGCATATTTGATTTACTAGTAAGTCCCTAGTAAAGTGCACTGGAGGTGCCAGGGCCGGTAAATCACATGCTATTTGTGTCACCCACACAAGTAGTTCTGTAATCATGTCTCAGACCTGCCACTGCAGTGTCTGTGTGTGCAGTCTTAACTGTAAATTCGACTTGGCAAGTGTACCCACTTGCCAGGCCTAAACTTCCCCTTTTCTTACATGTCAGACACCCCTAAGGTATGCCCTAGGTAGCCCCAAGGGCAGAGTGCAGTAAATGGTTAAGGTAGGGACATATAGTAATGTGTTTTATATGTCCTGACAGTGAAATATTGCTAAATTTGTTTTTCACTGTTGCAAGGCCTGTCCCTTTCATAGGTTAACATGGGGGCTACCTTTAAATCTGATTAAAGTGTAGATTCCCTTTGGGAGTGGATGGACATGTGGAGTTTGGGGTCTCTGAGCTCACAATTTAAAAATACATATTTTAGCAAAGTTGATTTTAAGATTGTGTGTTTGAAAATGCCACTTTTAGAAAGTGAGCATTTTCTTTCTTATACCATTTCTGTGACTCTGCCTGTTTGTGGATTCCCTGTCTGGGTCATTTTGACAGTTGGGCTGGTTGCACCTCACACTAGACAGTGACACAAATGGAGCTGGGGTGTAGTCTGCATTTCCTGTTGAGCCACCTGTGAGGGAGGGGAGGAGTGGTCACTTACACCTGAAAGGGCTGTGCCTGTCCTCACACAATGCAGACTCCGACCCACTGGTGAGTGTCTGGGTCCTGGCCTGGGCAAGGCAGGATTTCACTTTCAAAAGAGACTTTACTTTGAAGTAGGCCTACTTCAAAGGAGAAATTGGGTATGAGAAGGGCACCCCAAACCACAGACTTTAGAAAACACTTCTGGAAACAAGAGGAACCTCTGCCTGGAGAAGAGCTGAAGAACTGAGGAAGAAGAGCTGCCCTGCCTGAGACTGTGCTTTGTGGCGCTATCCTGCAGTTGCTGCTTCTGCCAGAGTAAGAGGGCAAAGACTGGATTTTGTGTGCCTTCCATCTTGAGAAGAAATCTCCAAGGGCTTGATTTAGAGCTTGCCTCTTGTTTTTGAAGTCTCAAGGACAGCAAAGACCTCTCTGCCAGCCCCTCGAGTCTCTGGTGAGACTCCGACTCTGCCCTGTGGTGCCCATCCAGTTCCTGGGACCCTGAAAGGAGAAGCTGGCTGAAGAAACAACGCGAGGCCAGCTCTGCAGCTGAGAATCGACGCTCGCAGTAAACGCGACCGAAGAATCGACGCACGGAGCAGGAGAAATAACGTGCAGCATCGCTGACGGAGGCTGGGAGATCACAACCCATGCTGCAGGGTTTTCGGATCATCGTGCGGCTGGGTTTCAGACTCAAGTACCACTGGGCGTGGAAAAACAATACAAGGCCTGCCCGGACCCGAGAGTGCCGACCAGGTCGATGCATCGCTCTCCTGTGGAGAGAAGAAACGACGCGCCCGACCCGGTGAAAGGAGAAATGACACAAGGTCCTGCTCATGAGTGGAATCAACGCATCGCAAGCCCTTTTTGACATGCACTCGCCCGTGCAGGTTTTTTTTTGACGCACCCAAGGTACTTTTTCACGCTGACATCGTTAGTGTGTGTTTGAAACTACTTAAAGGAACTGCTAAAGCATCCGTTTCTGGTTATTTTACACTCTCTGGGACTCGTTTTAGGCCAATGAATCTTTTGACCCTGATTGAAGACACCTTAGGACGAGATAACTGATCAACATGTCAATCAACAAGTCAATAGCATCATCAATTAGACTCAGAAAACACCATGACCCTTCAGTCATGAATAACCACATCATTTAGTACGATTTTGTGATGTTTATTCTCAATTGATTATAATTCTACTAGCAAGTTTATTAGTCTCAAAACCATGAAGCACATTAGCATTGTCATAATATGGCAACTCGAATAAGATTTCATCAAAGCAAAGATCACAAACATAAGAACATAGCACAACGTCAACATAGGTTAACCATAGCAGAGTATCATTAGAGCATTATTCAACAAAGCATTGAACCAGTCATTTGTCTATTTGCTTCCGTTTCAGTGAACCCCTTAACTAACCTCAAATTAGCATTGGCATGTTGGGCTTCATACAAAACAATTTAGTAGCACGAATTTGGAAAACATCTAACTATGGTCTCTGTCAAAAGAAGCAGTTGGTACCTAGAAAGGAAAGGCAATCAGACAATTACAATTTCATCATCATATAGTTACCCTCCGTAATGGGTCAGCATACAGATTCAGTCTTCGTCCTCAGAACATCAGTTGACTCTCCATCAGCCAGGGAATTCCAGCAAGACGGATAAAAGGGACACTTCCCTCATAAGGAGGAAAAGTATATAACGGGCAAGGCAAGGATGGTTTGAAGAACCAAACAGCAAAGTCTCTATGCAGAGTGACAAAGTGCCTGGGTCATAGCAAAATTTGCAACGGCATCTCTCCTAATGGTTCCTCGTGTCAAAGGTTTTTATCCCTTTTCTGTTGTACAGTCCCCTAATTCTTGATTGGTTAGGGTTGGCACCCCCACTATCTGCATCCAATGGGCTTACAGTGTTAGCATCAACATTTTTCACCCCATAACAGTTCTCACGTATTTTATTGGTTCTGGTGATTGACGTCTCCAACGGGCAGAATGTCCGGTATGATTTCATACTCTCATGGTCTTTTCGCATCTTCAGTCAGTAGGTCCATTGTCTTTACCGGTTCAGGCGACATTGTACCTGTAACTAGTCTACAGTGTTGCATTCAGCAAAAATGTTTCTTCTAGTAAGTCGAATTTCATGAGAATGGATCTACTACGGGTACATTCATCCTTTAGCTTTGGAAAAATACGAGTACATGTCCTTCAGAAAGTCAGCACACTGCATGTTAGAAAAACACAGTTAATATAAAAACCGGGCAGCTAGGCCTCGACTCATGCTAACTAAAGCCTAAATTAATTATTAGCAAAACCTTAACATATAACTCTTAATATTAGTGTAAAATCATACTTTAACATCTCATTTTCATTATTATTAGTCAGTTTCATTAGTCATTGTATACATTGGTGGCCACTCCCCGTCGGCACATTTCAAGCGCGTCTTTAGCAAAAGTACATTAATACATTTTCTAGGCGGCATTATTATGCATTAATTCATAAACATTACACGTTAATTTTGAGTATAAATGCTACGCTCTCTCAACTTTTTTGCATTTTTATTGATTACTTGACTTGTGTATTGTGGATTTTTGTTGTTTTGGTCTTGTTTTGTTTAGATAAATATTTCCTATTTTTCTAAACTGGTGTTGTGTCATTTTGTAGTGGTTTCATTAAGTTACTGTGTGTTATGGTACAAATACTTTACACCTAGCACTCTGAAGTTAAGCCTACTGCTCTGCCAAGCTACCAAGGGGGTAAGCAGGGGTTAGCTGAGGGTGATTCTCTTTTACCCTGACTAGAGTGAGGGTCCTTGTTTGAACAGGGGGTAACCTGACTGTCAACCAAGGACCCCATTTTTAACAGTGATGATTTGGCGGCTGCCAGGCTGTTGACAGTATTACCGCCACTTTAACAGTGGTGGTCAGTACGCCGCCAATATCATAATGAGGGCCTTTAAGTCATTCTTCTGACATGGAAAAACAAGGAAGGACAGTTATGTTACGTTATGTAGGTTGGATTCACTATTGAACAATTTTCGCATTGACTTTGGACCTGACGGATCACGGGGTCCAATGCGCAGCAGAGTTTAATGATCAATGATAGGTAGTACCACGAACTGGACATTTTACTTGAATACAGATGTGAGCAGAATGTATAAAGCACTAATTAATAGATAACAAACCACTTTGCACTTTCTCATTGGCCAGAAATATTTTTGGGTTTAAATCTTTTTTATTATTTTGATAATGATGAAAAACAATACAACACTTACCTAACCTACATCCACTGGCCAGTGAGGAACCATGGGTGGTGCAATGTAAGAGGAATACCCATAGTTGAAAGGGAAAGTGAGGATTATGAGGGTAAGGGACTACCCAGCCTATAAAGATGGAGACCTTCAGAGAATGGAGGAAACGTGCCACCCAAAAAGAAACAGTAGATGGGTGTGGTGATAGTGTCTGGGAGGAATTAATTAGTGGTAAGTTCAATGTGTGTGAGGCGTAAGACAAGCAAGTATGCTGGGCAAGATAAGTCTAGAAACTCCTGGGTAAGAACTTCAAGCAGTGTCCCCATGTCTTATCAAATTGAGACACTGTCTGCACCACCAAGCTGTTAGCTTCTCCATGCTGAGGAGATCCCAATTTTTTTTAATCCATTCTAAGTGAGTATGTATGTTGGGCATATCCCAGCGAGACAGTAAAATCTGTTTGGCAGCACATAGGGGCAGATATGAGAGTCCCTAGTGTCATTTATTTATGCTACTGTGGTGTTAGATATCCAAAAATGTCCCACCAGATTTACAAAGAGGCGCAATGCATGCATTGCACTACTTTGTAACCCTTTGTGCTACATCATACATGCGCCATAGATAATGTATGCAAAAGGGGCCTTCCCCCTTTGGAGAGCTGAAAAAATGGTGCAAAGAAATCTAAGAGATTTCTTTGCATCACTTTTTCTGCTCTTTTAGTGCCTGCCCAGAGCAAGCATTAAAAGGAGGCACGCCATTGTTCATAATGGACCTCAATGGGCTTTGCAGGATTAGCTTAAAATGTTTTGACGTTAATCCTGCAAAACTATGAACTAGCATGAAAAATGTTGACGCTAGTTCCCTAACTTCCACCATGGTGCACCGTATCTTTAATACGACGCACACATGGTGGAGTTAGAGGGACGTTTAGGGGCTTAAGAAAAGTGGCGCTTAACTTAAATCTGGCCCACAGTGTCTGTGTGATAGCTCGTCCTTGTGCAGACTTCAAGGGGTAGGTAAGGGCATTTGGGAGGCCCACTAAGATGTAAATCGGGAATCTGGGGAGTTCAGTGTCATACATTTGGTCAATGGTGGTAACAACTTCAGTCCAGTAATGTTATAGTTTTGGGCACTGCCAAAGGAGATGAGTTAAGGTCCCTTCTTGGCCATACCCCCTCCAGCATTGAGCATTACCACCCCGCATCCACTGAGCCATTTCTGCGGGGGATAATACCAAAAGCGGACTATTTTGTAAAGTGTTTCTTTGCCTGAAGTGCTGTGTGTGGAGGAGCATCCTCGTTTTTGGAAGTTGGGCCATTCTTTAGATGTAAATGTGTGCTTACACTCCATCCCCCAGCCCAGCTGCGCTGACGATTTGACATGTGTCTGTGATGCCACGAGGAAGGCATGTTTGTCTGAGAGGAGATGCTTATCAGTTCTTCCAGTGAGTAACCATTTCTCAAATGGCAATAAATCAGGGCCAGCTTGTGGGCAGATGGAGAGTTGAGTAACCCAGTGATGTTTAGGTAGGTACTGCCAGTAGGTGGTGGTTGGGGAGTTATAGTGACCTGAATCGGAGAAAAGTTCAATAACCCTGTGTGGTCAAGGAAGTCTCTTATTCGTTTGCAGTTTGCCTGTTGCCAATTTATGTAGCCAGTACCCTGGCTGGCTGGGGGAAAGCCTGGATTGCAGATAATTAGCATTTGTGGGAATATGTGTGCAGCTAACCTTTTCGAGATCTGAACCCTATCCCAAGTCCCCATCTTGGCTCTTAAAATACATGAGATATACACCTCAGGTGGTGTTTGGGGAGCCATGGCACCTTCCAAATGTAGACCTCCCACGACTGCCTCATCAATGAAGCACCAGTGCTTTTCCGTGAGGGGTGTAGTGAATCCTAGTTCGTTTTAATGGGATAACAGGAGTTAGCTTAGCCTTTGGATTGCAGACTCGTGCCCCCGTCACCTAGTGACTTTTAACCTACGTAGCTGCTCTGTCTTAGCCCATTTAATTATTTATTTCTTCTAAGATGGCTGCCTTGTTTATAGTTAGGCCACTTGTTATGGGTAACATTATCAGTGTCACTGCGCCAAGGAGTTAAGATCAAGCACCAAAGACAAACAAACAGTAGGTGTTCACACTTAGGGATTTTCCCTCTCTATACTTTCGAGGGATTGTTTATATTAATTGCCGTCCCAAGCATGTCCGTTATCTATTGTTTAGGAACACACCTACGTCAGGGGACCTTGTAGATCTGTATAAATACATCACACTTTAGACAGATAATCAGAGGGATTCCGATCAGAGGGCATCCCCACCATCCCTGATACCGATGCTGCAGTCGTCTTGACGCTGACCCAGTCTTCGTGTCCCTGCGGAGTCTGAGATAGAGACCTAATTCCAAGGTAACAAGGGTTGGGGGCTCCTCTCATGGACATGGCATTGGCAGATTAGGCTTAACAAACCCAGCTCTCCTTTAGGTAGGAGGTTAGCCCTTTTCACATTAGGGTATTAGGACATATTACATCTCATATATCTTTTCTATGTATTGCAAGATGGTGGGGGTCTTTGTAATAATGACTCTCATCTTCACAATACTGTTTCTTGCTTTATTCATTATCCTAATCATTGCAGCCCATGCAACTTATCGCAAATTGCAGTTATGTTAAATAAAAACTATTGTAACTTCACTGCATCTGTGTCATTGCCTGTGTTTGTATGAGACATAATATATCTGTGAGAAAAGGGTAATCTCCGTTTAACCACGACACTCCCTGAGATATCTTATTTTCGAGTCCATGCGTAAACGGCTGCCATAAGTCACCTTTTTCTATTGTGTTTCTGGTGAGGTGCTGCTAGTGAGCCGGTAAGGTTGGGACAACAGTTGCGACTTGTTGTAGGAAAGACGCAGTCGCCTACAAACAAAAGTACTGTCATCCTTAAACCAGCATGCTTGCTCAGAGCAAGAGTCCAAACTACGACATGGCGCCACCAACGATGGTGTTTAGGCACTAATTTACGGATACCCTGACTATCACTGTCTCACAGACAACAGGTACCCTAAGTACCATTATACGGAGACGTCCGTTGTCTTTGGGAGAATCCTCCTCAGCTGAAAAGGTAACACCTAATTAAGATATAGGTTGTTTCGAGATCGAACTCATAAAAGGAATATATTTCTCATTTCTGGTGTTCCATTTCTCTTAACAAATATGGCTGATACCATAGACATTCCTGAAAATGCTAGACATGCACTAACACAACATTTATTAACGCATGGCCTTACAGAAGAGGGCGGGGATGTTACTCTGATAATAGAAGCTAATGAAGCATACCAAACAGAAACATTTTACTGTTGGGTCACCTTTCCTGAGCTTGACCAAAGAACACACACATTTCATACATATGAAGTTGCAAACGTACCTTTACGGTACCAAGCATACCAGTATCATGAAATATCGCTCACGTACCAGGAGCATCAGAACTGGTTCGAAGGCACACTACCACATGTACTACGAAGAGTGAGGTTAGGTCCCTTAAGTAATGATGGACCTACCTGGCCTATGTTCGCCACATACACACCTCACCCAGACATACAGAATATGCCGATAGCAGATTTACGAGTTTTATATAATGAATTAGTGGCATTATATAGACGATTAGTTCAGTTTGTACTGCAAACATTGAACACAACACCAGCGCGTCCAGCACCGCCAGTAGCTGGTGGTTATCAATTGGCTACTGGGATTAATCCACAAACAGTGCATACTATTATGGGTAAAGTGCCCACAGAACGGGAAAAAATACCGTTCTGGATTGCCCAGAAAACGAATCAGCTGGAAGCTGTGTTTCCCCATACGGGACCACAGGAAAAACATAGGTTGCTCACTATGTGCTTGTCTTTTGGGATGGTTCCCTCTGTGGATGACTGTGTCACATGGGGTACAGTCTTCGCTGCCAAATATACTACCACACATGGTACCCCGACACTTGCCAATTTACCGGAAGTGTTAAAACAAATACAAAATGAGCATGGGGCTGCACCAGCCCTGGATTTGGGGGTGAAATTGATGCGTAACTTTGACACCGTGTCATCAATTATACTAAGTAATATTAAAAGGGAAGCAGTAGCACTGGCAATTCGCCAGCGTCTCTGGGAAACTCCAAATCGGGAACAAGAGAGACAGCTACCGAAAATAATTTCCGATACCTATACTAGTATAGGATGGGATAGTTTGGGAGCCAAACCTAAAAAATTGGAATTACAAGGTACCGCCCCCATAGGGAGGGTACAAAGCAGGCACAAGAGGGCTCTAAGAAGCGCTGGGACAAACAAAAAGATTTCAAAGAAAGAAGAAATAAGAGAGCTGATTCTCCACACCCGGAGAACTCCGAAAGGAGATATAGGGGGTCATTCTGACCCCGGCGGGCGGCGGGAGCCGCCCGCCTGGAGGGAACCGCCGAATGACCGCACCGCGGTCAAAAGACCGCGGCGGCCATTCTGCCTTTCCCGCAGGGCCGGCAGGCGACCGCCAGAAGGCCGCCCGCCGGCCCAGCGGGAAACCCCCCTCAACAATGAAGCCGGCTCCGAATGGAGCCGGCGGAGTTGTAGGGTTGCGAGGGGTGCAGTGGCACCCGTCGCGATTTTCAGTGTCTGCAAAGCAGACACTGAAAATCATTATGGGGCCCTGTTAGGGGGCCCCTGCACTGCCCATGCCAGTGGCATGGGCAGTGTAGGGGCCCCCAGGGGCCCCACGACACCCGTTCCCGCCATCCTGTTCCTGGCGGTAAAAACCGCCAGGAACAGGATGGCGGGAAGGGGGTCGGAATCCCCATGGCGGCGCTGCTGGATTCCCTGGGCCAGGGGTAAACCGGCGGGAAACCGCCGGTTGCCCTTTTCTGACCGCGGCTTTACCGCCGCGGTCAGAATGGCCCAGGAAGCACCGCCAGCATGTTGGCGGTGCTTCCGCGGTCCCCGGACCGCCAGGGTCGGAATGACCCCCTTAATCTCAGAAATAGGGAGAACATTAAAATTCCAGACAGATATTCTGATTCACGTCCCTCTCGTTCCTTTCAGGACGTACCGGATAGATGTAGCGAGAGAGGGGGCCGTCAAGATCGACGTCCGGAATACGTGAAAGAAAAGAAAGACTCACAACAGTCAACCATTAAAAAAGAAGAAAAGACTATTCAGCAAAAGCCACAGTTTAAAAAGAAGAAGGTGGCAGCACTGACAGTTAAAAATGCCAGTAATATTGAGAACGCTGTTGAGGAACAGGAGGTGGGCAGTGACTCTGTTAGACAGCGCGGCAGAGGTCACGATATGTCACCAGAGTCTGAAAGATTATCTGGATGCGACAGCAACTAGCGATTACATTGCGGTTGAAACAGCGGATGGCCGCGTTCTTCCCCCGATAGGGTTTATGACTTAAAAATTCATATAGAGGGAGACGTGGAGCGCACTATTAGAGTGATGTTTTGGGATGAACTTACTAGTGATATCCTATTGGCTGAAAGAGACTGGCCACCTGAACACGTCTGCAAGCTCCGGCATGGGGAAGATGTCATTTTGCCTCCTTTCTCCAATCTTGTTCCGGAAGCAGCAAAAGGAGCCTATGCTGCTGAATGGGCTTTAGCGCAGGCACCTGCACTATACCGCAATCATGTAGGTTGGGACAAGGAGTCTCCTTGTCATATTATTCCTGTTAGGTCTACACCCCAACCGCAGCCACACTACCCTGTTAAACATGAAGCGAAAGCTCCGGTAAAGGAGATCCTATCACAACTTGAGTACCAGGGAGTAATAGAGCCCTGTACATCTGCAATGAATAATCTGTTATTTCCCGTGGCAAAGCCGGATCATTCATATAGAATAGTAGTTAATTTTAGACACTTAAATAGTCATACACACACGTACGCTATACAAAATTCACACAGCACAGCACTGATAAACAATATAGCGCGTAAAAAATATAAAACAACATTAGATATCTATAATGGGTACTTCTGCCAGAATTTAGCTCATGAAAGTCGGGACCTAAGTGCATTTTCATTTGGCTCTCAGAAACGCTTTTGCTGTTTACCCCAAAGCTATAAAAATAGCCCAGGCCTGTTTTCAGCCCGTGTAACATCAATATTACATGATATTGATTCCGAGGCATTGTCCTCTGTGGATGACATATATCTCACAGACAACGTACTCGACATTCATCTTGCGATGGTCGATCGGATCGTTTTAGGGTTTGCAGACCTCGGTTATAAATGTAATTTTAAGAAAAGCAAGATGGCCTTTCTTAGCGTATTATTCCTGGGATATGAGCTATCAAACGAAGGTAAGAGCCTGGACCCGCACTTTCTAGAGAAATGTGCTCAACTACAGCCTCAGAACACACTTAAGAAATTGAAGTCATTACTGGGTTTCTTTAATTTTGGCAGAACATACATTCCAGATTATGCTGAACGCATCAAGCCACTGTATGACCTAGTTCAACCCAAATTTTCTAGCAGGCACTGGTCAATTGAACACACACACATCCTTAGGGACATGCAACAGGACATGCTAGAAGCTAAACACTTACACACACGTGACAATAAAAAGAATTTGGTCATCAGAATAATTGCTGGTGCCATAGGATTTACTTATGTCACCTTTAATGAAGATGACACGATACCGATAGCATATAAATCACATTTATACTCAAATGCTGAACAATGTTTTGCACCTACAGAAAAGATTCTGACGGCAGTTCAGATGGCCGTCATAAAAGAGAGGCCACTTGCCCAGGGGAAACGTATTATTGTTGTCTCCCCGGTGCCAGCCTTAGAGGCTGTCACTAAAGCGAGCGGTCCTAACGCTAATGCATTACATCCACGTTGGATTCAATGGGCAACGTCTTTGACCGCCACTGATGTCGATTATAAATTCGATCCGAGACTTCAAACACAAGAATTTCTCCAGTATGAACAAGAGTACCCTGCTCCTCTAAATATCTTGCCACTAGACAGCTACTATGCTATCATATACACTGACGGTTCAGCACAGCCGTCTGTAGGTACTAAACATCAATACTCGGCAGCTTGCGCAGCCATGAGCGGAGTGATGGAAGATGGAGTTTTCCACCCTCAAAATACCTACACGCAGACCTTAGGGGACTGCACAGCACAGTTGGCTGAGCTTAAAGCTCTTATTCTAGCGCTCGAACATGCTGAGACAGCAAGCCAGACTTTGATAGTCTGTGACTCATATTACTGCGTCCAGTCATACAATGAATATCTCAATCATTGGAAACTGAACGGGTTTAGAGATTCCAAAGGGAACACCATTAAACACAAAACATTGTGGGGAAGGGTGGCTGATCTTAAGGATAAGCTACCGTGTGTCCATGTAGTCCATACATTAGGACACCAACATGTAGGAGTACACGTTGCCGGTAATACATTGGCTGATGAAGCGGCCAAAGCATCATTAGCTACGGCTTCTGTGGCTGCAGTGACTCGTTCTCGGACGAGATTGGATAATGAAATATTGATTGCCGTTAACGCTTCGGCTGCAGGCAAGCCCCTTCCGAAAGGATACCCTACAAACTATACTTACCATATCAGTGCACAGAATGTTGCTTATACAACGATTCCTGGGGTTGGAGATCGAGTGATCCCCAATGAAGACCAGAGATTAGATCTGATTACAGCAGCGCATGAGGGTGTCTCTTCTGCACATGCAGGTATACAGGCCACGATAACAATTCTACAGCAACGCTACTGGTGGCCTGGTCTATGCAGACGAACAAAACAGTATGTCCTTTGCTGTGACATTTGCCAGCAGATCAAGGGCTCTAATATCAAACGCCCACTGCAGACATCCCTCTTAGTGTCCAACAAGCCACTTCAGTGTGTGTACCTAGACCATTGTGGTCCCTTACAGCCTGATGGTGCATACAAATACATTTTAGTGGCTGTGGATTCCTGTGGGTATGGCCACAGCGGTCGGCTGACGCCCGGACTGTTATAAAAGATTTGCTGATCTTTATCTGTACATATGCGGTTGCAGCATTCCATTCGGACCAGGGCCCTGCATTTGCCTCTAAGGCATTCAGGGACACCATGGGGACGATGGGTGTTGAACTCCATTACTCCTCACCCTACCATCCCGAGGGAAATTTGGTCGTGGAGAGGCGGAATCGTGATCTAAAGCAGTCCTTAACAGCTCGAGTATTAGGTTCAGTCCTGCAGTTGGTTACACCACCTATATGGGGTCCAGAGAGCACTGAATAATCTGCCAAGACGGTCCTTGGGGGGACGTTCTCCATATGAGGTTATCTTTGGGATACCTATGTATGTCCCAGATCTTGATGCCCCTGGTATGGGGGCAGCAGAAACACCATTTGACATAAAAGAACGTCTCACTGTTTTACAGGATCTTCAACAATTTTGTGATGATAAATCATCTGCAAGTGCTGCCACCTTAGGAATAAGGGATTTGGCAAAAACTTCAACTGGCTGGATTCCTAAAGTTGGGGATCTGGTTTGTGAGAAGATCGCTGTGAAGAAGGAGTTCGGTCCATCATACAGAGCACCGGTACCGGTCTTGGGAGTAAAAGGCACCAGGACTGTCATCTTACCACCACTGTCTGGTTCTAAGACGAACAGATTCATCTCCATTGATGACATCAAATTACACCATGTGGCCGATCCTTCACAGTAGACCAGGAGGTCCCTTGGGTGGTTTCCGATCCCCTCTCACTACCCAACAGGACATCCATCTACATAGTAGGATGAACATCACTACTACACACTATGCAACAATGTCGACTGCTGTTCCAGACACTTCCTCGACCATGGGGAGGGCGGAAAACTCTTGTTGGTTCCAGTCACATCTTCAGTGACCACCCCGCTTCAAGATTTAGCTGTATTTTACACGAACGCTTCAACGACTGATGACGTTGTCTACCAAGAGCCTCCACATGCGGTGGATCAGAATACACCGGCTCCTGTGTTTGCAGAGACTACCTCTGGCTATTTCATTGACATTGATGATTTTTTTTCGGATTCATCCTCTACAGTGATTGACGAAATTTCAAAAGTAGTAAGCTGTATCGATGGCTTAAAAATAACTATTTGATATACCCACGGAACTACTTGTGGTTCTGTTTGACATTTATTGCATTACTTTTATGGGTTGGTTTTGTGATTGTTTTCTTTTTGCTCATAAATGGTCACTATATTCCTGATCGCTCCTCAGTGGAGCCTGTTGATGAAGTTTTAACACCACATAATTCTTCACATAAGGTCCGAAGGGATTTGGACCCTGTAAATATTACGGCAATACCGATTACTGATGGGATTGTGTGGGACAAAGTTCCATTCGATATATACGAGCCAACAGAAATTATTCAGATACCATACGTGTTCAAAATTTCAATGACTGATGTAATTACACCTGATGTTGTCTCTGATGATTGGGATGTCCAAACAGTTGATTCCATGCTAACTGAAATGAAGGACTATTCAGCTTTTGAAAGTGATGATGTATATGATTATACAATGAATTATGGGGAAATGTTCTGCTATAACAATTGAGGACATCACTACTTACACCGTGCCACTAGATACAGGCCAGTATTGAACTACACACAGTGGGAACACTGTTCTACACCACTGGTGGGGAGTCCAAAGTATTATAGCGATAAATTTACATACTTTTCTGGGCATGATACAAGAAAAGAAGAGTCGTATTATTTTAAAATACCTCCGGCACAAATTAGGAAAATTTTGCTAACAGATACAAAACTGATTTATTCAGATCCCTTTGTTTCCCAGCTCTCGATTGAGGGTTACGAATACTGGAAGAGCACTATTGACTTGAAAAGTGTATGGGGAACGCAAGATTGGCAAATACAGGGTAGGGAGGCTTTGTTTCGAGCATGCCTGATTCCTGTGCAAATTATTTTCTTAAATGACACTATTGAACAGACATCCTGTCTGGGGTTAGCAAAAATTAAAGATCTGAACACGCCCAGTATCCCTACTCCGGCAAGGTTTAAAGATTGGCTACACTTCCTTAATATCACAGAGGAAAGGCTAGATGCAATGGTTAAGGCTGGTACCTATAATTCTTCACTTTCCAGTCCCGGCGGGTGGTTGGTATGGCCCACAGACACTAATGAGTGTCAAAGACGTTTTTTGAACTCTTCAAGGGGTTTTTCAATTAAAAAGCCAGACCCTCGCTTTATATCGGGTCAACATACAGGTATAGTTACAATATACAGTGTGGGTAAGCTGTGCCAGCAATGGGTGCAAACGAACATGTTAGCCGCAGTTAAGAAACACCTGAACACTCTTTCTGAAAATATCGACTTGCAGGATTTTCTGCTGGGTCCTAGAAAGCAGCGCTCAAAAGGTTTTTATATGCTATGTACATTGAAATTTGGCTACTTTCCCAAATTGAGGCTGCTGTGCGTTTAAGGCAACTAGATAAGGAAATTTTTGAAAAAACATTAGCTGTTGTCGACAACGGCATGAATACACTGTCCAACAGGATTTATTCACTATCAAATATAGTGTCGTCTGGTATTGATATCACTCAGACAGACTTGTCCCGATTATATCATGGGCAAACACAGCTACATTCCATCATGCAGCTAGGTTGGACATTACAGACACTGAAAAGTGGCCTCATTCCATGGAAGTATATTAATGGGAGTGAATTCTTCACTGCTTTTAATTTTTCCAAGGAACAAGAGACAATGGCTAAAAGGGAGGCTAGTTTCACCCTGCTTCAAGTAGAGAAATTAGATAAGTTGCCCTTCACGGTAGCAGAGAGTCCTTCAACTATCTGGCTCTTACATGGCATTATTAATTTACCAATTTCTGCCTGAAACATCTTGCAATGGGACGATATGAGCAACTAGGAGATAGCTTTATTAAGGAAGAGTGGGAGTTTCCCTTTGACTATAGATGTCTGAATGGCGAAAAGGAGGTCTTTCTTAGCGGAAGAGAATGTGAGACTGCTGTTCGTCATTCTATGATATGCAAACAGGTGTCTCTTCACGGTCTTTGCAATGCGGGGGTCATGAATTTGGCCTGTTTTCTGAAGGGTATTCCCGTCCCCTTGATTCGTCTGGTGTTTCATGTACTTTCCAATGGAAGTTATGTTGTACTGAACGATCAAAGTTGTTGCGGCATGCGACCCGGAGTTGCCTACGCAATCTCGGTCTCGAAGGTCGTTACGTGTTGTGGACATGTTTTGTTTCCCCCCACAGAAGAGATTAAAGTATCTGACATGTGGCCCCACATAGATACTATTAATGTAAACTATGACAAGGTGAGTAGGCTAAAGGCGCTATTATTTCAAAAACAGGTCGACTTGACATCCGCAAAGGAGAAGTATGCTCTCCAGATTGCGAGATCATTAGCCGAGATACAATCCCTTTTAAATACCGATTTCCCCAAACACTTTGGAGAACTGGTATCCAGAATATGTAATGCTTCAAGCACAACTGGGATTGTTCATTTCTTTAAGGCTGTGGGGTCTGGTTTCGTGTCCATCTTCCAGACTGTCTTCGGAGTCATCCCATCAGCCATCCATTCTCTCTTTTTAAGTGTGTTTGGTGGCTTTCCGATTATTTTGGCTTTAATTGGCGGACTACTACTGCTATTTCTTCTGATTCGCAGTGCTTGTTTCTTTCCAGCAACGCAGAGCAATGGAGCCGCTCCCACCAACTCCCCTGTGCTGTGAGCGCATGGTTCGGATCTTCGGTGCACCTTTGCTGGTGGAACTGGAGCATGACTGGTCATTGTCATTCTGGCCCCTTCTCTGGTGTGTACAACCAGTCCTCCGCTGCATGTGGTGTCTCTTTGAACATCTGCCTATGGTCTGTCTTGCTGTTGCACCGACATCTCCTGTGTACCACAAACTGTTGATGTCCCCGATGAGGGTTCATACACGGTCATGCCCCTTGAGACTGAGGTTGCTCCGCTAGGCCACCTATCAGCCTTCCGTTTTGAGATCTACCATGGATGAGGACACTGCAACGGATAATGATACACTAGGAAATACGGCTCACTTCTGCTCTGTGGATCCGTTTGTCCACCCAGTACTCGACTTAACATCAGACGATGTTGACTCATTTTTGAGGTCCTTGGTTGGTGACTTCGATGACACTCTTCAAGATCATGCGTATAGCAAATAATTTGATGAATTGACTTACCATTCCCGATTCCAAATTATACATTTAAATTGACATTTGCTTTTGCACGCTGTGCTTGTCGTAGTTGACATTAACATCTCTGTATGTATTTTAACAGATTTTTAACAGATTTTTTTACACATTTTGTTTTTTTGATTTTAGCTTTTAGTTCGGAAGCAAGTTTTAGCATTTGGATTGCTGTGCCTTCGTCATACCTGTTACGGCAATGGGGAGGGTGTAGTGAATCCTAGTTTGTTTTAATGGGATAACAGGGGTTAGCTTAGCCTTTGGCTTGCAGACTCGTGCCCCGTCACCTAGTGACTTTTAACCTACTTAGCTTGCTCTGTCTTAGCCCATTTAATTATTTATTTCTTCTAAGATGGCTGCCTTGTTTATAGTTAGGCCACTTGTTATGGGTAACATTATCAGTGTCACCGCGTCAAGGTGTCAAGATCAAGCACCAAAGACAAACAAACAGTAGGTGTTCACACTTAGGAATTTTCCCTCTCTATACTTTCGAGGGATTGTTTATATTAATTGCCGTCCCAAGCATGTCCGTTATCTATTGTTTAGGAACACACCTACTTCAGGGGACCTTGTAGATCTGTATAAATACATCACACTTTAGACAGATAATCAGAGGGATTCCGACCAGAGGGCATCGCCACCATCGCTGATACCAATGCTGCAGTAATCTTGATGCTGACTCAGTCTTCGTGTCCCTGCGGAGTCTGAGATAGAGACCTCATTCCAAGGTAACGAGGGTTGGGGGCTCCTCTCATGGACATGGCATTGGCAGATTAGGTTAAACAAACCCAACTCTCCTTTAGGTAGGAGGTTAGGCCTTTTCACATTAGGGTATTAGGACATATTGCATCTCATATATCTTTTCAATGTATTGCAAGATGGTGGGGGTCTTTGTAATAATGACTCGTCTTCACAATATTGTTTCTTGCTTTATTCATTATCCTAATCATTGCAGCCCATGCAACTTATCGCAAATTGCAGTTATGTTAAATAAAAACTATTGTAACTTTGCTGCATCTGTGTCATTGCCTGTGTTTGTATGAGACATAATATATCTGTGAGAAAAGGGTAATCTCCGTTTAACCACGACACTCCCTGAGATATCTTATTTTCGAGTCCATGCGTAAACGGCTGCCATAAATCACCTTTTTCTATTGTGTTTCTGGTGAGGTGCTGCTAGTGAGCCAGTAAGGTTGGGACAACAGTTGCGACTTGTTGTAGGAAAGACACAGTTGCCTACAAACAAAAGTACTGTCATCCTTAAACCAGCAGTCTTGCTCAGAGCAAGAGTCCAAACTACGACAGGGGCGTGTTCCATTCTACAAAATATTGTAATTGTGCAGCCTAATAGTAATATGTGAGGTGGGGAATCCCAAGGCTGCCCTCTTTTGGAGATAAAAATGCCTGGCTTTACCGCCGCGGTCAGAATGGCCCAGGAAGCACCGCCAGCCTGTTGGCGGTGCTTCCGCGGTCGTTGGCCCTGGCGGTCGGTGACCGCCAGGGTCAGAATGACCCCCTTAGTCTTCTAGAAGATGTTGTACTTTGCGTAGTGCATGTGGATGTGGTTGTAAAGGTCAATTCTGCATAACGTATACATTTTAGGCAGCAGACTCTTCTTAAGAGCTGCCAGATGGCAGAGCCAAGAGAGTGTATTGTTTTTTCAAGTATGAAGGTCGGACATCACTTTCGACAGCAGAGCGCCATTATCTCTCTCTGCAGTTTTCATTGGTGAGGCATGAATTTGGAGCCCCAAGTATACCACCCCTTGTGTGGCCCAGGATAAGGGAAAGAGACGTTAAATGTTAAGCTGGTCTGCTGTCGGGACCGTGAAATTGAGAATTTACGATTTCTGGAAGTTGACTTTAAATCCAGAGGCTTTCACAAAAGCCTCCAGTTTGTTAATTAAAGGGGGCAAGGACTTGAGGGGATGCGTCAGGGCTATCACAACGTTTTTTGCCTAGAGAGCCGGCTTATGTTCTCTCCCTCCCATTGGGATGCCCATTATCATGGGATTCCTGTGAATACGCTTGACTAAAGGCTTCATATAAAAGGGAAAAAGGCAATGGGGACAAGAGGCAGCCTTGTCACGTACCACAAGCAATATCAAACAAGCATTTGCAATGCAACGGGTCTCGCATTTGCTCATGTTAGAGCTGATAGCGTTGTAAACTCCTAACCCGACTTTTCACCTATCGGCAAAAGTGCATTTATGTACGTGAGCCAAAAAAGTGCATTTAACTATGTAAAGCGCTCGACTTCTGCCAAACGAAATCGCGCTAGTAAATTAGAGAAAAAGTAGTCCACGAGCCGGACAGAAAACAGTGAGCCTCGCATGTTTTCTGTACTTGGTCGATGCGCTCGAGGAGGGATAGCCATCGGAAAAGGCATGACGTATGCATGCCTTCGACTAATGAAAGCAAGCAGATTTTCATAGGCAAGCCCACTAACCAATGAAAAACACTGATGTGATGTCGACAGGGCTCGGAGCCCTTCTCTAAACCCTAAAGCGTCTCGCTGTGGTACGCATGCGCAAGCGCATGCAACGCAGGCTTGACCCTAAAAAGGAGGATGTTAAGCCATTAACCCGTATGGTAGCCCAGGGATCGTTATAGCCACACCAGACTCAGCTTCTGAACCACTCACCAAGGCCCACCCCCTGGAGCACCTCGAGCAGTGGGGCCAACGTACCCAATCTAACGCCTTCTCGGAGTCCACTGATAGCAATAGCACAGAAACCTGGGAACGATGAGTTTTAGGTAGGAAGTGGCACAGGAGTTTTGTGTTGTCGCTACAGTTCCTCTCAGGAATAAACCCTGCTTAGTCTAGATCTATGAGGCCCTGCATATATGTAGCCAGGCGGGAAGCCAAGATAGTGGTACAAATCTTAACATCCACATTTAATAAAGAAATAGGCTGCTACAATGCCAAATGCACTGGTCTTTGCTGGGCTTGGGCAAAACTGTTATGGTGGCTAGTTTCATAGTGTCCGTTAGGGAGCCTGTAGTGTCAAATGAGTTGTATAGTTGAGTAAGTATAGGAGCCAGGGTTGTGGCAAATAGCTTATAAAAGTCAGAGGTATAGCTGTCCTGCCATAGAGCTTTACCAGATGGCAAATGATAAATTGTAGTTAACACCTCATCTAACTGAATGTCTCGGTCCAAGTGGGAAGCGTCCTCAGGTGTTAAGTATTCCAATGGGAAGTCCTTCCCGTGTAGCTGTGTCACTGGAGGAGGCGGGGGTGACAGGATGTCCCCAGTCCAGGCTTGCAGTTATTCAACAATTGGTAGGCGGGCCCTGGATCTACACCGTTTTAATCGCTCCAAGGTAGAAGGGCACCTCGCAGGATTCCACAGCAAAAACCAGGCTCTGCCGCCGATCACCACCGGGCAGCTGCCATATTGTATACAGCCGGGCAAAGGCGCGCAGCTGCAAAGGCATGGGGTTTGCCTACAACTAAGCAGCCCCCCTCTGTCCCCACTCTTGTTCTCATACGAGCAGCTCGGATCAGCCACTAACCACAGGCAAACATCGGAGCTCCGCAAGTTTGTTACCGCACAGGTGCCATCTTGGACACGCCCCAGACAGGGATAATTTAATGCGATCAGAAGCAAGACTCAGTAAGGATCTGGTATGGTGTCCTTAACTTTTCCTTGTAGAAGAGCCATAAAGAGGTGTGGTATGCAACTGTCTCTGCTACCTTACAGCCTGTGAAATAAGATTTGTACATCTTTTGATTCCAAGCGCCCCTCTCCCCATCATAGGACTGAGAATTTACATGGAACGTAAAATAACGTGAATAAGGATGCTATATGCACATTGAAATATGATAGGCCAGACTGCATTGGATAATCCCTTTTCATTACAATTTACCTTAAAAATGTTTAAAAATCTATAAATATTTGATCACTAATTTTTCAAAGGTTTCTTGTCCAGATCCAACACACATGTGGGAAAATTGTACTGCTTTTTCAAACAGAGAGATAGCCCCACGTCCCAACTACACACGGTTGGGATTGCTCATTCAGTCCAATGTGAGGCACACTTAAACCCAGCACTGCACAGTGACTAGGGTATGTTATGTTATGCATTTCTTATGCAATACATGTTCACCAATTTCATCGTCCCTTAGTACTATGATGCTGAACTTCTGAGTGTATGTGGGTTTGCCCCAAGAAAGGTAACACCCTGGAAGGTGCATATCCTTGTCAAGCCCTGGCCCATTTTTTTTTAAACCTTGTGTAGGGAGTCAATTCAATGAAATTATTGTTCAGTTCATTAAAACCGTTACAATAAAATAGAATAACATTCCATAAAATGTTTAAAAATCATCTAATTGACAAGGTTTCATTTCTTCAGAGCAAAGCAAAAATGCTCACACAAATATCAATCATCTAACTTCACCTTTTCTGCTACTGAGTGTGCAAAATCATGTTTGTTCTTCTTCTAACCCAAGGTTTCATTTTGCACGAGTAACATTTGTATTTTACATAACATTGCATGTGACATTACTGTGCATTTCAACCAAAGCCTTTTTTTCACATGGTCGTATTTTTATGCAAAATTACATTATGAAAATGTTGAAATCTAACAATATCTATGCACTCTTTGATGTAATAAACATATTCTTTCCGTTGATTGATGCTCTCTTTCATTTGCAACTGATATGAGTAAAAGGAGACTAACCTATTTGATTCCACCATGCCCTGGGCTGATGTAAACAATGTTTAAATCATAGCAACCGTTGTTAGTTAAGCTACTGCTCCCTTAGTGTGTCAGTATGCGTGTTCCTAGTTCTACATAGTGCAGATAAAATCCCATTTTGTAATCCCTGACTAAGAAATGATAATTAAGATAAAATATTTGTACTTTCATGCAAAATACAATTATGAACTTGTTAATACCTAAAATCTCTGTGCACACTGGACTGTAATAAGTGTAATCTTTGAGTCTATTTATAAGCTAATTCATTTGGAGTTGATGTAAGTTAGAAGAAACAGAGATGTTTGCTTTTTAAGTTCCATGTGCTTAGTACTTTTTTCGACTCTCATCTACCCTCTTTGGTCAGACTTCTGCTCCCATAGTGTCAAGGTATGCGTGTTCTTGTAGTTTACCTAGTTCTACTTTCTGCAAATTGCAAACTGTGCGCTAATGGATTTCTGTAGTCCCCGGATAAAGTATGATACCACTCTGGTCTAATGTGTATATGTAATGTAGAACTAATGTAAGGCTTCCCTATAGATGGAATTTGTAGAGGTGTGGGGCTTTCGACTTGCAATCCTAACCTATTTGGAGTTAGAATATGTTTGTGTTGTCTCTGTTGTCTTGGCAGCTGGTTCCACAGACCCGCAGCCAATACTGTGAGGGAAGAACTTCTTGAAGTGGAGGACTGTTAACAGCCGAGCCTGCCTGGAACGCAACATTGTCCCAGGTCTGCAGGCCCTGATCCTTTCACTCAAATCAGAAAGGCCCCTATCGTGGAGGGCTTGAGTGTCAAAGTTAATGCCTTGAACATTATTCGCTTGCGCACAGGTAACCAATGTAGCTGCTCGTGAAAAAAAGGCACATATGAGAGGTTTGGTAGCTTAAACACTTAAGTGGGCCACCATGTTTTGCACTACCTGTAAGCGCAGGATTAGATTTTCTGGAATACCCAGATAGAGGACACTATCATAATCCAACCGTGATAATATCAAAACCCTAACCTCTGTGGTCTGTGCCTCCCTTTGAATACAATCCAGAAATTTCCAAAGCAGGCGGAGAACTCAAACTCTGGATTTCACCACCGATGAGACCTGGGCCTTGAAGGATAATTTTGAGTCAAACAATACACTCAGGTTCCTTGCCACCTCCGTGAGTGGTTGGAGGGGTGGAACATTGTTCAGCCAGACCCCTATCTAACCCGGGGATTTATTTGGCCCAAACAAGAAGACCTCGGTCTTATCTGGTTTACACTGACATTTGTTCTTTCTAAGCCATTTGAGAACTGTTTTAAGTAACAAGCAGAGATTTCTTTGGTGGTGGCTGAATCACCTTCATAGGTTAATAGGAGCTGCGTGTCGTTCGCTAATGAAATTATCCCAATACCGAACAATTGCACCAAATATGCCAGAGGAACCATGTAAATATTAAGAAGGCTGGGGCTCAGGGCAGAACCCTAAAGCACCACCGATCTCAGCTGTTTGACTTTGGAACAGTATGGTTTCATCTAAACAACCTGCTCTCTGTCCTCCAGAAATGAACTCAGTCATCCGAGGGCCACACCCTCCACACCCAGATGTTCCAGTCTTTTTAACAAGATACTGTAGTGCACAGCATCAAGTGCTGCAGATAAATCCACCAAGGTCACATTAAGACTAGTGTCCAGACTCAACTTGATTGCTTCCATGATTTTGAGCAATGCTGTCTATGTGCTGTGTCGAATGCGGAAGCTGTACTGAGATGGGGGTGGGAGATTATTATTGACAAGAAAAATATTGAGCTAGTTGTTTATGAATTTTCACAAAACTTTGGCTGCCACGGGCAACAATGAAACTGGTCCGAAAAATGGAGGATATTTCTGGATCTGCAGTGGCATTTTTAAGAAGGGGGACAACATTTGCTTTTTTCCAGTCCTTGGGGATAATCCCTGACTGAAGCGAGACTAAAAATAGCTCCTAATATACAGCCACCAAAATATGCAAGGGGAATGGATCCTCAGTGATCCTGAATTGCACCCCACCAACTGCATCTTCAGATCCTCTACCGTAGGAATTACAAATTGTGTCAGTTTTATATCTGCTAAAGGCCCTAAAAAGTCACCGGACATTGTAACAGCAGCCGGAGCATTGTGACTCCCCATATTCGCCTGGATTATAAGAATCTTGTCCTCAAAGAAGTCACTTAGGGCCTGATTTAGAGTCCGGAGGAGGGGGTTACTTTGTCACAAACATGATGGAAATCCCGTCTGCTGTATTACGATCCCATAATAGCCTATGGAGATCGTAATACCTTAGACGGGCTATCTGTCACATTTGTGATGGAGTAACCTGCCAGACTCTAAATCAGGCCCTTAGTCTATTTCACGTATCTTGGTCAGACACCAGGAGGGAGACTTTTCTTTAGGAGCAACAAAACTGGAAACAATCTTAAAGATGTCCTTGCTGTCATTGTCAGCTTCTATAGTATGTTGAGTATGGAAAGTATAGGCCATTGTTTGGAGTCTCACTGAATTCCATAATTCCCAGGTTGGTTACTGCTGTTCCTATATGTTGGTGGGTGATTTTAATGGTGGTGGTGGGGAGTGTAAGTTATGTCTAACCTTATGTATCTTTCCTTTAGGTGCCCTATTAGAAAAGTGGTCTGGTAATTTCTTTTTGGTACGAAATTAGCTATGTTATCTGTCTCCTTTGGGGCACATGGTGCATTTTCTCAGCTTATGAGCAGGATTCAACATGGCTTTGCATCACTGGTGTCAAGTCCAGAGTACTTACGCAGAAGAAGAATGCATTCTGACACCTCCTCAGGCTTGTTGCATTGGCCATAAGACAAACAAATGACTTCCCTCTACAAGAACCAGAGGGAAGGAGTTAAGGAAGGAAAACCAAGGAGTAGAACCTGTAGAGATGGTGATTTGTTTACTACTGAATCTTACACACAGTTTTGCCAAGGAAATAACTTAATATCGTTACAATGATTCTCCTCCTTCCTTAGTTCCTCAGAGTTACGGATCGAACGGTAGGACCAATCTTCTTGGATGGTTGCTGGAGGAAGTGAACCCAAATGAAGCGTTTGTGCTGAGCTGCAGCCTTACAAATACAAATAGCAACATCAGCATACTTTTGCATCAGCTATACAATTAGCCATTATAGAAGTCACATGTACCATGCATAATTGCTCCTTCCCACCTGATCCTTCCTATTGTTCTTTGTGATGGAGGCAATAATTACCTAAATGCAACATGTCTACAAGTTACAGTAAAAAGTTTTCACCTTCCTCGACATGCAGTGTTTTCAGAGAGCCTTACGTTAAAACTAGAACCTCTACAGTGGCCTCTGATGTTTCTCTGGGAACAAGGAATTAGCAAAAACAACAAGGATAGAGCTAGACTTTCCTGCTCCTCCACCTCAAATTTTTAGTCAAACTGCACACTCTTGGTAAGAGCATCTTCTTCAAAGTGCTATCCAGTAAACTCCTGCCTACTTTCAATCTCTAGAAGGAGTGGTTGCAATCTTCTTTCAAAAGGCTTTCACTCTGATGTGTTTCAGCACGAGGCCACTGCCACTAGGAACCTCAATAACTGTCAGTTGGCTATAGGGTGGAGCCTTCTTAAACACTCGGGCTCTGCCCAAGATGACCATCAAATCTTGCCGCAACTCGAAGTCCCTTGAGAATTCCAGCACTAGTCCCTTGACGGCTGTTTAGTCTGTTCTCAGGAGTGGCGGGGGCTAGAGCCTCATGCTCCAAGCAGATTCCCTTCCAAGGCAGCAATCGAGAGCTGTAAGCCACTGGGCACACCTTGGTTCAGCCATTCTGTGCACCTCAACACTGAAAGCTGTAGCTTGCCTTAAGGCACAAGGTAGCCCCAGAATGTAGTTGTCCTTGTCGGTTTGCCAGAGGGGGAAGATCTGTTCTGGACCTAGAAGTGCAGGTGCTTTGATAGGATTCTTGACACATGGTTCCTTTTGTCCTTTACCCATGGCCCCATTGTCCCAGAGCTGAAGTTTAGGTCTACCATCCTTGATGCAGTGTTTTTGTCTTTAGTTGTTTGTTTAAGGTTTCTCCCTCTCACAACTTCTGATATCTTTCTTGTAGATCTTCCAAACCCTACTCTTATTCCTCTGTGATGGACCAATCATAGATCTCAGCAATCAAGCCTGGAGCAAAATATCAACAAAAATCAAAGTAACTAATATGGCATCATCTTGAATTTTGCTCGCTGTAGCTAATGAAACATGATACATAGGACCAACCTAAAATGCAGATGTGCCTGAGACCCACACCCTCAGGAATTGTTGAGAGCCAGCATTCTCTCACAATTTATGGTATGATACCGATGTTACTGATGGGCTGGCATGAAATGATGCCACACAGACAGCAGAGACCTGGATTATTTTCCATCCGGTATATTACATGGCCACAAGTTGAGCGACTGTCTAAGGATCTCATTTGGGTATATGGAGGCTGAATAAAACTCTCTGAGGGCAGAAGGTTTTGTCTGTTGGTGTCATTTTTGTGCATGCTAGTGGTTAGTATCTGCTTCTGTTTGGGAGCGCCTCCTGTGATGGCTTGCCTATTTTTTGTGGTATAGGTTTCCAATGTCTTTCCACTTGTATAAATGCATTTTAGGGCTGTATTCAAGCGTTTCCGCCCCACCCGCAGGTGTTGATAACGCGTCCTGCCCTAGGCAATTTACTTGGTTTGGGATTCGTTTTAGGCCAATAAATCTTTTGACCCTGATTGGAGACACCTTAAGACGAGATAACTACTCAGTATATCAATCAATAAATCATTAATGTCATCAATATTCACAGTAATAAATCAGTCAACTTAGTTAATCACTTCAATATGAATTAGAAGCGCAACGCGACCTTTCAGCCATGAATAGGCACACAAATTTAGTAAAATTTATGATGTTTATTCCCTATTGGTTACACTCTACTAGCAAGTTTATTAGTCTCAACACCAGAAAACACATCAACAATGTTATAATATGGCAACTCAAATAACATTTAAGCGAAGCGAAGATTATGAACATTAGAACAAAACACGGCGTCAACATGTATCTATTCAGCAGAGTATCATTAGCGCATCTGTTCAACACAGCAAAGATTCGGTCATTTTGTCTGATTTCACCCAATATTAGTGAACTCCTTGACTAACCTCGAATTAGCATCAGCATGTTGGGCTTCATGCAAAACAATTTAGTAACACAAATTTGGAAAACGTCTGACTATGGTCTCTGTCAAAAGCAGTTGGTACCTAGAAAGGAAAGGCAAACAGACAATTACAATTTCATCATCATATAGTTACCCTCCGTAATGGGTCAGCATACAGGGTCAGTCTTCGTCCTCAGGACAGTAGTCGATTCGCCATCCGCCAGGATAGAACAGCAAGGTCTCAGAAACTAGGGCAGAAAGTTCTTCCCTCTTAAGGAGGAGAAGAAAAAGATATTGGGCAAGACAAGGTGAGGATGGTTTGAAGAATCAAAGCAGCAAAGGCAAAGACGGAATGCCAAAGTAACAGCAGGGGTGTCCCTCTAATGGCTGAAGTCTCCTTGTAATGCGACGTTAAATTGAATTTGCCAGACAAATTTCTAATTTCCCATTGGTCGGTAGTTGGTGCACCATTATTTCTATCCAATAGTTGTGCGGTCACCTTACTAGAATTTTCACCTAAGACAGTTCTCATACAGTTCATTGGCTCCTGTGATTTACGTCTTCAACGGGTGAGATGGCAGGTAGAAAAAGTTACACGCACAACTCCAGTCAGTAGCTCCATTGTCTTTACCAGTTCAGGCGACCTTGTACTTGTTGCGAATTACACTGTTGCATTAAACAAGAATGTCTCCTTGGGCAAGTCGGGTCTCATGAGAAAGAATTTACTACAGCTACACACATCTCTAGCTCCTGGAAAAGTACAGCTTTGTGTCCTTCAGGAAGACAGGACAGTGCACTTTAGAAAACACATTTAATATGAGACCAGGCAGCTAGGCCCAGACCCTTGCTAACTAAGGCCTAATGATCTATTCAACAAAACCTTAACATATAACTCTTAATGCTAAAACAGAATCATACATTAGTACATTAATAATTCATTAGTACTCAATTTCATCAATCATAGCATATATTAGTGGCCACTCCCCGTGGGCACATTTCAAATACGTACATTAGAAACATATTAATGCATTATCTATGCAGCTTGATTACACATTGATTTGCAAGCAGTTCATGTAAATTTTGATCATAAAAGCTACACTCCAACAGTGTCCTTAGGGTGGGTAAAAAAGTTAACTGGCCATATGGAAGCACTTTAGTTTTGTTGACAACATTAAGATACATCATACTCCCATCTTCCTCAACTTGCCTTAAATTGCCACAAAAGAGGTTCATTGCTGCTGCACATCTGCAGTATCATCCGGAATGGTCACTACTTTCCAATTTTTCACCAGTAAAGGGACAGTTTTCCTCGAACCATGCAGATTGTGTCGCTATGTCTGAAGTGTATTATCTTTGCCACTGTGGAGGCCCACAATGGTGGCTCTGCGTGGTCGTTCAACTGCTTATAATCTCAAAAGACCTTGAGACACAATAGATTTAGCAAACCAGTCTTCCAGGTAGCTTACCATGTTGTCATTACCAATGCTTTGGGTGGCATTCCTCAGTTGCATAACTTCACATGGTCACTCTTGTTCCACCACCTCCATACAGAAATATATCACACCAACAATTATTATCTGAAGAAAACAGTTAATTAAAGCACAGGTAATGACTCTATATTTAGAACATCCCCAATTTGCTTTCCTTCTAATTGTCCTCTGAATGTGGAGGCTGTGCTGATCTTGGGCAAGGTAAAATAGGTGATCCTTCTGTTAAGTAGTTCAGGAGTAGTTCAAACTGTTTCCTGAATTTTTCACATTTGCCCTGCAAATCCCTGTCTAGTCTTCTATCTCCAGAAGTGACCAATTCTTCCAGCCCATTCTTGAACATTAGGTGAAGCAGTGCTTTTCTACTTTAAAGCGATCTTAATAGCTGTTTTGCTGCTAAGGACATGGTTATTATAGGCCTCAAGTTATTTTATTGTTAGCCCTTTAATAAGTGGGTCCTCACGGACTGGGAATGCCAATGTTTCATTAATATGGCTTAGAACTTCTTTCTAAGAAGTCTGAATTATAGGGCTTGGCCACCATAAGTGCACCACATTTTGCTGTTCTCCATATTTCTGCATCTAGGACACTCCCAGAATTGTTAACAAAAGTGTATTTTGTCCAAGGTAGGGTACCAGTCAAGCATCAATTTTTACATTGTTTTCCTATTTTCGACATCTTGTATTAAATTAGGGATATCTTCTCAAATCATTTGCCAGCTGGGATACGAAACAACTTCTACTATTAAATAAACTCCATTTTCTTATGTATGGGGATTTCCTGCTCCTGCTCTGCCATTGATAATAGGACTGTTTTAAGAATTTTTGGGTCCCTGGGTAAGATATAGTTTGGGGGACTTTATTTTGCGCAACTTTGAATTTCTTACTCATTCCCAGCTCAATATCACATTATGCCAAACAATACTGAATAATACATTAAAACTGTAAAAATGTAAAAGAAAGGGTATATGTTACCATTGTGTCTAATTATAGAGCACATTCAAGGCTCATTTTGACAAATGCTGAAGTTCTGAGCTATTAGTCGGATTTAGAATTTGAGGGTAATTGGGATTTCTCATTTGGAGGACTCTCTGGAAAACTCTAAAACAGAAATACATCCACTAAACTGTTAATTAAACATTTTCCAGACCCTTTACATGAAGTGTCCCTCCTGCACACCACATGGGCTGGGCTCGGCACTTGCCATTAACAAGAAACTTTCAATATCTAAAAGTATTCTTCTTGTGTTATGTATACAGATGTTTTCCTATATTTATTTTTGTGATCTGCTGAGTGGAGGAAGGCTCACAGATATTTAGGGGCATACTTATACTTCCTTTGCACTGAATTAGTGTAATATTTTACACTAATTCAGCTCAAACTTAACTCCATATTTATATTTTGACGCTAAACCCGTCCAGCGCCAAATTATTGGAGTTAAAGTTGTTTTTTGGATGTGTGAAACCACCTTGTGTCAATGAGATGCAAAGTAGGCGCTCCTGTCCCAAAAATGACTCAAAGGCCTTATTTATCCTCCTGCGCAAAAAAGGTGCACAGGGAGAGACGGGCCTAAATAATGGCGCTAAGCCTGCCTAGCCCCATATTTTAAAATGCTTGGGTCAGGGCAAGCGTTAGGGGATCTGTGTACCCATTTCCATGGTCAAACACTATGGAAAGAGCCCAGAGGTGCCCACCCCAAGCCCAGGAACACCCCATCCATACCAGATGGACACCACAGGATGGGGGTGACCCTATCCCAGGTAAGTAGGGTAAGTCGAGGTAAGTATTTTCATTTTTTTAAGTGCCATTGGGGGCCTGAAATAGGCCCCCCTACATGGCCCTGGGTGCAATGGCCATGCCCTGGGAACCCTTGTGCCCTGTGCTGGCCATTTTGGTGGTGGGAATAAGATAGGAGTCATGTGGTATGGATGGTTTTGTGTCAGGAAATGATGCTTGGCTGGTTAGAGACATTTGTTTTGCCTTTAACCAGCCTAACGTCATTTTTGGGTGCAAAACCCGCTTCCCCCATACCGCCACCCCCACCCAGCTAACATAATTTTCCCAGACGTTAGCCCACCCTTTGCGCTGGCTTCCATAAATTTGGCGTCTGGCTGGCACTCTGGCTATACTGCGCTATACTTCACAAGCCTGCTCTATACTTTTTGAGGCAAAACTGCATTTGCGCAGCTGACCTGATGTGCTGATGGAGGTTGTCCCAGGTGTAGGCTGCCATGTATGAAAACATCCTACCTCCTGGATGATCATATTGGTATTGAGAGTGTGGGTGAGTATAAGTGACACACAATCGGGGGGAGTCATGCCTGCTTGGCTGAAGTGCCTGAGCTAAGTGGATCCCTGGCAGTGTAGTGCCTTGCCGGTGTGTGGCTGAGCATCTTGAACTGCTAGAGCATCTGAATGGTGAGGCAATGTAAATTTCTGAGATGACGTGTGATGTGTATCACAAGGTAGGCTGAGTAATAGTCTGGCACTGGTGTGTTGGTTATTTTGCCTTGTGTGTATTAGGTGTGCAGAGATGCTGTATTAGAGGCCATTGTTGTATTACAGTCAACATCTGATGATGGGCTGGGTGATGATTGTACAGCTGTCAGAAGGGAGCCATATGTAGAAATGTCTGACAATGCAAATAAGGTGAAAGCAGTTGGAAGTGGTTGTGCCAATTTGAAGTTTCATGGTAAGGCAAATGCCATGATGATGGAGAGGTGTCTGTGTTGATTGGAGGATGAGTGTTTCAGACCTAGTCATGTGGGCCACCCCGGTGAGTACATGTTGCAGAAGTCAACACTTCTATCTTGTCATGTTGAGTATGAGCAACTAATATCACATACAGGTAGCCATGATGATCAGTGGTATATATTAACTACTGTTGGTGATGTTGGTGCATCATGAGTGTTAGTGTCTGATCGGGGTGTCTTCTGTATAAGAGATGAATTCCACTCCCTGAGTCTGAATAATGATTGCCAGAAGAGTCATCTACAAGTCCAAGAGAGTGGTGCATTGTTAAGCGATTTGATGGACTCTGAAGATGAATCCCTTGGGTTCTGAGGGAACGGATTGAACATGAGCTGTTGCACACTACCAAATATGAAGAAGGCTATCAGAGATGTTTCTTGGTTCTTAGTGCTGTGGAGTGTGGTTGACTGTGTGTGTTGTAAAATTACAAGATTCTCCAGTCAAATTTGGATTAAGGCCTTCTACATGACCTTCCCCTTATATACAATGTAGCAAGGTGGCTTGATGTGTAGTTTTGTGTGGATGTTTCTGAAAGATGAACCCTAGAGTCCAGTATTGCACAAACTGCATGCAAGACTGTTCATTAGGGCAACTTGGCGTGTAGTGCTGTGTGAATGACAGAGTACAGGATAGTGTGAGTTGATATAACATTTGACATGTTCTTGGTCAGTGCTGCCATGTTAACAGATGGCAAGAGCAAGAGCAGGCACCCTTACTACATGGTAGAAAGGTCACTGCAGTGGTACCAATAAGCCACTTTTGCAACAGTGCAGACAGACAGCACAAACATGTAAAATGTGCCCCATACTTGCACTTACTGATGCAGGCAGGGAGGCAAGTTGGTGAGCTGTGTTGGGTTAAGTAAAATTTACACAAATAGGCCCCCAAGTGAATACTGAGGTTGTGTGAAGAATGTACGTCTTGCCATGTGAAAATGACTATAGTACAATATGGCCATATATACTTGTAGAAACATATGTTCCACGTATCCCTGTGTACTTGAAAGTGGAGAAAAATAATGTCTGAATGGTACGGATATCACTTATGTCATATTCCTTCATGGAATCCTTTAAACACATTAATAAACCTTTCCAGGGTTTATTAAGGTGCAACATCTCCTGAAGATCAGCCGGTCCGTGTTGCTCAAACTGTTGAGGACACCACCATGCCCCCATGGATGATGACACCTTCCAGCAGCTCCTTGACTCTTTTGACAATTCCCCTCAGGAAATAGCAAGGGTAGATAACCTTGTTGGGTCTCCAGCTGAATGGGCACACCCAGCACATGGGCCATCAACCAATGACATTACTCCTGAGTACTCTGAGGACCCCTAAGTTGCTTTTCAACAGCGAGTGGTACGAGTCCAACAGCAAATGGCTGATGAGGTCTGAGCCGAGATGGAGACCATAGTGGGCACTCTTGAGGGATTCTGTAGGTGCCTTAGTCCTAATGATTGGTTGACAAAGGCTATCTCACACACCTACTCTTGGCTCCATGGGACTGCTGAGTCCCTCGCTCACATCGCTAGTGTCATGATGAAGAAGGGACAACAACACAAGCCTTCTACATCTGACACCAGTGAAGTTGTCAGTCAGCTGCGGACCATTAATACAACCCTGGAGGCCAAGATAGTCTCCTTCATAGCAACAATGAGTGCCCTCAATAGCAACCTAATTGCCTTGTTGGCTAACCACCAAACCCTTGCGTGGACTAGCATGCAGCCTTATTGGCATTCACAAATGTTGGGAACATTGGACTCACATCTTCTGCCTCTGATGTGTGTGTGCCTGAGGCTGTTACCATCTCTCAGCTGCCTTGCCTCACATTCAAACACCACAACTTTCAGGGGAGGCAGAACACGCATCAGAGGAAAAAGATGTAGACTTCACCAGTTTTGAACAAAGAACGTCCCAACAAATATTTGTGAATTCTCCCTGACCAGTTTTCCTATCTGTCCTGTGTGGAACATCATGGAACATCTGCAAACATATTACAACTATAACCCCCAGTGTCACTTTTGTTAAGTTAAAGTAGAGAGAGTGCAACTTAATTGGAAATGCTACCTTTGTAGGTGCACATACACCAATTACACCCACTGCAATGTTATGATGAGCAATATGTAAAAAAAATAAGAGGGCCCCTAACCAAAGGAATGCAGAGTGGTAGAAGCAGGGGGAATACATCAAACACAACAAAACAGCTTGCCAGCTCTATTCTTTAATCGTTCAAATGACACATTGGAGCCATCACATTAAATAACGCATCGAACTGAATGGAATTATTTGTAAGCTATATTTATATAATATATCTTATGTTATTTCACAACCTTTCTAATGAGATATCAATGTTGAGTTTCACAAATATGTACTCTCTAAGCATTATTTTCAAAGCACAACAAATACAAATCAAAGCCAATAGTGCATATAGAGAAAAGTTACTCTCTGAGCAGTTCTGACCATACCCCACATATTCTAAACTCACATCCAACCACATCTCATTCATACTACATCTGTATTAACTATACATCAAACTATCCATACTGATAAAAACAATGGATTCAAGGACCAAAGACCAAACTACAAATGTACATTCAAACAGGCCTATCACTCAATAGTATTTGTGTATAATATTAAATTACACTGATGTCCTTTTCCACTTTCATGTGAATCAGTTTACATTCATCATTTCCTATACATCATTTATTTGGTGGGCTCTAAGCTTGGACCATCCTTCTGAACTACTCCTCTTTATTTACAAGTTATTCCACCTATATTCTTTTGATGATACCTCTCATTCGACCTAGCACTGAGGTTGGTTGGACAGCCGTCTGGATATCTGAGGTATGTATCTGCCACTAGATTAGGGTTTAGTGAGTTTTGAAAAAAGAGTTTTGATTTTAGAATATGTATGGTATGGTTGGAACTGCTCAGAGAGTAGCTCTCCTCTATAGGTACTGTTGGCTTTGATTTGTTGTGCATTGAAAATATATGTCTAGAGTGTATACATTTGTGAAACTCAACTGTCATACTTCTTTAGAAAGGTTGTGAAATAACACCATATATATTATGTAATAAATAGATTCAAAGACATCCATTCAGTTGGATGGGTTTTTTAATGTGATGGCTCCAATGTGGAATTTAAAGTATTGATATTGATTATCTATACCACTGTTAAAGTATAGTGTTGGCAGGCTGTTTTGTTGAGTCTGATGATAAGCAATATGTAGCTTACCAATGTCCTGTCAGGCTGTATCAATAAGATGCTTTTTCTTTGTAGACACACAGTGGGAACATTCTGACAAAGTACACACAAATTTACCACCTATTAATGGGATGTGTGAGGCATGTGAGGTCAAAACACTGTAACAAATGCCAACATCAATGTTGCAATGTAAAGATTACAACATAATTTTCAAATGTGAAAACATCACTGCTCATAAAGAAAACATAATCAGCAGTAAAAAAACACCTCTGTATTGCTACAATACTATCCAGATAGCCATACCCATAGTCCTCACGGATTTGCCTTGTACTTTTGCCACAGAAGGATGCACAATAGCAATCCAATACTGTCAATCAAAGTGAACAAGGCATGCAAGTAAACCTTGCCTCCGACTGGGTATACTGATACTCAACACAGGCCAAAATAGATGACTTATATTACTCTGCCACAGAGAGGCCTCACGTGTTGAGTGTGAGTGCTTCCACATATCAAATCATTTGCACATACAATTTTAGCATAGGTGGAAGACCAGAGAAACTGTACGAATGCTAAACCTCCCCAGGGGAGGGGTAACTTGGATACATATGTGAAAATATTGTTGTTGTTGGGGCTTTCTATGCGAGCTGCATGATATGGCACACTAACCAAGAAGCATTTCAAATAATGATAGAAATTGTCCAGGTAGGTGTCACTTCCTGCACATTTAAAATCCATGCAAGAATGGAGACCTATACGCACAATGGTGCAAGGGTGTTAGTGTTAGTGCTATGCAGCAGTTTAGGTCACAATTCAGGTAGGGAGCAACAGTCTGTAAATAAAAGTCCATTTAAACACTTACGAACCAGCTGTTAGCGCGTCAGACCTTAATAAGTAAACTTACAAGGGAGACGCGAATAGGTCGATTAACCTTTTGACTAGCTTCAAGGTTTTTCCACCATAAATAATATCAGTAATCAATATGAGTCAGTAATTGTCACATACCATGACCTTGCAGTCATAAATAACCACACCTTTATGTAAAAGTTAGAATGTTTATTTACCTATATTAACAATGCTAATGTAACATAGATTGATCTCAAAATCAAATGATGAACTTACAGAAACAGCACTGGCTGTCCAAAGCGGTGAAAGAATTGCAATCTAATCAAAACTTGTGCTACTACACAGTCTAAAGTTACAGTGCAAATCAATAACAAGAATAACTGCGCAAACAATATTACACACATTTAGATTCAGCAAAGGAAAAACATCAGCTGTTAATTCCTGTGGCGAACTTCATCAGTGATCTCCCTAACTAGCACCAGACTAGAATAGCATATTTAGGTTCATGCAAAACAATTTAGTCAACACAAATGTGGACAACATTTAACTAAGGCTCTATCAAAATAGCGGTTGGTACATGGAAACAAAAGCAAATAGACATAGCAAACAACATCAGTGATAGTATACCTTTCCTCAATTGGATCGGCAAGCTAGGATAGTCTTCCTCATCAGGACATCAGTTCGGCCAGCAAGGCATTGAGGCTTGAGCATCAAAGTTCAGAATAAGCAAAGTCTCTCTATGCAGTAAAGTTAAGCATGTCTCTTCTCAAAACGGTCAAGAAAGCAATGGCCTTTTGGCAAGATAGAAAATGGGCAAATGCGCTGTCTTCCCCCAGTGCAGTCTGGCTAAGTTAGATTTCCTAAAACTACTTCCCACATCCAAATAGGTCATGGGATTGCATGTTCACACTTTGTCCAATAAAACTAAAACTTCAAATCTACATTCCTACTAGTACATGGTTCACATGTCGATGATTGGCTCCTCTTGTCCCGCTCCCGTCATTCCACTCATCAGGTAACAATATTGTTGCAGCTTAAACTTCAGTCAGTATGGTCTTTGTCTTCTCCTGTGAAAGTTATTCTCAAACACATCATATTAAACAATGTTGCCCTAGCAAGTATAGCAAGTACAGCATCTTCTAGAAAGCAGTTCTCATAAGAAAGACTTTTAGCCACAAGCTCATTAGGTCAGAACAGTGGATAATCACAATTTAATTCTCTAGACAGCCATTTTATAAAATGCCCAAGTAATGCAGCCTGACATGAGGCTGTGCAACTAGGCCAAGACCTCGCTAAGTTAAGGCCTACAATTAATAAGGCTAATACATAATGCATAACTCTTAATATGACATATTACTACATTAATCAAACATAAGCTTATCATTTCATATTAATAAGCCATTAATAAGTACACTTTGTGAAACATGGGCGGTCACTTCAAATGCATACATTATTTTTCCCTACGTTGTTAAATTTTCTACGCAAATTCAACACTAATAAAACATGAATAATTGTTAGTAAAATCAGCATTAACACTCCCTCCTGTGATGACTAAATGGGTCATCACAAGAAACCTTTCCACACAAATTTTGCATCAGCTAAAATTCTGTCATTTCATTTCCCTCATGTTTTTGTTTCCTTTTCGAATTTTCCCTAAACAAATTTTCCCTTTTCTTTTCTTCCCTCCTCTGATTCTTCTTCTTCTTCTTTAATTTGATCCTTTTACACAATTTACATATTACCCATGCTCCACTTATGCAAATCACAATAAGTAATATTTATTGTATTATTATTAATAATATCCCTTTCCCAATGTTGCTGAGCCAATTTCCCACTGAAGCAAATCTTTTGCCAACTTTCTCCCAAACACCTGGTTCTTTCAACTCCTTCAAATCAGTACTATCATTAGTCAGATTAGTAGGAAAGCTTCTAATTCCTTTACTATTATCAGAAAGAAATGAGCACAATGCCTATAATTAAGCATTTTGCAAACTCCGCCATCCTTTGCTAAAAGAATGTCTAATGCAATGCGGTTCTGAAAAGTCATAGCTTTTTAAGCAGCTAATTCAGTATCTATCAGGAGTATGGCTCATGAAAATGTTTTCAGCATGTTATCCACAATAGTAAACAACTTTTGAATCTTTATCGAATTCAAAACAACTCCTATTGAAGGTATCATTGCTCCAAATATATCTCCCACTATACTAGAAGAAGACTCTCTCCTTCGTCTAATGTGATGCAACTCAGTCACTTTCGGAAATATTTTCAAGTCATCAAGCTGAAAAATCTTTGGAAAAACTATCCCCAAATAGTATGTCCCATACCATCCTCTTGGAAGACGGTAATAAGCATTAGGCCCATAGATGTAATATATGGCCGGTATCGCTGGATCCTGTACATTCAACATAAATGTCCATTTACTCTGAAACAAAAACACATGTCTACATTGACTCGTTCCCACAAATAAAGTGTCAGTGCGAGATTTAGGCCTATTTACAGAAAGCTTCCCTATGTGTTGCGCATCTAAAGCTAAGTTCCATTGTGTTCTAATCCCACTATAAGCATAATCATTCATGTAAGACCTTTTCTCTAAACCCTTATCTAACTTCTCCTTCAGTGCCTTTCTCCTGTCATCTGTGTGATCTAAAAAGGTATTCTCTAAAGGTGAAAGCAAGCATGTCAAGCTGTTACGGTGTGCACAAGCTGTGCAAAAAGTTAATGTAAGCTCAAAGAAACCCCTAACTAATACTATGTCATTACCCTTAGCTACTCTACTCAGGTTCCTAATTATGGGGACAAACGAAAACACCACATCATGATTGGAGCAGAAATACTGAATGTACTCCTGGTTATAGAATCTTGTTAGTAACTGACTTCAAATTATCCCATAAGTAAGAGGCAAACTATGATAGGTAACTCTTTCTTCGACTGATGAAGGAATCTACGTACACAGAAAGCAATTGTTAGCATCCATCATCTCAACATACTCTCTCAATAAGCGATAGAAGACATTAGAAGAAAGCTCCCCTTGTGCATTACCTACGTGCAGATACTTCTCATCTAACCTAAACTTCCCTATTGCTGTTCATGCAGTAGTTGTCTCTAAAGCTGAAGTGTGGTTGGCTTTACTCTTGTCAAGAACAGTCATACCCACAATCAATATTACATACAATATCACGCATACAATTGCCAAACCAACACTCATGTATTTAGAGCACCTGTTTTTCCTACCCTGCTGGCTAACGTTACTCATGATCTGAAGAATCAGAAAATAGAAGAGAAAATGTTATAAATATGCAGCAAAAAATCAAAAACGAAAACAAAATCTTCTTTCAGCAATTATTTACAGCTTTCAGTCTCACTTCCAGGATCCTTTCCTCAAAAATCTGTAGATTTGTCAAAAATCAGTTCAGCAGCTTGTCAAATCAGGTTATCTTGTCAAATCAGGCTATCAAAGTCTAATCCAGTTTTTTTCAACAGTCTCTTTTTCTTTTCACTTTTTAAAATTAGTTTCAACAGTTCAGATCAACAGTTTCCTTCAAGTACCAAAATATTGACCAGGAATGTCTCGAACAAAACAAAAAGACAAAAACTCTCTTTGTCATTCACTTGTTGTTGCCTATGCCCATTCAGGACCTGCGCACCTTCGACTTGCTATAACCTTTCTTTTCATCTTCCGATCTCTATTCAATTCTCCTTCACTTAGGTCTTCTCTTCTTATCATATCTATTTCTTCCTCAATTGTTGTCGCAACAACTGCTTCCTTTCTCTTTGCTTATGACTACGGCCACTTATCTTCTTTCAGTGGACCCTTGGTCAATGCTCTTTTCAGTGTTGAAGTTGAAACTTCCCCTTGCTCTACAGGATTTTCTCTTGATAGACCTGCAACCAGTTCATCAGGAGTCAGATCACATTGGCTTTGATCTGCTTCAACTCCTTCCCCCTCAGGGTCTGGCGTTTGCTCTGTTTGTCTCTCAAATTCGTCTACTTCTGGTAGAGCCCTCCTCTGACAAGACACTCCTGCTGTCTCTATTGAGATTGGCTCACTGTCAACCTCCTAGAGGTCTTCTCCTTCGTTGATCACAGGAGTGACTGAACCGTCCTCAACTTGCTCATATCTAGTCTCAGTTCCTCTTTCTTCTCCTTCAGGTTCTGACACTTGTCTGGTCATTGTTGGTACTCTCAACAATTCCTCTTCATTGGCCAAAGGACATGCTACTATCCTTGTGTGGCTGGTGTGGATCCAGTTCGGAACTCCAGCGCACTTCACAGCTGTGGTAGTAATCAGAACTACCTGGAACAAACTTTTCCACCTAGGCCCCAAACACGTCTTCTGCACGTGTTTCCGGACCACAATCCAAAATCGGCTCTCAGGTTGTGTCCTGGGTCATGTATCAGTGGCAGTGTGGTTGCTTTCCCAATCTGGTAACCCAAGTATTTCACTTCTTTTTGACAGTATTGCAATTTCAGTGGAGACACTTTATGACCATTCTTTCCCAAATGGTTCAGCAAGGCAATTGTATCATACTTGCATTCATCCCTCATTTTGGATACAATTAGCAAGTCATCAATGCACTGTACCAACGTCGATTGGAAAGGCAATTCCAACGACCCCAAATTCTTTTTCAAGATCTGATTGAATATGGAAGGTGACTCTGAAAACCCCTGAGGGATTCAACACCAACAGTAAACTCGATCTAAAAATTTGAAACAAAAGAGAAATTGGCTGTCCTCATGAAGAGGCACAGAAAAGAAGGCTTGTGACAAATCAATGACAGTGAACCATTCAGCATCGCATGGAGTCTGAAACATTATCACAGCTGGATTTGGCACCATGGGACAACATTTGATCACAATGTCATTTATTTTACTCAAATCTTGGAAAATTCAAACTTTCCCACAGGGCTTTTTCATTCCCATTATCAGTGAATTACATGGGCTGCTCAATACTTCTTTTAAAACCCCTTGTTTTACAAATTCCACAATTATCTGGGCAACCTTTATAAGAACATCCTGCGGCATGTGGTACTGGGGAATCTGAGGGAAAATTGCGTTCATCTTTACAGGAACCTTCACTGGCTCAACTCCCTTCATCAGACCTATTTCTTACCCTGTCAGATCCCACACTTTCTCTCTAACTGTTCCCTGTAAGTCAGGAGGAAGCTCCTTCACTGTGAACACTGGAAAGAAATTAATCAGAGGGTACTCCTCATTTATTGTTGCACACCTGGTCTCTGGAGCCGGGTCATCCTCATCATCGCTATTCGTCTGTATCTTGATCCCATCATTTGAATAAGCAATTGAGCACCTGGTTTTACACAGCAAGTCTCTTCCCAGTAGGGATACCAGACTTGAATAACAGACTACAAACTTGTACAATCCCTGACAGTTGCCAATCTTAACCTGAACTGGTTCTGTAATCGGGTTGGCCAAATACTGATTCGCTACTCCTGCAATCTGAACTGTCTTTCCTGAAAGGGGCAAATTCTGAACTTCTGCAGATCTTACTGTAGAGCGTCTAGCTCCTGTGTTAACCAAGAATGAAACCCAGTAACCCAAGACCTTTCCCTTCACATAGGGGCCTTTCTGATCTACTTCTAAGGAAGCTGCAAGCATGCATTCCTCCTCATCTGAACTCTCACTCACCCAATCATCGTTTATTCCAATCTCACTGTGTAACAGGAATTGGCGAACTGTGTTATTACTTTGGTTAAGCCTCTGACCTGTGACCTGTTGAGGAAGCATCACTTGCTGCTGTTCCATTGGGGCTTGATGTAGGAGGCCGGCCTGGCTTATAGTGGGTACAAATTGTACTTACACCTTGTGCCAGGTCCAGTTATCCTTTATTAGTACATTAGTAGTGTTCTACCAGCTTAGGCTGATAGAGGTAGCTATAGCAGAGCAGCTTAGGTTGGACTAGGAGACATGCAAAGCTCCTACTATACCACTTATATCATATAGGTGCTATATCATAAGAAACACAGTACTCAGTGTTACTAAAAATAGGTACTTTATTTTAGTGACAATGTGCCAACAATATCTTAGAGGATATACTTCCTTAGGAGGTAAGTAAAATACACAAAATATACACACAAACCAAAATCAGGTAAGTAAAACAGTCAGAAAGTAGTGCAAACACTGTAGAATACAATAGGATGCAATATGCCTAGGGGCAATACAAACTATATACTAAGAAAGTGGAATGCGAACCACAAATGGACCCGTAGGCAAGTGTAGTGTGTAGAGGGTCACTGGGAGTGTAAGAAAACAGTAAGGGTGTCCAAGATACCCCACCCCAAGACCCTGGAAAGTAGCATTAAAGTACTACTATCTCCCCAGAAAACACATTAAACCTGTGATAGAGGATTTTGCAAAGACCACAACAGACTGCAAAGCACTGAAGATGGATTCTTGGACCTAAGGACCTCCAAGTCCAAGAGTCGTGAAAGTGTCCAGGGTGGCAGGAGCCCATTAAACCCTGGAGTAAGGTGCAAAGTGGCTGCCTCTGGATGGAAGAAAGCTGAATATTCTGCAACAACAAAAGGTGCTAGGAACTTCTCCTTTGTGCAGAATATGACCCTCAGAGTGCTGGAGGATGCAGAGTTGTTTCTTTGGCAAACAAGCCTTGCTAGCTGCAAGAGTCACAGTTAAAGAAAAAGGGTGATGCCCGGTCCCAGGAAGGACCAGGATATCGTCACTTGGGAGAGGAGACAGATGGGGCCCTCAGCAACATAGAGAGCCCATGCACAAGAAGGTAACACCCTCAGAAGTACTTGAACACAGGTTCAAGAAATCTGAACATGGCGGTCATCTTAACACTGCAAAAGAGGGTCTCACGAAGCCGGAGATCAACTCAGGGAGCTGAGCATCGCAGGACAGAGTGCTGGGTACCGAGGCTTGGCTGTGCTTGAAGAATTGTGTGGAAATGTGCACAGAAGCCCTGGTAGCTGCAGTTCACGCAGTGCACAGGATTACTGTCTGGAGAGGGGAGGCAAGGACTTACCTCCTCCGAATTTGGACAGTTGGACCACTGGACAGTCTGGGTCACTTGGGAACACCACCTGTGTTCCAGGGGCCACACTCGTCAGGATGAGAGGGGTCCCAGAGTACCGGTGACACAGAAGTTTGGTGCCTGTTGGAGCAGGAGGAAGATTCCGTCAACCCACGGGAGATATCTTCATGGCTTCCAGTGCAGGATGAAGGCAGGCAGCCCCTAAAGCATGCATCACTAGGAAACAGTTGAGAAAGCCGGCAGGATTAGGCGCTACAATGTCGCTGGTAGTCTTCTTGCTACTTTGTTGCAGTTTTGCAGGCGTCCTGGAGCAGTCAGCGGTTGATCCTTGGCAGAAGTCGAAGAGAGCGGAGCAGAGGAATTCTGGTGAATTCTTGCAAGTCGTTATCTGAGGAAAAGCCCACTGGAGAGACCCTAAGTAGCCCTCAGAGAAGGATTGAGCCACCTAGTCAGGTAAGCACCTATCAGGAGGGGTCTCTGACATCACCTGCTGGCACTGGCCACTCAGAGGCCTCCAGAGTGCCCTCACACCTCTGGATCCAAGATGGCAGAGGTCTGGGACACACTGGAGGAGCTCTGTGCACCACCCCTGGGGTGGTGATGGACAGGGGAGTAGTTACTCCCCTTTCCTTTGTCCAGTTTCGTGCCAGAGCAGGGACTGGGGGGGGGTCCCTGAACTGGTGTAGACTGGCTTATGCAAGGAGGGCACCATCTGTGCCCTTTAAAGCATTTCCAGACGCTGGGAGAGGCTACCCCTCCCCAGCCTTTAACATCTATTTCCAAAGGAAGAGGGTGTAACACCCTCTCTCAGAGGAAATTCTTTGTTCTGCCTTCCTGGGGCTGGGCTGCCCAGTAGTGGAGTCCCAGGGATGCATGGGATTGGCACCCTAATACGAGATTTGGCATGGGGAGACAATTCCATGATCTTAGACATGTTACACGGCCAGATTCGGAGTTACCATTGTGAAGCTATCTATAGGTATTGACCTATATGTAGTGCACGCGTGTAATGGCGTCTTCGCACTCAGAAAGTCCAGGGAAATGGCCCTGAACCATGTGGGGGCACCTTTGCTGGTGCAAGGGTGCCCTCACACTTTGTAACTTTGCACCTAACCTTTAGCTTGTGAAGGTTAGACATATAAGTGACTTATAAGTTACTTAAGTGCAGTGAAAACAGCTGTGAAATAACATGTGCGTTATTTCACTCAGGCTGCAGTGGCAGTCCTGTGTACGATTTGTCTGAGCTCCCTATGGGTGGCAACAGAAATGCTGCAGCCCATAGGGATCTCCTGGAACCCCAACACCCTGGGTACCTAGGTACCATGTATTAGGGAATTATAAGGGTGTTCCAGTGTGCCAATTAGTATTGGTAAAAATGGTCACTAGCCTATAGTGACAATTATAAAGGTAGAGAGAACATAAGCACTGAGGTTCTGGTTAGCAGAGCCTCAGTGACACAGTTAGTCACTACACAGGTACACACATTCAGGCCACAAACTATGATCAATGGGGTCCTGGCTAGCAGGATTCCAGTGAGACAGGCAAAAACAAACTTACATACATGTAAAAATATGGGTAAAATGCCAGGCAAGATGGTACTTTCCTACACTTGAGGTATTTGAATTTGCTTTCCAGGTACCATTGGAACCTGCTGCGGCATTGGCTGCAACTGTGTCATTTGTACAGGTGGCATTTTCACCTGCTGCATGGTTTGGATATTGTGCATTTGACTTACATTATTCAGAAAATTCGGATTAGGACCTCTCATTCTTGGTCCTCTCATGTTTTGGAACGAGTTGATGTCATTAGTTGCTGAATGACATCTTCCTGCACCATCATCGGACACTCCTGTTTCCAATGTCTGACCGCTCCGCAAGCGTGACAAGGCAATAATTTCTTTATTCCCTGCACATCATTGTGAACCACTACAGTATTCAAGTCTGGAACACGGTTCACATTACCAATTCCTCTGCGACCTCTTCCGCTCATCTGATTTTGAAATATCATATTTCCCTGCAGTTGCGGTGGTAGCTATTGTGGGAAATTTCCCTCCATCCCTGTTTGTGCAGCTATAATCTGCATCACCATTGTCTTCTCTTTGAACTTTCTCTGCTTCAACTCAATTCCGTCACTACAGTACTTTGCATACTGCAACACCTCATCAATTGGCTTTCCTTGGCAGCAAATCAAATGACTCTAGTTCATCTGACTAATTTCAGTTCTCAGTCCTTCCACAAACCTGTACACAAAATGAATCATGCCTTTCGACTCGATCGTTTCTGTACCACTGTGATGTTTGAAAGCCTGCATCAGTCTCTCATAATACGCATGTATCGACACTTTTGCATACTGAGCTGTCCTGTCTAATCTCTGCCAGTCAATGTTTTTGGGCAAAATTCTCGTCTTCAGGAATTCAATCACCTTGTAATAATATTTTATTACTTCAGGAGACAGTGCACCTGTAACTTGATCTCTCTTTGGTTCTTTTGTCAACCAATCTATACTCCTCTTGCACCCCATCCACAAATCAGCTGGAACTACTATCTCTAATAAAGTGTTCAAGTCCTCCGACAGGCATTTTGCAAGTTTTACAAACCTGTCTGTCTGCTGGTACCATTCTACTGGCTTCTCTCTCAACCTTGGCTAATCATTTCTAAAGAACAAAACGTCACTTCTGCTCCAAGGGACATGAACAAAATTCCCTTCTGGAATCTCTCTCATTAGTAAAGTTTTCATCGGATCCTTGTCCTGCTGCACATTTGCAGCCAGCTCTGCAGAATCCCTTTTTCTTACATCTCTTTTCTTTACCCATCTGCCTTCCCATCTGTCTGATGCAGTAAAAGTGGAGTTGGCTTTGTCTGAACCAACATCAGTTTCGGGAAAACCTTTCCTGTAGACATTATTAGGTTTGTGGCAGTTTCCACATTAGGTATTTCAGGGTAAATTCTTGGGACACTCAACTGTGGCACATGATTCTGGGCTACTGCAGTAGTAGGTGCATTAAGACTACTCTGCATCGGACTCTGTGTCGCTTTCGGATTAACTTGTACTGGACTCATTGTTGCGTTAGCCTGGGTCGGAGCTGAAGGATCTGCACTGGTGCTCGGAACGCTCGCATGTGCTGCATTTGGTGGGGGTCGATTTCTCAATAACTGTAAAATAAACTCATCACCATCTGACTCTTGCTCATCTCCAAAATATCTCCAAACCTACCCTGATTTCCGCTGTCTACTCTCGGAAGGGAACCTATTTGATTTTCTAGTGGCTTTCCTCCATTTTCTCTCATTATCCTGTGTAATTGCTGGGAATAACTTAATCCCCTGCAAAGTCTTGGTTCTCCAAAACCTCTTATCACTGTCCCATCTAGCCTCCGCTAGTGTATTTTCTGCCTTTCTCACTCTCCTCTCAAATTTCTGTTGCTGCCTGGCTACTAGTTCCCAGATTGCTAATGTCTCGAACATTTCTGGTCTCGGAGGGGGTTTTAGGTCGTACAGCACCCTCCTCAGATGCTCCAAGCTCCTCAAAGTAAATGTTCCATTGGCAGGAAACCCTAGGCTCCCGTCCTTCTCTGTCACTTTGCACCACTACTTCAACCAAAGACATGGCGCAACACTCTTTTCTTCGATTACAATGTAAGCTGGGGTACCTTCTGGCAGTGCAATATCCCCTATACTCGTTGTAATGTACGGATCTCCCCTTAAAGCACTCTTTAAAGCTTTGAAAAATGTCATTTTAGTGACCTTCATGTTTTTCAAAATCAAATCAGGAAGTGACTTTTAATCCCAGAGTTCTCTTTACCCACCTTTTCAACCAATTGCGTTTCACAGGTGGCTGCCAGTCTGTGTGCGACACTTCTCACTAACCAACCTATCCCAGCGTATCTCCAATTATGTGACACTCACATGTACTACGGCTGATAAAGTCTTGCGTCTTGTCCTCCTAAACTCAGATTCACACAAAACTAATGCAAAATTATTTTGAGCACTAACCAAAATCAAAACGCAATTTGTCTGTTTACTACAGGTAAGGTAACACAATCGCTTCGGAAACTTTGCAGATTTTTCACTGATGGCTTTTGCTCTAACAGCTATTTCTTGTTTCTCAATTGCCCTGATTCGCAAGCAAAATTCGACCTGAATATTTTACTCTCAACTGATCAGAGGGTCTGTCCTTGTGCACATAGGATTCACCAGATCTCAGTTGAAAAGTTTATTTCACCCCCTTTGACTCACACTCTGACTTGTCGACCACGCCCGATCGATCTATTAAACCCAACAAATTATAACAAAAACCAAGGCCCGTATTTATACTTTTTTAGCGCCGCATTTGCGGTGTTTTTTCACACAAAAGCAGCGCAAACTTACAAAATACAATTGTATTTTGTAAGTTTGCGCCGATTTTGCGTCAAAATATTTCTCCAAATCTGCAAATTATTTTGCTCTCTCTGGAAGGCTTATCCTTACCCTACTACCATCTCTGGAGACACCTGTTGTTTCTCGCTTACAATCCCTGGGACCAAGTACTCTCCTATCTATTCCTGGACCATATGATGGGCTCTTAAGGAGACAAACCATGTACTGGGCATTTATGATGGGCTCTTAAGGAGACAAACCATCAATCTCTGCTACTATCTCTGTTAGCGCATCAGACCTTAATAAGTAAACTTACAAGGGAGACGCGAATAGGTCAATGAATCTTTTGACTTGCTTCGAGGTTTTCCCACCATATATTCCATACATGCCGATCAATAACCAAGAACAATCAATAACATTAGTAATCAATAGGAGTTAGTAATTGTCACACACCATGACCTTCCAGTCATGAATAACTTCGCCTTTATGTAATAGTTTGAATGTTTATTTCCCTATATTAACAATGCTAATGTAACATAGGTTAATCTCAAAATCAAATGATAAACTTACAGAAACAACACTGGCTGTCCAAATCGGCAAAATAATTGCAATCTAATCAAAGCTTGAGCTACCACACATTTGGGGTCATACAAACTGCGATCTAGTGCAGACAGTGGAAAATGATTTCCTACGACATCTGTTGAGGGTACCAAAAGGCACTTCATCGTACGTCACACACTCGGAACTTGGGGTTCCCTTTATTGCAGACTTGATAAAGATACAGCCATTGCTATTATGGCATAAAGTCTGGACCTCGGAACACACCAGTTTTAATAAGGCCATCCTGACCGACTGTACGAAGTCATTATATACATCAAGGGTACCATGGTTAAAATACATCATGACCTTTTTTGAAAAATTGGGCAATAAAGACTACTATACAAACCCAGTCTCGCTGCAGAAGATATCTAGGAAGGACCTGAGTAACTGGGCATTAAAACATTTAGAAGAAATAAGTTGGGGTGCGGAATAAAAAAAAACTTCAGTCATTCACAACCAAATAATTTGTCGGCTTAGGGCATGCAGCCTTATTTGGCTAATATGGTACTCCCTCGCCACCGCTATGTTCTGACTAGACTTAGGCTAGACACGTTTCATCGCCTAGTTTCATTCCCAACTATGAACGATTGGTCCACCTCGCTAAAACCATGCCCCTGCGATGCAAAAACATCGCAATCCACAATCCATGTGGTTCTATTTTGTAATTTCTACGCCTTCCAGAGGAAGCGCCTAGTTGTTCCGCTTTTAAGGAAAATCAATCTCCCCCAATATCGCACAGCCTACGCCTGTCTCCAGTCACTATCTTCTTTAGAGATGTGCGGAATTTTAGCTAATTTTTTATGTTCTGTATTAAAGATAAGGAAATCCATGGGGGAGGTGATCGAAATATAATCTACTGTGATAGTTTTTTTTTTTTTTTTTTTTTTGACACACTGGACCGTTTCATTTTTGTGTGTTTTTATTATATCTTTTATTGTTTTACTTACGTGACTTTTTATTGTATATTGAAATGTATGTATCACAACTGGAGATCTTTTTATGACTGTTATGTCTTTTATGACTTGCTGAAAATCGAATAAAGATTTTGTACTGTTACTGTACTACACATTCTAAAGTTACAGTGCAAATCAATAACAAGAATAACTGTGCTAACGATATTACATACATTTAGATTTAGCAAAGAGAAAACATCAGCTGTTATTTCCTGTAGTGAATTTCATCAGTGTGCTCCCTAACTAGCACCAGATTAGAATAGCATGTTTGGGCTTCATGCAAAACAATTTAGTCAACACAAATGTGGACAACATTTAACTAAGGCTCTATCAAAATAGCGGTTGGTACCTGGAAACAAAAGCAAATGGACATAGCAAACATCATCAGTGATACTATACCTTTCCTCAATTAGATCGGCAAGCTAGGATTGTCTTCAACATTAAGACATCAGTTCGGTCAGCAAGACATTGAGGATTCAGCATCAAGGTTCAGAAAAAGCAAAGCCTCTATAAGTATTAAAGTTAAGCACGTCTCTTCTCAAGACAGTCAAGAAAGTAATGGCCTTTCGGCAAGATAGAAAATGGCAAATGCACTGTCTTCCCCCAGTGCATTCTGACTAAGTTAGATTTCCTAAAACTACTTCCCACATCCTAATTGGTCAGGGGGTCGCATGTTCACACTTTGTCCAATAAACAAAAACTTCAAATCTACATTTCTACTAGTACATGGTTCACATGTGGATGATTGGCTCCTCTTGTCCCACTCCTGTCATTCGGCTCAGCAGGTAACAATATTGTTGCAGCTTATACACCAGTCAATATAGTCTTTGGGCCTCATTCCAAGTTTGGCTGGCGGCGGGCGCCGCCAGCCAAACGGGAACTGCCAAATGGCCGCTCCGCGGTCAGAAGACCGCGGATGCCATTCTGGCTTTCCCGCTGGGCCGGCGGGCGACCGCCAAAAGAGCGCCCGCCGGCCCAGCGGGAAAGGCCCTGCAACGAGGAAGCCGGCTCCGAATGGAGCCGGCGGAGTTGCAGGGGTGCGACGGGTGCAGTTGCACCCGTCGCGATTTTCACTGTCTGCTAAGCAGACAGTGAAAATCTGTATGGGGCCCTGTTAGGGGGCCCCTGCACTGCCCATGCCAGTGGCATGGGCAGTGCAGGGGCCCCCAGGGGCCCCACGACACCCGTTCCCGCCATCCTGTTTCTGGCGGTGAAAACCGCCAGAAACAGGCTGGCGGGAAGGGGGTCGGAATCCCCATGGCGATTCCCCCAGCCGGGGGAAATCCGGCGGAAAAACCGCCGGACCCGGCTGGGCGACCGCGGCTTCAAAGCTGCGGTCGGAATACTAACTGAAGCACCGCCAGCCTGTTGGCGGTGCTTCAGCCGGCCTCCACCCTGGAGGTCATAGACCCTTTGTCTTCTCCTGGGAAACTTTGGCCCATATTTATACTTTTTGATGCAAACCAGCGCCAGCGCTAGTTTGCGTCAAAAAAAATTACCGCCGGCTAACGCCATTCCTACTCGCCAGATGGGCGGTCAGAGTAAAAAAAAAATGACTCAAACCAGGCAGCGCCGGTGTAGGAAAAATGGGGGTTGTGCGTCCAAAAATGGTGCAAGTCAGGTTTGAGTAAAAAATCATGGCTCAAACCGGACTTGCGCCATTTTTTGACGCACATCCCCCATTGAAATGACTCCTGCCTTAGCAAAGACAGGAGTCATGCCCCCCTGCCCAATGGCCATGACCAGGGGACTTCTGTCCCCTGGGCATGGCCATTGGGCGCAGTGGCATGTAGGGGGGCCCAAATTAGGCCCCCCCTATGCCACTTTAAAAAAATAAAAAAATTATACTTACCTCTATTTACCTCTACTTACCTGAGATGGGTCCCCCCATCCATGGGTGTCCTCCAGGGTTGGGTGAGGGTGGCAGGGGGTGTCCCTGGGGGCAGGGAAGGGCACCTCTGGACTGCTTCCATGGTCAGAGGCCATGGAAGTGAGCCCACAGGTCCCTTAACGCCTGCCTTCACCCAGGCACATCAGGCTGAGCGCCATTTTTTAAGGCCTGCCCCCTCCTGTGCGTCAAAATGACGTGGGAGAATAAATAAGGCGCACAGGCCTTAAAGTCATTTTTGGGACGGGAACGCCTACCTTGCATGTCATTAAAGTAAGGCGGTTTCCCGCATCCAAAAAATGACGCACACTGAGGATTTTTGACGTCCGCGGGGTCGGGCGTCAGAGTATAAATATGGGGCAAGGTTTGCACTGAATGTGCGTCAAAAGTTTTGATGCACATTCGGCGCAAACAGAGTATAAATATGCCCCTTAGTCTCACACACATTACATTAAACAATGTTTCACTAGCAAGTGCAGCATCTTCAAGCAAGCAGTTCTCATGAGAAAGACTTTTAGCTATGAGCTCATTAGGTCAGCACAGTGGAAAATCACAATTTAATTCTCTAGACAGCCATTTTATAAAACGCCTAACCAATGCAGCTTGACATGAGGCCGTGCAACTAGGCCAAGACCTTGCTAAGTTAAGGCCTACAATTAATAAAGCTAATACATAATATTTAACTCTTAATATGACATATTACTACATTAATCAAACACAAGTTGATAATTTCATATTAATAAGCCATTAATAAGTACACTTTGTGAACACTGACGGCCACTCAGGTGGGCACACCTTCAAATGCGTGCATTATTTTTTCCTACATTATTACATTTCCTACGCAAATTCAACACGCATAATACATAAATAATCATAAGTAAAATCAGCGTTAACACCACTCCCTTTCACACAGTGTGCTACAGTAGGAGACTACGTGTGTTTGTGCCATTTGTAATCCCACTTTCTGAGCCTCACTTTCAGTGTCTTATGCCTGGAAATGGTTCCATACAGAACTCAAATCTGAGGATGACTATCAGTTGCCCAGAGGCCTCTGATAAAGCAACATATACCTACAATGATCTCAGGGCTATTTGACTGTCATGTACTCTATTAAACCAAAATAAATCAGGTAAATAAGGAGGATAAGTCCAATATAACTTCTTCAACAATGATATCTAAGTTATCATGAAACCACATATTTCTTTCACAGCAATTTTATTTGTGTCTTCTTAAGAGTTCCAAATAGCTATGCTGTGACACCCGTGACTGCAGGTATTCTTTATTTGTAACTACCACATGAAACATATCACATAAAATATCAGACATTCTGTACATAAGTGTTAAACAACTTTTTACAAAATTCCTTGTAACTTCCCAAATTCTACAATGGGGTAGTTTCCAACCAGTTTTATGGACAAAAAAACACCAAAGTTAGTCCAATAAATGCCAGGATTTCTTAGCCAAATTATCTCAAAGTAGCCTGGCTAGCACTAGTCTCTCAAAATTATAGTCATGTAGTCAGGACTCCTTACAAATTTGTTGACACGTTTCAGCCCATACAAATGAGGTCACCTCAGGACACCAGAAGACAAGGAATACTAGTGATTCTGATGTGTTTTGTAAACCATTAGCTTCTCTCAGGACTTCTACAGGTAGCCAACTAGATTGAAGCAACCTTTTTGGGCTGGATCAATGGCTTCCCAGTCCTGGGTAATCCCCACGGGTTGTGGAAGACTAACCTTCGACGGGAGAATGCCAAAAGTGCAGTGAAGGATGAACGCAGGGCTCAAGTCACTTAACACAATAGTGCTAACTTTTGTCAAAAAAGTAATATCCAACTAGAGAACAATGAAATATGCATTTATTAATCTAGTAAAAGTACTACCTACAGAAAGTAACTAAGTCTACCTTTCCTACGCTAAGTATCCTTAACACTATCTAATACTAACTTATCTTACTTTATGCCTATCTTATCCACTATTCACACAAGTTAAACAACAACCTTCCAACCCCCACCCCTTAATACACATAGGTCACTACAATACAAACATCAGCTACATCGTAAACATTTACTAACTACAGATAGAAGCCTGAACAAATATATATGTTTTGGGTATTTTTATTTTTTTGGTTTACTTAATCTACACACAAAACATCAATCCTACCCGCACTAGCAAACCTACTATAATAAGAACATACTAAAAAACAATTATATAAAACTACTTACTCATCTAAACAATTAACTAAACTAAACCTACACCTAAACTAAACCCTACCTCTGACTGTGACTACTAACAAAATAAAATATCAACAAAAACAACAGCTGGAAAGGGCATGTCCTGAGGGAGAGAGAGAGTCAGATTTGAGTCACTATCGGTTCTAGTGCCTCCTGGCATGTCAAAAGCATTTCCCTGATGATGGACACCGCACCTCTCCAAGCAACCTATCCTTGTGTCCATTTGCTGCATCATCGTGACTAGGGAATAGTTGAAGTTGGAGGGTGGGGCAGGTCTTAACCTCTTTCTACCTGTGACTGGCGTGGTTGATCCGATTGAGGGTCCTGGAGTCAGCTTTGTTCTAGCCTGTTGCAGCTTGCCATCCTTGCACACTGTTGCCGCAAGGGTATTCTGTGGACCAGACCCCCAGATTACACTGGCCTTTGCCTTCTCATAAATTTGAGACATTTTGTGACAGCCACATACTATCTTCCTGATTTGGACAAAGCATGCCCATTGACCTTCAAATGTCGTGACCATTTCTGCTGTCATGTTATCTAGGGTGTAAATGTAAACACATATTAGCACAAGATGCAAATGTAGAGGACATTTACTACATTTAGGGGCATACTGAAGAAAAGTGGTACTGCACTGTGTGCAGCACCACTTTTCTTGTGACCTTTAAAGCCCCCCTACAACCACCAAGTGTAAGCCGTATTTAAAATACGGTGCACCATGGTCCAGGGTAGGGGTTAATAGCGTCATTTTTCATGACGCTATTGATGTACTCTGCAGGAGTAGCGCCAAAATATTGGCGATACTCCTGCAGAGTACATAGGGGCCCATTATAAATAATGGAATCCCCCTTTTAATGTTTGCTATGCCCTTAGTGTGTTAATGGCAGGCAATTATAAGTACCAGTCCACACCTACACCAAATTTTGTTATACACATATGTGCTATATACCTTCAGTACAATGACATCCCCTATTACAATATGTCAAACTGACCCAAATGAGGTAGCTATGCAATATATCTGTGTAGACACAATTACATTACACGTATATATCACTCGTACCAGTGATTCATACTCATTCAGATGTGTAAATAGCAAAATCTAGACATGATCCATATATGTTTGCTTTTGGTGTTGGTCTTGCATCATGTAAGGGGGAGGAAAGTTTTGCCAAAACCTATGTAAGAGGTGTTAAGATACGCTAGTCTAGCTTCTGTAACTCTGCTTTTAATTTTTAGTCTGCAGCTTCGCGAGGCAGGACACATTACTGACCTTGCGTTACTCGGCCTTAGGGAGACAGTCCATAAATGGAGGGTGGGTGTCTCACTGTTGCGAGAGATTCGTTTTGAGCACCTCACCAATTTACCATCATTTATTTATTTGGAGAGGTGACATATGCATCCTGTGTACCAACACCTGGCAAAAATGCAGTTTTTTGGCTTTTCTGTACAGTCATTATCCCAGTGGTACAGTTGTCAGAGAAAATGCCAAACGTATCTCTGGAGTGTGTATGTGGCAGGAGTATTCACCTGGCCAAGGACTAAGCTGCCTACAAATCAGGGCCCCTTGCACCACAGTGCAAGGGTGTCTGAATTGGTGCTAGCCAGGCAAAAGTATACCATCATTAGGAAAGCAAAGTAATGCTCTGTATCCTGGTATCTCTGTGAATTTTTGCACCTTAACTTTTACATAGTGCAGCAACTTGGCTTCACACCTTGCACTGTATGAAAGCATCACGGAAATGCCACATAGGGGATTTACTGGCCATGAGGCTAGCACTGATATGCCAATCCATGTGTCTGCAGATTATGTGCCAGATGATGGTTAATGTTGTAAATGTGCCAAATCTATAAATATGTAAATACCCCTACATGCACAATTGAATAACTCAAGTGGCCTTGTCTATATTTACACTACAGTCACATTCACATGCCTCCGTGTCAATTCCAAAAGATTCTGTGGACACTGACGTTTGTGTTCGCACACTTATTGGTATTGATTGTCATGTGATGGATACCTTCCCATACACATCACTGTGTTACAACTATCATGGATCACACAATGACATCACAGAGCCACTTCCATATACTCAAGATAATTACTTATTGCATCAGGATCCCTGAAGCTGTCTACTTCTACCCGGGTGAAAGGCTGGTGTCCATCTGCAAGACATTCATTTTGAAATTGCATTGTAATGGTGCTACTACACACAATTCAAAAACCAAAACTAAGCACAATAACATCACAATGTAATGGCATATTTCAATAGCCTCACACACATATGTATACATTGTTAAGACATGGAAATGCAGCTAGTTACCTTGCAGAGCAGACTAGCCATAGCCCAGACTAGTTACAAGGTCAGAGATATCTCATATCACAAGGCAGATTTATGCTTAAGGCATGTAATGTTTTAAGTACTGCTGGCCAGCATCATCACTGGCCCCCTTGCACCTTGACAGAATGGTGCAAACATTGGCTCTAAGCCCACAAAAATGTTCCTGTGATGGGAAAGGACAGGAATGCGCTATAAAGGTTGAATATGATGCATTCCTGCCCTTTCACTCTGGTGCAGCACAGCAAGGTGAGTTGCTGTGTTGTGCATAGTAATGAATAAACGTGAAACGTGGTACATACATAGTAGTCTTGCCACACACACACCGTAGGCCGTGTGCAGTGTGGATGGTGATATGTAATGTGAATCTAGCCATAGGGGCAGTTTGGCTGGCTCAGTGTGCAGTATCAGCGTCAACTGAGTGAGCCAAAACATCACTATATAATGTATACCATTGCATTGACATGCCAATACATTAATCAGGGCAGCTAATTGATCAATGTTAATCTTCAATTGGGGAAAGTGCAGCTTGCCATTACTTGGCCCCATGACTGCTTGCTTCATCAAATGCAAGAAATTCCTTGCCAGGTGTGCTGCTTAGAGTGACTCTTTGAAACTTTTGCCACTTGGTGTAATTCTCTCTACTGCCTTCTGTGTCACAAAGCATCCACACATTGCAGCTACAATTTACGTATACATGTTAGCATTACTAATATAGCAACAATACTACAATTTGATTGTACATAAATATATACATATGGGTTCTCCAACCTCTAAGCCCAGCAGGTCTGTGACATCCACCTCCCGGGCTATCACATCTGCCCAATTGTGCTTGATCTGGCTGACTGTTCAGACCTCACCAAATACCTCGCCCATGTGTCACAGCACCTTCTCCCATTTGTCCTTCCTATCCTTTTGGGGGTAGTCTTGGCTCTCCTTACACCCAGATGCCACCATCTGTGGCAAGTAGTGCATTACCAGCCATGTAAACCCTTCCCAGACATGACCGTATCCCTCCATCACAGCCTAAGCCCCAAATTAACACCTGTTAAACTCAGCAATGGTGATGTACAGGATCAACAGCAGAAGCAAACAATTTAGGAACACTCCCATTGTTCAAGGACCCAGATGGCACCATTTGGTAAGGCAGACTGACAGATTTCAGAGTCCAAGGGCCATATTTATGGGCAAGTGATGCAGCGCAGCAAGTCACCTTGCTTTGCTACACCACAGGAAAAGGGCAGGAGTGCACTGTATTTAAACTAATATGGCATCTTCATACCTTTGTCCCTACGCTGGAACCATTTTGGCAGCCTAGTGCCAACACAGGCACCCTTGCACCATGGTACAATGGTGCCTCTATTATATGGAGAATTGTTTTTTTACAGGAAGGGACACCTTCCTGCAGGCAAGTTATTGCCCGAGGCATATTCCTATGTTTGCAGAAGAATGCACAGCACATAGAAAGAGGAAGTAAGGAGGACAAATTAAGATATTTCCCCTAGTTATGCCTCAGCCAGGGAGGCTGATTGCCAGTTCTGCCACTTCTGGTAAATCTTGGAATGCGTCAAAAGAATCTAATGTTGCGTTGAAACACACACGCAGTGTCCATGGAATGGCTCCCTGGGGCAGAGTAACCAACGCCACGATTTGGCCTTCGTTACAATACTCCAGATTTATGAGGCAACTCAGGGCACACAAGGGGGACTTGGTGGCTTTATAAATAGCATTTTGGTCTGGCTTCACCCTTGCACCATGTTGCGCGGAGCAAGTGTGACGTAACAGGGTTCATAAATATGCCCACTGTTGCTGAAGCAGGGTGGTTGGAAATCTTTAATGTCCTTGAGACGTTGTGACAGGAGGCCAGGCAAGTAGCCTTTGGAGTCACTCTGGCTTCAAAGGATGCATGTGCAGTCCTTATCACCCAACCAAGGTTACAACAGGCAGCAGGACAGCACAGCAAAGCCGTACTCAAGAGCTGATTGTTCCCACATAATAATTCATGAGTTACCAGGGTACACACCTAGATGTCACCCACAGTCATAACATCCCTGCCAAGTACCATGCATCAGGAATTAGAGTAATGCATTTTAGTGTACGTGTCTGAATCACCGCACCAACATGCATTAGTCACGCAATTTAGTGCTCCTGACCATCTGCTGAGGAACTGTAGGAGTTCAGTTGCACAGCATTGTTTGCTGGCAGTCATGCTCCTGCTTGGAGTGCATGCTGTCTCGATTGTTTTCATATTTATTTAGCAGCGATACTTACTCTACATAAATCAATATACTCTGCAGCCTGGGAGAGCTCTGGGGGATGACAGTGTTGCAGCGCAGGGCTAGTCACAGGACTTTCCTGTGCCCAGTCCCAAGACCGTGTAGGAGTTCCCTCTCTCTACTTCTCTACTGCATAAGTGCTGTTACACTTTCGGGGAACCTTTTCCCTGCAGTACCCCGAGTGGAGACAGGGATCCTGTCATACCCCCAAGGGAAACTATCCTAACACCGCTGCGCCGTGTTTATATTTTTCTCCTACTCATGTGTGACCACTGTGGGGATATTTTGTTCACTGGCTCACTATGTGAGTAGTTATTTTGTTGCCATTGGTTGTTCCGATGGCTGCGGGTGTTCTGGGGGCTTTGCTCAAGTTGGTTGTGGAGAGTAGGCAGTATGGAGGCCTCATGGTGTGATTCGTTTCAGGTCAGCTACTGGCTTTTGCACTCACAATTTGTCTCTATTGATTTATCTCGCATTTGCTTGTTGGGACCTGGATTATTTACTTGGCTATCATCCTCGGTGTGCAGTGCTGAGTTGCACAAGAGGAGTTAGGCGTTCATTGGGGAGCAGGGCAAGAGGCACACGTGTGAGCATTTGTGTTTGTTTTGTGGTCTTCCTCATTGTGCCAATATGCAAATACACCGGCTAATAGAGGCAATTTGCAAAGTAGCCTATTTTTTAAATATATTGGGGCATATTTATACTCTGTTTGCGCCGGAATTGCGTTGTTTTTTTTTACGCAATTCCGACGCAAAACTAACTCCATATTTATACTTTGGCGTTAGACGCGTCTAGCGCCAAAGTCCATGGAGTTTGCGTCATTTTTTAGCGTGGACACCTACTTTGAGTTAATGATATGCAAGGTAGGCGTTCCCGTCTAAAAAAATTACTCCGAGGCATGTGCGCCGTATTTACACTCCCGGGCAAAGATCACGCCCGGGAGTGGGCGGGTCAAAAAAAATGACGTCCAGCCACTTTTGCGTGGTTTTTTAGCGCCTGGTCAGGGCAGGCGTTAAGGGACCTGTGGGCTCGGAAGGAGCCCAGAGGTGCCCTCCCATGCCCCCAGGGACCCCCCCTATCACCCTTGCCCACCCCAGGAGGACGCCTAAGGATGGAGGGACCCATCCCAGGAAACATAAGGTAAGTTCAGGTAAGTAATTTTTTTTTTTTTTTTTGTGGCATAGGGGGGCCTGATGTGTGCCCCCCTACATGCCACTATGCCCAATGACCATGCCCAGGGGACAGAAGTCCCCTGGGCATGGCCATTGGGCGAGGGGGCATGACTCCTGTCTTTGCTAAGACAGGAGTCATTTCAATGGGGGTTGGGAGTCGAAAAAAATGGCGCAAATCGGGTTGAGGCGATATTTTTGCCTCAGCCTGACTTGCCCCATTTTTTGGTGCCCAAGCTCCATATTCCCCTACGCCGGCGCTGCCTGGTGTACGTCATTTTTTTTTACGCACACCAGGCAGTGCCGCCGGCTAACGCCGGCTAACGTCATTGAATAAATACGCCGCCCGCATGGCGCTTCAGAATGGCGTTAGCCGGCGTTAGATTTTTTGACGCACAACTGCGTTGGCGCAGTTGTGCGTCGAAAAGTATAAATATGGCCCATTGTATCTTTTACAGACAGATAATTCTTCGAGTAGTCTGTCGTAAACCTCGGAATTTTCAATATTGTTTTACCATATGTAGATTTAAGCCCATCCAATGACTTGAGCGCTTTTTTGTTCACAACAGAGCTTTTTACCGTGGAGCACTATGACTCTGGGCTGTGCGCACACCCATGTTTCTGTCTGTGCTCTTCATCACTGGGCCCATAGGCAGATTTGCCAGTTAATATAGGAAATTCAGTAAGTATCCTCTAGAGTGACATGATTTTTTAGAAGTCAGCGTCTGAGTTTTCAGCAGATCTTTTACTATACATTGTTTTACATTACCTACTTAGTTATTAGGGCACGATTATACTCATGGTAGTGTTGTGTAGCCATTTTAGTTATAGCTCCATGCACGTTATTTTAGTAAAACCAGGCCTGCAGCTGTTCACTTTTTTTTAAAGACTTTATTTATGAATTATAGAAGAACAACACATAAAAACTGCACTGTTCATAGGATACATCGCAGCACTGCAGCTTTACATCCCAAATCAGTAAGCATAAGTTTGCATCACATCCTCGGCAGAGTCGCCGGAAATACAGAAGTGCAACCTATACAGAAAATGATGAATTGAACTAACCGATATGGCGGCGAGAATAATTGCCGCTACACACTATACAAGGGCTACGGAACAATATATCTCATGCACCATATGTGCAACAATGTGGAGCACATTACAGACAAACCAGCGTGGAAAACTGACATTGAGCTCACATAGTACATTCAAATCAGGGGGGAAACTGTAGATAAGAGTCAGACCGGCCTCACCAACAGAACCTATGGTGGGGGGGACCACCCAGCACCACAATAACTCCACACCCCGCAGGCAAACCTACCATACAGGCAGAAGGAGAAACAAACAACCACTCCTTAATGACAATCCTTTGGCGGAAGGGGGGGAAGGGGAGCGGACAGTGGGGGGAGATCCCCACTCACCAATTATCGCTGAACATTCCAACACTCCACACACACGTTGCCAGCCTCAAATGACAGTTTCCCGTCTTCAGCAAATAGCAGCCACATCCGAGGAGTCCCTGGTGATCTCCCCAGGGCCCCCCAATAGGGTATCAATCATACCTCTCCATCTCTCCAGATGACGCTCCGCATGCTCATCCATACGAACTTTTTGAAGTCGACACTCCCCTGCAGTCGCCCATTAAATAAGATCTGCCAACCAGGTATCGTGGAGAGGAGGGGACGGGCTCGCCCAATGTATCGCAATGCGTCGCTTGGCGAGAATGAGTCCCAATTGTGCAAATCTGTAACTCATTTTATGACCTTTTTTGGGGCGAGGAATTAAATTAAGTAGGCAGTGTTCCTAAACACCTCTCCATTAATCACTGACACTTCTCTCAGTGTCCGCACTATTTGGAGCCAAAGGGGTTGAATCACAATGCATACCCATGTCATATGGTCAAAATAAGCTGAAGCCCCACCACAGCGAGCACACCTGTCTGGGCATGTTGGAAATATTCTATGGAGGCGGTGTGGTGTCAGGTAAGCCCAGTGAATATAATAAAAGTGTGTCAGTTTAAATCTCGCATTACTAGGGGCCTCTCGCACCAAGGAACAAGCTCTAGACCATTCACTACCTGTAAGCGGACCATCCAGATCAGCATCCTAACTGACTCTGGCTCCCATTAAGCTTATCTGTCTGTCTTGTTTGAGAGCCCTGTAGAGCTGGTAAATGAGACCACGAACACTACCAGGGTCAACAAGAGTCGCTGCAAGGCAGGATTCAGTCGGTTCAGTAGGAAAAGAGGTCCAAATCTCACACGCCGTTTGCGAGAGGGTAGCGTATTGCAGAAATTGACCTTGGTCAATTTCAAAAAGGGACTGCTCTTCTTGCCAAGTAATAAACACATTATTTTGGTACAGATCACCAGCAGTATCACAACCGCCATCCTGCCACCTCCCGAAATCTAGTGTTGCTGCAGCACTGGCAAAGGTGCGCAGCCATCACAGCCAAAGCAAACGTGCATATGGCGCTTTACGCAACACCTTCACAACGACCTACTCCCAGATCCGCAAAACCTGCGCAACCAGGAAGGGGATCCCCAATGGCAACCGAGATCCACTCATAAACAAGCACAGTAATTGTGATAGACAAACAGAGCCATCCAACAGTTCTTTCTCCCAGTGAGAGCCGTCGTCACACCACATGGCTGCATATTGCAGCCAGCAAGCCGCATAGTATCAGCGCAAATCAGGCAGGCCCAGTCCTCCATCAACCAGATCCAGCTTCAGCACATCCATGCGAACTCTAGGCCGCTTACCCGCCCACACTTGGGACAGAAGCAACTTATCAAGCTGACGAAAAAGAGATAATGGCATTACACAGAACAAGTTCTGTAACATGTACATGCATCTCGGAAGGAGAATCATCTTGCAGAGAGCATTCTGCCCATAACTGACAATGGGAGGGAGGTCCAGAATTGGATCGAGGCACAGATGCCATTGATCACACTGCCCACATTTAAGTCATATTGCATTTGTGGAGAATGTGTCACCGCACGCCCAGATACTGAAATGACTCTGTCTCCCACTCCAAATCCCTCTGTGGCAACTCCGATACCCTACAAAAATCGTCCATCAGTGTCAATAAGCGAGGGACTGAGCTCTCGGGTCTGTAACATACACCAGGGCATCATCAGCATACAACGATATAGTGTGTGTCGTTGCCCCAACCATATGCCCCAATTTTGCAGGCGTGTTCGCAATTGTATAGCTAGGGTTCCATGGCTAGAGCAAACAGTAGCGGGGATAGGGGGCAGCCCTGTTGAGTGCCTCTCTTTATGTCAAACGTCTCGGACACAATCACCCCAGTACGAACCCGGGCACGTGGAGACGAGTAGAGCAGATGTACCCATGACAAAAGTAAGAATCCAAGCCCATCCTATCTAGGACGGCCCATAAGTATTCCCAGGACAGGGTGTCAAATGCCTTTTCTACATCCAAGGCAACCAGTGCAGCGTGGACAGGGAGCCCACGCGTCTCGTGCATAACATGTGAAAGTCTCCGCAGGTTCATGTGGGTCCCTCTTCCAGGGATGAACCCACACTGATCACTCCACACCAACGAGGTCACCACTCGGCCCAGTCGCATTACAAGGACGTTAGCGAGGAGTTTCACATCCACATTTAACATAGACAGCGGTCTATAGGAGCTCGGGTCAGTGGTAGCCTTAGGTAGCATCACAATCAATGCTTCTCTCATCTGCTGCAGTAGCAGGCCCCCTCGCGCACCTCCTGAAGCTTTTCCAGTAGTTTAGGGAGCAGTGTTGTGGGGTATGCACGGTAAAACTTGACTGGGAGGCCGTCGGGTCCTGGCACCTTCCCAGAGGCCATGCCACACAGGACCCCATGGAGGTCCTCCAGGGACAGCTCAGCCTTCAGCTCCGCCACATGAGAGTCCATGAGCCTGGTCAACTGAAGGCTATCCAGGTATTCCCGTATCTGAGAGCTCACTTCGCACCACAGAGAAGAATATATGGCCTCGAGATGCTCCTGTAAATGTGCGTTCACACGTGTTTGGCACAGAATCCTACCACCAGCAGGACCACAGAGAGATAGGATCATGGGAAAAAGGCGTTCACGACGGAGCAGCCAGGCAAGCAAACGCCCAGACTGATCACCCTCACGGTGCAATCGCTGTCTAAAACTTTTACAAACATAGCTCTCTAGCCTACCCCATAGGGCACCTATGCGAGCACGCACCACCTGACATTCGGCCTCCAGAGCGCCACCATTGTCGATTTGATGCTGCAGACTACCCAGGGCATCCTCCTGCTGGGTTAATTCCAAATCTAGTTTCTTCCAAATGCTGTATGTCTTAGTGAGGCTTTCGCACCTTATCACGACTTTAAGGGCCTCCCATTCTATGCCGTGACTCTGAGCTGTGGTCCAATTTCCACCAAAATAACCAGTCAATGCCTCCTGAATGTCACGTCTATATTCAAGGTCACCCAGTAATTCCAGCCTCATGCACCAGAGGGTGAGCACCGGTCTGGGTGTGCAGGTACCGCACTCCAACAGAAGAGGGGCATGATCTGACAGAAATCTGACCTGATAATCAGCCAGAAGAATATCCAGGGTGCTGTCGTTCGCAAGCAGAAATCTATCTAAATTGCTATATGCTCCATGAGTGGGGGTGTAACAGGGAAAGGTTGTGGAACTGGGATGTATCTCCCTCCATATGTCTACCAAATGTAGATTATCCATTACACTGCGGAGCATGGCAGTCATATGAGGCTTAGTGCCCACCTTGGGGGGACTTCAATCCAAAGACCCATCCAAAACACAATTAAAGTCACCCGCCCAAATGATGGGTATCCCTGCGTAGGGCATCAAGTCAAATGAAATTAGAATCCATAACCAAGAACCCCGACCGACCCCGGATAAACACCACCCACAACTAGTGTCTCCCCACACTGTGTGTGCACCCCGCAATCTACCCTTGAGTCCGGAAGGTAGGGGCTGCACTAAACTGTACTACTGCGAGGAACTGGCCAGGGCAAAGTCAAACTACACTCTCACTCCTCTCACCCAACTACTCAGACCATGCACACACTGTACCCAAACTCAACAATACTTCTCTGAAAGTGATTAGTATGAGCCACAACAGGTGACACTCCCCGCTACAAAAAAGGGGGGGGGGAGTTTAGAGGAATAAAACAATATTAGCCTTAGTGAAGCCAAGGGGGGGAACTGGAGAGGGGGAGAGGTAGTACACAACACCCCATGAGCTCCGCCTCGTGGCTTGTGACCTCCCAAGACTCCGCAACCCCGCAATAGGAGATCCTAACAACAAGGAGGAGGAGGGGGGAGAAGAGAAGAGACAGGCGTTGGGAAAAAAGGAGGCAGGGGTATGGGGGAACAGACAGCGGGGGCAAGCCCCCAGTCTAGCAACAGACACTACTTCTCACAGCCAGCACAAATATACATTCTAACAGTTCTTCAGGCATTGGTGCTGTCGGAGTCCTGTGTTAATACACCATCCCCGAGGGGGGGAACCAGATCGAGAGGATATTTGCGCGGTGACGGATTGTACCTACCGCCTCACCTCCTCCTGCTCCCGACGCCTCCTGTCCATGCTCAAGGTACCATCTGAGTGCACTATCACCCTGGCATTGCGGGTAGCATGGCATTGCCTACTGTTCCGGCACAGGGTGGACTGTACGCCACCCATTTTGGTAGACCTCTCACGAATTCCTCTGCCCTAGGACCCCGGCGCCCTGCCACCACCACCAAGCTCCAACCAATCCCATACTGCCTCGGGTGACTGAAAAAAATGAGAGCGGCCTTCATGGAGAACCTTCAGTTTAGCGGGGAAAAGTAACATATAAGTATACCCAAGTTCTTTGAATTTGCGTTTAACCCAAATGAAGGACTGTCGTTGTAGCTGACCTTCCCGAGTGTAATCTGGAAAGAAGCGGATTACGTGATTCTCGTAAGAGGGGTCACCATGTTTGCGTATTTCCTGAAGGATTGCGTCCTGGTCTCTGTAGTTCAGGATCTTGGCGATGAGCACTCGGTGAGGCGCCCCCGGCAGCGGCGAAGGGGCCAGTGCCCTGTGCGCACGTTCCACTACAAACACGGCTGACAAGGAGGCGTTAGGCAATGCCTCTGGGTTCATGCCCTCTGCACCCTCGGGGAAACCCACCACACGGAGGTTGGACCTACGTGCTCTTCCCTCCCCATCCTCAACTCTCAATTACAGTTTGCACGTTTTAACCTCCAGGGCGGTCACCTAGGTCTTTAGGGAGTCAATGTCTGTCTGCATGGAGGTCACTTGTTGTTCAGTCGCCACCGAACGCTCGGCTACCACCCTCAAATCAGCTCTCACCAAGTTTACATCAACCACTATGGCGGTGATTTGCGACTGTACTGCCTGACTCGAGGCCTCAATGGCGGCCATGATTTGCTCACCTGTGGGTTCACATCCTTTGTTCAAGGGACCTGGGGGTTCTTGCTGCAGAATACCACCCATAGTCTGCGCTGTATATTGGTCCATCCGGGTTTGCTGCATTCCCTTCACTGCTTTATCCTTGCCCATTGTGTAACCGTGCCTCAGAATTGGCTCCACCGCACCCTAGACCACCGAGGGTACCAGCGCGCAGAACAGGGTCAACCCACAACCCCATGTTCCTACTGGTCACAGAAGCCATTGGAGAAAGGCCCAGTACCATCTAGTCCTCATAGGTCAGTGTCTAGCATAGGTCCCGGCAGCAATCACCACTGGGCACTGAGTCCACACCACAGACTGCCGTCCCGCTGCACAAGAAGGCCGCAATATGCAGTGTTCGACTGTTCCAGGTGGGGGGCACCGGGTCAAATGCCCCAACATCCACTCCGTCCGCCACCCATGCAACACCCCCGTGGAGGAGGGTGGGGGATCCGTACCCCACTGGCGCCGACCTGGTGAGGCCAAGTTGTCGCTCTCCGGGTGACCATCTCGACGTTTCTTGCCACAAGATTTATGGCCGACCGACATGGCAGCCGCCATGTTGAGGTCAGGCTGTGGCTTAGAGTCCAGCGAGTCAGGGGGGTCCCCACACCACAGAATACCCAGCAGTATAACACCTCCAAGCGCCACCTCCTCCTCGTTTGCGGCCGCTCCGCGCCACAGAGGGGTCCACGTCAAATGGAGCTGCACACGTTTCAGGGGGGCCCCCAGACCCAGGCCAGCCACAGGCCCAGTCCACACTCCCTGCAGAAGGGCTGGACAAAAAAGAGAGGGAGGGTGGGGTCTTCTCCCCACCCAGATCGACTGCTGCAGGTTAGCCTGCTGACGTCAGGGGGCCCTCTACCTCCAAAATCGCAGGGCAGCACTCCGCGAGCCTCCAGCATCGGGTTATCCACAGATCCGCCTGACGGCTGCCATGTTGAAGTCAGGTGATGCCGACGGGGCCCGGCCGCACGGCTCGACGCCAATACAATTCCTCTCACTGGAGCCGTATTCTCACTCGCCGAACCCCCGTGGTCGGTTTGCGGGGCCTGCAGAGCCTCAGGCAGGCAGGATGTTGCAGGATTCGGACACGGGGCCACGAGCACTCTACAAGTGCGTCCGAGTGGCCATCTTGCCGGCCACACCCCCCCACAGCTGTTCACTTTAATCTCTTAGCTGCTGGGCCGTTTCCCCCCCATTGCTGAGCCCTTTTTTGGCTATTTGGGGTAGTTTGCGCTTAGGCCTTCATAACTTTTTGTCCACATAAGCTATCCATGCTAAATTTGCGTCCTATTTTTCCAACATCCTAGGGATCCTAAAGGTACCCAGAGTTTGTGGTTTCCCCTGGAGAAGAAATTAGCCAAAATAGAGCAATCATTTTGTTTTTTTCAAAATAATTGGAAAAAAGAGCTGCAGAAGAAGGCTTGCGGTTTTTCCCCGAAAAATGGCTTCAACAAAGGGTTTGCGGTGCTAAAATCACCAGCTTCCCAGCTTACAGGAAAAGGCAGACATGAATCAGAAAAACACATTTTTCAACACAATTTTGGCATTTTTCTGAGATGTACCCCATTTTTACAATTTTTTGCGCTTTCAGCTCTCCTTCCAGTTAGTGACAGAAATGGGTGTGAAACCAATGCTGGATCCCAGAAAGCTAACTATTTTTGAAAAATAAACAAAATTCTGAATTCAGCAAAGGTTAATTTGTGTGGATCCTACAAGGTTTTCCTACAGAAAATAACAGCTGAAATAAAAAAATATTGAAATTGAGCTGAAAACAACAGCCATTTTTCTTTATGTTTTACTCTGTAACTTTTTCCTGCGATGTCAGATTATTTAAAGCAATATACCGTTATGTCTGCTGGACTCTTCTGGTTGCGGGGATCTATAGGGCTTGTAGGTTCATCAAGAACCCTAGGTACCCAGAGCCAATAAATGAGCTGCACTCTACAGTTGGTTTTCATTCTATACTGGGTAAACAGCAATTCATTTGCTGAAATATGAAGAGTGAAAATTAGGTATCAAGAAAACCTTTGCATTTCCAAAATGGGCTCAAGATAAGGTTTTGAGGAGCAGTGGTTATTTGCACATCTCTGAATTCCGGGGTGCCCATACTAGCATGTGAATTACAGGGCATTTCTAAAATAGAAGTCTTTTTTACACTCTCTCTTATATTTGGAAGGAAAAAATGTAGAGAAAGACAAGGGGCAATAACAATTGTTTTGCTATTCTATGTTCCCCCAAGTTTCCCGATGAAAATGGTACCTCACTTGTGTGGGTAGGCCTAGCGCCTGCGAGAGGAAATGCCCCAAAACACAACGTGGACACATCACATTTTCCCAAAGAAAACAGAGGTGTTTTTGCAAAGTGCCTACCTGTGGATTTTGGCCTCTAGCTCAGCCGGCACCTAGGGAAACCTACCAAACCTGTGCATTTTTGAAAACTAGAGACCTAGGGGAATCCAAGGTTGGGTGACTTATGGGGCTTTGACCAGGTTCTGTTACCCAGAATCCTTTGCAAACCTCAAAATGTGGCTAAAAAAACAAGTTTTCCTCATATTTCGGTGACAGAAAGTTCTGGAATATGAGAGGAGCCACAAATTTCCTTCCACCCAGCATTCCCCCAAGTCTCCCGATAAATATGATACCTCACTTGTGTGGGTAGGCCTAGCGCCCGCGACAGGAAATGCCCCAAAACACAACGTGGACACATCCCATTTTTTGACAGAAAACAGAACTGTTTTTTGCAAAGTGCCTACCTGTAGATTTTGGCCTCTAGCTCAGCCGGCACCTAGGGAAACCTACCAAACCTGTGCATTTTTGAAAACTAGAGACCTAGGGGAATCCAAGATGGTGTGACTTGTGGGGCTCTGACCAGGTTCTGTTACCCAGAATCTTTTGCAAACCTCAAAATGTGGCTAAAAAAACACATTTTACTCATATTTTGGTGACAGAAAGTTCAGGAATCCAAGAGGAGCCACTAATTTCCTTCCACCCAGCGTTCCCCCAAGTCTCCCGATAAAAATGATACCTCACTTGTGAGGGTAGGCCTTGCGCCCACGTCAGGAAATGCCCCAAAACCCAACGTGGACACATCCCATTTCTTGACAGAAAACAGAACAGTTTTTTGCAAAGTGCCAACCTGTAGATTTTGGCCTCTAGCTCAGCCGGCAGCTAGGGAAACCTACCAAACCTGTGCATTTTTTTAAACTAGAGACCTAGGGGAATCCAAGATGGGATGACTTGTGGGGCTCTGACCAGGTTCTGTTACCCAGAATCCTTTGCAAACCTCAAAATGTGGCTAAAAAAACATGTTTTCCTCACATTTCGGTGACAGAAAGTTCTGGAATCTGAGAGGAGTCACTAATTTTCTTCCACCCAGCGTTTCCCCAAGTCTCCCGATAAAAATGATACCTCACTTCTGTGGGTAGGCCTAGCGCCCGCGACAGGAAATTCCCCAAAACACAACGTGGACACATCCCATTTTTTGACAGAAAACAGAGCTGTTTTTTGCAAAGTACCTACCTGTAGATTTTGGCCTCTAGCTCAGCCGGCACCTGGGAAACCTACCAAACCTGTGCATTTTTTTAAACTAGAGACCTAGGGGAATCCATGATGGGGTGACTTGTGGGGCTCTGACCAGGTTCTGTTACCCAGAATCCTTTGCAAACCTCAAAATGTGGCTAAAAAAACAAATTTTCCTCACATTTCGGTGACAGAAAGTTCTGGAATCTAAGAGGAGCCACTAATTTGCTTCCACCCAGCGTTCCCCCAAGTCTCCAGATAAAAATGATACCTCACTTGTGTGGGTAGGATTAGCGGCCACAACAGGAAATGCCCCAAAACACAACGTGGACACATCCCATTTTTTGACAGAAAACAGAGCTGTTTTTTGCAAAGTGCCTACCTGTAGATTTTGGCCTCTAGCTCAGCTGGCACCTAGGGAAACCTACCAAACCTGTGCATTTTCTAAAACTAGAGACCTAGGGGAATCCAAGATGGGGTGACTTGTGGGGACCTGACCAGGTTCTGTTACCCAGAATCCTTTGCAAACCTCAAAATGTGGCTAAAAAAACACATTTTCCTCACATTTCGGTGACAGAAAGTTCTGGAATCTAAGAGGAGCCACTAATTTCCTTCCACCCAGCGTTCCCCTAAGTCTCCCGATAAAAATGATACCTCACCTGTCTGGGTAGGCCTAGCGCCCGCGACAGGAAATGCCCCAAAACACAACGTGGACACATCCCATTTTTTGACAGAAAACATAACTGTTTTTTGCAAAGTGCCTACCTGTAGATTTTGGCCTCTAGCTCAGCCGGCACCTAGGGAAACCTACCAAACCTGTGCATGTTTTAATACTAGAGACCTAGGGGAATACAAAATTGGGTGACTTGTGGGGCTCTGACCAGGTTCTGTTACCCAGAATCCTTTGCAAACCTCAAAATGTGGCTAAAAAAACGTTTTCCTCACATTTTGGTGACAGAAAGTTCTGGAATCTGAGAGGAGCCACAAATTTCCTTCCACCCAGCGTTTCCCCAAGTCTCCCGATAAAAATTATACCTCACTTGTGTGGGTAGGTCTAGCGCCCGCGACAGGAATGGATCACACAAGGGTCAATGGTAGTCCTTGCATGAGGGCTAATGTTAACCCTGGAGTGATTCATTCCTGAAGCAGGCACTAGGCGCAGGCACACAAGTGGGGTTGTGTTTTTATCAGGACAAGTGGGGAAACCCTGGGTGGTAGAAATTTTGAGGATCCCTGCACATTCCTGTAGTTTCTGTGATAAAAAATAAAGGAAAAATAGTGGTTTTAATCAACGTTTCACATTTGCAGGGTCTTCTAGGTAAGAAAACTTTGTTAAATACTAACACACCACATTTACGTGGGCTGCCTTGGGTGTCTAGTTTTCAGAAATGTCTGCATTTGGAAGGTTTCCCTACATGGCTGCCGAGCCCAGGACCAAATACTTAGGTGACTGTCTTAAAAAACGAGGCTGTTTTGTGGTAGGTAATTTTAATGGCTCCCTGCAGATCCCTGGACTTCTGCTCATTGGAATGCAAGGCAAATGTGTTTTTTATGCACATTTTGTTATTTCAAGGGGATTCTGGGTGAAGGAAAACTGGTGAGAGCCACGCAAGTCCTGCACCCCTGGACTCCCCTGGTACTAGTTTGTTAAAGTTAACTCACCACTCACCCTGGTTGGTTTTAGCACCTCCAGAAATTATGGTTTCAAAGCATGAACACTTATCAAAGTATCTGAATATTGAAACCAAGCCTTCTGAAGGTGGGCCATAAAGCCGCGACCAGGCACCAACCTCTTTATGGTCCATTCACACGCCATTCACGAACAACAAACAACCCTTTCATATCGCCAGCCACGGGCCCAATCCAACCAATCACTGCACTCACATTAACTTACCGCTGCCAGACAAGGACCCATCACATTCACACGCCACAGAATGGAATAAGTTTGACTACATTTTACCACCTGTCAAGTAACTGCCTCCTTCTTCCTTAACATTACCAAATGCATGCGTAACAAACCTTTACTAATGACTCCTGTGACAGCCACCTGAGGCTCAGGAAGACATGTTTTTCATGCTCCTTTAACGCACTCTCTGTGCTAAATCCAACTCCTTCCAGTTTGTGGATGCAAGTTGGGGGTGTCTGAGTATGCTGTACAAAGCGATTCCTCGAACTGAGTGAGCATATCTACCTTTGAAACTAAGGGAGACATGCTGGGGATTTCTCATGATGTTCCCTAAAGAGAAGGTCATAGGCTATGAAAAAGGGTATTGTTTGGTACATAGGGGAGTCCATGAGAACGTTGCATATGTCCCAGCCAACATTATGTGCAGTGATATGAGTGTAATGCACTTATGCAGCAAACTGAACATCTACTAAGTTCTGATGGAGGATGAACATGAAAAGCAGGTCAAACACTGACCTATACAAGTCATTCTCCTTCATTGCTGGGATGGCACCAATGGGTTTGAATCCATAGGTATAGATGATGTACATCTGTACTACCTTTACTATCTGCCTTCTACCTGTGCAATAACCCTGTGAAGGCACTCCTACCATAAGCTTTCCTTACCCATTCATGTCTCTGTTCTCATCAGAGTCCTGGCTAACCCTGTATAATTGCCAAGTGAACCTATACTAGTTTGTGGATGCAAGTTGGGGGTTTCCAAGTATGCCATACAAAGTGATTCCTCAAACTGAGACAGCATATCTTCCGTTGAAAGTAAGGTAGACATGCTGGTGAAGAAAGGGTACTCCGTGACAATGTGGCATATGTTCTGTCCACTAGTATATGCAGCAGGGGGAATATAATGCATGCTAATTGAAGAGAACACCGACCACGGTCTGCCGGTGGATTTAGCTCTCAAGCAGTCCAAAAGGAAGTCCATGATGAAGTAAAATTCTGTGGCTCCTTGCCTAACGAAGCAGTGGCCCATGGACGTTCAGTATCCATGCACTGCCACTGAAAGGATTACCCAACGGTAGCTCAACCTCAGTCGATTTCCCAGAACTTTGCTATAGTATGATACAACGTAAAGCAAGTAGGGATACAGAGGCCTGGTTGTGATGGACACTGCGGACAGTAATACCGACTCTCCTGCCGCTTTCCATGCTTCGATCTCACTTTACAGCGACGACATGGACGATCCTTTTTGGGTGTTTTAGGAATGCGATCAGCAAAGTGTCGCTCCTGCAGCCTTGCCACATCCTCCAGAACATATGAAGTGGAGGCTGCTGCTGCTTCTGTAACAGCAGTGAGGCTTTCAATTACAGACAACTGAAAGTCAAGGAAAGTCATGAGTCTTCGTGTGGTTGTCTGACGGTAAACAACATACGCATTATATGTTGCCATCTGAATCAGGTGGGTAAACAGTTTCTTTTACCAAGTGCAAGTTTTACGACACGCATTGTATGGTTGAAGAACCTGGTCGTTCTTGTCCACTCCGCCCATGTACTTATTGTAATCAAGTATACAGATGGACTTGTGGACTTCGGCCATTTGACCCCAAACCATGATGGGAGAAGTGCTCACATCATGAATTGTAGTGAGCACGTATACATCATGCCTATCTAAGAACTTGACTGCGAGCAGTTTGTTGGAACGCAATGCAGTACTCTCTGATTTCTGGAGCTTCTTGCAAACAAGCTCCTGCGGGAATCCTTTGCGGTTACAACGAACTGTACTGCAGGCCACAGTGCCAGCTTTGTAGAGCTCACTGAACAGCTCTACTCCTGTATAGAAATTGTCCACATAAAGGTTATAACCTTTGTAAAGAAGTGGCTGGACAAGTTCCCATACAATCTTACCTGTGACCCCTAACGCGGGAGGGCAACCTACAGGGTTTAGGGTAGGATCCTTCCCTGTATACACTCTCTAACTGTACACATAGCCAGAAGAGCTCTCACACAGCATGTACAGCTTCATGCCATAGCAAGCTCTTTTGCTCGCAATGTACTGTCTGAAAAGCAGCCGTCCTTTGTGCAGGATCAAGGACTCATCGACTGCTATATTCTTTCCAGGAGTATAGATCTCTGGAAACCTGGCAGACAAATGTTCCACGACAGGCCGAATTTTGAACATCCTGTCATGATCTGGATGGTCCCGGGGCAATGCAGCAGAATTGGCATTGAAATGCAGCATGCGCTGCAGTAGCAAAAAACGATCTCTGCTCATGTATGGTGCGAAGATGGGAGTTACCCAAACCGTGCGCGTCGTCCAGTAGGACTGCAAGGTGGGTTTCTGCACTAACCCCATTTTGAGCATAAGGCCCAAAAATATCTTCAACTCCGCCAGCAAAGTGGGAGTCCACTGGCGTGCCCTAGAACGGGGCCCTAGAGTGCCTCCGCGCTCCCTCAGAAATTGGTCTGCATGCAAATTTGTTTGCTGCACAATTTTCTGAAGGAAGTTAGGGGCATATTTATACTCCGTTTGCGCCGAAATTGCGTCGTTTTTTTTAACGCAATTTTGACGCAAAACTAACTCCATATTTATACTTTGGCGTTAGACGCGTCTAGCGCCAAAGTCCATGGAGTTAGCGTCATTTTTTATTGTGGACACCTACTTTGCGTTAATTATATGCAAGGTAGGCGTTCCCGTCTAAAAAATCGACTCCGAGGCATGTGCGTGGGATTTATACTCCTGGGCAAAAATCACGCCCGGGAGTGGGCGGGTCAAAAAAAATGACGTACGGCCGCTTTTGCACCGTTTTTTAGCGCCTGCAAAAGGCAGGCGTTAAGGGACCTCTGGGCTCTGAAGGAGCCCAGAGGTGCCCCCCATGCCCCCAGGGACACCCCCTGTCACCCATGCCCACCCCAGGAGGACACCCAAGGCTGGAGGGACCCATCCCAGGGACATTAAGGTAAGTTCAGGTAAGTGTTTTAAAAAAAAAAAAAATTGTGGCATAGGGGGGCCTGATTTGTGCCCCCCTACATGCCACTATGCCCAATGACCATGCCCAGGGGACAGAAGTCCCCTGGGCATGGCCATTGGGCAAGGGGACATGACTCCTGTCTTTGCTAAGACAGGAGTCATTTCTATGGGGGTTGGGAGTGAAAAAAAATGGTGCAAATCGGGTTGAGGCGAAAAAATTGCCTCAACCTGACTTGCCCCATTTCTTGACGCCCAAGCTCCATCTCCCCCTGCGTCGGCGCTGCCTGGTGTACGTCGTTTTTTTTAACGCACACCAGACGGCGCCGGCGGCTAACGCCGGCTAACGTCATTCAATAAATACGGCGCCCGCATGGCGCTTCAGAATGGCGTTAGCCGGCGCGAATTTTTTGGACGCAAAACTGCGTTGGCGCAGTTTTGCGTCAAAAAGTATAAATATGGGCTTTAACATCCAAAAATAGATAGATGTAGTTGACTGGCAAAAAGTTAGCTGTATCGACTTTACATCCAGCGTCACCAGTAAAAGGTGGAATTTGGGGCTGAACTAAACAGGGGGGCTGCCAAGAGAGCACTCTCTCTGTCATTGCGGCCGCAAGCACGTGCTCTCTGGGTTCGGATAACCCAATGTGGTCAGGCTGCCCAGAATGTGATTGCGAAGGGAGAGCCTCCCCTTTCCATCAATGCCTCCCTGACATCTGGGGAGGCCATTTTGGCCTTTTTTTCCCCACCGGAGCAGAAGAGGACTCTTACCTGATCCGCTTCTGCTCCGGTTGGGACGTCACAAAGGGGCGGGAGGGGGGCGGGATGGAGACGCGGAAGTCGTTCCGCGTCTCCAACAGGGAAAAAAATTAAAATAAATGCACCAGAGGATTTTTAACCCCTCCCTGGTGTCGGCCACTGGTCGTGACCCACACCAGGGAGGGAGTGTGGGCGTCGGCCAGTGGCCGACGCCCGCACTTATAGGATTAACCTAGCTATATTTTATTCAGCTTTGTTTATTATTTTAACAGTAGCCACATTTGCGGTCTTCTTTTATTTCTCTCTATCTAGCTGTCCTTTGCCTGGGCTAGCACTGCGTTCTTAAACAAGACATTTTGTTCACTCTGTGCTTCTCTCAAGGCTGCAGTAAGATAGGTTGCCGGTAAACGTGGTAACGCTTTGTCTCTGGTATTCATAGAAACATACATCCTTGTGTAGGGACATTTTCTTAGAACATCAGCTGTTTTATTATAAAAACACTTCCCTGTCCCATACACGTTAGGGGGAGATTCCAGCCAGATGACCACGACTGTATGCTGATTGATGAACGCTTCACTACAGCTGCTTGTGCAGACTTCAGGCCTTTGCTCAGGTATGGGGGATGATATCTTCCCAGGGGAACTTGAAGAGCAGAACTAGCGCTTAACATGCTGTGCTCTAATATAGCCTAGGCAGGAATTAGTCTATTGACTCTAGTGACAACATGGTAGTGTTATTTCTATGCTTCAATTTCCTTGTCACAATTTTAATCCTATCATGCTTTATCGTCCTGGTTATTGCAGTACATGCTTTAGTATCTAAGATGCAGTTACTTGAATAAAAACCTTATTGAAACATATACTGCCTCTGCTTGTCCTTGTATATGTGAGACTAATGTAACTGAGAGAAACGAATGAGATCTGAGTGACCATGATTTCCCTGAGGAGCCAATTGTGTCATGCGCTCGGCTGCCCAATCATCCCTGCTCTTGGGTAGAGATGAGGCACTCCTAGTTAGCCGGAGCAAAAAATCTGGATTAGGCCGAAAGGTGTCACCTGTAGTGGGTTAGACTCAGTCCCCCACACCGCAGGCGATTCTGCCGCTCAAATCCAGTAGTCTCATTAGAATAATGAGAGCCTACGTGACAGTAGAGAGTTTTGCCTTTCATTGTCAGTGCTAGCTGTGCATAAATAGTTTAGCTCACTCCTGGTAATTTAGAATTCTATTCTTTTCCGCAAGTAAAAATGATGGGTTCCATTTTTGGCGCTCACATTCTACCTAAATAAAAATAAAAACACTTTCTAATGGTACTCTTTTTTGCAGTGTGCAGTCCAAAAGCTATTTCCATATGTTAACAAATATAGGGCAGATTTACAAGACACTGGTGCTGATGCAGCAGTTTTCCTGCGTCACCCTAGCCCACCTAACGACATCATAGTTGCTTTGCATTTATCATACAGCACGCCATGGCGCAAATTAGGCCAATAGCATCAAAATATTTGACGCTATTGTGTGGCTTTGCTCCACTAAGGTAAACAAATTGACGCTAGTGGAGCAAAGTACAAGGAGGCCCATAGGTTAATATAGGTGCGTCATTTTAAAGTCTGCTCTGAGCAGGCATTAAAAATTATGCCCACATTGGCGCAGTGAAATCTTGTAGGTTTCACTGTGCCATTTTTTGCAGGCCTCCTAACGCCGGAACATCCCCTTTGCATAAAATATGCCTGGCAAGGCATAATGTGGTGCAAGGGGGTACAAAGTGGCGCAATGCATGCATTGCACCACTTTGTAAATCTGGTGCAGCAAAAATGCCATCCTAACGCCACATTAGCATTAAAAAATTACACTAATGTGGCGCAAGGAGGCTTGGGGCTTGTAAATCTGCCCCATAATTTGCTCACTTAAACAGGATTGGACCGTTCTGCACACCGGATGGTTCATTTAAACCCCCTGGCTGTGGTAACAAATATTGCCTCTTTATTACTTTTGCTTTATTTTGTTGAGAGGATACCCAATTCTGATTGATGCACGAAAAGTGTCACATCTCAGTATTTCACCCGACAAATACCATACAAACCTTTTCTTAGTGAACAATGTCCTTGCATAGCTGGCCATGCATCCAGCAATCACAGCAGGATCTGATAGCTCTGAAGCACTGGTTCCTCATTGCAGCTCACTTCATACACAGTGGGGGCAGTTTGATTTGGATCTGCCTATTTACAGCCTCTGCACCCAGCAGGCACCTTGTGGCCCTCTCTCTTGTAAGGCCCCATCCTTTCTTTCCACATCCCCATATTCCCAGCCTCAGAAATGGGGACAGCTATTTTGTGGAGGTTGAGTGTGTGAAAAAAATGACAAGCCCATTACAGGGCTAAAAATAGAGCCGAAACCAGCTTGACCAATACCTTTTCCAATTCCAGCTTTATAGCTAATACTACTCTGCATTCTGGATTTTTTGGCCAATTGTAGACCATCACATTTCCCAACTAGAGCAATTTAATGTTTATCTAATTATGGGGAGCAAAAGAATGATGGATTAAACCCAGATCTGTGACTGGGAGTGAGTGTTTGAAAGGTTTCAACACTCTATCCATTATCCTTTTGTGTTTCTAAAGTTGCCCTAAGTGGGAAGGGTATGGCCAGAGGTAGGTCCCGTGCTGACTGTGCCACTGGATCAAGCTAGCCTGGCTGATGAAGGGTGATACCCTGAAACCGGTCCCAGGATGCTAGTTTCCGGGCCAGGGAAGACCTGTCCTGGCAGTTCAGGCTTGATGGTCCCATGGGGAACAGGGTCAAGATTGATTTGCATATGGCTGGGTCCAAACTGCGGTGGCATGGTGAACAAAAGAACGATGGATTAAACCCAGATCTGTAACAGGGGGGTGAGTGTTTGAAATGTTTCAGCAATACATCCATCATCCTTTTATGTTGCTATCTAGTTGCATGGGCATAACTACTGTGTTCTGCATCCAAAGTGTCCCTCAAAATGTCACCCATGGCATCGAAATTCCACACATGAGCACACAAAAAATGTGAATGTGTCACACATGGTCAAATTCAAAACTTGCCAACTATGACCTTTATAGCTAATGCCACTCTGCATTCTGGATTTTCTTGTCAGTTATAGACCATTACATTGCTCAAATAGAGGTTTTCTTTACTGTTTATTTAATTTCATGGCCATAACTACTGTGTTCTACGCCCAAAACAGTGTCCCTCAAAGTGTCACACATGACATTGAAATGTCACACATAAGCACACCAAAAACATGAAAATCTCACACATGGTCAAACTCAAACCTTGGCTGCTATGTCTGATGTGCATTGACATGTTGATCCTTGGCTCACTGCCCAACTCGTTTAGGTTCCCTATTCACCCAATCTCTCTGTTCCTGAGATTTGCCAGGGTCACTTCCTTGTGGAGTAGCTCTGAGTCAACAAAACCTAGGGTAACACAGTCACATGATGGCTCTCCCATAATCAGGTGTATGCCCCATCCAGCTTGCAGCTTTGCTGCACTATCAACCTCCGTCTGGTTGATATTTCTCTAATCCTTATGTCATCCCCAGGCATCCAGGATATTACCCACAAATGAAGGCAAGGTTATCCATGTTATGTAGCAGTAGAGCCACTTCGGCACTCGGTGTACAGTCATAGTACATTCAGTGACCAGTACTGTAATCCACATGTACCATGCTAACAGCAGCACACTGACATGCTGCACACAGACTCAGGGGGTCATTCTAACTTCGGCGGGCGGCGGAGGCCGCCCGCCAAAGTTCCCCCGCCAGAATACCGCTGCGCGGTCAAATGACCGCCGCGGTAATTCTGGCTTTCCCGCTGGGCGGGCAGGCGACCGCCAAAAGGCCGCCCGCCCGCCCAGCGGGAAAGCACCAGCAACGAGGATGCCGGCTCCGAATGGAGCCGGCGGAGTTGCTGGTGTGCGACGGGTGCAGTTGCACCCGTCGCGATTTTCACTGTCTGCCAAGCAGACACTGAAAATCAATGTGGGGCCATGTTAGGGGGCTCCTGCAGTGCCTATGCCAGTGGCATGGGCACTGAAGGGGCCCCCAGGGGCCCCACGACACCGGTTCCTGCCAGCCAGGTTCTGGCGGTGAAAACCGCCAGAACTAGGCTGGTGGGAAGGGGGTCGGAATCCCCATGGCGGCGCTGCTTGCAGCGCCGCCGTGGAGGATTCCCTGGGGCAGCGGGAAGCCGGCGGGAAACCGCCGGCTTCCCTTTTCTGACCGCGGCTTTACCGCCATGGTCAGAATAGCCCCTGAAGCACCGCCAGCCTATTGGCGGTGCTTCCTCCGTCCACTACCCTGGCGGTCTCGGACCGCCAGGGTAGGAATGACCCCCTCGGTCTGCACACACTGTTCTGTTCTACATTCCCTTTGTACTGTACTAGAGTGTGTCACATGGAACACACACCACCAGCACACACACAATGACCATGTGCACAATGTTCCACTTTTCAACCTATGTGTTGTGTAAATCTTGCTAAGGCACATGCATTGTGCACAGGATTTAATCACACACACACATCCAGGTCAAGATGATATTGGAAATATGTGAGTGAAACACACTGCAGCATAACTTTAGAAGAGGTGATTGAGGGAATGGGCTTCACTGCAGTGACCCAGGGGTGAATGCTCAGGTTCACTACTACTGATCTATACACAGTTTGGTGCAACCCTATGTTTGTCTGTTTCATTCCTCGTGAAGGCAGTAGCTTACATCAACAATGACTTTTGGGCGCCCCCCCAGTTCCAACCAGTCTAAATCTCATTACACAGGCCTCTGTCAGGGCACACACATATACTCCATGCTACAGTATGGGAACAGACCAGTATTAGTGATACAGACAACATTACAGTTGAACACTAAAGCCAGGGGTACTCCAATCTTACTATGCAGGGTACATTTTCTTCACAAAAGCACCATTGCACCATATTTAGTTAACTTATGTATGTCCACAAACATTTGTGGTTGCTTTTTGGCATACATTCTTCACATATTACCCGTCTTTGGCTTCCTAGTGTGATGTGATGGCAGGAAAACAGCTCCCTTCTCTTAAGTTTCAGAAAAATGCCAAACATTGCTACTTCAGCAGATTTTCATGTTTTGTTACAGGCTTTTGATCCTCCTTGCATTGCTCTGCAAAGCATGGCAAATGTGTATTGTATCAAGTGTGGGCAAATGTAGTCTTGACATCAATGAGCCTGGAAAGGTCTTACATGGGTGGTGTTTCGTGGATCCACACACATGCATGGATGCATTCTTCACAAACAGCATGTTGACATCTACATCTGAGACCAGACCTTTGTCCATAACATCTTCACCCATGATCTGTGGTGGTATCCGCTGGGACATTTGCTCCTGCAAAGTGCTGCCATTCTGCATGCTAGTCCATATGTGAGAGAAACTACAATTAGGAGTTTGCCTCAGGGACTGACTTTTTGGGAGATTTGGGATCCATCACACACTGACTACCACATGAAAAACACTTTGATGCTGCAAAATACAGCAAGACAGTTTGCTGTGCTGCATTGCACAGCTTAAAAGCAAGAGGACATATGGAGCAATCCTACCCTGTCCCTTTCATGTGGTGCACTGCATAACATTGGCTTACTGTATTGTTTTTTCCATAGTTGGAAATATGGGCCCATGTTTCTCTAGAGATCAAAAATCAATATCCATACATGTTGAGGCCTAAATCTAGTTAGGAAGATGTGAGTGCCCAGATCTGTACCTTGACATTTACACAAACGCAAAACAATGGATTAGTTTCAAAATCATATTTGTTGAATGATAAATTGACTTTTTTTCTGTGAGTATTACCATCATTTGGTATTCATTACTCAAACATGTTTGCAACTATTTGGTTCCATCTCCACTGACCTGCCAATGCACGCTGTATGTCTGCATCATTGTCTGCATCCTCTTACAAGTCCCTATTGAATGTGTGGCTTTTAGTCCCACAACGCTTTTGTTTTTAAGCAGATGTTATACAATATTGCACACACAAGGATGATTTTACACACCATTGGTGGCGAGTACAACAGTCTTCCGCCTGATGTCCAGGCAGCAGAACCGGGACTTCAAAACCCCAAACATAATTTCTACTACACTTATGATATTCGTTAGAGCAGAGTTAATCTTTTTTCAGCCTCCATCTGTGGACTGCGCAATGGGATCATGAGCCATGGCTGCAACCCATGTCATTGGTCACCTGAAAGGTGGAACATACAAACAATCAATGATTTTGTACATTGTTACTTAGACGTGTGTTATGTATACAGGCAAACTCAAGCACATTTATTTCACTTTTAACAAATGTGTTAGGTACTGCTGGCCCTTGCTTTACACATGCATGTTCCATTTCTATGTGCCATTGCACATATTGTCCATGTGGTGAAACATAAAATACATGTACATGTTGACTTCCACATTTAGGCAGTAGACTTCTATAAGTACTTTGGAATCTTTTTATCCCCTCAATATCGTTTGCACTCCATATGTCTGCAAAGTAACAAACTTATGAACAGATTCTCTTTCATACATTCAGACCTATATTGGTTGTGACAGTGCCAACATGTTTGACACTTATACATACATTTGTTGTTTTGTCACCTATGATGTCCTTGCTCGCCTACATGACATTTACACAGCCTTTGATTGTTTAATTAATTTAGGATGGCTAGTTGCTTAGTGGATGTAACCAATTTCAAACAGGTGACGTATATTTATTTATGTTTTTTTTCAAACATCAGCTAATGCATTTTGTATGGGAAGTTGTCGTACTGAACTTAGATTGACATATAGGTATGGCAATGTAGGCCATTTTAATACAGGATAAACTAATGTAGATAAAGGTAACTTTATACACAGACCTATACAAAACACTTTCGGTGTTCACATGTATGTATGTGATTTTGCCTTGTAGGTGATTCAGTACTGATATGCCTTTATTATTACATCATTGATGTAGCAAGAGAGTGTTCAATTTAGGATCCTGATCATATTTAATAGCATATTAGTTGACCTTGTCAGTTTTGCATTGATGGACTGAGATGCAGGAAATGTGGACAACTTGAGCCACTAAATTAGTCATGGTTATGTTTGGGCCTAGAATGTAGGGATGGCCGAGACATATGTGGACTTGTACTTTTGGTATCAAATATGTACTTAGAATTGACATTTGCACGTGATTTGAAAATACACTTACAGTACATGGCATTAATAGAATTTACAACTTCTTCTTCCATTTGGGCTCCTGATACTTCGATCAGCACACATATTTGCTGCCATGTTTGACACATTTACTTAAGAACACATGATTTGTTTAACATCTGTTATTTTAGTGGAACTTTAACTACTGAGAATTGATACACCATTGAACATACACACATCTAACATCTTCCCTTTCTACTCATACTGAATTTAATTGTTAACCACATGATTTGTGGGTTGGTTTGTTAAACAGTGCAGAAAATGTGTTTCTGTCGACTCATATAGTGTGAGATGACACAATACTTGTCACTGTTGTGTTTTGCTACTTTTATTGCAGGATTAGTGAGGGAGTGACACAATGGGACATCATTAGCTACATGTTGGAGTAAGTTATTCCCACAATGTGCACATGACAAAAGATCCATACACAAACACAGAGATGGCTATTATGTCATACATTACAACTTCTTAGTATGATGTATATTTCTGCTTTCCTTACCAATGAGTTGGCTATTCCAATCGGGCTGTTATGACTTAGAAGGAACCTGATACTAGCATGTGGAGCACAGCCATTAATTTGACATGTGGTGAGGTGTTATTGGGCTTTGCAGTTAAGGGCGGGAGACTTGGCACAGTCTTCTCCGGCAATTCCTTGATGGACTCTCTCTTGAATTTGTAGAACTGTATGACCTCTACCTCCCTGAAGTCAATGAGGGATATGCTCTCTCTTTCTTCGCTGCCCACATGATGGTAGTAGTGGTGGTAGTCTCTTAGCTACTCTGAGTTGCAGTATGAAGATTTCCATGGCGTAGATGAGCTTGTCAAGTGTTTTGTGGTGCCCACTGTTTTATACCACAACCACCACATCATTTCCTATGCTTGGTTAGACAATGTGCAGTAATTCTGGTGCATTTCTAGCTTTACATCGCACTTCCACATGATGCGTGATGCAGCGCTACACCCATGAATACCATTGCATTACAGTTACATTGGATTTTGCTGGGGAATTCCCAAATTTCATGTATTAAGTGATGTGTGGCGCAGCTGAATACAGCACAGCTTTTGCCCCATGCAAATCTTAACAAAATGACGCATTTAGATGTGCCTTTTTTCAATATGGCTTAATGCATGTGCTGTACTTGTGTCAAACCATGTGATGCAAGGCCGGCACAAGCCTCTCATAAATATGTCCCAAGATGCCTGCTAAGGAGAGCTAGGTGATCATTGCAGCCTATCTGTACATTCAGTTCTTGACTTTATTACTGGGGATTGCAGCAAAAGTAGCAATGGCGGTGAGGTGTGAGGTCGTATTTATAACCTTGGTTGCTTCACTAAATACGCTGAACCTGAACTGGTTGTAAATGGGAAAGGGTTGAATTTTGTGCATCCACAGCCAGCTGAGCTACACTATTGTGAACCATATCACAGAGTCAGGCATCCCTCTAGGTCTGAAGGAACACCTGTCCAATAGGAACTTGGATTGTGTTAAAGAAGAAGCAAGTATAAACTAGGGGTAGATGGGAAATTTCATTCCGCTCGTAAAATTCTGCCAATTGCCGATTGGTGGAATTTTGCTCCTGTTCGAGCAACACAATGACAACGGAAACAACTTGCAGCTCCAGCATGCGAGCTGGCAAACACAACTGGGGTTTTGCACCCACATGCTTTTTTACCTTTTATGTTCTTTCTTCCATTTTTAAATTTGATTGTGGGTGGTCAGAAGGTTCAATAAGGGCCTATTTTGCATTAACTTGTTTAGTTTTTCCAAAGGGAAATGTTTGCACAGGTTTTGGAAGTTGGGGTCCTGGTTTAAAAACTTTTAAAGTACGTTTTCTCTATTTTCTTGTGTGTTGTTTGGGAATTTTGCATTATTATTTTACTGTGAGGCCTCTCTCTCTCTCTCTCTCTATATATATATATATATATATGTATATATATATACTTTATATATACACTCACTGGAAAAAATAAAGGTTACAGGGACATTATGTTATAGTTAGGCTTAGATTTCACTCGTACAAAATCATTGAAATTCAGCAGCTATAGTTACCTGAGCTAACTTTAACTTACACCCGCAATGCACTGCTTATGACCTCACACATTGCATCACTCATGACATGGTCAGTGACACATTCAGTTTGTCCCAACCAAGCCCTGGGGATCACCACCTGCCTTCATAGTTGGAGGGGGGGCCCTACCAGAATGAATGCCCTCCAGGAATGCATTTGTTTGTTGCAACTGCCTTTCTACACTCTGGATGGCATTCAAAATGGTAGACTGCCCAACAGTGAGGGACCTGAGGAGGTCAATGGCCTCCTCACTGAGGGCAGCAGGGGTGACTGGGGCAGGGCCTGAGGTGCCTGGGGCAAAGGTAATGCCCACCCTCCCGGGTGAGCAGGCACGGGGCAAAGTCTGAGGGGCTGCTGGGAGGGCAGTGCTGGTAGGAGGGGTGGCAGCTGTACCTGTAGATTGGGGGGGCACAGATGTTGCCACCAGCACAAGGGAGCTCCCATCAGAGGACGAGTCCGTGTCACTGGTGTCAGCTCCTGTCCCCGCCGTGGAGCTCCCCTCGCCCTCCGTCCCACTGGTGAAGTCCGAGTCCGTAGTGTGGCCCTCAATGGCCATATGGGATGCAGCCCCCTCGTGCTCCGGTGCCACTGCTCCTCCGCCTGATGATGCTAATGCACACAAGAACAGGGAGACCACAAAAAGCAGGGGGACGACAGAAGAAAGACATGTTGAGTGCATGCATTACCGCTACGTTGGCGGACACAACAGACACAGAAGCCCCCTGCACTACGACGCGCTCTTGGGCTCCACTGTTCAATTCCTGGGAAATGGCCTACTGGGCTATGGACGACATCTGCACACATGGATGACACAGGGGCATGACTAGGTGTACTTGGCACTCTACAGAGGTGCGGTGGGGTGCCACATGGCCTGCCTTACGGAGGGACCTTGCCTACGGAACTCGCCCTGGCCTAGGGAAACCCACAGCCCACCTCCCCCACCCAGACCCCTCCACTTTGTGCAAAATCAGCAGAATGAGAGTGTACTCACCCCCTTGTGGCTGCTGTGATGCCCTCAAGCGCCCATCCAACTCCGGGTACGCCACCGCCAGGATCCTGAACATCAGGGGGGTCATGGTGCGACGGGCACCCCTCCCACATTGGGAGGCCATCCCCAGCTGAGCCTCCACCATCTTCTTGATCCATCGGCGAATGTCCTCCCATCTTTTCCAGCAGTGGGTGCTCCGTTTGTGGTAGACCCCCAGGGTCTGAACGTCCTTGGCAATGGCACGCCAAATATATTTTTTCTGGTGGGCGCTGACCTACATGATTTGTACAGGGGGAAGAGAAAGTTATTACCAACTGCACCATCACAGTCATTGGCCCCCATCCCTACCCTTACCATGTGGCACATTCACTCACCGTCATTTCATGCATGCCTCAATCTCCCCCCCATCTTTCATCCACCCCACTCCACACAGGCATTGCCCATACAGCATGCTCCCAGTGTACTTACCTGCTTGTCTGGAGGACCGTAGAGTAGCGTGTACTGGGGAGGACCCCATCCACAAGTTTCTCCAACTCCTCTGATGTGAAGGCAGGGGCCCTTTCCCCAGACACTCGAGCCATTGTCTCTTCCAGACCGAGGTCACAGCAGCACTAGCAGTGTTAGTCCTCTCCTGTCGAAGATCAGGTATCGAGTGATTGAAGTGATAGAAAATGGCGGTCATGTCCGCGGCGGTGCGTACCGTCACCGCCGGCGTACATCATCATTGGCTCCTGGGACCCATATGGTCCAATGTTAACCAATGCAGCATTGTGCCGCGGTCTTCGACGGCCTACCGCGACGGTGTACAACGCCAGCGCAGTTACCTCACATCCCATTGTCCCACTTTAGAGGTCAGGCAGCCGCCATTTCAGGGGCCCACATGGCTTCATTTTCAACTGTGTCACACATACCTAGGCCTAGACTCAACACACATACAGGCCACTTTTTAGACTATGATTGGTGTTCTGTGTAAACTGTGGGTACGTACCTCTGAGTTGTTTGACGTCTGTGCTCGCTGTTGTCCTTCATAGACACCGTCCGCTGGGACATGTGAGGAGATGGTGGCATCCTCCGGTGTACCGACCGTTGGTGGACCTGTCGACAATGGAGGAGCGACATGTGATTATCACATACAGGCTTGGCCGTGCTACAATCCAGGAACTGTGTGTCCAGTTGGAGCCAGACCTGATGTCAGCTATCCGCCATCCTACAGGAATCCCTCCTCAAGTGCAGGTGCTGTCAGTACTCCATTTCCTTGCAAGTGGGTCCTTTCAAACAACAGTGGTCATAGCATCAGTGATGTCCCAGACTATGTTTTCCAACGTGTTGTCCAGAGTGTTGTCTGCCCTGCTGAAACACATGCGGAGATACATCGTTTTCCCTTGCCTACAGTGAAAGGTGATTTCTATGCCCTGGGACATATCCCCAACATCATAGGTGCCATTGATGGGACACATGTGGCTTTGGTCCCCCCCACAGGAGTGAACACGTGTACAGAAACCGGAAGAGTTATCATTCGATGAATGTACAGATGGTATGTTTGGCTGACCAGTACATCTCCCATGTGAATGCCAAGTTCCCTGGCTCAGTGCATGACTCCTACATCCGGCGGAATAGCAGCATCCCTTATGTGATGGGTCAACTCCAGAGGCACAGTGTGTGGCTATTAGGTGAGAACCTGGAAGCAAGATAGTGGGAATGGTTGTCTGGGTCTAGGGTTATCCCTCCAGGTTAGTTTGTGTCTAACAGTTGTCCCTCGCCATTTGCAGGTGACTCTGGTTACCCCAACTTTTCATGGCTACTGGCCCCAGTGAGGAATCCCAGGACAAGGGCAGCGGAACACTACAATGAGGCCCATGGGCGAACTAGGAGGGTGATCGAACGGACCTTCGGCCTCCTGAATGCCAGGTTCAGGTGACCCCATATGACAGGTGGATCCCTATTCTACTCACCAAAGAAGGTGTGCCAGATCATCGTGGCCTGCTGTATGCTTCACAACTTGGCTTCGCGACGACAGGTGCCTTTTCTGCAGGAGGATGGTCCAGATGGCGGTGTTGTTGCAGCTGTGGAGCCTGTGGACAGTGAAGACGAGGAAGCAGAAGAAGAAGACATGGACAACAGGTACTCAGTGATCCAGCAATATTTCCAGTGAAACCCAGGTAAGAATACAAACCTGCCTACTACATGTACTTTAACACTACTACCTCTCTACTGTCTGTCGTTTTCACCCAGTGTGTGGTCACTGAGTTGTCACTTTCCCTTACGATTTCACAGATGTGGGTCCTACAGAGTGACATCTGCTTTGTTTCCTCATGGACTAAAGCTGTGTTACATGGTTATGTTGACATTACATTTGAAAGAGCATTTTGACACTGTAATTGCTAATACACTATTTTGAAATCACAGACTGACACCAGATTGTTTTGTGCTTTAAGGGTGTTTATTTTAGTGCTCAAAATTGGAGGGGGTAGCAAAATGGTGAGGGGTGATGGCGGAGGAATGTCCATGGCAGAGTCCAGTCTATTAGTCTCACAGGTGCATTGACCAAATGGGCATAGGAAGTGGAGCTGGGGCAGTTTAAGGATGGACAGGGTGACAAAGTGGGACAGTAAGATGACAATCAGGATGGTCTCATTTCTTGGCGGGGGTCTTGGCATTGTTCTCTGTCTTTGTCCTGGATCTCAGGGACCGCTTGCAGGGTGGTTATGCCTCTGCAGGGGGTGGGGTGCTGGTGTGATGGTCCTGTGGTGGTGCCTCCTGTCCACTAGCGCCGGCGGAGGTGGTGGGCAGTTCATCGTCCAGGCTAGTGTCAGGGGCCCATTGTAGTGCCACAGTTTCCCTCCTGGTGTTGAGTACTTCCTTCAGCACCCCTACGATGGTGCCCAGGGTGGAATTGATAGATCTGAGTTCCTCCCTGAAGCCCAAATACTGTTCCTCCTGCAGGCGCTGGGTCTCCTGAAACTTGGCCAGTACCGTTGCCATTGTCTCCTGGGAGTGGTGGTATGCTCCCATAATGTTGGAGAGGGCCTCGTGGAGAGTGGGTTCCCTGGGCCTGTTCGCCCGCTGTCGCACAGCAGCCCTCCCAGTTCCCCACTGCCCCCAGGTCCCTGTTGTTGTTGGGATGGTGGGTTAGCCTGGGTTCCCTGTAGTGGTGGACACACAGCTGATGGGCCCGCTGGGTGGGTGCTGTGCTGGTGTTTCCAGAGGGGGGAAGCTCTGTGGTGGCCTGTGACTGTGTGAGGGGAACCGACTGTCCAGAGGTCCCTGATGGGCCGGCTGGTCATCTAGATCCAGTTGGACAGAGGTGCTGTCATCACTGTGGACCTCTTCTGTTGGTGGTGTGGACATGTGTGGACCCTCCTGTCCGGTGACGTTGGGTAGGGGTCCTGCAGGGGTATAAAAGGATGTTTATCACATCTGTGTGTGCCATGGTGTGCAATGGGTGGGTGACCGTGTACCCCACTGCTTGCATTCCTGTGTGGGACCTTGTGTGTTGATGGGTTGGGGGGGTGTATGGGAATGTGCAGTGGGCATGCTTTAGTGATGGGTGTCCATGCTTTATTGTTGCATGCAGGGCTTGGGGTTAGGATGTGTGGTTTGTGATGTTGGGACATTTGTGAGGAGTTAGAGTGATGATGGTGAGGGTGAGGGTGGGGGTATGTGCTGGCATGCAGGTAGGATGGGGGATGTAATAGTTAAGATTTGACTTACCAGAGTCCATTCCGCCACCTACTCCTGCGAGGCCCTCAGGATGCAGAATCACCAAGACCTGCTCCTCCCATGTTGTTACTTGTGGGGGAGGAGGTGGGGGTCCGCCGCCAGTCCGCTGAACCGCCAGGTGGTGTCTTGAGACCACAGAACGCACCTTCCCCCGTAGGTCATTCCACCTCTTCCTGATGTCCTCCCGATTTCTTAGGTGCTGTCCCACTGCATTAACCCTGTCCACTATTCTTCGCCATAAGTCCATCTTCCTTGCAATTGAGGTGTGCTGCACCTGTGATCCGAATAGCTGTGGCTCTACCCGGACGATTTCCTCCACCATGACCCTGAGCTCCTCCTCCGAGAACCTGTGGTGTCTTTGCCGTGCCATGGGGTGGTGTAGGTGATGTGTGGGGTGGTGTTTGTGGGGTGATAAGTGTGCTGATATGTGGTGGTGTGTAGTGTGAGGTGCGTGGAAGTTATATGGGTGATGGTGTTGTGTGCCTGTGGATGCTGGTATTGTTGATGGTGGTGTCTCTCTCTGGCCTTCGTTCGTGATTTTTTGTCGTAGGGGTTTGTGGGTGATGTGGGTGTGTGTTTTATATTGTATTGGGTGTGTGGGAGTGGTGTGTGTATGTGTATCAGGTGTGTGTATTTTGAACTGTCCAATGTGTTTTGGAGATCTGTGTGTATTTTGAGCGCGGCGGTGTGTACTGCCAATGGAATACCGCGGTTGAAAGACCGCCGCGTGGATTCGTGTGTCGTGATAGTGTGGGCGTATTTCTGTTGGCGTGACGGTGGAGGTTTTGTTTTCACCAGTTTATCACTGACCTTTGGTGTGGCGGACTTGTTTGGGTGTCTGAATTTTGGCGGATTCCGTGCTGTGGGTCATAATAGCTGTGGCGGTTTTCCCCAGCCGCAGCGATGTGTTGGCGATCTTCTGCACGGCGGTATGCGGCTTTTACCGCCAATGTTGTAATGACCGCCTATGTTATTAAGTTTAGAATGGATACACTATTGTTAAATATTTGTGATGTGACCTCACTAAATTATTTTGTCTTTGTTTATTCCAACTGCAGATGCCACATTTCAATGAATTTATTTCTTGTTTGTTTGCTTTTAGGTGCACAAGAGACGTCATAACACAGAACAGCCAGACAGAAGGCTAGCAGTGATGTACACCAGCTGCATCTTCCTCTGCTTCCTCTTGCACAGCTAAGTGGCAACTGCCAGAGCTAAGAAAAAACTTGAAGATGGCTCCAAAGAAGAGTGTTCAGTCAAGAAAGTGGTCAGTGAGGAGGAGAAGAAGAAGGATATTGCCACCACTAGTGTACTGGCCTCCACCTTTTTTTAGGAAAGGTGATGCACCTGCTGCACTCTCCTCTGGGGAGCACAAGGCTGAGGGCAACATTCCTTCGTCAACACCACCATCCCAACCTAAGCAATGCCCAAACCCATGTCTCTCATCGATGCAGCACCTGCAGTCATGGTGATGAGCAGTAAGTCTAAACAGGATTTGTCTCAGCCACAGACTGGTGCCCAATTGTTGCAGGAATGAGGACATCAGGAGTGACAGCCAGCAGCAGTTCTTCCTGAAATAGGAGCAGAACAGGCGGTTGAGTATTCTGCTGAGCAAGATGTTGCTCTTCAATTATTAGCTTCACAGTCTCCAGCAACAAAAAGAAAGTATACTCCATCATCTTATCCAAACTCCCCTTCTGATAATCTGGTCATGGATTAGGCCCCTACCTTGAGAGACAAGGGAAAAGGAAAGTTCCTAAAAGCATTAAAATTATGGAAAGTGACAGTGATGAAGACAAGTCAGTGATTGTTGATAAGGAGGGGGGCCCAGAAGATACCAAGATGACCCCTTCTATTCAACATACTCAGAGGTATGTGGTTCTACCACCAACTCCACAAGCTGTCATAGTTGCAAGAACCCTGTCGAGACCTGTATCCACTGCTACCACAGTTGAAGTGCGCCTTACGGAGAGGCAAATTACACCACCACCTACCTCCAGTGCTTCAGACATTGGCAGTGGCACAGTAAAAAAGTTATTCTCCCCAGTTCGGGACTTCTTAACGTTTAGCAAGCAGAAGGATAACATTGCAATATGCTCCATTTTCCACATGTGTATTCATGGAGGTGAGCCAGGTTCACACTACGGTACTGGAAGCCAAGCATCCTACCTGAGACATCACACAACCGGTGGGGGGAGCACCTAAAAAAATTAGCTGTTCTTGGTAGTAGTGATAAAAGAGGGGAAGCAGCGGAGTGAACTGCGATAGAAGAAGAAGGTGGTCATGAAGAAGAAGAGGATGGCAGCATTACACAAAGCAGGCCTGTTCCCTGTAGTGTGCCAGCATGACTTGCATCAGCAACCTCCAAGTGGCACAAGACTCAGATGCAAAGTTCTCTGCCCCATACAGTAATTCCCCCAAGATGCACATTGAGGCCCTCACTTATGGGGATTTGGGAAAGGGCGGCACAGCAAGTCATCTTGCTGCGCTTTTCTGTGTCAAAACAAAAGGGCAGGAATGCACCATATATATCCAATAAGGTGCATTCCTGTCCTTTCCCCTGCCCATCACCATTTGGCAGCCTATTGCCAAAGCAGACACCGTTGCACCATGGTGCAAGGGTGACTGTGTTGTTGGCAGGATTGTTTTTGTGCAGGAAGGGGCACCTTCCTGCGCAGAAGCAATCCATACAGGTGTTTCACTCTTTTTATGCACACATAGAAAGCGGAAAAAACAAGAAGAAATAAAGATATTTCTCCTCATTACACCTGCCCTGGGAGGCATGAGATTTTGGTGCATCCCCAGGTTTACAGGCTCTCGTAAATCTAGGGCTGTATCAAAATCCATGGGTGTCGCATGGGAAACCCCCTGGCACAGAGTAAGACAATGAGTGACTTTCCCTGCCTTGCCTTACTCCATATATATGAGGCCATTCAAGCCACACAAAGTGGCTTTGTGTGGCCTCATAGGTATGCTTGAGAGGTTTGTGCCACCGCTGAATCACTAAAAGTGACGCAATGGTGGTGCAAGCTTCTCATTAATATGCCGCTGAGTCCACCTCCTCCTGGTTCTCTCCCAAGATGCCTGTGTCTGTGACATAACAAAAGAAAAAAAATCCAAGCTGCTATTATGGGCATATTTAGGCATGAGGGGCCCTACGAATGCAACCACCCAACAGCATGTTTGTACAACAGGAAGCTGGCTAAAATTTTAGTGCTGGACCTCCTCCCTTTTTCTTTTGTGGGAGTAGTGGGATTTTTAGAATTTGTGGTGGTCATCTGCCCGTAATTGAAGCTTCCCAGCTGGATCGCTTTTGCCAGGGTTGCTGTTTCAGCGCTTCATTGTGATATGGTGCAATTAGTTGACAATTAGTTGGCCAAGCTATGCAGCTGTTCACACTATCCACCTAATGACAGACATTTGGACCAGTTGTCAAGCAACTGATTACATATGTATCACACCACACTGGATCTCTTTTGTGGGGGTTTAACATCATCTTTCTGTAGGTCTCAGCACTGAAGAAAGTTTTAAGGGCATACAAACGAAGCGATGTTCACCATGGAGAAATCCCATCCAGCCACAAACATCGCTGAAGAGTTTAACAGCAAGGTTTTTGAACGACTTCAACCAAGATGTCTCAGAATAGGGTTTGTTGCCATGGGAAGTGGCAGTTATATGGTCAAGGCCATGGCGAATGGATATTTCAGGGTCCTGTTTTTGGCACTCTGCATCAACCTGATTGAGCAGGATTTTCTCAAAAAAGAAGACATAGCAACACACTGGCCACCTGCCAAAGAATTTGCACTCATTTCAGTCATTCATTTAAACCCTGGAAGCAGTTGAGGATCATTCAAATTGCTAATAGAGTACCGATTACTGCCCTCATAGAGGAGGTGACAACACATTGGAACTCATCTTACTACATGTTGCAATGTGTGTTTGAGCAGTACAGACAGTTCAGTGACTACTTCGTTCAAAGAGGAGGAGATGCAACTGGGAAACATGACCATGCAGATGGTTAAATGGGGACTAGTTAAATTCCAGACACAAATGTTACTTCCTTTTGAGGTTTTCACACAAGACATCAGCAAGGAAGACAGTATGATGAGCCATGCAATTCCATTGCTGCATCTGCTACAGGACACAATGAAAAAAGGTTTTGCAAAGTTTCACAGGTGTAAATGAAGAAGCATAGAAGTTGTTTCAGAGCTTAATCCTTTGTTTGGCTGTTAATACAAGGCTGCAAAGAGAGATCATATCCTCCAAAGAGTACGTATGTGGCAGAATACTTGATTCACAGTGCATAATAATGACAAATACTGGCCACTTTATTCCTTTTTCAGAAGGGAATGTTTCATAAAACAAGACATGGAGTTTCAACCAAGCAGCCCTATCAGAAGTTCGGTTGTGCAGCCCTCAACCTCCAGAGAGGACAGAGCTGTTGTCTCACAGCCATCAGCAGCAACAGAATAATATGGCCTAACCTCTGCAATGGCTTGGTTTCAAGTGGCAGGGCTTCAGTAAAGTGCTGAGGCAAAGGCAACAGAGGTCGAGCAAGTGGCAGCACCAGTGACCATTCAGAGGATGGTCCAAGACTATCGGGATGGCCCAAAAGAGGTCTACCAGGATCAAAATCCATTGGTCTGTTTGTACAGGAAGATGAGACAGTGGCCAGAGCTCAGCAGGGTGGCAATAAAGTATCTGACCTGTCCAGTAGCCAGTATGTCTTTTATGCACCTGGGCTGTGCAGCTGGCACAGTTGTTACAGCCAGAAGGACCAGCCTCTTGCCTTAAAATGTGGAGAGAATGACCATGATAAAAATGAACCAACACTTCATACCACAAGATTACACTGTCCTGAAACAACATAGGAGGAAGATGAGGTGACTAGTCAGACAAGTGTGTTAGCTGAAGAACCTCTGTGAGAACACCCTTAGTTTGAGGACGAACTCTACTTCCTTGACTAAGCAAGCCACAGAAGAATTTTCATATATTATCGTCGGACTTTGCAAAAAAATGAAGGGGGGTATTGAAGAGCATTTATATTATGTCACGGTTCTCACTTCTGAGTTAATCACACATGACTGCACTAGCCTATACTCTGCACTCTTGATCCTCATTCACCATGAAGTTTACCTTCTCCTCGACTCTACAATATTGATATGTACTTATTTGCATTCCCAGGCCTTCTCTTCTTCTGCACAAAAGCTATATAACACTTCTTCTTACCAGACCGTTTCAGCTGTGCACCCAAGAGAGACATTCCAAGAAGAATGCAGATGCACCTTCCATTTTGGCATTTATATATCCAGTATAATTTTTCTTTTCTTAACAATATCATTTAGTAGAAGTTGTGGGGCCTCCTTATTTTGTGTTTTTTTCAACCCTAGGTGACATAGGATAACTTGGGACTCTGGGGCAGAAGGGCTGTTTGCAATGCATTTGTTAACTGAACTGTGTAGTTCCTTCCACAACAATGTGATGATGTGCCGCTCGTTGATTTAATGAATGTTGTTGGTCTTTGTCTCACCTTTTCCCAACTCCCACTTTTTTATCCATTCACTAAAACCATAACCCTCTTCCTCCAGGTTGTGTGATCTATTGGTGTGTGATTATTAATTTACACCATAAATGGATTACCCACTTGGCGGGGTGGATGTGGTAAATGCAACACCAACTCCATGTTACAGTTCTTCTGAACAATAGGCCATGCCAGCCCTACTACCCCCATCCAGGCATGAAAGGAACTTCATCATCATAGTGCAGAGCCTTACTTAGAACAATATCTGTCCCAGGTAGTACTAGTGTACACCTGATTCACAAAAGTAAAGTAAAGTTAAACATTTGGTTTAATTTTACCACTGTGGGTGTACTCTGCTGCTGGTGGTGGTTTATATTATTGTCTTGTTGAAAGGTTTTCTTTCCTTTTGTTCTTTTGTTCACATGTGATGAGGAAATGGGCTAGCTTGCTGCTAAGCGGCTATCGACTAGGAGATGGGTAGTCATTTGTCGGGCATAATGAGGCAAGTGTAACAGTTCTACAGCCCAGTCACTGGTAGACTAATTCAAAAATGATTTTATCTTGAGCTTGGGAGGTTCGTGAACTGTGATGTACCATTGTTTGTAACACCAACATCTGTACTGCAGTCTCATGTTAAGTGATATTCAATTTTCAATAAAAACATGTTTAAAAAAAGTTTACTCTTGCATTGCAACTGTGTACTACCAGCCAGCAACTTTGCAAGGAGTAACTAACTACTAGTAGTAACACTAACTACTTTTTAAATTATTGGAGTTACTTACCTCTTGCAAAGTTGCTACTTGTAAAGCTGGGTCACTGATGAACAAGTTACTAGGAGTAAACTCATACTGCAAGAGTAAAGTAACTTCAAAAGTGTAACTTACTTTAACTTTGTGAATCAGGGCTTGTGTTGCTTACAAAATCTATCCAACATGCAGTAACCTTCTCCTGAATCCTGATTTGAGGTTTGTGTAAATTTAGTTTGATTTTTTTAATAGATTAAATTGTTACTAGCTTCCCATATTGCTTTGAAGTGCTACTGCTAGTTGTTCTTTGTATGTCGTTTTTGTCATGGTGGTTTCAGTCTTGGGTTAGCCACTTACTCTGAGTTCACCTCACAAGCATCATTCAGAATGAGCAGCAGTGAGACCTCGCTTTGTGAATGTCTTCCCTCTTAGTGCTAGAATCCTACTACCACCAGTGTTAAGAAGGCCCTTTGGGAAACCCTGCAATGAGGTTTAGGAAGATTGAGAGAGAGAGAGCAGCTATTGCTTAATCTATTCAGGTAAGAAATGAGAAGTAAACTAGTCAAGAACTTATTACTGTAATTGTTCTCAGGCAACAGAGACAGATATGTTAAAAAAAATTGTGTAAGCTGTTGGCATACCCCCCCTCTAGTGGTCAATAGTTACAGAGGGTAGGACAAGAGTATTAACAAACTAATATACACTTTGATAGGTGGATGGGTGCCGCAAAACCTCTTCAAGCAGTAAGTCAAACAGAACTAGTCTCTTCCCATTCTGGTAGCAGGGTGTACTGGAAAGTAGGAAGGGTTAAGTAATGTAACCTACTGAAGAATAAATAAATGACAAGGAGATAAAAGCTAGTGAAAGTCTAGGGGAAAAGTTGATGTACAGTATAATATGTGACAGTTTCAGAAGACAGCTTCTCATCTTGCTTGTGTCAATGAATAAACCACAATGCTATGCTAACTAGCAATGCAAAGATAAAAGACAGATATCAAGTGATCTGTATTTAAAAAAAGACATTTATTTTTTTACATAAGGAAACCCACCCTCCCCACCCAAATAGACCCAACCCTCTCATCACCTCCCTTCCCAGTTCCCACCCTGTCCACCAACAACAATACAATACGTCCACCAAACAAAGTTCAATAAAAAATGGCTTTGAGGGCATCCATTTCAGAGTTTATGAGGGCCGCGTCCCAGACCAGGTTCTTTGCTCATGCCGTAGCAGCACCAACTCACATAGGACATGACAGAGAAGGCAGTCTGCTGATGATGAGGAGGAGGGGGGATGCTGGGCAGCAGTAGAACCCAGCTACAGGTGTCCCCAGCGTTGGTGTGGTCAGGATGGAGGCAGGGCAGGTTGGTGGCCCATGGACCTGGAGGCTTGTGCTCCTCTTCCTCCAAGGCCACCAGCTGGTGGTATTTGGTCACCATGATCTCCAGCCTCTGGTGCTGCAGCCAGGAGGCACTCTCTGGCCCGAATGGGTGACCTCCAGCGGCAGGAGTAGCTAAATCAAGAAAGAAAACAACAGAAAACACGAACTGTGATGCTCAGTACAAACACTTGTTTAAACCATACTGGCACAGTAGCAGAACATTGCTAGTCCTCTAGGGCCATTGGAGTTTTTGATGTAATTAATGACAGGGCCAAGTTTTTGAAGTGCATCACATAATACTATAGCACCGCCTGTAAGGAATTAAGCTGGTATACCAACATATTCAAAACATGACTTTCGTTTAACGGATTTCATAGTGAAGCTGAACAGACACTTTGGGCTGAAAATAAGAAAAGTGGCACTGCATCCAATGCAGCAACACTTTACGGTGCACCGTGGCACAGGGTAGGGGCGATAGTGTCAAATTTTTGACACTGTTCATGTACTGTGCAGGATTGGTGCTAAAACTTTAGCGCTAATCCTGCAGAATACATAAGGGCCTATTAAAAATAGCCGCTAAAAATGGCACAGTGGAATATTTTAGATTCCACTGTGCCATTTGTGCAGTCCCCCTAATGGAGGAACGCCCCCCTTACATACATTATGCCTGGTGGAGGCATAATGTGGTGCAAGGGGTTACAAAGTGGCACAATGCATGAATTGCACCACTTTGTAAATATGGCGCAGTGAATTTGGTCTCGTTGGGCCACATTAGCAATGTAAAAAATGACGCTAATGTGGCGCAAGGAGGCGCTAGGCACTCTTAAATCTGAGCCTTTGTTTGTTAATTAATGAGTAAGGCATATATGCTGCAGAATTAGTAGTATTCTTGACTATAGTACATGTGCAACATTTATGGAGACATGCTGGTAAGTCTGCTACTCTGCAGAATGTTTTTAGAGCAGCTGTAATGGCATGATATTGTATTAATTTATTATAATTAATTTCAGTGGCCCCCTCACCCCTTCGACTGCCTCTTCATTTCTACTCTGACTCCGAACTTATTGGCAGATTGAATACTCAGTCACATAAATGATGTAAAGCAGATATCCCGTCTGCTGCAAGTAGACAGTTTAAAAATGATGCATTGTAGTACAGTGAACAAGATATATTTTATTTGCCATGTTTGTCACAGAGTATCAGTTCCACCAAACTCTGATTCAGGCACTTAGGCCCAGTTTTATACTTTTTGATGCAAAACTGCACTAATGCAGTTTTGCGTCAAAACGTTTAACACTGACTAGCGCCATTTTTTAAGGGCACCTGAGCATCATATTTCTACTATGATGCTGGGTGGTGCTAAAAATAGTTTAGCGTACATTTTTTTGACGTGAACCATTGCGCCTTGTTGTAAGGCAAAATGACCTTAACGCCGGAAAAATGACTCTAACCCGTTACGGAAATGCACCATTTTTAACCCCGTTAGCATCAACTTTAGACGCTAACGGAGAAAACAGTGCAAAGGAGAGGCAAAATGGAGCCAGGAAGCCAGGAGAGACCCCAGGGTGACCCCACTCAACTAGAAACCAGCCAGGAGGACACAGACAAGACCCAGGGGAGGGAGAAGAAAAAGAGAAAGTGTTTTTTCAGTGGGAGGAGCACGAAATAAAGGTGAGAGAGGTGACGGAGCATCAACATCAACTCTTCATCACCTCAAAATTGCCAATTGGCAGGAGAGAGGCAATGTGGCAGCAGATCGTAGACAAGACTAACAGGGTGACAGAGATGAGGAGAACCGTAACTCAGTGCAAGAAACGCATGCATGACTGCAAGCGAAAGACAAAGGAAAAAATGGCAAGGAACAGGAAGGTAGCACGGCAAACTGGAGATGGTAGGCCAGCACCACAAGAGGACCTGGACGAGATGTAGGAGATGGGTGCAGTGGTCATCCCAGAGGAACTCGTCACTGGAATCGCAGGACAGGACAGCGCAGACTACCGGGAACCACCACAAATGCAGGGTAAGTCACATAGGGGAAATTAATGCTAAATTGTTAAGTGCAAGAAGGGGGAGGCACATAGGACACACTCAATGCATGTCAAAGGAGCGCAGAGGGACACATTGCACATGAAACAAGTAGCACCATGTTGACGTAAGCTACACGCCTTGGTAGTGCCATGCAGCACAACACATACACAACCTGGAGATAAGTCAATCACCAGGGCTAAATACCTACATGTACATATGCAGCACATGAATGGTTGGCATATCTAATGACTGTGCCACTGGCTGTGTCATCATAACATCCCTTGCATATAGTCAAATTAACCCTACCAACACGACCAAGACATCAGAGACTAGGAGGTCAGTCAATACCATTCCTGGGGTTACGTCATGGTGGTGTCCCTTGCAGTAACACCTTGCAACTGCCTTGCCTCATTTCCCAAACACATGTGGGCTGCATCTTACAGCACACAATTAATTGTAACCGCCCCAACAGTACCCAGACATGTGCCACTAGCACCACTGCCCTGCACATTGACATCACATCCACATAAGCCAGCCACCACTCCATCATGCAGTGAGGATGCCCCATAGGTGCAGGGAAAAATAATAAGAACAGGCGCTGGGGGAATAGCAGGGTGGTCCTGTATTACAGGAAACATGCCACTAACCAGAGCAACTAAACTGGTGTAGTGTGGAACCACACATCTTGATGCTGATCAGAAATGTACCACTACAGAATATATGTACCACAGATAGCAAACTGTAGGCCACTACAGATACAGGCTGAGCCCACAGCTACTCCAACACAACCATGTGAGACTCATAGGAATTGGGAAATAAACACACACATACAACACATGGTGTATGACTGTGAACATAATGGTGTATAATACCACATTGACAGGCGGGGGATGGTGTATGGGCAAATCTGGTGTTGGTAAGACTGCCAGTGCACTGCATCATTTGTGGTTGGCGGTATGAATCACATGTTGGTATGGCGGGGGAATATGTCTGCTCATGGTAGCACATAGCACAACATTGTTGATGGATCAAATAGAGTCAGTGCCAGTCTTGAGATGCATTGGGTGTGACAAGACACGCTGCTCTTAGCCCTGCAAATCAGGCAGTGGAAAGGGCAAAGGGTCAAGGCATGGGACCCCCTGCACTACCCATGTCAGGTGCATGGGCTGTGCAGGGGCACTCAGGGCCACACCACACCACATCACAAACAATCTTTGCATGGGGGTGGAAAAGCGGGAAAATATCTGGAGGGTAGCGCTGATCGTAATACTGGTCTGGTGTCACATGATAGGGAGCATTGCCAGTCTGTAAGCTGCTGAAAACCTGCCAGTGCCAGGGCATTGGCCCATTGGACATTCCCAATTGACAAGAGTTGCTACTACCATCTGCGCTGTTGGGGGTGGTCATATAGACAATGGCAGTCAGGTGGTCATAGGACTGCTGCACTTGTTATGAGGGACCAGTATGACTATCTGCAGAGTCACCATCAAACTAGCTTGAGGCCCTGGCCTAAGTTCAACTCCAGTTAACTGGCTATGTCCATAAACTTACTTAACATCAGGCATTGTCACATACATAATGATGTACACAGCAAAAACGTATACCCATACTGACCATCCCTGGGTTGACCCCTATGCCTGTGTCAATTTAGCTGCACTGCCACCATTCTGCATCTCTTGTATGATAGTGCAGGGACGGCTGCATTAAGGGGGTGATCATAGGTGTATAGGAAGGCGCACCTACCTGCACAGACAGAAGATGAAATTTAACTCTGCTAGGTCATGTGTGCTGTGCAATGTAGCACACATACACATACATCAACATGAGGAGCTATCAAAGGGAACAACAGCATAGTGTCCTGGCAATGCCATCCCTGGGGTAGTGAAAGGTTTCAGTACCGCATGGATGTATGTGAGTCATGTAAGACTCAGACTGGGGCATATTGCCATGTGTGGTGCTGTGGCTTGAGCACTGCAACAACCATTGCAAGGCCCTACCATGCAAATGGATGCATAGGGAAGGTTGACAATGACAGGATGGTGTCAAGCCATTAAAAGGATATACATTACACCTAGTAGATATGACGCAGCCAATTTTGCCACCTAAGTCTCCCCTCATGTGACACTCAGGTGGGGCAAAGGGCTGATAGACTGCAACCATGATGTACAGGAACAATGTTTGGGAACTAAGATGCCTCCATTAGCAAGTCAGTGATGTGACATATTAACTACCACAACACAGAAAGACTGATTTTATACCATCTCATTGCAGAGGATGATGGCTCTCCTACTGATCTGCCTGTCCTGGAGTTCCCCGATGATCTGGATGACCAGCTGACAACCATCAGCCAAGAGAATCTCCAAGAAGTCCTCGTATCACTCCAGACACCACTTCCAGTCGCAAGGAGGAGTAATAATGTAGCAGCCATCCTAGATGCCCCACCCAACACCCCAATAGTGCAACCTGCCAGCACCGACACAGCTGAGGACTCCGAGGACCCAGTAACCAGCTTTGAGAAGACAGTGGTAGGAGTCCAGCAGGAGCTGGCCAAGGAGGTGCAGGTGGGGATGCAGACAATGGCAGCCAGCCTAGAGGGTATGCGCACGTGCCTCGTTACTGCCAATGAACAGATTGCAGCCAAACGAGGTACACACTACCCAATTCATGGAGTCCAGCAGTGTCTGAGGGACATAGCTGCTGCCATGAGGGAGAGGCCACAACAACCGCCCTCCCAAACTGGCAGCAGCATAATTGCGAACAAGCTGGACTCAGGAAGTAGGCTCCCTCAGGATAGACAAGGTTGCCTACCACAGGGATGTTGCTGCGTTCCACAATAATCAGCAGCTCCTCCTTGCTGCAGTGATGCTATATATTATTCCGCAGATGGCAGCTGCCGGGAATTGGGAGTCTACATCTCCAACCACTGAAGTGTGTGTGGCCCCCTCTACCTCCCCACCACTACCATCTAGGGGAGAAAACACACCACACACATCGGAGGATAAAGATGTGGAACAAATCATCTTCTCCCGTTAGAGTTCCAGGTAGCACCAGCCCATGCCACATGGCCAGTGTTTTCCTTTGTTCTGTGCTTGAAATCATGCCAGTGTTAGCACAGTTGGATATGTGCACTCTTCAAAGATACACTGTTGACCTGTCTGCTATGGACTTTCAGTGACTCTCACCTACAAATTGGCAAATCATGTTCCTCCGCACTTAACAACACTTCACCCAAGCATGTCCAATGACATGTCCCTCAACCCTGGACTTGTGTTGTGTCACAATTGTATATGGATTTACCCAATGAGGTAGCAGACCTGGACATTGTAAATATTGCACTACGACACTTGTAAATAAACACCTCCTATACAAACAGCATGTCTTTGTGTATTGTGACACATCTACTACGCTGAGGAATTGTGATGTGTGTAACCATGTCATTCATCACAGAGTGTCAGTACAAGAGTGCAGGAATATGGGGGCACATATCTACACACAAGGTTCCTATATGCTAAACGACAATGCTGGTCTCATCCCCTACAAGCAATTCACTGAGTATGTCAAAAATGTAGAACACATGTATGCTTCACTCACTACATATGGCAGGAATGGCTGTGAAAGAGTTCTTGGGCAATATAGTCAGCTGGGAGTATCAGTAGAGCACATTGGTGTGAAACAGAGGTACTTAACCTCATCTGTAATTGCCACTGGTCAGTTTTGCAGGATAGATTTTAAATGTAGGCTGTTGTCAGATGTGCCACAGTACCCAACATTCCTACACAAGCTCCTAATACTGACAGCTGAATTACCACTCCTACCTGTCCAATACAAAGTAAACATAGTCACCTTGAGTGGTAGGTACACTGGATGGCAGATGCATAGACAAGTAGATGTGTTGTTCAAGCCAATGTGACAGCTCAGTTGTAAGCAGGTGATGAACATATAAAGAGAGGGATATGGAGGCAGGATGGAATCCCTAGGCCACCACACAATTTTCACTGTGCACTCATGGGAAGACCCTGAGACACAAGCATATGACACAAAAAGTAAAGGAATGAACTAATAAAATCTAGAAAACCTATCCTAACCTATACTAACCTATTCTAACTATACTTAACCAACAACTAAACCTAACTACCCTATGCTAAACCTACCTAACACATAAACACCACACTCTAAACATTGTCCCCCCACCCTCCTTATGCTACGAGACACATGCAGGACAACATATACTTATACTACACATATACTAAGTATATCTAAACAAATATATATATTTTTGTACTTTTTTATTTCATAATGTATTTTTTTAAACACATAGATACCCCAACATGAGCCACCCACCCACAAATTAACATGTAAAAAGAAAGAAAAAAAACACCCCCAATCCACTTATTCTATCTAAACTATACCTACACTAACCTAACACAGAGCCCCCTAAAACCCACTATAAAACATGAATTAAAATAAGGAGGGAGGGGACAGAACTGGGAAGTGAGAGTTCCGAAGACACTCATAGTTTGACCTTCTTGAGGTTTTTTTTTCAGTCTCTTTGTAATGGTAGCCACTTCCTTCTCCAAACTGTCCAACCATTGCAATACAAATGAGACGTCCCTCTGCAGATCCTGCAGCATTTTAGGGTCCATGGCAGCAGGTGGTGTAGGCTGAGGTCGAAGCTGTTTCATTTGTGGGTGCTGACATAGTGGTAGCTGTGCCCCCCTGCACTGATGTGGAGTTGGGTCTCTTCTGTGTGGACACTGCCAGTGTGGGGCCCCCTTGTGTGAATGCCCGCCATTCCCCAGTTGATCTCTCAGCACAATAGCAGTGAGCCATTCTCCGGGACCCAGATTTTACTGCACGGATATGTCGGTAGCTGACTGGTCTCTTTTGGAACGCATGCAGTTCCTCATTGGTCATGTTAAATGGAGACAGGCAACCATCAGTGTCAGCATTGTGTGGAGTATGTACAGATTATTGTCCTACACTCTAAATCTAATTACACATGCACTCCAACTCACATTCTAGAAAAGACAATGGCCCTGATAAATGTAACGACAACACTGCCTTAGCGTCATTTCATTGACACCAAAGCGACGCAAAACATGATCATGAACCACACATGAACCACACACATCGAGGTGTGCATTGCTTTTGCGTAATATATAATAATGCAAAGGCAGCGTAAGCTTCACATAGATCAGGCCCAAACTTCCTCATCATCTGTGTCAATTTTCAACCATACATCACCAATAACTTGGACATGTCATTGGGAGGATGGGATGCTGTTGGTAACCATAAGGGGTCCATGCTGATAGTTACACATGTGAGCCTGATCTATGACTGTCACCTACACTGTGAGCATCACATCTACCTACAAATTTGGTATTCCTCTCCCCCTGTGCCTAAGAGGGATGGCCATGCAATCAATCATCTCAACTGTCCTTGTCATCCACCAAGGCATGCCAACTCATACATGGAGTCAGGGAGTGCACCATATGTTAGGAGGGCTGCCAACTAGGAAGCAACTAGGTCTAACACATCTACATTCATGTGTCCAGGTGTAGACACCCATCAATACCTGATCGCCAATACTATTCCTTGCACACCCATTTCTATGCCAGCACACATTTGGCCTTGACCTGCATGCACACCAATTAAATACCACATAAGTGTTACATACACGGAGTGCAAAATACTGAGCGCCATGCTGGGGGACAATTGCCAGCCCAGTCCTCCATATTCATGACAATACAGGGATGCACCAAATTGGGTTCAAAATGATGCATGCCTGTGTTGTGAGAATGATGGTGAGTGTCAGAGTCACCAGATCCTCGGGGTTTGCGCACGTTCCCAACATGAACACCACAATACAGCTCCAATACTCAGATTAGAATGTCACAGAGTCTGATAGTCCAAGTGGGGAAAAGGGGATTAGGTAGGGAACAGCTGGGAAGGAGACCTGTAGGAAGCAAAAGGTTAAAATACACAATATCAAGATTATATTGCATTATTCTTTACTAGAGTATGATTCTAAGCATTGTCATACTGTAACCATGGATAACTTAGGCATGAACTAAATAAATAGGCCTCAAGATGTCTGGTTACCTGGGAAGGAATTAAGAATGATTAATACAACTTCTCAATGAATCTCTTAATGAAATGTTACACATAAGAACCCCCTAGAATTATGTTTTCAAAATCAAACATAGTCTTTTTGCATGAGGACAAAGAAATAATCTGAACTTTTTCTGGAACACCATAGGAGTTGTATTAAGGGACTTATTATGCACATATAATGTAACATCTAGAATTCTAACACTTAGGTGGTCGTTACAACCCTGGCGGACGGTGTTAAAGCGGCGGTAAGACCGCCAACAGGCCTGTAGTAAAAAATTTGCAATTACGACCGTGGCTGAAACCGCCAACAAAGACAGCCACTTTAACACTCCGACGCCACGGCAGTACAAACAAACAGCGCGGCGGTCACCGCCAACAGACAGGCGGGAGACAATGTACCGCCCACACTATTCCAACCCACCAATCCGCCACCTTTCCCGGCGCGGATTCACTGCAGATAAAAACACGGCGGAAACAGGAATTCTGAAGGGAAAATGCTCACCTCTACACACCCCACTAGGAACGAGGACACCATGGACCGGGAACTCCAAATTCTACCTCCAATAGTCTTCCTGCTCCTCTACCAGGAGCACGAACGTTGGCGGCGAAGACCACGGTGAGTACTGCACCTACGACACAGGGGAGGGAAAAAACAGGGACACACACACGCAACCCCCCCACCCCCACCCTCACCCACTAACACACACACTAATGCATATTAATACATCACAGTTACACCCCCCAACTTCCCTCGGAAGAATGCAAAGACAATAGAAAATGAGTGTAACCATTGTAATATATTAAAATCAAGTAGGCAAAGATATATATATATATACACCATGTACAAAATATATACCAAGCATAGTAGTCCAGGTAGTGCTCCAATTAAGTCCGTGGAACACTGGGCCCACAGGGTATGGGCGAGGCCCACACAAGATTCCCGACCATGACGGAGAGAACACTGCAGGGGCATCAGAGAGCAACAAAACAGGCACCTCAGGGGGAGGGAAAGGGGGGGCACCTCAGCCGGTTGAGTGCACAACGCCAAATCCATGAGAGGGCCACATGTCCACTGTTCCATCCTGGGGAGTGCAAAGCCACAGTCTCTCAAGTCTCTACAGTGGGTGGGTTGCCCACTGTTCCATCCTGGGGAGTGCAAAGCCACAGTCTCTCAAGTCTCTACAGTGGGTGGCTTGCCCACTGTTCCATCCTGGGGAGTGCAAAGCTACAGTCTCTCAAGTGGTAACAGTCTCCACTGGTTCTGGAAGGGGCATGGTGCCCAGAGTGCTTCATCCTGCTAAGGACAGAGGTAGTGGATGGATCTCTCCACTGGTTCTGGAGGGACATGGTGCCCAGAGTGCTTCATCCTGCTAAGGACAGAGGTAGTGGATGGATCTCTCCACTGGTTCTGGAGGGGGCATGGTGCCCAGAGTGCTTCATTCTGCCCATGACGGACTCAGTAGCGTCAGTGCCCTTGGCGCTCATGGGCCAGCGGTGCTTGATACGGCGGTGCCCTGTTCAGCGGTGCTTGGGACGGCGGTGCCCAGTTCAGCGGTGCTTGCGGCGGCGGTGCCCTGTTCAGCGGTGCTTGCGGCGGCGGTGTCCTGTTCAGCGGTGCTTGAGACGACGGTCTCCATTGCAGTGACTCAGCTGCTGGCGTACCTTCATGGCCCAGCAAGGCTTTTGCTGGCGGTCCTTCATGGCCCAGCGGGGCTTTTGCTGGCGGTCCTTCATGGCCCAGCGGGGCTTTTGCTGTCGGTCCTTCATGGCCCAGCGGGGCTTTTGCTGGCGGTCCTTCATGGCCCAGCAGGGCTTGTGCTGGTGATGGCCTCCTGGGCAGCTGGGCTTGTGCTGGCGGTGGCCTCCTGGGCAGCTGGGCTTGTGTTGGTGGTGGCCTCCTGGGCAGCTGGGCTTGTGAGGCAGCTGGGCTTGTGCTGGCGGTGGCCACTTGGGCAGCTGGGCTTGTGCTGGCGGTGGCCTCCTGGGCAGCTGGGCTGGTGCTGGCTGTGGCCTCCTGGGCAGCTGGGCTGGTGCTGGCGGTGGCCTCCTGGGCACCTGGGCTGGTGTGGGCTGGTGCTGGCAGTGGCCTCCTGGGCAGCTGGGCTGGTGCTGGCGGTGGCCTCCTGGGCAGGCTGGTGCTGGCGGTGGCCTCCTGGGCAGCGGGGATGATGGCAGTGGCCTCCTGGGCAGCGGGGCTGGTGCTGGCCTCCTGGGCAGCTGGGCTGGTATTGGCAGTGGCTTCCTGGGCAGCTGGGCTGGTGCTGGCGGTGGCCTCCTGGGCAGCTGGGATGATGGCGGTCTTCTCCGCCGTGCTGCTCTTCCAAGACTCGCTGACCTTCTTGTGCCCCTTCCCCACCTTGGAAGGTGTCGCAGCAGACTCCACAATCCCACCTGTACCCCTGGGAGTGGCTTTGGTGGCTGGAGTCTTCCCCTTCTCCCGCCGGGGAATGGCCAACTTCTGATGCTTCACAGGTGGGGGACTGTCTGTGCTGTGGCTCCGTGCCACACTGGCTTCCCTGGTGGCCGATGCACTCTACATTCCGGTGACTACAGGCACCACTGATCCCGGAGATGTTGTGGCTGAGGTGCTAGTTCTGGACCTATGAGACGGACGGGGTGGAGGAGGTGTGGAAAAGAGGTCAAGGTTAGACAGGAAAAGTTTTTGAGACACACTGGGACAGGTAGCTGGAGGGGGTTTGGGAGTGGAGGAAGAGGTTGTGGTTGTATGAGGTGTCCGTTTGCTGACTTTGGGTGAAGGTGCGTGCGCTGGAGGCTGTCGTGAGGTGGATTGCTGTTGGGTGGGTGTGTGCCTGCGTTTGTGTATCTTCGGAGGGGGCGTCACAGACACACTGGGAGAGGACACAGGGGACGTGTGAATGGTAGTGGGGGTGATGACTGCACGTGAGCGGGGTGTGGAGGTGGGTGTGCTGTAGAGGGACGTGGTGGCTGTAGAGGTAGTGCATGCAGGTGTGAGTGTAGACGAAACAGGGAGGGAGGAGGGAGATGAGGAGGAGGGGGACACAGTGGAGGCAGTGGATGTTGGTGTGTCTTCATGTGTGTGATGCTTGCGTGAGGGCCTGTGGGGTGTGTGGTGCTTATGTTTGCCTGAGCTTCCCTTGTGTGTTGACGTGTGTGTATGCTGGTCTGTAGGTGTGCTTGGGATAGGCTGAGGTACAGGGGATTGGTCAGGGTGGAAGAAGTTGGAGGGGGGAGGCTAGAGGGACAATGGCTGCCATCAGTGCTGAGGCCAGAGTCTGAAAAGCTCGCTGAAGGGCCTCCTGACCAGAATGAATGCCCTCAAGGAATGCATTTGTTTGTTTCAAATGCCTTTCTACACCCTGGATGGCATTCAAAATGGTAGACTGCCCAACAGTGAGGGGCCTGAGGAGGTCAATGGCCTCCTCAATGAGGGCAGCAGGGGTGATTGGGGCAAGGCCTGAGGTGCCTGGGGCGAAGGTGATGCCCACCCGCCCGGGTGAGCAGGCATGGGGCGAAGGCTGAGGGGCTGCTGGGAGGGCCGTGCTGGAAGGGGGGGCGGCGGCTGTACCTGTAGATGGGGATGGCACAGATGTTGCCGCCACCACAAGGGAGCTCGCATCAGAGGACGAGTCCGTGTCACTGGTCTCAGCTCCTGTCCCCGCCGTGGAGCTCCCCTCGCCCTCCGTCCCACTGGTGGAGTCCGATTCCGTAGTGTGGCCCTCCATTTCCATGTGGGATGCAGCCCCCTGGTGCTCCGGTGCCACTGCTCCTCCGCCTGATGATGCTAATGCACACAAGAACAGGGAGACCACAAAAAGGGGGGGACGACAGAAGAAAGACATGTTGAGTGCATGCATTACCGCTACCGTTGGTGGACACAACAGACACAGAAGCCCCCTGCACCACGCCGCGTTCTTGGGCTCCACTACTCAATTCCTGGGAAATGGCCTACAAGGCTATGGACGACATCTGCACACATAGATGACACAGGGGCATGACTAGGTGTACTTGCCACTCTACAGAGGTGGGCTGGGGTGCCACATGGCCTGCCTTACGGAGGGACCTTGCCTACGGAACTCGCCATGGCCTAGGGAAACCCACAGCCCACCTCCCCCACCCAGACCCCTCCACTGTGCGCAAAGTCAGCAGAAAGCGAGTGTACTCACCCCCTTGTGGCTGCTGTGATGCCCTCAAGCGGCCATCCAACTCCGGGTACGCCACCGCCAGAATCCTGAACATCAGGGGGGTCATGGTGCGATGGGCACCCCACCCACATTGGGAGGCCATCCCCAGCTGAGCCTCCGCCGTCTTCTTGCTCCAGCGGCGAATGTCCTCTCATCTTTTCCGGCAGTGGGTGCTCCATCTGTGGTAGACCCGCAGGGTCCAGACTTCCTTGGCGATGGCACGCCAAATATGTTTTTTATGGTGGGCGCTGACCTACATGATTTGTACAGGGGGAAGAGAAAGTTATTACCAACTGCACCATCAAAGTGATTGGCCCCCATCCCTACCCTTGCCATGTGGCACATGCACTCACCGTTGTTTCATGCACGCCACACTCTCCCCCCTTCCTTCTTACATCCACCCCTCTCCACACAGGCATAGCCCATACATCATGCTCCCAGTGTACTTACCTGTTGGTCTGGATGACCGTAGAGTAGCGTGTACTAGGGGAGGACCCCATCCACGAGTTTCTCCAACTCCTCCGATGTGAAGGCAAGGGCCCTTTCCCCAGACACTCGAGCCATTGTCTCTTCCAGACCGAGGTCACAGTAGCACTTGCAGTGTAGGTCCTCTCCTGTCGAAGATCAGGTATCGAGTGATTGTACAGATAGAAAATGGCGGTCACGTCCGCAGCGGTGCGTACCGTCACCGCCGGCGTACATCGTCATTGGCTCCTGGGACCCATAGGGTCCAATGTTAACCAATGCAGCATTGCGCCGTGGTCTTTGACTGCCTACCGCAACAGTGACCAACTCCAGCGCAGTTACCTCACATCCCATTGTCCCACTTTAGAGGTCAGGCAGCCGCCATTTCAGGGGCCCACATGGCTTCATTTTCAACTGCGTCACACATACCTAGGCCTAGTCTCAACACACATACAGGCCACATTTTGATTATGAATGGTGTTCTGTGTAGGCTGTGGGTACGTACCTCTGAGTTGTTTGACTCTGTGCTCGCTGTTGTCCTGCATAGGCACCGTCCGCTGGGACATGTGAGGAGATGGCGACATCCTCCGGTGTACTGACCATTGGTGGACCTGTCGACAATTGAGGAAAGACATGTGAAAATCACATACAGGCTTGACCGTGCCACAATCCAGGAACTGTGTACCCAGTTAGAGCCAGACCTGATGTCAGCTATCCGCCATCCCACAGGAATCCCCCTCAAGTGCAGGTGCTGTCAGTGCTCCATTTCCTTGCAAGTGGGTCATTTCAAACAACAGTGGCCATAGCATCAGGGATGTCCCAGCCTATGTTTTCCAACGTGTTGTCCAGAGTGTTGTCTGCCCTGCTGAAACACATGCGGAGCTAAATCGTTTTCCCTCAAGTGGAGGATTTGCATACAGTGAAAGGTGATTTCTATGCATCTGTGTGTGTCAAGGTGTGCAATGGGTGGGTGACCGTGTACCCCAGTGCTAGCATTCCTGTGTGGGAACCTTGTGTGATGATGGTTTAGGGGGGTGTATGGGTATGTGCAGTGGGCATGCTTTAGTGATTGGTGTCCATGCTTTTTTGTTGCAGCAGGGCTTGGTGTTAGGATGTGTGGTTTGTGATAGTGGGACATTTGTGAGGAGTAGGAGTGATGGGGTTAGGGTGAGGGTGGGAGTATGTGATGGCATGCAGGTAGGTTGGGGGATGTAATAGTAAAGATTTGACTTACCAGAGTCCATTCCTCCACCTACTCCTGCGAGGCCCTCAAGATGCAGAATCGCCAAGACCTGCTCCTCCCATGTTGTTAGTTGTGGGGGAGGGGGTGGGGGTCCGCCGCCAGTCTTTTGGATCACCAGGTGGTGCCTGGAGACCACGGAACGCACCTTCCCCCGTAGGTCATTCTACCTCTTCCTGATGTCCTCCCGATTTCTTGGGTGCTGTCCCACTGCGTTGACCCTGTCCACTATTCTTCACCATAGCTCCATCTTCCTTGCAATTGAGGTGTGCTGCACCTGTGATCCTAATAGTTGTGGCTCTACCCGGACGATTTCCTCCACCATGACCCTGAGCTCCTCCTCCGAGAACCTGGGGTGTCTTTGCCATGCCATGGGGTGGTGTGGGTGATGTGTGGGGTGATAAGTGTACTGATATGTAGTGGCGTGTTGTGTGAGGTGCGTGGAAGTTATGTGGGTGATGGTGTTGTGTGCTTGTGGATGCTAGTGTTGTTGATGGTGGTGTCTCTCTCTGGCTTTCGTTCGTGATTTGTGGTTGTAAGGGTTTGTGGGTGATGTGGGTGTGTGTTTTATATTTTATTGAGTGTGTGGGAGTGGTGTGTGTATGTGTATCAGGTGTGTGTATTTTGAATTGTCCAATGTGGCTGTGTTTTGTAGATGTGTGTGTATTTTGAGCGCGGCGGTGTGTACCGCCAATGGAATACCCCGGTTGAAAGACCGCCGCGTGGATTCGTGGGTCGTGATAGTGTGGGCGTATTTCTGTTGGTGTGACGGTGGAGGATTTGTTTTCGTCAGTTTATCACTGACCTTTCGTGTGGCGGACTTGTGTGGGTGTCTGAATTTTGGCGGATTCCGAGCTGTGGGTCATAATAAATGTGGCGGAATTCCGCGGCCGTGGTGGTGTGTTGGCGTCTTCTGCACGGCGGTAAGCGGCTTTTAATGCCAATGTTGTAATGAGGGCCTTCGTTTTTAAATACAGAAACATGAATTGCGCACATTGCGGATTTCAACAAGAATATGCAAATGCCATGAAATGATCGCGTACACTGCAAACGATCTGAAACATCAATCTCAATTGCGGGAATTGAAGTGCACGCCTTGACGATTCGAATTTCACAATGTAAATGCCATGAAATGGTCGGGCACAATGAATATCATGAGTTAAGCACAAGAAATGAATCGCGAGTCTTGCCGATTCGAAAACCACCATGTAAATACCATGAAATGATAGCACACACTGAATATCACGAGTTCAACACAAGAAATAAATCACGCGTCTTGCCGATTCGAATGCCACCATGTGAATGTCAAGAAATGGTAGCGCACAATGAGTATCATGAGTTCAACACAAGAAATGAATCACGCGTCTTGCCGATTCGAATGTCACACTGTGAATGTCAAGAAATGGTAGCGCACAATGAATATCACAAGTTAAGCATAAGAGATGAATCGCGCATCTTGCCGATTCGAATGCCATCATGAAAATGCCATGAAATGGTAGCGCACCATGAATATCATGAGTTAAGCACAAGAAATGTATCACGCATCGTGCCGATTCAAAAGCCACCATGTAAATGCCATGAAATGGTAGCGCACAATGAATATCATGAGCTAAGCACAAGAAATGAATTGCGCGTCTTGCCGATTCGAAAGCCACCATGTAAATGCCATGAAATGGTAGCGCACAATGAATATCATGAGTTAAGCACAAAAAATGAATCGCGCGTCTTTCCGATTCGAATGCCACCATGAAAATGCCATGAAATGGTAGCGCACAATGCATATCACGAGTTAAGCACACAAAATGAATTGCGCATCTTGCCGATTCGAATGTAAGCATGCAAATGCCAGAAAAAGACAAGCGCACATTCACACGCACAAGGTAAAATCTTTTATCATGGAAATTAGGCCCAAGAACTCGAAAGCCTTCGAGCATGGGATCGGGGCCCAGCCCGATCTCCGTCTTACCGCCCTGATCAAGAATCACCAACAAAGTGAAGGGCAAGGCCTGGAAGATCATAGTAGGCCTCCGGAAGAGGAGCTCAGGATGTTGCTGCTGCTCTGCACCAGGACCTCTGAATAGTGAGCACGTGGAGCTGGGCTGGCTCCCTTATATAGAGTCTTCGCCCAGCCCACAATCCACACCCAGTCATGCTGCAGAGAAAGCTTCTAGAAGACCCTGGAAAGGGACCACACCCTGACACACTCTGAAAGCCTGCAGCAATACATTGCAAATGAACAGTATTTGTAAGCACCTTGAATATAAGTCTTCAGGATTAAACTCTGCAATGCAAAAGGTTAAACAACAGCATCTCTGCATAATGCATGAATTACGTTATCTTGTAAGTGCCGGGCTTTTGCATTCCAGTCGCCCGTAGTGCGTGCACTGCCCTGATGTTGACAGTACTCCCCTCTCCCAGATGCGCTCTAGGGCCTGGCTTGCCTGGATTGAGACAATGAAAGCGTCTCACAAGTAATGGAGCATGAACATCAGATGCTGAAACCCATGAGTTACTTTCAGGGCCATAACCTATCCATGAGATTAAGTACCATAGGTTACGCCCTCTCAGTTTGGAATCCAACACCTTCTTGACTTCGTATTCCACTTCCCCCTGTACCAGAACTGGAGCTGGATGAGGACTGCTTTTCTCAGAAGGGATGTGTGGAACACTGGATGAATACGCAATGACCTTGGTAATTGCAGTTTATAAGTCACAGGATTGATTTTCTGAGAGACAGTGTAGGGACCTATGAATTTGGGATTAAACATGTGCTTTTTCTTGAAGTCTATATGTCTTGTAGAAAGCCACACTTTATCACCTGGTTGATACTGAGGTCCCTCGCAATGTTTCTTGTCATAATGCTTTTTGTATTTTTGTTTGGCCTTTTCTAAATGCTGTTGAATCAAATTCTGGGTTTAGTGAAGGTGTTGAATGGTTTCCGACACAGCTGGTGTAAGAGAACTTTCTTGAGGGATTGTGATGGGCAAGGTGTCAGGATGATAGCCAAACAAGCCAAAAAAGGGTGTAACACCAGTGGAAGTGTGAAATGAGTTATTGTAGGCTAACTCAGATAACCAGAGCATTGATGTTCAAGAATGAAGTACTTTTTCAGTGTAAGCAAGGAGGTATTGCTTCAAAGTCTGATTTAGTCTCTCCATTTGACCATCTGTTTGAGGATGATGGCTAGTAGATAGTGTGGACGTGACTTGAAGTGTTTTGCACCATGTTTTCCAGAAATTGGAGGCAAATTGTGACTCTCGATCAGAGAGAATCATTTTTGGCAGCCCATGATAACGGACCACTCTATTTAGTAAGATGATCGCCAGTTCGCTGGAGGTGGGCAATCAAATGTCCATATTTCGTGAGACTATCTACTACCACAAGGATTACTGAATGTTGTTGGACCACTGGTAGCCCTGTAATGAAGTCTAAAGAGATGTGTTCCCAAGGTCAACATGGAGTTGGGAGTGGAAGCAACAACCCTTTCGGTTTTGAATGACTTGTCTTGATGCAAGCACAGACTTCGCAGTCGTTTACCGTTGTTTTGACGTCTTTTGTCAGAGTAGGCCACCAAAAGTAGCGTTGAATTAATTCAAGAGTTTTAGGAGTTCCTGGATGACCTGCCGTAGGTATAACATGCAACCAATGAAATACTAACTTGCAAAGCTTGGTAGTGGGCACGAACAAGCGAGCATCATGGAAAGATAGCCCTTGCTTGATTGACCTTTTGGGGTCTGCTTGAGCCCATGTCTGCCATTTCTCAATGGTGAAGGAATTATGGATATCTTCATCTTCAGTTTTTATGATGCATAGGACTTTGTCTGGAGCGATGATAGCTCTGGAGGGCTGGACTGCTTGCACTGCGGTAGACTCTTGGCGGGACAAGGCGTCAGCTTTGCGATTGTCTTTACCAAGACGGAATGTTACCACCAAATCAAATTCGGCAAAAAACAGCATCCAGCGTAATTGCCGAGGAGTCAAAAGTCTGGCTGAAATCATGAACTGGAGATTGCGATGATCAGTATATACTGTGACAGTGTACTTGGCACCCAACAAATGATGTCTCCATTCTTTGAAGACATCACAAATCGCCAGAAGCTCTTTCTCCGCAATGACATAGTTTTGTTCGGCTTCATTCAGCTTACGAGACATGTAAGCTACAGGATGAAGTTGGCCAGTGTCTTTGCTTCGTTGTGACAAGACTGCACCAATTGCCACATCTGAGGCATCGGCTTCCACTATGAAGGGACGATCCACATCAGGGTGAGTCAAGACTGGGGTAGTGGAAAAAGCTTCCTTCAAAGTTGAAAAGGCTTGGCCAGCTTCTGGGGACCATACACATTTTTCTTTCTTTCTCAGTAACTTAGTGATTGGAGCCACTGTCTGAGAGAAATGGTTTATAAACCTGTGGTAAAAGTTTGGAAACCCCAGGAAACATTGTACATCTTGGACAGTCTTTGGAGTGGGCCAATCAGATACAGCTTGTACTTTCTTTTCTGCCATAACCATACCTTGAGGGGTAAGGATGACCCCTAAAAACTCAACTGTGGTAACATGAAACTCACACTTGGTTAGTTTGCAATATAAACGGTGCTTTGAGAGCTGCAAGAACTTTCTTGACATATAGTACATGTTCGTTTTTATTGTCAGAGTAGATCAGAATGACATCGATGTAGTCTAGTGCAAATATGTTGAGATACTCACTAAGAATGTCATTCAGGAAAAATTGAAATGCTGCTGGAGCATTGCACAGACTAAAAGGCATGACGGTGTATTCAAAGAGGCCATATCTTGTCTTGAACGCTGTTTTCCATTCATCGCCCTCTCTCATTCTGACCAAATGATAAGCACCTCTTAGATCGAGCTTAGTGTGGATTTTAGCTTTCTTTACTTGTTCCAGCAAGACCAGAATCAAACCCCTATAGTCTTGATGTTGACCTTGTTAAAACACCTATAGTCAATACAAGCTCGAAGAGCTCCATTTACTTTAGGGACAAAAAACAAAGGAGAGGCTGCAGGAGACTTAGAAAGGTGGATGAAACCATTCTCCAAGAATTGATCTAGATACTTTCGTAAATGTGGTTTTCATGTTCTGACAGGGCGTATACACGACAGCTGGGAAGTATCGCCCCTGGGATTAGATCAATTTGACAGTCATAAGTTCTATGAGGAGGCATGTTTTCTGCTTCCTTTTCAACTAATACATCTTCATAGGATGAATACTGCTTGGGCAACTTAACTTCTTTCTCCGCTGCAGTGGCTATGTAAGAGCTGCCAACTTTGGTTACTTGAGACTTTTGGAAGCATTTTTCCTTACATAGATCTGAGGAGAATGTGACCTTTCTTTCTGCTCAATTAATCTCAGGATTGTGATGAGTTAACCAGGGTAAGCCAAGGATAATTCCATATTGAGGAGCATGGATCACGTCAAGGATGAGTTTCTCTTTAAGTTTGTTTCTTTGGTTCTTCCCTTCACAGGTCACAGACAAGGGGACAGTCTGAAGAGTCACTGGGCCTCCTGTCAAGAGTTTTCCATTGACTGCTTGTATTATTTCAGGAGTCTTCTTCTCGATGCATGGGATCCCCCATGCGCGGACCAATTGGGCATCAATAAAGTTCCCGGTAGCCCCAGAATCCACAAGGGTCTTCTTGAAATACTTATTTTTCTTTACTTGAACTTTTATGCCCAACTTGAGATGTCTAGATTGTGAAGGGTCCACAGTGACGCCCAAGAGCAACCCTTCTTTACATCTTGGGTGATTTAGTTTTCCAGCTCGACTTCTGCATTGGCTGCAAGTTTCTTGACAGGACCTCATTTGCTCTTTGGTTTGATTGGACATTCTTTGGCAAAATGACCCTTGCACCCACAAAAAAGACATTGTCCATTCTTTCTATGTATGTCCTTTTCATCTTGGGTCAGAGGCCTCCTGATTGTACCGATTTCCATAGGTTCTGGCGTTCGTTCTTTCTGAGTCCTTGATTCTCTATTATCGTGAACACGCCAGGAATCTTTCTCAGTCTTTTTGCGTGTTCCCTTTCGTTGCGCTAAACGATGATCCAGTCTTAAAACAAGGTTTATCAGGTCTTGACAGTCTGTAGGCTGCGAGTGTATTTGAGCTACAATATCTTTTAGCTCCTCCTTGAGTCCCTTGTAAAACAAGGCCGCTTGCTTTTCTTCAGGCCGGTATGTCTTGGCTACCATCTGATTAATGTTAGCTAAATATGACACTAGATCCTGTTTACCTTGTTGCAAGTCTAATAATTCATGATCTGCTGACAATGTCACAGTTCTACGATCAAATACTCTTTCAAACTCACGAACAAAATGTTTCCAATTGTAAAGCAGGGGACTGTCTTTACGCACAAGAGGAATAGCCCAGGTAGCTGCATCCTGAGACAGGTATGATAACAAGAAAGCTACTCTGGATTGGGCATCAGGGAAAGTGTGTGGTCGGCAGGTAAAATACAGTTCCACTAGAACCAGGAAAGATTGCGCTTTCAAGGGGTCGCCTGCGAAACGTTCTGGAGGAGCTAGGGGAATGGCCAAAGGAACGTTGAGGGAAATGTTCGTAGGAGGATTACCTCCAGAAGCCTGAGAAGAAGGACCAGGCCAAGACACACCTAAGGGATTTTGTTACTTTTTTATTATTAACTTTATAACTTTATTTCGGCTATAAGCCATAAAAGTTGACAATACAAGACATAACATGATTAGGAAACATAGCACTTTAAAAATTATAAGAATATAAACAGCATTGTTTTTAAACATTTTTGTTTTTACGAGATCTCACGGCGTATAAAAATATTAGATCGTTAAAATTTGGCTTCAATCAATTAAAATTTATCAAACTAAATAAATATATTCTTAAAACCAAGTTATTAAAAACACGCGATTATAAGAATTCTAGTTCATGTCTCCTATGTATTTTACAAGAACCTCACCACTGGGGAACCAATTTTGTCATTTATCTCAGTTATCTGGTATAAAAAAGAGAAAATTACATAATTAATTTTTAAGAACCCTAGATAAATAGTGAGGTCACAGGATTATAAAAACATACAGTTCATCATTATTCTTTAAATCTACAAATCCAAACCCTTGAGGCTTTAACTTCATCCGGTTAAAAACTGATATATTAAATGAATATAGTCTAAAAACAATGTGTTGGGATTACACGTTTATGATAATTCTTTTGTTCTTATTGTCCATGCACTTCGCAGGTATCCCACAACAGAAAAAACTATTTTATCATTTGTGTCAGTTGTTAAGAGTCGTAATGCCGAATTCCATTCCCTTATCCCGATTGCCCTACATAGTGGAGAAATCCACTTTTTCCTAGGTACCAGATATCTAGGGCAGAAAAACCTAAAGTGCGCGAGTGTCTCTTTTGTCTTTTGACAATGATGGCAGTATGTTGAATTACGGTCCTCCGGTCTCCATTGTGCTGTAAATGTCTTGAGCGGAAGGGTCCCTAGTCTGAACTTAATAAATAGTGTTTTAATGTAGGGAGGATTTACATTATCCATGTAGGTCTCAAACTTGGGGCTACATTTGTGGTCTAAGAACTGCAAAGTCAGACTACCATGATTTTTTAACCAAATTTGAGTCAGAATGATCTCCCAGTAGCGCCTTTTTACACGTTCCTTTATTTCCTTTGCCAAATTATGGGGAGCACTCCACACCTCCTCCATTTTGAGAAGTTTGCACGTGTCTCTGATGTGTCTGAACCAAGGGATCTTTAGTACTCTGTCATTTGCGAGAAATTCATCTAGTGCTGTATGAAGAGTGGACCGGCCCTCTGAGGTCCAAAGACGAATCCAATACATTCTAGGTCTTAATGCAATTTCATTGTGTATTTCGTTTAGGGCTAAGTCAAATCTGAGCGGAGTGAGAGGGGTGCTCATCGGCAACTTCAGGAAGTTCCAAATAAACCGGTTTTCTACCGTAGTCAGACACCTAGAGTTGGTGTGTCCCCAAAGCTCAGCACCATAAATTGAGGCCGTTACTGCCACTGCTTTGTAGACGGTGATTGCAGGTGTTATCTCCCCTTCACAAGTATTAGCTATTTTTCTAGTTATCACTATAGACCTGTGCCTAAGTGCTGTCAGACTCTTCTTAATCTGTGCCGACCAGCGTTGGTCGTCACTTAGCCTAATCCCCAAATAATCAAATTGTCTGACTCTCTCCACTAGTTGGCCTGCTATCGTCATTTTTCCCCTAAATAGTTTATGTGGGTTAAAAGCCATGAACTTAGATTTTGTTGGATTAATTTCAAGGCCTCTGTTGGAGCAAAAATTATAAAAAGTGTCCAATTCATATTGCAAGCCCATAGGTGTTCTTGAGATTAGTAAGGTGTCATCGGCAAACACTAAAATAGGAATCGGGGTTCCAGCTAATCTTGGGGCATCATGATTACAGTGTAACAATTGGTCCGCAGCATCGTTTATGTAGAGATTAAACAATGTTGGTGCCAAGATGCAACCCTGCCTAACCCCTCTATTGACGGGTATGGCTTCCGTTAGGTCGCTACTATCTGACCAACGTACGTGAGCATAAGTCCCTTCATGTAGATATCTAATCAGTCTTAGAAGTTCGCTATTGGGAGGATAACTCTCCATAACTTTCCATAATGTATCCCGAGGTACCATGTCAAAGGCAGCTTTTAAATCGATAAAAGCTACATACAATTGGTATTTATTGAGTGACAGGTATTTCCAACAAAGGAGGTTAAATCTAAATGCCTGGTCTATTGTGCTCACTCCTCTTCTAAAGCCTCCCTGAAATTCGGAGAGAATTTGGGAATCCTCTATCCATGTCTGTAGTCTGTTCAGCACTTGCTTAGTAAAGATCTTTTGGCTAACATCAATAAGACTGATAGGCCTATAGTTGTTGGGTTGTTCCCTTCGCCCTTTCTTGTAGATAGGGACTATGACTGCTCCTTGCCATGTAGTAGGGAGTCCTCCCCCCCTCAGTATCTCATTACTAAGTGCATTTAGATACAATGACCACGTTGTTGGACGCAAGAGATATAGATCTCCTGGGATGCCATCAAGACCAGGGGCCTTTCCCTTGCGTGTAGATAGGAGAGCCTCTGTTGTTTCTTTTAGGGAGAAGAGGTCCAGATCAAATTTGGGTGGTATTATACTCTCCCACATTAAGGTATTGCCAACCGGATCGTTAGGTTTTAGTAGGGGTGTACTAGTACTATTGGTATGTGGTTTTCTATATATATTTGAAAAGTGCGTCATCCACGTTTCTGGTTGGATAACAGGGTAGCTTTCCATTTCTTGGGGGCTACTTTTGTCTGACACTAATTTCCAGAATAGATTAAAATCCTTCTCCTGGAGCGCCACAACCATCCTATTCCAATTCCTATTCGCCCATTCTTTTTTTGCGTTTTTAAGTACATCTTTATATACAGTCCTGCTCTTCCTTATCTCTCTATAATTCCCTTCTTTAAGTGCTCCCAGTAACTGTACCTTAGCTTGACGGCAAGAGTTGGAGAACCACCTTGGGGTTTTAATCACAGTCTCTATCCGCTTCCTTATCGTCTGGAAATGAGGTTTTAATCGGGTGATCAAGGTATTGTGGAGATAGACCAAGTCTACCGATTTGATATTTATGTATTTCAGGGGAGAAAGTGTTATTGCAACTGATCTATAGATCGCTAGCTGGAAATTTACATCACTTTCAACTCGATCCCATTTCACATTTTTGCGATCATTGGTCCTAGTGAGGGCACTATTTGAAGTCCACAATGACAGTGTCTTAGAACTGAATAAGATAGTGGTGAAGGAGGTGCTTAAGGCTAGATGGTCACTATCAGTACGAGGGAGAACTATCATGTCAGTTAGGGATTTCCAGAGGGCGTCATTTACTAAAACATAGTCCAGGTGGCTAGTGTATGTGCCTCTCCTATATGTAGGTGACGCCGGGTTATCTGATCTGGTATTCCCATTTACTATTCTTAATCCCTTAATTTTCATTAGGTCTTCTAGTAGTTCTGAGGCTCCTCCTTCTTTCTTGGATGTAATTTGTACCGGCCCTGATCTATCCCATGAGTCTGTGAGTTGAGTACCCTCTTGCTGATTGCCATCTCTGTGATTTAATTTCATATTAAAGTCGCCCGCAACAATTAGGCCCCGTCCATTAGGTAGGCAGTTAAGAAAGTCTACTAATGAGCTCATCTGGACGGTCTGGGTCCTTTGGGTGCCAGGTCTAATATATAAGTTTACAATTATTATGTTAACAAGACCTTTAACGGTACTGATTTCAACCGCAACAGCTAGTAAATCCCTTATAGGGGATACTATCTCTTTTACTTTTGGGAACAGATCGTGTTTTAACCAAATTATCAGACCTCCTGAAGCCCTACATGATGGTGATGGAAGTGCAGCCTTCTGGAAGGTCCAATAGCCTTCTCTATTTATTACAGATGGCGCCCATGTCTCCTGTAATAAAATGATGTGGTGTTGGTCTATAAGTCTACACCAGTCAGGATTAGCTGTTTTCTGAGTCAAGCCTGCCACATTCCAAGATAGGATCTTAATCGGTAAGTCATGGTCATACCCATTTCCTGGTAGATTTTCCCTAATCTCATATAAACTAAATATTTCTTGCTGGGACTTCTCCTTTGGCGAGCCACTACAATATGTTTTAGGCTCTGCTCCCAGGATATTAAATAAGTCATTTTTTGTGTTATAAGGGTCGGGGTTGGGTATGCCATCGCTCCCAACTTCAACGGCGGGAGCTTCAACGGCAGAGGCTTCACGTCAATCTATGTCTGAAGTATGGCTATGCTTTCGATCCCTTCTCTGCGGGCAAGGATACTGGGCCATTATAGTGTTGATTCTCTCTTGTGGGAACCGATTTGTCAATGATTGAGGAATTCTATGAAAGAGTGTCATTTGGGAAGAGGTACCCGGTCTCATTCTTTCCTCAAGTGCCAAAAGGCCCTTGACTAAATTCTGACTGGTCAATTTTATTCCTATGAGATCTGATGTTGGACCTGTTTTTGTGAATCTCTGCGCCATGACTATATCGTCCCTTATAATGGATCTACACTTCTTTGTCCTTCTTATCCAATGTATAACTTTATTTTTAAGAGATTCCCCTTGCTCAAATTGGTCTTTGCTTAACTTGGGAACGTTTGTTATATAAATATCATAATCATTATGTCTAATCTGATTTTGGAGATTATTTCCCAAGAAGCGTTTGGAGCTTTTATCTAAGTGTCCTTCTCTGTGCATCTTCCAATTAGTCCCTGTGTCCAAAGGTGGATTGTAATTATTATGAACACACGCTACAGGAAGTGCATTATTGCCCCCTTGAGTAATCTGTGTTACCATTTCGACCCATTGACCCTTACACCTCTGTGGGATGGGTGGTTCCGATATTACAACTGACTTTGGCAAGGAGTTAGGGTCTACTTTTTGTGATGTCTTGCTTATGTACCCAATTACTGCAGATATGCCGTCCAGCTTCTCATATATCATGTGGGTGAATGATGTTAGATGTTCTCTAAGACTTAAGATTTCATCTCTTATCTGTGCTAACTGGAAGTCGGCTAGATGTTCTTTCTGAGTAGGTATGACTGGAACTGGCTCCTCAGTTCCTCTTAGGGTGGTTCTCTCTGATTCAGCTGGCGATGGTAGAACAAGGGGTAAGAAGCGATTATTGCAGTTTGGCAGGGGGGATACACCATCTTGCTGGTTAGGCAGATTTAATTTAGGGCTCTCTGTTGGATTCTTATGAATTTCTAACTTCCTAAGTTCTGTGCTGGAGCCTTGGGGTATAGATATCTGCGGGTCTCTATGCACAGGAGCGAAGAAAGATTTTATATCGTTAGAGGAGGAAGGAGCATCTTTCCTACGAGATTTTGAGGGTTTAGTGGCTAACAAACTCTCCACTTCCTCTATAAGATTGTCAATTTGGGTGAGCGTGCAATTTTCGGCCGCGTGTCGAGGTGCTCTTTTTGCCCTTCCCTGCTCAGTAGGATTACTGGTAGCTTTCCTTTTTCCCATCTTAATAAGATATTAGCCTAGAAAACGTTATAACTAAGGCAAGAGGGAGAAATTATGAATACCTTGGCTAATGTATTCCAGAAGCCAATAGGCCCTAATTAAAAAGTAGTGCGATATGGGTGCGGTTGTTTGTACTTTAATAAACCCTGGCGCAGTGCTTTTTAGGGGGCATCACATTTGAACCTACCTAATTCGAAATGTTAGGGGGGTGGCCCTGCCCTGGCTCTTCCTGGCAATGACGGGCAAGGACGGGCCCGCCCTTGGCCCGGGCTTTGCCCGGGCGCCGCCCGCGCGCGTCCCGCGACGGCGGGAGCGCGATTGAAATTTAAAGGGCTCCTGCCCTCTAACTGGCTCCTGGTGTCCCGGCAACAGTGCGCTTCCCGCGACGGCGGGAGCGCGATTGAAATTTAAAGGGCTCCTGCCCTCTAACTGGCTCCTGGTGTCCCGGCAACAGTGCGCTTTTTGTTACTTCTTCTCTACCTTTTCCTGTAACTGACTCACTCTCTCAGCTAGGTGAGCTGCTATATCTTTTGAGGACACCACCTCTGCTTGGAGCTGCGTGATAAGCTTGACTAGCTCGTCCAAGGTGGCCATGCTGAGAACACACGCAAACCAGGAGGATAATTAATTTGTGGGCTCACTATTCTGTTTGAGTCACCAGATCCTCGGGGTCTGCGCACGCTCCCAACATGTCAACCACATGACAGCTCCAATACTCTGATTAGAATGTCACAGAGTCTAAGAAAGACCAAGTGGGGAAAAGGGGATTAGGTAGGGAACAGCTGGGTAGGAGACCTGTCGGAAAGCAAAAGGTTAAAACACATAATATCAAGATTATATCATAATATTCTTTACTAGACTATGATTCTAAGCATTTTCATACTGTAACCATGGATAACTTAAGCATGAACTAAATAACTAGGCCTCAAGACGTCTGGTTACCTGGGAAGGAATTAAGAATGATTAATACAACTTCTCAATGAATCTCTTAATGAAATGTTACACATTGATTAGAAACATAAGAACCCTCTAGAATTATGTTTTCAAAATCAAACATGGTCTTTTTGCATGAGGACAAAGAAATAATCTGAACTTTTTCTGGAACAAAATAGGAGTTGTATTAAGGGACCTATTATGCACATATAGGGGGTCATTCTGACCTCGGCGGTAAAAGGCTCTTACCGCCGGTCAGAAGTCCGCCATTCTACTGCCGCGGCCGCGGTAAACCGCCACGGTCATTCTGACCCACAACTTCCAAACCGCCAAAAACCCGACATCCACGGAAGGCCGCCTCATCAGCGGTCAGCGATAAACTGGAGATGACCAAACCTCCACCATCACGCCAACACAAACACGCCCATGCCATTACGACCCACGAATCCATGCGGCGGTCTTTCAACCGCGGTATTCCATTGGCGGTACACACCGCCGCGCTCAAAATACACACACCTTTACAAAACACAGCCACATTGGACAATTCGAAATACACACACCTGATACACATACACACACCACACCCACACATCCAATCAACTATAAAACACACACCCACATCACCCACAAACCCCCACTACTAGAAATTCGGAGAGAAGGCGAGAGAGAGAGAGAGAGAGCACAGCTATCGCAAACCCCAACACACAGAGGAACACAACATCATCACCCACACTACATCCACGCACAAAACACCACAGACCACCACACACACCACACTCATCACCACAAACACCACCCCACACCACCCCATGGCACCCCAAAGACACCCCAGGTTCTCCGACCAAGAACTCAGGGTCATGGTGGAGGAAATAATCAGGGTAGAGCCCCAGCTATTCGGCACACAGGTGCAGCACACCACAATAGCCAGGAAGGCGGAGCTATGGCAAAGGATCGTCGACAGGGTCAACGCTGTGGGACAGCATCCCAGAAACCGGGAAGACATCCGAAAGTGCTGGAACGACCTACGGGGGAAGGTGCGGTCGATGGTGTCAAGACACAACATCGCTGTGCAGAAGACTGGCGGCGGACCCCCACCCACTCCACCCGAATTCACATCATGGGAGCAAGAGGTCTTGAACATCCTGCATCCTGCGGGCCTCGCTGGAGTAGGCGGAGGAATGGACTCTGGTAAGTCTAATCCCAAATACTTCACCCCCCCCCAACCACCAGCATGCCAACCCGCACCCCCACCCTTACCCCCAACCCCCCAGCACACATCCTCCCTGCCAATGTCTCACCAGCACAACCCACCCAACACAACACCAATCCCTGAATGCCAACACAAACCATGGACACCCATCACCCAAGCATGACCACTGCACATACCAATCCCCCCCCCAAACCACCCTCACAACTCCTCCCACAAGGGAATGCCAGCACTGGGGGACAAGGGCACCCACAAATCGCACGCCATGGCACACACAGAAGCAATAACCATACTCTTTTACCCCTGCAGGGCCCGAACGCCAACACACCGGCCAGGAGGGTCCAGATTTGTCCATCCCGCCCCCAGAACAGGACCCCAGTGATGACAGCAGCTCTGTCGACCTAGAACCTGATGACCAGCCCGGACCATCGGGGACCTCTGGACAGTCGGTTCCCCACACACAGACACAGGCCACAGCAGACCCAACCCCCTCTGGGAATACCAGCACAGCTCCCACCCAGCGGGCCCATGCCTCTGTCTCCAGGACGCGTCAATCAGCGGTGTGTCCGCCACTACAGGGCACCCAGGCTGACCCACCACCCCAACAACAACAGGGACCTGGGGGCAGTGGTAGTGGGCACACCGTCCAGGGGACAGAGGCCCGGGGAAACAGGGCAACTGGGAGGGCTGCTGTGCGAGAGGGGGTTGACCGGCCCAGGGAACCCACTCTCCAAGAGGCCCTCACCACCATCATGGGAGCATACCACCGCTCCCAGGAGACGATGGCGACGGTACTGGCCAGGTTCCAGGAGATCCAGGCACAGCAGGAGGAACGGTACATGGGGTTCAGAGACGAACTCCGGCACATCGGTACCGCAATGGGGACCATCGTCCTGGCCCTCAACCAGATAGTCACCACGTTGCGGGACCATGTGGCACCCCAAAGGGCCCCTGTCACCAGCCCGGACGACGAACAGCCTACCACCTCCGCCGGCGCTAGTGGACAGGAGGCCACCACACCACGACAGGCCACCAGAACCCCACCTCCTGCTGAAGATCAACCACCCCGCAAGCGGAACCTGAGATCACACAAGAAGACAGAGTAGGATGCCAAGACCCCCGCCAGCCTAAGATACCCCCTGATGTCATCCCACTGTCCCACATTGTCACCCTGTCCAACCTTGAACTGCCCCTGCTCCATCCTTCCACAGGCATATGGACATTGCACCTGTGCTACTGAGAACTGGACTCTGCCATGGACATTACTCCACCCCCACCCATCACCGTTTTACTATCATGGACCTATACGCAGCACTTAAAATAAATCACCAGTTGCACTTCAAATGTCAGGAGTCTGCTTGTATTCTTTACAAATGTATTACACATAACGGTGCAATAATGTTCATTTACATTGTGATGACAACATACCAGTGTCAATAAGCATTAGTCCATGGGCAAACAAAGCAGAAGTCACGCTGTGGGTCATACAGCTCTGAAAAGGGAAGGGAAAGTCAAAAATCAGTGAAAAGGAACTGGGGGGAAACACAGAAAGTAGAGATGCAGGAGGCCAGAAGTAAATGTAAAATGGCGTGGGTGATTCTTACCTGGGTGCTACTGAAAATACTGTTGTATAACTGTGTCCCTGTTGTCCGTGTCGTCCCCGTCGTCTTCCTCCTCTTCACTCTCCACAGGCTCCACAGCTGCTACAACACCACCATCTGGACCATCCTCCTGCAGGAAAGGCACCTGGCGTCGCAATGCAAGATTGTGAAGCATACAGCAGGCCACGATGATATGACACACCTTCTTTGGTGAGTACATGAGGGATCCCCCTGTTATATGCAGGCACCTAAACCTGGCCTTCAGGACCCCGAAGGTCCGTTCTATAATCCTCCTAGTTCGCCCATGTGCCTCATTGTACCGTTCCTCTGCCCTGGTCCGGGGATTCCTCACTGGGGTCAATAGCCAAGGCAGGTTTGGGTTAACGAGAGTCACCTATTAGCCACACACGGTGTCTCTGTAGCTGTTCCATCACATAAGGGATGCTGCTATTTCGCATGACATACGCGTCATGCACTGACCCAGGGAACTTGGCATTTAGATGGGAGATGTACTGGTCAGCCAAACAGACCACCTGGACATTCATCGAATGGTAACTTTTTCTATTTCTGTACACCTCTTCATTGTCTTTCGGGGGTACTAAAGCCACATGGGTCCCATCAATGGCACCAATGATGTTGGGGATATGTCCAAGGGCATAGAAATCACCCTTCACAGTGGCCAAATCACCCTCCTCAGGGAAAACAATGTATCTCCGCATGTATTTCATCAGGGCAGACAACACTCTGGACAAAACCTTAGAAAACATAGGCTGAGACATCCCTGATGACATGGCCACTGTTGTCTGAAAAGACCCACTTGCCAAAAAATGGAGTACTGACAGCACCTGCACCAGAGGGGGAATCCCTGTGGGTTGGCGGATGGGGGACATCAGGTCTGGCTCCAGCTGGGCACACAGTTCATGTATAGTGGCTCGGTCAAGTTGGTATTGAAGTATAATATGTCGTTCTTCCATTGTCGACAGGTCCACCAGCGGTCGGTACATGGGAGGATTCATCCTTCTCCTTGCAAGTCCCAGCGGACGGTGCCTAGGAAGGACAACATGGAGCACAGAGTCAAGCAACCCTCAGGTTCGTTCCCACAGCTTGCACAGTACACAAATCGCTATGCATTGAAAGGCTTGTATGAGTGGCAATGCAAGGCCTAGGCCTATGTGACGCAGTAGAAATCATGCCATGTGGGCCCTTGAAATGGCAGCTGCCTGACCTGTGAAGTGTGACAGTGGGATGTGAGGTCACTGCGCTGGCGTGGCTCACCGTGGAGGTAGGCGGTCGAAGACCGCGGCGCAAAGCAGCATTGGTTAACATTGAACCCTATGGGTCTCAGGAGCCAATGACGATGTGCGCTGGCGGTCGCGGTACGCACCGCCGCGGGCGTGACCGCCATTTTCTATCTGCTTAATCACTCGAGACCTGATCATCCACAGGAGAGGACCTATACTGCAAGTGCTGCTGTGACCTCGGTCTGGAAGAGACAATGGCTGCTGCGACTGGGGAAAGGGCCCCTGCCTTCACTTCAGAAGAGTTGGAGAAACTTGTGGATGGGGTCCTACCCCAGTATGCCCTACTCTACGGTCCTCCAGACCAACAGGTAAGTACACTGGGTGCACGTTGAATGGGCTATGCCTGGGTTGTGTATGGTGGATGTAAGATGGTGGGGTGGGGTGGGGAGCGAATGAGGAGTGCAAGGCACGACAGATGAGAGCATGTGCCACATGGCAGGGTTGGGGAGGTGGGGGCAATCACATCTAACATGCAGAAAAATGTTGAAATTTTCTTTCCCACCCTGTACATGTCAAATAGGTCAGCGCCCATCAGAAAGTCGACATTTGGCGTGCCATCGCCAAGGAAGTCCGGGCCCTGGGGGTCCACACAAGACGGGGCACCCACTGCCGAAAGAGGTGGGAGGACATCCGCCGCGGGACCAGGAAGACCGCCGAGTCACTGCTGGGGATGGCCTCCCAACGTAGGAGGGGTGCCAGTCGTACCTTGACCCCCCTGATGTCCCGGATCCTGGCAGTGGCCTACCTCGAATTGGATGGGCGCGTGAGGACATCACAGCAGACACAAGGGGGTGAGTACCAGCACATACTGCTATCTTTACGCACAGTGGAGGTGCCTGGGTGGGGGAGGAGGGCTGTGGGTGACATTAGGCCAGGGCGCTTTCTGTAGTGTAGTCCCCTCCTTTACGCATGGCCCTGTGCCCCCGCCCCCCACCTCTGTAGGGTGCCAAGTACAGCAATCCATGGTCCAGCATCACCCATGTGCGCATATGTTGTCCATAGACCTGTTGGCCTAGTCACAAGTACTGAGTATTGTACCCCGATTGCGCGGCGTAGTGCATGAGGCTCCTGTGTCTGTCCTCTCCGCCAACGGTGTTGACAATGCATGCACTCAACCTGTTTTTATTTCTCCCCCCACCCTTTTTCTTTGTCTTCTTGTGCATGTGTGCATTAGCATCATCAGGCGGAGGAGAATTGGCATCGGAGCACGAGGGAGCTGCAACTCACAAGGCCCCGGTGGGCCATGGTACAGACACCGAGGTCACCAGTGATACGGAGGGCGAGGGGAGCACCACAACGGGGACCTGTGGTGACACCAGCGACACCGACACGTCCTCGGAAGGGAGCTCCCTAGCGGTGGCGGCAACATCCGGGCCCCCTGCCTCTACAGGTACAGCCGCCAACCAGCGCACCAGCTCCGCCCTCCCAGCAGCCCCTCAGCCTTCGCTCCGTGCCTGCTCGCCCAAGAAGGTGGGCATCTCCTTCGCCCCAGGCACATCAGGCCCTGCCCCTGTTACCCCTGCTGCCCTCAGTGCGGAGGTCATTGACCTCCTACAGACCATTATTGTTGGGCAGTCTACCCTTTTGAATGCCATCCAGGGGGTAGAGAGGGAGGTGCATCGGAGCAATGCATACCTGGAGGGCATTCATTCGGGTCAGGCTGCCCATCAACGATCGTTCAATGCTCTGGCCTCAGCACTGACGGCAGCCATTGTCCCTGTTTCCAGCCTCCCTCTTCTAACTGCCTCCACCCTGTCTCTGTCTCCTGTTCCTCAGCCTATCCCATCCACACCATCAGACCAGCCTGCACACACCTCAACACCCAAGGGCAGCTCATCCAGACATAAGCACCACAGATCACACAAGCATTCACCCAAGCAACACCCAGATGCAGACATGCCAACAGTCACTACCACCCCTGTGTCCCCCTCCTCCTCGTCTCCCTCCTCCCTCCCTGTGACGTCTCCACTCACACCTGCATGCACACCACCATCAGCCAGTACTTCCATCACCAGCACACCCTCCAGTACAGTCCGCACACGTGCAGTCACCACCCCCATTGCCATTTACACGTCCCCTGTGTCCTCTCCCACTGTGTCTGTCACCCCCTCTTCCAAGACACACAAACGCAGGCAGCCACCCACCCAACAGCCAACCACCTCACGACAGCCTACGTCACAAGCACCTGCACCCAAAGACAGCACACCTGACTCTCCTACAACCACATCCTCTTCCTCCACTCCCATACCCACTACACTACACCTACCCTTTACATTGGTCCTAAAAAACTTTACCTCTCCAAACTTAACCTCTTTGCCCCACCTGACCCACCCCCTCCATCTGCTAAGAGTCCCAAGAGCACCTCAGCCACCACCAGCCCTGCTTCAAGTGTCACCATTGTGCACGTGTTTTGGAGTCCACCCTTTCCCAGCACAGATACATCGGCCAGCAGCAAGGGAACAGCCAGCCCCCCCCCCCTGGGAAGAGGACCCGTAAAATCAGGGGCCGCCGCAAGAAGACTGACACGGCTGCCCCCAAGGAGCAAAGTCCTGGGCCGTCACCTGCCACAACATCCAGGGGAGGCAAGGGCCAGAGAGCCTCATCGAAGGAGGGCAAGGGCAGCAGGGCGGAGAAGTCAGCCAGAAGGGGCGCGGACCAGGAGGGCCCCACAAACCCCATCCCGGGTGTGAGGGAGGACACCCACGGGCCCAGGACTCCATCACAGAAGGGTCCAGCAACTGCACGGTCGGAGGGCGACTAAGCAGGGAGTCCTGGCCAGGTCTGGCTCCCTTGGATGACTGGACAAGCACCGCTGAAGAGGGCCCCGCCGTGCAGAAAGCCACCGCTGAAGAGGGCCCCGCCGTGCAGAAAGGCACCGCTGAAGAGGGCCCCGCCGTGCAGAAAGCCACCGCTGAAGAGGGCCCCGCCGTGCAGAAAGACACCGCTGAAGAGGGCCCCGCCGTGCAGAAAGGCACCGCTGAAGAGGGCCCCGCCGTGCAGAAAGGCACCGCTGAAGAGGGCCCGCCGTGCAGAAAGACACCGCTGAAGAGGGCCCCGCCGTGCAGAAAGACACCGCTGAAGAGGGCCCCGCCGTGCAGAAAGACACCGCTGAAGAGGGCCCCGCCGTGCAGTAAGACACCGCTGAAGAGGGCCCCGCTGTGCAGAAAGGCACCGCTGAAGAGGACCCCGCCGTGCAGAAAGCCACCGCTGAAGAGGGCCCCGCCGTGCAGAAAGATACCGCTGAAGAGGGCCCCGCCGTGCAGAAAGACACCGCTGAAGAGGGCCCACCGTGCAGAAAGACACCGCTGGAGAGGGCCCCGCTGTGCAGTAAGACACCGCTGAAGAGGGCCCCGCCGTGCAGAAAGGCACCACTGAAGAGGGCCCGCCGTCTCAAGCACCGCTCCGCTGGGCCCTTCCTGTCAAGCACCGCTCCGCTGGGCCCCGCCGATTCAAGCACCGCTCCGCTGGGCCCCGCCGTCTCAAGCACCGCTCCGCTGGGCCCTTCCTGTCAAGCACCGCTCCGCTGGGCCCTTCCTGTCAAGCACCGCTCCGCTGGGCCCCTCCTGTCAAGCACCGCTCTGCTGGGCCCCGCCGTCTCAAGCACCGCTCCGCTGGGCCCCGCCATCTCAAGCACCGCTCCGCTGGGCCCTGCCGTCTCAAGCACTGCTCCGCTGGGCCCCGCCGTCTCAAGCACCGCTCCGCTGGGCCCCTCCTGTCAAGCACCGCTCCGCTGGGCCCCTCCTGTCAAGCACCGCTCCGCTAGGCCACGCCGTCTCAAGCACCGCTCCGCTGGGCCCTTCCTGTCAAGCACTGCTCCGCTGGGCCCCTTCCTGTCAAGCACCGCTCCGCTGGGCCCCGCCGTCTCAAGCACCGCTCCGCTGGGCCCTTCCTGTCAAGCACCGCTCCGCTGGGCCCCGCCGTCTCAAGCACCGCTCCGCTGGGCCCTTCCTGTCAAGCACCGCTCCGCTGGGTCCCGCCGTCTCAAGCACCGCTCCGCTGGGCCCTTCCTGTCAAGCACCGCTCCGCTGGGCCCCTTCCTGTCAGGCACCGCTCCGCTGGGCCCCGCCGTCTCAAGCACCGCTCCGCTGGGCCCTTCCTGTCAAGCACCGCTCCGCTGGGTCCCGCCGTCTCAAGCACCGCTCCGCTGGGCCCTTCCTGTCAAGCACCGCTCCGCTGGGCCCCTTCCTGTCAGGCACCGCTCCGCTGGGCCCCGCCGTCTCAAGCACCGCTCCGCTGGGCCCTTCCTGTCAAGCACCGCTCCGCTGGGCCCCTTCCTGTCAAGCACCGCTCCGCTGGGCCCCTCCTGTCAAGCACCGCTCCGCTGGGCCTCGCCGTCTCAAGCACCGCTCCGCTGGGCCCCGCCGTCTCAAGCACCGCTCCGCTGGGCCCTTCCTGTCAAGCACCGCTCCGCTGGGCCCGCCGTCTCAAGCACCGCTCCGCTGGGCCCTTCCTGTCAAGCACCGCTCCGCTGGGCTCCTTCCTGTCAGGCACCGCTCCGCTGGGCCCCGCCGTCTCAAGCACCGCTCCGCTGGGCCCTTCCTGTCAAGCACCGCTCCGCTGGGCCCCTTCCTGTCAAGCACCGCTCCGCTGGGCCCTTCCTGTCAAGCACCGCTGGCCCATTGGCAGTCCCGGATCTGTGTCGGGCAGGCCTTCACAACGCACTCTGCCCACCATGCCTCCTCCATGACCAGTGGTCTCTGTAATCCACCTGATGGACTGTGGCTTTGCACTCCCCAGGATGTAACAGTGGGCAATCCACCCACTGTAGAGACTTGTGAGACTGTGGCTTTGCACTCCCCAGGATGGCACAGTGGGCAAGCCACCCACTGTAGAGACTTGTGAGACTGTGGCTTTGCACTCCCCAGGATGGCACAGTGGGCAATCCACCCACTGTAGAGACTTGTGAGACTGTGGCTTTGCACTCCCCAGGATGGCACAGTGGGCAACCCACCCACTGTAGAGACTTGTGAGACTGTGGCTTTGCACTCCCCAGGATGGCACAGTGGGCAAGCCACCCACTGTAGAGACTTGTGAGACTGTGGCTTTGCACTCTCCAGGATGGCACAGTGGGCAATCCACCCACTGTAGAGACTTGTGAGACTGTGGCTTTGCACTCCCCAGGATGGCACAGTGGGCATGGTGGACCCTTTGTGGATCTGGGGTCGTGGACTCATTTGGCTGAGGTGCCCCCCCTTCCCTTCCCCCTGAGGTGCCTGTAGTTTTGTCATCTGATGCCCCAGCAGTGTTCTCTCCAACGGACTCAGGTCTCCTGTGTGGGCTTTGCCCATGTGTTGATACACTTTGGCCCACGGACAGTGGAAATTTAGGTGACTGTGCAGGACTTATTGCCTATGTTTATCGGTTTCAAAATTTTCTTACTTGATTTTTTACTATTCATATTGCTATTTTGCCATGACTTCAAAGAACCTCTTATATACATAAATGTTGTTTCTCACTTTAATTATGTCTTTGCATTATTCCGGGGGGTTTGGGTGGTGTCACTGTGACCTGGTGCTCTGCATTGGTGTGTACATAGTTGGGGGGGGGGGGTCGCATATGTGTGTGCCCGTAAGCTTTCCTCCTCCCCCCTCCCCTGTGTCGTAGGTGCAGTACTCACCGTTGTCGTCTGCGCCGGCGTTCGTACTCGTGGTAGATGAGCAGGTAGACAATAGCCGGTAGGATGTGTAATTCGGGCTCCATACTGTCCTCCTTCCTCGTGGAGTGTGTATAGGTGAGCGTTTTCCCGTTCGTAGTCTGTTTCCGCCGTGTTTTTATCGGCGGGGCTCCCGCCCCGGAAAAGGTGGCGGATTGGTGAGTTGTGATAGGGTGGGCGGTACATTGTCTGCCGCCTGGCTGTTGGCGGTGACCGCCGAGCTGTTTGTCTGTCCCGCCGTGGCGGGCGGAGTGTTAAAGTGGCGGGCTGTGTTGGCGGTTCCCGCCAGGGTCAGAATACCTTTTTTTTTACCGCCTGCCTGTTGGCGGGTTGGCCGCCGCTTTATCACCGGCCGCCAGGGTTGGAATGACCCCCATAATGTAACATCTAGAATTCTAACACTTCCGTGCTCAAGACCACCAGTGCAGGCGGTTTTCCACGCAGCGTATTATGACTGCTGGCAGCCCTCCATCCTTTTTTGGACGGAGACCCGCCAGCGGCCATACTGGCGGTTGGCAGAGAAGTGGAGGTTGCTCCACCTCCACTGCCCCGTCATCAGAACACCGCCCACTGAATCACGTCCCATGATTCGGTGTGGCGGTGTTCTGGTGACGTGGTGCTGGCGGTGGAGCAGCCCCTGTGGATCCCGTCCCCTCCCGGAGGATCAACGGACAAGGTAAGTTGATTGTCCATTAGGGGAGGGGTTCGGGGTGTTGTGTGCGTGCATGGGGGTGTGAGTATGTAGAGGGGGTGTGTGAGTGGGTGTATGCATGCAGGGGGTGTTGTGTGTTTGAAAATGTGTGCGGGTCTGTCTGTTTGTATGTCTGTGAGTATGTGTGCATGTATGTCTTTATGTATGTGTGCGTGTATGACTGTGTGTGTGTCTGTTGGTATGTTTTTGAGTATGTGTGCGGGTATGAGTAATGGTGGTGTCTGTATGCGTGTAGGGTGGGAGTGTGTTTCAGTGTTGGGGTAGGGTTGGGGAGGGGGGTCCTGCCACCTTTGGGGGGTGGTGGGTGTGGGGGGGTGGTGGGAGGACTCGGTGTGGGGATGGGGGTGGGGGAGACCCCTATCAGTGCCAGGGAAGGAATTCCCCGGCACTGATAGTGCCTACCGCCATGGATTTCATGGCGGTTCCAAACCACCCGAAATCCATGGCGGTATGGAGGGTCGTGATATCGCCGGCGGTCTGGTGACAGCCGCCAGGCTGAAGACCGAAGTCTCCAGCCCAGCAGTCGTCACTGCCCTGGCGGTTGGAGTGGAGAGGTGACGGATGACCATGGCAGTCATAATTCAATTTTTTTTTCTCGCCGGGAAACCCATGCTTAGTGTCATATCACAGTCACTACTAGTGGACAACACATTTCAGTGTGTACTATATTAGAGGAGTGAGCTACTTATCCTTGTGTAAAACAATACAACAAACACATCACTATGAACACACGATGACACAAACAGTCAGGTGAGGGAGAGACACACATCTGTACACCTACACTGGGCCAGAGACTCATGTAGTGCTACACCCTGCAAACAACCATAAGTGAGCAATCCATAGAAGAAGGAACTCCATAGTATGAGGGGGAGTTGTGTAACAAATACATGACACTACCCTGGTGCTTTGCAAGACATTTGACTCAGGTACTCAAGATTGTCCTGCAAGGCACCAAGAGGCACTTTGTGATAACCATGCAGCTCTTTTATAGGTCTGCAATGATCATGCGTTGAGTAATCCATGACTGAGGTGGCAAAGTTGTCTGATGGTATCAAATGCCCCATTTACATTGCCCCCTAAGGTGGGTAAGCCCCCGTTGCTGACATAATGGCAGGGATCATGTGCTTGAAATGATGACAAAGTTGCGCTATACATGCATTGCCCAACTTTGTTAACACAATCCAGGGAAATAAGGTAGGCTGGTGGTGCCTTGGCGTATCATACATGACACTATGCCGGGGCACAGGTGTCTCCATGGCCCCTGAAATGTGTGACTTTGTGATGCTTGTGTATCACTCACCCGACATCTGACCTGCATTGGTATAATGGTAGGCCATGTGAACTCCATGTCTAGACTCTCGCAGTTACACTTCATTCTGGTTGCCTGCAACATGTCCACAAGCATTGCATGCAGCACACAAACACATCTGATATTGTCATACAAGAGTGGTGAACAGTAAATAGTATGCCAATGGAAGACTCATCAACAGGTCCAACGATCTCGACACCAAGATGGTCGAGCAGATCCTGCTCCCTGGCCACCAGATGTGCCCCGCGATGCTTCAGCTGGTGCTCATTCCTGGTGCTCATGTAGACCTTCTTCAGGTGGTGGAGCACCTTGCCCCACCACAGCCGCCTGGCCTCGGTCCGGTAGCCCTGGATGACCCTGACCCCCATCTCCAGCATCATCAGCAAGCAGTGGGCTACCAGCCACACAAAACCACTCAACTCATCCTCTCCCATCCTGGTCAACATCCCCCTACCAGACATGTTAATACTGGAAAAATGTACACCAAATATGTTTAAAAAATGAATTTAACGGAAACTTAAGCCCAGTAACTAATCCCAACTATCCCAACAGATTAACTAGCCCAGACAGACACCCCTCAGTAGAAATTCAATTATACGCAACTGGGACAGAATGCAGGCAATATTTAACAAAACACGACAGGAGGGACACCACAAGATACAATACACAAGCAAGACATAACCACCAGCTCCAGAACACAACCACACAGTCAAAAAGGCACAGACTGTAATGAGAAAGTGAAACTATACCCACTTTTCCATGCTTGTAGATAGGATTTCCTATTACATTACTTCGAGTCCCTGTGCGTCATGTTTTCAGTTATGCATGTATTTATATGACACATTTGGCATTTACTTGGGTATTTTAGACACATTTTGCATGCGCATCGTTTATATTGCCGCATGACCAGTATGCGTCTAATTAACTGAAAATCAGCATTAAGATGAGTGCGAAGGTGGAATTCACACTAAGGGCCCGTGTCGTATTCGTTGCGTTTGCAGATGTTTTAGATGCATTTGCGTCATTTTTTTTACTCAATTCCTGATTGCGTGTTTTTGTTCCATTGTCCTAAGATGCACCCTGAATCAACATACAAATGACATGGGCTGTGCTGCATTGTGGCATATTGTGTATGGCCCCATGTGGTAGTCCATGCAACAATGTGATGAGGGTGTGATTTGTCTGTTACACTGATGTGTGTGTTACACAGTCAACAGCATGCAAATAGTTGCACGTCATGCATATATATGCATGTGTGACAACAGTGTACCCACATATGTTTGGTAGTCAGTACAATGCAATAGCTCAGATCTGTGATTGTGTATTGTGTTTTCGTATGTGAGGTGTGATGTTGTCATACAGAGCATGATATCTAAAACTACATACACAGTTCAGGCATTGTTGATGAAGGCTGAACCAATGCTCCCTAGATAATGTTCCCCGACAACTGTCTCTGTATGTAGATTTGGAGTTTATGGAGACATGTGTGTGGCCTACATATATGTCTGAAGTGTACATCTTTGGTTCATACTGTGTATGACACACTCTGCCTACATTCCACCCAGATTATGTTTTGACCACAAATGTTTGATTAAACTCATTGCATTTAATAATGGTTGTTGGTTTTGTGTGATGGACCTGCAGCCCTAGCTGCATATGTTCTCATCCATACGGAAGTGCATTCCATAGACGTGTTCGCTCAATGTGTGAGGTCATGGGTACCCTGTGTCATGATTGGGCCCCATGGCAGTGGCAGTACAGATTACCATGGATGTACTGCGCAGGCCCAACTTCTTCTATTGCTTGTAACACCTGGGCAAATCATAATGACCATTGTTACCAATTATGATCCCCCATTGTCACACATGTTCCATGCAGCCATTGCAATTCTCACACTGAGTTGTGACAGTGTTCTGTTCCAACATGACTAACTTTCTTATTTTGGACATCCACTACCTCATGTGTAGGACCCTTGCATACTTCCTATTTGCACATGATATAGTTGTGTTTGATGAGCTATTGAGGAACAAGTTGGCAACATGGTTGTATAAGATATGTTGTGGTCCATAGAGTGTGTCCTTCAGTTGTCACATACCAGTAATGAGGCTATTAGTGATGTATGTGATGGTGACAGTACAATCTTACACATTATATATGATGTTGCAACAATACTTGACAGATTCATATTTGCAACATGCTCCCTGAGGTTAGACTTACAATCCTATGGTTTATGTAGTGGAGATTGAAGAGACCAAAGCTGGATTGGTTGTATAAGTGAAGTGTTTATTTACAAATTTGACAAGGTGATTTAAGTGGTTCTTAAGTGAAAAAGTTCTATACTGTCAGAGTCACCAGATCCTCGGGGTCTGCGCACGTTCCCAACACGTCCACCACTGAACAGCTCCAAGACTCTGATAGATAAATCACAGAGGCTAAGAGACTTCAAGAGGGGAAGAGGGGATTAGGAAGGGAACAGCTGGGAAGGAGACCTGTAGTAAGAAAAAGGTTAAAACACACAATATGAAAATTACATCTCATGAAATCAATACTAGACTATGACTCTAAGCCTAGTCATTCTGAAAACATGAACAACCTCAGAATTAGGCTTAAAATGGCTAAGTTTCAAGATGGCCGGGTACCTGTAAGGGAATCAAGATGGATTGAATGAAACTTTCAAATTCAAGTACTTTCCTTTACATGAGAATCAGGAAAACATTCTTAATAAATTCTAAACCAGTCATATGAATCCTTTTTTGCTACTAGGACCATGCAATATTGCATCTAGAAACTCTGGTCTTCTGTGTTCTCTTGAAATGTTTCAACACGAATTGCGCACATTGCAGATTTTCATATAGATAGTAAACACCATAGAAGGATTGTGCACCATGAATAACACAATATGGATTCAGGAAACAAATCACACAATTTGTCAACTCGAATATTACCTAATAAATGTCTTAGAATAATGGCATACAATGAACAATATGAATTAAGCTCGAAGAGAGAATCGTGCGTCTTGCCGATTCGAGTGACACCATGTAAAATTTCAAGAAATGGTAGCACGCAATGAATATCAAGGTTAAATCACCATTAAACGAATCGTGTGTCTTGCCGATTCGAGTGCCACCATGTAAATGTCAAGAAATGGTAGCGCGGAATGAATAACAAAGACAAATCATCATGAAACGAATCGCGCATCTTTTGCCTATTCTTAAGCCACCATGTAAATGTCAAGAAATAGTAGCACGCAATAAATAACAAAGTCAAATCATCATGAAAACGAATCGTGCGTCTTGCCGATTTGCAAGCCACCATACAAATGTCAAGAAAAGGTAGCGCGCAATGAATAACAAGATCAAATCAGCATGAAACGAATCGCGCGTCTAGATGATTCGTAAGCCACCATATAAATGTCAAGAAATAGTAGCGCGCAATAAATAACAAAGTCAAATCATCATGAAAACGAATTGCGCGACTTGCCGGTTCGCAAGCCACCATACAAATGTCAAGAAAAGGTAGCGCGCAATGAATAACAAGATCAAATCAGCATGAAACGAATCGCGCGTCTTGACGATTCGTAAGCCACCATATAAATGTGAAGAAATGGTAGCGCGCAAAGTAATCTGTTAATCATTAAAGAATTAGACCAAGAATATGAAAGTTCTCGATAACGGCGTCGGGAGGTCAGCCCAACCATCGTCTTACCACCCAGAACAAGGATCACCAATGAAGAATGGAGGGCAGAGGCCTGGAAGATCAAATAGGCCACCGGGACAGGAGCTCAGGAAGTAGCTGCTGCTCTGCACCAGGACCTTTGAATAGAGAGCACTTGGAGCTGGGCTGGCTCCCTTTTATAGAGTCTTGGCCCAGCCCACAACCCCACCCAGGCATGCTGTAGGGAAAGTCTCTGGAAGGCCCTGGAAAGGAACCACACCCTAACACACTCTGAAAGCCTGCAGCAATACATTGCAAATGAACAGTATTTGTAAACACATTAAAAATAAGTCTTCAGGATTAAACTCTGCAATGCAAAAGGTTAAACAACAACATATCAGCACAACGCATAAATTACGTTGTTTTGAAAGTGCTGGGTTTTTGCATTCTAGTCGCCAATAGAGCGCGCACTGGCCTGACAGTACTCCCCTCTCCCAGACGCGCTCTAGGGCCTGGTTTGCCTGGATTAAGACGATGAAAGCGTCTCACAAGTACTGGAGCATGAACATCAGATGCGGAAACCCATGAGTTACTGTCAGGACCATAACCTTTCCATGAGATTAAGTACCATAGATTACGCCTTCTCAGTTTAGAATCCAACACTTTCTTAACTTCGTAATCTTCTTCCCCTTGTACTAGAAAAGGAGCTGGATGAGGGTGGACCTTTTGGACTGCCTTCTTCAACAGGGAAGTGTGGACCACTGGATGAATCCGTAAGGATCTGGGCAATTGTAGTTCATAGGTCACCGGATTGATTTGCTGGAGGACAGTGTAAGGACCTATGAATTTGGGATCAAACATGTGCTTCTTCTTGAAATCTATATGTTTTGTGGAAAGCCACACTTTGTCACCTGGTTGATATTGCGGTCCCTCACAATGTTTCTTGTCTTAAAAATGCCTTTTGTATTTTTGTTTGGCTTTTTCTAAATGCTGTTGAATCAGTTTCTGGGTTTGATGCAATTGCTGAATGGTTTCTGACACAGCTGGAGTAAGAGAACTTTCTTGAGGAATTGTGATGGGCAAGGTGTCAGGATGTTAGCCAAATAAACCAAAAAAGGGTGTAATGCCAATAGAAGTGTGGAATGAGTTATTGTAGGCTAACTCAACTAACCAGAGCATAGATGTCCAAGAATGAAGTGCCTTTTCAGCATAGGCACTTAGGTATTGTTTCAAAGTCTGATTTAGTCTCTCCGTTTGACCATCTGTTTGAGGATGGTGACTAGTAGATAGTATAGATGTCACTTGGAGTGTTTTACATCATGTCTTCCAGAAATTGGAGGCAAATTGCGACTTCCGATCGGAGAGGATAACTTTTGGCAGTCCATGATAACGAACCACTCTGTTCAGTAAAATAATTGCCAATTCACTAGAAGTGGGCAATTTCTTACAGGCAATGAAATGTCCATATTTCGTGAGACTATCTACTACCACCAGAATTACTGAATGCTGTTGAACCACTGGCAGACCGGTAATAAAGTCTAAAGAAATGTGTTCCCATGAACGACTTGGGGTTGGAAGTGGATGTAACAACCCTTTTGGTTTTGAATGACTTGTTTTAGTGCGAGCACAGACTTCGCAGTTGTTTACCATTGCTTTTACATCTTTTGTTAGGGTAGGCCACCAAAAATAGCGTTGGATCAGTTCAAGAGTTTTAGGAGTACCTGGGTGACCTGCCGTAGGTATAACATGCAACCAATGAAACACTATCTTGCGAAGTTTGGTAGTGGGTATGAACAAACGAGTGTCGTGAAAGGGTAGTCCTTGCTTGATTGACCTTTTGGGTTCTGCTTGGGCCCATGTTTGCCATATCTCAACAGTGAAAGAGTTGCAAATTTCTTCAAAGAAATCTTCAGTTTTTATGATACATAGAACCTTGTCAGGAGCAATGATAGCTCTGGAGGCTTAAAATGCAGGCAACGTGGTAGACTCTTGGTGGGACAAGGCGTCAGCTTTGCGATTATCTTTACCAGGTCGGAAGGTTACTACAAAATCAAATTCGGCAAAAAACAGCATCCAGCGTAATTGCCGAGGAGTCAAAAGTCTGGCGGGACTCATGAATTGAAGATTACGATGATCCGTATATACTGTGACAGTGTATTTGGCACCCAACAAATTATGTCTTCATTCTTTAAAGGCGTCACGAATCGCCAGAAGCTCTTTTTCAGCAATGACATAGTTCTGTTCGGCTTCGTTCAACTTCCGAGACATATAAGCTACAGGATGGAGTTGACCAGTGTCTTTATTTCGTTGCTATAAGACGGCTCCTATTGCTACATCTGAAGCATCAGCTTCCACTATGAAAGGTCAATTCGCATCAGGATGATTCAAGACTTAGGCAGTGGAGAAAGCTTCCTTCAAAGTAGAGAAGGCTTAGTCAGCTTCTGTGGACCATTCAAACTTTTCTTTCTTTCTCAATAGCTTAGTGATTGGAGCCACTGTCTGGGAGAAATGATTTATGAACCTCTGGTAAAAATTAGCAAACCCAGGAAACATTGTAGATCACGAACAGTCTTTGGGGTGGGCCAATCAGATACGGCTTTTACTTTCTTTTCTGCCATCACCATACCTTGAGGGGTAAGAATAACCCCTAAAAACTCAACTGTGGTAACATGAAACTCACACTTGGTTAGTTTGCAATATAAATGGTGTTTTCGAAGGGCTGCAAGAATTTTCTTGACATGTTGGACATGTTCGTTTTCATTGTCTGAGTAGATCAAAATGTCATTGATGTATACTATGGCAAATATGTCGAGGTACTCTCTAAGAACGTCATTCAAGAAAAATTTAAATGCTGCTGGAGCATTACACAGACCAAAAGGCATGACGGTGTATTCAAAAAGGCCATATCTTGTCATGAACGCTGTTTTCCATTTGTCACCCTCTCTCATTCTGACCAAATGATAAGCGCCTCGAAGGTCAAGCTTCGTGTAGATTTTTGCTCTCTTTACTTGTTCCAATAAGACCGGAATTAGGGGTAAAGGATATTTAATCTTGATGGTGACTTTGTTCAACCCCATACACGTTCAAAGTTCTCCATTAGCTTTTGAAACAAAAAAAAAAGGCGAAGCTGCAGGAGACTTAGAGGGGCGAATGAAACCATTCTCCAAAAATTGATCTAGGTATTTTCGTAAATGTTGATTTTCATGTTCTGACAGGGCATACACACGACAGTTGGGAAGTATTGCACCTGGGGCTAGATCAATTTGACAGTCATAAGATCTATGATGAGGTAGGGTCTCTGCTTCTTTCTCATCAAATACATCTTTGTAAGATGAATACTGTTTGGGCAGCTGAATTTCTTTCTCCGCAGCAGTAGCTATGTAAGAGTTGCAGACTTTTGGTACTTGAATCTTTTGGAGACATTGGCCCTCATTCTAACATTGGCGGGCGGCGGTCGCCGCCCGCCTGGCGGGAACCGCCATATGGCCGCTCCGCGGTCGAAAGACCGCTGGGGCCATTCTGACTTTCCTGCTGGGCCGGCGGGCGCTAGCCAATATAGCGCCCGCCGGCCCAGCGGGAAAGGGTCCTGCAACACTGAAGCCGGCTAGGCAGACAGTGAAAAGCATACTGGGGCCCTGTTAGGGGGCCCGCACTACCCATGCCAGTGGCATGGGCAGTGCAGGGGCCCCCAGGGGCCCCAGGACACCCGTTCCCGCCAGCCTGTTCCTGGTGGTAAAAGCCGCTAGAAACAGGCTGGCGGGAAGGGGGTCAGAATCCCGCTGCTTGCAGCGCCGCCATGGCGGATTTGGGCAACCGGGGGAAATCCGGCGGGAAACCACCGGACCCGGTTTTCTGACCGCTGCTTTACCTCCGCGGTCAGAATGGCCCAGGAAGCACCGCCAGCCTGTTGGTGGTGCTTCCGTCATTTTAGCCCTGGCGGTCTCGGACCGCCAGGGTTAGAATGACCCCCATTGTTCTTTACATAGCACAGATGAGAACATGATTTTTTGTTCTGCCCAATTGATCTCTGGATTGTGATGAGTTAACCATGGCAAGCCAAGGATAATCCCATATTGGAGAGCATGGATCACGTCAAGGATGATTTTCTCTTTATGTTTCTTTCTTTGATTCTTATCTTCACAAATCATCGACAAGGGAATAATCTGAAGAGTTACTGGACCTCCAGTCAAGAATTTTCCATCGACTGCCTGGATGATTTCTGGAGTCTTCTTTTCAATACATGGGATTCCCCATGCACGAACCAATTGGGCGTCAACAAAGTTCCCAGAAGCCCCAGAATCGACTAGAGCTTTTTTTAAATAGATATTTTTCGTCACCTGAACTCTTATTTCCAGTTTAAGATGTCTAGATTGTGAAGGGTATATAACAAAAAGTATACTGTTCCAAGAGTGTCTGCCTATGTTAATCATCACGGGCAATTAGTGTCATCAGGAGTACCCTCAAGCATCAATTACGATGCTGAGCATCATCATCGGGTTGACTCCTCGCCGGACCGGCACTGCAATATCCGACGGGCCACCACTCGAAGGTGGTAGGCTCTATGACCGAAAATGATGTTACTGATCAAGTAGAGTCAGTGAAATGTGATAATGTGTGGTGATAAGAAAGGAGAGTAAACGGTGTATTAAAATTGGCTCTGAACACCAAATGTCTTTAATACTATATGTAGGAGTCAGGCCAAGATTAAAAAATTGAATCAAGGAGTCTAAAGGGGAGTAATGTGCCCCACACTCCTTAACATAAAGTGAGGAAAGGAGGAGAACTGCTCAATCCTAACATTAAGGGGTCGACATGTTTCACGCCTAAATGGTCTGTTAAAGATCCAGCGGCGTTTCTTCAGGACCTTAGAAAAGATAACTTCTCCTTAAAAACAAATAACAATAAGTGCTGGAAGGTCACTTACAGTGTATGCATTAAATAGTCGCTGTCAGTCGTCTATTAGGTCGCCCTGAAATAAAGAAGACACACAGACAGACATAGAGAACAGCAAAATATGCATTGATATATACAGGTGAGTCAAAAAGCCCAGTATCAATACAATAAAAAATCAATTATCGCTCAAAAAACGTGATCAAATTCATTCAGCATGGAAAAGAGGGGCTTACCATCCCATTTTGAGAAAGGGCCTCATGAGGACGCTAAAATCCCGACCAGAGACGGAACCGCTCTATCAAAGGTAAGTAAAGAAGAGTACAAAGTATAGACAAGGGACCAATTAAGTCAAAAAGTATTATTAAACAAGTCTGATCATACATTTAATCTTGTCACATAGTCCAAAACCACTTTGTCAAAAATGTAGTATGAAGGTGGAGTTCGGTACATCACCCCAACCTTGAACTACAAGTGAGCTCATGGCCCACACTAGTCTATAAAAACAGATAGTCGACATGCAAGCATACAGCCATAGACAGAAAAGTCCCGTCTATCTCAAATGTCCAATGCCCGGGGAGTGAGAGTACAATGTCGATCTTATTTTACCGCTAAGCGAATCGTGGAATATGCTGTGTCGCGTGTTTGTGTAAGTAAAAAGGAATTAGCCATATATTTTTAGCGAGACCGCTTGTTCGCGAATTCGCGGGTGAGTGAAAAAGAAAACAGTCAAGCGATAACCGCTGCAACTGCCTCTTCGTCACTGACTTACTTGAGAATGGTCGCTGGTCAGCACTGCACCTACCCTGGGGCGCGTCCCCGAAGACAGGAGAAACGTGAAGCCGGTGTGTTTTAAGGCTTCGTTAGTTCAATCGGCAGTGTCTCTCACGAACGACACTAAAGAGGGACACACAATAATATGAGCAAGTCTCATGAAAAATGGCGGCCGCCATATTGGAGTGGTTTTTAAATGTTCACAGTTGACGTCTCGAGCTGCGCTCTAGAGTGGAGTCTATTTCACTCGACTCAAAAAAACACAACAAAACACAAAAACATTTCTGGCTCAGACCATAAAATTGTTGTATTCGGTCTAGAGGTAACAACTAGCTCTTCCTGATAATTGTTCTGGAACCCATTAGTAAATAGTACCAAATCGAGTGTCTCAGGATTATTATGACAGTACTAAATAAGGTTCTAAAAATTTTTTTTCTGAACATTCGTTCTGGGTTGTCAAAATGATTCGTACTTATTATTATCCTGTACCCTATTAGAAATGATACCATATTGTTTGGATCAGAATTACTGAGACACTGGCAAACAGTTATGAACTAGAGAGACGGACAGGTCGTGGGAACAAAACTGTACGTCATATCAAATGGTAAACGATCTCTCAAAAACAGAAATTTAACTATCCCACTAGTAGAACATCCTAAAGATGTCTCTTAAATAACAGGTCAGTTCAGAAAGAACATGTACAGAACTGAGTTTCTGTACCGAACTTCAGTGTCCGTCATAAGGCAGTTACGATGAAAGGGTGCACCATGGGATCTCGTCATTTAGACCTGTGTCAGCTGTTTTTAATTTGTAAATCCAGCGTTGTTCAGTCCTCAATAGAAATCTGGGATCACCATCGTTACGTCTGGGTACTTGTAGAACAACCCACCAAAGGTCATTAGGACCGTGATTCGCTTCTAAGAAATGTATGCTCAGTTTTGTAGTGATTCTCGAGCATCTAATGTTGCTACGGTGTTCGTTAATACGTAGTTTGACTGGTCTAGTCGTCATACCTACGTATTGTAGATCACATGGACAAGTTATCAAGTAAATGCAGTTCCGGGTGTTACAATTCGTATGTTGGGTCAATCGCCATGAACCTACATGTTTCAGATTTAGAATGTCTACCTTTTTAGTTAAGGGACAAACATTGCAAGAACCACATGGATAATGTCCGGAGACAGGAGGTAAATTCCATAGAGTGGACTGCTCATGTGGTTTATCGTATACAAATGGTCGTGTATGGATCACCATGTCTCTGATATTCGGAGATCTTTTGAAAGAAAACAATGGTTTATCCAGAGGGACCCCTCCGCTCTGTAGAATGGTCCACCGTTTATTAATACGTTTTTTAAGGGTGTTGGACAGCGGGGTATAAGTAGATACACAGGTCAATCGTGTTAGGTCGTTCCGTGTAGTAGGTGCCAGTAAAGCATCACGGTGGTTTTTGCGGGCTCTTTTATAGGCCGGCTTAATGACCTTAATAGGATAGTGTCGTTCCTGTAATTTAGTTTTTAATTCATCTGCTTGTCGTTCAAACGCTTCTATCGTAGAGCAATTCCGGCGTAGTCTCAAAAACTGGCCAAAAGGTAGGTTGTCACGTAAAGCTCTCGGATGATGGCTCTCATAAAGTAACAGGCTATTCCGATCTGTAATTTTGTTAAAGGTATCAGTGACCAATTTACCTTCCACAATTTGAATTCTTAAATCGAGGAACGACACTTGTGTGCTAGAGACATGAGCTGTGAACTTTAGAAAAGAATCTAAAGTGTTGATCCAGTTGATAAATGGGTCAACTGCCTGTAGGGGTCCTTGCCAGATAATCAAAATGTCGTCTATGTAACGACGCCATAACTTGATGTTGTCATGAAAGGGATTAGTAGATGGTAAAATGAAGAGTTTTTCAAACTGAAACATGTATAGACATGCCAGGCTAGGAGCGAAAGTGCTACCCATAGATGTACCTCTTATCTGATGATAGAGTGAGTCTTCGAATTGGAAGAAGTTTTGTGTCATAGCCAGGTCAGCACAGTGCATTATAAAGTGTACCGGGGTCGGGGAAGTCCAAGATTGATGGAGAAGAGCGGACTCGACCACCTGCAGAGTTGCTGCCTGGGGGATGTTTGTGTATAGAGATTCAACATCTAAAGTAATCAAAACCTCGACCCGTGTAGATAAATTGATAGTCTCTATGAGATTGAGGACATCTTTAGTGTCCCTCAGATAGGTACTCGAACTCTTAACTAAAGGTTGCAAGAAGGTGTCACAAAAAGTGGAGAGTGGTTCCAGAAGTGAGCCAATGCCTGATACTATGGGGCGACCAGGCGGGGGTAAGGTCCCTTTATGGATTTTAGGTAAGCAATAGAAGTAAGGGATCCGGGGGTGACTGGTAGTCAGAAAATCAGCTTCCTTAGAAGTGATCCAAGCGTTAGATTTTGCCTCATTAATCATACGTATGATCTGGGACTGTAGATTGTCTGTAGGGTCCCGTTTTAGAGGTGCGTAGTACGTGGAATCACTTAACAAGCGAAGACATTCTTGTCTATAATCGGTTGTATCCATAATCACAATGGCCCCTCCCTTATCAGCTGGCTTAATTACTATAGATGGATCTCTCGATAGAGTTCTAAGAGCTTCACGTTCTGGGCCAGGTAAATTCACAAATGGTTGTTTAGGCATAACCTGGTCAAGATCAGAAAGGACAGCTTTTTCGAAAGCCAAAACTTCACATGGAAGAGAGTGTGCTGGGGGCATGAAGGTAGAAGGTTTTTTTAGGCCTGAGTCGTTGACGGGCACAGGTTCGGGTCGATCTTTAAAGAAAAAGTGTAGTCGAACTTTTCTAAAAAATTGAGATAATTCACAATTTAGACGGAAGAGATCTTCCTGGGGGGTTGGCACGAAACCTAAGCCTCTATTCAGGACTTTTAATTCGTGTTCTGACAATTGCCTATGAGACAGATTCACCACTAAGTCTTTGGAGGAGCGGTCTTGTTCTGGCTTCTCGTGATCATCTGTGGTTCCTCTCGTCCCCAATGCACTCTTCTGCCTCTTCCTCTCCTTCTGCCTCTGCCTCTGCCCGGGCCGCGGCCTAAAAAAGGACCGTATGGTGGCATCGGGCGGGGCTGGAAAAATGGATACGGAGGTTGCCAAAACATCGGTTGGTTATGAGGGTACTGAGGAAAGTTGTAAAAAGGTTGAGACAAACCTTCATCAGTACTCCATCCGTCTGAAGATGAGCTACTACTATAGTAACGTGGTTTCTGTTTGTTAAAAGTTGTTGACTCATCTGATGATCGAGATTGAGTATCTGTTTCAAAGTCATCTTTGATGTATGGATACACCTTCTCCCGTTCAAACTTGCCTATATCTTTTTGGAGTTTGGAAATTTTCTGCTGAGTAAGGAACTCTTTCGTATCACTAAGTTCAGCATTAATTTCCGAAAGGCGGCTCTTAAAAGCCGCTAACGTCACTGTGGTTTTGATGGAGCTTTCTACACAATTAATCTGAATAGTAATAGATTCAGCTAGTCGTTTTGAAGTGTTGATAATCAAAACCAACCAGTCGCGGGTTATCTTTTCTAAGGTCCTGAAGAAACGCCGCTGGATCTTTAACAGACCATTTAGGCGTGAAACATGTCGACCCCTTAATGTTAGGATTGAGCAGTTCTCCTCCTTTCCTCACTTTATGTTAAGGAGTGTGGGGCACATTACTCCCCTTTAGACTCCTTGATTCAATTTTTTAATCTTGGCCTGACTCCTACATATAGTATTAAAGACATTTGGTGTTCAGAGCCAATTTTAATACACCGTTTACTCTCCTTTCTTATCACCACACATTATCACATTTCACTGACTCTACTTGATCAGTAACATCATTTTCGGTCATAGAGCCTACCACCTTCGAGTGGTGGCCCGTCGGATATTGCAGTGCCGGTCCGGCGAGGAGTCAACCCGATGATGATGCTCAGCATCGTAATTGATGCTTGAGGGTACTCCTGATGACACTAATTGCCCGTGATGATTAACATAGGCAGACACTCTTGGAACAGTATACTTTTTGTTATATAGGCTTATATGTAGGGAGCACGTATACTGGACCTTTAATTCTCCCAGTCCCTCTTTCTTTTTAGATTGTGAAGGGTCCACTGTGACACCCAAGAGCAACCCTTCTCTGCATCTTGGGTGTTTTAGTTTTCCAACTCGACTGGTGCACTGGCTGCGACCTTCTGAACTGGACCTTGCTTGCTCTTTGGTTTGATTGGGCAATCTTTGGCAAAATGACCCTTCCGCCCACAATAAAGACATTGTCCATTTTTTCTGCGTAGGTCCTTTTCATCTTTGGTCAAAGGTCTTCTGATGGTTCCAATTTCCATCGGTTCCGGCGTTCTTTCTTTCGGAGTCCTTGAGTCTCTGTTATCATGAACACGCTATGAATATTTTTCAGTCTTTTTGCGCATTCCTTTACGTTCTGATAAACGATGATCAAGTCTCAAGACAAGGTTTATTCATTCTTGACAGTCTGTAGGTTGTGGGTCGATTTGCGCTAAGATATCTTTTAGTTCCTCTTTGAGTCCCTTGTAAAACAAAACGCTTGTTTTTCTTCAGGCCAGGATGTCTCGGCAACCAGCCGGTTAAGGTTGGCTAAATACGACACTAGGTCCTGATTCCCTTGGCGTAAATCTAATAATTCACGATCTGCTGACTGTGTTACAGTTCTACAATCAAAAACTCTCTCAAACTCACGAACAAAATTTCTCCAGTTGTACAACAAGGGACTATCTTTACGCACAAGAGGAATTGCCCAGGTAGCTGCATCCCCAGACAGATATGATAACAAGAAAGCTACTTTAGACTGGGCATCTGGGAAAGTATGTGGTCTACAGGTGAAGTGTAGTTCCACTTGAACCATGAAAGATTGCGCTTTCAAAGGGTCACCTGAAAAACGTTCTGGGGGAGCTAAAGGAATTGCCGAAGGGACATTGAGGGAAATGCTTGTCGGATTACTTCCAGAAGTCTGAGAAGAAGTATCTGGCCAAGACACACCTGTGGGACTTTGTTCCTTCTTCTCCACCTTATCTTGTAACTGACTCACTCTCTCAGCTAGGCTAGTTGTCAATTCTTTGGATGATACCACCTCTGCTGGAGCTGGGTGATAGCCTTGACTAACTTGTCCAGCGTGGCCATGCTGAGAACATCCACAAACCAGGAGGATAATAATTTGTGGGCTCACTATTCTGTCAGAGTCACAAGATCCTCGGGGTCTGCGCACGTTCCCAACACATCCACCACTGAACAGCTCCAAGACTCTGATAGATAAATCACAGAGGCTAAGAGAGTTCAAGAGGGGATTAGGAAGGGAACAGCTGGGAAGGAAACCTGTAGTAAGAAAAAGGTTAAAACACACAATATGAAAATTACATCTCATGAAATCAATACTAGACTATGGCGGTCATTCTGACCGCGGCGGTCGCCGCCCGCCAAGCGGTTCCCGCCGAAAGACCGCTCCGCGGTCAAAAGACCGCGGCGGGCATTCCGGCTTTCCCGCTGGGCCGGCGGGCGACCGCCAGAAGACCGCCTGCCGGCCCAGCGGGACAGCCCCTTCAACAATGAAGCCGGCTCCGAATGGAGCCGGCGGAGTTGAAGGGGTGCGACGGGTGCAGTGGCACCCGTCGCGATTTTCACTGTCTGCCCAGCAGACAGTAAAAATCTTTGTGGGGCCCTGTTAGGGGGCCCCTGCACTGCCCATGCCAGTGGCGTGGGCAGTGCAGGAGCCCCCAGGGGCCCCACGGCACCTGTTCCCGCCATCCTGGTTCTGGCGGTGGACACCGCCGGAAACAGGCTGGCGGGAAGGGGGTCGGAATCCCCATGGCGGTGCTGCAAGCAGCGCCGCCATGGCGGGTTCCCTGGGCCAGCGGGAAACCGGCGGGAAACCGCCGGCTCCCCTTTTCCGACCGCGGATTTACCGCCGTGGTCAGAATCGCCCAGGAAGCACCGCCAGCCTGTTGGCGGTGCTTCCGCCGCACTCCGCCATGGCGGTCATGGACCGCCAAGGTCAGAATGACCCCCTATGACTCTAAGCCTAGTCATTCTGAAAACATGAACAACCTAAAAATTAGGCTTAAAATGACTAAGTTTCAAGATGGCCGGATACCTGTAAGGGAATCAAGATGGATTAAATGAAACTTTAAAATTCAAGTACTTTCCTTTACATGAGAATCAGGAAAACATTCTGAATAAATTCTAAACCAGTCATAAGAATCATTTTTTGAGAATGGATACTAGGACCATGCAATATTGCATCTAGAAACTCTGGTCTTCTATGTTCTCTTGAAATGTTTCAACACGAATTGCGCACATTGCAGATTTTCATATATATATAGTAAACACCATAAAAGGATTGTTCCCCATAAATAACACAATATGGATTCAGGAAACAAATCACACATTTTGTGAACTTGAATATTACCTAATAAATGTCTTAGAATAATGGCATACAATTATCAACATGAATTAAGCTCGAAGAGAGAATTGTGCGTCTTGCCAATTCGAGTGCCACCATGTAAATGTCAAGAAATGGTAGCGCGCAATGAATAACAAAGTCAAATCATCATGAAACGAATTGCACGTCTTGCCGATTCGCAAGCCACCATACAAATGACAAGAAATGGTAGCGCGCAATGAATAACAAGATCAAATCAGCATGAAACGAATCGCGCGTCTTGCCGATTCGTAAGCCACCATATAAATGTCAAGAAATGGTAGCGCGCAATGAATAACAAGATTAAATCTGCATGAAACAAATCACGCATCTTGCCGATTCGTAAGCCACCATGTAAATGTCAAGAAATGGCAGCGCGCAAAGTAATCTGTTAATCATTAAAAAATTAGGCCAAGAATATGAAAGTTCTCGATAACGGTGTCAGGAGGTCAGCCCAAACAACCGTCTTACAGCCCAGAATAAGGATCCCCAATGAAGAATGAAGGGCAGAGGCCTGGAAGATCAAATAGGCCACTGAGACAGGAGCTCAGGAGGTAGCTACTGCTCTGCACCGGGACCTCTGAATAGTGAGCACTTGGAGCTGGGTTGGCTCCCTTTTATAGAGTCTTTGTCCCAGCCCACAACCACAACCAGGCATGCTGCAGGGAAAGTCTCTGGAAGGCCCTGGAAAGGGACCACACCCTAACACACTCTGAAAGCCTGCAGCAATTCATTGCAAATGAACAGTATTTGTAAACACATTAAAAATAAGACTTCAGGATTAAACTCTGCAATGCAAAAGGTTAAACAACAACATATCAGCACAATGCATAAATTACATTGTTTTGAGAGTGCTGGGTTTTTGCATTCTAGTCGCCATTAGAGCTCACACTGCCCTGGTGTTGACATCTACTATGTGCTGTTTGGGTCATATCCCAGCAGCCGTGTTGTGCTGTTCCCCCTCCATTTCTACACCACCATCCTCCTCTTCCTCCTCGGGCAGGTCATCAACCTGGTAATACATGGGAACGTTCACCCGCACACATATGTTGTGCAGGATAGCAGACAATGTGTGGGGGCACATAGGAGGCTGCCTTCTGTTATGTCCAGGCACCTGAATCTTGACAGCAGTATGCCTATTGTCCTCTCCACCATATTCCGTGTCTTACGATGTCCCTCATTGTATGCATGCTCTGCTGCTGTGGTTGGGTTTGCAAATTAGATCATAATCCATGGCTGTATGCCATAATCCTGATCCACTGCAAAAGATAATAGGAGTAAGTTGTTGTTGAGGCTTGCAACAGGTTTGTCATTAAGCATGGCAGTTGTAATTTTGAGGTGGTTGTGACTCGAATGTGTTTGTGGTATGGTGTGAGTTCCTGGCCTTAGGCAAAGTTTTCTTAGCACTGTGTTGTTGGACATGACCATCTTGAGTATTGGCTCAAGGACCTGGAACATATGATTTGGAATCATAACTCATGGTCAGTATGTATGTACCATGCATTGTGTAGAGCACCTGTCAGGAAAAGGCTGTGCGCGGTCCAGGTCCCGCCAGAAACTCCGCTGCGCGTATTTGCGGCGCTTCATGCACACCACTTGTCATCCCCTCTTGTTCTAGTGTCGCCTGCCCTGTGGTAAAGCTCATGTAGCTGCAGGGTCAGGACATTGGTGGACAAGAAGCATTTATCAGTGCTATTCTATGAATGGACTACAATTCCCAGGTTTCTAGAGGCAGCGGCCATCTTGGGGTGTGGCAGGCCTATAAAGCCCAGTCACACCCAAGCACATTGCTCACTATTTTGAAGACTTTGATGCAGTCAGACCTTGTGGGGGTTCCTCTGAAGAGGAGCAGATTTCCTGCATGGCAGATTGACAGCAAATCGGAGTATTCTTGTTTCCATGGTGAATTCAGATACAAGTAGGTCGTACTCGTAGCAGTAAGGTCTTGATGAGCCCAATCTTGAAGGGAGCTGTTACTTCCTAAAGTAAAGCACCCCTTAGCACAACGAGCAAAGCGCTTTCAGTCCAAAGAGTAAAGCGCTCTTGGCGCGATGATAAAATTGCTTCAGGCCAAACAAGTAAAGCGACCTTGGCACAACGGTCAAATTGCTTTATGCCACATGAGTAAAGCGCCCCCTTAGCACAACGAGCAAAGCGCTTCAGGTCACAAGAGTAAAGCGCCCTTGGCACGACAAACAAAGCGTTTCAGGCCACATGAGTAAAGCGGTCTTGGCACGAGGATCAAAACGCTTCAGGCCACATGAGTAAAGCGCCCCTGGCACGATGATAAAATTGCTTCAGGCCAAACAAGTAAAGCGGCCTTGGCACGACGATCAAAGCTCTTCGGGCCACATGAGTAAAGCGCCCCTTAGCACAACGAGCAAAGCGCTTCAGGCCACACTTGTAAAGCGCCCTTGGCATGATAATCAAAGCGCTTCAGTCCACAAGAGTAAAGCGCCCTTGGCAAGACAATCAAAGGCGCTTCAGGCCACACGAGTAAAGCGCTCTTAGCACGACAATCAAAAGTGTTTCAGGCCACACGAGTAAAGCGACCTTGGCACAACGGTCAAAGCGCTTCATGCCACATGAGTAAAGCACCCCCTCAGCACAACGAGGAAATCGCTTCAGGTCACAAGAGTAAAGCGCCCTTGGTACGACAATCAAAGCGTTTCAGGCCACATGAATAAAGCGGTCTTGGCACGAGTATCAAAACGCTTCAGGCCAGATGAGTAAAGTGCCCCTTAGCACAACGAGTGTAGCGCTTCAGACAAAGCAAGTAAAAGCACTCTCTGGCATTATGAACAAAGCGCTTCATGTATGATGATCAAATCGCTTCATGAACAGCAAACAAGGCGCTTCTGCCCAACGAACAAAGCGCTTCCAAAGACCAAATTGACCAAAGAGGAGAAAGACATGCGGCAAAGAGATGCACAGTGTCTGTATTGTGGAAAAAAGGGTCATTTTGTAAAGGAATGTCAAAAGAAACCCAAAGGTGAAATTGATCCAACATTTGTGACAAAGAAAAAGATAGTGATTGCTTTGGAAAATTTACAGGAAAACTAAAGTGCCCAAGAAAAAATGAAAGGGACCTCTTGGGCAAATTGACAGTCCCTTCAGTGTGTTCTTACACAAATCGTTATGTCAAACATTTTCGAATTCTAAAGTCTAGCATAACTGACTGTACAGGGAAAAAGACATAATGCACAACTTCTAATTGATTCAGGGGCAACAGGAAATGTTGTGGACCAACAAACTGCACTAGACTTGCATATACCCAGTGTCAAGAAAAAGGTTCCTAAAGTTGCCCTGTTACTAAACAAATCTCACGAATGCAAATGATTTGCAAAGATGATGGGAATCTGAACCACTGTGAGATAATTATCTTTAGTATAATCCAAGCACCCCAATATGGTTTTATCCAAGGAATGCAGTGGTTAATATTACACAATCCATGCATAGACTGGCGCAACCAGGTTTTGCGTTTTTCTTCTTTTGTTTAAAAAAATGTCTTCAAACAAGACGAGACAAAGAAGGAAATCTTCAACACTCTATTGTTACTTCAGTCGAGAAGGAAATTGATCTGCCACCACAGTATTCAGAATATACTGACGTTTTCTGCTAAAAGAAAGCAAGCTCCTTACCACCTCACAGGCCGTACAACTGTCAGATCGACCTTGTACCTGGCGTCAATATACCAAATTGTAGAATCTATGCATTATCAGAGAAAGAAAATCAAGTCCTACGAGAATACCTTGATCAATGCTTAGCCAACGAGCTAATTCGGCCATTACGATCTCCAGCGGCTTCTCCACTGTTTTTCGTACACAAAGCTAATGGCGAATTGAGACCGTGTATTGACTTTAGAGTGATAAACAAGATCACTGTTAAAAATAAATATCCACTACCTCTCATACCAGTCTTGTTAGACCAGGTAAAATCTGCCGTTATTTACACCAAACTTCACTTACAAGGTGTTTATCACCTAGTTCGAATTTGAGAGAGAGATGAGTAGAAAACGAACTTTTAAGACTCGTTATGGTCTCTTTAAGTATCTAGTGATGCCGTTTGGTCTATGTAATGCCCCAGCAGCTTTCCAATATTTTCTAAACGGTGTTCTGAGAGAATACCTAGACATCTTTGTCATCGTTTATATTGACGATATGTTGATCTATTCAAACTCTGAAGAAATACATGAAGAACATGTAAAAAAGATATTACAAACTCTGCAAAACCATAATTTGTTTTGCAAATTAAGTAAATGCGAATTCCATACCAAAGAGGTTGAATTTTTGGGAGTCATTTTAACACCTGACGGCATGCAAATGACTGAAAGAAAAATTCAAGCTGTATTAGAATGGCCCGCACCAAAATCAGTAGGTGACATCCAATGTTTTTTGGTTTTACAAATTTTTATCGACGATTCATCCATCACTTCTCCCAAAAGGTAGCACCAATTACCAAATTGCTAAGGAAAAAGGCCATCTTCAACTGGTCCCAAGAGACTGAGGAAGCATTTCAAGACTTTAAAAAGTCCTTTACTTCAGCTCCCATTCTAGCTCATCCCAATGTGGAGGAACCATTCATTGTGGAAGCCGATGCATCCAATGTCGCTGTTGGGGCCATCCTGTCCCAACGTCACAGAGAAACTGGACAATTGCACCCCATAGCATATGTGTCAAGAAAACTGAATGAAGCAGAACAGAATTACACCATAGCAGAAAAAGAATTAGTAGCAATTCGCAATGCTTTCAAAGAATGGGGATATTATCTATTGGGAGCAAAACACACCAAAACTGAATACTCCGACCATAGAAACTTACAATTTATGAGCTCTGCCAGGCTACTAACTCCCAAGCAACTGAGATGGATGTTATTCTTTGCAGAATTTGATTTCATAGTGACTTTTAGACCAGCAGTAGATAATCATAAGGCTGATGCATTGTCTAGACAAGATTCTTCGATCACACATACTGAACAAAGCCCATGCCTATTATAACGCCTTCAAAAGTGTTGTGTTTAATAGCAGCCAAGAAGTTCTTTGATCTCATTCAGAATCATTTTGACATCACCAAGTGGCAAGAGTGGTTACAACAAGACACCAAAAGGTCCATTCAACAAGGCCTACCTCTACACAAATCTCGAGTATTCCTGCCTACGGAGGAGTTAAGAGAGACAACCTTTCATTGGTTGCATAGTCATCCTCTGGCAGGTCATCCAGGTCCTCAAAAAACACTAGAACTCATGAAAACGTATTTTTGGTGGCCTACATTTGTTCATGACTTAAAGCAAATGCTACAATCATGTGAAGTATGTGCAAGATGCAAAAGCGAACATAGCAAGCCTACAGGTCTATTGATACCTCTACCTGCTCCCAATCAACCATGTGAACATTTCTCTATGGATTTTATTACTGGTCTTCCTCAAGTAAAGCAATTTTCAACCATTTTAGTGGTGGTGGATAGTCTTGCCAAATATGCTCATTTCATTGCATGTAAAGCTCTCCCAACATCCGACACCTTAGCAACTATCATCTTAGAAAACATTGTTCACCTTCATGGACTCCCAAGAGTCATCCTCTCTGATAGAAGTACAAAATTTTCTGCATGTTTTTGGCAGCAATGGTGCAAGGCTTTACGAAATAATTCTACTTTATCCACTAGTTATCATCCACAAATGGATGGTCAAACAGAGAGACTGAACCAAACTCTAAAACAATACTTACGATGTAATGCAACAAAGTATCCTAAAACCTGGTGGATCTCTTGTGGCTTGCAGAACTGGCTTATAACAACTCTCACCACTCTTCACTAAACTCAACTCCTTTCTATGGTTTATATGGGCGCCATCCGCACATTTTGCCAGTTACGCTACCTGCTTCTACTCAAACCGCTCCAGCAGTCATGGGCATGTTAACACACATGAAAAAAGTACATTCACAATTGCAAACAAATCTACACCAAGCAAAGACAAAATATAAAATGCAATATGACAAAAAAACACCAGCCTGGTCCTCAGTATACAGACATAGATAGAGTTTGGTTATCCACGAAAAACTTTGTATTCAAAACTAAAAATATGTTTCATCCAAGATTTATAGGGCCCTATGAAGTTCTGCAACAAGTGAACCCTGTAACATATAAACAAAAATTGCTATTGTCCTTGAAAATTCATCCGGTGTTTCACACTTCACTTCTTAAACATGCTTCGCCCTCAAGTGTCACACAACCTTCTTCTCTATTAGTCCTAGGTCATTGGGAGTATGAGGTGCGATCTATCTTAGACTCCAGATATCGTGGGTCTTCCCTTTGGTACTTAGGGGGTCATTCTGACCCTGGCGGTCATGGACCGCCAGGGCCAACGACCGCGGGAGCACCGCCAACAGGCTGGCGGTGCTCCCATGGGCATTCTGAACGCGGCGGTACAGCCGCGGTCAGAAACGGGAAACCGGCGGCACCGCCATGGGGATTCCGACCCCCTTACCGCCAGCCTGGCTCTGGCGGTTTTGACAGCCAGAACCTGGCTGGCGGTAACGGGTGTCGTGGGGCCCCTGTGGGCCCCTGCAGTGCCGTGCCCATGCCAATGGCATGGGCACTGCAGGGGCCCTCTAACAGGGCCCCACCAAGATTTTCAGTGTCTGCCAAGCAGACACTGAAAATTGCGACGGGTGCAACTGCACCCGTCGCACCCCTTCCACTCCGTTCGGAGCCGGCATCCTCATGGAAGGGGGTTTCCCGCTGGGCTGGCGGGCGGCCTTCTGGTGGTCGCCCGCCAGCCCAGCGGGAAACTCAGAATTACCGCGGCGGTCTTTTGACCGCGCAGCGGTATTCTGACGGCGGGACTTTGGCGGGCGGCCTCCGCCGCCCGCCAAAGTCAGAATGACCGCCTTAGTGTCCAGGAAGGGATACGGACCGGACAATGACTCATGGGAACCTGCAAGACATGTCCATGCACTACGTTTGGTGCAACGCTTTCATCTCCTCCATCCTGATAAGCCGGGCCGTGGACCGCGCTTGGGAGAGGGGTGTAATGTCAGGAATAAGGCTGTGCGCGGTCCAGGTCCCACCAGAAACTCCTCTGCGCGTATTTGCGGCGCTTCATGCGCACCACTTGTCATCCCCTCTTGTTCTAGAAGTGGTTATCAGCGTCGCCTGCCCTATGGTGAAGCTCATGTAGCTGCAGGGTCAGGACATTGGTGGACTAGATGCACTTATCAGCGCTATTCTATGAATGGACAACAATTCCCTGGTTTCTAGAGGCAGCGGCCATCTTGGGGTGTGCCAGGCCTATAAAGCCCAGCCACACCCAAGCACATTGCTCACTATTTTTAAGACTTCGATGCAGTCAGACCTCGTGGGGGGTTCCTCTGAAGAAGAGCAGATTTCCTGCATGGCAGATTATCAACAAATCGGAGTATCCTTGTTTCCATGGTGAATTCAGATACGAGTAGGTCGTACTCGTAGTGGTAAGGGCTTGATGAGCCCAATCTTGAAGGGAGTTGTTACTTCCAAAAGTAAAGCGCCCCTTAGCACAACGAGCAAAGCGCTTTCAGTCCAAAGAGTAAAGTGTTCCTGGCATGACGATAAAAACGCTTCAGGTCAAATGAGTAAAGCGCCCTTGGCATGACAATCAAAAGCGTTTCAGGCCACACGAGTAAAGCGACCTTGGCATGATGGTCAAAGCGCTTCATGCCACATGAGTAAAGTGCCCCCTTAGCACAATGAGCAAAGTGCTTCAAGTCACAAGAGTAAAGCGCCCTTGGCACGACAATCAAAGCGTTTCAGGCCACATGAGTAAAGCGGTCTTGGCACGAGGATCAAAATGCTTCAGGCCACATGAGTAAAGCGCCTCTTAGCACAACAAGCGTAGCGCTTCAGACAAAGCAAGTAAAAGTGCTCCCTGGCATAATGAACAAAGATCTTAATGTATGATTAGCAAAGCGCTTCATGAACAACAAACAAGGTGCTTCTGCCCAAAGAACAAAGCGCTTCAATTTCAATGAGTAAAACTTTCAGGCCTTAGTAGTAAATGTAAAAAAGTTTTGGAGATAAGCAAATTATAGTTTCATTGTTTTGCGGGAAGCATAATATGTGAGATACATATTTAAGTCTTTGAGAATTTCTAGGCTGAGATCAAACGTTTATGCTATGAATGCACAATTGTTGCATGATTGATATTCAGAGTATGACCATAGTCCAAAGCTCTTGCCATCTCTAGGTTCAGAGGTTGCAGTTTGTTCTTGTTCCATGATTCAAAGAAAGGGGTTCACCCAATTCACAAAGGGTCTCAATCTGATACCAGGGAGACGCCTTTATTCAAAAGTCTATTGGTGAATTTATACTGTTATGAATGAGTATATGCATATTTGTTCTAACCGTTTCTTTTCAGATCTCTCTCCCTGCAGTTCCCTACCCTAATTCCCTTCCCCCCGCCTGGCTTCATCATAACTCTGTACTCTGATAGCTTTCTGAGTTGGTGACGCCGGGAGGTGGGCCTGTTGTTCAGCAGCGTGCAGATCCAGAGGAAAGGGCACTGTGACAGCACCTTTGTATCAGTATGGAATCACTAGAGGGTACATGACACATCCTCACCACACAATAGGGTCAGATGTGGTGGCAACATGGTAGCCCTACAGAGCCTGGACATCCCAGTCATTTTGACATGTGTCATTACAGATGAAGTGCACCACCTAGGCCCATTTAAATGTGCAAGTGACAATGCACAACACAGCTCCAACATTGGCAGCTCTATGCTGCAATATTTTGACTATGCAGGAATGCACCATGTGTGTATGCAGAAATGCACTATGTATGACATGTTACTGGGCAACCCTTTGTTGTCCACTGAGCCAGTGGCTGACATGCAGCCGTGCACCGACACTACCAACCTTGCACCAGGGTGCTTGGCTAGCTGTGGAGGTAAATGTATCTGACAAGACCATGTCCACTTACCTGAATTCCAGGTTCTGCAGGAGAGAAGAGAATAAAACCCTCACCCCTAAACACTATTCTCTCATATCTGAACTGAACAAGGAATGAGCGAATAGTCTCTTGGGGAAAGGGATAGTGAACAGGGATTTGGGAAGGGAAGAGAAACCAAAACACTGGTTCATAAAGGAGCATCACTGTTTATTCTAAGAAAGTTGCCTCAGAGTTTGGTGCAAGAATTCCTAAGACCAAAAACAAATCAAAAACAACAGAACTACAAATATCACAGAGTCTTTCAGCAACATAACAATTATTATTATCATTCCATTGAGAAATCACCAAGCCTTTCAGCAAAATCACAATAATTGTTAGCACTTGAATGCTCAACTATTAAGCACGATTTTGTAACTCACAACAAAATCGTTATAAAATCAAACTGATGAATTTGTCTTTTGTTATTCGTTTTCACACAATAGGCTCGCTCCAAAAATAATCAGAATAAATGTCTAATTTTGCATAGATATCGAGTGATGCTTTCAAGAGTTCACAACACTTAACTTCAATGCTGCCTTTAAAAGTACTTCTCAAGCTGTTTTTGGAAAATAGTCTTGTATCACGGTTTTCTCAGCATCAATGAACGTTTCTGATAATGCACCAAAAGATCACTAACCCAGAGAAGGTTGAAAACAGGGGAGAGAGAGGGGGACTACTCACGAACCAACTTATCCTGGAATGTTTTCGATTATTTGAGGGAGATGGAATACGGTTTGTAAATTCTCCAGCCGCTGCAAAAGTAATCTGCTCCAGAGAGTGAAGCTCAGATGAAGCTTTGCACTGAAATCACGACTCCAGAAAGAATCACAGAAACTCTGTCTGAACTGGGAACATCTGCGAGTGAAGTTCACAAATGGAACAACACTTGCTTTTATCAATATAAACAAACATGCAATGTAGTGTTCCCCACAAGTTACAGGGAAGTGCTGTGCTGTAAACACATTCATGACATGTTTCATTGTTCTTCATACATGCTGATTTATTTTGTGAGGATGCAGCAAGAAGCATGCTTGTGTGAGTGCTAACAGTATCTGTGCAGGAAGGGACACCTCCCTATACATATGCATTTTGATAGACAATTGGCTCTTTCTGTTTATGCAGCAGTATGCAGCATGCATTGGTTGCCACATTCATATGAGTTCAATCACAGTCTATTTCCTTATTGCAATCTGCAAACGGCAGCCTGGGGTGGTGCTTGATGTTGGCCCTGCCTCAGGTTTTAGGTGACACCTACATCGGAATCAGCATCATCATGCTATGTAACTCGTAGTGACAGACCTGCAGCAACACACATTGCATGCCCCTTCCACGCTAAGTGCTGTGTGGGCAATTTCCAATGTGGCTTCAAGTCACATGAGAGTGGTCATCAGCAAACTTGTACATACAATGCTGGCCATGACAATGGCACTGGGGGTCTTACATAAGTCCCATAGTGATCCTGAGTGACAGCTGATGTTTGTGCCAGCCATCAGGTGTCCAAGGGTGTGTATCCCATTGTTTCAGGATAATCAACATTACTACCAGTGCCTCTCCTATCTTCCAAAACATGATTCAGCATTTCTACTGTCAACACATGCACAGTGCAGGCTAAGGGATGGAGCTCAGCTACTTAGCACAGTGCATGTAAGGTCAGTGATGTCCTCTATACTCCTACAGGGACCCACTGTGGCATCCATGATCTTCACTGTCTAACAGTGACTCTGCCCCATGGTGTGCCATTCATTGTTTATGGTACAGACATGATGGTGCCATGGGTCAGTAAGTGGTGCATGTGAGGTGGCACTACAGTAGGTGTAGTGCCACTTCTCACAAATCTGGCACATGGCATGTGATGGGCATTAATTTTGTATTCCTATGTGTGTGACCCAATTCATCAGGCAGATGTATACGCACACTAGAGGTAAGTCAGGTATGTGTTGATGAGATGTAGTTGGTATTGACACCAGATGCCTGGCATTTGATGTTTGTTCTGGCAGTTACTTGCACGGCATGGTTTGGGGATCTGTGCCTATGTGAGACTTACGTAACATAAGCATGGTGTATGCCATTGACATTGCTGTACTTTTCTTTGTTTGGTGTACTGTGTGTGAAGTGTACATAGTAGGCAACCTGTGGACACTTGTAGTGGTTTGTGTAGTTCTTCTCTTGGAAAAGGGTACATATCTGCACGTGTCCTTCATATGGTGTGCCTGTCAAGTTGTGGGTGTGTTATGTATATGTGGGATGAATGTGCTTGTTGTCTGCACTGATTGTGCTGTACTGCAGCATGGTGCAAATGTGTTGTTACCTGCACATCTGTGTTACCCTGGCCATGTGTTTTTGGAGTGGTGTATGTCTTGTGTGTCCTACAGGGTTGGTGTGCTGTGTGTATATTGCTGGGTTTGTTGACTTACCCACGAGTAGGCCATTTCCATATTGTCCATTTTGGAAGTGTCTGAGGATCCTGCTGTGCCGAAATATGAAAGCATCATGGACACTCCCAGGATACTTGGTCAAAATGTTTGTGAATAGTCCCTGGTGGTCACTATGGCCTGCACATTGATGGAATGCGTGTGCTTGCGATTCCGGTATAAGTGTTCTGTTGCTGCAGTGGCACAAGTCAGACATGGGTGCGGTCAATTGCACCAAACACGTGTGGGAAGCCATGAAATTGGTAGAACCCCTGTTTTATCTCTTGCTGCTTTTGCTGGGTGTTGGGGAAGCTTATGTGGCGGGGTGTCATGGAGATTATTGCATCTAACACCTTTGGTAGGAACACAGAGAATGAAAGCTGTGACACACCAACAACCAGGGCACATGTTGTTTGAAATTAGCCACTTGCCAGCATGTGTAGGACAGCAAGTAGCTTTGTCACAGGTGGTATATTGTGTATATTGTGTGGGGTCTGCAGGCTGGCTGTGATTTGTGGATCAATGTGGTGTAGCAGGTGTAGTGTGGCTTGCCGGTTAAGTCTGTATGTCCTTATGATGTCTTGTTCCCCGAGGCCAATGAGTGTTGTCCTGTTTCTAAATATCCTATCCTGCCTTCTGCGTTGCCTCTGTGGACCGCGTTGTGGTGGTGGTTGTTGCTGTCATGTGCGTCGTCTTGCAAGCTGGAGCAGTAGCATTTCCATCCTGTCCTGTGGATTGGTAATGTTGCTTCTGTGTGTTTTTAAGTAGTGATGTGTTTGCCTCATTTTAACTCCTGGTCTGACCCAGGTGATAAAGTTTGATGCAAATCGGAGTTAACGTCAATTTTTAGGTCCACCTCTCATCCGTGCATCTTTTTTGCCTGGGTGGATAAATATGGTGCTAGGGGCTTAGAGTCATTTTTTGGACGGGAACGTCTACCTTGCATATTATTAATGCAAGGAGGTTTCATGCATCCCAAAAATTATGTTAATTCCAATATTTTGATGACAGATTAGTCTAACATCAAAATCTAAATATGGTGTTAAGTTTGCGCTGAATTAGCGTAAAAAGTAATGATGGTAATTCAGCACAAACAGAGTATAAATTTGGGCCAAAGTCCCACATTACACTCTGGTCTCCAACACAAAATATTTTCAACAAATACTTTCACTTACCAGTAGGAAATGTTACTCTACAGGTAGGTACATAACAAGGATTATGCTAGGTAGAGGATTAGTTATGGGATGATTGGGTGTCACTGATCATGTGCTATGATGACTTAACCCCTTCTGTGCAGCAGACATAGTGGTTACGTCCTGCGGCACAGTGCTGCTGTGCCGAGGACGTAACCACTACGTCCTCGGCACACAGCCCAGAGGGAGCGCTCTCGCTCCCTCTGTGTGCTTCCCCCCACCCCCCCAAAGTCAGGGATGGAAGGGGAAGCCCTTCCCCTTCCACCCCCGACCCCCCCCCCCCCATAATGACGTCAGCGCGCGATCGCGCGCTGACTTCATTATGGGGATTTCGCCGCACAGGAAGCCATTTGCTTCCTGTGCGGCGACGAGGAAAGAGGTGAGTTCCTCTTCCCGGTGGGTGGGGGGTTTGGGCTAAAGAGGCACCGGGGGAAAGGAAAGGCTTTTCCTTTCCCCCGGTGTCTCTTTGAGCATTCCTGCTGCCCGATCGCATTGCGATCGGGCAGCAGGAATGCCCACTAGACACCAGGGATTTGTTTTTTTTGTTGTTTGCTCGTGTTTCTTGCTGGCGGGGAGCGCCCCCTTGGGCAAGGGTCGCTCCCCTTGTGGGGGCAATTAGTTACGGCCATTTCTGCCCCCTTTGGGGGCAGATTGGCCTACTTTTTAGGCGGATCTGCCCCCAAGGGGGGCAGAAACCACTGGATCACCAGGGATTTATATTTTCTGTGCAGGTATGTTGGGAGGGGGTGCCCCCTTGGGCAAGGGGCACCCCCCCCAAGGGGGCAGAGAACTGTTGGCCATTTCTGCCCCCCTTGGGGGCAGATCGGCCTATTTTTTTTAGGTCCATCTGCCCCCAAGGGGGGCAGAAGCCACTTAGGCACCAGGGATTGTGTGTGTAGTGGATGGGGGGGCGCCCCCTTGGGCAAGGGTCGCTCCCCTTTGGGGGGCATGTCTTTTAGGGCCATTTCTGCCCCCCTTGAGGGCAGATCAGCCTATTATTTCTAGGTTGATCTGCCCCAAGGGGGGCAGAAACCACTAGAACGCCAGGGATGTTTTTTTATGTGTTTATTTTTGTGGGGGGGCGTCCCCTTGGGCACGGGGCGCCCCCCCAAGGGGGGCATTGACCTGTTGGCCATTTCTGCCCCCCCTGGGGGCAGATCGGCCTATTTTTCTAGACCCACCTTCCCCCAAGGGGGGCAGAAGCCACGTAGACACCAGGGATAGTGTGTGTGTGTGTGTGTGTGTTAGTGGATGGGGGGGGGCTTGGGCAAGGGTCGCCCCCCACTTTGGGGGCACATGTACCCAGGCCATTTCTGCACCCCTTGGAGACAGATCAGCCTATTATTTTTAGGCTGATCTGCCCCCAAGGGGGGCAGAAACCACTAGAACGCCAGGGATTTTTTTTTATGTGTTTATTTTTGTGGGGGGGGTGTCCCCTTGGGCACGGGGCGCCCCCCCAAGGGGGGCATTGACCTGTTGGCCATTTCTGCCCCCCCTGGGGGCAGATGGGCCTATTTTTCTAGACCCACCTGCCCCCAAGGGGGGCAGAAGCCACGTAGACACCAGGGATAGTGTGTGTGTGTGTGTGTGTTAGTGGATGGGGGGGGGGCTTGGGCAAGGGTCGCCCCCCACTTTGGGGGCACATGTACCCAGGCCATTTCTGCACCCCTTGGAGACAGATCAGCCTATTATTTTTAGGCTGATCTGCCCCCAAGGGGGGCAGAAACCACTAGAACGCCAGGGTTTTTTTTTTATGTGTTTATTTTTGTGGGGGGGCGTCCCCTTGGGCACGGGGCGCCCCCCCAAGGGGGGCATTGACCTGTTGGCCATTTCTGCCCCCCCTGGGGGCAGATGGGCCTATTTTTCTAGACCCACCTGCCCCCAAGGGGGGCAGAAGCCACGTAGACACCAGGGATAGTGTGTGTGTGTGTGTGTGTTAGTGGATGGGGGGGGGCTTGGGCAAGGGTCGCCCCCCACTTTGGGGGCACATGTACCCAGGCCATTTCTGCACCCCTTGGAGACAGATCAGCCTATTATTTTTAGGCTGATCTGCCCCCAAGGGGGGCAGAAACCACTAGAACGCCAGGGTTTTTTTTTTATGTGTTTATTTTTGTGGGGGGGCGTCCCCTTGGGCACGGGGCGCCCCCCCAAGGGGGGCATTGACCTGTTGGCCATTTCTGCCCCCCCTGGGGGCAGATCGGCCTATTTTTCTAGACCCACCTTCCCCCAAGGGGGGCAGAAGCCACGTAGACACCAGGGATAGTGTGTGTGTGTGTGTGTGTGTTAGTGGATGGGGGGGGGGCTTGGGCAAGGGTCGCCCCCCACTTTGGGGGCACATGTACCCAGGCCATTTCTGCACCCCTTGGAGACAGATCAGCCTATTATTTTTAGGCTGATCTGCCCCCAAGGGGGGCAGAAACCACTAGAACGCCAGGGATTTTTTTTTATGTGTTTATTTTTGTGGGGGGGGTGTCCCCTTGGGCACGGGGCGCCCCCCCAAGGGGGGCATTGACCTGTTGGCCATTTCTGCCCCCCCTGGGGGCAGATGGGCCTATTTTTCTAGACCCACCTGCCCCCAAGGGGGGCAGAAGCCACGTAGACACCAGGGATAGTGTGTGTGTGTGTGTGTGTTAGTGGATGGGGGGGGGGCTTGGGCAAGGGTCGCCCCCCACTTTGGGGGCACATGTACCCAGGCCATTTCTGCACCCCTTGGAGACAGATCAGCCTATTATTTTTAGGCTGATCTGCCCCCAAGGGGGGCAGAAACCACTAGAACGCCAGGGTTTTTTTTTTATGTGTTTATTTTTGTGGGGGGGCGTCCCCTTGGGCACGGGGCGCCCCCCCAAGGGGGGCATTGACCTGTTGGCCATTTCTGCCCCCCCTGGGGGCAGATGGGCCTATTTTTCTAGACCCACCTGCCCCCAAGGGGGGCAGAAGCCACGTAGACACCAGGGATAGTGTGTGTGTGTGTGTGTGTTAGTGGATGGGGGGGGGCTTGGGCAAGGGTCGCCCCCCACTTTGGGGGCACATGTACCCAGGCCATTTCTGCACCCCTTGGAGACAGATCAGCCTATTATTTTTAGGCTGATCTGCCCCCAAGGGGGGCAGAAACCACTAGAACGCCAGGGTTTTTTTTTTATGTGTTTATTTTTGTGGGGGGGCGTCCCCTTGGGCACGGGGCGCCCCCCCAAGGGGGGCATTGACCTGTTGGCCATTTCTGCCTCCCCTGGGGGCAGATGGGCCTATTTTTCTAGACCCACCTGCCCCCAAGGGGGGCAGAAGCCACGTAGACACCAGGGATAGTGTGTGTGTGTGTGTGTGTTAGTGGATGGAGGGGGGCTTGGGCAAGGGTCGCCCCCCACTTTGGGGGCACATGTACCCAGGCCATTTCTGCACCCCTTGGAGACAGATCAGCCTATTATTTTTAGGCTGATCTGCCCCCAAGGGGGGCCGAAACCACTAGAACGCCAGGGTTTTTTTTTTATGTGTTTATTTTTGTGGGGGGGCGTCCCCTTGGGCACGGGGCGCCCCCCCAAGGGGGGCATTGACCTGTTGGCCATTTCTGCCCCCCCTGGGGGCAGATGGGCCTATTTTTCTAGACCCACCTGCCCCCAAGGGGGGCAGAAGCCACGTAGACACCAGGGATAGTGTGTGTGTGTGTGTGTGTTAGTGGATGGGGGGGGGCTTGGGCAAGGGTCGCCCCCCACTTTGGGGGCACATGTACCCAGGCCATTTCTGCACCCCTTGGAGACAGATCAGCCTATTATTTTTAGGCTGATCTGCCCCCAAGGGGGGCAGAAACCACTAGAACGCCAGGTTTTTTTTTTAATGTGTTTATTTTTGTGGGGGGGCGTCCCCTTGGGCACGGGGCGCCCCCCAAGGGGGGCATTGACCTGTTGGCCATTTCTGCCCCCCCTGGGGGCAGATGGGCCTATTTTTCTAGACCCACCTGCCCCCAAGGGGGGCAGAAGCCACGTAGACACCAGGGATAGTGTGTGTGTGTGTGTGTGTTAGTGGATGGGGGGGGGCTTGGGCAAGGGTCGCCCCCCACTTTGGGGGCACATGTACCCAGGCCATTTCTGCACCCCTTGGAGACAGATCAGCCTATTATTTTTAGGCTGATCTGCCCCCAAGGGGGGCAGAAACCACTAGAACGCCAGGGATTTTTTTTTATTTGTTTATTTTTGTGGGGGGGGCGTCCCCTTGGTCACGGGGCGCCCCCCCAAGGGGGGCATTGACCTGTTGGCCATTTCTACACCCCCTGGGGGCAGATGGGCCTATTTTCTTAGGCCCACCTGCCCCCAAGGGGGCAGAAGCCACTTAGGCACCAGGGATAGTGTTGTGTGTGTTTTTTTTGTTTTTTTTTGTTTGAGGGCTGTCCCCTTTGGCAAGGGTCGCTCTCCATGGGGACACAGTACTAAAGGTATTTTCTGGCTTCCTTGGGGCAGACAGGCCTATTTTTTTAGTAGGCCCATCTGCCCCTATGACAGAATCCACTTAGGCACCAATTTCTAAAATGTTTGATGGTGGGGTGTTTGTCAACTGAAGAAGTCTTTGCATTTGTGCTAAAAAAAAAATTCCTCCTTTTTGTTCTAGTTCAAAGCTTTTGCTTTATTTGCTGTGGCTCCTTGCGGTTTTGGCGGTGGTTGACCTGCAGTTTGCACAGTTGCATGTTTTAGGTAAGTAAAAACAATTTACTCCAAAGGAGTATTGTTGCCATGCATGAATGACATGTTTGTAGGGGGTGTACTAAATGCAGGATTGTGTGTGAAATTGTCCTTAGGTTTGTGCACAATGATATTTGTTTTGTCTTATTTCTAATTTGCCTTTCTTTCTTTCTTTTTAGTGGGATATCATTGGTGATTGCTGTGTAGTTGCTGGTGAATCAAGCTTTTTCAGGCAAGTGAGGGGTATAGTTTTTGAGTTTGTAACTCTTACTAACAAAGCTACACTTTGTTACTTGTCTTACACAGTGCTGGTTGTTGGTGGTGAATTTGTCCAGTTAATTTTAGCAGGAGAGATCATGGCTAGCCGCAGGATGACCGCTCAGCAGGTGGTTGGTATGCTTTTTGAGTCACAGTCTGATCATGACTATGAGACGGACTCTGCATCTGAGGCAGAGGAGGAAGTCAGAGATTCTGGCAGTGATGTTTCTGTTGGAGGGGAATCTTCTGATGATGAAGCCACACTCAGTGCAGATGAAGGTTCTGTTTTAGAGGAGGACATTGATGTGCCAATAGTGCAGCAACCTGGGGCTGAAAGGTTTCCCGTTAGAAGACCTGATGTCTGGGTTGCCCCAAACATGGAGCAGCCAGAGTTGCCTGCCTTTACTGGTCTCCCGGGGTGTAACGCCAATACAGAGAACTTTATGCCTATCAATTTCTTTGAGTTATTCATGGATGATGTGTTTTTGGAAGAGATTGTTGAGCAGACTAATTTGTATGCGGAGCAGCATTTGAGGGACAACGCTGCTAGACTTAGGCCACACTCTAGAGCTGCCCAGTGGATTCCCACAAATTTGGAGGAGCTAAAAAAGTTTTTGGGTTTGACTTTTTTGATGGGGTTGATAAGGAAGCCGTCACTGGCTTCTTATTGGTCTACTAGTCCCTTGATGGCAACAGCTATATTTCCAGCTACCATGAGTCGTAATCGGTATTTGCTTCTTCTTAGGATGCTGCATTTTGTTGACAATGCATTAGCCTTGCCACGAGATCACCCAGATTCTGACCGTCTTTTTAAGATTAGGCCTGTCCTTGATCATTTTGTAGATCGGTTTTCGGAGGTCTATGTTCCAGGCAAAGAGATAAGTGTGGACGAGTCTTTGGTCCTCTTCAAGGGTCGTTTGGTTTTTAGGCAGTACATTCCTAGCAAAAGGGCACGATATGGAATTAAATTGTATATGCTGTCTGAAAGTAGGACAGGATATGTGTATAGTTTCCGTGTGTACACTGGTAGGGATTCCAATATTGACCCCCCTGGTTGTCCTCCCACTTTTGGAGTTACTGAGAAAATAGTGTGGGATCTTGGTAGACGACTGTTCAACAAAGGTCACCATTTGTATGTAGATAACTTCTACACTGGTGTGCAGTTGTTCAAGGAATTGTTTAGAGTGGACACAGTTGCTTGTGGCACAATCCGTTCTAACCGGAAAGGCTATCCAAGGGAGCTTGTCTGTAAAAAACTTGAGAGGGGACAGTGCTGTGCCTTGCGGAACGAGGAGCTGCTAGCTTTGAAATTTTCAGACAAGAGGGATGTCTACATGCTAAGTACCATCCATGATGAGAGTACTTCCCCTGTGACTGTTTGGGGCCAGGTTGCTGAAGTGCGCAAACCTGTGTGCATTTTAGATTATAATAAGCACATGGGAGGTGTAGATAGAGTTGACCAGAGGTTGGAACCTTATACTGCTATTCGTAAGTCTTATGTTTGGTATAAGAAGTTAGCACTTCACCTCTTCCACTTAGCAACCTTCAATGCTTTTATTGTGTTTAGGGATAGGTCTCCAGACTCAAAGATGACATTTGTGAAATTTCAGGAGTCAGTGATAGAGAGCCTTATTGTGGTGGAACAGGCCAGAGTTCCTAGAGAAGCAGTGGTGGAGGATGTGGCTAGATTGAAAGATCGCCACTTTGCTGAGCACATTCCTCCCACACCCAAAAAAGACTTTCCAGCTAAGAAATGTAGAGTGTGTTTTCGAAGAGGTATCCGGAGGGAGTCTCGAATGTACTGCCCAGATTGTCCTTCAAAGCCTGGGCTGTGTGTCGGTGCTTGTTTTAAGAATTACCACACCCAGAAGAATTTCTGGGAACAACCATGAGTGTAAACTCATGTCTGTTTTGTATTTTCATGTGTTTAGTTTCATGGTTAGCATTTCTGTCATGTTGTTAGTTAGAGCTTTTGTGTTTGTTGTTTTGTAATTCTTTCTACTTAGTTAGGGGTTCCTCTGTTTAAAAAAAAAAAAAAAATATATGATGCCATTGTGTGTGGAGTGGGGCTTGGCTGAGACTGTACATATTGACTTGATGTTGGCTACTGCAACACACTGCCAGCCAAACACCAGTCCACACACTCCCATCAGCTGGAGTGATTGTTGTATCAGGCATGTGGGCGTATGTAAGTGATGGGCCCTTGAGTGGCGCTGTCTGTCGATGTGAGTGTTGTAATGTGCTGGGCCCGTGGCTGGCGGTGTGAATGGCCTTGTGTGTGTCATGTATGAAAGTTGTGTGAATGGACTGTAAAGCGGTTGGTGCCTTGTCGCGGCTTTACAGCTCACGAGCTGTGAGTCATTGGTTCAGTTTTTTGCCTTTCAGTTACTAACAGTGCTTTTCATTTTTGTGAAAGCTCTTGTTAGTAAAATTTGATCCACTGAACCATCACTCACCCTCGTGCCAAATCCAACCAGTATGTGTGGTAAAAATGACCAAACCTGCTCCGCTGTAATCAGGCGTCGCAGCACACCTATGACACGCTAGGTGCCTCAGGTGGGACCCCGATGATGAAGCATGCCACCAACTTGGTTGGTGGGTGAGGGGTCTTTTTCACATAACCTAAGTGTGTTTCTTTTCAAAATTTTAGTGTTTGGCACATCACGGACGTATGTGGGCACATCAAAACGATATATTACAAAACTACCTGTGTTTGGGGGGGGAGAGGGCACCTATGTTTTTGGTCCTGTGTGCGGCCTTCATCTAGGGAAACCTACCAAACCCAGACATTTTTTAAAACTAGACACCCCAAGGAGTCTAGGGAGGAGTGGCTTGCGTGGATCCCCCAACATTTTCTTACCCAGACTCCTCTGTAAACCTCAAAATGTGCTTAAAAAAAGCATATTTTCCTGACTTTTCTTCGTACGATCACCACTCCAGCACAAAATTCCTACTCCCCAGTGTTCCCCTCAGTCTCCCAAATAAAATGACACCTCACGTATGTGGGTCCCCAAAGCAGAGTCAGTCTAAAGATGTATAAAAGAATATGTCCTTATAAACTCGCAGTACTATCCCCTGTATCTCTACAAGTTTTGGGCCTTATTCTGTTGGAGGCACCTGGCCCACCCACACAACTGAGGTATCATTTTTATCGGGAGACTTGGGGGAACGCTGGGTGGAAGGAAATTTGTGGCTCCACTCAGATTCCAGAACTTTCTGTCACCGAAATGTGTGAAAAATGCATTTTTTTAGCCAATATTTGAGGTTTGGAAAGGATTCTGGGTAACAGAACCTGGTCAGAGCCCCTCAAGTCACCCCATCTTGGATTCCCCTAGGTCTCTAGTTTTCAGAAATGCACAGGTTTGGTAGGTTTCCCTAGGTGCTGGCTGAGCTACAGGCCAAAAACTACAGGTAGGCACTGTTTTCAATGAAAAAATGTGATGTGTCCACGCTGCGCTTTGGGGCGTTTCCTGTCGCGGGCGCTAGGCCTACCCACACAAGTGATGTATCATTTTTATCGGGAGACGTGGGGGAACGCTGGGTGGAAGGAAATTTGTGGCCCCTCTCAGATTCCAGAACTTTCTGCCACAGAAATGTGAGGAACATGTGTTGTTTTAGCCAATTTTTGAGCTTTGCAAAGGATTCTGGGTAACAGAACCTGGTCCGAGCCCCGCCAGTCACCCCTCCTTGGATTCCCCTAGGTCTCTAGTTTTCAGAAATGTACAGGTTTGGTAGGTTTCCCTAGGTGCCGGCTGAGCTAGAGGCCAAAATCTACAGGTAGTCACTTCGCAAAAAACACCTCTGTTTTCTTCCAAAATTTTGGTGGTGTCCACGTTGCGCTTTGGGGCGTTTCCTGTCGCGGGCGCTAGGCCTACCCACGCAAGTGAGGTATCATTTTTATCGGGAGACTTGGGGGAACGCTGGGTGGAAGGAAATTTGTGGCTCCTCCCAGATTCCAGAACTTTCTGCCACAGAAATGAGAGGAACATGTGTTTTTTTAGCCAATTTTTGAGCTTTGCAAAGGATTCTGGGTAACAGAACCTGGTCCGAGCCCCGCCAGTCACCCCTCCTTGGATTCCCCTAGGTCTCTAGTTTTCAGAAATGCACAGGTTTGGTAGGTTTCCCTAGGTGGCGGATGAGCTAGAGGCCAAAATCTACAGGTAGGCACTTTGCTAAAAACAGGTCTGTTTTCTGTGATGTGTCCACGTTGCGCTTTGGGGCGTTTCCTGTCGCGGGCGCTAGGCCTACCCACACAAGTGAGGTATCATTTTTATCGGGAGACGTGGGGGAACGCTGGGTGGAAGGAAATTTGTGGCTCCTCTCGGATTCCAGAACTTTCTGCCACAGAAATGTGAGGAACATGTGTTTTTTTAGCCAATTTTTGAGCTTTGCAAAGGATTCTGGGTAACAGAACCTGGTCCGAGCCCCGCCAGTCACCCCTCCTTGGATTCCCCTAGGTCTCTAGTTTTCAGAAATGCACAGGTTTGGTAGGTTTCCCTAGGTGGCGGCTGAGCTAGAGGCCAAAATCTACAGGTAGGCACTTTGCTAAAAACAGGTCCGTTTTCTGTGATGTGTCCACGTTGCGCTTTGGGGCGTTTCCTGTTGCGGGCGCTAGGCCTACCCACACAAGTGAGGTATCATTTTTATCGGGAGACGTGGGGGAACGCTGGGTGGAAGGAAATTTGTGGCTCCTCTCGGATTCCAGAACTTTCTGCCACAGAAATGTGAGGAACATGTGTTTTTTAAGCCAATTTTTGAGCTTTGCAAAGGATTCTGGGTAACAGAACCTGGTCCGAGCCCCGCCAGTCACCCCTCCTTGGATTCCCCTAGGTCTCTAGTTTTCAGAAATGTACAGGTTTGGTAGGTTTCCCTAGGTGCCGGCTGAGCTAGAGGCCAAAATCTACAGGTAGTCACTTCGCAAAAAACACCTCTGTTTTCTTCCAAAATTTTTGTGGTGTCCACGTTGCGCTTTGGGGCGTTTCCTGTCGCGGGCGCTAGGCCTACCCACGCAAGTGAGGTATCATTTTTATCGGGAGACTTGGGGGAACGCTGGGTGGAAGGAAATTTGTGGCTCCTCCCAGATTCCAGAACTTTCTGCCACAGAAATGTGAGGAACATGTGTTTTTTTAGCCAATTTTTGAGCTTTGCAAAGGATTCTGGGTAACAGAACCTGGTCCGAGCCCCGCCAGTCACCCCTCCTTGGATTCCCCTAGGTCTCTAGTTTTCAGAAATGCACAGGTTTGGTAGGTTTCCCTAGGTGGCGGCTGAGCTAGAGGCCAAAATCTACAGGTAGGCACTTTGCTAAAAACAGGTCTGTTTTCTGTGATGTGTCCACGTTGCGCTTTGGGGCGTTTCCTGTCGCGGGCGCTAGGCCTACCCACGCAAGTGAGGTATCATTTTTATCGGGAGACTTGGGGGAACGCTGGGTGGAAGGAAATTTGTGGCTCCTCCCAGATTCCAGAACTTTCTGCCACAGAAATGTGAGGAACATGTGTTTTTTTAGCCAATTTTTGAGCTTTGCAAAGGATTCTGGGTAACAGAACCTGGTCCGAGCCCCGCCAGTCACCCCTCCTTGGATTCCCCTAGGTCTCTAGTTTTCAGAAATGTACAGGTTTGGTAGGTTTCCCTAGGTGCCGGCTGAGCTAGAGGCCAAAATCTACAGGTAGTCACTTCGCAAAAAACACCTCTGTTTTCTTCCAAAATTTTGGTGGTGTCCACGTTGCGCTTTGGGGCGTTTCCTGTCGCGGGCGCTAGGCCTACCCACGCAAGTGAGGTATCATTTTTATAGGGAGACTTGGGGGAACGCTGGGTGGAAGGAAATTTGTGGCTCATCCCAGATTCCAGAACTTTCTGCCACAGAAATGTGAGGAACATGTGTTTTTTTAGCCAATTTTTGAGCTTTGCAAAGGATTCTGGGTAACAGAACCTGGTCCGAGCCCCGCCAGTCACCCCTCCTTGGATTCCCCTAGGTCTCTAGTTTTCAGAAATGCACAGGTTTGGTAGGTTTCCCTAGGTGGCGGCTGAGCTAGAGGCCAAAATCTACAGGTAGGCACTTTGCTAAAAACAGGTCTGTTTTCTGTGATGTGTCCACGTTGCGCTTTGGGGCGTTTCCTGTCGCGGGCGCTAGGCCTACCCACACAAGTGAGGTATCATTTTTATCGGGAGACGTGGGGGAACGCTGGGTGGAAGGACATTTGTGGCTCCTCTCAGATTCCAGCACTTTCTGCCACAGAAATGTGAGGAACATGTGTTTTTTTAGCCAATTTTTGAGCTTTGCAAAGGATTCTGGGTAACAGAACCTGGTCCGAGCCCCGCCAGTCACCCCTCCTTGGATTCCCCTAGGTCTCTAGTTTTCAGAAATGCACAGGTTTGGTAGGTTTCCCTAGGTGGCGGCTGAGCTAGAGGCCAAAATCTACAGGTAGGCACTTTGCTAAAAACAGGTCTGTTTTCTGTGATGTGTCCACGTTGCGCTTTGGGGCGTTTCCTGTCGCGGGCGCTAGGCCTACCCACACAAGTGAGGTATCATTTTTATCGGGAGACGTGGGGGAACGCTGGGTGGAAGGAAATTTGTGGCTCCTCTCGGATTCCAGAACTTTCTGCCACAGAAATGTGAGGAACATGTGTTTTTTTAGCCAATTTTTGAGCTTTGCAAAGGATTCTGGGTAACAGAACCTGGTCCGAGCCCCGCCAGTCACCCCTCCTTGGATTCCCCTAGGTCTCTAGTTTTCAGAAATGCACAGGTTTGGTAGGTTTCCCTAGGTGGCGGCTGAGCTAGAGGCCAAAATCTACAGGTAGGCACTTTGCTAAAAACAGGTCTGTTTTCTGTGATGTGTCCACGTTGCGCTTTGGGGCGTTTCCTGTCGCGGGCGCTAGGCCTACCCACGCAAGTGAGGTATCATTTTTATCGGGAGACTTGGGGGAACGCTGGGTGGAAGGAAATTTGTGGCTCCTCCCAGATTCCAGAACTTTCTGCCACAGAAATGTGAGGAACATGTGTTTTTTTAGCCAATTTTTGAGCTTTGCAAAGGATTCTGGGTAACAGAACCTGGTCGAGCCCCGCCAGTCACCCCTCCTTGGATTCCCCTAGGTCTCTAGTTTTCAGAAATGTACAGGTTTGGTAGGTTTCCCTAGGTGGCGGCTGAGCTAGAGGCCAAAATCTACAGGTAGACACTTTGCTAAAAACAGGTCTGTTTTCTGTGATGTGTCCACGTTGCGCTTTGGGGCGTTTCCTGTCGCGGGCGCTAGGCCTACCCACACAAGTGAGGTATCATTTTTATCGGGAGACGTGGGGGAACGCTGGGTGGAAGGACATTTGTGGCTCCTCTCAGATTCCTGCACTTTCTGCCACAGAAATGTGAGGAACATGTGTTTTTTTAGCCAATTTTTGAGCTTTGCAAAGGATTCTGGGTAACAGAACCTGGTCCGAGCCCCGCCAGTCACCCCTCCTTGGATTCCCCTAGGTCTCTAGTTTTCAGAAATGTACAGGTTTGGTAGGTTTCCCTAGGTGCCGGCTGAGCTAGAGGCCAAAATCTACAGGTAGTCACTTCGCAAAAAACACCTCTGTTTTCTTCCAAAATTTTGGTGGTGTCCACGTTGCGCTTTGGGGCGTTTCCTGTCGCGGGCGCTAGGCCTACCCACGCAAGTGAGGTATCATTTTTATAGGGAGACTTGGGGGAACGCTGGGTGGAAGGAAATTTGTGGCTCATCCCAGATTCCAGAACTTTCTGCCACAGAAATGTGAGGAACATGTGTTTTTTTAGCCAATTTTTGAGCTTTGCAAAGGATTCTGGGTAACAGAACCTGGTCCGAGCCCCGCCAGTCACCCCTCCTTGGATTCCCCTAGGTCTCTAGTTTTCAGAAATGCACATGTTTGGTAGGTTTCCCTAGGTGGCGGCTGAGCTAGAGGCCAAAATCTACAGGTAGGCACTTTGCTAAAAACAGGTCTGTTTTCTGTGATGTGTCCACGTTGCGCTTTGGGGCGTTTCCTGTCGCGGGCGCTAGGCCTACCCACACAAGTGAGGTATCATTTTTATCGGGAGACGTGGGGGAACGCTGGGTGGAAGGACATTTGTGGCTCCTCTCAGATTCCAGCACTTTCTGCCACAGAAATGTGAGGAACATGTGTTTTTTTAGCCAATTTTTGAGCTTTGCAAAGGATTCTGGGTAACAGAACCTGGTCCGAGCCCCGCCAGTCACCCCTCCTTGGATTCCCCTAGGTCTCTAGTTTTCAGAAATGCACAGGTTTGGTAGGTTTCCCTAGGTGGCGGCTGAGCTAGAGGCCAAAATCTACAGGTAGGCACTTTGCTAAAAACAGGTCTGTTTTCTGTGATGTGTCCACGTTGCGCTTTGGGGCGTTTCCTGTCGCGGGCGCTAGGCCTACCCACACAAGTGAGGTATCATTTTTATCGGGAGACGTGGGGTAACGCTGGGTGGAAGGAAATTTGTGGCTCCTCTCGGATTCCAGAACTTTCTGCCACAGAAATGTGAGGAACATGTGTTTTTTTAGCCAATTTTTGAGCTTTGCAAAGGATTCTGGGTAACAGAACCTGGTCCGAGCCCCGCCAGTCACCCCTCCTTGGATTCCCCTAGGTCTCTAGTTTTCAGAAATGCACAGGTTTGGTAGGTTTCCCTAGGTGGCGGCTGAGCTAGAGGCCAAAATCTACAGGTAGGCACTTTGCTAAAAACAGGTCTGTTTTCTGTGATGTGTCCACGTTGCGCTTTGGGGCGTTTCCTGTCGCGGGCGCTAGGCCTACCCACGCAAGTGAGGTATCATTTTTATCGGGATACTTGGGGGAACGCTGGGTGGAAGGAAATTTGTGGCTCCTCCCAGATTCCAGAACTTTCTGCCACAGAAATGTGAGGAACATGTGTTTTTTTAGCCAATTTTTGAGCTTTGCAAAGGATTCTGGGTAACAGAACCTGGTCGAGCCCCGCCAGTCACCCCTCCTTGGATTCCCCTAGGTCTCTAGTTTTCAGAAATGTACAGGTTTGGTAGGTTTCCCTAGGTGGCGGCTGAGCTAGAGGCCAAAATCTACAGGTAGGCACTTTGCTAAAAACAGGTCTGTTTTCTGTGATGTGTCCACGTTGCGCTTTGGGGCGTTTCCTGTCGCGGGCGCTAGGCCTACCCACACAAGTGAGGTATCATTTTTATCGGGAGACGTGGGGGAACGCTGGGTGGAAGGACATTTGTGGCTCCTCTCAGATTCCAGCACTTTCTGCCACAGAAATGTGAGGAACATGTGTTTTTTTAGCCAATTTTTGAGCTTTGCAAAGGATTCTGGGTAACAGAACCTGGTCCGAGCCCCGCCAGTCACCCCTCCTTAGATTCCCCTAGGTCTCTAGTTTTCAGAAATGTACAGGTTTGGTAGGTTTCCCTAGGTGCCGGCTGAGCTAGAGGCCAAAATCTACAGGTAGTCACTTCGCAAAAAACACCTCTGTTTTCTTCCAAAATTTTGGTGGTGTCCACGTTGCGCTTTGGGGCGTTTCCTGTCGCGGGCGCTAGGCCTACCCACACAAGTGAGGTATCATTTTTATCGGGAGACGTGGGGGAACGCTGGGTGGAAGGAAATTTGTGGCTCCTCTCAGATTCCAGAACTTTCTGCCACAGAAATGTGAGGAACATGTGTTTTTTTAGCCAATTTTTGAGCTTTGCAAATGATTCTGGGTAACAGAACCTGGTCCGAGCCACACAAATCACCCCATCTTGGATTCCCCTAGGTCTCTAGTTTTCAGAAATGCACAGGTTTGGTAGGTTTCCCTAGGTGCTGGCTGAGCTACAGGCCAAAAACTACAGGTAGGCACTGTTTTCAATGAAAAAATGTGATGTGTCCATGCTGCGCTTTGGGGCGTTTCCTGTCGCGGGCGCTAGGCCTACCCACACAAGTGATGTATCATTTTTATCGGGAGACGTGGGGGAACGCTGGGTGGAAGGAAATTTGTGGCCCCTCTCAGATTCCAGAACTTTCTGCCACAGAAATGTGAGGAACATATGTTTTTTTAGCCAATTTTTGAGCTTTGCAAAGGATTCTGGGTAACAGAACCTGGTCCGAGCCCCGCCAGTCACCCCTCCTTGGATTCCCCTAGGTCTCTAGTTTTCAGAAATGTACAGGTTTGGTAGGTTTCCCTAGGTGCCGGCTGAGCTAGAGGCCAAAATCTACAGGTAGTCACTTCGCAAAAAACACCTCTGTTTTCTTCCCAAATTTTTGTGGTGTCCACGTTGCGCTTTGGGGCGTTTCCTGTCGCGGGCGCTAGGCCTACCCACGCAAGTGAGGTATCATTTTTATCGGGAGACTTGGGGGAACGCTGGGTGGAAGGAAATTTGTGGCTCCTCCCAGATTCCAGAACTTTCTGCCACAGAAATGTGAGGAACATGTGTTTTTTTAGCCAATGTTTGAGCTTTGCAAAGGATTCTGGGTAACAGAACCTGGTCCGAGCCCCGCCAGTCACCCCTCCTTGGATTCCCCTAGGTCTCTAGTTTTCAGAAATGCACAGGTTTGGTAGGTTTCCCTAGGTGGCGGCTGAGCTAGAGGCCAAAATCTACAGGTAGGCACTTTGCTAAAAACAGGTCTGTTTTCTGTGATGTGTCCACGTTGCGCTTTGGGGCGTTTCCTGTCGCGGGCGCTAGGCCTACCCACACAAGTGAGGTATCATTTTTATCGGGAGACGTGGGGGAACGCTGGGTGGAAGGACATTTGTGGCTCCTCTCAGATTCCAGCACTTTCTGCCACAGAAATGTGAGGAACATTTTTAGCCAATTTTTGAGCTTTGCAAAGGATTCTGGGTAACAGAACCTGGTCCGAGCCCCGCCAGTCACCCCTCCTTGGATTCCCCTAGGTCTCTAGTTTTCAGAAATGCACAGGTTTGGTAGGTTTCCCTAGGTGGCGGCTGAGCTAGAGGCCAAAATCTACAGGTAGGCACTTTGCTAAAAACAGGTCTGTTTTCTGTGATGTGTCCACGTTGCGCTTTGGGGCGTTTCCTGTCGCGGGCGCTAGGCCTACCCACACAAGTGAGGTATCATTTTTATCGGGAGACGTGGGGGAACGCTGGGTGGAAGGAAATTTGTGGCTCCTCTCGGATTCCAGAACTTTCTGCCACAGAAATGTGAGGAACATGTGTTTTTTTAGCCAATTTTTGAGCTTTGCAAAGGATTCTGGGTAACAGAACCTGGTCCGAGCCCCGCCAGTCACCCCTCCTTGGATTCCCCTAGGTCTCTAGTTTTCAGAAATGTACAGGTTTGGTAGGTTTCCCTAGGTGCCGGCTGAGCTAGAGGCCAAAATCTACAGGTAGTCACTTCGCAAAAAACACCTCTGTTTTCTTCCAAAATTTTGGTGGTGTCCACGTTGCGCTTTGGGGCGTTTCCTGTCGCGGGCGCTAGGCCTACCCACGCAAGTGAGGTATCATTTTTATCGGGAGACTTGGGGGAACGCTGGGTGGAAGGAAATTTGTGGCTCCTCCCAGATTCCAGAACTTTCTGCCACAGAAATGTGAGGAACATGTGTTTTTTTAGCCAATTTTTGAGCTTTGCAAAGGATTCTGGGTAACAGAACCTGGTCGAGCCCCGCCAGTCACCCCTCCTTGGATTCCCCTAGGTCTCTAGTTTTCAGAAATGTACAGGTTTGGTAGGTTTCCCTAGGTGGCGGCTGAGCTAGAGGCCAAAATCTACAGGTAGGCACTTTGCTAAAAACAGGTCTGTTTTCTGTGATGTGTCCACGTTGCGCTTTGGGGCGTTTCCTGTCGCGGGCGCTAGGCCTACCCACACAAGTGAGGTATCATTTTTATCGGAAGACGTGGGGGAACGCTGGGTGGAAGGACATTTGAGGCTCCTCTCAGATTCCAGCACTTTCTGCCACAGAAATGTGAGGAACATGTGTTTTTTTAGCCAATTTTTGAGCTTTGCAAAGGATTCTGGGTAACAGAACCTGGTCCGAGCCCCGCCAGTCACCCCTCCTTGGATTCCCCTAGGTCTCTAGTTTTCAGAAATGTACAGGTTTGGTAGGTTTCCCTAGGTGCCGGCTGAGCTAGAGGCCAAAATCTACAGGTAGTCACTTCGCAAAAAACACCTCTGTTTTCTTCCAAAATTTTGGTGGTGTCCACGTTGCGCTTTGGGGCGTTTCCTGTCGCGGGCGCTAGGCCTACCCACACAAGTGAGGTATCATTTTTATCGGGAGACGTGGGGGAACGCTGGGTGGAAGGAAATTTGTGGCTCCTCTCAGATTCCAGAACTTTCTGCCACAGAAATGTGAGGAACATGTGTTTTTTTAGCCAATTTTTGAGCTTTGCAAATGATTCTGGGTAACAGAACCTGGTCCGAGCCACACAAATCACCCCATCTTGGATTCCCCTAGGTCTCTAGTTTTCAGAAATGCACAGGTTTGGTAGGTTTCCCTATGTGGCGGCTGAGCTAGAGGCCAAAATCTACAGGTAGGCACTTTGCTAAAAACAGGTCTGTTTTCTGTGATGTGTCCACGTTGCGCTTTGGGGCGTTTCCTGTCGCGGGCGCTAGGCCTACCCACACAAGTGAGGTATCATTTTTATCAGGAGACGTGGGGGAACGCTGGGTGGAAGGACATTTGTGGCTCCTCTCAGATTCCAGCACTTTCCTCCACAGAAATGTGAGGAACATGTGTTTTTTTAGCCAATTTTTGAGCTTTGCAAAGGATTCTGGGTAACAGAACCTGGTCCGAGCCACACAAATCACCCCATCTTGGATTCCCCTAGGTCTCTAGTTTTCAGAAATGCACAGGTTTGGTAGGTTTCCCTAGGTGGCGGCTGAGCTAGAGGCCAAAATCTACAGGTAGGCACTTTGCTAAAAACAGGTCTGTTTTCTGTGATGTGTCCACATTGCGCTTTGGGGTGTTTCCTGTCGCGGGCGCTAGGCCTACCCACACAAGTGAGGTATCATTTTTATCGGGAGACGTGGGGGAACGCTGGGTGGAAGGAAATTTGTGGCTCCTCTCAGATTCCAGAACTTTCTGCCACAGAAATGTGAGGAACATGTGTTTTTTTAGCCAAATTTTGAGGTGTGCAAAGGATTCTGGGTAACAGAACCTGGTCCGAGCCACACAAATCACCCCATCTTGGATTCCCCTAGGTCTCTAGTTTTCAGAAATGCACAGGTTTGGTAGGTTTCCCTAGGTGGCGGCTGAGCTAGAGGCCAAAATCTACAGGTAGGCACTTTGCTAAAAACAGGTCTGTTTTCTGTGATGTGTCCACGTTGCGCTTTGGGGCGTTTCCTGTCGCGGGCGCTAGGCCTACCCACACAAGTGAGGTATCATTTTTATCGGGAGACTTGGGGGAACATAGAATAGCAAAACAAGTGTTAATGCCCCTTGTCTTTCTCTACATTTTTCCCTTCCAAATGTAAGACAGTGTGTAAAAAAGACGTCTATTTGAGAAATGCCCTGTAATTCACATGCTAGTATGGGCACCCCGGAATTCAGAGATGTGCAAATAACCACTGCTTCTCAACACCTTATCTTGTGCCCATTTTGGAAATACAAAGGTTTTCTTGATAGCTATTTTTTACTCTTTATATTTCAGCAAATGAATTGCTGTATACCCGGCATAGAATGAAAACCCACTGCAGGGTGCAGGTCATTTATTGGCTCTGGGTACCTAGAGTTCTTGATGAACCTACAAGCCCTATATATCCCCGCAACCAGAAGAGTCCAGCAGACGTAACGGTATATTGCTTTCGAAAATCTGACATTGCAGGAAAAAGTTACAGAGTAAAACTTAGAGAAAAATTGATGTTTTTTTCACCTCAATTTCAATATTTTTCTTTTTCAGTTGCTATTTTCTGTAGGAAACCCTTGTAGGATCTACACAAATTACCCCTTGCTGAATTCAGAATTTTGTCTACTTTTCAGAAATGTTGCGGTTTATGGGATCCAGCGTTGGTTTCATGCCCATTTCTGTCACTGACTGGAAGGAGGCTGAAAGCACAAAAAATCGTAAAAATGGGGTATGTCCCAGTAAAATGCCAAAATTGGGTTGAAAAATTGGGTTTTCTGATTCAAGTCTGCCTGTTCCTGAAAGCTGGGAAGCTGGTGATTTTATCACCGCAAACTCTTTGTTGATGCCCTTTTCAGGGAAAAAACCACAAGCCTTCTTCTGCAGCCCATTTTTCCAATTTTTTTAAAAAAAATGAAATTTTCACTGTTTTTTGGCTAATTTCTTGGCCTCCTTCTGGGGAACCCACAAAGTCTGGGCACCTCTAGTATCCCTAGGATGTTGGAAAAAAAGGACGCAAATTTGGCATGGGTAGCTTATGTGAACAAAAAGTTATGAGGGCCTAAGCGCGAACTGCTCCAAATAGCCAAAAAAAGGCTCGGCACAGGAGGGGGAAAAGGCCTGGCAGCGAAGGGGTTAACTGAAGGAAAAACATGGAACAGGCATAAATCTGCCAAAAGAGTCATGAAATATGTCAGATGGGCAGAAAGATATGGCACATGCTGAAACTGAATTTACATTTTTTGGTAGGCTATGGCAGAACGAAAGAAAGATGAAGTGAAGTACTTGTTGTTGGTGATTGAGTGGGTACTGTGAAACACGCCTTGTGTTCGGTTTGTAGGGATTGCTAAATTTCTAATGCTGTGCTGTTAACTGAAGAAGGTCTCATCGCCTACACTGCAGTGCTGAATTAAACCATGCTGCAGTTTTCAGTGGCAAAATGCTGTGGTCAAAGAAGTGATGGATAGAATATCTTCCTTTCTTAGCAAATAAAGTATTGTCAATAGGAAAGCATTTTGACTTACCACTGTCCCTGCCACCACTGGGCCCTCTTTGACCACCTGGGCCTCCTCCGTCCCTGGCTGTCTGCCGTCACTGGTTGCGGCACTGGTGGTCTGTGCACTTAGAAAAAAAATATGCAACCTTTTTAGATACCAGATTAGCCACCTAGGTAATTCTTTTGCACAAAGTACAACAGAAATACATCACAGCAGCTTGATTAGCTATTTGCCAGTACTTTCTATCAAAACTATCACTTTGGGAGTTTTCTTGGTAGACAACATGGTAAAAAAGACAGGTAGTCAGGTCAACCAAATTTGTTTTTTTTATAATGGAGAGATAAGGCTACGAAAGAATAAGAGTGAAATGCAATAAAAGGGTGGAAGAGAATGGTTGATGAAGGACATACGGTATTTTTTGGTTATGGGATCTCATTCCTGCCATGCTGCACTGCCATGGAAACTGCTAGTATACTGTATAAATGAGACAACATTGGGGCTCATGACCATGGCCACTCTATCTCTCTGTCCCTGTACTTTTTGACTGTTTCATCAAGAAAGCCTTCTCAATCAACATGTTTGGTGAATAGTTTACTTGGGCCTGCAAGTCTCTTTATGTTACCAAAAAGCTATTCTCTTAATAGTACCAGTACTACACATGAAATATAAAAGACCGGTGAGGAAAGGTTTACTACAAAGGGAGCAGAAGAAAGCTACAGACATGAGAAAGACAGCAGCAGAAACAGAAAATATAAAAGACACAGGGTCATGCAGGGATAAAGAACACTAGATAGGGGAGTTGAAAAAAAGGTCAACAGTATAAATACTCTCAAGGTCATAATTTTACTACTGTGAAAAGGTAAAAGTAAAAAATAAAAATAAACGTGGTGCAGCATGATGCTGGTGGTGGTGGCAGGCCCATCTGCTGCTGCACTGGTGGTGGCAGCTACTTGATCCTTGGATGCCCTCTTGCCTTGAGCTGCCTCTGAAAGGAATAAAAAAAGATAAACAAATGACCAGTGGTACTCTCTGCAAAAAACATTTTGACAGGCACAGTATTGTATGTTCCAAATCAGAAAGTTTATTCCTAGTTAGTAACCTAAAATTACATTTTGAACTACTCATGCATTGCAACTAACGAACTTTGCTTCTCTACCGCCTTTGGATGGGTCAAGTCAGTCTCCATTTGCATACTGCGTATCAGGAAGCTTGGCACTGTAGGAGCTACCTAAAGGCACGGAGATGTACGCTAACCCTTCAGATATACTACTATCTCAATAGTGAAAGGAGTCTACATCCTTCCTCACATCAATCCAAGGAGGTCCTGGCTAGCTCACTCTTGACCAGTTTCCAGGCAGTATCATTCACTTGACATCCACTCTACTTCTACAGTGTAACACTCTCGCTATAAGGACGGCACCCTGGACCTGGACTTTCAGTGCCCATACTTATCAAGGGTTTGTGTTCTCCTTGCCTTTAAGGATTGATTTTGTGCAGGGAGGTGTCCCCTTCCTGCACAAATAGAATGCATGGTGCTGTGTAATGTGGTGCCCTTGCACCACGGCACAAGGGTTTCAGCATTGACAGGAATCAGCATTTGGGTGCACCAGTGCAGGAAGAGAGCTGGAATGCGATATCTCATATCATATAAATTAATAGATATGTCACATTACTGCCCACTTTCTTTGTCGTAGCCCAGCAATATGTTTTCTGCTCTATGGTGCGTGAAAGTTTGATCATTCTGAGCCTGATGCACTCAACAAAATGTATAGATAAACCCTAGTATATTACATCACATGCCCACATTCCTTAAGAAGAAAGACAGTGGACGCAACTGCAAGCATCCCTGAAGTCAAATACCACTTGCCTGAGCATGGCAATACTCATAGATAAAATGTCACATGTCCTTTTTGCACCAGAGGGCACATGTGCCCATGAAAAAAAAAAATATATATATATATATATATATATATATACACATATATATATATAAACATGCATAAACTCAATTAATACACAAATGTAACTTACATTTTATAATAAATGAACACATTCAGATTATGTTTAAATATATTCTAATATTATATTTATATATCCTTACACACATTTTGAAAAATAAATATGCACACTTATTAAACCCTGTGAAATATATATTTTTTTCTAAATAGAAAAAAATAAACATAATTGTGTGTATATATATATATATATATATATATATATCTATATATATATATATATATATTTGGATACAGATATAATCAATCATCATATAAACGTAACTTACCTGTGATCATGCTGCTTGAAAAAATAAAATGGAATCTTTAGAAGAAAAAAAAAACACTCACCAAGCACTGCAACCTCGACACCTAGCAGGTTGAGCAGGTCCTGTTTCCAGTCTAGAATGTTGGCCCAGCTGTGCGTCACCTGCTGCTAGGTGCTCTGGATCCCTGTGCTGCAGCGCACACACTGCCACACTCTACCCAAGAGCAGCCCACACTCCCCAGGGCATAACCCTTACCGGGCCTGCTGCCAACATGCAGTGGGGGTGGCACTGCATGCAAACATTAGGCCAATATTTATACTTTTTTGCGTGAAATTGCGTCACTTTTTGCCGCAAAAGCGGCACAAATTTACAAAATACAATTCTATTTTGTAAGTTTACACCACTTTTATGTCAAACATTGACACAAATGCGCACAAAAAAAGTATAAATATGGGCTTAGTGCGAAAATGGGGTGGGGCTGCATCTCAGCTCCCATGCATTTCCCACAGGAGGTTCGGGAACACTGGTGCTGCCTGCTTCTGCCATCGTGGAATAAGTAGAGTGGACTGGACTGGCCAGGAGGGGAGGGAGTCGGACTGCAAACTTAGGAAGGAAAACAAAACCAAAGGAGGACAGGTCAGAAAACAAAAACAAAAAATGTAGAAAACATCACAAAAACACACAGAAATGGCACAGGATGTGGCCACAACTCAGAAGCCTAGGAAATTGCTGGAAGGAAGGGGTGCTCCTGTCTGACTCCTTGCAGTGGAAACCTAATTTCTGAAGAACACAATATCCAAGGAAGATGGTGACAAGGAGCATGGCAGCAGGAAAAGCAACGTAAAGTTTTCTGAGAATGAGCTGGAGCTGTTAACAAAAGAATGTATGGCACCTGTAGATCAGCTTTTTGGAAAAGCATTAATGTCTGTTCCTGAGGCCCAGAAAACAAAAATATGGAACAGCATCCTGGAGAAAGTCAACTCAGTTGGTGTCACCGAGAGAACCATACCAGAGATTCAGAAATGCTGGTATGATCTAAAATTCTGCACCAAAGAGAAGGTTGCCAGCAGGATGGCTGAGGCTTGTGGCATAGGTGGTGGACCCTCCAAACATCCTTCTCTCACTTCAGTGGAATCACTGGTTGAGGGGACATGGGCACCTGAAAATGTGGTGGGAGTGTCAGACATTGACACATCCAATCCTGCAGGCTCCAGCCATGGTAAGTCTTTTCCTGTTTATATCTCACCAAAAAAAAATTGTTTGTAAGTCCTCAAGTACATCTTACCTAACAAAACTCCATGGAAATTTTCCAGTACTTTGTCAATGCATTATGGGAATCGTAGTACATCATGGGAGTTGTAGTACATCTTTAGTTACATGGTGTACTGTGTGCTGATAATAGAAGTACACATATCTATACATAATCTCCATGTCCTCCATGTCACAAACACATTTAAACAATATTATGCAAACTTATTAACCCTTTATTTACAGTAACTATATACATACATTTCCACTGATCATACCCAGGATGTGCCTGAAGCCACTAAGGCTCACGACGCAATTGACAAACATAGAAATGGAAGACAGCACAATTGCTACTCCTACACCCAATACTCCTACTCCAAGTACTGTAAAAGCAAATGTGTCACCACTACCAGGCTTTGAGGTGATAAGGTGCTTTCACAAATCAGGAACACAACTTCATCTGTGCCTAGGCCACACAGATGCCATAGAGTCCAGCAGCTTACAGTCCACAATGATGATGTTTTCTAACACGGCAGACAGTTCCCCACTGTTTGGTGGCCTGATGAAATACATTTTCACAGTACAGCGCCTGCAAGCCAAAGACATAAAAACTGTTAATAGACATCTGCAAATCATGTAAAGGTCTGTGCTGCAATTGCAGTAAAGACAAGACCATTGGTTTGCTGTCAAGGAGCAACATCTGCAAAGATGCAGGCACAAGCACCACATGGCACGCTATGATGCGTTCACTAAATCTATCAATCGATTAGCGGTAGCCAAAACCCTTGGGCCAGGAGAACCATCAACATCCAAAATGACATGGGGCACTGCTGCCAAGATATTGCACATGGGCTGGTCGAAGCGACCACAGCTCTGGAAAACATACAGACATATTTTGCCACCACCTGAAAGTGAAGACAGCTGTGCCAGATGGATACTGTTCCAGGTGAATGCCGGACACACATCTGGAACAGATATATCCCCACCTCCACAGCCAAGTTAGGAAGGTGACCAACACCAGGGGCCATAAAAAGTGACTTTTGTAGACATTCTTATGTATGAGACTACTTTGTTATGTTTGTGATTTCAAACTTTGTCTCTTTGTTAAAAAAGAACATCCTGTAAGGATACAGTTGATGATGAAGAATTACATCTTTACAACTTGAATAAAAGGTAAACTTTCAGTCATCCATAAAACATTACCATCATGGCTGTTGCCTATTTCTGATATGTGGTCATCTTTCCTACCTTTAAAAGAGCTGTGGGTGATCTCTGTGCATCGAGCTCGATCCTCTGCTGCACATCTCCCATCCTGCTAAATCTGTAGTGGTAGCAGTTTGTCACCTGAGTCTGATTCTGGCTCTATGTTGATGTTGTGCAGACGCTTCCACATGGCTATGTTGTGGAGAATGGAACATGTGGCAATGATTTTACAACAGGTCTCTGGTCTTTAGAGTAGTGCTCCACCAGTTTCGTGCAGACATCTGAATTGAGACTTGAGTATTCCAAAGGTACGTTCAATTATTGATTGTGTTGTGTTATGTGAGCTCTTGTACTGCCTTTCACTTCTGGTTCATGGATGCAAGTATGGTGTCAGTATTCAAGTGCACGAGGTAGATGCACTGTCTCCTTAAATAGCATGAGGCTATTAGGTCATTTGACAAACACACTACTGGACACTGTATGAATTGACTTTGCAATTATCTTACCCAGTAAAGAGCCATTGTCAAAATCACCCTGTGACAGAAGGTTATTTATTCCACTGTGGCAGAACATGAAGGAATCATGTGTGCTGCCTGGGAATCTGTCTACAAGGTTGGCTATGATGCATGAGGCTTCATACACTACCTGTGAGCAGTGGCGTAGCGTGGGGGGTGCAGGGGGGGCTGGCCGCACCGGGCGCAACATCTTGGAAGAGACTAAATCCACAGGTTAGGGGGCGCAAATTACTTGCCTTGCCCCGGGTTAGGGGGCGCAAATTACTTGCCTTGCCCCGGGTGCTGACAACCCACGCTACGCCACTGCCTGTGAGTGAATGTGTGCTTTTTCTGCTTCTATAAATGCATTAATTTGCAGAGGGGGGACATGAGGCAATATGTATACCATCAACACAACCAATTACGTTGCGAAACAGTGCTACCCGGAAAAACAATAGTTTGGTCTGCTGTAAATATTGGGGAGTATTTGAAAAAGAAATATATTGGTTCACTTTGCTAACCATGAAACCTATGTGAAAAATCTAAGAAAAAGCATTTTGTGACACGCCCCCTGCCACTGCTATGACTCACTCTAAATATCCTCTCCTGTCTCATCCTCTTTCTCTGTCTACCAGTCAGAATCCTCATCCTACTTTGCCAAGATACACAGAGCTGCCATTCTGAAAGAGACATTTTTTGTGACTTTTTGTACTTTGCAGCTAGTTACCACCTGATACAAATTGATGGTAATTGCATTTTTTAAATATCCATTTTCAACTAGTCACAATTAGGAAATCCTTTGTACATAGTGTTAGCAATTTGCTATTAGGAAATTTCAATTTGTAATTTCCTGTTTAGGAATTCCCAAAATGCGATTTCTACATGATGGGAATTGCAAATTGCACCCCCCATATCCTTTCGTATATACCGAAATGACATTTTGCATTTCTTAGCAGTCTGGCATTGTGAATCGCATTGTTAGGGAATGCAAAATGCCTTTGTACATATGGGCCTTGATTCCTTTAGTAACATTACATACTCATAAGTGCTTCCTTCCCCTTCCAGTCTGTAATACAGCAGGCTGTGAATTGCTTTTCCACATTGAAGATACTCAACTAGTTATTGACAGGCAAGGTTATCCCAGAGGTTTCCCAGTCTGAGGATCTTTTGGTGCTGTTGTGAAAATGGTACATGAAGAAAATAAATAGGTTTATTGGGACAAATGTCCATAAAACATAATCAAGCATTATAAAAACCAAAAACCCAATCAAATAAACAAAAATATAGTTAAAATGCAGCTAATCATCCTTATTGTCACCCTATCATTTTAGTATAAAGTAAAAGAGGTACAAGACCTGCTGCTAAACTGAGAAACTACATATTAGCTATTAAAGCCACCACTTCCTGTCTAGACCATGTCTACTATTTTATAAATATGGGTTTTAGAAACCTAGGTCCATATTTATATTTTTTTAGCGCTGCAGTTGCGTCATTTTTACAACTGTATTTTGTAGGTTTGCGCCGCTTTTGCGTAAAAAAACGGCGCAAATGCGGCGTTAAAAAAGTGTAAATATGGCCCCTAATGTGAGCTGATTTAAAATGCAATCAGTCTTTCAGAATAGGACACATAGAACACTTCTTGTTTAAGAAGCACGGGCACATCCTATTTTAGTTCCGCCAACTTTTATACCGTTCTTGCTGTGAAAAAATAGGATTACACCCAAGTCATATTTTAAGTTGAAGCTGAAAACATACGGGAAAAGGTCTCCATTCCCTAAGGTTTTACATGTGAGACTAATGCAAGTTTTCATTGACAAATTATTCATGTCCTGTGTAAAGGAATCTTGGAATGCTGAGCCCTTAACCACTTCGCTGCCAGGCCTTTTCCCCCTCCTGTGCCAGGCCTTTTTTTGCCTATTTGGGGCAGTTCGCGCTTAGGCCCTCATAACTTTTTGTCCACATAAGCTAACCAAGCCAAATTTGCGTCCTTTTTTTCCAACATCCTAGGGATTCTAAAGGTACCCAGACTTTGTGGGTTCCCCTGAAGGAGGCCAAGAAATTGGCCAAAATACAGTGAAAATTTCGTTTTTTTCAAAAAAATTGGAAAAAGGGGCTGCAGAAGAAGGCTTGTGGTTTTTCCCCTGAAAATGGCATCAACAAAGGGTTTGCGGTGCTAAACTCAGCAGCTTCCCAGCTTTCAGGAACAGGCAGACTTGAATCCGAAAACCCAATTTTTCAACACAATTATGGCATTTTACTGGGGCATACCCCATTTGTGCAATTTTTTGTGCTTTCAGCCTCCTTCCAGTCAGTGACCGGAATGGTCATGAAACCAATGCTGGATCCCAGAAACCTAAACATTTCTGAAAAGTAGACAAAATTCTGAATTCAGCAAGGGGTCATTTGTGTAGATCCTACAAGGGTTTCCTACAGAAAATAACAGCTGAAAAAGAAAAATATTGAAATTGAGGTGAAAAAAACATCAATTTTTCTCTACCTTTTACTCTGTAACTTTTCCCTGCAATGTCAGATTATCGAAAGCAATATACCGTTACGTCTGCTGGACTCCTCTGGTTGCGGGGATATATAGGGTTTGTAGGTTCATCAAGAACCCGAGGAACCCAGAGCCAATAAATGAGCTGCACCCTGCAGTGCGTTTTCATTCTATACCGGGTATACAGTAATTCATTTGCTGAAATATAAGGAGTAAAAAATAGCTATCAAGAAAACCTTTGCATTTCCAAAAAGGGCACAAGATAAGGTGTTGAGGAGCAGTGGTTATTTGCACATCTCTGAATTCCGGGGTGACCATAGTAGCACGTGAATTACATGGAATTTCTCAAATAGATGTCTTTTTTACACACACCCCTATATTTGGAAGGAATAAATGTAGAGAAAGACAAGGGGCAATAACACTTGTTTTGCTATTCTATGTTCCCCCACGTCTCCCGATAAAAATGATACCTCACTTGTTAGGGTAGGCCTAGCGCCCGCGACAGGATATGCCCCAAAACACAACGTGGACACATCACAGAAAACAGAGCTGTTTTTAGCAAAGTGACTACCTGTAGATTTTGGCCTCTAGCTCAGCCGCCACCTAGGGAAACCTACCAAACCTGTGCATTTCTGAAAACTAGAGACCTAGGGGAATCCAAGGAGGGGTGACTTGTGTGGCTCGGACCAGGTTCTGTTACCCAGAATCCTTTGCAAGCCTCAAAATTTGGCTAAAAAAACACATGTTCCTCACATTTCTGTGGCAGAAAGTTCTGGAATCTGAGAGGAGCGACAAATTTCCTTCCACCCAGCATTCCCCCACGTCTCCCGATAAAAATGATACCTCACTTGTGTGGGTAGGCCTAGCGCCCGCGACAGGATATCCCCAAAACACAACCTGGACACATCACAGAAAACAGAGCTGTTTTTAGCAAAGTGACTACCTGTAGATTTTGGCCTCTAGCTCAGCCGCCACCTAGGGAAACCTACCAAACCTGTGCATTTCTGAAAACTAGAGACCTAGGGGAATCCAAGGAGGGGTGACTTGTGTGGCTCGGACCAGGTTCGGTTACCCAGAATCCTTTGCAAACCTCAAAATTTGGCTAAAAAAACACATGTTCCTCACATTTCTGTGGCAGAAAGTTCTGGAATCTGAGAGGAGCCACAAATTTCCTTCCACCTAGCGTTCCCCCATGTCTCCCGATAAAAATGATACCTCACTTGTGTGGGTAGGCCTAGCGCCCGCGACAGGATATGCCCCAAAACACAACGTGGACATATCACAGAAAACAGAGCTGTTTTTAGCAAAGTGACTACCTGTAGATTTTGGCCTCTAGCTCAGCCGCCACCTAGGGAAACCTACCAAACCTATGCATTTCTGAAAACTAGAGACCTAGGGGAATCCAAGGAGGGGTGACTTGTGTGGCTCGGACCAGGTTCGGTTACCCAGAATCCTTTGCAAACCTCAAAATTTGGCTAAAAAAACACATGTTCCTCACATTTCTGTGGCAGAAAGTTCTGGAATCTGAGAGGAGCCACAAATTTCCTTCCACCTAGCGTTCCCCCACGTCTCCCGATAAAAATGATACCTCACTTGTGTGGGTAGGCCTAGCGCCCGCGACAGGATATGCCCCAAAACACAACGTGGACATATCACAGAAAACAGAGCTGTTTTTAGCAAAGTGACTACCTGTAGATTTTGGCCTCTAGCTCAGCCGCCACCTAGGGAAACCTACCAAACCTGTGCATTTCTGAAAACTAGAGACCTAGGGGGATCCAAGGAGGGGTGACTTGCGGGGCTCGGACCAGGTTCTGTTACCCAGAATCCTTTGCAAGCCTCAAAATTTGGCTAAAAAAACACATGTTCCTCACATTTCTGTGGCAGAAAGTTCTGGAATCTGAGAGGAGCCACAAATTTCCTTCCACCCAGCGTTCCCCCACGTCTCCCGATAAAAATGATACCTCACTTGTGTGGGTAGGCCTAGCGCCCGCGACAGGATATGCCCCAAAACACAACGTGGACATATCACAGAAAACAGAGCTGTTTTTAGCAAAGTGACTACCTGTAGATTTTGGCCTCTAGCTCAGCCGCCACCTAGGGAAACCTACCAAACCTGTGCATTTCTGAAAACTAGAGACCTAGGGGAATCCAAGGAGGGGTGACTTGTGTGGCTCGGACCAGGTTCTGTTACCCAGAATCCTTTGCAAGCCTCAAAATTTGGCTAAAAAAACACATGTTCCTCACATTTCTGTGGCAGAAAGTTCTGGAATCTGAGAGGAGCGACAAATTTCCTTCCACCCAGCATTCCCCCACGTCTCCCGATAAAAATGATACCTCACTTGTGTGGGTAGGCCTAGCGCCCGCGACAGGATATCCCCAAAACACAACCTGGACACATCACAGAAAACAGAGCTGTTTTTAGCAAAGTGACTACCTGTAGATTTTGGCCTCTAGCTCAGCCGCCACCTAGGGAAACCTACCAAACCTGTGCATTTCTGAAAACTAGAGACCTAGGGGAATCCAAGGAGGGGTGACTTGTGTGGCTCGGACCAGGTTCGGTTACCCAGAATCCTTTGCAAACCTCAAAATTTGGCTAAAAAAACACATGTTCCTCACATTTCTGTGGCAGAAAGTTCTGGAATCTGAGAGGAGCCACAAATTTCCTTCCACCTAGCGTTCCCCCACGTCTCCCGATAAAAATGATACCTCACTTGTGTGGGTAGGCCTAGCGCCCGCGACAGGATATGCCCCAAAACACAACGTGGACATATCACAGAAAACAGAGCTGTTTTTAGCAAAGTGACTACCTGTAGATTTTGGCCTCTAGCTCAGCCGCCACCTAGGGAAACCTACCAAACCTGTGCATTTCTGAAAACTAGAGACCTAGGGGGATCCAAGGAGGGGTGACTTGCGGGGCTCGGACCAGGTTCTGTTACCCAGAATCCTTTGCAAGCCTCAAAATTTGGCTAAAAAAACACATGTTCCTCACATTTCTGTGGCAGAAAGTTCTGGAATCTGAGAGGAGCCACAAATTTCCTTCCACCCAGCGTTCCCCCACGTCTCCCGATAAAAATGATACCTCACTTGTGTGGGTAGGCCTAGCGCCCGCGACAGGATATGCCCCAAAACACAACGTGGACATATCACAGAAAACAGAGCTGTTTTTAGCAAAGTGACTACCTGTAGATTTTGGCCTCTAGCTCAGCCGCCACCTAGGGAAACCTACCAAACCTATGCATTTCTGAAAACTAGAGACCTAGGGGAATCCAAGGAGGGGTGACTTGTGTGGCTCGGACCAGGTTCGGTTACCCAGAATCCTTTGCAAACCTCAAAATTTGGCTAAAAAAACACATGTTCCTCACATTTCTGTGGCAGAAAGTTCTGGAATCTGAGAGGAGCCACAAATTTCCTTCCACCTAGCGTTCCCCCACGTCTCCCGATAAAAATGATACCTCACTTGTGTGGGTAGGCCTAGCGCCCGCGACAGGATATGCCCCAAAACACAACGTGGACATATCACAGAAAACAGAGCTGTTTTTAGCAAAGTGACTACCTGTAGATTTTGGCCTCTAGCTCAGCCGCCACCTAGGGAAACCTACCAAACCTGTGCATTTCTGAAAACTAGAGACCTAGGGGGATCCAAGGAGGGGTGACTTGCGGGGCTCGGACCAGGTTCTGTTACCCAGAATCCTTTGCAAGCCTCAAAATTTGGCTAAAAAAACACATGTTCCTCACATTTCTGTGGCAGAAAGTTCTGGAATCTGAGAGGAGCCACAAATTTCCTTCCACCCAGCGTTCCCCCACGTCTCCCGATAAAAATGATACCTCACTTGTGTGGGTAGGCCTAGCGCCCGCGACAGGATATGCCCCAAAACACAACGTGGACATATCACAGAAAACAGAGCTGTTTTTAGCAAAGTGACTACCTGTAGATTTTGGCCTCTAGCTCAGCCGCCACCTAGGGAAACCTACCAAACCTATGCATTTCTGAAAACTAGAGACCTAGGGGAATCCAAGGAGGGGTGACTTGTGTGGCTCGGACCAGGTTCGGTTACCCAGAATCCTTTGCAAACCTCAAAATTTGGCTAAAAAAACACATGTTCCTCACATTTCTGTGGCAGAAAGTTCTGGAATCTGAGAGGAGCCACAAATTTCCTTCCACCTAGCGTTCCCCCACGTCTCCCGATAAAAATGATACCTCACTTGTGTGGGTAGGCCTAGCGCCCGCGACAGGATATCCCCAAAACACAACCTGGACACATCACAGAAAACAGAGCTGTTTTTAGCAAAGTGACTACCTGTAGATTTTGGCCTCTAGCTCAGCCGCCACCTAGGGAAACCTACCAAACCTGTGCATTTCTGAAAACTAGAGACCTAGGGGAATCCAAGGAGGGGTGACTTGTGTGGCTCGGACCAGGTTCGGTTACCCAGAATCCTTTGCAAACCTCAAAATTTGGCTAAAAAAACACATGTTCCTCACATTTCTGTGGCAGAAAGTTCTGGAATCTGAGAGGAGCCACAAATTTCCTTCCACCTAGCGTTCCCCCACGTCTCCCGATAAAAATGATACCTCACTTGTGTGGGTAGGCCTAGCGCCCGCGACAGGATATGCCCCAAAACACAACGTGGACATATCACAGAAAACAGAGCTGTTTTTAGCAAAGTGACTACCTGTAGATTTTGGCCTCTAGCTCAGCCGCCACCTAGGGAAACCTACCAAACCTGTGCATTTCTGAAAACTAGAAACCTAGGGGGATCCAAGGAGGGGTGACTTGCGGGGCTCGGACCAGGTTCTGTTACCCAGAATCCTTTGCAAGCCTCAAAATTTGGCTAAAAAAACACATGTTCCTCACATTTCTGTGGCAGAAAGTTCTGGAATCTGAGAGGAGCCACAAATTTCCTTCCACCCAGCGTTCCCCCACGTCTCCCGATAAAAATGATACCTCACTTGTGTGGGTAGGCCTAGCGCCCGCGACAGGATATGCCCCAAAACACAACGTGGACATATCACAGAAAACAGAGCTGTTTTTAGCAAAGTGACTACCTGTAGATTTTGGCCTCTAGCTCAGCCGCCACCTAGGGAAACCTACCAAACCTGTGCATTTCTGAAAACTAGAGACCAAGGGGAATCCAAGGAGGGGTGACTTGTGTGGCTCGGACCAGGTTCTGTTACCCAGAATCCTTTGCAAGCCTCAAAATTTGGCTAAAAAAACACATGTTCCTCACATTTCTGTGGCAGAAAGTTCTGGAATCTGAGAGGAGCCACAAATTTCCTTCCACCCAGCATTCCCCCACGTCTCCCGATAAAAATGATACCTCACTTGTGTGGGTAGGCCTAGCGCCCGCGACAGGATATCCCCAAAACACAACCTGGACACATCACAGAAAACAGAGCTGTTTTTAGCAAAGTGACTACCTGTAGATTTTGGCCTCTAGCTCAGCCGCCACCTAGGGAAACCTACCAAACCTGTGCATTTCTGAAAACTAGAGACCTAGGGGAATCCAAGGAGGGGTGACTTGTGTGGCTCGGACCAGGTTCGGTTACCCAGAATCCTTTGCAAACCTCAAAATTTGGCTAAAAAAACACATGTTCCTCACATTTCTGTGGCAGAAAGTTCTGGAATCTGAGAGGAGCCACAAATTTCCTTCCACCTAGCGTTTCCCCACGTCTCCCGATAAAAATGATACCTCACTTGTGTGGGTAGGCCTAGCGCCCGCGACAGGATATGCCCCAAAACACAACGTGGACATATCACAGAAAACAGAGCTGTTTTTAGCAAAGTGACTACCTGTAGATTTTGGCCTCTAGCTCAGCCGCCACCTAGGGAAACCTACCAAACCTGTGCATTTCTGAAAACTAGAGACCTAGGGGGATCCAAGGAGGGGTGACTTGCGGGGCTCGGACCAGGTTCTGTTACCCAGAATCCTTTGCAAGCCTCAAAATTTGGCTAAAAAAACACATGTTCCTCACATTTCTGTGGCAGAAAGTTCTGGAATCTGAGAGGAGCCACAAATTTCCTTCCACCCAGCGTTCCCCCACGTCTCCCGATAAAAATGATACCTCACTTGTGTGGGTAGGCCTAGCGCCCGCGACAGGATATGCCCCAAAACACAACGTGGACATATCACAGAAAACAGAGCTGTTTTTAGCAAAGTGACTACCTGTAGATTTTGGCCTCTAGCTCAGCCGCCACCTAGGGAAACCTACCAAACCTATGCATTTCTGAAAACTAGAGACCTAGGGGAATCCAAGGAGGGGTGACTTGTGTGGCTCGGACCAGGTTCTGTTACCCAGAATCCTTTGCAAACCTCAAAATTTGGCTAAAAAAAACACATGATCCTCACATTTCTGTGGCAGAAAGTTCTGGAATCTGAGAGTAGCCACAAATTTCCTTCCACCCAGCGTTCCCCCACGTCTCCCGATAAAAATGATACCTCACTTGTGTGGGTAGGCCTAGCGCTCGCGACAGGATATGCCCCAAAACACAACGTGGACATATCACAGAAAACAGAGCTGTTTTTAGCAAAGTGACTACCTGTAGATTTTGGCCTCTAGCTCAGCCGCCACCTAGGGAAACCTACCAAACCTGTGCATTTCTGAAAACTAGAGACCTAGGGGAATCCAAGGAGGGGTGACTTGCGGGGCTCGGACCAGGTTCTGTTACCCAGAATCCTTTGCAAGCCTCAAAATTTGGCTAAAAAAACACATGTTCCTCACATTTCTGTGGCAGAAAGTTCTGGAATCTGAGAGGAGCCACAAATTTCCTTCCACCCAGCGTTCCCCCACGTCTCCCGATAAAAATGATACCTCACTTGTGTGGGTAGGCCTAGCGCCCGCGACAGGATATGCCCCAAAACACAACGTGGACATATCACAGAAAACAGAGCTGTTTTTAGCAAAGTGACTACCTGTAGATTTTGGCCTCTAGCTCAGCCGCCACCTAGGGAAACCTACCAAACCTATGCATTTCTGAAAACTAGAGACCTAGGGGAATCCAAGGAGGGGTGACTTGTGTGGCTCGGACCAGGTTCGGTTACCCAGAATCCTTTGCAAACCTCAAAATTTGGCTAAAAAAACACATGTTCCTCACATTTCTGTGGCAGAAAGTTCTGGAATATGAGAGGAGCCACAAATTTCCTTCCACCTAGCGTTCCCCCACGTCTCCCGATAAAAATGATACCTCACTTGTGTGGGTAGGCCTAGCGCCCGCGACAGGATATGCCCCAAAACACAACGTGGACATATCACAGAAACCAGAGCTGTTTTTAGCAAAGTGACTACCTGTAGATTTTGGCCTCTAGCTCAGCTGCCACCTAGGGAAACCTACCAAACCTGTGCATTTCTGAAAACTAGAGACCTAGGGGGATCCAAGGAGGGGTGACTTGCGGGGCTCGGACCAGGTTCTGTTACCCAGAATCATTTGCAAGCCTCAAAATTTGGCTAAAAAAACACATGTTCCTCACATTTCTGTGGCAGAAAGTTCTGGAATCTGAGAGGAGCCACAAATTTCCTTCCACCCAGCGTTCCCCCACGTCTCCCGATAAAAATGATACCTCACTTGTGTGGGTAGGCCTAGCGCCCGCGACAGGATATGCCCCAAAACACAACGTGGACATATCACAGAAAACAGAGCTGTTTTTAGCAAAGTGACTACCTGTAGATTTTGGCCTCTAGCTCAGCCGCCACCTAGGGAAACCTACCAAACCTATGCATTTCTGAAAACTAGAGACCTAGGGGAATCCAAGGAGGGGTGACTTGTGTGGCTCGGATCAGGTTCTGTTACCCAGAATCCTTTGCAAACCTCAAAATTTGGCTAAAAAAAACACATGATCCTCACATTTCTGTGGCAGAAAGTTCTGGAATCTGAGAGTAGCCACAAATTTCCTTCCACCCAGCGTTCCCCCACGTCTCCCGATAAAAATGATACCTCACTTGTGTGGGTAGGCCTAGCGCTCGCGACAGGATATGCCCCAAAACACAACGTGGACATATCACAGAAAACAGAGCTGTTTTTAGCAAAGTGACTACCTGTAGATTTTGGCCTCTAGCTCAGCCGCCACCTAGGGAAACCTACCAAACCTGTGCATTTCTGAAAACTAGAGACCTAGGGGAATCCAAGGAGGGGTGACTTGCGGGGCTCGGACCAGGTTCTGTTACCCAGAATCCTTTGCAAACCTCAAAATTTGGCTAAAAAAACACATGTCCCTTACATTTCTGTGGCAGAAAGTTCTGGAATCTGAGAGGAGCTACAAATTTCCTTCCACCCAGCGTTCCCCCAAGTCTCCCGATAAAAATGATACCTCACTTGCGTGGGTAGGCCTAGCGCCGGCGACAGGAAACACCCCCAAGCGCAACGTGGACACATCCTAAATTTTGGAAAAAAACAGAGGTGTTTTTTGCGAAGTGCCTACCTGTAGATTTTGGCCTCTAGCTCAGCCGGCACCTAGGGAAACCTACCAAACCTGTGCATTTCTGAAAACTAGAGACCTAGGGGAATCCAAGGAGGGGTGACTTGCGGGGCTCGGACCAGGTTCTGTTACCCAGAATCCTTTGCAAACCTCAAAATTTGGCTAAAAAAACACATGTCCCTCACATTTCTGTGGCAGAAAGTTCTGGAATCTGAGAGGAGCTACAGATTTCCTTCCACCCAGCGTTCCCCCAAGTCTCCCGATAAAAATGATACCTCACTTGCGTGGGTAGGCCTAGCGCCGGCGACAGGAAACACCCCAAAGCGCAACGTGGACACATCCTAAATTTTGGAAAAAAACAGAGGTGTTTTTTGCGAAGTGCCTACCTGTAGATTTTGGCCTCTAGCTCAGCTGTCACCTAGGGAAACCTACCAAACCTGTGCATTTCTGAAAACTAGAGACCTAGGGGAATCCAAGGAGGGGTGACTTGCGGGGCTCGGACCAGGTTCTGTTACCCAGAATCCTTTGCAAACCTCAAAATTTGGCTAAAAAAACACATGTCCCTCACATTTCTGTGGCAGAAAGTTCTGGAATCTGAGAGGAGCTACAAATTTCCTTCCACCCAGCGTTCCCCCAAGTCTCCCGATAAAAATGATACCTCACTTGCGTGGGTAGGCCTAGCGCCGGCGACAGGAAACACCCCAAAGCGCAACGTGGACACATCCTAAATTTTGGAAAAAAACAGAGGTGTTTTTTGCGAAGTGCCTACCTGTAGATTTTGGCCTCTAGCTCAGCCGGCACCTAGGGAAACCTACCAAACCTGTGCATTTCTGAAAACTAGAGACCTAGGGGAATCCAAGGAGGGGTGACTTGCGGGGCTCGGACCAGGTTCTGTTACCCAGAATCCTTTGCAAACCTCAAAATTTGGCTAAAAATACACATGTTACTCACATTTCTGTGGCAGAAAGTTCTGGAATCTGAGAGGAGCCACAAATTTCCTTCTACCCAGCGTTCCCCCAAGTCTCCCGATAAAAATGATACATCACTTGTGTGGGTAGGACTAACGCCCACGAAAGGAAAGGGCCCAAAACACAACGTGGACACATCACATTTTTTTATAAAAAGCAGTGCCTACCTGTGGATTTTGGCCTGTAGCTCAGCCGACACCTGAGGAAACCTAGCAAACCAGTGCATTTTTGAAAACTAGAAACCCAGGGGAATCCAAGATGGGGTGACTTGCGGGGCTCTGACCAGGTTATGTTACCCAGAATCCTTTGCAAACATCAAAATTTGGCCCAAAAAACACTTTTTCCTCTCATTTCGGTGACAGAAAGTTCTGGAATCTGAGAGGAGCCACAAATTTCCTTCCACCCAGCGTTCCCCTAAGTCTCTCGATAAAAATGGTACATCACTTCTGTGGGTAGGCCTAGCACCCACAAAAGGAAATGGCCCAAAACACAACGTGGACACAACATATTTTTTCACAGAAAACAGAGGTGTTTTTTGCAAGGTGCCTACCTGTGGTGTTTGGCCTGTAGCTCAGCCGGCCCCGGGGGGGGGGGGCAGAAATGGCCTAAAATAAATTTGCCTCCCCAACACCCCCCCCCCCCCCGGGAGCGACCCTTGCCTACGGGGTCGCTCCCCCTGCGTGACATTGGCGCCAAAAAACAAATCCCCGGTGCCTAGTGGTTTCTCGCCCCTTGGGGGCAGATTGACCTAAAATTGGCCAATCTGCCCCCAGGGTGGCAGAAATGGTCTAAATACAATTTGCCCCCCCAGGGGAGCGACCCTTGCCTGATGGGTCGCTCCCCATCTCTTAAAAAAAGAAACAACAAAAAAAAAAAACACAAAAAAAAAATTGCCCTGGCGCCTAGAGTGTTCTGCCCCCCCCCCCCCCGGGGCAGTTCGGCCTAATAATAGGCCGATCTGTCCCCCGGGGGGGCAGAAATGGCCTAAAATAAATTTGCCCCCCCAACCCCCACCCCCCCCCCCCGGAGCGACCCTTGCCTACGGGGTCGCTCCCCCTGCGTGACATTGGCGCCAAAAAACAAATCCCCGGTGCCTAGTGGTTTCGACCTAAAATTGGCCAATCTGCCCCCAGGGGGGCAGAAATGGTCTAAATACAATTTGCCCCCCCAGGGGAGCGACCCTTGCCTGATGGGTCGCTCCCCATCTCTAAAAAAAGAAACAACAAAAAAAAAAAACACAAAAAAAAAATTGCCCTGGCGCCTAGAGTGTTCTGCCCCCCCCCCGGGGGCAGTTCGGCCTAATAATAGGCCGATCTGTCCCCCGGGGGGGCAGAAATGGCCTAAAATAAATTTGCCCCCCCACCCCCCGCCCCCCGAGAGCGACCCTTGCCTACGGGGTCGCTCCCCCTGCGTGACATTGGCGCCAAAAAACAAATCCCCGGTGCCTAGTGGTTTCTGCCCCCTTGGGGGCAGATTGACCTAAAATCGGCCAATCTGCCCCCAGGGGGGCAGAAATGGTCTAAATACAATTTGCCCCCCAGGTGAGCGACCCTTGCCTGATGGGTCGCTCCCCATCTCTAAAAAAAAGAAAGAACAAAAAAAAAAAACACAACAAAAAATTTTGCCCTGGCGCCTAGAGGTTTCTTCCCCCCCCTGGGGGCAGATCGGCCTAATAATAGGCCGATCTGCCCCCAGGGGGGGCAGAAATGGCCTAAAATAAATTGCCCTCCCCCCCAGGGAGTGACCCTTGCCTAAGGGGTCGCTCCCTTTGCGTGAAATTCACGCAAAGAAAAAACTCCCTGGTGTCTAGTGGTTTCTACCCCCCTTGGGGGCAGATTGGCCTCATCAAAATAGGCCAATCTGCCCCCAAGGGAGGCAGAAATGGCCAAAATATAATTTTCCCCCAAGGGGAGCGACCCTTGCCTAAGGGGTCGCTCCCCACCAAAAAAAAAAAAAATGAAACAAAAAAAAAAAAATGGTCCCTGGTGCCTAGAGGTTTCTGCCCCCCCTGGGGGCAGATCGGCCTAATAGTAGGCCGATCTGCCCCCAGGGGGGGCAGAAAAGGCCTTCCCGAAAATATGCCCCCCTGGGAGCGACCCTTGCCCAAGGGGTCGCTCCCTTTTGTCAATAACAATAAAAAAATAAAAAAATCCCTGGTGTCTAGTGGTTTCTACCCCCCTTGGGGGCAGATTGGCCTCATCAAAATAGGCCAATCTGCCCCCAAGGGGGGCAGAAATGGCCAAAATATAATTTTCCCCCAAGGGGAGCGACCCTTGCCTAAGGGGTCGCTCCCCACCTCAATAAAAAAAAATGAAAAAAATAAAATAAAATGGTCCCTGGTGCCTAGAGGTTTCTGCCCCCCCTGGGGGCAGAAAAGGCCTTTTCAAAAAAATGCCCCCCCTAGGAGCGACCCTTGCCCAAGGGGTCGCTCCCTTTTGTCAATTTCAAAGAAAAAAAAAAAAATCCCTGGTGTCTAGTGGGGTTTCAAAAGCCGGATTGCAAGCAATCCGGCTTTTGAAACCCTCGGAGGGACTTCAAAGGGAAGGAAATACTTTTCCTTCCCTTTGAAGCCCCTCCGGGCCTCCCAAGTGATTGAAAAAGAAATGCTTTTGCATTTCTTTTTCAATCGCGCTGGAAGCAGAGCTTCCAGCGCGACGAGGGAGGCCCCTGTGACACATCAGCGCGCGCGCGCGCGCTGACGTCACAGGGGGGGGTCGGGGGTGGAAGGGGAAGGGATTCCCCGGTCAGCCCTGACCTAGGGGGGTGGGGGGGCGGCCCTCGGGAGGAGCGCTAGCGCTTCTCCCGAGGGAAGCATTCAGGACGTAATGGTTACGTCCATGGCGCCACACGGGCGCTGCCATGGACGTAACCATTACGTCCGTGGCGGGGAAGGGGTTAAGTGATTGCCTAAACAGCAATGGGTCCCATTTTGATACTGAGGCTAGAGAGGGATGCATGAATAGCATTGCTTTCATACTTTAATTTTTTGATACTCTTTCAACGTAAATTAATATGTAAAGGTATATACTTGGGTATCTTATAGGTGTTCACTTTTTACTTGCATTGTATCGGTAGCACTTCATTCATTTGGTGCCATATTTTAGCTCAAAACTTATTTACGGCAGAAAACACAAGACCTGCCAACAGCAGCTGATGGATTCTGGTTTGTTCGCATTCTTCCTATGAGTTGTGTTGTCCCCCTAAGGGACGGTATCATGCCATGACCAGGAGAAGGGGCAGTGCTTAATTTGTAAATAAAAACGTGCAGGTGCTCAAAGCCTTCCTCTTAAACACGCAGCTGTTGCAATTAAATGTGGGAACACGGAATACTGAGGCAGCGTAATCCTGAAGCCATCTCAGGCCTCTTCAATCTTTTTAAAGCCACTCCCTTCCCCTTCAGCTCACTCCTGCAGCTTTCTGCTTTCTACCTTTCTACCTTTGTGACGCTTTTTCGTTTTTCTTTTCCTCCATATTTCCCATATATATATTTTGCTCGCAAGCAAATGATTAGGGAAGAGTAATAAGCGTCGGCCCTCAAAATAGGTGGCGGTGCTCAGCACCAGAAACAACAAGCACAAATTAAGCAGTGGGAGGGAGAAGGGGGAAGGGGAAAGTGGAGTGTCTTCCCAATGTATGTTGAGCGGTTCAACCCTGTGCGTGCGTCAGTCATGGAGTTAAAAGTTATGCCTGGGAAACAGGAGGTGTCTTTGGCAATAAAGTAGGTAGCCGAACTTACTTAGTGTTTGCACCCCTCTTTGAAGGCATAGAACATCTGGCTGGTCAGCCCGTCCACCTGCACATCAACAAGTCTATTGATCATGAATAGCTCAGGTGCATAGCCTTCCACTTGCCCCAAGGTTGAGCGTGAGCTACAAGTCCTGGAATAGGCTGACGTTTTCAAAACAGTAACTGGTCCCTTACCCTGGGTTTCTCCAAAAGTCACCAAGAAGCAAAAGCAGCAATACGCCATTCATCTGTGAGTCGACATGCAGCTGCCAAATTTTGCCATCAAGACAGAATAACACTTAACCCTGACAATAAATCACTGGTGAACTTTCAGACTCAAAGGGATTTGCCAAGATGGACCTTTGATCTGGTTACCACTAGATCCCGCTGCATCCAGACTCCCAGTCTATCACAACCTTTTCCACACACACCTGCCTCTGGAGATACTCTGCTGAACTTCAGCATCTCCAGTGCTGCCAAAGTTTTCCAACACATGTTAGCGCGTCTGACCTTAATAGGTAAACTTACAATGGGACGCAAATTGGTCAATTATCCTTTTGACTCGCATTTAAGATGTTCCCACCCAGATTCAGTACAGGCAGATCAATAATCAATAGTCAATCAATAATCAATGTTAATCAATAACATTAGTAATCAATTGGAGTCAGTAATTGTCACACACCATGACTTTTCAGTCATGAATAAACACGCCTTTTGGTAAAAGTTATAATATTTATTTACCTATATTAACAATGCTAATGTCACATAGGATAATCTCAAAATCAAATGATAAACATACAGAAACAACACTAGCTGTCCAAATCTGCGAAAGAAACACAATCTAATCAAAGCTTGAACCACTACACATTCTAAAGTTACAGTGCAAATTAATAACAAAAACATTTGTGCAAATGATATCACATACATTTAGATTCAGCAAAGAAAAGACATGAAGTATAATTCTCTATAGCAGACTTTCATTAGTAAGGATCCCTTAACTAACACCAGATTAGCATCAGCATGTTGGGCTTCATGCAAAACAATTTGAAACACTCAAATTTGGAAAACATCTAACTATGGCTCCATCAAAATAGAGTAGTTGGTGCCTAGAAAGAAAAAGCAAACAGTCTTAAGAAACACAACAGTAAGAATATATCTTTCATCAAATGGATCAGCAAGCTAAGTTAGTCTTCATCATCAGGACATCAGTTCGGTTAGCAAGGCATCAGGATTCAACATCAAAGTTCGGAAACGGTAAAAGTCGTAAGCAGTTCAAAGGAATAGAGGTAGACCCTCCAGAAGAAGGGGGAGAATGGCAAATGCTGGCTTCTTCTCAGTGCAGTCAGCCTAAGTTAGATTCCCTAAAACTATTTCCCAAGTCCCTGTTGGTAAAGGGATCACATGCTCACACTTTGTCCAATAAAACTAAAACATCAAATGTGTAATTTCTACTAGCACACGGTTCACATGTCGCTGATTGGCTTCTCTTGTATTGTCCTCATCATCCGGCTTGTCAGGTAACAATATTTTTGCAGCTTATACTCCAGTCAGTGTCTTCATTGTTCTCCTCCTGAGAAAGTTAGTCTTACACACATTTAGCAAGAACAGCACCTTCTAGCAGTCGGTTCTCATGAGAAAGACTGAGCTACAAGCACATTTTGAACAGCACAGTGGAAAATCACAGTTTAATTCTCTGAACAGCCATTTATTAATCGGTTTTGAAATACTGCTTGACATGAGGCCGTGCAACCAGGCCAAGACCTCCGCTAAGTTAAGGCCTATAATTAATAAAGCTAATACTTAATGCATAACCCTTAAAATGATGTATTACTACATTAATCAAACATAATCTCACTATTTCATATTAATAAGCCATTAATAAGTATACTTCGTGAACATTGGCGGCCCCTCATCGTGATCACATTTTCAAATGCATGCATTATTTTCTCTAGGTTAATACATTTTCTACGCAAATCTATTACTCTGAATACATGAATACTCTTTAATATTGTTATTAAAACACCTGCTTCAGCAATCCCTCCTCTGATGACTAAATATGTCATCACACTAAACTATCACTCACACATTTCTGCATCAGCTAAAATTCCTTCATTTCAATCCCTTCATACTTCTGTTCCCTTTTCAAATTTTCCCTAAACATTTTTTCCCTTTTATTTTCTTCCCTTCTCTGATCATTCTTTGACTTCTTCAATTGTATTCTTTTACACAATTTACATATTCCCCATATTCCAAGTGACAAACCATTATAATGAACATCCCCTGTATAATTTTCTATAAGATTCCCTTCCCAATGTTGCTGAGCCAATTTCACACTGAAGCGAAACGTTTGCCAACTTTCTCCCAAACACCTGGTTCCTTCAATTCTTTTAAATCAGCACTTTCATTAGTCAGATTAGTAAGTAAGCCTCTAATTTCTTTACTTTTATCAGGAATGATTGAACAACAATGCCTACAAATAAGCATCCTACAAACTCCACCATCCTTTGCTAAAAGAATGTCTAAAGCACCTCTATTCTGAAGAGTCATAGCTCTTTCAGCAGCTAATTCAATATCTATCAGGAGTATGGCTCCCGAAAAGTTTGTCAGCATGTTATCCACAAAAGTAGACAACTTTCGAATCTTATTCGTATTCAGACCAACTCCCACTGAAGGAATCTTTCCTCCAAATATATCTCCCACTATACCAGAAGGAGACACTCTCCTCTGTCTCATATGATGTAATTCAGTCACTCTTGGAAACTTCTTCAAGTCATTCATTTGAAAAATCTTCGGGGAAACTATTCCCAAATAACACGTCCCATACCATACTCTTGGGAGACTGTAATAGGCATTAGGACCACAGATGTAATATTTCCCAGGAATTGCCAGATCCTGCCCATTCAACATAAATGTCCAATTACTCTGAAACAAAAAACACGTCTACATTCACTCATTCCCACAACATGTCAGTGCATGATTTAGGCTTATATATACAAAGATTCCCTACGTGTTGCACAACTAGAGCTAATTTCTCTTGTGTTTTATTTTCACTATAAGAATAATCATTCTTGTAAGTCCTTTTTTCTGATCCCTTTTCTAACTTCTCCTTCAATGCCTTCCTCCTATCATCTGTGTGATCTAAGAAGCTCTTTTCTAAAGATGTAAGCAAGCATGTTAGATTGTTCCTGTGAGCATAAGCTGATCCAAATGTCAATGTAAGTTCAAAGAAACCCCTTACTAATACTATGTCATTATCCTTAGCTACCCTTCTCAAATACCCAATTATAGGGACAAATGAAAACACAACATCATAATTTGAATAAAAATACTAAATTTACTCCTGGTTATAGCATCTTCTTAGTAACAACCTACAACTTATCCCATAAATTAATGGCAGATTATGGTAAGTAACTCCTTCTTCAACTGATTAAGGAATCTGCGTACACACATAACAATTACTCGCATCCATTGTCTCAACATACTCATTCAACAAGCAAAAGAAGACATTAGAAGAAAGTTCTTCTTGCGCATTAGTGCCCTTATGCAACTACTTCTCATCTAACTTAAACTTCTCTATTGATGTTAGAACAGTAGTTGTCTCAAAAGCAGAAGTATGGTTGGCCTCACTTTTATCAAGAAAAGTAATTCCCACAATCAATACCACAAACAATATCCCACACACAATTGCCAAACCAATACTCGTGTATTTACACACCTATTTTTATTACCCTGTTGGCTAATGTTACTCATGATCTGTAAAGAATCAGCAAGCAAAAGAGAAATTTAGAAAAACTGCAGCAAAAATCAAAAACTAAATCTTCCTTCAACAGTTATTTACAGCTCTCAGTCTTTCTTTCAGGAACCCTTTGTCAAAATCGGTTTAGCACCTTGTCAAAATCAGGCTTCAAAAAGTCAAATCAGGTTATCAAAGTCTTTTCCAGTTACTTTTCAACAGTCTCTTTCTCTAGGCACTTTCTCAGATTGCTTCGGCAGTTCAGTTCAGTAGATTCCTTCAAGTGCCAAAATACTGACCTGGAATGCCTCTAGCAAAACAAAAAGACAAAAACTCTTGCTGCAATTCACTTGTAGTTGTATATGCCCATTCAGGACCTGCGTATCGTCGACTTGCTATTCTCTTTATTTTCAACTTTCGATCGCCATTCAATTCTCCTTCCCTTAGATCTTCTCTCCTTGTTGTGTCACTTCTACTTCAATTATGTTTCAACAACTACTTCCTTTTTCTCTGCTTGTGATTCCGGCCACTTATCTCCTTTCAGTGGACCCTTAGTCAATGTTCTTTTCAGTGTTGAACTTGAAACTTCTTATTGCGCTGTGGTGTTTTCTCTTGACGGACCTGCAACTGGTTCAGGAGGAGTCAGATCACAGTGGCTCTGATATACCTCGACTCCTTCCCCCTCGGGGTCTGGCTATTGATCTGTTTGTCTCTCAAAATCATCTGCTTCTGGGAAAGCCCTCCTCTGACTAGGCTTTCCTGCTGCTTCAATTGAGATAGGCTCTCTGTCACCCTCCTGGCGGTCTTCTCCTTCGTCTCTCACAGGAGTGACTGAACCGTCCTCAACGGGCTCAGATCCGGTCTCAGTTCCCCTTTGTTTTCCTTCCGTCACTGAGTCTTCTTTTGCCATTGTTCGTACTTTTAACAACTCTCCATATTCATTGGTCGAGCATATCACTTTCTTCGTATGACTGGCATGGATCCAGTTTGGAACTCCAGCGCACTTCACAGCTGTGGTAGTGGTCAGAACTACGTGGGAAGGTCCTTTCCAACAAGGCTCCAAACACGTCTTCCTCATGTTTTTCTGGACCACAACCCAGTCACCTGCCCTCAAATTGTGCCCTGGGTCATGGATTGGTGGCAGTGTTGTGGCTTCCACCTGCTGAGAGAAAGAGTGAACCACATCAGCCAGACCCTTGCAGTAGTCCAACACCATATCATCTGTAACGTTGACAAGTGCATTTGCAGGCACCGCTGGCAACCTCATGGCTCGACTCATAAGGATCTCATGCGGTGAAAATCCTGTCTTCCTGTCAGGTGTGTTTCTCATTGTCATCAGAACTAAAGGCAGTGCGGCAGGCCATTTCAGATTCGTGGACGCACACATATTTGCAACTCTTCACTTCAAGCTACCATTCATTTTCTCCACTAGTCCTGATACTTCAGGGCGGTAACTACAATGCAACTTCTGCTCAAAGTTCATGCTGCACACAGTAATTTAATTACTTCATTGTTGAAGTGATTTCCCCTATCTGATTCTAAAGAGATCGGAAACCCAAAACGTGGTATCCGTTCCCTAAGCAGTAGTTTTGCCACTGTGAGACTGTCATTTCTCCGTGTTGGGTAAGCTTCAATCCAGTGATTAAAGATGCAAACAATCTCCAGCACATATCTCAAACCTCCACACACAGGCGTCTCAATAAAATCCATCCGCATTCTGATGAATGGTCCTCCTGCTCTTCCAATGTGGCTCAAATTAACCACTGTCCTTTTCTGCGCGTTCATTTTCTCAAAAATGACACTACAATGGCAAACTGCTTCAGCAACCTGTCTAAACCGTGGGTTGAACAAATTGTGCTGAAACAAACGCATCATGGCATCCCTCCCAACATGTGCTTGACCATGATAATACCTGGCCATTTGAGACAACAGACTATTAGGCAAAACCATTTTACCCTCTTCTGAAACCCACAATTCATCCTGTCTCTGTGCACATTTCATTTAGCTCTCTTCCCTGTCAACATTATTCTGCAACATTTTCAATTCCTTCAATGTGTCAATTACTTTCAATGCAAAACTTGGACATGTTTCATCTTCTTCGGGTAACAGTTCCCACCTATTTTTGAACGATATACAGTTCAATGAGCAAAACCTTGCGACTTGATCAGCATATATATTTCCCAAACACAATAAGGCCCTCATTATGAACATGGCGGTAAACACTGCCGACCGCCGTGGCGGCGGTGAACAGAAGGCCGCCGTTGGCGATGAATGGAAACCGGCCATACAATGAACCAAAATTCTGACCCGCCAAAAATCACCAGGCCACCACTTCCCGCCATGAGCTTGCCGGTGGGAATGCTGGACCTCCCCACCTGCCACCGCTGAGCACACCCACATCCCGCCCTCCAAATAATGATGCACAAATCACCATGGCGGACAGTGGAGGCCGGACGACCATTGGCGGTGCCGATCGCCACGGGTGGCGACCGGACTTAACAGCAAGAAGTGCACACATTGGATAAGCTTGAAACCCACACATCTGACACACAGTCATAATCCCATAAAACACTCCTAGACACACCCCACAATCCTGTGCAACGAACCCAGGCCAAAGAAGACGGAGAGCACCAGAAGCAGGCACTGAACACCACCATCCACGAGACGCACACCGACCCACAGAAGAGCACCCTCACCGTGTTCCCAGCCCGACACCATTCACCATACTCACCACGTCCCCCCCCCCAAACATCCACGCTTCACAGAAAGGGAGTTAAGGACCATGGTGGACGAGATCCTGAAGGTGGAGCCACAAATATTCGGGCCGAGGTGCAGCACACACCCATCGCAAGGAAGATGGAGCTATGGCAGACCATTGTGAACAGGGTCAATACAGTGGGACACCATCCATGCTCCAGGGATGACATCCGGAAGAGATGGAATGACCTGCAAGGGAAGGTGAGGGGCATGGCATCAAGGCACCACATTGCAGTCCAGAAGACTGGGGGAGTACCGCCACCAACACCACCCTAATACACAGACTGGGAGGAAAAGGTACTGACCATCCTGCACCCTGAGGGACTCACTGGACTCACTGGAGGAATGGACTCGGGTAAGTCGTCCACATTTACCCTATATACACCATACCTGTAATGCATGCACCACCCCACCCGCACCCACCAGGACCAATACCCCACCCAGACAACAGCCACTGAATCCACACCCCCTGCATGACCACAAACCCACTAACAGGCCCACATCCCTCCCCCTGTGCACAGCCACCTACCCCTGCAAGGATCCACAATGGAACTACACCCCCCCATGCAACCCCACACCCGAAGCAAAATGCAGTGTAAACCTCACAAAGTCACCCTGGATGGCCACTGAAAGTAACACCAGCACAAAATAGCCCAGTCCTGTGCACCCAAACATTCATGCATTTGTAACAGACATGTCTATGTCCCCCAACAGGCACCACCACCCATGCCACCCTCATGGACGGGACAAGGAGTGCCAGTGCCCCCCATGGAGACAGAGGCACCTCACAGGACACTGGTGAAGGATCCCTGGACACTGATGAGCAGGCAGGCCCCTCACACAGTCCTGGACTGTCACCATGCAGCAGCCCCACCCAGGAAACCACTGACACCCCTACCACCCAGTCAAGACCAGCAGCCCAGGGCAAGCGTCCCCACACCAGTGTATCCAGGCCACAGTCTGGTGGAACACAGGTACAGAGGCCACAGTCTCCCACTCCCAACATGCAAGAAGGTGAGGGCCCCAGTACAAGTGGTGCTGCCAGACCTGTGCAGGGGACACAGGCACAGGGGGCTAGGACAAGTGCTAGGGTCTCAGTGGGCCAGAGGGGAGGCCACAGGATGGATGCAGCAGCCCAAGACGTGATATCTGAGGTATTGGGGGCCTAACAGCATACCCATGACAGGTTGGCACAGATAGTATCCACCCTGGAGCACATTCAGAGGATGCAGCAGGAACCCCACCAACAGGCCATGGAGAAGTGGAAACAGCACAACACCACAATGGCCAGCATAGCAGGAGCACTGCTGCAGCTGGTACAAACCCAATCTGAGACCCACACAGAACAGGAGGCCCCCACTACAGCACCAGACACCCACCTAGCAATTACACCATCAGCAGAAACATTCCAGGAACTACCCTCACAGGAAACCCAAGGGTCTACCATGTCATCCCCTCAAGATCAACAGCAGGCGCCCAAACGGACCGTCAGGCCAAGATTTGCCACTGGAACCCCAGCAAAGAACAAGGCCCCATTCAAGAAGTAACTCTGCAGCAATCTGCACAGCAACCATCCCACTCAATCAGCCACCACACATTGCTAAGAGGCAATATGAACTCATGTAAAGAAATGATGGACCCATCAATACTACCAACAAGGCTGCCACCATGTTGGCATTGAGGACACCCACCCATGACGACTTGCCATCACTGTAAATAACACTATTCAGTCCCTGCCACCAATAAAACACATATCACACTCAATCAATCAATCAAAAATATTTATAGAGCGCGCTACTCACCCGTGAGGGTCTCAAGGTGCTTGTGGGGGGGGGGACGAGAGGGCGATTACTGTTCGAACAGCCATGTCTTGAGGTTTTTTCTGAAGAGCAGGAGGTCTTTGGTTTTGCGGAGGTTGGTGGGAAGGGAGTTCCAGGTAATGGGGGCGAGGTAAGAGAAGGCCCTGCCTCCTGTGGTGGTTTGTTGGATGCGGGGGACTGTGGCTAGTGCGAGATCGGCTGATCGGAGTTTGCGGGTGGGAGTGTGAAAGTTCACTCTTTCTTTGAGGTAGGTTGGGCCGGTGTTGTGGAGGGATTTGTGTGCGTGGATGAGGATCTTGAAAGTGATTCTCTTGTCTATAGGGAGCCAGTGAAGGGATTTGAGGTGCGGTGAGATTCGTTTGTTGCGGAGGAGGCCAAGGACGAGGTGTGCGGCTGTGTTCTGGATTCTCTGGAGTTTGCGTTTGAGTTTGAGTGTGGTTCCAGCGTAGAGGGTGTTACCGTAGTCTAGTATCTGGGTGACTGTCTTCCTGGTCTCTAGGGTAATCCATATGAAGAATTTTTTCAGTGTGCAGAGTGTGTGGAAGCAGGAGGAGGTTAGTGCATTGATTTGCTGTGTCATGGAACGGAGGGGTCCAAGATGATGCCGATGTTGCGTGCGTGGTTTGCGGGGGTGGGTGCGGGGCCTAGGGCAGTGGGCCACCAGGAGTCGTCCCATATGGTTTGTTGGGGCCGAAGATGATGATTTCAGTTTTGTTGGAGTTATGCTTGAGGCGGTTAGTTGTCATCCAGTTGGCGGTGTCGAGGAGAGCAGCGTGTAGGTTGGTTTTGGCAGTGGTGGGGTTGCGGGTGAGGGAGAGGATGAGTTGGGTGTCGTCTGCGTAGGAGACGATAGTGATTCCGTGTGGTTGGAGGATGTTGGCTAGGGGGATCATGTAAATGTTGAAGAGTGTGGGGCTGAGGGAGGACCCTTGGGGAACTCCTCAGATGATTTTGGTAGCGGTGGAGTGGAAAGGTGGAAGGCGGACTCTTTGGGTCCGGTCGGTGAGGAAGGAGGTGAGCGAGTCTAAGGCTTTGTGGCGAATTCCTGTGTTGTGGAGGCGTGTGTGGAGTGTGTGGTGACAGACCATGTCAAAGGCTGCGGAGAGGTCTAGGAAGATGAGTGCGACGGTCTCGCCTTTGTCGACTCTGTTCCTGATGTCATCAGTACATGCGATGATAGCGGTTTCCGTGCTGTGGTTCTTGTGGAAGCCGGATTGTCAGGGGTCAAGAGTGTTGTTTGGGGAAATTTCACATAGGACTGCAGGTGTAGTACAAATGCATTTAGAAATCTTGTCAGTACCATGCTGAACATTGGCTGTGATAATCCAGCACCCATGCCCACTGTCACTGGAAATTATCCCATGGCCGGGAAATGGAGTTCAAGAGCACCTGCACTTCAGTAGGGATAGCATGCTGATTACGATTTTCCGTAGTTAGTGCAGGATCCAGTAAAGCACAAGGGGCCAGATGTAGGTAGCTAAAAAATTGTGAGTCGGAAATTGCGAGTCGTTGCGACTCGCAATTTCCGACTCGCAAAATGGTGTCCAACAAGAAAAAGTGACTTCATTTTGCAACTCGCAAATGAAGTCGCACCGCAGATTGCGAGTCCGCTGTTTGCGAGGTCGCTTTTTGCAACCTCGCTAAAAACGAACGCGCAATTTGCGAGTGGGTGTCGCAAATTGCAACTGTGACGCAAATTGCATGCAGGTGCCGCAGAACACTCTGGAAAACACTTCCTGGCTCTTGATGATGACATCACAGCCAGGAAGTTTACTAATACACCTGGGAGGAGGGAGGACCACACCCATTTCCAACTGCTGAACAGCCAACAGGAGGAACAGCAGCAAAAATGGAGGAATCAGCCAGAAAGAGAAAGATAAAATTTTCTGAAAAAGAACTGGAGGTGCTGACGGATGAATGCTGCCAGCACCATGGTCAACTCTTTGGGAGAGCAGCCCTCAGTGTGCCAGAGCTGGAGAAAAGAAGGATTTGGACTGAAATCCAAGACAAAGTTAATTCAATGGGTGTGAGCCACAGGAGCATTGATGAACTTAAAAAAAGGTGGAATGACCTGCGCTCCCGTACCAAGGAGAGGGTGGCAGAATGCCTCCGGGAGATGAGGGGCACTGGAGGAAGACCATCTACCATACCACTACCCACACCCTTGGAGGAAAGAGTGTAAGAGACCCTGGAGCAAGAGGCAGTGTCTGGAATAGGAGAGCTGGACACGTCAGCGCCAGGACCATCAACCAGTGAGTACCATGAAAACATGCATGTACACCCATATCTGCCATACCCCCACCCACCTAGTACACAGCAGCATGCACAATCAAAATAGCTCCATTTCAGAGTAGCAACCACCAGAATGGTGCATTATGGGCAATGTAGTCAAGTAGGCAGCTGATAGGTAACAGTTTATTAGGAAGCATACAACAGATGGTAGATACTGACAGTGTGTTCCCTATGTCCCACAGGTCTCCCACAAGACACCACCTCCAGCCACACCGTCCAGGGGCCAGAGGTCAGCCACCAGGCAGCACAGGACCCAGGAGCAGCCACCACAGGGACCTGCACCACCCAACCACAGTCCCCTCCAGATGCACCAGTGACCATAGTGGAGTTAGAGGCAGCACCCGGTCCCAGCCACAGTGCCAGCATACAGGACACAGATCCACCACTGCGTCGTAGGTGACGTGTCCTTGTCCCTACAGTGTCACAGGGAGAAGTAGGGGACGCCTCCATTTCCGCTGCCGAGGCTGCACTCATCCATGGTCAGCTCCTGCAGACAAGGCAAATGAGACTGATTTCAGGGGCCATGCGGCAAATGGAAAGGAATCAAACAACAGGGCCTCAACAGGTCCACACAGACCTACAATACCTGAACAGCAATGTAGGTGACATTGCGCTCTCAATCAGACAACTAGTGGCTGAACTTGTCATGGAGAGAGAGGGTGCAAGGTGCCGTGACCGGCAACTAATCCACCGCCTAGACCGCATGGCTGCCTCCATTGTCCGTCTGGCTGTAAATACCACAGGGCTGTCACGCTGCACAGTCAGCCTACAGGTGGACATGGGCCACTTTGCCAGCGATGTGGCTCGTGGGCTGGGATGCATAAGCCACACAGTGGACATGATGGAGGCACGACAGGTGTCAAGGGGCGCTGCAGACACGCTGCAAGACAGTGAGGAGGGCTCTACTATAAGTAGTGCATCTGCCACAGACAGCAGTGTGTTGCGTAGTGGAAGTGCACGGCAGGGAACTGCAGAGGCTCCAGGAACCAGCCATGCTGGGCGACCCAGGCGTAGGGTGTGAGCTACGCACTGACATACAATGAAGGCACATGAGGTTAATGTGTCCTCATAGCAGGTGGACTTTTACAGCCCCTGATCAAAAGTTCATTTAAATAGTTTATTGGTTCACATCATTAAAGTTCTTGTTTGTTCCACTTCACACCTGGCCTCTTTGTGTGTGACATTCGTGTGTGTGGTGACAGTTACCACGTACCTTCCAAAGTATTGGTTTGCAATGTGGTCCCGTCTCTGTCTGCCTTGATTTGCAATGCTTCTATCCCCATGATGGCGATGTTGTAGCTCTTGCTCGTCATCCTCCGAATCTGGGTCTGCAGGGGTGAGATGTAGCCCACGTCTGGTGGCAATGTTGTGCAGTATAGGGCATGCGCCAACAATCTTGAATGCTGTTATTGGGGCATACTGGAGGGCACCTCCACTTCTGTGGAGGCATCTGAATCTTGCCTTCAACAGTCCAAAGGTCCTCTCTATAATATTTCTGGTCCTCCTATGTGCACTGTTGTATCGCCTCTCTGTCTCATTGCTGGGTGTTAAGTACGGGGTAAGTATCCATGGTTGTAGTGCATATGCACTATCACCTGTTTGGCACAAAATGAACAATGTTAGCTGAGCATAGATGGGTTCCACATTGACCTGTGTGTATGTCTGCAAGGTGTATCCAGCTATACCTAGGAGGTATCCGTCTCCAAACTCCCCACATTCTAGGCGTTTGTGTATCCCACTGTGCCTGAAAATGTATGAGTCATGTGTACTCCCTGGAAATTTGGCAACCATGTCAGTTATAACATAATGGGCGTCACATACCACCTGGATGTTCAGTGAGTGAGTACACTTCCGGTTGCGGAGCAGATATTCCAGATTTGCAGGAGGGCATATTTGTATATGTGTCCCGTCTACACACCCTATTACATGCGGGAAGTTGGCAATCCTGTAGAATTCCAACTTGGTGCTGTTGATGTCTGCCTCATTCCTGGGTAGGTATATGTATCTGGACATGTTTGTGAGTATGGCATCTAGGAATGCTCTGAAGAACCATGAGAGTGCACTTTGAGATACCCCACCTGCCACTGCAATGACCCCCTGATAGCTACCCGAGGCCAAGAGGTGCAGTGAGCATAGCACTTGCACATGTGTGGGGATGGTGCTGCCGCGCACAGTCTGGCGTTGAAGCTGCGGATTGAGTAGATCTATTAATTCTAATATTGCTGCACTGCTGAGTCTGTATTTATCATATATCTCCTACTCTGTTTGTTGGAAAAGTGTCTGTCTGGTTCTGTATATCTTCTCCTGTCTCTGGTCCTCCTCCTCATCTGCTGTGCGGCATGGGCTCTCCTCCTCCTTGCTATCACATATACCTCCGCCATCTTGAGTGACCCAGGTGCCTTCTGGGTCCCCTTTTATACTTTGGTTATGGTTACCACCTGCTCTGAGTTAGTGGTAAATTGGAAGTGCAAATTGGGCTTTTTGCGACTAGTCGCAATTTGCGAGTGGCTGTTTCATATGGTTTGCGACTCACAAATTGCGACTTCCTATTTGAAGGTCGCAAAATGGGGTCGCAATTTTTGCGAGTCGGTAATGGCTCGCGTCGCAATTTGCGATTCGGAAATGGGGTTTTTGCATCCCATTTCCGATTTTGCGGGGTCGCAAATTGCGATTCGGCCCATTTGCGACTCGCAAAAGATTGCTACATCTGGCCCAAAGTTCCTGAATTGTTGCACGTGTGAGTCTGTAATTGATGTTGATCTGACGCTCCACCATGGTCCTCATATCCACAAGTGGTCTGTACACCGATAGTACCCTTCCTCGCCACAAGGGTCTGTACCTATGAGGGATATGAAAAAGGTGTGATGAACACACTTACATAGGCACACGTTGTCATCAATTGTGCACTGCATATTTCAGTGTAGTGACTCAACAGTAAAAACATCTTGACAGATCTACATCTACCCCTCAATGAGGGAACAGTGTTTTTCATGTGGGTTATATTACGAAATGGTCACATGCATAGGTGCTTCATGTGGCTAGTAGGGCCTGCATTGTGCACAATTGTATTTAGAGATGCGTAGTTACTGCCAAAATGTCTGCCCACAGTAATCCAGGCCTGTTGGAAGTGACCTCACACCGCTAGCGGTTGACATCACAGCGTAAGGCGGTGTTTACCGCTGTTCGCACCGTCATTGGTTAACATGGATGCCTTTGGGGAATCCTGGCGTATCATGATCCCTGCCAGTGTTGACGGTGCACTCCACCCCGGTACGTACGGGAATTCATCATCTATACTTCACTTGACTTCCTGATCTCATGCGTACTGTGTGTACTGCTGTGTCCTGCCTCTGGTCATTGATGTGGCTCGTGTTGCAGGGGAAAGGGCCCCGGCCTTCATCCAGGAGGAACTGGAGAGGCTAGTGGATGGGGTCGTGCCCCTGTACGCAAAACTCTATAGATGGCCAGAAGTACAGGTGAGTCTGGGTTTGGGGTGCACTGTTTGGGTGTAATGGATGGTGTAAGGACATATGTGTGCACCTCTGAGCCTGCATGGGCCGTGGTACATGGCATGCTGCATGCGTATGGCCTGTAAGTCTGACAGTACTGTCCGTTCCATAGTGGACGAATAGCCAGCTGTACCTATCTTGCAAGTGCCTGACCTCTGTGTTCCATTTCTGTGTCACCCTTTTAGGTTAGTGCCCACCACAAGAGGGCACTTTGGCATGCCATCACCAAGGAGGTGCGGACCCTGAGGGTCTACAACTGGCAGAGCACCCACTGCAGGAAGAGGTGGGAGGAACTGCGGCTCTGGGCGCATAAAATCTGTGAAGCCCAGCTGGGGAAGTCCTCCCAACGTGGAAGGGGTGCCCGTCGGGCACTGACCCCCCTCATGCAAAGTATCCTGGCGGTGGCGTACCCAGACCTGGATGAGCACTTGAAGGATGCACAGCAGGCACAAGGGGGTGAGTACTTATGTCGCAAACCTCAGTCTGGAAGGATGTCTGTGTGTGCATTAGGGTTCATGCTGCTTAGATGCAGGGACTCTGACTGGTGTCCATCTACATGATGGCCCCCAAAGGGTGTAGGGGTGTCTTTGTCAGGTCTCCCACACGTCGCCTCCTTAGGTAGTTCAGGGGATGGGTGTAGAGCAGTGTTTTGGTCAGTAGTCAGAGGCATGGCCATGGGCATAGTGAACGATGCTGCCTGTAGGATGTGTCTTCTGGGTGGGTGTATGTCTGGCCACTATGTACCTCCATTCAGCTATTTACAAGTGTCTGTCCTGTTTTGTCTCTCCATCCCTGTTCTCTTGTGTTGGTTTTGTACAGCAGCAACATCTGGCGAGGGAGCTGAGACACCGGCAAGTGGGGAAGCAGCGGCCCACGGAGCCTCGGAGGCAGAGACATCTGACGCAAAGGGGACCAGTGGGTGGGAGGGCAAGGGGAGTACCAAGGGGGAGGCAACTACTACTGGAGGTAGTGACTCCGATACCTCCTCTGATGGGGGCTCCCTGGCAGTGGCGGACCCTAGTGGCCACACCACTACAGTGACACCTTCCACCACCCCATTCCATCACCGCCCTCCCTTCTGCTCCCCACCAAGTTGCTCTTGCCCGCTCACCCAGAAAGGTGGGTGTCTCCTTTGCCTCAGGCACCTCCTCCCCTGCCCCAGTCAGCCCTGCTGCCCTCACAGAGGAGGCTATTAACCTCCTGAGAACTATCTCTGTTGGGCAGACAACCATTGTCAATGCCATCCAAGGGCTAGCATCCGAGGTGCAGCAGACAAATGCCTATCTGGATGGCATTCACGGTGCTGTGTCTGCCCTACAGAGATCTTTTCGGGCTCTCGCCTCCTCTTGGACGGCAGCCATTTTCCCTGGCCATTCCATCCCCCTCCAACCTCCTCTACCCCTTCCAGCACCCCACTCCCTTCACCCATCCAAAGCACACAAACAGACACGCAGTCAGCACATCAACACACAAGAAGCACACTTCAAAACACAAGCACCACATCTCCCACCACAAGCATTCACACAGCCAACAAACACATGCACACACAACAACATCCACTTCCCCCAGTGTGCCCACCTCTTCTGCTTCCCTGTCTGTCCCCTTAACATCCACACCCACATGCACTGCACCTTCGGTCACTGTTGCTGCTCCTCTTACTACACTCACCACAATAGAAGATATTCATACATGCACCCCAGACACCACACCTGCACTCACCACAACTACTGTAGTTGACACATGCAGCACACTCACCAGACTTGCAGACACCCACACAACATACATCCACACTGGCAGCCTGTCTTCTCCCACTATGTCCACCCCACCTCCTCCAAAAACACACAAATGCACCAAGACACCCACCCATCACACATCCACCACAGCATACTGTCCAGTCACCTGCACCCAGTACACGCACCGCTACACCACTTACATCCACTACCTCTGCCTCCATTCCCACGCCCTCATCCAGGACCACCCAAATTGCTCCAAAGAAACTTTTCCTCTCCCCTGCTGACCTCTTCCAACCCACTGGCCCACCCCGTCTTGTCCCTAAGCATGCACATCTGCTTGCCCTTTCCACTCCTTCCACCCCGTCTGCCCCTCACATTCCAGTGCCGCTTCCCCAGAAAAGAAGAAGCGCCATGCAGAGCCAAGTCCATCTGGCTCCACCCGCTCGAAGCAACCCCCCCATCCTTCAAAGGACAAACCCACACCCCCTCCACCTTCAAAGCGCAAGTCCAAGCCCCACACCCCGTCGCAAGTCCCCACTCCCACCACCCCCTGTCCCCGTTCCGTGAGGTGCCTGGATGCCCCTTTGTTGCCCCACTAGGTGGCGTACCGTGCACTTTTGGGAGTCAGGTTGGGTCTGTTGTGGCCCATGGCACTTGTAGCGCTATGGACTGGCCATTGGCCTTGTTTGAAGTAGTTGGCTCTATGAGCTTTAATAAACATTTCTGTGTGGCCTGTGTTTTGGCGGCATACTGTTGAACCCTGGTCTTTCATTTTATTGTTTCTGGGTGTGGGGAATTTGTATTTACTATGGTCAAGTTGGATTTGCCTTGTGTCAGGTAAGTACCTCTTGCTGTGGGGTGTATGACTTGTGCTGCTTTGACGGGTTGTGGGGGCGTTGCAGGGTGGGTGGAGTGGGTGGGTATGTAACTGTGCCCTTTCCTTCCTTGTTTCGTAGGTTGCGGTACTTACCGTCGTCGTCTTCGTCAGTGGTCGCGGTCGTGGAGGTATATGGCAAGGAGCAGGGCTGGCATGATCTGCAGCTCTCTATCCATGTCTGTTTCGGCGCGTTGTGTAGGCCTCCGGTGAGTGTTTCATTGGATTTGGTTAATTTCTGCCTGGCTTTGCATGGCGGTGGTTCCCGCCCCGGAACTGGCGGCAGATTAGTGGTTCATAATTTGATGGGTGGGTTGGGCCTTTCCGTCGGCCTGTGGGTGGACTCTGCCGTCGTCGGCGGCACTCCTCTACTGGCGGTGGGTGGTTTTCTGGATGCCTGTGTTTCGTTTGGTTCATTATTTGGCGCTCCGGACCGCTCCTCTGTTGGTGGTTTTTACCGCCACCACCGGCGGCGCGGTACGGACCGCCGAGTTCATAATGAGGTCCTTAGTCCTGTGACTTCAGATGTGCACTGAATTTCACCACTGCAATCTTTTCAGGCATTTGAATAGCATGCAACAGTTCTTTAATCCTTTCACCATTCCTCACTGGTGAACCAGAAGAGGTCATGAAACCTCTCTGTGACCACAACTGGCCAAAATCATGGACTATTCCAAATCCATGTTGGCTATCCGTATAGATTGTAACTTTCAGTTGGGCAGAAACATGGCACGCTCTAGTAAGGGCTACCAGTTCCACTACTTAGGCAGAATACACTCCCCGAAGCCAAGAAGCTTCCAGAATCCCAGTAATTGTGCACACAGCATATCCTGCTCTTACTTTCCCTGTATTGTCTCTTAGACAAGAATCATCAACAAAGATAATTTGGTCATGCTCATCCAATCGAGTGTCTCTAATGCCAGCTCTCATTTTTTTTGCACAAGTCAGTTATTTCAAGACAATCATGCTCAACATCTTCCAACTTTTCAATTTCAACATTTTCATTTTTAAGTAAGGTTGCTGGGTTCAGCACTGTACAGCTTTTCAATGACACATTTGGTGACCCTAGAATACTCGTTTCATATCTTGTCATTCTGGCACCAGCCAAATATTGGGTTTTCGTCTTTGTAAGTAGGATCTCAATAGAGTGAGGGACCATTATAGTCAAAGGATATCCCATCACAATGCCCTCACACTGTGTAAGGCTCTGTCCAACCGCTGCACTGGGCGCAAATAACCTGGTAAGGCTGCTGCAACTGGGTCCAAAGTAGCTGACAAATATGCTACTGGGCGGTTGACACTGCCATGGATCTGTTTCAAGACAGACAAAGAACATGCATCATGCTCATGACAAAACAATGTTAAAGGTTTCATGTAGTCAGGCATACCCAAAGTGGAAGTCTTGCACAGACTCTCTCTCAATTCTGTGAACGCTTTTATTCCAGCTTGGTCTAACACTATGGGATCAGTGACTTTCTTATGAGTCAGCTTCTGCAATCTTGAAATTACTGAAAAATTGGGAATCCGTTGGCGGCAGTTGCCTACCATCCCGAAAAACACCCTGACATCTCTCTGTGTGGTCGGTGGATTCATTTGCAATATGGTTGTAACCCTTTCTCTGGATATCTTTCTTGATCCCTTTTCAATCTGGTGACCCAAGTATTTCACTTCTTTCTGACAGTATTGCAATTTAAGCGGGGACACTTTATGACCATTCTTTGCCAAATGATTCAGCAAAGCAATCGTGTCATACTTGCACTCACAAGGTCGATTGGAAAGGCAATTCCAACTACTCCAAGTTCTTTTTCAAGAGCTGATTAAATATGGAAGATGACTTTGAGAACCCTTGAGGAATTCGACACCAACAGTAAACTTGGTCCAAAAATTTGAAACAAAAGAGAATTTGGCTGTCCTCAGGAAAAGGCACAGAAAAGAAGGCTTGTGATAAGTCAATGACAGTGAACCACTCAGCATCACATGGAATCTGAAACATTTTCATAGCAGGATTTGGTACCACGGGACAACATTTGACCACAATGTTATTTATTTTTCTCAGATCCTGGACAATTCGAACTTTCCCACAGGGCTTTTTCAAACCCATTACCAGTGAATTACATGGGCTGCTCAATACTTCATTCAAAACCCCTTGTTTCACAAAGACTGCAATTATTTGGGTGACCTTCATATGAACATCTTGTGGCATCTGGTACTGGGGAACTTGAGGAAAAATAGCATTCAGCTTTACAGTAACTTTAACTGGCTCAACTCCCTTTATCAGACCTATCTCTTTTCCTGTCAGATCCCACACCTTCTCTTTAACCGTTCCTTGCAAATCAGGATGAAGCTCCTTCACTGTGAACACTGGAAAAAATCAGATGGTATTCCTCATTTGTTGTCTTGCATTCTGTCTCTGGGGATTGATCATCTTCATCATCAGTATTCATCTGAATCTCAATTCCATCATTTGAACAAGAAATCAAGCATTTTGTTTTACACAGCAGGTCTCTTCCCAGTAAGGATACTGGACTTGAATCACAGACTACGAATTTGTGCAATCCCTGGAAGTTGCTGATTTGAACCTGAACTGGTTTTGTAATCGGGTTAGTCAAATACTGATTCGCTACTCCTACAATCTGAACTGTTTTACATGAAAGGGGCAAGTTTTGAACCTCAACTGATATTACTCTAGAATGTGTATCTCCTGTGTCAACCAAGAATTAAACTATGTGACCCATGACTTTTCCTTTCACATAGGGACACCTCTGATCTGCTTCTAATGATGTTGCAAGCACACATGGCTCCTCATCTGAACTTTCACTCACATCACTGTTTATTACATTCTCACTGTGTAAAGGGAATTGATCTACTGTATTATTGATTTGGTTAAGCTTCTGACCTTTGACCTGTTGAGAAAGCATCATTTGCTGCTGCTCCATTGAGTCTTGAGGTCTTGAGGTATTTGAATTTGCTGTCTGGGTACCATGGAAACATGCTGTTGCATTGGCTGCAACTGTGTCATTTGTACACGTGGCATTTGCACCTGCTGCATGGGTTCAATATTCTGCACCTGATTAACATTATTTTGAAAATTTAGATTAGGACCCCTCATTCTCGGTCCTCTCATGTTCTGGAATGAATTGATGTCTTTAGTTTGCTGAAAACACCTTCCTGCACCAACATTGGACACTCCCATTTCCAATGTCGGACGGCTCCGCAAACGTGACAAGGCAACAATTTCTTCATCCCCTCTACAAAACAGTCTGAACCATTACAGTACGCAAGTCAGGACCACGATTCATATTACCTCCACGACCTCTACCTTTCATCTGGGGCTGAAACATCATGTTTCCCGGCTGCTGTTAGGGTAGCTGTTGTGGAAAATTTCCCTGCATGCCTGTCTGAGCTGCTTTAATCTGCATCACCATCGCCTTTTCTTCCAGCCTTTTCTGCTTCATCTCAATGTCATCACTTCAGTATTTTGCATACTGCAACACCTTATCAATCTGCTTTGCTTGCCAGCAAATCAAATGACTGTAAATCATCTGGCTAATTTCAGGTCTCAATTCTTTCACAAATCTGAACACAAAATGAATCATGTCCTTCGACCTCAATTGTCTCTGTACCACTGTAATGCTTGAACGCCTGTAACAACCTCTCATAATATGCATGTATTGACTCCTTTGCTTCCTGATGTGTCCTGTCAATTCTCTGCCAAACAATGTTCTTGGGCGAAAATCTCATTTTCCAAAATTCAGTCACCTTATAGAAATATTTCATTACCTCGTGAGACTGTGCACCCTTATTTTTTATCTCTCTCTGGTTCTTTGGTTGGCCAATCTACACTCCTCTTACACAGACTCCACAGTTCAGCTGGGACCACTATCTCTAGTGTTCAAGTCCTCCGACAGGCACTTTGAAAGTTTTACAAACCTGTCTGTCTACTGGTACCATTCAACTGGCTTCTCTCACAATTTTGGATAATCATTCGTAAATGATATAATATCACTTCTGCTCCAAGGGACATGAACAAAATTCCCTCCTGGAGTCTCTCTCATTGGCAAAATTCTCACTGGATCCTTATCCTGCTGCACATTCGCAGTCAGCTCCACATAATCCCTTTTCCTTTTGTCTCTTTTCTTCACCCATCTGCCTTCCCATTCATTCTAATGCTCCCCAAGTCTGGGCACTTCGAAGTAATTCCCTAAGGTGTGCCTTCATACCGGCAGATCTCATGTGTTCAAAATCTTTAATCTCGAAATTTAATCTGTAACTCCTTTTCAAATGCTTTGTTTTCTCTATCTCAATGCCGTACTTCCCTGCTAAGTCTGCTAACTTCTGATGCACAATGCTCACTTCTCTTGTAATCTTCGAGCACAGATATCTCAATTCTGCTTCTGTGTAGGATTCTAACCTGTTTACACCCTTTATTCTCTCAATGAGCTCACTCGCTTCCATGCTTAGTCTAGCGTAGTTCAAACACGCCTCTCTATTATGGGCATTCTGTGGGTTATGCAATTTGTCTAACCATTCAGCCAACTGCTGAGCTGTCAAACCTTGCAACAAAATGTTGCTAACCTGTATCTGGGGCACCTGCTATGCAACTGCATTTGGGGGGTACTGTGTCAATAATTTAAAGCGCTGATTAGTGTTTTTGTGTTTGACCCTACCATGGTGCTTTGAAGACCTTCAAATGGAGTAAGGTCCAGCAGTGATATTGACCCGTCAAACGTCTGTCCCACAGGAGAGACTACTTGAGTATTCCTGTCATGTCCTCCTCCCATAGCATTCTGTGTCAGGACACCCTGCTCATATATGCTAGCTGTCTTAAGTGCAAATAAGGGTACGGCTGGACCAAAAGTAATAGGTAGAGATATAGCATCTGGGGTTGACCTGGTATTTAAGTTCTGTGGGAGAGAAACTCCCATGTTCTGATTCATTACTGAAGACATATTCAACTGTGTCCCTGTTATCGGAGTGCATCTTGGCATGACATGTGGCTGTGCTTGGGGCAGTAAAAGTGGAGGTGGTTCGGTCTTGGGAAAACCCGTTCTGTAGGCACTATTAAGTTTGTAGCCGTTCCCATAATGGTTACATCAGGATAAATTCTCTGAATCTGTGGCGGTTGCACCTGATTTAGTATGCTGGAGTAGTATACGCGTTACGACCACCCTTCATTGTACTCTGTGTCGGGCTAGTATTATCCTGTACTGGACTCACTGTCCCATTAGGCTGTGTCGGAGCTGAAGGATCAGCACTGGTGCTCGGACCATTCTCATGTGCTGCATATGGTGGTGGACGATTTCTCAATAACTGTAAAATAAAATTGTCGGGTTTCTAGCCTCCCTACTTTCAGAAGGGCTTCTGTTAGTCTTTCTAGTAGCTTTCCTTCCTTCTCATTGTCCTGAGTAATCGCTGGAAACAACTTAATTCCCTGCAAAGTCTCATTTTTCCAAAGTCTCTGAACACTGTCCCACCTGGCCTCTGTTAATGTCTTTTCTGCTTTTCTCATTCTCCTCTTGAATTCCTGTTGCTGTTTTGGTCTGGCTACTAGCTCCCAAATCGCTAATGCCTCAAATTGTGCTGGTCTCGGAAGGGGCTTCGATTCATATAGCAACATCCTTAAATGCTCTAATACCCTCAAGCTGAACGTCCCATTTGTAGGAAATGCTAAATTCCCATCTTTCTCTGCTATTTTGCACCATTGCTTTAGCCAAAGACATGGCTCAACACCCTTCTCTTCCATTACAATGTAAGCTGGTGTACCTTCTGGCGGTGTAGCCTCCCTATACTCGTTGTAATGTACGTATCTCCCCCTAAAGCACTCTTTAAAGCCTTGAAATATTACATCTTTTCGACCTTTAAGTTATTCAAAATCAAATCAGGAAGTGACTTTTAATCCAAGAATTCTCTTCACCCACTTTCTCAACCAATTTCCTCTCACGGACGGCTGCCAAACCGTGCGCGACCCTTTTCACCAACCGACCTATTCCAGTGTGGCTCTAGTTATGTCACGCTCATCCGTACTGCAGCTGGCAATGTCTTGCTGCATGTCCTCCTGTGGTGGGCTGATATACGAGCGGACCAAGCAGAGTCAGAGAGATCGTATATGGGTTTTATGCTTTAAGTTTTATTCTCTGTTTCTGTTCACAGGATATTCACTTGTTCAGGGTTTATAGGTTTCGGTAAGTCTCAGGGTTTTCGGCTCTTCTTAATTTGTTTCTTTCTTCCTTAGGATTCCTCTCCCTCTGGTCTGTCCCGGCGGTGGAAGATGTGGACGTCTCCCTCAGATTCCGGGCATGAAGGAAAAGAAAAGAAACGGGTAAGTCCCTCTGTGGGTGACAGCGTATTTAAATTTGTCATTCCCTTTCCCTGTACAGAGAACTCTACGCCGAGTGACCCCAATTTCCATGGGTTCCGGTCCTTCAGCTTTCTTAGGACATATTCTTGCAATATGGCCCCACTCCCCGCAATGGAAACATTGTGGGGACTGCATAGGGTGGTGTTCTATGGGTTTAGGAAACCGAGTTTCTTCCGTGAAATACCTGGGAACTGGCTTTGATGTAGGGGTGGGTGGTTTTTGGAATGGTTTAGGAGATAAGGGTTTAATTTCTGCGGAGCGATGGTAAGCACAAGCCAAATCAATAGCAACCTCACTGTCCACCTTTGGGTGTTGTCGGATCCAGTTCTTGGTACTAGGAGGCAAGGAATCTAAATACTGTTCTAAAATAATTGTCTTAATGACATCCTCCCGGGTTGTCCCTATGGGTCCCAACCATTTTAGAGCCAAGTCCTTTACCCGAAAGTAGAAGGAGCGAGGGTCTTCATTTGTACTCCACTTTATTTTCCTAAATTTTAATCGCTAATACTCCGTATCGTGTCCTACTCGCGCCAGGATACTTTTTTTTATGTCTTTGTAAGGGGTCGTACCATCAGGGTTGGCAGACTGGTATGCTGTCTGTAGGAATCCAGTAAGCAGGGGTGCCACGTACTGACCACAGCGGTCCTCTGGCCATTGAGCAGATGAGGCTACCCTCTCAAAGTTAGTAAAAAACAAATCTGGGTCCTCCCCCTCTTGGTATTTTTGTAGGACCGAACCAGGAACGTTTGGATGCACCTTACTGGCTGCTATTGTATCGGTTAATTTTTGTAATGCGGTTTCATGCACTAGTTGGTTACTGGCTAAAATTGTAGCCTGACTCTTTAAGGCCGATTGTAAGGCCTCCCGGTCTTCCTTGGCCTCTCTTTGGTGTGCTTCCCACACCAACTGCAGATGTCTTTGTCCTTCTGCAAGTTGCTTAATCATATCTTCAAGGGATGGGGATTCACTCATGATGTCTCTCGCTCGTAAGCCCACCAGGGAATTCAGTATCCCACTTCTGACACCACTGTGGTGGGCTGATATACGAGCGGACCAAGCAGAGTCAGAGAGATCGTATATGGGTTTTATGCTTTAAGTTTTATTCTCTGTTTCTATTCACAGGATATTCACTTGTTCAGGGTTTATAGGTTTCGGTAAGTCTCGGAGTTTTCGGCTCTTCTTAATTTGTTTCTTTCTTCCTTAGGATTCCTCTCCCTCTGGTCTGTCCTGGCGGTGGAAGATGTGGACGCCTCCCTCAGATTCCGGGTATGAAGGAAAAGAAAAGAAACGGGTAAGTCCCTCTGTGGGATCGGGTTTTGTTTATTGTGCTCATAGAGGGAAGGGCAGCAAGCAGGGTGGGTCCGTGAGGGGGTGTCGGATGTGGGGTTTGGGGTTCCGGGTGTCCGTGCAGTGCCGGGTTCCTTTTCTTCCCCTTCCCTTGTAACCCAATAACCCTCCCCGGCCTTCCTCCCGCCTCCCTGGTACCCTTTCCCAGTGCTCGTGGTTCCCCGTAACCCTCCTGCCCCTAGGAGGGACCGTACCTTCATAAGCCACGACCCTCCGGGGTCGTGGCGGAGTTCTCGCGTCCTCGGCGTCTCTCCTTTCGCCGTCTCCAGCGTCTCTTCTCTCCTTCTGAAGTCGGGCTCCTGCGTCTTCGGTGTTGCTGCCGGTATGTCTGCTCCCGCGGTCGGCGTTCTCTCCGTCTCGTTCTCCCCCTCAGGATCGTTGTCCTTCCTCTTTTCACCGATCGGAACCCGTAAGTCGCTGCAGCTGTTACGGCGCGGCGTCCCCTTGTTGCCAGGGGAACGCAACGCCGTCTCGGGGAAACCTGCCGAAAAATGGCGGATCCTGGGTAAGGAAGACGCGGTCTCCGAGACCCGTCTACAGTCCCCTTCCCATGATCGGGACTGTTCGAGGACCGAGGAGGATGAAGGAGGAAACCGGGAGAGGTAGTCGGCGGGACCCTGTTGGAAACAAGGAATGTGGCGTACCTGGAACGTAAATAGTTGCAATTCTAGGAACCATCTCAGTATTCTAGCGTTAGAGTCCTTGTGAGAGGCAAGCCAGGTGAGAGGGGCATGGTCAGTAAAGAGGACGAAGGACCTGCCCAATAGATAATACTGCAAGGAGTCAACTGCCCATTTGATGGCGAGACATTCTTTTTCGATAGTTGGGTAATGGGTCTCTCTTGGAAACAGTTTTCTACTTAAAAAAAAACTACGGGGTGGTCGAAACCCTCTTCATCTGGCTGGGTGAGTACCGCTCCGAGACCGACGTCCGAAGCATCAGTATATAAGTGAAAACTTTTTGAAAAATCTGGACATTTTAGTATTGGGTCTGTAGTAAGGGACCGTTTTAATCGTTCAAAACTACCCTGTTGGGTGTCGGTGAATGGGGCAAGTTTCGTGGGGCTTTGTTTAGTCAGAAGGTCAGTCAGAGGGGCTGCAATGGTCGAATAACCGGGGATAAATCGTCGGTAGTATCCTACTAAGCCTAGGAATGATCGTAGATCTTTCTTCGTTCGGGGTTTCGCAGCTTGGAGTATGGCCTCCACTTTGTTTTTCTGCGGTTGTAGAGTGCCCTTCCCTATGACATAACCTAGATATGAGACTTCAGTGTTTCCTAGTAAACATTTCTTAGGGTTGGCAGTTAAACCGGCCTCAGTTAAGGCGGAAAAGATTGTATGAAGATGTAGTAAGTGATCTTGCCAGGTTTCGCTAAAGATAATAATGTCGTCTAGGTAGGCTGCAGTAAAGGTATGGAAGGGTTTTAAGATTCGATCCATCAGGCGCTGGAAAGTTGCGGGAGCGCCGTGAAGACCAAAAGGTAAGACTGTGAATTGATAGAGACCGGAGGAGGTTGAGAAGGCTGTTTTTTCTTTGGCATCGGGATGGAGGGGGATCTGCCAATAGCCCTTTGTTAAATCAAGGGTGGATAAGTAGCGGGCTTTCCCTAGTTTCTCTAGGATGTCATCTACTCTGGGGATAGGGTATGTGTCGAACAGGGAGATCTCATTAAGTTTGCGAAAATCAATACAAAATCTAATCGATCCGTCTGGTTTAGGAACCAATACTACAGGGGAATTCCATGGACTGTTAGAGGGTTCAATGACATATAGTGCCAACATTTTTTCGACTTCGGTTTCGATTATGGGTTTTCGAGTTTCATGGATGCGATAAGGACGAAGACGTACTACGTGTCCTACCGGTGTTTTAATGTGGTGATATATCAAGGAAGTTTTTCCCGGTATTTCTGAAAAGAATTGGGGATGTTGTTCGATCAGTGCGTATAATTGTTTTTTTTCAGTTTCGGCTAGTTCTGTGTTAATAGTGGGTTTCTCTTCTGGATGTGTTATTCTTAAAGGGCATAGGTCTATTTCCCTTTCTTTGAAGGAGGAGACAAAACAACCAGTGGCCGTTTGTTCCTCCGTCTCCTCTGAAGGTCTCCATTGTTTTAGTAAATTTATATGGTAAATTTGTGTTTTCCTCGGGCAGGTATTCATCTCTAATAGATAGGTAACAGGAGAGACTGCTCTAATAACCCTATAGGGTCCTTGCCATTTAGCAATCAGTTTATGATCAGATGTAGGCCGCATGGTGAAGACCTGGTCATTTGGGAGAAAAGAGCGTATTTTGCTTCCCCTGTCATAGTATGATTTTTTTTGTGCTTGAGCTGTGACTAAATGACTATGGACGTCTTCCCAGAGGGTCTGTAACTGACTTTTGAGTTGGTGGATATAGTCAATCAGGGGTTTCCCTTCTTCCTGCTCTTCCTCCCACGTTTCGGCGGCCATATCTAGGAGACAATGAGGTTGTCTCCCGAAAACTAATTCAAAGGGACTGTGTCCCGTAGAAGACTGTTCGTGGGTTCGTATGGCATACAGGACCAAGAGAAGCTTCTGATCCCAGTTGTGACCGGATTCATTTACAGATTTCTGCAGCAGTGTCTTTATAGTGCGGTTATACCTTTCTACCAACCCGTCTGTCTGGGGGTGATAGACCGAGGTCCTTAGTTGGGTGATCCCTAGTATCTGACATATTTGTTTCATGAGTTTTGACATAAAGGGTGTACCTTGATCTGTCAGTATTTCCTGGGGAAAACCTATTCAGGAAAACACGGTTATCATGGCTTGTGCTACTGTTTTGGTTGTCATGCTGGAGAGGGGTATGGCTTCGGGGTATCTAGTCGCATAGTCGACTATGACTAAAATGTAAGTGTGTCCTTTAGAAGAGGGAAGTAGGGGCCCGACTAGGTCCATACCCACCAGTTTAAAAGGGATATCAATAATGGGTAAAGGGTATAGCGGTGCTTTCCTGGGCATTCCTGTTTCAGTTAATTGGCATCTAGGACATTGGGAACAGTATCTGCGTATCTGAGCATACACTCCGGGCCAATAAAATTTACGCATAAGATATTCTTCTGTTTTTTCCCGGCCATAATGACTTCCCCGGGTTGGTTATGGGCTAAAAACAGTACTTGGGCCCGAAATGGTTCAGGGACTACTAATTGTTGCTTGGTTTCTCCCGTAACAGTCATAGTTATTCGGTATAGGAGGTTTTTCTTGACAAGAAAATAAGGACCCACCTCATTGGTGATCTCCGTTTTGGCCGAGCTCCAGGCGTGGGAAAGGGTAGGGTCTTCTCTCTGGCTGGTTCGAAAGGAGATGGGGCCGCTGTTAATTTCTGCTACTATTTTAGGACCTTCCGTAATCTTTCGGGCTTCCTGATACCGGTTTTTCTCACGTCTTTTCTCATTGCGCGTGAGTTTCTTCCGGTTGGGAGTATCTTCAATTGTAGAATTGGAAAAAGGGGCTTCGGTCCACCATTCAGAATTTATGACAGGCCCGCGGATTTGGTCTAATAGATCATAGAATCGAGTATAATCAGTTCCTATAATGCAGACCTCGATTAGTCGATCCATAACTCCTATTGGAACCATATCCTGAAAGGGGCCCCATTCAATTTTAACAACTGCAAGGGGGTAGCTTCCTTTGTCTCCATGTATACAGCAGATGGAGACCCACTGATCAGTATCTGAAGTATCAAGAGGGATTAGATCTTTCCGGATTACCGATTGGCTGCATCTTGAATCTATTAATGCAGAAATGGCCCGTCCATTTATGGTGACAGCGTATTTAAATTTCTCATTCCCTTTCCCTGTACAGAGAACTCTACGCCGAGTGACCCCAATTTCCATGGGTTCCGGTCCTTCAGCTTTCTTAGGACATATTCTTGCAATATGGCCCCACTCCCCGCAATGGAAACATTGTGGGGACTGCATAGGGTGGTGTTCTATGGGTTTAGGAAACCGAGTTTCTTCCGTGAAATACCTGGGAACTGGCTTTGATGTAGGGGTGGGTGGTTTTTGGAATGGTTTTGGAGATAAGGGTTTAATTTCTGCGGAGCGATGGTAAGCACAAGCCAAATCAATAGCAACCTCAGTGTCCACCTTTGGGTGTTGTCGGATCCAGTTCTTGGTACTAGGAGGCAAGGAATCTAAATACTGTTCTAAAATAATTGTCTTAATGACATCCTCCCGGGTTGTCCCTATGGGTCCCAACCATTTTAGAGCCAAGACCTTTACCCGAAAGTAGAAGGAGCGAGGGACTTCGTTCGTACTCCACTTTATTTTCCTAAATTTTAACCGATAATACTCCGTATCGTGTCCTACTCGCGCCAGGATACTTTTTTTTATGTCTTTGTAAGGGGTCGTACCATCAGGGTTGGCGGACTGGTATGCTGTCTGCAGGAATCCAGTAAGCAGGGGTGCCACGTACTGACCCCAGCGGTCCTCTGGCCATTGAGCAGATGAGGCTACCCTCTCAAAGTTAGTAAAAAACGAATCTGGGTCCTCCCCCTCTTGGTATTTTTGTAGGACCGAACTAGGAACGTTTGGATGCACCTTACTGGCCGCTATTGTATGGGTTAATTTTTGTAATGCGGTTTCATGCACTAGTTGGTTACTGGCTAAAATTGTAGCCTGACTCTTTAAGGCCGATTGTAAGGCCTCCCGGTCTTCCTTGGCCTCTCTTTGGTGTGCTTCCCACACCAACTGCAGATGTCTTTGTCCTTCTGCAAGTTGCTTAATCATATCTTCAAGGGATGGGGATTCACTCATGATGTCTCTCGCTCGTAAGCCCACCAGGGAATTCAGTATCCCACTTCTGACACCACTGTGGTGGGCTGATATACGAGCGGACCAAGCAGAGTCAGAGAGATCGTATATGGGTTTTATGCTTTAAGTTTTATTCTCTGTTTCTATTCACAGGATATTCACTTGTTCAGGGTTTATAGGTTTCGGTAAGTCTCGGGGTTTTCGACTCTTCTTAATTTGTTTCTTTCTTCCTTAGGATTCCTCTCCCTCTGGTCTGTCCCGGCGGTGGAAGATGTGGACGTCTCCCTCAGATTCCGGGCATGAAGGAAAAGAAAAGAAACGGGTAAGTCCCTCTGTGGGTTCGGGTTTTGTTTATTGTGCTCATAGTGGGAAGGGCAGCAAGCAGGGTGGGTCCGTGAGGGGGTGTCGGATGTGGGGTTTGGGGTTCCGGGTGTCCATGAAGTGCCGGGTTCCTTTTCTTCCCCTTCCCTTGTACCTCAATTACCCTCCCCGGCCTTCCCCCCGCCTCCCTGGTGCCCTTTCCCAGTGCTCGTGGTTCCCCGTAACCCTCCTGCCCCTAGGAGGGACCATACCTTCATAAGCCACGACCCTCCGGGGTCGTGGCGGAGTTCTCGCGTCCTCGGCGTCTCTCCTTTCGCCGTCTCCAGCGTCTCTCCTCTCCTTCTGAAGTCGGGCTCCTGCGTCTTCTTTGTTGCTGCCGGTATGTCTGCTCCCGCGGTCGGCGTTCTCTCCGTCTCAGGGGAACGCAACGCCATCTCAGGGAAGCCTGCCGAAAAATGGCGGATCCTGGGTAAGGAAGACGCGGTCTCCGAGACCCGTCTACACCTCCCAAACTCTAATTCACACAAAACTAATGCAAAAATTGTGAGAACTAACCCAAAATCAAAAACCAAATCTGCTGGTTTACTGCAGGAAAGGTAACACAATCGCTTCAGAAACTTTACAAATTTTTCACTGACGGCTTTTCTAGCCCTTGCAGAAACTCCTTCTTTCTCAGTTTCCAAGATTTGCAAGCAAAATTCGACGTGCACATTTTACTCTCAACTGATCAGTGGGTCTGTCCTGGTGCACATAGGTCTCACCAGATCTCAGTCGAAATTCTCTTTCACTCACTTTGACTCACACTCTGACTTGTCGACCACACATGATCGACCTATTAAACCAGACAAATTACAACATAAAACCAAGTGTCTCATACACTTTTCAATATACTCCGGAGTCTTAGACCACGCAGGGTCCGTACATCAATAACCATGTGGACAATGTTTTTAGCACAAAGCGCCACACACATGTGAAGTTCGACGACTTCCCTACTCTCACACTGCGAAGTACACACACTCCTTCTACAACTTCATTTGGAGTACGCAAACTCCCTAAACCCTCACAAACATCACAGTTCACCTGCGATTTGCATAAGCTGTGCAAGCGCAAAACCTACTTCCTTCACTCTATCACTAGAACGCCGAGAACATCCTCAAACAACCATTGGCAGGATCTGAGATTCTGGGAAAGTCATTTCAGAACTTAGGGAAGCATTTTCTCTCCAACTTGCATAATTTGAAAAATAATTCCAAATCTCAGTAATATTGAACTCTCAAAAGACACGATCATCAAGCTACTACCATTTCTGGGACACATGTTATTACTCAGTACAATGTACCAGGCTTCAATGATGGGCTCTTATGGAGACAAACCTGTACCGGACATCTATGATGGTCTCCTGTCGAGACAAACCATCCATCTCTGCTACCACGTCTGTAAGCGCGTCTAACCTTATTAAGTAAACTTACAAGGGGACGCAAACACGTCGATGAACCTTTTGACTCGCATTTAAGATGTTCCCACCCAGATCCAGTACAGGCAGACCAATAATCAATAGTCAATCAGTAACATTAATAATCAATGCTAATCAATAACAATATTAATCAACTGGGGTCAGTAATTGTCACACACCAAGACTTTTCAGTCATGAATAACCACGCCTTTTGGTAAAAGTTTGAATATTTATTTCCCTACATTAACAATGCTAATGTCACGTAAAAATAATCTCAAAATCAAATGATAAACATACAGAAACAACACTGACTGTCCAAATCTGTGAAAGAAACACAATCTAATCAAAGCTTGCACAACTACACATTCTAAAGTTACAGTGCAAATGAATAACAAGAACAATTGCACAAATGATATCAGATACATTTAAATTCAGCAGAGAAAGAACATCAAATGTTATTCTCTATAACAGACTTTCATTAGTAAGGATCCCTTAACTAACACCAGATTAGCATCAGCATGTTGGGCTTCATGCAAAACAATTAAGAACACACACATTTGGAAAACATCTAACTATGGCTCTATCAAAATGGTGCAGTCGGTACCTAGAAAGAAAAAGTAAACAGTCTTAAGAAACGCATCAGTAAGAATATACCTCTCCTCAAATGGATCGGCAAGCTAAGATAGTGTTCATCATCAGGACATCAGTTCGGTCAGCAAGGCATCAGGATTAAGCATCAAAGTTCAGAAAAGGCAAAAGTCTTTAAGCAGTTCAAAAGAATAGAGGTAGACCCTCCAAAAGAAGGGGGAGAATGGTGAATGCTGGCTTCTTCTCAGTGCAGTCCGGCTAAGTTAGATTCCCTAAAACTATTTCCCAATTCCCTATTGGCCAAGGAATCGCATGTTCACACTTTGTCCAATAAAACTAAAACATCAAGGGCCTGATTACAACTTTGGAGGAGGTGTTAATCCGTCCCAAAAGTGACGGTAAAGTGACGGATATACCACCAGCCGTATTACGAGTCCATTATATCCTATGGAACTCATAATACGGCTGGTGGTATATCTGTCAAATTTGGGACGGATTAACACCTCCTCCAAAGTTGTAATCAGGCCCTAAGTCTGTAATTTCTACAAGTACACAGTTCACATGTTGGTGATTGGCTTCTCTTGTAATGTACTCATCATCCGGCTCGTCAGGTAACAATATTGTTACAGCTTATACTCCAGTCAGTGTCTTCATTGTTCTTCTCCTTAGAAAGTCAGTCTTACATAAATTACATTCATATTGTTACATTTAGCGAGAACAGCATCTTCTAGAATTCAGTTCTCATGAGAAAGACTTTTAGCTACGAGCACATTTTGAACAGCACAGTGGAAAATCAGTTTAATTCTCTGAACAGCCATTTATTCATCAGTTTAGAAATACAGCTTGACATGAGGCTGTGCACCTAGGTCAAGACCTCCGGTAAGTTAAGGCCTATAATTAATAAAGATAATACATAATGCATAACCCTTAATATGATGTATTACTACATTAATCAAACATAAGCTCCCTATTTCATAATAATTAGCCATTAATAAGTATACTTCGTGAACATTGACAGCCACTCATCATGATCACATTTTCAAATGCGTACATTATTTTCTCTAGGTTAATACATTTTCTACACAAAACCATTACTCAGATTACATGAATACTCATTTATATTTTTATTAAAAAACCTGCTTCACCATTCGTCATCAAGGAAGTCCTGAGTGGTCTTCTGGGCATTCTCACTGTAAATCACAATATCCTAGTACACAGCCGGGCACTGGAAAGCCACCTCACTCATCTTCATATTCATGTTCTCTCGACTGAAGGAACACATCCTGACTCTTTTAAGACAGAAGTGTGAATTCTTGAGAACTGACATCTGTTTCTCCAGCTATTGATTCTCAGACTGAGGTATTGGCTGAGACCCGGCAAAAGTCAAAGACATCCAGGACGCTGCCAAACCCCTTGTATGTGTCTGGTATCCACAGCTTTCTGGGTATGGTGACATACTGTTGGTGCTTCATGAAGATCTTGTCAGTCCCCTCCAGGAACTAACCAAGAAGACCAGCCCCTGTGTGTGCGGCAAAGAACAAATGCACGCATTAAAAAAGGCCAAAGAAACCCTCTCGACCGACACACTTTTCCATTTTGACCCCAAGTGAGAATCTCAGCTCACAGTGGATGACAGTCCCACTGGACTTGGAGCCATGCTGGCCCAGTGACAACATTGAGGTGAATGGGCACCAGTTGCTCACACCAGCATAACCTTAAAAGGTATTCCCAGATCTAAAAGGAAGTCATTTCAGTCCACTGGGAGAGCGTACACTTTTACACCTATTTGTACAGCCAACCATTCACCGTCCTTACGGATCATAAGCCACTGATACCACAGTTCAGCGGGTCCTCCCCCAAACCACCTTCACAAATTGAAAAGTGGATCCTGCAACTGCAGGAATTCAACTACACAGGTGAACACAAGCCTGGAATGCGTAATCCAGCACACTTCCTTTCACTACCTCAGAGGCCCAAGAAGCGCAAGACACAGAAGAATAAGTCCAGCTAGTACTGAACAGGGCAAGACCCATCCCCATGTTGCTCTTTGATGTGGTAGAGGCAACCAAACAACGCCTGGATACAGCTTGTCATACAAGCTGTCCTGTCAGGCGATTGGCAGCCCCTCTGGCACCCGTAAATGCACCGCACCGAGGAAGCAAAACTAACTCTGCAGTCACTCCACCACATTCGCCATGAGCTGTCCATCACAGAAGAAGTCTGTCTTGTGTGCAGCCCGCACCTAGTCCTTCCTGTCAGCCTGAGAGTGGCAAAGAGCTGTCCTACTAGCACATGGCACTCAAGTCCAAAAATAGACTCAGAAGCAAAGTATTTTTCCCAGCCTCAACCATCAGGTGGAGGAAGTTGTCAAAAGCTGTCCTGCCTGTCAGGATAGGAGCCAGCCTGATCCACCAGCACTTGTCATCATGGAAGACGGCCCTACAGCCCCATGTCAGCACATCAGCACGGACCTTGGGAACCTACCCGATGGCTTCCACATGCTCTTTGTGATTGATAACTTCTCTCGATACCCAGAGGTGGAGATTGTCCTGACAACTTCTGTGGCAGAAGTCATTCATAGAATAGAAAAAATTAAGGTGATGCACGGTCTGTTCCAGGGGATTCATACAGAGAACGGACCCCCCCTTCAACAGCCATGAGTGGGCCAAGTACCTCCAATCACAGAACACCAGACAATGTTGCATTAAACCCCACTGCACCCAAGCAAATGGGGAAGTGGAGAATTTAGTGTGTACCTTGACAAAAGGCATCAGGATCGCTGTGGTGGAAGCTCACAATATTAAAACAGCTATCTACAATTTCCTACGAGAGTACAGACTCGCACCTCATTCCACTACCGGCATTGTCCCTAGGCCGTTGTGTTTTGGAAGAGCAGTGACTGATTCCATTCCACACCACCCCCTCTGGGCTGCCCAACCAACCCCCTGAAGCCACTCTGAATCAAAGAGGGCCCATAACAATGAATATGCCTCACGACATCTGAAGGCACCACACAGCACTCTGCAAATTGGTGACACAGTACTTGTCAGAGACCGCCACTCAGAAGAAACGTTTCAAATGCCCTTCAAGATTGACCTGTGGACAGTGACCACCATCAAGGGCACCATAGTGACCCCAAAAAGAGAGACAGACACAGTTACAGAACGTATCGCAGTTCAAGCGAGTGCCAACGCGGTTATCCGTGCAACCCATTCGAGGATGAGAACTGGTGTGGCCAGCATGAATGGGAGAACACCCCTTGTCTAACCATTCAGCCAACTTCTGAGCTGTCAAACCTTGCAACAAAATGTTGCTAACCTGTATCTGTGGCACCTTCTATGCAACTGCATTTGGGGGGTGCTGTGTCAATAATTTAAAGCACTGATTAGTGTTTTAGTGTTTGACCCTACCATAGTGCTTGGAAGACCTTCAAATGGAGTAAGGTCCAGCAGTGATCTTGACCCGTCAAACGTCTGTCCCACAGGAAAGACTACTTGAGTATTCCCGTCATGTCCTCCTCCCATAGCATTCTGTGTCATGACACCCTGCTCATATATGCTAGGTGTCTTAAGTGCAAATAAGTGTACAGCTGGACCAAAAGTAATAGGTAGAGATATAGCATCTGGGGTTGGTCTGGTATTTAAGTTCTGTGCGAGAGAAACTCCCATGTTCTGATTTATTACTGAAGACATATTCAACTGTGTCCCTGTTATCGGAGTGCATCTTGGCATGACATTTGGCTGTGCTGGGGGCAGTAAAAGTGGAGTTGGTTCGGTCTTGGGAAAACCCATTCTGTAGGCCCTATTAAGTTTGTAGCCGTTTCCATAATGGTTACATCAGGATAAATTCTCTGAATCTGTGGCGGATGCACCTGATTTAGTATGCTGGAGTAGTATATGCATTACGACCACTCCGCATCGTACTCTGTGTCGGGCTAGTATTATCCTGTACTGGACTCACTGTCCCATTAAGCTGTGTCGGAGCTGAAGGATCAGCACTGGTGCTCGGACCATTCTCATGTGCTGCATATGGTGGTGGACGATTTCCCAATAACCGTAAAATAAAATTGTCGGGTTTCTAGCCTCCCTACTTTCAGAAGGGCTTCTGTTAGTCTTTCTAGTAGCTTTCCTTCCTTCTCATTGTCCTGCGTAATCTCTGGAAACAACTTAATTCCCTGCAAAGTCTAATTTTTCCAAAGTCTCTGAACACTGTCCCACCTATCCTCTGTTAATGTCTTTTCTGCTTTTCTCATTCTTCTCTTGAATTCCTGTTGCTGTTGCTATTGCTGTCTGGTTACTAGCTCCCAAATCGCTAATGCCTCAAATTGTGCTGGTCTCGGAAGGGGCTTCGATTTATATAGCAACATCCTTAAATGCTCTAATACCCTCAAGCTGAACGTCCCATTTGTAGGAAATGCTAAGTTCCCATCTTTCTCTGCTATTTTGCACCATTGCTTTAGCCAAAGACATGGCTCAACACCCTTCTCTTTCATTACAATGTAAGCTGGTGTACCTTTTGGCGGTGTAGCCTTCCTATACTCGTTGTAATGTACGTATCTCCCCCTAAGGCACTCTTTAAAGCCTTGAAATATTACATCTTTTTGACCTTTAAGTTATTCAAAATCAAATCAGGAAGTGACTTTTAATCCCAGAATTCTCTTCACCCACTTTCTCAACCAATTTCCTCTCACGGACGGCTGCCAATCCGTGCGCGACCCTTCTCACCAACCGACCTATCCCAGTGTGGCTCTAGTTATGTCACGCTCGTCCGTACTGCAGCTGGCAAAGTCTTGTTGCATGTCCTCCCAAACTCTAATTCACACAAAACTAATGCAAAAATTGCGAGAACTGACCCACGATCAAAAACCAAATCTGCTGGTTTACTTCAGGAAAGGTAACACAATCGCTTCAGAAACTTTACAAATTTTTCACTGACGGCTTTTCTAGCACTTGCAGCTACTCCTTTCTCAGTTTCCAAGATTTGCAAGCAAAATTCGACGTGCTCATTTTACTCTCAACTGATCAGTGGGTCTGTCCTGGTGCACATAGGTCTCACCAGATCTCAGTCGAAATTCTCTTTCACTCACTTTGACTCACACTCTGACTTGTCGACCACACCCGATCGACCTATTAAACCAGACAAATTACAACATAAAACCAAGGACCATATTTATACTTTTTGACGCTAAACTGCGCTAACGCAGTTTAGCGTCAAAAAATTTAGCGCCGTCTAACGCCATTCTGAAGCGCCATGCGGGCGCCGTATTTATGGAATGGCGTTAGCCGGCGCAAGCAGACCGGCGCTGCCTGGTTTGCGTGGAAAAAAACCACGTAGACCAGGCAGCGCCGGCGTTGGGAAAAAATGACGTTAGGGCGTCTTAAAATGGGGCAAGTCAGGTTGAGGCAAAAAAATCACCTCAACCCGATTTGCGCCATTTTTTTACGATGCCCAGACGCCATTTCATGACTCCTGTCTTAGTAAAGACAGGAGTCATGCCCCCTTGCCCAATGGCCATGCCCAGGGGACTTGTGTCCCCTGGGCATGGTCATTGGGCATAGTGGCATGTAGGGGGGCACAAATAAGGCCCCCCTATGCCACCCAAAAAAAAGTAAAAAAATATAAAAAATAATACTTACCTGAACTTACCTGAATGTCCCTGGGGTGGGTCCCTCCATCCTTGGGTGTCCTCCTGGGGTGGGCAGGGGTGGCAGGGGGGGTCCCTGGGGGCAGGGGAGGGCACCTGTGGGCTCATTTTGAGCCCACAGGCCCCTTAACGCCTACCCTGACCCAGGCGTTAAATAGTGGCGCAAATGCGGGGTTTTTTGACCCGCCAACTCCCGGGCGTGATTTTTGCCGGGGAGTATAAATACGACGCATTTGCGTCGCCGTCATTTTTTTAGACGGGAACGCCTTCCTTGCATCTCATTAACGCAAGGAAGGCGTTCACGCAAAAAAATGACGCTATTTGCCAATACTTTGGCGCTAGACGCGTCTAACGCCAAAGTATAAATATGGCGTTAGTTTTGCGCCGAATTTGCGTCGAAAAAAACGACGCAAATTCGGCGCAAACGGAGTATAAATACGGGCCCAAGTGTCTCATACACTTTTCAATGTACTCCGGAGTCTTAGACCATGCAGGGTCCGTACATCAATAACCACGTGGACAATGTTTTTAGCACAAAGCGCCACACACATGTGAAGTTCGACGACTTCCCTACTCTCACACTGCGGAGTACACACACTCCTTTTACAACTTCATTTGGAGTACGCAAACTCCCTAAACCCTCACAAACATCACAATTCACCTGTGATTTGCATAAGCTGTGCAAGCGCAAAACCTACTTCCTTCACTCTATCACTAGAACACCGAGAACATCCTCAAACAACCATTGGCAGGATCTGAGATTCTGGGAAAGTCATTTCAGGACTTAGGGAATCATTTTCTCTCCAGTTTGCATAATTTGACAAATAATTCCAAATCTCAATAATATTGAACTCTCAAAAGACACGATCATCAAGCTACTACCATTTCTGGGACACATGTTATTACTCAGTACCATGTACCAGGCTTCAATGATGGGCTCTTATGGAGACAAACCTGTACCGGACATCTATGATGGTCTCCTGTGGAGTCAAACCACCCATTTCTGCTACCACGTCTGTAAGCACGTCTGACCTTATTAAGTAAACTTACAAGGGGACGCAAATACTTAGATGAACCTTTTGACTCGCATTTAAGATGTTCCCACCCAGATCCAGTACAGGCAGACCAATAATCAATAGTCAATCAGTAACATCAATAATCAATGCTAATCAATAACATTAGCCATCAATTGGGGTCAGTAATTGTCACACACCATGACTTTTCAGTCATGAATAACCACGCCTTTTGGTAAAAGTTTGAATATTTATTTCCCTATATTAACAATGCTAATGTCACGTAAAATAATCTCAAAATAAAATGATAAACATACAGAAACAACACTGACTGTCCAAATCTGCGAAAGAAACACAATCTAATCAAAGCTTGCACAACTACACATTCTAAAGTTACAGTGCAAATTAATAACAAGAACAATTGCACAAATGATATCAGATACATTTAAATTCAGCAGAGAAAGAACATCAAATGTATTCTCTATAACAGACTTTCATTAGTAAGGATCACTTAACTAACACCAGATTAGCATCAGCATGTTGGACTTCATGCAAAACAATTAAGAACACACACATTTGGAAAACATCTAACTATGGCTCTATCAAAATGGTGCAGTCGGTACCTAGAAAGAAAAAGTAAACAGTCTTAAGAAACACATCACTAAGAATATACCTCTCCTCCAATGGATCGGCAAGCTAAGATAGTCTTCATCATCAGGACATCAGTTCGGTCAGCAAGGCATCAGGATTAAGCATCAAAGTTCAGAAAAGGCAAAAGTCTTTAAGCAGTTCAAAGAATAGAGGTAGACCCTCCAAAGGAAGGGGGAGAATGGTGAATGCTGGCTTCTTCTCAGTGCAGTCCGGCTAAGTTAGATTCCCTAAAACTATTTCCCAAGTCCCTATTGGTCAAGGAATCGCATGTTCACACTTTGTCCAATAAAACTAAAACATTGTCTGTAATTTCCACAAGTACACAGTTCACATGTTGGTGATTGGCTTCTCTTGTAATGTCCTCATCATCCGGCTCGTCAGGTAACAATATTGTTACAGCTTATACTCCAGTCAGTGTCTTCATTGTTCTCCTCCTGAGAAAGTCCGTCTTACATAAATTACACTCATATTGTTATATTTAGCGAGAACAGCATCTTCTAGAAATCAGTTCTCACGAGAAAGACTTTTAGCTACGAGCACATTTTGAACAGCACAGTGGAAAATCAGTTTAATTCTCTGAACAGCTATTTATTCATCGGTTTAGAAATACAGCTTGACATGAGACTGTGCAACTAGGTCAAGACCTCCGCTAAGGTAAGGCCTATAATTAATAAAGATAATACATGATGCATAACCCTTAATATGATGTATTACTACATTAATCAAACATAAGCTCCCTATTTCATAATAATTAGCCATTAATAAGTATACTTTGTGAACATTGGCATCCACTCATCATGATCACATTTTCAAATGCGTACATTATTTTCTCTAGGTTAATACATTTTCTACACAAAACCATTACTCAGAATACATGAATACTCATTCATATTTTTATTAAAACACCTGCTTCAGCATTCGTCATCAAGGAAGTCCTGAGTGATCTTCTGGGCATTCTCACTGTAAATAACAATGGGGGTCATTACAACATTGGCGGTATAAGGCGCTTACCGCTGTGCAGAAGACCGCCAATACACCGCCGTGGCCGCGGTAGACCGCCACAGCTATTATGACACACATCACAGAATCCGCCGAAATTCAGACACCCACACAATACTGCCACACCAAAGGTTAGCGATAAACTGGCGGAAACACATCCTCCACCTCCACGCCAACAGAAACACACCCATGCTATTACGACCCACGAATCCATGCGGCGGTCTTTCAACCGCGGTATTCCATTGGCGGTACACACCGCCGCGCTCAAAATACACACACATCTACAAAACACCGCCACATTGGACAATTCCAAATACACACACCTGACACACATACAAACAACACTCCCACACACCCAACACTATATAAAACACACACCCACATCACCCACAAACCCCTACAACCAGAATTTCTGAGAGAAGGCCAGAGAGACAGCACAGCTATTGACAACCCCATCACACAGAGGCACACAACACCATCACCCACACTACATCCACGCACAAAACACCACATACCACTACATTCACCACACTCATCAACACATACACCACCCCACACATCACACACACCACCCCATGTCACGCCAAAGACACCCCCGCTTCTCCGAGGAGGAGCTCAGGGTCATGGTGGAGGAAATCGTACGGGTAGAGCCACAGCTATTTGGCTCACAGGTACAGCACACATCAATAGCCAGGAAGATGGAGCTATGGCGCAGAATAGTCGACAGGGTGAACGCCGTGGGACAGCACCCAAGAAATAGGGAGGACATCAGGAAGAGTTGGAACGAACTACGGGGGAAGGTGCGTTCCACGGTCTCCAGGCACAACATCGCAGTGCAGCGGACTGGCGGCGGACCCCCACCTCCTCCCCCACAACTAACAACATGGGAGGAGCAAGTCCTGACCATCTTGCATCCTGAGGGCCTCGGAGGAGTCGGTGGAGGATGGGACACTGGTAAGTCATATCTAAACTATTCACATCCCCCACCCTACCTGCATGCTATCACACATCCCCACCCTCACACCCTCCCCTATCACCCCAAATCCTCACTAATCGACCCATGACACCAACCACCCATCCCAATACCAAGCCCTGCTTGACACAACTAAGCATGGGCACCCCTCACTAAAGCATGCCCACTGCACATACCCAGAACACCCCCCCAACCATCATCACCCAACCCCCACACAGGAATGCTTGCACTGGGGTACACGCTTACCCACCCATTGCACACCATGACACACACAGATGCAATAATCCTGTTCCTATACCCCTGCAGGAACCCGAAGGACCGTCACCACACCAGAGGGTCCAGGCAACACCACTCCACCCCCAGAAGAGGCCCACAGTGACGACAGCAGCTCTGCCCCACTGGATCCTGATGACCAGCCCGGACCATCGTGGGCCTCAGGACAGTCGGTTCCCCTTGCCCAGCCACAGCCCAACACCGAGCTGCCACCCTCTGGTAACACCAGCACAGCACCCACCCAGCGGGCCCAAACCTCCCTACCCAGGACAGGTCAATCAGCGGTGTGTCCACCACTACAGGGCACCCAGGGTAACCCACCACCCCAACAACAACAGGGACCTGGGGTCAGTGGTAGTGGGCACACGGTCCAGGGGACGGAGGCACAGGAACACAGGGGAACTGGCAGGGCTGCTGTGCGACAGAGAGAGGACAGGCCAAGGGAACCAACTCTCCACAAGGCCCTATCCTCCATCATGGGAGCATACCAGGAGACGATGGCCACGGTCCTGGACAAGTTGCAGGAGACCCTGCGTCTGCAGGACGAACTGTATTTGGGGTTCAGGGAGGAGCTCAGGACCATCAGCTCCGCCCTGGGCACCATCGTAGGGGTGCTGATGGACATTCAAAAGACCCTGAGGGACACCGTGGCACTCCAAGGGGCCCCTGACACTAGCCAGGACGACGAACTGCCCACCACCTCCACCGGCGCTAGTGGACAGGACGCCCTGCCACAGGACCAACACACCAGCACCCCACCCCCTGCAGACGGACAACCACCACGCAAGCGGGCCCTGAGATCCAGGAACAGGACAGAGCAAGATGGCAAGACCACCGCCAGGAAATGAGACCACCCTGATTGTCCCCCCACTGTCCCACTTTGTCACCCTGTCCAGATTGGAACTGCCCAACTTCACTTCCAATGCCCAGATGGGCAGTGCACCTGTGAGACTAATAGACTGGACTCTGCCATGGACATTCCTCTACCATCACCCATCACCATTTTACAACCTTCTTTGATTTTTTTTGCACTTAAATAAACACCCTTGAAAGTCCAAAAAATCTGGAGTCAGTCTATGATTTGGAACTTTGTATTATCAATTACAGTGTCATAATGGGTTACCCATTGTAAGGCTAACATACCAATGTCACACATCACAAGCCCTTCAAGGATGCAAGCAGTTGACACGTAGGTAACCACACCTGTGAAACTGATATGGAAGGGTACAACTCAATTAACAAATAGTGAGTGAAATGTAGGTACAGGATAGAGGTAGACTTGTTAAAGTTAATGTAATGTTAAACCAGAAAATGTTCTCTCCTGTGTGTCACTGGAAATATTGCTGTATGACTGACTCCCTGTTGTCGTTTTCTTCATCCTCAGCTTCATCCTCATCACTGTCCACTCGCTCCACAGGCTTCACAGCTGCCACAACACCATCATCTGGATCATCCTCCTGCAGAAAAGGCACCTGGCGTCGCAATGCTAAATTATGGAGCAGGCGATGATGATGTCGCACACCTTCTTCGGTGAGTAGAATAGGGATCCACCTGTCATATGGAGGCACCTGAACCTGGCCTTAAGAAGGCCGAAGGTGCGTTCGATAACCCTCCTAGTCTGCCCATGAGCATCATTGTATCGTTCCTCTGCCCTGGGATTCCTCACTGGGGTCAATAGCCAGGAAAGGTTGGGGTAACCAGAGTCCCCCAATAGCCATAAACGGTGCCTCTGGAGTTGACCCATCATATCAGGGATGCTGCTATTCTGCAGGATGTAGGCATCATGCACTGAGCCAGGGAACATAGCATTTACATGCGAGATGTACTGGTCTGCCAAACAGACCATCTGGACATTCATCGAATGATAATTCTTCCTGTTCATGTACACCTGTTCACTCCTGCGGGGGGACCAGAGCTACATGGGTCCCATCAATAGCACCTATGACGTTCGGGATATGTCCAAGGGCATAGAAGTCACCTTTCACTGTAGGCAAATTCTCCACCTCAGGGAAAATGATGTATCTCCTTACGTGTTTCAGCAGGGCAGACAACACTCTGGACAACACGTTGGAAAACATAGGCTGGGACATCCCTGATGCCATGGCCACTGTTGTCTGAAATGACCCACTTGCAAGGAAATGGAGCACTGACAGACCCTGCACGTCAGGGGGGATTCCAGTCGGATGAAGGATTGGTGACATCAGGTCAGGCTCCAACTGGGTACATAGTTCCTGGATTGTGGCACGGTCAAACCGGTAGGTGACGATGATATGTCTTTCTTCCATTGTCAACAGGTCCACCAGCGGTCGGTACACCGGAGGATTCCACCATCTTCTCATATGTCCCAGCTGACGGTGCCTAAGAAGGACAACAGCGAAGAACCAGTCACTATTCCTCCAGGTATGTACCCACTGTTACACACAAGACTACACCAGACAAAAAAGCCTTCCTGTATGTGTGTTGAGTATAGGCCTCGATATGCGTGACGCAGTAGGAAATGAAGCCATGTGGGCCCCTGAAATGGCGGCTGTCTGACCTCTAAACTGGGACAATGGGATTGTGGGGTAACTGCGCTGGCATTGCACACCGTCGCGGTAGGCGGTCGTAGACCGCGGCGCAATGCTGCATTGGTTAACATTGGACCCTGTGGGTCCCAGGAGCCAATGAACAGGTGCACCGGCGGTGATGATGCGCACCGCCGCGGACGTCACCGCGGCGGACGTCACCGCCATTTTCTATCTGTTCACTCACTAGATACCTGACCTTCGACAGGAGAGGACCTACACTGCTAGTGCTGCTGTGACCTCGGTCTGGAAGCAACGATGGCTGCTGCGTCTGGGGAAAAGGCTCCTGCCTTCACTGCACAGGAGTTGGAGAAACTTGTGGATGGGGTCCTCCCCCAGTACATGCTACTCTACGGTCCTCCAGACCAACAGGTTAGTACACAGGGAGCACGTTGTATGTGCTAGGCCTGGGTGGAGAGGGCTGGGTGGAAGAGGGAAGGGGGCAGAGTTCATAGATCAGTTATGAATGGGAATGAATGGGCCACATGGCCAGAGTATGGAGGGGGCCACTCACATTGACGGTGCAGTTGGTAATGACTGTTCCTCTTTCCTTGTGCATGTCATGTAGGTCAGCGCCCACCAGAAGAGGGACATTTGGCGTGCCATCGCCAAGGAGGTCCGGACCCTGGGGGCCCACCAGAGACGGGGCACCCACTTCCGTAAGAGATGGGAGGACATTCGCCTCTACAGCAAGAAGACGGCAGAGGCTCAGCTGGGGATGGCCTCCCAATGTGGGAGGGGTGCCCGTCACACCATGACCCCCCTGATGTTCCGGATCCTGGTGGTTGCCTACCCGGAGTTGGATGGGCGCTTGAGGACATCACAGCAGACACAAGGGGGTGAGTACAACGTCATTCAGCAGACTTTGCGTGCAGTGGAGGGGTCTGGGTGGGGGAGGTGGGCTGTGGGTGTCCCTAGGCCAGGGCGAGTTAGTTAGGCAAGGCCCCTCCGTAATGTAGGCCATGTGGCACTCAACCCCACCTCAGCAGAGTGCCAAGTTGAGGTATAGTTGCCCCTGTGGCATCCATGTGCGCAGATTTCCCCCATTGCCATGTAGGCCATGTCCCAGAAATTGCATGTGCAGAGGTCAGGAGCACGACGTAATGCAGGGGGCTGCTGTGTCTGTCTTGTCCGCCAACGGTAGCGGCATGCCATGCACTAAAACTCTCTTTCTTATGTCTCCCCCCCTTTTCCTGCTCTCCCTGTCCTTTTGTACATCAGCATCATCAGGCGGAGGTACAGTGGCACCGGAGCACGAGGGAGCTGCATCCCACATGGCCATGGAGGGCCACACCACAGACTCTGAATGCACCAGTGGGACGGAGGGCGAGGGGAGCTTCACGTCGGCCACCGGATCACCAACCAGCGACTCAGACTCGTCCGCCGATGGGAGCTCCCCTGTCGTGGTGGCACCACCTGTGTGCCCCACCTCTACAGGTACAGCCGCCACCCCCCCTTCCAGCACCGCCCTCCCAGCAGCCCCTCAGCGTTCGCCCCGTGCCCGCTCACCCAGGAGGGTGGGCATCACCTTCGCCCAAGGCACCTCAGGCCCTGCCCCAGTCACCCCTGCTGCCCTCAGTGAGGAGGCCATTGACCTCCTCAGGTCACTCACTGTTGGGCAGTCTACCATTGTGAATGCCATCCAGGGTGTAGAAAGGGAGTTGCAACACGGTAATGCATTCCTGGAGGGCATTCATTCTGGTCAGGCGGCCCTTCAGCGAACCCTGCAATCTCTGGCCTCAGCACTGATGGCAGCCATTGTCCCTGTGTCCAGCCTCCCCCCTCCAACTTCCTCCACCCAGACCCAATCCCCTGTACCCCAGCCCATCCCAAGCACACCTACAGACCAGCATGCACACAAGTCAACACACACAAGTAGCTCAAGCAAACATAGGCACCACACACACCACAGGCACTCACGCAAGCCTCACCCACATACAGACACAGCAACATCCACTGTCTCCACTGTGTCCCCCTCCTCCTCTTCTCCCTCTCCCTCCAGTCTCGTCTACACACACACCTGCATGCACCACATCTACAGGCACTAGGACTTGCACCAGGACACCCAGCACCACAAGCCGCTCACCTGCACTCACCACCTCCACTGCCATTTACACGTCCCCTGTGTCCTCTCCCAGTGTGTCTGTGACGCCCTCTCCCAAAGTACACAAACGCCGGCAATCACTCACCCAACAGCCTCCAGTACCTGCACCTGCACCCAAAACACCTAAAGTGACACCTCCTACAACCAGCTCCTCTTCCTCCACTCCCAGACCCCCTCCAGCTACCCATCCCAGTGTTCGTCAGAAACTATCCCTCTGTCAAATTGACCTATTTGGCCCCACCCCCACTCCAATTCATCAGTCCCGTCGTAGCGCCTCAGCCAAAAAGCCTCCAGTACCAGTGGTGCGTGTTCCAGGTTTTTGGAGTGCACCGTCCACCAGGGCAGGCAGTAGGACCCAGAGCCAAGGCACTGGCAGCCCACCCCCTGTAAAAGCTCTGAAAATGGAGAGTGGACGACGGGACCGTCTTAAGACCCCTGGTGGGACAACAAGTGACATGGGATCGAAGGGGATTGGTGAGTCAGCTGTAACTCCAACAAAGGTGGGGAAGGTCCAGAGGAAGTCTGCCCAGTCTGTTGTGAGTGTCACGGCGGAAAGTGCGCCATCATTTCCGGCGGTCCAGACACAACCGCCAGCACCGTCGTCACTGGTCCAGAGACCACCGCCAGAGTCACAGCCCAGGAGGGCACAAGTATCGTTACTGGTCCAGAGACCACAGCCAGAGTCACAGCCCAGGAGGGCACAAGTATCGTCACTGGTCCAGAAACCACCGCCGGAGTCACAGCCCAGGAGGGCACAAGTATCATCACTGGTCCAGAAACCACCGCCGGAGTCACAGGCCAGGAGGGGCCAGGATGCCACAGCCCCGCTGGGCAATGATGGAACGTCATGCCACACACCAATGCCCAGTGTAGAGATCGTCATGCCACACACCAATGTCCAGTGTGGAGATCGTCATGCCACACACCAATGCCCAGTGTAGAGATCGTCATGCCACACACCAATGTCCAATGTGGAGATCGTCATGCCACACACCACTGCCCAGTGTAGAGATCGTCATGCCACACACCAATGTCCAGTGTGGAGATCGTCATGCCACACACCAATGTCCGTATCAGAACCGCCATGGCAAAGCACCGCTGAACAGGGCAAAGACCGCCATGGCAATGCATCGCTGAACAGGGCAAAGACCGCCATGGCAAAGCACCGCTGAACTGTCCTGAACCGTCATGTCAAAGCACCGCTGAACAGGGCAAAGACCGCCATGGCAATGCATCGCTGAACAGGGCAAAGACCGCCATGGCAAAGCACCGCTGAACTGTCCTGAACCGCCATGTCCAAGCACCGCTGAACAGGGCAAAGACAGCCATGGCAAAGCACCGCTGAACAGGGCAAAGACCGCCATGGCAATGCATCGCTGAACAGGGCAAAGACCGCCATGGCAAAGCACTGCTGAACTGTCCTGAACCGCTATGTCAAAGCACCGCTGAACAGGGCAAAGACCGCCATGGCAAAGTACCGCTGAACAGGGCAAAGACCACCATGGCAATGCATCGCTGAACAGGGCAAAGACCGCCATGGCAAAGCACCGCTGAACTGTCCTGAACCGCCATGTAAAAGCACCGCTGAACAGGGCAAAGACCGCCATGGCAAAGCACCGCTGAACAGGGCATGCATTGTGTAGGAATGAATGGACCGCCACATCAGGCATCCTTATCCCATGTGCAGCTGAGACAGTGACAGGACAGGTACTTTCACGTGGAGACTCATCCAGTCTGGGCACCAGTCCCCCTCCAGAACCAGTGGAGACTGTTATCCACTTGAGAGACTGTGGCTTTGCACTCCCCAGGATGGCACAGTGGGCAAACCACCCACTGTAGAGACTTGAGAGACTGTGGCTTTGCACTACCCAGGATAAAGCAGTGGGCAACCCACCCACTGTAGAGACTTGAGAGACTGTGGCTTTGCACTCCCCAGGATGGCACAGTGGGCAAGCCACCCACTGTAGAGACTTGAGAGACTGTGGCTTTGCACTCCCCAGGATACATCAATGGGCATGGAGCCCCGTCGTGGATCTGGCTTCGCATTCATCTGGCTGAGGTGCCCCTCTTCCCTTCCCCCTGAGGTGCCTGTTTTCTTTCTATATGATGCCCCGGCAGTGTTCTCTCCGATTTTGTTCAGGTATCTATTGTGGGCCTCGCCCATGCATTTTTGGACTGTTGGTGCACGGACATTGTTGTGTACATATCTGCACTACTTCTCGGATTGTATGTGTAAATAAGAGTGATTTTGAGATATATATATCTGTATATTTTTGTATGACATGTATATTGGCACATTACAATGTTTGCCAGAATTTCGCATTGTCTTTTCATTCTTCCGGGGGGATTGTGGGTTGTCACTGTTATTTTTGTGACTGCATTGGTGTGTATGTTGAGATATGCGAGGGTGGGGGTGGGGGTGTTTGGTGGGTGTCCCCCTAACTTTTGCCTCCCCCTCCCCATGTCATAGGTGCAGTACTCACCGGTATCTTCTGCGCCTACATAGCTGTTGGTCGTAAAGGAGCAGAAAAACAAGCGCAGGGAGTATTTGGAGTTCGGGCTCCATGGTGTCCTCGTTCCTCATGGGATGTGTTCAGGTGAGCGTTTTCCCTTAGCAAAAGCTGTTTCCACTGTGTTTTTATCCGCGGTGAATCCGCCCCGGAAAAGGTGGCGGATTGGTGGGTTGTAATAGTGTGGGAGGTACATTGTCTCCCGCCTGTCTGTTGGCGGTTACCGCTGCGCTGTTTGTCTGTACCGCCGTGGCGGTCGGAGTGTTAAAGTGGCTGTCTTTGTTGGCGGTTTCCGCCACGGTCATAATTCCCTTTTTTTTCCGCCGGCTTGTTTGCGGTCTTACTGCTGCTTTAACACCGTCCGCCAGGGTTGTAATGACCCCCAATATCCTGGTACACAGCCGGACACTGGAAAGCCACCTCACTCATCTTCATATTCATATTCTCTCGACTGAAGGAACACGTCCTGACTCTTTTAAGACAGAAGTGTGAATTCTTGAGAACTGACATCTGTTTCTTCAGCTATTGATTCTCAGACTGTGGTATTGGCTGAGACCCGGCAAAAGTCAAAGACATCCAGGACACTCCCAAACCCCTCGTATGTGTCTGGTATCCACAGCTTTCTGGGTATGGTGACATACTGTGGGCGCTTCATGAAGATCTTGTCAGTCCCCTCCAGGAACTAAACAAGAAGACCAGCCCCTGGGTGCGAGGCAAAGAACAAATGCACGCATTCAAAAAGACCAAAGAAACCCTCTCGACCAACACACTTTTCTATTTTGACCCCAAGTGAGAATCTCAGCTCACAGTGGATGACAGTCCCACTGGACTTGGAGCCGTGCTGGCCCAGCGACAAGATTGAGGTGAATGGGCACCAGTTGCTCACACCAGCATAACCTTAAAAGGTATTCCCAGATCGAAAAGAAAGTCATTTCAATCCACTGGGAGAGCGTACACTTTTACACCTATTTGTACAGCCAACCATTCACCGTCAATACGGATCGTAAGCCACTGATACCACAGTTCAGAGGGTCCTCCACTAAACCACCTTCACAAATTGAAAAGTGGATCCTGCAACTGCAGGAATTCAATATCACAGGTGAACACAAGCCTGGACTGCGTAATCCAGCACACTTCCTTTCACTACCTCAGAGGCCCAAGAAGCTCAAGACACAGAAGAATAAGTACAGCTAGTACTGGACAGGGCAAGACCCATCCCCATGTTGCTCTTTGATGTGGTAGAGGCAACCAAACAACGCCTGGATACAGCTTGTCATACAAGCTGTCCTGTCAGGCGATTGGCAGCCCCTCTGGCACCTGTAAATGCAACGCACCGAGGAAGCAAAACTAACTCTGTAGTCACTCCACCACATTCGCCATGAGCTGTCCATCACAGAAGAAGGCTGTCTTGTGTGCAGCACGCACCTGGTCCTTCCTGTCAGCCTGAGAGTGGCAAAGAGCTCTCCTATTAGCACATGGCACTCAAGTCCAAAAACAGACTCAGAAGCAAAGTATGGTTTCCCAGCCTCAACCAGCAGGTGGAGGAAATTGTCAAAAGCTGTCCTGCCTGTCAGGATAGCAGCCAGCCTGATCCACCAGCACTTGTCATCATGGAAGACGGCCCTACAGCCCCATGTCAGTACATCAGCACGGACCTTAAGAACCTACCCGATGGCTCCCACATGCTCTTTGTGATTGATAACTTCTCTCGATACCCAGAGGTGGAGATTGTCCTGACAACTTCTGCGACAGAAGTCATTCCTAGAATAGAAAAAAATGAAGGTGATGCACGGTCTGTTCCAGGGGATTCATACAGAGAACGGACCCCCCCTTCAACAGCCATGAGTGGGCCAAGTACCTCCAATCACAGAACACCAGACATTGATGCATTAAACCCCAATGCCCCCAAGAAAATGGGGAAGTGGAGAATTTAGTGTGTACCTTGACAAAAGGCATCAAGATCGCTGTGGTGGAAGCTCACAATGTTAAAACAGCTATCTACAATTTCCTACGAGAGTACAGACTCGCACCTCATTCCACTACCGGCATTGTCCCTAGGCCGTTGTGTTTTGGAAGAGCAGTGACTGATTCCATTCCACACCACCCCCTCTGGGCTGCCCAACCAACCCCCTGAAGCCACTCTGAATCAAAGAGGGCCCATAACAATGAATACGCCTCACGACATCTGAGGGCACCACACAGCACCCTGCAAATTAGTGACACAGTACTTGTCAGAGACCGCCATTCAGAAAGAACGTTTCAAATGCCATTCGAGATTGACCTTTGGACAGTGACCACCATCAGGGGCACCATAGTGACCCCAGAAAGAGGGAAAGACACAGTTACAGAACGTATCGCAGTTCAAGCGAGTGCCAAGACGGTTATCCGTGCAACCCATTGGAGGATGAGAACTGGTGTGGCCAGCGTGAATGGGAGAACACCCCTTGCCAGAGTCCACCATATGTCCAGGCTTCAATCTAACCCGGAGATCATGTCACCAACCTTCACACCCATACCTGAAGAGTCTCGCCCAGTAGCCACTGAGCATCCAGGAACAGAAAGGTCCTCCAATGAGTCCTTGGTGAGAGGTAGCCAGGGGTGGTATCATCTGCAGGTCAGCCCATCCAAATGTTATGCTGACTGAATGTGATCCACCAGGGATAATTACTCTGCAGCCGCGCTCTGGACCGTAGATCATATGCTCCCGAACTGTTCATCTTGGGTGATCTCTGAGACATTAAGGTGGTTCCTGAAGTTGTATTCTTTATTGTTGTTCAATTTTATAATATAAGCAGAAACGTAGTGTTGTCCTCCTAAGGGACGGTACCATGCCATGACCCAGGGAAGGGGTAAGTAGAGTGTTTCCCCATGTACGTGGGGCAATTGGTTCAACCCTGTGCGTACTTCTGCCAGGGATATAAAAGTTATGCCAGAAACAGGCAGGGTCTTTGGCAATAAAGTGCTTAGCCAAATTTACTGTGTGAGCCTTGTTTGTCCTACGCTAGACCCAGCCAGTGAAACTCTACATCATGTACTTATACTGAATTTTGCGATATGCCATTATAGTGTCATTTTGGGAATTTCATGTAAGAAATGTAATGTGAAATTATTTAAGATCACGGGCTTGATTTAGAACTTGGTGGATGGGTTACTATAAGGCAGATCTCATGTGTTCAAAATCTTTAATCTCGAAATTTAATCTGTAACTCCTTTTTAAATGCTTTGTTTTCTCTATCTCTATGCCGTACTTCTCTGCTAAGTCTGCTAACTTCTGATGCACAATGCTCACTTCTCTTGTAATCTTCAGGCACAGATATCTCAATTCTGCTTCTGTGTAGGATTCTAACCTGTTTACACCCTTTATTCTCTCATTGAGTTCACTCGCTTCCATGCTTAGTATAGCGTAGTTCAAACACGCCTCTCTATTGTGGGCATTCCGGGGGTTATGCAGTTTGTCTAACCATTCAGCCAACTGCTGAGCAGTCAAACCTTGCAACGAAATGTTGCTAACCTGTATCTGTGGCACCTGCTATGCAACTGCATTTGGGGGTGCTGTGTCAATAATTTAAAGCGCTGATTAGTGTTTTAGTGTTTGATCCTACCATAGTGCTTGGAAGACCTTCAAATGGAGTAAGGTCCAGCAGTGATCTTGACCCGTCAAACGTCTGTCCCACAGGAGAGACTACTTGAATATTCCCGTCATGTCCTCCTCCCATAGCATTCTGTGTCATGACACCGTGCTCATATATGCTAGGTGTTTTAAGTGCAAATAAGGGTACGGCTGGACCAAAAGTAATAGGTAGAGATATAGCATCTGGGGTTGGTCTGGTATTTAAGTTCTGTGGGAGAGAAACTCCCATGTTCTGATGCATTATTGAAGACATATTCAACTGTGTCCCTGTTATCGGAGTGCATCTTGGCATGACATGTGGCCTGTGGCTGTGCTTGGGGCAGTAAAAGTGGAGTTGGTTCGGTCTTGGGAAAACCCGTTCTGTAGGCACTATTAAGTTTGTAGCCGTTTCCATAATGGTTACATCAGGATAAATTCTCTGAATCTGTGGCGGTTGCACCTGATTTAGTACACTGGAGTAGTATACTCGTTACGACCACCCTGCATCGTACTCTGTTTCGGGCTAGTATTATCCTGTACTGGACTCACTGTCCCATTAAGCTGTGTCGGAGCTGAAGGATCGGCACTGGTGCTCGGACCATTCTCATGTGCTGCATATGGTGGTGGATGATTTCTCAATAATCGTAACATAAAATTGTCGGGTTTCTAGCCTCCCTACTTTCAGAAGGGCTTCTGTTAGTCTTTCTAGTAGCTTTCCTTCCTTCTCATTGTCCTGCGTAATCGCTGGAAACAACTTACTTCCCTGCAAATTCTCATTTTTCCAAAGTCTCTGAACATTGTCCCACCTAGCCTCTGTTAATGTCTTTTCTGCTTTTCTCATTCTCCTCTTGAATTCCTGTTGCTGTTGCTGTCTGGCTACTAGCTCCCAAATCGCGAATTCCTCAAATTGTGCTGGTCTCGGAAGGGGCTTCGATTCATATAGCAACATCCTTAAATGCTCTAATACCCTCAAGCTCAACGTCCCATTTGTAGGAAATACTAAGTTCCCATCTTTCTCTGCTATTTTGCTCCATTGCTTTAGCCAAAGACATGGCTCAACACCCTTCTCTTCCATTACAATGTAAGCTGGTGCACCTTCTGGCGGTGTAGCCTTCCTATACTCGTTGTAATGTACGTATCTCCCACTAAAGCACTCTTTAAAGCCTTGAAATATTACATCTTTTTGACCTTTAAGTTATTCAAAATCAAATCAGGAAGTGACTTTTAATCGCAGAATTCTCTTCTCCCACTTTCTCAACCAATTTCCTCTCATGGACGGCTGCCAATCCGTGCGCGACCCTTCTCACCAACCGACCTATCCCAGTGTGGCTCTAGTTATGTCACGCTCGTCCGTACTGCAGCTGGCAAAATCTTGCTGCATGTCCTCCCAAACTCTAATTCACACAAAACTAATGCAAAAATTGCGAGAACTAACCCAAAATCAAAAACCAAATCTGCTGGTTCACTACAGGAAAGGTAACACAATCGCTTCAGAAACTTTACAAATTTTTCATTGACGGCTTTTCTAGCACTTGCAGCTACTCCGTCTTTCTCCGTTTCCAAGATTTGCAAGCAAAATTCGACATGCACATTTTACTCTCAACTGATCAGTGGGTCTGTCCTGATGCACATAGGTCTCACCAGATCTCAGTCGAAATTCTCTTTCACTCACTTTGACTCACACTCTGACTTGTCGACCACACCCGATCGACCTATTAAACCAGACAAATTACAACATAAAACCAAGTGTCTCATACACTTTTCAATATACTCCGGAGTCTTAGACCATGCAGGGTCCGTACATCAATAACCACGTGGACAATGTTTTTAACACAAAGCGCCACACACATGTGAAGTTCGATGACTTTCCTACTCTCACACTGCGAAGTACACACACTCCTTCTACAACTTCATTTGGAGTACGCAAACTCCCTAAACCCTCACAAACTTCACAATTCACCTGCGATTTGCATAAGCTGTGCAAGCGCAAAACCTACTTCCTTCACTCTATCACTAGAACACTGAGAACATCCTCAAACAACCATTGGCAGGATCTGAGATTCTGGGAAAGTCATTTCAGGACTTAGGGAATCATTTTCTCTCCAATTTGCATAATTTGAAAAAGAATTCCAAATCTCAGTAATATTGAACTCTCAAAAGACACGATCATCGAGCTACTACAATTTCTGGGACACATGTTATTACTCAGTACCATGTACCAGGCTTCAATGATGGGCTCTTATGGAGACAAACCTGTACCGGATATCTATGATGGTCTCCTGTGGAGACAAACCATCCGTCTCTGCTACCACGTCTGTAAGCGCGTCTGACCTTATTAAGTAAACTTACAAGGGGACGCAAATACGTAGATGAATCTTTTGACTCGCATTTAAGATGTTCCCACCCAGATCCAGTACAGGCAGACCAATAATCAATAGTCAATCAGTAACATCAATAATCAATGCTAATCAATAACATTAGTAATCAATTGAGGTCAGTAATTGTCAGACACCATGACATTTCAGTCATGAATAACCACGCCTTTTGGTAAAAGTTTGAATATTTATTTCCCTATATTAACAATGCTAATGTCACGTAAAATAATCTCAAAATCAAAAGATAAACATACAGAAACAACACTGACTGGCCAAATCTGCGAAAGAAACACAATCTAATCAAAGCTTGCACAACTACACATTCTAAAGTTACAGTGCAAATTAATAACAAGAACAATTGCACAAATGATATCAGATACATTTAAATTCAGCAAAGAAAGAACATCAAATGTTATTCTCTATAACAGACTTTCATTAGTAAGGATCCCTTAACTAACACCAGATTAGCATCAGCATGTTGGGCTTCATGCAAAACAATTAAGAACACTCACATTTCGAAAACATCTAACTATGGCTCCATCAAAATGGTGCAGTCGGTACCTAGAAAGAAAAAGCAAACAGTCTTAAGAAACACATCAGTAAGAATATACCTCTCCTCAAATGGATCGGCAAGCTAAGATAGTCTTCATCATCAGGACATCAGTTCGGTCAGCAAGGCATCAGGATTAAGCATCAAAGTTCAGAAAAGGCAAAAGTCTTTAAGCAGTTCAAAAGAATAAAGGTAGACCCTCCAAAAGAAGGGGGAGAATGGTGAATGCTGGCTTCTTCTCAGTGCAGTCCGGCTAAGTTAGATTCCCTAAAACTATTTCCCAATTCCCTATTGGCCAAGGAATCGCATGTTCACACTTTGTCCAATAAAATTAAAACATTGTCTGTAATTTCTACAAGTACACAGTTCACATGTCGGTGATTGGCTTCTCTTGTAATGTCCTAATCATCCGGCTCGTCAGGTAACAATATTGTTACAGCTTATACTCCAGTCAGTGTCTTCATTGTTCTCCTCCTTAGAAAGTCAGTCTTACATAAATTACACTCATATTGTTACATTTAGTGAGAACAGCATCTTCTAGAAATCAGCTCTCATGAGAAAGACTTTTAGCTACGAGCACATTTTGAACAGCACAGTGGAAAATCAGTTTAATTTTCTGAACAGCCATTTATTCATCGGTTTAGAAATACAGCTTGAAATGAGGCTGTGCAACTAGGTCAAGACCTCCGCTAAGTTAAGGCGTATAATTAATAAAGATAATACATAATGCATAACCCTTAATATGATGTATTACTACATTAAGCAAACATAAGCTCCCTATTTCATAATAATTAGCCATTAATAAGTACACTTCATGAACATTGGCAGTCACTCATCATGATCACATTTTCAAATGTGTACATTATTTTCTCTAGGTTAATTCATTTTCTACACAAAACCATTACTCAGAATACATGAATACTCATTCATATTTTTATTAAAACACCTGCTTCAGCATTCGTCATCAAGGAAGTCCTGAGTGGTCTTCTGGGCATTCTTACTGTAAATAACAATATCCTGGTACACAGCCGGACACTGGAAAGCCACCTCACTCATCTTCATATTCATATTCTCTCGACTGAAGGAACACGTCCTGACTCTTTTAAGACAGAAGTGTGAATTCTTGAGAACTGACATCTGTTTCTTCAGCTATTGATTCTCACACTGAGGTATTGGCTGAGACCCGGCAAAAGTCAAAGACATCCAGGACGCTCCCAAACCCCTTGTATGTGTCTGGTATCCACAGCTTTCTGGGTATGGTGACATACTGTGGGCGCTTCATGAAGATCTTGTCAGTCCCCTCCAGGAACTAACCAGGAAGACCAGCCCCTGGGTGTGAGGCAAAGAACAAATGCACGTGAGAGAGTGTAGTTAAAATATTATATATACTAGAAGTAGTGCTTATATCAATGCTTAACAAAGCCGCATAGAAAACGACAAAAAACAGTGATTTGCTTAACGTGCATTTGAATTATAACGTACAGCTATTATTGTGTACACAACCTAATGACGGTTATAAGAAATGATTGTTTGCATTATGATTAGTCAAGCATATATTAGCGTTTTACGATATTGCATTTGTATTAAAACCTATAGGCCTTAAGTTAGCGTGAGCTGTGGATTTAGCTGCCTAGCTCTCATATTAAAAGCATTTTTCTCAGTTTTTCAGTGTGCTGACTCACAAAGGGCCATGACCCTGCATTTGTTTCTTTTCCTCCATCTCATGTATCTATACCAATTCTGTTCCAATCCGCATGCTAGCTGTCTTAGTATGAGTTTTATACAATTTTGAAACAAAAATAGATTTAAAAAACGTACAAGGACATTTGACCATGGACAAAGGAACTTATGACCCGAGGAACGTGCCAAAAACGATGAAGTAACCCCGGATGTGCCACCTCCGAAGACGTCAATTATGAAGACCAACCAAAGTGTTTTGAATTATCGTGGGGTGACAATTGGAATTACCTAATGTAAAATTTGATAGGTTAAAAATAGTGGGTTATAGTGAATATCCAATATTGAAGACTTATTAAACCATCCTCACTATAGACTGCCCCTTACACTTCTCCTCCTTATGAGGGAAGTGTCCCCTGCTCTTAGATGAAGTTAGACTGAAGGCGATTTTGACTGATGTCCTGAAGACGAAGACTGATCCTGTGTGCTGACCTATTCCTGAAGGGTAATTATGACAATGCGAATTATAATTTGTCTGTTTGCTTTTCCTTTCTAGGTACCAACTGCTGTATTTTGAATAGAGGCCATAGCTAGATGGTTTTTCCAAATTTGTGTTCTAAATTGTTTTGCATGAAGCCCACCATGCTGATGCTAATGAGGGGTTAGGTTAGGAGTTCACTTTGACTGACGCAATAAACAAATGACTGACGTTACGCCTTGCTGAACTAAGATATAATTGACTCTTACTGTGTTCTGATTATTGTTCACGCCGTGCTATGTTCTTATGTTTGTGATCCCCGCATTAATGAAATCTTATCATAGTTGCCATATTTTGACTATACTCTTATGCTTCTTAGTTTTGAGATTGACTCTGCTGATCGAAGATTGTAATCAATAGGGAATAAAATTCATTAAAATTCTATCAACAGGTGTGGTTATTCATGACTGAAAGGTCATGGTTGCGTCGATAATTTGATTAATGCCTTACTCCAAAGTGAAGTACATTGTGGTGATAAATATTGATGAAATTATTGATATATTGCTTTACATATTGATCAGTTATCTCGTCCTACGGTGTCTCTCCACTGGGTCACAAGATTCATTGGCCTAAAACTAGTCCTAATGTGTATAAAATTGACATAAAGGGATGTGTTAGCAGTTCTGGTAGCAGAGCGACGGTTTGGCCCTTGAGGGCCCTAGGACGGAGAATTATTGTTTAAATAGTTTTTCTGTAATAATGCAAATTGGAGGTATGATGGGTTTCTAAGTTCACCATGACTTTCCCGGGATCTCGGAGCCTGCCTAAGTGAGTTGGGAATGTTCTCTGCGTCATAATGTGTGTGGTTTAGGGTTTTTGCGCTTGCTTAGCTTATGCCTTTTGCAGGTGATTGTGAAGATTTGCGTGCATTTAGGGTAACTATGTGTTGTTTAGTAGGAGTGGGCGTACTCCGCAGTATGAGAGTAAGGAAGTCGGTGTACTTCATATGAGTGTGGCGCTTGATGCTCAAAAATTATCCACGTGGTTGGTTGTTTGTGTATGGACCCATCATGGTCTAAGACTCCGGTGTATGTTTAATAAGTGTAGGAGACACTTGGGTTTATGTTGTAATCTGTGCGGTTTAATAGTTCAATTGGGCGTGGTTGACAAATCAAGTTTGAGTAGACGTGTGTGTGTGACCTTCAATGGAGATTTGGTAAGTTCTAAAGTGCACTAGAATAAGCCATTGACAAGTCGAGAGTAGAATTTGCAAGCCGAATTCTGCTTGCGTATCCGGGAACTGATAAGGAGAAAGTAGCGGCTGAGGCTTCAAGTGAAATCTCTGTAAAGTTCTGAAGCGAACGTGTTACCCTTCCTGTAGTAAACCGACAGATTTGCATTAGATTGTGTGGGTTCAGTGAGGAGCGGACGAGCCGCAAGACTTTGTCAGCTACAGTGTGTGTGAGTGTGACATCAGTGGTGCCGCGCTGAGATAGGTCAGTTGTCAAGAGGGGTCGCGCACGGATTGGCTGCCGTCCGTGAGAGGCAATAGGTTGAGAAAGGTGGGTGAAGAGTGTCCTGGGAACTAAGTCACTTCTGATTAAAATACAAAACAAGAGAAAATCACAAAAATGAATTTTGTTAAAGCATTCAAGAGTGCTCTGAAGGGAGATACATATATTATAGCAACTGATGGGGAGCCTACACCACCCGAAGGTACTCCAGCTTATATAGTCATGGAAGAAAAAGGTGTTGCTCCATGTTTGTGGATGAAACAGTGGCGCAAACTAACAGAGAAAGAGGAATGTTTAGCGTTTCCGGAATACGGAACGTTTAATACGAGTATTCTTGCAAGATTGAGGTGGGTGTTAAGTGAACAGAAACCACCTCCGAGGCCAGCTCAGTATGAGGTGTTAGCGGTTTGGGATCTAATGGCTCTTAAACAGAGACAGGAAAAGTTTCAGAAAAGATTGAAAAGGGCAGAAAAATCTTATGCAGAAGCTAGATGGGATGATGAGAGCAAAATGTGGAGAAGGGGGATTGTTGATGGAATAAAACTGTTTCCAGCAATAGCACAGGGAGAAGAAACGCAGGGAAAGAAAGCCTCCTGTAAAACAGGTAAAGACTCAGGCAAATCTAAAGATAATAAAAGATCTTGGGAAGAAGAAGATGATTCAGACGATGAGGAATTTATGGACAGGTTGTTGCACGATCGCCCACCACCCTATGCGGTGAGCGACAGTGGTCCAAGCACTAGTACGGATCCTGGGAACCAGACGCAGGAAAAGGGAGTCTGTTGTCCTCCTAAGGGACGGTACCATGCCATGACCCAGGGAATGGGTAAGTAGAGTGTTTCCCCATGTACGTGGGGCAATTGGTTCAACCCTGTGCGTACTCCTGCCAGGGATATAAAAGTTATGCCCAGAAACAGGCAGGGTCTTTGGCAATAAAGTGCTTAGCCAAATTTACTGTGTGAGCCTCAATGTCCTACGCTAGACCCAGCCAGTGCAACTCTATAGCATGTACTTATACTGAATTTTTCGATATGCCATTATAGTGTCATTTTGGGAATTTCATGTAACAAATGTAATGTGAAATTATGTAAGATTATGGGCTTGATTTAGAACTTGGTGGATGGGTTACTCCTTCACAACGGTGACGGATCTCCTGCCCCCCAAAATCTAAATCCAATTATAGCCTATGAGATTTATATTTCTGCAGACGGGATATCTGTCACCATTGAGACAGAGTAATCCGTCTGTAGAGTTCTAAATCAGGCCCATGCCCTCGTAATGGAAATTTAGCCCAGGGCCAGATATTTTTTGTGACTTGAGCCCCCTGCCCACACTTCTCTAAAAAATACTGTCTACACCCCCAGTGGTGGACGGTCACTGCAGAGCAAACAATTTCCTGCACTTCCCATGTTGGCCAATTGGCTACTATCGCACATCACTAAACTAACAAAAACATAGTTTAAACAAAAAAATTGCGTAGTGGAGGAGATGGAGAGAGAGTGGCTTTGCTGCCTCCTTCATGGTGGAATGATTACTCAGTCACCAACAGTCACATTATGTTGCAAGAGTAATTCTGCAGTCAAATAATGTCTTGTACGCGCAATTTAGGTCTCTTTTTTCAAGAATCTGAGTGATTAGCATACAATTTGTCTAAGCTTCGTGTTTTTTCTTTCCCTTGTAAGTGCGCTCAGTATGTTCATGTTATTAAACCTGCAGAAATGTCTCAGTGTTTCAATGAAAATCTTGATAATTAGACTCTTCACCATTTGTCAGCAGTGCAAATTTCCTTTTGCTTTTTAATCCTTCAGCTTGTAATGTTGGCCTGGTAGTCACCACATGTGCAGAGGTAAGGAAACACAGGTCATCCTGGCAAGTGCTGGCTTTAGAGCAGTGCAACTGGTTCGTCCTCACTGGGTGAAGACCTGCAGAGTGTGGTGCAGACCTCGGGGGGCTGTCCAGCTTTCATGCAGCAATAAAAATGTCAAGATAACTCTTGTGATTAATGTGTCTGCTAGAGGGAGATGGAGGTTTGCCTAGTGTCAGTTTTGACTGCCATAAAGCAGCGCAGAGGGTTAAAATGCCTGCTGCAAAGAACGCATACAGCGCAGATCACAGATCTGTATCTTATGTGGATAGCTGAATCAGTGGTCAAAGTGGGTACGATCTGAGGGGCACGATGTGCCCTTACTTTTTTTTAATTTCTGAAAAAACTTTCACCTACTTTTTATGAAAAGACAGCTGTTCCAGGACAGCAAATGCTTCAGCTTAAGTTTGTATTCAGAGAGTTTCCTGTGCTGTGTGACTAGGGAGGGGCAGGCAGTTTAACAATAAACTTGCCTGCCTGAAAGAAATACAAATGCACACAACTGGTTAATCTGCAAATGTTAAGGGGGCTTGGAAGCCAGTACTGGTTTAATTGATTGAATCACATGAAGCTTTGTGATGAGTAAGATTTATAATTTTGGACTGGTACTGCAAAGGAGTTACCAGCTGGGCTGGGAAGTGTGTGTTTTTCAGGGCAGTTATATAAAAAATAAATCATTATGCACATTCTGGGTGTTACTAAGATCTATATTTTGCAAGTACCATTTTATCTGAAACCTTTTTCCACATTTGATAGAAGTCTGTCTTATACTGTGTGCAATGCAAGTTTAACACAATGGCACATGTTCTCAGTCACAGGCTGGGCTCTTGTAGCAGTAACCAAACACAAGCTGCAATTCTCCACTGCATCAACTAAGATTTTATTCTGTGGCTTTTTGATTACACACAGACCACTGTAGTACATTAACTGAGAGAGGTTTCACAATATACAATGGTGTGATTGCCATTGATAAACTTAACTTTTTTTAATGTATTTTTCATTTAAGCTGTGAGTTATTTTATGTGTAGCTACCTGAAGGTGAAAGACTAAAAAACGTTATAGAATATTTTGTTCTTTTAGCCACACTTTTGACCCCGCTCCCACCCTCACTGACCCTGGCCACACTGAATGCAGCATCACAGTTCCCATACTTTTTTTCATGCACTTCATCTGCTGAGCTGAGTGGATCACTGCATTTGTCACAGAGATTATTTTGTTACCGCAGTTCATAAGATACAACCCCTTATATAGAACACTGATTGTAACAAACTGCCATCGAAGGGCTGCAAGCAAACTGCATAACCTATGTTAGGATGTTATTTTTTTCCTCAGTCTTTCATTGTCTATTCTTAATGTTGCTACAAAGGGTTTGTTTGGGTAGATATACATTTTTATTAGTAAAGCCAACCTTTAACAGTGCTTTAAAACAAATCAAATGTATGGGAGAGAAGGCCTCTGGAAAGATAAGGGGCACTTTTGCCCGGTGCTAGTGAGGGAGTCCGAGGAGGAGGTCATGTGGGGGCACCAAAAATGAATGTTGCAATGGGCGCCCCAGCACTAAAGCCGGCCCTAATCCTTGTGCTCTGCCTGAGTTGCTAGAAACTACAGTGCCACTTGGACATTGGCTCGCCCCATTTAATCACGACGTGACATCAGGAGGGTCAAACCAACTAGGATCACAAGCTTAGCGGGGGCACAGCCCAGAACTAAGCAAACACTCTGCACACATAATAGAACATCCTTCCCCAAAATAGTAATAAGAACCATCAAACAAACAAAATGCCCCAAAATATCAGCAGTCTCCAGCATCAACTAGTAAACCTGTCATGGGATGAGGATCATGCACAAAGTATTTGTATATCTGTAACAGTGGAGGGTGCACTCTTAAGTCATAGCGAATTTGGTCAGTTATGGACAATGATACTGAAGCCCCCATCTTCCGGTTGTGTGTCATTTCATGTTAACTCAGGCTTTAAAGTAACTGCTGCTTGAGGTGTGGTGATCTTCTACAGTCTTTGCATAAACTAGAATGTCTTCACTGATGTTAATGATGCAACTCAGTCTGGTGTTTTGAAGCATGTCTGCTGGACTTTATATGCCTAAATGAAGTACTTTACTTTGGTGGAGACCAAAAAAAGCAGTGATAATATATGAAAGTGACTCTAATAGGAACTGGTGGTATCCTGCCCTGAGGTCAATCTTCGAAAATCATTGAGAGCCATTGACCTCTGCCACTGGATCATTTACCGTGGGTGTGACGTGCCTCTCCTGTTTCGGTACATACAGCGAAGGAACTATTTATAATTTCTATAAAATTCAATTGGATTGGCCAGTTACATCCAGTCAGAGAATATATCAAGTGAGCCAATTAGTTAAAAAAATCAATTAACCGGTGTATTTAATAAACTAGAAAGCAATTACTATATATAACTTTCTTGTTTTTTCAATAAATGTAAAAAAGAAAATGCTGTAAACGCAGTTGGGTACCATTTCTGTGGAAGGCTGCATTTTTAAAAATACACCAACAAAGACATTGAACTATCTGATTTGTTTTTTAACAAGCGACCTTAGGCAGTGTAGGATAGCACTCAAATGGATTTTACAGACTCTGAAATCAGATTAAACAAGTTATTTTATACAAGGTTTAAAAAGGCTGATGTGGATGATATGTGAACGTTTTGGTGTCTTAGTAGAAGAAATCCATGAGACTGTCCTCAGGAGAATAAATGGAGAATAGGATCTTTGTAATGCAAAAAACGCAATTGTTTAGCAGACTTGCGATTAGAGAATGAATATCTAGAGTGCACTGGAGTACGCCAGCACTGCAAACAATGGGGCAGATTTATGGAAAGTGGCGCTGCACCGAGTGCAGCACCACTTTCCTTGCGCCCCTTAGCACCCCTCTACAGCCACCATGTGTGTGCCATATTTAAAATACGGCGCACCATGGCGCAGGGTAGGGGGCAAAAGCGTCATTTTATATGATGCTATTGATGTACTCTGCAGGAGTAGTGCCACAATATTGGCACTACTCCTGCAAAGTACCAAGGGCTCCATTCTAAAGAATGGAAGCCCTCTTTTAACACCTGCTCTTGAGCAGGCTTTAAATGTGCGTAAAAAATTGCACAAGGAAATCTCATAGATTTCCTCACGCCATTTTTTCAGCTCCCTTAACAGGAGAACGCCCCCTTTGCATACATTATGCCTGGCACAGGCACAATGTAGCGCAAAGGGTTACAGGGTGGCGCAATGCATGCATTGCGTCACCCTGTAAACACGGCGCCGAGATTTAGGCCTCGTTGGGCCACATTAACGTCATAAATAATTATGTTAATGTGGCGCAATGATGTGCAAGGGGACTACAAATATCTCCCAAAGTGTGCCAGCAGAGACTAGAATCAGTGGATTTGCCAAGTATCAATACAAATTGAGTAGTTCATGCCAAATGGTCATGCCAAAATGACGAATCATGTTCGAGAAAAAACACTTGTATGAACTAATTATGCCAAATTAAACAATTTAAAAATGCATAAACTAATAAGATACCATTCTGTGAATTTGAAACATCATCAAAAATTGAGATATACAGACACTTATTTGATTGAGAGGCTGAGATCTGCTTCCATGCAGGAGCACTCCCAGGCAGACTGGGAGCCTGTGCAGGCTCTCCCCAGCCCAGCAACCGTGTTGGTGGACTGGAGAGAGCCTGTGCAGTGTGTTTGGCCAGCCCGAGACGGCCGGCTAAACACACATGCGCTCTGAGGGGAGTGCACAGTGCACTCCCCTCTGCTCGTCACCCCTAGTGCCCCGCCCCTTTCACAAGAAAAGTATAATAAACAGGGGCCCAGATTTATACTCTGTTTGTGCTAAATTAGCGTAATTTTTTAATGCTAATTCAGCGCAAACTTAACTCCATATTTATAATTTGACGCTAGACTAGTCTAACGTCAAAATATTGGCGTTAGAGTTATTTTTGGGATGCGTGAACCCACCTTGCTTGAATGAGATGCAGGATGGGTGTTCCTATCCAAAAAGTTACTCTAAGGCCCTAGCGCCTTATTTATCATCCCGTGCAAAAATGGTGCTAGGGGACGTTAGGGGACCTGTGGACCCATTTCCATGGTCAAACACCAGGCCCCAGGAACACCCACACCCATACCTGAGGGACACCGGAGGATGGGGGAACCCCATCCCAGGTAAGAATAGGTAAGTATTTTCATTTCTTTTTCAAAGTGCCATTGGGGTCTTTTCTATGACAGGAGTCATGTGGTATGGATGGTTTTGCATCAGAAAATGACGCTAGGCTGGGTAGCAGCATTTTTTTGGCTTCTAACCAGCCTAACATCATTTTTTGGTGCAAAACCCTCTTCTCCCATACCGCCACCCCCACCTGGCTAACGTATATATATTTTTTTTACGGTAGCCCACCCGTTGTGCCGGATTGCACCATTCCATAAATTTGGTAACCCGGAATGACACAAGCCAGCGCTATACTTTTGGAAGCAAAACTGAGCAAACTCAGTTTTGCATCAAACACTATAAATATGGGCCCAAATGGCTTAAGAAAGAAAATGCCAACTTTCTAAAAGTGGCATTTTCAGAATTACATTTTAAAATCCGCCTTCACTCTATGATGTGATTTTAAATTGTGATTCCAGAAACACCAAGGCGCATATTTATACTTTTTGATGCAAAACTGCAATAATGCAGTTTTGCATCAAAAAGTTTTGCACCGACTTGTGCCATTCGTGAGTGCCAGTTGGGTGCCATATTTATGGAATGGCGCAAGCTGGTGCAAAGGGTGGGCTAGCATAAAAAAAATTACATTAGCCGGGAGGGGATGGCCGTATGGGAGAAGGGGAAAAATGATGTTAAGCTGGTTAGAGGCAAAAAAATGCCTTTAACCAGCCTGGCATCATTTTCTGATGCAAAACCTCCATACTGCATGACTCATGTCAAGAGTCATGCACACCACCCCAATGGCCAGCACAGGGGACCAGTGTCCCCTGGGCATGGCCGTTGCACCATGTACCATGCAGGGGGCCCCAAGTTGGGTCCCCATGGCACTTTAATTTTTTTTTAAAAATTTACTTACCTATACTTACCCTACTTGCCAGGATGGGGTCCCCCACCCTCCGGTGTCCCTCAGGTGAGGGTGGGGGTGTCCCTGGGGCTTGAGGAGGGCACCTGTGGACCCATTCCATGGTGTTTAACCATAGAAACGGGTCCACAGGTCCCTTAATGCCTGGTCTGATCCAGGCGTTAAATAATGGGGCAAAGCAAGTTTTGCACCTTTATTTAGCCCCTCCTCCCGCCTATGCGTCATTTTAGCACAGGGGAATAAATATGGGATTATAGGGTTAGCACCATTTTTTAGATGGGAACGCCTACCTTGCATCCCATTGACGCAAGGTAGGTTCATGCATCTAAAAAATGGTGCAAACTCCAATATTTTGACGTTAGACAGGTCTAACGTCAAAATATAAATATGGAGTTAGTTTTGCGCCGAATGTGCGTAAAAACAAATGATGCCAATTCAGCGCAAATGGAATATAAATATGCTCCCAAATGTGAAAAACTGATCCCTTCCAGATTGTGAATTGCACTCTTAAGACGTAATAAAGTAATTTCAATGTTATCTGTCTTGTAAGAGAGCTAGGCCTTGCCGTAGTGAAAAACAACTTTGGTAGTTTTTCACTACTAGGACATGTAAAACTTAAAAGTACATGTCCTGCTTTTTAAATACATTGCAACCTACCTCTGGAATTTCCAGGGCCTACCTTAGGGGTGATAGATATGTGTAGAAAGGGAAGATTTGGGTCTGGCAAAAGGGTTATTTTGCCAGATCGACATGCTGTATAAACTGTGCATACAGGATGACCAATGGCAGGCCTGAGTCATGGTTAGCGAGCTTCTTAAGTGAGTGGCACAATCAGTGCTGCAGGACCCCAAGTAGCATTTAATTTACAGGCCCTGGGCATATGTAGTTCACTGTACTAGGAACTTATAAGTAAATTAAAAATGCCAGTTATGGATAAGCCAATATTACCATGTTTAGGGGAAAAGACACAAGCACTTGATCATTGGTTAGCAGTGGTAATGTGCAAAGAGTTCTTAAGTCAGTAAAAACAAGGTCCGAAAAGTGGAGGAGGTAGACAATATGTTGGGAGGAAGACCATACTAAAGCTGTCAGGTCTAACGTGAGAGTTTCTCCCTTCCTGTTTTGTATAATTTATTCTGCACTTTAAACCTGAAATGCTATTGTCTTGACTTATACTGGGTGCCATGTGATGTCTGGACAAATCTGTACCTCTCTGATGAGCTCTAACTAGAGTGAAACACGTGTCGGTGTTGCCTTTATTCATTCCAGGTTGGCTCGGATGGAATTTTACCAATCCAAAGCTGTAATACTGTGCCTTGAGTGGTAAAAGGCTTTTGTCATTTTTCAGTTCCACATGGATGGCACTCTGCTAATCCTATGCTTGAAGATTTAGATCTAAAAATGATAAAAGTGTTTGTTCCTTTCTAGCTGGGCATGGATGATAATCCTTTAGCAACACAAAAGGATGATGGACGGAGTGCTGAACAATGCAAACACTCACCCCTAGTCACAGATCTGGGCTTAATCCATCGTTCATTTGTTCTTCAAGCCACCCCAGTTTGGACCCAGCCATATGCAAATCAGTCTTGAACCTGTTCCTTATGGGAACAGTCCACCCCAAACTGCCAAGCCAGACCAGGTCCTCCCTGGACCAGAAACAAGCATCCTGGGACCGGTTTCAGATTATCACCTTCATCAGCCAGGCTAGCTTGAATCCAATGGTACAGTTAGCATGGGACACACATCTGGGCATACCCTTCCCACTAAGGGCAACTTTAGCAACAGAAAAGGATGATGGACAGAGTGCTGAACAATTCAAACACTCCCCCCAGTCACAGATCTGGGTTTAATCCATCATTTTTTCGCTCACTATGCCACCCCAGTTTGGACCGAACCATGTGCAAATCAGTCTTGATCCTGTTTTTCATGGGAGCAGTTCACCCCGAACTGCCAGACCAGGTCCTCCCTGGACTGGAAACAAGCATTCTGGGACCAGTTTCAGGTTATCACCTTTTATCAGCCAGGCTAGCTTGAGTCCAGTAGCACACTGAGCACGGGACCCAAGTCTGGGCATACCCTTCCCACTTAGGGCACCCATAGCAACACAAAAGGATGAGGGATGGAGTGCTGAGCAATGCAAACACTCACTCCCAGTCACAGATCTGGGTTTAATCCATTGTTCTTTTGATCACCATGCCACCCCAGTTGGGACCCAGCCATATACAAATCAGTCTTGACCCTGTTCCTTATGGGAGTAATCCACCCCAAACTGCCACGCCAGCCAGGTCCTCCCTATCCCAAAACCAAGCATCATGGGACCAGTTTCAGAGTATCACCCTTCATCAGCCAGGCTAGCTTGAACCCAGTGGCACAGTGAGCACGGGTCCCACGTCTAGGCATACCTCTCCCACTTAGGGCAACTTTATCAAAATAAAAGGATGATGAACAAAGTGCTGAACAATGCAAACACTCACCCCAACCACAGATCTGGGTTTAATCCATCATTCTTTTGCTCACCATGGCACCCCAATTGGGATCCAGCAATATAAAAATCAGTCTTGACCCTGATCCTCATGAGAACAGTCCAGCTGAAACTGCCAGGCCAGGTATTCCCTGGACCAGAAACAAGCATCCTGAGACTGTTTTCAGGGTATCACCCTTCATCAACCAGGCTATCTTGAATCCAGTGGCATAGTGAGCACGGGACCCATAGTTGGGCATACCCTTGCCACTTAGGGCAACCTAAGCAACACAAAAGGATAATGGATGGAGTAATAAACAACCCAAACATGCACTTCCAGTCACAGATTTGGCTTAATCCATCATTCTTTTGCTCACCATGCCACCCCCGGTTGGACCCAGCCATTTGCAAATCAGTCTTGACCATGTTCCTCATAGGAACAGTCCAGCCCGAACTGCCAGAGCAGGTCCTCTCTGGACTAGAAACAAGCATCCTGGGACCAGTTTCAGGGTATTACCCTTCATCACCCAAGCTAGCTTCAATCCAGTGGCACAGTGAGCAAGGGACCCACGTCTGGACATACCCTTCCCACATGGAGCAACTTTAGCAACACAAAGGGGTGATGGACGGAGTGCTGACCAATGCAAACACTCACCTCCGGCCACAGATCTGGGTTTAATCCATCATTCTTTTGCTCACCGTGCCACCTCAGTTTGGACCTATCCATATGCAAATCAATCTTGTCCCAGTTCTTCATGGGAACAATCCAGCCCAAACTAGCAGACAAGGTCCACCATAAACCAGTTACAAACAACCTGGAACCACTTTCAGAGTATCAACCAGGATAGCTTCAATCCAGTGGTAGAGTGAGCATAAGACCCATGTCTGGGCATACCCTTATCACTTAGGGCAACTTTAGCAAAACAAAAGGTGCTGAAGAATGCAAACACTCACCTCCAGTCACAGATTTGGGTTTAATCCATCATTCTTTTGCTCACCGTGCCACCCCAATTTGGACCTATCCATATGCAAATCAATCTCGACCCAGTTCTTCATGGGAACAATCCAGCCCAAACTAGCAGACAAGGTCCACCATAAACCAGTTACAAGCAACCTGGAACCACTTTCAGAGTATCAACCAGGCTAGCTTCAATCAAGTGGCACAGAGAGCATGCGACCCATGTCTGGGCATACCCTTATCACTTAGGGCAACTTTAGCAAAATAAAAGGTGCTGAACAATGCAAACACTCACCCCCAATCACAGATCTGGGTTTAATCTATTGTTCTTTTGCTCACAATGCCACCCCAGTTTGGACCCAGCCATATGCAAATTAGTCTTGACCCTGTTCCACATGGGAACAGTCCAGCCCGAGCTGCGAGGCCAGGTCCTCCCTGGACTGGAAATAAGCATCCCGGACCAGTTTCAGGGTACAGGGTATCACTCTTCATCAGCCAGGCTATCTTACCTCCACATCTATGTGTAATATATATATATATATATATATATATATATATATATATATATATATGTATATATATATATATATATATATATATAAAATACTAAAAGCTATAAATCTTGAAAACTTGGTAGAGACTATCATTCAAAGAGCAGCTTGAATGTTTTGAATTTCCATTCATTTTGTTTTCAAACATAACAGTTTCTCAAACTGCATATTTTCTCTCAAAGTATATTTTATTGATTGATTAATAAAACCCACTGCAATACAAATACATAGTATAGCACATAAAACATTCCTAACCGGTTCTTTTGTAAAATACATCGCAAAATGTTCCCTCTATAAATTCCATTGAAATAACTTCTATGTATAATCAAAATAAGGCGTATATGCCTACCACCCGTGTATGATTTAGATGGGCCAAGACGAGAAACCCTCTATGCGCGCCCAGCTATCACCAGGGCCCTGTGTTCTTTAGGTTATCTTGTATATTAATCAAAATAACATATATACATTAAGGCCCATCAGCCTTTTTGAGATAAGACGGAGGAAAACAGAGCTATCCAGGTCCCCCAAGAGCCTCTATTCTTTTTCTAGCCTGTATGGGCTAAGATAACGGCAGCAAGATATATAAATAGCAGTAGACTAGCCATTATAATGCATACAATTTAAAAAGAAAAAACTAAAATACAAGCGCTCCCACTGACGCCAACCCGTAGGGTGTGAGGTTGCCCTGAGACTTCATGGCTACCAAGGAAGTTCTCAGCCTGCCCAAAGAAATGTTAAGCTTTAAGTTCCTTCCATGTTGGCCCAATCAGCTAAAAGTTGATTAACAAGCAATCTGAGGAGACAGGACTGTAAGTGTTCTTGCCCCCTTTTAGACTATTGTCAGGCCCATGCTGGTGCTACTCTCACGCCAGTAATCGTATGTACACCTAACTACTGTACATCTAAAGCAAGGTAACCATCCCTTGCAAATAAACTGCTAGTGCCTCATGGTCTAATCTATCCCCCAACTGTTTTCTGTTAGAAGGTGCAGGTGTAATGCAGGTAAAGTGCATATATAAGTTTCTTTACGTTCGTATGCCCTAGCTGCACCATCTGGTTCATCGTCTTCTTTCAGTCTGCCCTCAAAACGTTCTAAAAGTGCACCACACAGTAATACTTGTCTCCAAGATTCTGAGGGGTTACACCTCTTTAATGTGAATACCCTGTGACAACAGCTGGTTAAACGGCATACGACAGAGTAGGGGTTAAACTGCAAATGCTCTTGTGATCTTTCAATCTGCCCTAAAAGCGTATTCTAATATTTCTCCCTTAAAGTTGCATAGGCAAAGTATCTTAAAGTACTTTTACCCTGCCCAAAATGCTTGCCACAAGAACTTGAAGGGATTACTTCCTTTTAAAGTGCACAGGCATTCTTCGTGTTGATAGTCAGACCATTGCTCACTGAGTATGCCAAATTTGTATCTAAAAATCGCTGCAGACCTTCCTTAGTTCTGCTGCCAATACTAAATCGTTAGCATAAAGGAGGGTTGAAAGCTGAAGTCCCCGCAGTTTAGGTGCATGCTAATTCATGGCACTTAGGGCTGATGGAAGATCAGCTTGAAAGAAACTAAAGAAGGTTGGGGCTAGAGGCCCTTCTCTGTATCCCTTAGCAATTTGCCTCTGGGTGGCACATGTAGTAATAGTAAGCATGGTTGAGTTTAAATCTTGAAGATTACGATGTAGTACTTGATCAATGCTATCCCTGGATGAATTTGCCAAACCAGCACTGCCAATAATATTGACCCTAGTGCCCAACAGGGACTCACTACTGCTCCATGGCAGTTTTCTGTCTTCTTCTTCAGATTGTAGGGTGAACATGAACTTGCGTGGGTCTGTGTTCTCAGAACAGTTACTTGTGTGTTCCACCTGCTCCCCGGGATCAAAATGCCTACACAGAAAGTGATAAAAATCTGTCTCCGAGATGTTTGAAGTTGTCTCTCTAGGGAGCGAGCTGCTAATTTCATTCACGGTCCGCCAGAATCTAGAAGAGTTATTTTTCCTGATGTCATGCAGCAACTTTGCCGCCCAGAAGGGATCTCTATACTCCCTCAGGACCACCCATTTTGACCTTTTTAGATCTTTCTTAGCATTCCTGAGCTTTTGGAAAATCTCTGGGTCCCTCGAAGTCCTTCTGAGAGCCCGCCAGAGTTGATTTACTTTTTGCTTGCCTTAACCAAGGGTTAAATCCCCAAGCAAGATGAGGAGGGCCCTTGTACTCATTGTTCTTTCTTCGGGGTAGGGCTGGTTTAACATGTTGATCCACAAGTGATGTAGTGAACCTTTCCCAATCCATCTGCATGGCAATCACTGTTTGCTTAGTGCCATGTAACAGTTTTTGTAGAGAGGCGGTTGTGCATGTAATCCATTTGAGACTGATTGTGTAATTTGAGATGCCCTGATCGGCAACAATCCTGTGTTCTTCAATATCTATTTTCAGACTTATATCTTGGGGGCAATGGAGGCTTTCAGATCTCTCACCTTAGGCAAAAGAGGTGGCAAACTGCAACAGTGGAAGGCTCAAGAAGGTGTGATCAATCAAGGATGCCCCAGTTTTAGGTAGGTATGAGAAACCTAAAGGTTTGTCAGGTGCTAAGCGACTGTTAAAAGTTCTTAGTCCAAGGTGCTCTAAGTTACTATGCAGCATCTGTCCTCTTTTGTTGTTTTTAGGCCAATGGGGTATTTCTTGGTAAGGCATCGACCAGAATCCGTCCTGAGCCTCTATGAGCCACATGTTGAAGTCACCTCAGACAATCAATGCTTTAGCTGGTCTCTCACTTTTTTGCCTCAAGATCAGATCTGTCAACTAGCTCTGTCCTTGATTTTCTACTTGGGTGAATATAAACATTCACTACTCTAATTGTGTTGGGGATACCTTTGGACATCTTGAGTACTAGATCCACCACTTGCAGACTGTCCTGGCTGCCTCCAGACTCTCTGCCTTTAATTGCACTGGTAGTTTATATGTACACTGCAAGCCCCCCCCCCTCCCCACAGGCAGTGCCCATGCTTAAGAGCTTTGGTTGTGGCAATAAAGATGTTGGAGAAGCCCTCCAGAGGAATAGAAGTCTCTTGTAGAAGAACAACCTGAAAAGAACAAAGATAGTAAAGGGTCTCTGGGTCGCACAGTTTGCTGACCAAACCATTTATGTTCCAGGAGAATGTTCTAAACAACTTGTCTGTCTGGAGGCCTTCATGGGTATTTTGTCATCTTAATATCGTGGTTGTGTTCAGAGCCCCCGAGAGCCAACCCCAGTTTGTTTCAGCCTTGAGAGAAGAAGAAACAGACTTCACAGTAAGCCCTTTGGAAAGATACATAGGAGGACTCGGGGATTTACTCAGTGAATTACTCAAGACTGAGTAAACATTTCTTGATCGACTTAATGCTATCCCTGCCTTTCTCGTAACCTTAAAGACATGTGGGTAACTGGTGCTCCTTATGGGGGTGATTATAGTTCCCCAGCTTCTGAAAGAATTGTTTTTTCCTAAATATGCACTTTCTATTTTGGGTTAACAAGCTCAAAGAAAAATGTGTATGCAACACATAGAGTAGACTCAGTCTGCGCCACCTTCCCAGGTTTTGACATCATATGGAAAGGATGTCCACCATAATGCCAAAGATGCTTACATTATGCCAAGGATGCCTACCCGTATGTCAACACCACAATTATGACTTTGCTGCCTACCATAATGCTAAGCACCTCCCACATCATATCAGCCATGGACATTATTATACAAGGATGGCAATGATTATGTGATAGATGACCCCAATTAGGCCAGGCATGCTCACAATATGACAAGGATAGCTGCCATTATGTCACAAATAGTTGAAGGATGCCAAACACAAGTCAATATTTATTATTATTGCACCAGTTTCAATGTTACGGCAGAAAAGAGCATAATTGTGTCAGAAATTACCCACTTGTAATGGGGTCACTAGATGTAATTGGTGTTCCCTGACACCAGGATGAGCTTCAAGGAAGAGACAAATTCTTTCAAGGAGAGACAAACGGCCAAAACATACACGAATACACACATATGAGTACACCTACACACAAACATTTAAACAAATATACATAGATGCACACACCATTCCCACCATCTGAAACAAACAGGGCCATTGCCTGTATTCACTCTCAATCCGGCCTAATTTGAAAGCTAAAACAGGTGGTCATTTTGCAGGTACTTTAGGCTGTCACAGTGTGTGTTTGTGTTTAAGGATGTCCCCCTGCCATTTTTTTACTTTGGTTACTCCAAGGATAAAGAGATGTGTAATGTGGCCTTCTTGAATATTGCTAGAGCCGCTGAAGTACGTACTGTGCTACACTTGAGAGGGATGCTTGAAGGTTACTGGGGAACTGCCAGTAGTTCTTGAGCTGCCCTCTGGATTCCTCTGAGATATACAATACTGATGTTGTATCTTTTATCTCTAGTCCTAGAATTATTTTGTAGAGGTTATAATCGCTGTTTACATAAATGCCCTGGAATAATTAGCGCAAGCTACATAAATTAGGGATCTCAGTCTCCTACACCTTTCTTGCGAAGCTGCTGCTAAGAGAAGTTTTTCCATTGAGAGACTTGGCAGCTTTCCTCGGAAAGCAATCAATGCCCAGGCCATTAACCACAGTGACAGCAGTGACTGACTTCCCTTCAATGAGCGCTCACACTGACTAGCATCAAGCACTAATAGAGAACATACAGTAATTATCTGCTCATCATTGGACTGGTGAGATGGGACCATTTTTTATCCTCGGAGATATTTACTGCCAAGTTGGAGGTGCCAGCATGGCGGCTCCTGCTGGGAAGACCAAGGAGCATGCTTGGAGCAGCGGCACTTGATACTGTGCACAGCTTCCACCTCAGAACGGGGCACATTTCTCACCTTCCAAGTTGTCTCCTCTTACTGGAGGGCATTCCCAGACCACTGTATTGTATTGCCATAGCGATTTATGTAGCGCTTACTACCCCTGATGAAGCAGGAGATTTATTTTTGTGGATTTATGTTGCGCTAACAGTTCAGGCTAACGTGCTAGACTAAAAACTTACTATTCAGCACCACCAAGTTAAACACTGGAATAAAATGTGCTTTTGGATAAGCTTCCAGTTGAGAAGTACAGCAAGTTTCATAGTTTCCATTTGTTCATTCCATCAAACTGCCTTTAATAATCGCTGCAATGTTTCTATCAGCAGAGGGGCCTGCAGAGTATTATTGTGCCATTTGTAATCCATAATGAAGTTCACATTTTGATCTTTTCTCTAGCGTTCTTCTTTCGTCTCGCAGTGCGCTGGAGTGATTGAAGTGCCTTAGCAACCTCGCAGGGCACTGTTCAGGCGCCTAGCGGCTTTGCTTCATCAGCATTTTTCACTCTCCCAGTCAGTTCTAATCTAACATAAAAAATAGTGAGACTTATGTTGTCTCCCCTGTGTTTTACGTTCGGATCCTCAGATCAATCGCATTGACTACTACAAAGATTTGTATATTGCCTTTTTGTTTTATGGTCTATTTTCTGATTTGCATCTAGCATGTGTGTATATTTGTAGTAGTTACATACCAAAACAAGCATTTGCAATGCAACGGGTCTCGCGTTTGCTCATGTTAGATCTGATAGTGTTGTAAACTCCTAACCCGACTTTTCACCTATCGGGCAAAAGTGCATTTATATACGTAACCCGAAAAAGTGCAATTAACTATGTAAAGCACTCGACTTCTGCCAAGCGAGATCGCGCTCGTAAATTAGAGAAAAAGAAGTCCACGAGCCCGATGTAAAACAGCGAGCCTCGCATGTTTTCTGTACTTGGTCGCTGCGCTCGAGGAGGGCTAGCCACCGGAAAAGGCATGACATATGCATGCCTTCGACTAATGAAAGCAAGCAGATTTTATCAGGCAAGCCCACGAACCAAAAAAAAACACTGACATGACATTGACAGGGCTCCGAGCCCTTTTCTAAACACTATAGTGTCTTTCTGCGATACGCATGTGCGAGTGCATGCAACGCAGGCTCGACCCTAAAAAGGGCACTTAGTGGACCAAGAGATACCTTTCTGCCAAATTTGGTGTTATTCCACCTCGTGGTTCAGGTGCTATTCCTGTTCAAAATTCCTATGGAAAAATGCATGGGGAAAAAGTGTTTTGGCACCCCCCTTTTTCTCTGCCCCCGCTTGATGGATGACCCCAAAACTTTCCAGACAATAAGTGAAGTGAGATTTGTATTTAAAAAAAAATATTATGTGGATTGAGCAAACGGCACCAAAGTTATTAGCAAAACAATAAACGTTTTTTCCATAGAAACTAGACCACCACTATGTAATATATATATATATATATATATATAGATATATATATATATATATGTATCTATATTTTTTCCATATATTGATTATTTTCCTCTCTCCAAGCTATTTCCCTCTCCCACCAACCCATAGTAAGGTTGGCGTAGATGGAAGAGAAGGAAACTCCCATGGCCGTCCCTTGGGTCTGTAAAAAGATTTCATGATTGAACATAAAGATACTATTAGTTAGACACATTTCAATCATGGTTAACAACATCTTGGAATGTTGAAACTCTTGAACATTTTGTTGCCTTAAAAAATATTCAACGGCCTTGAGACCTATTTCATGTCCAATGGATGTGTATAAAGATACCACACCCACTGTTACCAACAAATACTCCTCCTGCCACGTGATATCTGTGAGTGCTCTCAGAAAATCTAGACTATATAAGTGGGGTTAGATATGGCAATGTTTACCTGTGATCAAGACCTTTTTAGGTTGAAATATGTTGCATGGTGGATAGCACTGATTTATGGAATAATTAAAGGCTGGGACAAGAACTTCCTGGGGCGTGATGATTTATTTTGCTGGAGAAATGTATGGGAGTTCTGGTTGCTAACTCCTTCATCGGCACCAGCAGCAAGAGTGCGCGATTCCACATGTGGCCAATTGGTGATTTTATATATATATATGTATATATATATATATATATATATATAAAAAAAAAACAAAGGTTAAAGTAATGTTATAGTTAGGTGAATATGTCAGTGCCAAAATTAACGTTTTGAACTGAAGCAAAAATCACTCATGACATGTTCTATGACATCATTTATGACACCATTGATGACATCTCAAATTACACAATTGATGACATCATCCAAGATTCTTTTGTACCCAATGCTCTTTGAACAGGTATACCATTAGCGCTATGAAAGTAAGTGCAGAATAGCTTAGAATAATATGAAGCATCTTTACTCATGTCATACATACAACCTCCAATGGGAAAGCAAGCATGTCTTCTTCACAACATTGGTCCTATACCATAGACTTCGAGGGTAACCAAGTTCATGTTGACTATCAACCACAAAGAAAAGGGTAACCTATCCTGGTCTTCAGTCTATATACAAATTTTCATGTATCATCTGGATCTCTCTTCCACTGCATCTCAGCCCCAATGAACACTGGAAAACCAAAAAGGTTTGAAAACCCACCAGTTCCGCATGGTTACGCACTTCTTAAACCAGTATAACTACTGACACCATTTCCTCTTCTACTCCTGTAAAATCCATACTTTGTTCCTTCCACAAAGACCTTTGAAATGTGTAAATCTATGTGAAAACCAGAGGAAAAGAAAGAAAGAAAAAAACTTCCACCAACTCCACTTTGCACAAAGGACCAGTTCTTACTCCACTGAGGTCTACATACTGCTTGAAGCCCGCTAATGGCCTACCAGGCATGCCAGGAGAAGTTCCCTTAAAATGCAGAGGATACAGGAACACGTCAGAAGAGTGCCAGGGCAGCACACTTAAGCCTGGGCAAAACTTGTATAACTCACTGTTTTTGGAAATTATGTGAAAAGCTAAAACATTATTAGATATCACACATTACAATGTTAAATGCCTGCCAAGCATTTTGTGTTTTTTGCAGCATTAAATATGTCACATGATGAAGCATATTGTGCCAAAATAAATTGTGCAATATCGCATGTGATGCGAACAACAGTGACTCACCTTTGGGCTGTTTGCATTGTTCCCATAAACATGTGATAAGATTTTTACTAAAACGAAATATCAACTGCAAGTATCGGTGTAATCCTGGGCATTTCCAGTAACAATCATAATGTAAAATGCCAGAGATAACTCTAATTACACCATCCTAAATGAAATTTCACTGAGTTTGTAGCTCTAAAGTCCTTGTTCTTCTTGGTGGCCCTGTGGAGCCCCTTGCCCAAGCACAGAGCTCAGGACCAACCCTTTGAGGCTGCATCCACTGAGGCCTTAGGGATCAAAGGCTTTGCAGCATCCCCTTCTGCTCATGGACTATGTAGCAGAAAGGCATTGCAGGCATTTCATGTAAGGAATTATGTTACCAGGGGATTCATGGTCACTCACACCCCCCACCCGCCCAGAATACAGGAGGAATCCCAGGAATTCCTTTGCTACTGCTGCGCATCCCTAGAATTCCTAATTCACCAAGATGTTCTTGGCAAAGGGAATCTGATTGCTTTCCTGTTGGATTTGGCCCTTTCTGCAGAGTCATCCCAAAGCATTTTCCCTTCACCCTCCTGTTTTCTGAACCCATTTTTGTTGGCTCTTGGGGGCTCTGCACCCTTTACCACTGCTTGCGCTTTGTCCTTTAACCCGTTCTGTGCCCAGGACATAATGGTTACGTCCTAAGGCATAGTGCTGCTGTGCCCAGGACGTAACCATTACGTCCTGGTCACAGAGCCCAGAGGGAGCGCTAGCGCTCCCTCTGTGGGGTTCCCCCCCACCCACCCAAGTCAGGGATGGAAGGGGAAGCCCTTCCCCTTCCACCCCGACCCCCCAACCCCCCCTGTGATTGAAAGAGAAATGCAAAGCATTTCTCTTTTAATCCCATGGGGGAGGCCCGGAGGGGCTTCAAAGGGAAGGAAATGTATTTCCTTCCCTTTGAAGTCTCTCCCAGGGTTTCAAAAGCCGGATTGCTTGCAATCCGGCTTTTGAAACCCCACTAGACACCAGGGATTGTTTTTTTGTCTGAAACTGACAAAAGGGAGCGACCCCTTGGGCAAGGGTCGCTCCCAGGGGGGGCATATTTTTGGGAAGGACTTTTCTGCCCCCCCTGGGGGCAGATCGCCCTATTTTGATGAGGCCAATCTGCCCCCAAGGGGGGCAGAAACCATTAGACACCAGGGAGTTTTGTTTTTTTGCGTGAATTTCACGCAAGGGGACTGACCCCTTGGGCAAGGGTCGCTCCCAGGGGGGGCATTTTTTTGGAAAGGCCTTTTCTGCTCCCCCTGGGGGCAAATCGGCCTATTATTAGGCCGATCTGCCCCCGGGGGGGCAGAAACCTCTAGGCACCAGGTATCATTTTTTATTTATTTTTTATTTTTGTTATGTTTTCTTTTTTTTTTAGGTGGGGAGCGACCCCTTAGGCAAGGGTCGCTCCCCTAGGGGGGAAATTATATTTAGGCCATTTCTGCCCCCCTTGGGGGCAGATTGCCCTATTTTGATGAGGCCAATCTGCCCCCAAGGGGGGCAGAAACCATTAGACACCAGGGAGCTTTTTTTTTTTGCGTGAATTTCACGCAAGGGTCGTCAACCCTTAGGCAAGGGTCGCTCCCTGGGGGGGGAATTATTTTAGGCCATTTCTGACCCCTGCGGGGTAGATCAGCCTATTTTGATTAGGCTGATCTGCCCCCAAGGAGGGTAGAAACCACTAGGCACCAGGGATTTTTTGTTTTTTTTTGTTTTACAGATGGGGAGCGACCCCTTGGACAAGGGTCGCTCCCCTGGAGGGGCAAATTGTATTTAGGCCATTTCTGCCCGCTTTGGGGGCAGATCGGCCGATTCTAGGTCAATCTGCCCCCAAGAGGGGCAGAAACCACTAGGCACCAGGGGTCTTTTTTTTGCGCCGTCACGCAAGGGGAGCGACCTTGTAGGCAAGGGTCGCTCCCCGGGGGGGGAGGTGGGGGGGGAATTTATTTTAGGCCATTTCTGCCCCCCCTTGGGGCAGATCGGCCTATTGGTATTAAGCCGATCTGCCCCCACGGGGGGCAGAAACCTCTAGGCGCCAGGGCAAATAGTTTTTTTGTGTTTTTTTTTTTTGTATTTTTGTTTTTTTAGAGATGGGGAGCGACCCATTAGGCAAGGGTCGCTCCCCTGGGGGGCAAATTGTATTTAGACCATTTCTGCCTCCCTTGGGGCAGATTGGCCGATTGTAGGTCAATCTGTCCCCAAGGGGGGCAGAAACCACTAGGCACCAGGGATCTTATTTTTGCGCCGTCACACAAGGGGAGTGACCTTGTAGGCAAGGGTCGCTCCCCGGGGGGGGTGGGGGGCAAATATATTTTAGGCCATTTCTGCCCCCCTGCGGGGTAGATCAGCCTATTTTGATTAGGCTGATCTGCCCCCAAGGAGGGCACAAACCACTAGGCACCAGGGATTTTTTTGTTTTACAGATGGGGAGCGACCCCTTGGACAAGGGTCGCTCCCCTGGAGGGGCAAATTGTATTTAGGCCATTTCTGCCCGCTTTGGGGGCAGATCGGCCGATTTGAGGTCAATCTGACCCCAAGGGGGGCAGAAGCCACTAGGCACCAGGGATCTTTTTTTTGCGCCGTCACGCAAGGGGAGCGACCTTGTAGGCAAGGGTCGCTCCCCGGGGAGGGGTGGGGGGGCAAATTTATTTTAGGCCATTTCTGCCCCCCCTTGGGGCAGATCGGCCTATTGGTATTAAGCCGATCTGCCCCCACGGGGGGCAGAAACCTCTAGGCGCCAGGGCAAATAGTTTTTTTGTGTTTTTTTTTTGGTATTTTGGTTTTTTTAGAGATGGGGAGCGACCCATTAGGCAAGGGTCGCTCCCCTGGGGGGCAAATTATATTTAGACCATTTCTGCCTCCCTTGGGGGCAGATTGGCCGATTGTAGGTCAATCTGCCCCCAAGGGGGGGCAGAAACCACTAGGCACCAGGGATCTTTTTTTTGCACCGTCACGCAAGGGGAGCGACCTTGTATGCAAGGGTCGCTCCCCGGGAGGGGGGGAGGGGGGCAAATTTATTTTAGGCCATTTCTGCCTCCCCTGGGGCCGGTTGAGCAAGAGGCCAAAATCCACAGGTAGGCACTGTTTTCTATGAAAAAATGTGATGTGTCCACGTTGTGTTTTGGGCCATTTCCTGTCGCGAGCGCTAGGCCTACCCACATAAGTGAGGTATCATTTTTATCGGGAGACTTGGGGGAAAGCTAGGTGGAAGGAAATTTGTGGCTCCTCTCAGATTCCAGAACTTTCTGTCACCGAAATGTGAGGAAAATGTGTTTTTTTTTGCCAAAATTTGAGATTTGCAAAGGATTCTGGGTAACAGAACTTGGTCAGAGCCCCACAAGTCACCCCATCTTGGATTCCCCTAGGTCTCTAGTTTTCAAAAATGCACAGGTTTGGTAGGTTTGCCTAGGTGCTGACTGAGCTAGAGGCCAAAATCTACAGGTAGGCACTTTGCAAAAAACAGCTCTGTTTTCTTTCAAAAAATGGGATGTGTCCACGTTGTGTTTTGGGGTGTCCTTTGTCGCGGCCGCTAGGCCTACCCACACAAGTGAGGTATCATTTTTATCGGGAGACTTGGGGGAACGCTGGGTGGAAGGAAATTCGTGGCTCCTCTCAGATTCCAGAACTTTCTGTCACCGAAATGTGAGGAAAATGTGTTTTTTTAGCCAAATTTTGAGGTTTGCAAAGGATTCTGAGTAACAGAACCTGGTCAGAGCCCCACATGTCACCCCATCTTGGATTCCCCTAGGTCTCTAGTTTTCAAAAATGCACAGGTTTGGTAGGTTTCCCTAGGTGCCAGCTGAGCAAGAGGCCAAAATCTACAGGTAGGCACTTTGCAAAAAACAGCTCTGTTTTCTTTAAAAAAATGGGATGTGTCCACGTTGTGTTTTGGGGGGGTCTCCTGTCGCGGCCGCTAGGCCTACCCACACAAGTGAGGTATCATTTTTATCGAGAGACTTGGGGGAACGCTGGGTGGAAGGAAATTTGTGGCTCCTCTCAGATTCCAGAACTTTCTGTCACCGAAATGTGAGGAAAATGTGTTTTTTTTTTGCCAAAATATGAGGTTTGCAAAGGATTCTGGGTAACAGAACCTGGTCAGAGCCCCACAAGTCACCCCATCTTGGATTCCCCTAGGTCTCTAGTTTAAAAAAATGCACAGGTTTGGTAGGTTTCCCTAGGTGCCGGCTGAGCTAGAGGCCAAAATCTACAGGTAGGCACTTTGCTAAAAACAGCTCTGTTTTCTTTAAAAAAATGGGATGTGTCCACGTTGTGTTTTGGGGCGACTCCTGTCGCGGCTGCTAGGCCTACCCACACAAGTGAGGTATCATTTTTATCGGGAGACTTGGGGGAACGCTAGGTGGAAGGAAATTTGTAGCTCCTCTCAGATTCCAGAACTTTCTGTCACCCAAATGTGAGGAAAATGTGTTTTTTTTTGCCAAAATTTGAGGTTTCCAAAGGATTCTGGGTAACAGAACCTGGTCAGAGCCCCACAAGTCACCCCATCTTGGATTCCCCTAGGTCTCTAGTTTTCAAAAATGCACAGGTTTGGTAGGTTTGCCTAGGTGCTGGCTGAGCTAGAGGCCAAAATCTACAGGTAGGCACGTTTGCAAAAAACAGCTCTGTTTTCTTTAAGAAAATGGGATGTGTCCATGGTGTGTTTTGGGGTGTCTTCTGTCGCGGCCGCTAGGCCTACCCACACAAGTGAGGTATCATTTTTATCGGGAGACTTGGGGGAACGCTGGGTGGAAGGAAATTTGTGGTTCCTCTCAGATTCCAGAACTTTCTGTCACCGAAATGTGAGGAAAATGTGTTTTTTTAGCCAAATTTTGAGGTTTGCAAAGGATTCTGAGTAACAGAACCTGGTCAGAGCCCCACATGTCACCCCATCTTGGATTCCCCTAGGTCTCTAGTTTTCAAAAATGCACAGTTTTGGTAGGTTTCCCTAGGTGCCGGCTGAGCTAGAGGCCAAAATCTATCGGTAGGCACTTTGCAAAAAACAGCTCTGTTTTCTTTCAAAAAATGGGATGTGTCCACGTTGTGTTTTGGGGTGACTCCTGTTGCGGCCGCCAGGCCTACCCACACAAGTGAGGTATCATTTTTTTCGAGAGACTTGGGGGAACGCTAGGTGGAAGGAAATTTGTGGCTCCTCTCAGATTCCAGAACTTTCTGTCACCGAAATGTGAGGAAAATGTGTTTTTTTGGGGGCAAAATTTGAGGTTTGCAAAGGATTCTGGGTAACAGAACCTGGTCAGAGCCCCACAAGTCAACCCATCTTGGATTCCCCTAGGTCTCTAGTTTTAAAAAATGCACAGTTTTGGTAGGTTTCCCTAGGTGCCGGCTGAGCTAGAGGCCAAAATCTACAGGTAGGCACTTTGCAAAAAACAGCTCTGTTTTCTTTCAAAAAATGGGATGTGTCCACGTTGTGTTTTGGGGTGTCCCTTGTCGCGGCCGCTAGGCCTACCCACACAAGTGAGGTATCATTTTTATCGGGAGACTTGGGGGAACGCTGCGTGGAAGGAAATTTGTGGCTCCTCTCAGATTCCAGAACTTTCTGTCACCGAAATGTGAGGAAAATGTGTTTTTTTAGCCAAATTTTGAGGTTTGCAAAGGATTCTGGGTAACAGAACCTGGTCAGAGCCCCACAAGTCACCCCATCTTGGATTCCCCTAGGTCTCTAGTTTTCAAAAATGCACAGGTTTGGTAGGTTTCCCTAGGTGCCGGCTGAGCTAGAGGCCAAAATCTACAGGTAGGCACTTTGCAAAAAACAGCTCTGTTTTCTTTAAAAAAATGGGATGTGTCCACGTTGTGTTTTGGGGTGTCTTCTGTGCCAACCCACACAAGTGAGGTATCATTTTTATCGGGAGACTTGGGGGAACGCTGGGTGGAAGGAAATTTGTGGCTCCTCTCAGATTCCAGAACTTTCTGTCACCGAAATGTGAGGAAAATGTGTTTTTTTTTGCCAAAATTTGAGGTTTGCAAAGGATTCTGGGTAACAGAACCTGGTCAGAGCCCCACAAGTCACCCCATCTTGGATTCCCCTAGGCCTCTAGTTTTCAAAAATGCACAGGTTTGGTAGGTTTCCCTAGGTGCCGCCTGAGCTAGAGGCCAAAATCTACAGTTAGGCACTTTGCAAAAAACAGCTCTGTTTTCTTTCAAAAAATGGGATGTGTCCACGTTGTGTTTTGGGGTGTGTCTTGTTGCGGCCGCTAGGCCTACCCACACAAGTGAGGTATCATTTTTATCGGGAGACTTGGGGGAACGCTGGGTGGAAGGAAATTTGTGGCTCCTCTCAGATTCCAGAACTTTCTGTCACCGAAATGTGAGGAAAATGTGTTTTTTTCGCCAAAATTTGAGGTTTGCAAAGGATTCTGGGTAACAGAACCTGGTCAGAGCCCCACAAGTCACCCCATCTTGGATTCCCCTAGGTCTCTAGTTTTCAAAAATGCACAGGTTTGGTAGGTTTCCCTAGGTGCCGGCTGAGCTAGAGGCCAAAATCTACAGGTAGGCACTTTGCAAAAAACAGCTCTGTTTTCTTTCAAAAAATGGGATGTGTCCACGTTGTGTTTTGGGGTGTATCATGTTGCGGCCGCTAGGCCTACCCACACAAGTGAGGTATCATTTTTATCGGGAGACTTGGGGGAACGCTGGGTGGAAGGAAATTTGTGGCTCCTCTCAGATTCCAGAACTTTCTGTCACCGAAATGTGAGGAAAATGTGTTTTTTTTAGCCAAAATTTGAGGTTTGCAAAGGATTCTGAGTAACAGAACCTGGTCAGAGCCCCACATGTCACCCCATCTTGGATTCCCCTAGGTCTCTAGTTTTCAAAAATGCACAGGTTTGGTAGGTTTCCCTAGGTGCCAGCTGAGCAAGAGGCCAAAATCTACAGGTAGGCACTTTGCAAAAAACAGCTCTGTTTTCTTTCAAAAAATGGGATGTGTCCACATTGTGTTTTGGGGTGCTTCCTGTCGCGGCCGCTAGGCCTACCCACACAAGTGAGGTATCATTTTTATCGGGAGACTTGGGGGAACGCTGAGTGGAAGGAAATTTGTGGCTCCTCTCAGATTCCAGAACTTTCTGTCACCGAAATGTGAGGAAAATGTGTTTTTTTAGCCTATATTTGAGGTTTGCAAAGGATTCTGGGTAACAGAACCTGGTCAGAGCCTCACAAGTCAACCCATCTTGGATTCCCCTAGGTCTCTAGTTTAAAAAAATGCACAGTTTTGGTAGGTTTCCCTTGGTGCCGGCTGAGCTAGAGGCCAAAATCTACAGGTAGGCACTTTGCAAAAAAACAGCTCTGTTTTCTTTAAAAAAATGGGATGTGTCCACGTTGTGTTTTGGGGTGTTGCCTATGGCGGCCGCTAGGCCTACCCACTCAAGTGAGGTATCATTTTTATTGGGAGACTTGGGGGAACGCTGCGTGGAAGGAAATTTGTGGCTCCTCTCAGATTCCAGAACTTTCTGTCACCGAAATGTGAGGAAAATGTGTTTTTTTAGCCAAATTTTGAGGTTTGCAAAGGATTCTGGGTAACAGAACCTGGTCAGAACCCCACAAGTCACCCCATCTTGGATTCCCCTAGGTCTCTAGTTTTCAAAAATGCACAGGTTTGGTAGGTTTCCCTAGGTGCCGGCTGAGCTAGAGGCCAAAATCTACAGGTAGGCACTTTGCAAAAAACAGCTCTGTTTTCTTTCAAAAAATGGGATGTGTCCACGTTGTGCTTTGGGGAGTATCTCGTCGCGGCCGCTAGGCCTACCCACACAAGTGAGGTATCATTTTTATCGGGAGACTTGGGGGAACGCTGCGTGGAAGGAAATTTGTGGCTCCTCTCAGATTCCAGAACTTTCTGTCACCGAAATGTGAGGAAAATGTGGTTTTTTAGCCAAATTTTGAGGTTTGCAAAGGATTCTGGGTAACAGAACCTGGTCAGAGCCCCACAAGTCACCCCATCTTGGATTCCCCTAGGTCTCTAGCTTTCAAAAATGCACAGGTTTGGTAGGTTTCCCTAGGTGCCGGCTGAGCTAGAGGCCAAAATCTACAGGGAGGTACTTTGCAAAAAACAGCTCTGTTTTCTTTCAAAAAATGGGATTTGTCCACGTTGTGTTTTGGGGTGTCTTCTGTGCCTACCCACACAAGTGAGGTATCATTTTTATCGGGAGACTTGGGGGAACGCTGGGTGGAAGGAAATTTGTGGCTCCTCTCAGATTCCAGAACTTTCTGTCACCGAAATGTGAGGAAAATGTGTTTTTTTTTGCCAAAATTTGAGGTTTGCAAAGGATTCTGGGTAACAGAACCTGGTCAGAGCCCCACAAGTCACCCCATCTTGGATTCCCCTAGGTCTCTAGTTTTCAAAAATGCACAGGTTTGGTAGGTTTCCCTAGGTGCCGCCTGAGCTAGAGGCCAAAATCTACAGTTAGACACTTTGCAAAAAACAGCTCTGTTTTCTTTCAAAAAATGGGATGTGTCCACGTTGTGTTTTGGGGTGTGTCTTGTTGCAGCCGCTAGGCCTATCCACACAAGTGAGGTATAATTTTTATCGGGAGACTTGGGGGAACGCTGGGTGGAAGGAAATTTGTGGCTCCTCTCAGATTCCAGAACTTTCTGTCACCGAAATGTGAGGAAAATGTGTTTTTTTCGCCAAAATTTGAGGTTTGCAAAGGATTCTGGGTAACAGAACCTGGTCAGAGCCACACAAGTCACCCCATCTTGGATTCCCCTAGGTCTCTAGTTTTCAAAAATGCACAGGTTTGGTAGGTTTCCCTAGGTGCCGGCTGAGCTAGAGGCCAAAATCTACAGGTAGGCACTTTGCAAAAAACAGCTCTGTTTTCTTTCAAAAAATGGGATATGTCCACGTTGTGTTTTGGGGTGTCTCCTGTTGCGGCCGCTAGGCCTACCCACACAAGTGAGGTATCATTTTTATCGGGAGACTTGGGGGAACGCTGGGTGGAAGGAAATTTGTGGCTCCTCTCAGATTCCAGAACTTTCTGTCACCTAAATGTGAGGAAAATGTGGGTTTTTTTGCCATAATTTGAGGTTTGCAAAGGATTCTGGGTAACAGAACCTGGTCAGAGCCCCACAAGTCACCCCATCTTGGATTCCCCTAGGTCTCTAGTTTTCAAAAATGCACAGGTTTGGTAGGTTTGCCTAGGTGCTGGCTGAGCTAGAGGCCAAAATCTACAGGTAGGCACTTTGAAAAAAACAGCTCTGTTTTCTTTCAAAAAATGGGATGTGTCCACGTTGTGTTTTGGGGTGTCTTATGTCGCGGCCGCTAGGCCTACCCACACAAGTGAGGTATCATTTTTATCGGGAGACTTGGGGGAACGCTGGGTGGAAGGAAATTTGTGGCTCCTCTCAGATTCCAGAACTTTCTGTCACCGAAATGTGAGGAAAATTTGTTTTTTTAGCCAAATTTTGAGGTTTGCAAAGGATTCTGAGTAACAGAACCTGGTCAGAGCCCCACATGTCACCCGATCTTGGATTCCCCAGGTCTCTAGTTTTCAAAAATGCACAGGTTTGGTAGGTTTCCCTTGGTGGCAGCTGAGCAAGAGGCCAAAATCTACAGGTAGGCACTTTGCAAAAAACAGCTCTGTTTTCTTTCAAAAAATGGGATGTGTCCACGTTGAGTCTTGGGGCGTCTCCTGTCGCGGTCACTATGGCCTACCCACACAAGTGAGGTATAATTTTTATCGGGAACTTGGGGGAACGCTGGGTGGAAGGAAATTTGTGGCTCCTCTCAGATTCCAGAACTTTCTGTCACGGAAATGTGAGGAAAATGTGTTTTTTTAGCCAAATTTTGAGGTTTGCAAAGGATTCTGAGTAACAGAACCTGGTCAGAGCCCCACATGTCACCCCATCTTGGATTCCCCTAGGTCTCTAGTTTTCAAAAATGCACAGGTTTGGTAGGTTTCCCTAGGTGCCAGCTGAGCAAGAGGCCAAAATCTACAGGTAGGCACTTTGCAAAAAACAGCTCTTTTTTCTTTCAAAAAATGGGATGTGTCCACGTTGTGTCTTGGGGCGTGTCCTGTCGCGGCCGCTAGGCCTACCCACACAAGTGAGGTATCATTTTTATCGGGAGACTTGGGGGAACGCTGGGTGGAAGGAAATTTGTGGCTCCTCTCAGATTCCAGAACTTTCTGTCACCGAAATGTGAGGAAAATTTGTTTTTTTAGTCAAAAATTTGAGGTTTGCAAAGGATTCTGGGTAACAGAACCTGGTCAGAACCCCACATGTCAACCCATCTTGGATTCCCCTAGGTCTCTAGTTTTCAAAAATGCACAGTTTTGGTAGGTTTCCCTAGGTGCCGGCTGAGCTAGAGGCCAAAATCTACAGGTAGGCACTTTGCAAAAAACAGCTCTGTTTTCTTTCAAAAAATGGGATGTGTCCACGTTGTGTTTTGGGGTGTCTCCTGTTGCGGCCGCTAGGCCTACCCACACAAGTGAGGTATCATTTTTATCGAGAGACTTGGGGGAACGCTGGGTGGAAGGAAATTTGTGGTTCCTCTCAGATTCCAGAACTTTCTGTCACCGAAATGTGAGGAAAATGTCTTTTTTTTTTGCCAAAATTTGAGGTTTGCAAAGGATTCTGGGTAACAGAACCTGGTCAGAGCCCCACAAGTCACCCCATCTTGGATTCCCTTAGTTCTCTAGTTTTAAAAAATGCACAGGTTTGGTAGGTTTCCCTAGGTGCCGGCTGAGCTAGAGGCCAAAATCTACAGGTAGGCACTTTGCAAAAAACAGCTCTGTTTTATTTAAAAAAAATGGAATGTGTCCACGTTGTGTTTTGGGGCGTCTCCTGTCGCGGCCGCTAGGCCTACCCACACAAGTGAGGTATCATTTTTATCGGGAGACTTGGGGGAACGCTAGGTGGAAGGAAATTTGTGGCTCCTCTCAGATTCCAGAACTTTCTGTCACCGAAATGTGAGGAAAATGTGTTTTTTTTTGTCAAAATTTGAGGTTTGCAAAGGATTCTGGGTAACAGAACCTGGTCAGAGCCCCACAAGTCACCCCATCTTGGATTCCCCTAGGTCTCTAGTTTTCAAAACTGCACAGGTTTGGTAGGTTTCCCTAGGTGCCGGCTGAGCTAGATGCCAAAATCTACAGGTAGGCACTTTGCAAAAAACAGCTCTGTTTTCTTTCAAAAAATGGGATGTGTCCACGTTGTGTTTTGGGGTGTGTACTGTTGCAGCCGCTAGGCCTACCCACACAAGTGAGGTATCATTTTTATCGGGAGACTTGGGGGAACGCTGGGTGGAAGGAAATTTGTGGCTCCTCTCAGATTCCAGAACTTTCTGTCACCGAAATGTGAGGAAAATGTGTTTTTTTTTTGCCAAAATTTGAGGTTTGCAAAGGATTCTGGGTAACAGAACCTGGTCAGAGCCCCACAAGTCACCCCATCTTGGATTCCCCTAGTTCTCTAGTTTTAAAAAATGCACAGGTTTGGTAGGTTTCCCTAGGTGCCGGCTGAGCTAGAGGCCAAAATCTACAGGTAGGCACTTTGCAAAAAACAGCTCTGTTTTCTTTCAAAAAATGGGATTAGTCCACGTTGTGTTTTGGGGCGCTTCCTGTCGCGGCCGCTAGGCCTACCCACACAAGTGAGGTATCATTTTTATCGAGAGACTTGGAGGAACGCTGGGTGGAAGGAAATTTGTGGCTCCTCTCAGATTCCAGAACTTTCTGTCACCGAAATGTGAGGAAAATGTGTTTTTTTAGCCAAATTTTGAGGTTTGCAAAGGATTCTGAGTAACAGAACCTGGTCAGAGCCCCACATGTCACCCCATCTTGGATTCCCCTAGGTCTCTAGTTTTCAAAAATGCACAGGTTTGGTAGGTTTCCCTAGGTGCCAGCTGAGCAAGAGGCCAAAATCTACAGGTAGGCACTTTGCAAAAAACAGCTCTGTTTTCTTTCAAAAAATGGGATGTGTCTACGTTGTGTCTTGGGGCGCCTCCTGTCGCGGCCGCTAGGCCTACCCACACAAGTGAGGTATCTTTTTTATCGGGAGACTTGGGGAAACGCTGGGTGGAAGGAAATTTGTGGCTCCTCTCAGATTCCAGAACTTTCTGTCACCGAAATGTGAGGAAAATGTGTTTTTTTGGGGCAAAATTTGAGGTTTGCAAAGGATTCTGGGTAACAGAACCTGGTCAGAACCCCACAAGTCAACCCATCTTGGATTCCCCTAGGTCTCTAGTTTTAAAAAATGCACAGGTTTGGTAGGTTTCCCTAGGTGCCGGCTGAGCTAGAGGCCAAAATATACAGGTAGGCACTTTGCAAAAAACAGCTCTGTTTTCTTTAAAAAAATGGGATGTGTCCACGTTGTGTTTTGGGGCGTTTCCTTTCGCGGCCGCTAGGCCTACCCACACAAGTGAGGTATCATTTTTATCGGGAGACTTGGGGGAACGCTAGGTGTAAGGAAATTTGTGGCTCCTCTCAGATTCCAGAACTTTCTGTCACCGAAATGTGAGGAAAATGTGTTTTTTTTGGGCAAAATTTGAGGTTTGCAAAGGATTCTGGGTAACAGAACCTGGTCAGAACCCCACAAGTCAACCCATCTTGGATTCCCCTAGGTCTCTAGTTTTCAAAAATGCACAGTTTTGGTAGGTTTCCCTAGGTGCCGGCTGAGCTAGAGGCCAAAATCTACAGGTAGGCACTTTGCAAAAAACAGCTCTGTTTTCTTTCAAAAAATGGGATGTGTCCACGTTGTGTTTTGGGGTGTTTCCTATCGCGGCCGCTAGGCCTACCCACACAAGTGAGGTATAATTTTTATAGGGAGACTTGGGGGAACGCTAGGTGGAAGGAAATTTGTGGCTCCTCTCAGATTCCAGAACTTTCTGTCACCGAAATGTGAGGAAAATGTGTTTTTTTGGGGCAAAATTTGAGGTTTGCAAAGGATTCTGGGTAACAGAACCTGGTCAGAGCCCCACAAGTCACCCCATCTTGGATTCCCCTAGGTCTCTAGTTTTCAAAAATGCACAGGTTTGGTAGGTTTCCCTAGGTGCCGGCTGAGCTAGAGGCCAAAATCTACAGGTAGGCACTTTGCAAAAAACAGCTCTGTTTTCTTTCAAAAAATGGGATGTGTCCACGTTGTGTTTTGGGGTGTGTACTGTTGCGGCCGCTAGGCCTACCCACACAAGTGAGGTATCATTTTTATCGGGAGACTTGGGGGAACGCTGGGTGGAAGGAAATTTGTGGCTCCTCTCAGATTCCAGAACTTTCTGACACCGAAATGTGAGGAAAATGTGTTTTTTTTGCCAAAATTTGAGGTTTGCAAAGGATTCTGGGTAACAGAACCTGGTCAGAGCCCCATAAGTCACCCCATCTTGGATTCCCCTAGGTCTCTAGTTTTCAAAAATGCACAGGTTTGGTAGGTTTCCCTAGGTGCCGGCTGAGCTAGATGCCAAAATCTACAGGTAGGCACTTTGCAAAAAACAGCTCTGTTTTCTTTCAAAAAATGGGATGTGTCCACGTTGTGTTTTGGGGTGTGTACTGTTGCAGCCGCTAGGCCTACCCACACAAGTGAGGTATCATTTTTATCGGCAGACTTGGGGGAACGCTGGGTGGAAGGAAATTTGTGGCTCCTCTCAGATTCCAGAACTTTCTGTCACCGAAATGTGAGGAAAATGTGTTTTTTTTTTGCCAAAATTTGAGGTTTGCAAAGGATTCTGGGTAACAGAACCTGGTCAGAGCCCCACAAGTCACCCCATCTTGGATTCCCCTAGTTCTCTAGTTTTAAAAAATGCACAGGTTTGGTAGGTTTCCCTAGGTGCCGGCTGAGCTAGAGGCCAAAATCTACAGGTAGGCACTTTGCAAAAAACAGCTCTGTTTTCTTTCAAAAAATGGGATGTGTCCACGTTGTGTTTTGGGGCGCTTCCTGTCGCGGCCGCTAGGCCTACCCACACAAGTGAGGTATCATTTTTATTGGGAGACTTGGAGGAACGCTGGGTGGAAGGAAATTTGTGGCTCCTCTCAGATTCCTGAACTTTCTGTCACCGAAATGTGAGGAAAATGTGTTTTTTTAGCCAAATTTTGAGGTTTGCAAAGGATTCTGAGTAACAGAACCTGGTCAGAGCCCCACATGTCACCCCATCTTGGATTCCCCTAGGTCTCTAGTTTTAAAAAATGCACAGGTTTGGTAGGTTTCCCTAGGTGCCAGCTGAGCAAGAGGCCAAAATCTACAGGTAGGCACTTTGCAAAAAACAGCTCTGTTTTCTTTAAAAAAATGGGATGTGTCTACGTTGTGTCTTGGGGTGTCTCCTGTCGCGGCCGCTAGGCCTACCCACACAAGTGAGGTATCTTTTTTATCGGGAGACTTGGGGGAACGCTGGGTGGAAGGAAATTTGTGGCTCCTCTCAGATTCCAGAACTTTCTGTCACCGAAATGTGAGGAAAATGTGTTTTTTTAGCCAAAATTTGAGGTTTGCAAAGGATTCTGGGTAACAGAACCTGGTCAGAACCCCACAAGTCAACCCATCTTGGATTCCCCTAGGTCTCTAGTTTTAAAAAATGCACAGGTTTGGTAGGTTTCCCTAGCTGCCGGCTGAGCTAGAGGCCAAAATATACAGGTAGGCACTTTGCAAAAAACAGCTCTGTTTTCTTTCAAAAAATGGGATGTGTCCACGTTGTGTTTTGGGGTGTTTCCTGTCGCGGCCGCTAGGCCTACCCACACAAGTGAGGTATCATTTTTATCGGGAGACTTGGGGGAACGCTAGGTGGAAGGAAATTTGTGGCTCCTCTCAGATTCCAGAACTTTCTGTCACCGAAATGTGAGGAAAATGTGTTTTTTGGGGGCAAAATTTGAGGTTTGCAAAGGATTCTGGGTAACAGAACCTGGTCAGAGCCCCACAAGTCACCCCATCTTGGATTCCCCTAGGTCTCTAGTTTTCAAAAATGCACAGGTTTGGTAGGTTTCCCTAGGTGCCGGCTGAGCTAGAGGCCAAAATATACAGGTAGGCACTTTGCAAAAAACAGCTCTGTTTTCTTTCAAAAAATGGGATGTGTCCACGTTGTGTTTTGGGGTGTGTACTGTTGCAGCCGCTAGGCCTACCCACACAAGTGAGGTATCATTTTTATCGGGAGACTTGGGGGAACGCTGGGTGGAAGGAAATTTGTGGCTCCTCTCAGATTCCAGAACTTTCTGTCACCGAAATGTGAGGAAAATTTGTTTTTTTTTTGCCAAAATTTGAGGTTTGCAAAGGATTCTGGGTAACAGAACCTGGTCAGAGCCCCACAAGTCACCCCATCTTGGATTCCCCTAGTTCTCTAGTTTTAAAAAATGCACAGGTTTGGTAGGTTTCCCTAGGTGCCGGCTGAGCTAGAGGCCAAAATCTACAGGTAGGCACTTTGCAAAAAACAGCTCTGTTTTCTTTCAAAAAATGGGATGTGTCCACGTGTTTTGGGGCGCTTCCTGTCGCGGCCGCTAGGCCTACCCACACAAGTGAGGTATCATTTTTATCGGGAGACTTGGAGGAACGCTGGGTGGAAGGAAATTTGTGGCTCCTCTCAGATTCCAGAACTTTCTGTCACCGAAATGTGAGGAAAATGTGTTTTTTTAGCCAAATTTTGAGGTTTGCAAAGGATTCTGAGTAACAGAACCTGGTCAGAGCCCCACATGTCACCCCATCTTGGATTCCCCTAGGTCTCTAGTTTTAAAAAATGCACAGGTTTGGTAGGTTTCCCTAGGTGCCAGCTGAGCAAGAGGCCAAAATCTACAGGTAGGCACTTTGCAAAAAACAGCTCTGTTTTCTTTTAAAAAATGGGATGTGTCCACGTTGTGTTTTGGGGTGTGTACTGTTGCAGCCGCTAGGCCTACCCACACAAGTGAGGTATCATTTTTATCGGGAGACTTGGGGGAACGCTAGGTGGAAGGAAATTTGTGGCTCCTCTCAGATTCCAGAACTTTCTGTCACCGAAATGTGAGGAAAATTTGTTTTTTGGGGGCAAAATTTGAGGTTTGCAAAGGATTCTGGGTAACAGAACCTGGTCAGAGCCCCACAAGTCACCCCATCTTTGATTCCCCTAGGTCTCTAGTTTTCAAAAATGCACAGGTTTGGTAGGTTTCCCTAGGTGCCGGCTGAGCTAGATGCCAAAATCTACAGGTAGGCACTTTGCAAAAAACAGCTCTGTTTTCTTTCAAAAAATGGGATGTGTCCACGTTGTGTTTTGGGGTGTGTACTGTTGCAGCCGCTAGGCCTACCCACACAAGTGAGGTATCATTTTTATCGGGAGACTTGGGGGAACGCTGGGTGGAAGGAAATTTGTGGCTCCTCTCAGATTCCAGAACTTTCTGTCACCGAAATGTGAGGAAAATTTGTTTTTTTTTTGCCAAAATTTGAGGTTTGCAAAGGATTCTGGGTAACAGAACCTGGTCAGAGCCCCACAAGTCACCCCATCTTGGATTCCCCTAGTTCTCTAGTTTTAAAAAATGCACAGGTTTGGTAGGTTTCCCTAGGTGCCGGCTGAGCTAGAGGCCAAAATCTACAGGTAGGCACTTTGCAAAAAACAGCTCTGTTTTCTTTCAAAAAATGGGATGTGTCCACGTTGTGTTTTGGGGCGCTTCCTGTCGCGGCCGCTAGGCCTACCCACACAAGTGAGGTATCATTTTTATCGGGAGACTTGGAGGAACGCTGGGTGGAAGGAAATTTGTGGCTCCTCTCAGATTCCAGAACTTTCTGTCACCGAAATGTGAGGAAAATGTGTTTTTTTAGCCAAATCTTGAGGTTTGCAAAGGATTCTGAGTAACAGAACCTGGTCAGAGCCCCACATGTCACCCCATCTTGGATTCCCCTAGGTCTCTACTTTTAAAAAATGCACAGGTTTGGTAGGTTTCCCTAGGTGCCAGCTGAGCAAGAGGCCAAAATCTACAGGTAGGCACTTTGCAAAAAACAGCTCTGTTTTCTTTAAAAAAATGGGATGTGTCTACGTTGTGTCTTGGGGCGTCTCCTGTCGCGGCCGCTAGGCCTACCCACACAAGTGAGGTATCTTTTTTATCGGGAGACTTGGGGGAACGCTGGGTGGAAGGAAATTTGTGGCTCCTCTCAGATTCCAGAACTTTCTGTCACCGAAATGTGAGGAAAATGTGTTTTTTTAGCCAAAATTTGAGGTTTGCAAAGGATTCTGGGTAACAGAACCTGGTCAGAACCCCACAAGTCAACCCATCTTGGATTCCCCTAGGTCTCTAGTTTTAAAAAATGCACAGGTTTGGTAGGTTTCCCTAGGTGCCGGCTGAGCTAGAGGCCAAAATATACAGGTAGGCACTTTGCAAAAAACAGCTCTGTTTTCTTTCAAAAAATGGGATGTGTCCACGTTGTGTTTTGGGGCGTTTCCTGTCGCGGCCGCTAGGCCTACCCACACAAGTGAGGTATCATTTTTATCGGGAGACTTGGGGGAACGCTAGGTGGAAGGAAATTTGTGGCTCCTCTCAGATTCCAGAACTTTCTGTCACCGAAATGTGAGGAAAATGTGTTTTTTTGGGGCAAAATTTGAGGTTTGCAAAGGATTCTGGGTAACAGAACCTGGTCAGAGCCCCACAAGTCACCCCATCTTGGATTCCCCTAGGTCTCTAGTTTTCAAAAATGCACAGGTTTGGTAGGTTTCCCTAGGTGCCGGCTGAGCTAGAGGCCAAAATCTACAGGTAGGCACTTTGCAAAAAACAGCTCTGTTTTCTTTCAAAAAATGGGATGTGTCCACGTTGTGTTTTGGGGTGTGTACTGTTGCAGCCGCTAGGCCTACCCACACAAGTGAGGTATCATTTTTATCGGGAGACTTGGGGGAACGCTGGGTGGAAGGAAATTTGGGGCTCCTCTCAGATTCCAGAACTTTCTGTCACCGAAATGTGAGGAAAATTTGTTTTTTTTTTGCCAAAATTTGAGGTTTGCAAAGGATTCTCGGTAACAGAACCTGGTCAGAGCCCGACAAGTCACCCCATCTTGGATTCCACTAGTTCTCTAGTTTTAAAAAATGCACAGGTTTGGTAGGTTTCCCTAGGTGCCGGCTGAGCTAGAGGCCAAAATCTACAGGTAGGCACTTTGCAAAAAACAGCTCTGTTTTCTTTCAAAAAATGGGATGTGTCCACATTGTGTCCTGGGGCGTCTCCTGTCGCGGCCGCTAGGCCTACCCACACAAGTGAGGTATCATTTTTATCGGGAGACTTGGGGGAACGCTGGGTGGAAGGAAATTTGTGGCTCCTCTCAGATTCCAGAACTTTCTGTCACCGAAATGTGAGGAAAATGTGTTTTTTTAGCCAAATTTTGAGGTTTGCAAAGGATTCTGAGTAACAGAACCTGGTCAGAGCCCCACATGTCACCCCATCTTGGATTCCCCTAGGTCTCTAGTTTTCAAAAATGCACAGTTTTGGTAGGTTTCCCTAGGTGCCCGCTGAGCTAGAGGCCAAAATCTACAGGTAGGCACTTTGCAAAAAACAGCTCTGTTTTCTTTCAAAAAATGGGATGTGTCCACGTTGTGTTTTGGGGTGTTTCCTGTCGCGGCCGCTAGGCCTACCCACACAAGTGAGGCATCATTTTTATAGGGAGACTTGGGGGAACGCTAGGTGGAAGGAAGTTTGTGGCTCCTCTCAGATTCCAGAACTTTCTGTCACCGAAATGTGAGGAAAATGTGTTTTTTTGGGGCAAAATTTGAGGTTTGCAAAGGATTCTGGGTAACAGAACCTGGTCAGAGCCCCACAAGTCACCCCATCTTGGATTCCCCTAGGTCTCTAGTTTTCAAAAATGCACAGGTTTGGTAGGTTTCCCTAGGTGCCGGCTGAGCTAGAGGCCAAAATCTACAGGTAGGCACTTTGCAAAAAACAGCTCTGTTTTCTTTCAAAAAATGGGATGTGTCCACGTTGTGTTTTGGGGTGTGTACTGTTGCGGCCGCTAGGCCTACCCACACAAGTGAGGTATCATTTTTATCGGGAGACTTGGGGGAACGCTGGGTGGAAGGAAATTTGTGGCTCCTCTCAGATTCCAGAACTTTCTGTCACCGAAATGTGAGGAAAATGTGTTTTTTTGGCCAAAATTTGAGGTTTGCAAAGGATTCTGGGTAACAGAACCTGGTCAGAGCCCCATAAGTCACCCCATCTTGGATTCCCCTAGGTCTCTAGTTTTCAAAAATGCACAGGTTTGGTAGGTTTCCCTAGGTGCCGGCTGAGCTAGAGGCCAAAATCTACAGGTAGGCACTTTGCAAAAAACAGCTCTGTTTTCTTTCAAAAAATGGGATGTGTCCACGTTGTGTTTCGGGGTGTGTCCTGTTGCGGCCGCTAGGCCTACCCACACAAGTGAGGTATCATTTTTATCAGGAGACTTGGGGGAACGCTGGGTGGAAGGAAATTTGTGGTTCCTCTCAGATTCCAGAACTTTCTATCACCGAAATGTAAGGAAAATGTGTTTGTTTTGGCCAAAATGTGAGGTTTGCAAAGGATTCTGGGTAACAGAACCTGGTCAGAGCCCCACAAGTCACCCCATCTTGGATTCCCCTAGGTCTCTAGTTTTCATAAATGCACAGGTTTGGTAGGTTTCCCTAGGTGCTGGCTGAGCTAGAGGCCAAAATCTACAGGTAGGCACTTTGCAAAAAACAGCTCTGTTTTCTTTCAAAAAATGGGATGAGTCCACGTTGTGTTTTGGGGTGAGTGCTGTTGCGGCCGCTAGGCCTACACACACAAGTGAGGTATCATTTTTATCGGGAGACTTGGCGGAACGCTGGGTGGAAGGAAATTCGTGGCTCCTCTCAGATTCCAGAACTTTCTGTCACCGAAATGTGAGGAAAATGTGTTTTTTTAGCCAAATTTTGAGGTTTACAAAGGATTCTGGGTAACAGAACCTGGTCAGAGCCCCACAAGTCACCCCATCTTGGATTCCCCTAGATCTCTAGTTTTCAAAAATGCACAGGTTTGGTAGGTTTCCCTAGGTGCCGGCTGAGCTAGAGGCCAAAATCTACAGGTAGGCACTTTGCAAAAAACAGCTCTGTTTTCTTTCAAAAAATGGGATGTGTCCACGTTGTGTTTTGGGGTGTCTCCTGTGCCTACCCACACAAGTGAGGTATCATTTTTATCGGGAGACTTGGGGGAACGCTGGGTGGAAGGAAATTTGTGGCTCCTCTCAGATTCCAGAACTTTCTGTCACCGAAATGTGAGGAAAATGTGTTTTTTTAGCCACAATTTGAGGTTTGCCAAGGATTCTGGGTAACAGAACCTGGTCAGAGCCCCACAAGTCAACCCATCTTGGATTCCCCTACGTCTCTAGTTTTCAAAAATGCACAGTTTTGGTAGGTTTCCCTAGGTGCCGGCTGAGCTAGAGGCCAAAATCTACAGGTAGGCACTTTGCAAAAAACAGCTCTGTTTTCTTTCAAAAAATGGGATGTGTCCACGTTGTGTTTTGGGGTGTCTTCTGTCGCGGCCGCTAGGCCTACCCACACAAGTGAGGTATCATTTTTATCGGGAGACTTGGGGGAACGCTGCGTGGAAGGAAATTTGTGGCTCCTCTCAGATTCCAGAACTTTCTGTCACCGAAATGTGAGGAAAATGTGTTTTTTTAGCCAAATTTTGAGGTTTGCAAAGGATTCTGGGTAACAGAACCTGGTCAGAGCCCCACAAGTCACCCCATCTTGGATTCCCCTAGGTCTCTAGTTTTCAAAAATGCACAGGTTTGGTAGGTTTCCCAAAGTGCCGGCTGAGCTAGAGGCCAAAATCTACAGGTAGGCACTTTGCAAAAAACAGCTCTGTTTTCTTTCAAAAAATGGGATGTGTCCACGTTGTGTTTTGGGGTGTCTCCTGTGCCTACCCACACAAGTGAGGTATCATTTTTATCGGGAGACTTGGGGGAACGCTGGGTGGAAGGAAATTTGTGGCTCCTCTCAGATTCCAGAACTTTCTGTCACCGAAATGTGAGGAAAATGTCTTTTTTTTTTGCCAAAATTTGAGGTTTGCCAAGGATTCTGGGTAACAGAACCTGGTCAGAGCCCCACAAGTCAACCCATCTTGGATTCCCCTACGTCTCTAGTTTTCAAAAATGCACAGTTTTGGTAGGTTTCCCTAGGTGCCGGCTGAGCTAGAGGCCAAAATCTACAGGTAGGCACTTTGCAAAAAACAGCTCTGTTTTCTTTCAAAAAATGGGATGTGTCACGTTGTGTTTTGGGGTGTGTTCTGTCGCGGCCGCTAGGCCTACCCACACAAGTGAGGTATCATTTTTATCGGGAGACTTGGGGGAACGCTGCGTGGAAGGAAATTTGTGGCTCCTCTCAGATTCCAGAACTTTCTGTCACCGAAATGTGAGGAAAATGTGTTTTTTTAGCCAAATTTTGAGGTTTGCAAAGGATTCTGGGTAACAGAACCTGGTCAGAGCCCCACAAGTCACCCCATCTTGGATTCCCCTAGTTCTCTAGTTTTAAAAAATGCACAGGTTTGGTAGGTTTCCCTAGGTGCCGGCTGAGCTAGAGGCCAAAATCTACAGGTAGGCACTTTGCAAAAAACAGCTCTGTTTTCTTTAAAAAAAAATGGGATGTGTCCACGTTGTGTTTTGGGGTGTCTCCTGTCGCGGCCGCTAGGCCTACCCACACAAGTGAGGTATAATTTTTATCGGGAGACTTGGGGGAACGCTAGGTGGAAGGAAATTTGTGGCTCCTCTCAGATTCCAGAACTTTCTGTCACCGAAATGTGAGGAAAATGTGTTTTTTGGGGGCAAAATTTGAGGTTTGCAAAGCATTCTGGGTAACAGAACCTGGTCAGAGCCCCACAAGTCACCCCATCTTGGATTCCCCTAGGTCTCTAGTTTTAAAAAATGCACAGGTTTGGTAGGTTTCCCTAGGTGCCGGCTGAGCTAGAGGCCAAAATCTACAGGTAGGCACTTTGCAAAAAACAGCTCTGTTTTCTTTAAAAAAAATGGGATGTGTCCACGTTGTGTTTTGGGGCGTCTCCTGTCGCGGCCGCTAGGCCTACCCACACAAGTGAGGTATCATTTTTATCGGGAGACTTGGGGGAACGCTAGGTGGAAGGAAACTTGTGGCTCCTCTCAGATTCCAGAACTTTCTGTCACCGAAATGTGAGGAAAATGTGTTTTTTTTCGGCAAAATTTGAGGTTTGCAAAGGATTCTGGGTAACAGAACCTGGTCAGAGCCCCACAAGTCACCCCATCTTGGATTCCCCTAGGTCTCTAGTTTTCAAAAATGCACAGGTTTGGTAGGTTTCCCTAGGTGCCGGCTGAGCTAGAGGCCAAAATCTACAGGTAGGCACATTGCAAAAAACAGCTCTGTTTTCTTTCAAAAAATGGGATGTGTCCACGTTGTGTTTTGGGGTGTGTATTGTTGCGGCCGCTAGGCCTACCCACACAAATGAGGTATCATTTTTATCGGGAGACTTGGGGGAACGCTGGGTGGAAGGAAATTTGTGGCTCCTCTCAGATTTCAGAACTTTCTGTCACCGAAATGTGAGGAAAATGTGTTTTTTTTGCCAAAATTTGAGGTTTGCAAAGGATTCTGGGTAACAGAACCTGGTCAGAGCCCCATAAGTCACCCCATCTTGGATTCCCCTAGGTCTCTAGTTTTCAAAAATGCACAGGTTTGGTAGGTTTACCTAGGTGCCGGCTGAGCTAGAGGCCAAAATCTACAGGTAGGCACTTTGCAAAAAACAGCTCTGTTTTCTTTCAAAAAATGGGATGTGTCCACGTTGTGTTTTGGGGTGTCTCCTGTGCCTACCCACACAAGTGAGGTATCATTTTTATCGGGAGACTTGGGGGAACGCTGGGTGGAAGGAAATTTGTGGCTCCTCTCAGATTCCAGAACTTTCTGTCACCGAAATGTGAGGAAAATGTGTTTTTTCAGCCAAAATTTGAGGTTTGCAAAGGATTCTGGGTAACAGAACCTGGTCAGAGCCCCACAAGTCAACCCATCTTGGATTCCCCTAGGTCTCTAGTTTTCAAAAATGCACAGTTTTGGTAGGTTTCCCTAGGTGCCGGCTGAGCTAGAGGCCAAAATCTACAGGTAGGCACTTTGCAAAAAACAGCTCTGTTTTCTTTCAAAAAATGGGATGTGTCCACGTTGTGTTTTGGGGTGTCTCCTGTGCCTACCCACACAAGTGAGGTATCATTTTTATCGGGAGACTTGGGGGAACGCTGGGTGGAAGGAAATTTGTGGCTCCTCTCAGATTCCAGAACTTTCTGTCACCGAAATGTGAGGAAAATGTGTTTTTTTAGCCAAAATTTGAGGTTTGCAAAGGATTCTGGGTAACAGAACCTGGTCAGAGCCCCACAAGTCAACCCATCTTGGATTCCCCTAGGTCTCTAGTTTTCAAAAAGGCACAGGTTTGGTAGGTTTCGCTAGGTGCCGGCTGAGCTAGAGGCCAAAATCTACAGGTAGGCACTTTGCAAAAAACAGCTCTGTATTCTTTCAAAACATGTGATGTGTCCACGTTGTGTTTTGGGGTGTCTTCTGTGCCTACCCACACAAGTGAGGTATCATTTTTATCGGGAGACTTGGGGGAACGCTGGGTGGAAGGAAATTTGTGGCTCCTCTCAGATTCCAGAACTTTCTGTCACCGAAATGTGAGGAAAATGTGTTTTTTTTTGCCAAAATTTGAGGTTTGCAAAGGATTCTGGGTAACAGAACCTGGTCAGAGCCCCACAAGTCACCCCATCTTGGATTCCCCTAGGTCTCTAGTTTTCAAAAATGCACAGGTTTGGTAGGTTTCCCTAGGTGCCGGCTGAGCTAGAGGCCAAAATCTACAGGTAGGCACTTTGCAAAAAACAGCTCTGTTTTCTTTCAAAAAATGGGATGTGTCCACGTTGTGTTTTGGGGTGTCTCGTGTCGCGGCCGCTAGGCCTACCCACACAAGTGAGGTATAAGTTTAATCGAGAGACTTGGGGGAACGCTGGGTGGAAGGAAATTTGTAGCTCCTCTCAGATTCCAGAACTTTCTGTCACCGAAATGTGAGGAAAATTTGTTTTTTTAGCCAAATTTTGAGGTTTGCAAAGGATTCTGGGTAACAGAACCTGGTCAGAGCCCCACAAGTCACCCCATCTTGGATTCCCCTAGGTCTCTAGTTTTAAAAAATGCACAGGTTTGGTAGGTTTCCCTAGGTGCCGGCTGAGCTAGAGGCCAAAATCTACAGGTAGGCACTTTGCAAAAAACAGCTCTGTTTTCTTTAAAAAAAATGGGATGTGTCCACGTTGTGTTTTGGGGCGTCTCCTGTCGCGGCCGCTAGGCCTACCCACACAAGTGAGGTATCATTTTTATCGGGAGACTTGGGGGAACGCTAGGTGGAAGGAAATTTGTGGCTCCTCTCAGATTCCAGAACTTTCTATCACCGAAATGTGAGGAAAATGTGTTTTTTTTCGGCAAAATTTGAGGTTTGCAAAGGATTCTGGGTAACAGAACCTGGTCAGAGCCCCACAAGTCACCCCATCTTGGATTCCCCTAGGTCTCTAGTTTTCAAAAATGCACAGGTTTGGTAGGTTTCCCTAGGTGCCGGCTGAGCTAGAGGCCAAAATCTACAGGTAGGCACATTGCAAAAAACAGCTCTGTTTTCTTTCAAAAAAAGGGATGTGTCCACGTTGTGTTTTGGGGTGTGTATTGTTGCGGCCGCTAGGCCTACCCACACAAGTGAGGTATCATTTTTATCGGGAGACTTGGGGGAACGCTGGGTGGAAGGAAATTTGTGGCTCCTCTCAGATTTCAGAACTTTCTGTCACCGAAATGTGAGGAAAATGTGTTTTTTTTTGCCAAAATTTGAGGTTTGCAAAGGATTCTCGGTAACAGAACCTGGTCAGAGCCCGACAAGTCACCCCATCTTGGATTCCACTAGTTCTCTAGTTTTAAAAAATGCACAGGTTTGGTAGGTTTCCCTAGGTGCCGGCTGAGCTAGAGGCCAAAATCTACAGGTAGGCACTTTGCAAAAAACAGCTCTGTTTTCTTTCAAAAAATGGGATGTGTCCACGTTGTGTCCTGGGGCGTCTCCTGTCGCGGCCGCTAGGCCTACCCACACAAGTGAGGTATCATTTTTATCGGGAGACTTGGGGGAACGCTGGGTGGAAGGAAATTTGTGGCTCCTCTCAGATTCCAGAACTTTCTGTCACCGAAATGTGAGGAAAATGTGTTTTTTTAGCCAAATTTTGAGGTTTGCAAAGGATTCTGAGTAACAGAACCTGGTCAGAGCCCCACATGTCACCCCATCTTGGATTCCCCTAGGTCTCTAGTTTTCAAAAATGCACAGGTTTGGTAGGTTTCCCTAGGTGCCAGCTGAGCAAGAGGCCAAAATCTACAGGTAGGCACTTTGCAAAAAACAGCTCTGTTTTCTTTCAAAAAATGGGATGTGTCTACGTTGTGTCTTGGGGCGAGACCTGTCGCGGCCGCTAGGCCTACCCACACAAGTGAGGTATCTTTGTTATCGGGAGACTTGGGGGAACGCTGGGTGGAAGGAAATTTGTGGCTCCTCTCAGATTCCAGAACTTTCTGTCACCGAAATGTGAGGAAAATGTGTTTTTTTAGCCAAAATTTGAGGTTTGCAAAGGATTCTGGGTAACAGAACCTGGTCAGAACCCCACAAGTCAACCCATCTTGGATTCCCCTAGGTCTCTAGTTTTAAAAAATGCACAGGTTTGGTAGGTTTCCCTAGGTGCCGGCTGAGCTAGAGGCCAAAATATAAAGGTAGGCACTTTGCAAAAAACAGCTCTGTTTTCTTTCAAAAAATGGGATGTGTCCACGTTGTGTTTTAGGGCTTTTCCTGTCGCGGCCGCTAGGCCTACCCACACAAGTGAGGTATCATTTTTATCGGGAGACTTGGGGGAACGCTAGGTGGAAGGAAATTTGTGGCTCCTCTCAGATTCCAGAACTTTCTGTCACCGAAATGTGAGGAAAATGTGTTTTTTTTTGGGCAAAATTTGAGGTTTGCAAAGGATTCTGGGTAACATAACCTGGTCAGAGCCCCACAAGTCACCCCATCTTGGATTCCCCTAGGTCTCTAGTTTTCAAAAATGCACAGGTTTGGTAGGTTTCCCTAGGTGCCGGCTGAGCTAGAGGCCAAAATCTACAGGTAGGCACTTTGCAAAAAACAGCTCTGTTTTCTTTCAAAAAATGGGATGTGTCCACGTTGTGTTTTGGGGTGTGTACTGTTGCGGCCGCTAGGCCTACCCACACAAGTGAGGTATCATTTTTATCGGGAGACTTGGGGGAACGCTGGGTGGAAGGAAATTTGTGGCTCCTCTCAGATTCCAGAACTTTCTGTCACCGAAATGTGAGGAAAATGTGTTTTTTTAGCCAAAATTTGAGGTTTGCAAAGGATTCTGGGTAACAGAACCTGGTCAGAACCCCACAAGTCAACCCATCTTGGATTCCCCTAGGTCTCTAGTTTTCAAAAATGCACAGTTTTGGTAGGTTTCCCTAGGTGCCCGCTGAGCTAGAGGCCAAAATCTACAGGTAGGCACTTTGCAAAAAACAGCTCTGTTTTCTTTCAAAAAATGGGATGTGTCCACGTTGTGTTTTGGGGTGTTTCCTGTCGCGGCCGCTAGGCCTACCCACACAAGTGAGGCATCATTTTTATAGGGAGACTTGGGGGAACGCTAGGTGGAAGGAAATTTGTGGCTCCTCTCAGATTCCAGAACTTTCTGTCACCGAAATGTGAGGAAAATGTGTTTTTTTGGGGCAAAATTTGAGGTTTGCAAAGGATTCTGGGTAACAGAACCTGGTCAGAGCCCCACAAGTCACCCCATCTTGGATTCCCTTAGGTCTCTAGTTTTCAAAAATGCACAGGTTTGGTAGGTTTCCCAAAGTGCCGGCTGAGCTAGAGGCCAAAATCTACAGGTAGGCACTTTGCAAAAAACAGCTCTGTTTTCTTTCAAAAAATGGGATGTGTCCACGTTGTGTTTTGGGGTGTCTCCTGTGCCTACCCACACAAGTGAGGTATCATTTTTATCGGGAGACTTGGGGGAACGCTGGGTGGAAGGAAATTTGTGGCTCCTCTCAGATTCCAGAACTTTCTGTCACCGAAATGTGAGGAAAATGTCTTTTTTTTTTGCCAAAATTTGAGGTTTGCCAAGGATTCTGGGTAACAGAACCTGGTCAGAGCCCCACAAGTCAACCCATCTTGGATTCCCCTACGTCTCTAGTTTTCAAAAATGCACAGTTTTGGTAGGTTTCCCTAGGTGCCGGCTGAGCTAGAGGCCAAAATCTACAGGTAGGCACTTTGCAAAAAACAGCTCTGTTTTCTTTCAAAAAATGGGATGTGTCCACGTTGTGTCCTGGGGCGTCTCCTGTCGCGGCCGCTAGGCCTACCCACACAAGTGAGGTATCATTTTTATCGGGAGACTTGGGGGAACGCTGGGTGGAAGGAAATTTGTGGCTCCTCTCAGATTCCAGAACTTTCTGTCACCGAAATGTGAGGAAAATGTGTTTTTTTAGCCAAATTTTGAGGTTTGCAAAGGATTCTGAGTAACAGAACCTGGTCAGAGCCCCACATGTCACCCCATCTTGGATTCCCCTAGGTCTCTAGTTTTCAAAAATGCACAGGTTTGGTAGGTTTCCCTAGGTGCCAGCTGAGCAAGAGGCCAAAATCTACAGGTAGGCACTTTGCAAAAAACAGCTCTGTTTTCTTTCAAAAAATGGGATGTGTCTACGTTGTGTCTTGGGGCGAGACCTGTCGCGGCCGCTAGGCCTACCCACACAAGTGAGGTATCTTTGTTATCGGGAGACTTGGGGGAACGCTGGGTGGAAGGAAATTTGTGGCTCCTCTCAGATTCCAGAACTTTCTGTCACCGAAATGTGAGGAAAATGTGTTTTTTTAGCCAAAATTTGAGGTTTGCAAAGGATTCTGGGTAACAGAACCTGGTCAGAACCCCACAAGTCAACCCATCTTGGATTCCCCTAGGTCTCTAGTTTTAAAAAATGCACAGGTTTGGTAGGTTTCCCTAGGTGCCGGCTGAGCTAGAGGCCAAAATATAAAGGTAGGCACTTTGCAAAAAACAGCTCTGTTTTCTTTCAAAAAATGGGATGTGTCCACGTTGTGTTTCGGGGTGTGTCCTGTTGCGGCCGCTAGGCCTACCCACACAAGTGAGGTATCATTTTTATCAGGAGACTTGGGGGAACGCTGGGTGGAAGGAAATTTGTGGCTCCTCTCAGATTCCAGAACTTTCTGTCACCGAAATGTGAGGAAAATGTGTTTTTTTTGGGCAAAATTTGAGGTTTGCAAAGGATTCTGGGTAACATAACCTGGTCAGAGCCCCACAAGTCACCCCATCTTGGATTCCCCTAGGTCTCTAGTTTTCAAAAATGCACAGGTTTGGTAGGTTTCCCTAGGTGCCGGCTGAGCTAGAGGCCAAAATCTACAGGTAGGCACTTTGCAAAAAACAGCTCTGTTTTCTTTCAAAAAATGGGATGTGTCCACGTTGTGTTTTGGGGTGTGTACTGTTGCGGCCGCTAGGCCTACCCACACAAGTGAGGTATCATTTTTATCGGGAGACTTGGGGGAACGCTGGGTGGAAGGAAATTTGTGGCTCCTCTCAGATTCCAGAACTTTCTGTCACCGAAATGTGAGGAAAATGTGTTTTTTTAGCCAAAATTTGAGGTTTGCAAAGGATTCTGGGTAACAGAACCTGGTCAGAACCCCACAAGTCAACCCATCTTGGATTCCCCTAGGTCTCTAGTTTTCAAAAATGCACAGTTTTGGTAGGTTTCCCTAGGTGCCCGCTGAGCTAGAGGCCAAAATCTACAGGTAGGCACTTTGCAAAAAACAGCTCTGTTTTCTTTCAAAAAATGGGATGTGTCCACGTTGTGTTTTGGGGTGTTTCCTGTCGCGGCCGCTAGGCCTACCCACACAAGTGAGGCATCATTTTTATAGGGAGACTTGGGGGAACGCTAGGTGGAAGGAAATTTGTGGCTCCTCTCAGATTCCAGAACTTTCTGTCACCGAAATGTGAGGAAAATGTGTTTTTTTGGGGCAAAATTTGAGGTTTGCAAAGGATTCTGGGTAACAGAACCTGGTCAGAGCCCCACAAGTCACCCCATCTTGGATTCCCCTAGGTCTCTAGTTTTCAAAAATGCACAGGTTTGGTAGGTTTCCCTAGGTGCCGGCTGAGCTAGAGGCCAAAATCTACAGGTAGGCACTTTGCAAAAAACAGCTCTGTTTTCTTTCAAAAAATGGGATGTGTCCACGTTGTGTTTTGGGGTGTGTACTGTTGCGGCCGCTAGGCCTACCCACACAAGTGAGGTATCATTTTTATCGGGAGACTTGGGGGAACGCTGGGTGGAAGGAAATTTGTGGCTCCTCTCAGATTCCAGAACTTTCTGTCACCGAAATGTGAGGAAAATGTGTTTTTTTGGCCAAAATTTGAGGTTTGCAAAGGATTCTGGGTAACAGAACCTGGTCAGAGCCCCATAAGTCACCCCATCTTGGATTCCCCTAGGTCTCTAGTTTTCAAAAATGCACAGGTTTGGTAGGTTTCCCTAGGTGCCGGCTGAGCTAGAGGCCAAAATCTACAGGTAGGCACTTTGCAAAAAACAGCTCTGTTTTCTTTCAAAAAATGGGATGTGTCCACGTTGTGTTTCGGGGTGTGTCCTGTTGCGGCCGCTAGGCCTACCCACACAAGTGAGGTATCATTTTTATCAGGAGACTTGGGGGAACGCTGGGTGGAAGGAAATTTGTGGTTCCTCTCAGATTCCAGAACTTTCTATCACCGAAATGTAAGGAAAATGTGTTTGTTTTGGCCAAAATGTGAGGTTTGCAAAGGATTCTGGGTAACAGAACCTGGTCAGAGCCCCACAAGTCACCCCATCTTGGATTCCCCTAGGTCTCTAGTTTTCATAAATGCACAGGTTTGGTAGGTTTCCCTAGGTGCTGGCTGAGCTAGAGGCCAAAATCTACAGGTAGGCACTTTGCAAAAAACAGCTCTGTTTTCTTTCAAAAAATGGGATGAGTCCACGTTGTGTTTTGGGGTGAGTGCTGTTGCGGCCGCTAGGCCTACACACACAAGTGAGGTATCATTTTTATCGGGAGACTTGGCGGAACGCTGGGTGGAAGGAAATTCGTGGCTCCTCTCAGATTCCAGAACTTTCTGTCACCGAAATGTGAGGAAAATGTGTTTTTTTAGCCAAATTTTGAGGTTTGCAAAGGATTCTGGGTAACAGAACCTGGTCAGAGCCCCACAAGTCACCCCATCTTGGATTCCCCTAGATCTCTAGTTTTCAAAAATGCACAGGTTTGGTAGGTTTCCCTAGGTGCCGGCTGAGCTAGAGGCCAAAATCTACAGGTAGGCACTTTGCAAAAAACAGCTCTGTTTTCTTTCAAAAAATGGGATGTGTCCACGTTGTGTTTTGGGGTGTCTCCTGTGCCTACCCACACAAGTGAGGTATCATTTTTATCGGGAGACTTGGGGGAACGCTGGGTGGAAGGAAATTTGTGGCTCCTCTCAGATTCCAGAACTTTCTGTCACCGAAATGTGAGGAAAATGTGTTTTTTTAGCCACAATTTGAGGTTTGCCAAGGATTCTGGGTAACAGAACCTGGTCAGAGCCCCACAAGTCAACCCATCTTGGATTCCGCTACGTCTCTAGTTTTCAAAAATGCACAGTTTTGGTAGGTTTCCCTAGGTGCCGGCTGAGCTAGAGGCCAAAATCTACAGGTAGGCACTTTGCAAAAAACAGCTCTGTTTTCTTTCAAAAAATGGGATGTGTCCACGTTGTGTTTTGGGGTGTCTTCTGTCGCGGCCGCTAGGCCTACCCACACAAGTGAGGTATCATTTTTATCGGGAGACTTGGGGGAACGCTGCGTGGAAGGAAATTTGTGGCTCCTCTCAGATTCCAGAACTTTCTGTCACCGAAATGTGAGGAAAATGTGTTTTTTTAGCCAAATTTTGAGGTTTGCAAAGGATTCTGGGTAACAGAACCTGGTCAGAGCCCCACAAGTCACCCCATCTTGGATTCCCCTAGGTCTCTAGTTTTCAAAAATGCACAGGTTTGGTAGGTTTCCCAAAGTGCCGGCTGAGCTAGAGGCCAAAATCTACAGGTAGGCACTTTGCAAAAAACAGCTCTGTTTTCTTTCAAAAAATGGGATGTGTCCACGTTGTGTTTTGGGGTGTCTCCTGTGCCTACCCACACAAGTGAGGTATCATTTTTATCGGGAGACTTGGGGGAACGCTGGGTGGAAGGAAATTTGTGGCTCCTCTCAGATTCCAGAACTTTCTGTCACCGAAATGTGAGGAAAATGTCTTTTTTTTTTGCCAAAATTTGAGGTTTGCCAAGGATTCTGGGTAACAGAACCTGGTCAGAGCCCCACAAGTCAACCCATCTTGGATTCCCCTACGTCTCTAGTTTTCAAAAATGCACAGTTTTGGTAGGTTTCCCTAGGTGCCGGCTGAGCTAGAGGCCAAAATCTACAGGTAGGCACTTTGCAAAAAACAGCTCTGTTTTCTTTCAAAAAATGGGATGTGTCACGTTGTGTTTTGGGGCGTGTTGTGTCGCGGCCGCTAGGCCTACCCACACAAGTGAGGTATCATTTTTATCGGGAGACTTGGGGGAACGCTGCGTGGAAGGAAATTTGTGGCTCCTCTCAGATTCCAGAACTTTCTGTCACCGAAATGTGAGGAAAATGTGTTTTTTTAGCCAAATTTTGAGGTTTGCAAAGGATTCTGGGTAACAGAACCTGGTCAGAGCCCCACAAGTCACCCCATCTTGGATTCCCCTAGTTCTCTAGTTTTAAAAAATGCACAGGTTTGGTAGGTTTCCCTAGGTGCCGGCTGAGCTAGAGGCCAAAATCTACAGGTAGGCACTTTGCAAAAAACAGCTCTGTTTTCTTTAAAAAAAAATGGGATGTGTCCACGTTGTGTTTTGGGGTGTCTCCTGTCGCGGCCGCTAGGCCTACCCACACAAGTGAGGTATAATTTTTATCGGGAGACTTGGGGGAACGCTAGGTGGAAGGAAATTTGTGGCTCCTCTCAGATTCCAGAACTTTCTGTCACCGAAATGTGAGGAAAATGTGTTTTTTTGGGGCAAAATTTGAGGTTTGCAAAGCATTCTGGGTAACAGAACCTGGTCAGAGCCCCACAAGTCACCCCATCTTGGATTCCCCTAGGTCTCTAGTTTTAAAAAATGCACAGGTTTGGTAGGTTTCCCTAGGTGCCGGCTGAGCTAGAGGCCAAAATCTACAGGTAGGCACTTTGCAAAAAACAGCTCTGTTTTCTTTAAAAAAAATGGGATGTGTCCACGTTGTGTTTTGGGGCGTCTCCTGTCGCGGCCGCTAGGCCTACCCACACAAGTGAGGTATCATTTTTATCGGGAGACTTGGGGGAACGCTAGGTGGAAGGAAACTTGTGGCTCCTCTCAGATTCCAGAACTTTCTGTCACCGAAATGTGAGGAAAATGTGTTTTTTTTCGGCAAAATTTGAGGTTTGCAAAGGATTCTGGGTAACAGAACCTGGTCAGAGCCCCACAAGTCACCCCATCTTGGATTCCCCTAGGTCTCTAGTTTTTAAAAATGCACAGGTTTGGTAGGTTTCCCTAGGTGCCGGCTGAGCTAGAGGCCAAAATCTACAGGTAGGCACATTGCAAAAAACAGCTCTGTTTTCTTTCCAAAAATGGGATGTGTCCACGTTGTGTTTTGGGGTGTGTATTGTTGCGGCCGCTAGGCCTACCCACACAAATGAGGTATCATTTTTATCGGGAGACTTGGGGGAACGCTGGGTGGAAGGAAATTTGTGGCTCCTCTCAGATTTCAGAACTTTCTGTCACCGAAATGTGAGGAAAATGTGTTTTTTTTGCCAAAATTTGAGGTTTGCAAAGGATTCTGGGTAACAGAACCTGGTCAGAGCCCCATAAGTCACCCCATCTTGGATTCCCCTAGGTCTCTAGTTTTCAAAAATGCACAGGTTTGGTAGGTTTACCTAGGTGCCGGCTGAGCTAGAGGCCAAAATCTACAGGTAGGCACTTTGCAAAAAACAGCTCTGTTTTCTTTCAAAAAATGGGATGTGTCCACGTTGTGTTTTGGGGTGTCTCCTGTGCCTACCCACACAAGTGAGGTATCATTTTTATCGGGAGACTTGGGGGAACGCTGGGTGGAAGGAAATTTGTGGCTCCTCTCAGATTCCAGAACTTTCTGTCACCGAAATGTGAGGAAAATGTGTTTTTTCAGCCAAAATTTGAGGTTTGCAAAGGATTCTGGGTAACAGAACCTGGTCAGAGCCCCACAAGTCAACCCATCTTGGATTCCCCTAGGTCTCTAGTTTTCAAAAATGCACAGTTTTGGTAGGTTTCCCTAGGTGCCGGCTGAGCTAGAGGCCAAAATCTACAGGTAGGCACTTTGCAAAAAACAGCTCTGTTTTCTTTCAAAAAATGGGATGTGTCCACGTTGTGTTTTGGGGTGTCTCCTGTGCCTACCCACACAAGTGAGGTATCATTTTTATCGGGAGACTTGGGGGAACGCTGGGTGGAAGGAAATTTGTGGCTCCTCTCAGATTCCAGAACTTTCTGTCACCGAAATGTGAGGAAAATGTGTTCTTTTAGCCAAAATTTGAGGTTTGCAAAGGATTCTGGGTAACAGAACCTGGTCAGAGCCCCACAAGTCAACCCATCTTGGATTCCCCTAGGTCTCTAGTTTTCAAAAAGGCACAGGTTTGGTAGGTTTCGCTAGGTGCCGGCTGAGCTAGAGGCCAAAATCTACAGGTAGGCACTTTGCAAAAAACAGCTCTGTATTCTTTCAAAACATGGGATGTGTCCACGTTGTGTTTTGGGGTGTCTTCTGTGCCTACCCACACAAGTGAGGTATCATTTTTATCGGGAGACTTGGGGGAACGCTGGGTGGAAGGAAATTTGTGGCTCCTCTCAGATTCCAGAACTTTCTGTCACCGAAATGTGAGGAAAATGTGTTTTTTTTTGCCAAAATTTGAGGTTTGCAAAGGATTCTGGGTAACAGAACCTGGTCAGAGCCCCACAAGTCACCCCATCTTGGATTCCCCTAGGTCTCTAGTTTTCAAAAATGCACAGGTTTGGTAGGTTTCCCTAGGTGCCGGCTGAGCTAGAGGCCAAAATCTACAGGTAGGCACTTTGCAAAAAACAGCTCTGTTTTCTTTCAAAAAATGGGATGTGTCCACGTTGTGTTTTGGGGTGTCTCGTGTCGCGGCCGCTAGGCCTACCCACACAAGTGAGGTATAATTTTAATCGAGAGACTTGGGGGAACGCTGGGTGGAAGGAAATTTGTAGCTCCTCTCAGATTCCAGAACTTTCTGTCACCGAAATGTGAGGAAAATTTGTTTTTTTAGCCAAATTTTGAGGTTTGCAAAGGATTCTGGGTAACAGAACCTGGTCAGAGCCCCACAAGTCACCCCATCTTGGATTCCCCTAGGTCTCTAGTTTTAAAAAATGCACAGGTTTGGTAGGTTTCCCTAGGTGCCGGCTGAGCTAGAGGCCAAAATCTACAGGTAGGCACTTTGCAAAAAACAGCTCTGTTTTCTTTAAAAAAAATGGGATGTGTCCACGTTGTGTTTTGGGGCGTCTCCTGTCGCGGCCTCTAGGCCTACCCACACAAGTGAGGTATCATTTTTATCGGGAGACTTGGGGGAACGCTAGGTGGAAGGAAATTTGTGGCTCCTCTCAGATTCCAGAACTTTCTATCACCGAAATGTGAGGAAAATGTGTTTTTTTTCGGCAAAATTTGAGGTTTGCAAAGGATTCTGGGTAACAGAACCTGGTCAGAGCCCCACAAGTCACCCCATCTTGGATTCCCCTAGGTCTCTAGTTTTCAAAAATGCACAGGTTTGGTAGGTTTCCCTAGGTGCCGGCTGAGCTAGAGGCCAAAATCTACAGGTAGGCACATTGCAAAAAACAGCTCTGTTTTCTTTAAAAAAATGGGATGTGTCCACGTTGTGTTTTGGGGTGTGTATTGTTGCGGCCGCTAGGCCTACCCACACAAGTGAGGTATCATTTTTATCGGGAGACTTGGGGGAACGCTGGGTGGAAGGAAATTTGTGGCTCCTCTCAGATTTCAGAACTTTCTGTCACCGAAATGTGAGGAAAATGTGTTTTTTTTTGCCAAAATTTGAGGTTTGCAAAGGATTCTGGGTAACAGAACCTGGTCAGAGCCCCATAAGTCACCCCATCTTGGATTCCCCTAGGTCTCTAGTTTTCAAAAATGCACAGGTTTGGTAGGTTTACCTAGGTGCCGGCTGAGCTAGAGGCCAAAATCTACAGGTAGGCACTTTGCAAAAAACAGCTCTGTTTTCTTTCAAAAAATGGGATGTGTCCACGTTGTGTTTTGGGGTGTCTCCTGTGCCTACCCACACAAGTGAGGTATCATTTTTATCGGGAGACTTGGGGGAACGCTGGGTGTAAGGAAATTTGTGGCTCCTCTCAGATTCCAGAACTTTCTGTCACCGAAATGTGAGGAAAATGTGTTTTTTTAGCCAAAATTTGAGGTTTGCAAAGGATTCTGGGTAACAGAACCTGGTCAGAGCCCCACAAGTCAACCCATCTTGGATTCCCCTAGGTCTCTAGTTTTCAAAAATGCACAGTTTTGGTAGGTTTCCCTAGGTGCCGGCTGAGCTAGAGGCCAAAATCTACAGGTAGGCACTTTGCAAAAAACAGCTCTGTTTTCTTTCAAAAAATGGGATGTGTCCACGTTGTGTTTTGGGGTGTCTCCTGTGCCTACCCACACAAGTGAGGTATCATTTTTATCGGGAGACTTGGGGGAACGCTGGGTGGAAGGAAATTTGTGGCTCCTCTCAGATTCCAGAACTTTCTGTCACCGAAATGTGAGGAAAATGTGTTTTTTTAGCCAAAATTTGAGGTTTGCAAAGGATTCTGGGTAACAGAACCTGGTCAGAGCCCCACAAGTCAACCCATCTTGGATTCCCCTAGGTCTCTAGTTTTCAAAAAGGCACAGGTTTGGTAGGTTTCGCTAGGTGCCGGCTGAGCTAGAGGCCAAAATCTACAGGTAGGCACTTTGCAAAAAACAGCTCTGTATTCTTTCAAAACATGGGATGTGTCCACGTTGTGTTTTGGGGTGTCTTCTGTGCCTACCCACACAAGTGAGGTATCATTTTTATCGGGAGACTTGGGGGAACGCTGGGTGGAAGGAAATTTGTGGCTCCTCTCAGATTCCAGAACTTTCTGTCACCGAAATGTGAGGAAAATGTGTTTTTTTTTGCAAAAATTTGAGGTTTGCAAAGGATTCTGGGTAACAGAACCTGGTCAGAGCCCCACAAGTCACCCCATCTTGGATTCCCCTAGGTCTCTAGTTTTCAAAAATGCACAGGTTTGGTAGGTTTCCCTAGGTGCCGGCTGAGCTAGAGGCCAAAATCTACAGGTAGGCACTTTGCAAAAAACAGCTCTGTTTTCTTTAAAAAAATGGGATGTGTCCACGTTGTGTTTTGGGGTGTCTCCTGTCGCGGCCGCTAGGCCTACCCACACAAGTGAGGTATAATTTTAATCGAGAGACTTGGGGGAACGCTGGGTGGAAGGAAATTTGTAGCTCCTCTCAGATTCCAGAACTTTCTGTCACCGAAATGTGAGGAAAATTTGTTTTTTTAGCCAAATTGTGATGTTTGCAAAGGATTCTGGGTAACAGAACCTGGTCAGAGCCCCACAAGTCAACCCATCTTGGATTCCCCTAGGTCTCTAGTTTTCAAAAATGCACAGTTTTGGTAGGTTTCCCTAGGTGCCGGCTGAGCTAGAGGCCAAAATCTACAGGTAGGCACTTTGCAAAAAACAGCTCAGTTTTCTTTCAAAAAAGGTGATGTTTCCACGTTGTGTTTTGGGGTGTCTCCTGTGCCTACCCACACAAGTGAGGTATCATTTTTATCGGGAGACTTGGGGGAACGCTGGGTGGAAGGAAATTTGTGGCTCCTCTCAGATTCCAGAACTTTCTGTCACCGAAATGTGAGGAAAATGTGTTTTTTTAGCCAAATTTTGAGGTTTGCAAAGGATTCTGAGTAACAGAACCTGGTCAGAGCCCCACATGTCACCCCATCTTGGATTCCCCTAGGTCTCTAGTTTTAAAAAATGCACAGGTTTGGTAGGTTTCCCTAGGTGCCAGCTGAGCAAGAGGCCAAAATCTACAGGTAGGCACTTTGCAAAAAACAGCTCTGTTTTCTTTAAAAAAATGGGATGTGTCTACGTTGTGTCTTGGGGCGTCTCCTGTCGCGGCCGCTAGGCCTACCCACACAAGTGAGGTATCTTTTTTATCGGGAGACTTGGGGGAACGCTGGGTGGAAGGAAATTTGTGGCTCCTCTCAGATTCCAGAACTTTCTGTCACCGAAATGTGAGGAAAATGTGTTTTTTTAGCCAAAATTTGAGGTTTGCAAAGGATTCTGGGTAACAGAACCTGGTCAGAACCCCACAAGTCAACCCATCTTGGATTCCCCTAGGTCTCTAGTTTTAAAAAATGCACAGGTTTGGTAGGTTTCCCTAGGTGCCGGCTGAGCTAGAGGCCAAAATATACAGGTAGGCACTTTGCAAAAAACAGCTCTGTTTTCTTTCAAAAAATGGGATGTGTCCACGTTGTGTTTTGGGGCGTTTCCTGTCGCGGCCGCTAGGCCTACCCACACAAGTGAGGTATCATTTTTATCGGGAGACTTGGGGGAACGCTAGGTGGAAGGAAATTTGTGGCTCCTCTCAGATTCCAGAACTTTCTGTCACCGAAATGTGAGGAAAATGTGTTTTTTTGGGGCAAAATTTGAGGTTTGCAAAGGATTCTGGGTAACAGAACCTGGTCAGAGCCCCACAAGTCACCCCATCTTGGATTCCCCTAGGTCTCTAGTTTTCAAAAATGCACAGGTTTGGTAGGTTTCCCTAGGTGCCGGCTGAGCTAGAGGCCAAAATCTACAGGTAGGCACTTTGCAAAAAACAGCTCTGTTTTCTTTCAAAAAATGGGATGTGTCCACGTTGTGTTTTGGGGTGTGTACTGTTGCAGCCGCTAGGCCTACCCACACAAGTGAGGTATCATTTTTATCGGGAGACTTGGGGGAACGCTGGGTGGAAGGAAATTTGTGGCTCCTCTCAGATTCCAGAACTTTCTGTCACCGAAATGTGAGGAAAATTTGTTTTTTTTTTGCCAAAATTTGAGGTTTGCAAAGGATTCTGGGTAACAGAACCTGGTCAGAGCCCCACAAGTCACCCCATCTTGGATTCCCCTAGTTCTCTAGTTTTAAAAAATGCACAGGTTTGGTAGGTTTCCCTAGGTGCCGGCTGAGCTAGAGGCCAAAATCTACAGGTAGGCACTTTGCAAAAAACAGCTCTGTTTTCTTTCAAAAAATGGGATGTGTCCACGTTGTGTTTTGGGGCGCTTCCTGTCGCGGCCGCTAGGCCTACCCACACAAGTGAGGTATCATTTTTATCGGGAGACTTGGAGGAACGCTGGGTGGAAGGAAATTTGTGGCTCCTCTCAGATTCCAGAACTTTCTGTCACCGAAATGTGAGGAAAATGTGTTTTTTTAGCCAAATTTTGAGGTTTGCAAAGGATTCTGAGTAACAGAACCTGGTCAGAGCCCCACATGTCACCCCATCTTGGATTCCCCTAGGTCTCTAGTTTTAAAAAATGCACAGGTTTGGTAGGTTTCCCTAGGTGCCAGCTGAGCAAGAGGCCAAAATCTACAGGTAGGCACTTTGCAAAAAACAGCTCTGTTTTCTTTAAAAAAATGGGATGTGTCTACGTTGTGTCTTGGGGCGTCTCCTGTCGCGGCCGCTAGGCCTACCCACACAAGTGAGGTATCTTTTTTATCGGGAGACTTGGGGGAACGCTGGGTGGAAGGAAATTTGTGGCTCCTCTCAGATTCCAGAACTTTCTGTCACCGAAATGTGAGGAAAATGTGTTTTTTTAGCCAAAATTTGAGGTTTGCAAAGGATTCTGGGTAACAGAACCTGGTCAGAACCCCACAAGTCAACCCATCTTGGATTCCCCTAGGTCTCTAGTTTTAAAAAATGCACAGGTTTGGTAGGTTTCCCTAGGTGCCGGCTGAGCTAGAGGCCAAAATATACAGGTAGGCACTTTGCAAAAAACAGCTCTGTTTTCTTTCAAAAAATGGGATGTGTCCACGTTGTGTTTTGGGGCGTTTCCTGTCGCGGCCGCTAGGCCTACCCACACAAGTGAGGTATCATTTTTATCGGGAGACTTGGGGGAACGCTAGGTGGAAGGAAATTTGTGGCTCCTCTCAGATTCCAGAACTTTCTGTCACCGAAATGTGAGGAAAATGTGTTTTTTTGGGGCAAAATTTGAGGTTTGCAAAGGATTCTGGGTAACAGAACCTGGTCAGAGCCCCACAAGTCACCCCATCTTGGATTCCCCTAGGTCTCTAGTTTTCAAAAATGCACAGGTTTGGTAGGTTTCCCTAGGTGCCGGCTGAGCTAGAGGCCAAAATCTACAGGTAGGCACTTTGCAAAAAACAGCTCTGTTTTCTTTCAAAAAATGGGATGTGTCCACGTTGTGTTTTGGGGTGTGTACTGTTGCAGCCGCTAGGCCTACCCACACAAGTGAGGTATCATTTTTATCGGGAGACTTGGGGGAACGCTGGGTGGAAGGAAATTTGTGGCTCCTCTCAGATTCCAGAACTTTCTGTCACCGAAATGTGAGGAAAATTTGTTTTTTTTTTGCCAAAATTTGAGGTTTGCAAACGATTCTCGGTAACAGAACCTGGTCAGAGCCCGACAAGTCACCCCATCTTGGATTCCACTAGTTCTCTAGTTTTAAAAAATGCACAGGTTTGGTAGGTTTCCCTAGGTGCCGGCTGAGCTAGAGGCCAAAATCTACAGGTAGGCACTTTGCAAAAAACAGCTCTGTTTTCTTTCAAAAAATGGGATGTGTCCACGTTGTGTCCTGGGGCGTCTCCTGTCGCGGCCGCTAGGCCTACCCACACAAGTGAGGTATCATTTTTATCGGGAGACTTGGGGGAACGCTGGGTGGAAGGAAATTTGTGGCTCCTCTCAGATTCCAGAACTTTCTGTCACCGAAATGTGAGGAAAATGTGTTTTTTTAGCCAAATTTTGAGGTTTGCAAAGGATTCTGAGTAACAGAACCTGGTCAGAGCCCCACATGTCACCCCATCTTGGATTCCCCTAGGTCTCTAGTTTTCAAAAATGCACAGGTTTGGTAGGTTTCCCTAGGTGCCAGCTGAGCAAGAGGCCAAAATCTACAGGTAGGCACTTTGCAAAAAACAGCTCTGTTTTCTTTCAAAAAATGGGATGTGTCTACGTTGTGTCTTGGGGCGAGTCCTGTCGCGGCCGCTAGGCCTACCCACACAAGTGAGGTATCTTTGTTATCGGGAGACTTGGGGGAACGCTGGGTGGAAAGAAATTTGTGGCTCCTCTCAGATTCCAGAACTTTCTGTCACCGAAATGTGAGGAAAATGTGTTTTTTTAGCCAAAATTTGAGGTTTGCAAAGGATTCTGGGTAACAGAACCTGGTCAGAACCCCACAAGTCAACCCATCTTGGATTCCCCTAGGTCTCTAGTTTTAAAAAATGCACAGGTTTGGTAGGTTTCCCTAGGTGCCGGCTGAGCTAGAGGCCAAAATATAAAGGTAGGCACTTTGCAAAAAACAGCTCTGTTTTCTTTCAAAAAATGGGATGTGTCCACGTTGTGTTTTAGGGCTCTTCCTGTCGCGGCCGCTAGGCCTACCCACACAAGTGAGGTATCATTTTTATCAGGAGACTTGGGGGAACGCTAGGTGGAAGGAAATTTGTGGCTCCTCTCAGATTCCAGAACTTTCTGTCACCGAAATGTGAGGAAAATGTGTTTTTTTGGGCAAAATTTGAGGTTTGCAAAGGATTCTGGGTAACATAACCTGGTCAGAGCCCCACAAGTCACCCCATCTTGGATTCCCCTAGGTCTCTAGTTTTCAAAAATGCACAGGTTTGGTAGGTTTCCCTAGGTGCCGGCTGAGCTAGAGGCCAAAATCTACAGGTAGGCACTTTGCAAAAAACAGCTCTGTTTTCTTTCAAAAAATGGGATGTGTCCACGTTGTGTTTTGGGGTGTGTACTGTTGCGGCCGCTAGGCCTACCCACACAATTGAGGTATCATTTTTATCGGGAGACTTGGGGGAACGCTGGGTGGAAGGAAATTTGTGGCTCCTCTCAGATTCCAGAACTTTCTGTCACCGAAATGTGAGGAAAATGTGTTTTTTTAGCCAAAATTTGAGGTTTGCAAAGGATTCTGGGTAACAGAACCTGGTCAGAACCCCACAAGTCAACCCATCTTGGATTCCCCTAGGTCTCTAGTTTTCAAAAATGCACAGTTTTGGTAGGTTTCCCTAGGTGCCCGCTGAGCTAGAGGCCAAAATCTACAGGTAGGCACTTTGCAAAAAACAGCTCTGTTTTCTTTCAAAAAATGGGATGTGTCCACGTTGTGTTTTGGGGTGTTTCCTGTCGCGGCCGCTAGGCCTACCCAAACAAGTGAGGCATCATTTTTATAGGGAGACTTGGGGAAACGCTAGGTGGAAGGAAATTTGTGGCTCCTCTCAGATTCCAGAACTTTCTGTCACCGAAATGTGAGGAAAATGTGTTTTTTTGGGGCAAAATTTGAGGTTTGCAAAGGATTCTGGGTAACAGAACCTGGTCAGAGCCCCACAAGTCACCCCATCTTGGATTCCCCTAGGTCTCTAGTTTTCAAAAATGCACAGGTTTGGTAGGTTTCCCTAGGTGCCGGCTGAGCTAGAGGCCAAAATCTACAGGTAGGCACTTTGCAAAAAACAGCTCTGTTTTCTTTCAAAAAATGGGATGTGTCCACGTTGTGTTTTGGGGTGTGTACTGTTGCGGCCGCTAGGCCTACCCACACAAGTGAGGTATCATTTTTATCGGGAGACTTGGGGGAACGCTGGGTGGAAGGAAATTTGTGGCTCCTCTCAGATTCCAGAACTTTCTGTCACCGAAATGTGAGGAAAATTTGTTTTTTTTGCCAAAATTTGAGGTTTGCAAAGGATTCTGGGTAACAGAACCTGGTCAGAGCCCCATAAGTCACCCCATCTTGGATTCCCCTAGGTCTCTAGTTTTCAAAAATGCACAGGTTTGGTAGGTTTCCCTAGGTGCCGGCTGAGCTAGAGGCCAAAATCTACAGGTAGGCACTTTGCAAAAAACAGCTCTGTTTTCTTTCAAAAAATGGGATGTGTCCACGTTGTGTTTTGGGGTGTGTCCTGTTGCGGCCGCTAGGCCTACCCACACAAGTGAGGTATCATTTTTATCGGGAGACTTGGGGGAACGCTGGGTGGAAGGAAATTTGTGGTTCCTCTCAGATTCCAGAACTTTCTATCACCGAAATGTAAGGAAAATGTGTTTGTTTTGGCCAAAATGTGAGGTTTGCAAAGGATTCTGGGTAACAGAACCTGGTCAGAGCCCCACAAGTCACCCCATCTTGGATTCCCCTAGGTCTCTAGTTTTCATAAATGCACAGGTTTGGTAGGTTTCCCTAGGTGCTGGCTGAGCTAGAGGCCAAAATCTACAGGTAGGCACTTTGCAAAAAACAGCTCTGTTTTCTTTCAAAAAATGGGATGAGTCCACGTTGTGTTTTGGGGTGTGTGCTGTTGCGGCCGCTAGGCCTACCCACACAAGTGAGGTATCATTTTTATCGGGAGACTTGGCGGAACGCTGGGTGGAAGGAAATTCGTGGCTCCTCTCAGATTCGAGAACTTTCTGTCACCGAAATGTGAGGAAAATGTGTTTTTTTAGCCAAATTTTGAGGTTTGCAAAGGATTCTGGGTAACAGAACCTGGTCAGAGCCCCACAAGTCACCCCATCTTGGATTCCCCTAGATCTCTAGTTTTCAAAAATGCACAGGTTTGGTAGGTTTCCCTAGGTGCCGGCTGAGCTAGAGGCCAAAATCTACAGGTAGGCACTTTGCAAAAAACAGCTCTGTTTTCTTTCAAAAAATGGGATGTGTCCACGTTGTGTTTTAGGGTGTCTCCTGTGCCTACCCACACAAGTGAGGTATCATTTTTATCGGGAGACTTGGGGGAACGCTGGGTGGAAGGAAATTTGTGGCTCCTCTCAGATTCCAGAACTTTCTGTCACCGAAATGTGAGGAAAATGTGTTTTTTTAGCCACAATTTGAGGTTTGCCAAGGATTCTGGGTAACAGAACCTGGTCAGAGCCCCACAAGTCAACCCATCTTGGATTCCCCTACGTCTCTAGTTTTCAAAAATGCACAGTTTTGGTAGGTTTCCCTAGGTGCCGGCTGAGCTAGAGGCCAAAATCTACAGGTAGGCACTTTGCAAAAAACAGCTCTGTTTTCTTTCAAAAAATGGGATGTGTCCACGTTGTGTTTTGGGGTGTCTTCTGTCACGGCCGCTAGGCCTACCCACACAAGTGAGGTATCATTTTTATCGGGAGACTTGGGGGAACGCTGCGTGGAAGGAAATTTGTGGCTCCTCTCAGATTCCAGAACTTTCTGTCACCGAAATGTGAGGAAAATGTGTTTTTTTAGCCAAATTTTGAGGTTTGCAAAGGATTCTGGGTAACAGAACCTGGTCAGAGCCCCACAAGTCACCCCATCTTGGATTCCCCTAGGTCTCTAGTTTTCAAAAATGCACAGGTTTGGTAGGTTTCCCAAAGTGCCGGCTGAGCTAGAGGCCAAAATCTACAGGTAGGCACTTTGCAAAAAACAGCTCTGTTTTCTTTCAAAAAATGGGATGTGTCCACGTTGTGTTTTGGGGTGTCTCCTGTGCCTACCCACACAAGTGAGGTATCATTTTTATCGGGAGACTTGGGGGAACGCTGGGTGGAAGGAAATTTGTGGCTCCTCTCAGATTCCAGAACTTTCTGTCACCGAAATGTGAGGAAAATGTCTTTTTTTTTTGCCAAAATTTGAGGTTTGCAAAGGATTCTGGGTAACAGAACCTGGTCAGAGCCCCACAAGTCACCCCATCTTGGATTCCCCTAGTTCTCTAGTTTTAAAAAATGCACAGGTTTGGTAGGTTTCCCTAGGTGCCGGCTGAGCTAGAGGCCAAAATCTACAGGTAGGCACTTTGCAAAAAACAGCTCTGTTTTCTTTAAAAAAAAATGGGATGTGTCCACGTTGTGTTTTGGGGTGTCTCCTGTCGCGGCCGCTAGGCCTACCCACACAAGTGAGGTATAATTTTTATCGGGAGACTTGGGGGAACGCTAGGTGGAAGGAAATTTGTGGCTCCTCTCAGATTCCAGAACTTTCTGTCACCGAAATGTGAGGAAAATGTGTTTTTTTGGGGCAAAATTTGAGGTTTGCAAAGCATTCTGGGTAACAGAACCTGGTCAGAGCCCCACAAGTCACCCCATCTTGGATTCCCCTAGGTCTCTAGTTTTAAAAAATGCACAGGTTTGGTAGGTTTCCCTAGGTGCCGGCTGAGCTAGAGGCCAAAATCTACAGGTAGGCACTTTGCAAAAAACAGCTCTGTTTTCTTTAAAAAAAATGGGATGTGTCCACGTTGTGTTTTGGGGCATCTCCTGTCGCGGCCGCTAGGCCTACCCACACAAGTGAGGTATCATTTTTATCGGGAGACTTGGGGGAACGCTAGGTGGAAGGAAATTTGTGGGTCCTCTCAGATTCCAGAACTTTCTGTCACCGAAATGTGAGGAAAATGTGTTTTTTTTCGGCAAAATTTGAGGTTTGCAAAGGATTCTGGGTAACAGAACCTGGTCAGAGCCCCACAAGTCACCCCATCTTGGATTCCCCTAGGTCTCTAGTTTTCAAAAATGCACAGGTTTGGTAGGTTTCCCTAGGTGCCGGCTGAGCTAGAGGCCAAAATCTACAGGTAGGCACTTTGCAAAAAACAGCTCTGTTTTCTTTCAAAAAATGGGATGTGTCCACGTTGTGTTTTGGGGTGTCTCCTGTGCCTACCCACACAAGTGAGGTATCATTTTTATCGGGAGACTTGGGGGAACGCTGGGTGGAAGGAAATTTGTGGCTCCTCTCAGATTCCAGAACTTTCTGTCACCGAAATGTGAGGAAAATGTGTTTTTTCAGCCAAAATTTGAGGTTTGCAAAGGATTCTGGGTAACAGAACCTGGTCAGAGCCCCACAAGTCAACCCATCTTGGATTCCCCTAGGTCTCTAGTTTTCAAAAATGCACAGTTTTGGTAGGTTTCCCTAGGTGCCGGCTGAGCTAGAGGCCAAAATCTACAGGTAGGCACTTTGCAAAAAACAGCTCTGTTTTCTTTCAAAAAATGGGATGTGTCCACGTTGTGTTTTGGGGTGTCTCCTGTGCCTACCCACACAAGTGAGGTATCATTTTTATCGGGAGACTTTGGGGAACGCTGGGTGGAAGGAAATTTGTGGCTCCTCTCAGATTCCAGAACTTTCTGTCACCGAAATGTGAGGAAAATGTGTTTTTTTAGCCAAAATTTGAGGTTTGCAAAGGATTCTGGGTAACAGAACCTGGTCAGAGCCCCACAAGTCAACCCATCTTGGATTCCCCTAGGTCTCTAGTTTTCAAAAAGGCACAGGTTTGGTAGGTTTCGCTAGGTGCCGGCTGAGCTAGAGGCCAAAATCTACAGGTAGGCACTTTGCAAAAAACAGCTCTGTATTCTTTCAAAACATGGGATGTGTCCACGTTGTGTTTTGGGGTGTCTTCTGTGCCTACCCACACAAGTGAGGTATCATTTTTATCAGGAGACTTGGGGGAACGCTGGGTGGAAGGAAATTTGTGGCTCCTCTCAGATTCCAGAACTTTCTGTCACCGAAATGTGAGGAAAATGTGTTTTTTTTTGCCAAAATTTGAGGTTTGCAAAGGATTCTGGGTAACAGAACCTGGTCAGAGCCCCACAAGTCACCCCATCTTGGATTCCCCTAGGTCTCTAGTTTTCAAAAATGCACAGGTTTGGTAGGTTTCCCTAGGTGCCGGCTGAGCTAGAGGCCAAAATCTACAGGTAGGCACTTTGCAAAAAACAGCTCTGTTTTCTTTCAAAAAATGGGATGTGTCCACGTTGTGTTTTGGGGTGTCTCGTGTCGCGGCCGCTAGGCCTACCCACACAAGTGAGGTATAATTTTAATCGAGAGACTTGGGGGAACGCTGGGTGGAAGGAAATTTGTAGCTCCTCTCAGATTCCAGAACTTTCTGTCACCGAAATGTGAGGAAAATTTGTTTTTTTAGCCAAATTTTGAGGTTTGCAAAGGATTCTGGGTAACAGAACCTGGTCAGAGCCCCACAAGTCACCCCATCTTGGATTCCCCTAGGTCTCTAGTTTTAAAAAATGCACAGGTTTGGTAGGTTTCCCTAGGTGCCGGCTGAGCTAGAGGCCAAAATCTACAGGTAGGCACTTTGCAAAAAACAGCTCTGTTTTCTTTAAAAAAAATGGGATGTGTCCACGTTGTGTTTTGGGGCGTCTCCTGTCGCGGCCGCTAGGCCTACCCACACAAGTGAGGTATCATTTTTATCGGGAGACTTGGGGGAACGCTAGGTGGAAGGAAATTTGTGGCTCCTCTCAGATTCCAGAACTTTCTATCACCGAAATGTGAGGAAAATGTGTTTTTTTTCGGCAAAATTTGAGGTTTGCAAAGGATTCTGGGTAACAGAACCTGGTCAGAGCCCCACAAGTCACCCCATCTTGGATTCCCCTAGGTCTCTAGTTTTCAAAAATGCACAGGTTTGGTAGGTTTCCCTAGGTGCCGGCTGAGCTAGAGGCCAAAATCTACAGGTAGGCACATTGCAAAAAACAGCTCTGTTTTCTTTCAAAAAATGGGATGTGTCCACGTTGTGTTTTGGGGTGTGTATTGTTGCGGCCGCTAGGCCTACCCACACAAGTGAGGTATCATTTTTATCGGGAGACTTGGGGGAACGCTGGGTGGAAGGAAATTTGTGGCTCCTCTCAGATTTCAGAACTTTCTGTCACCGAAATGTGAGGAAAATTTGTTTTTTTTTGCCAAAATTTGAGGTTTGCAAAGGATTCTGGGTAACAGAACCTGGTCAGAGCCCCATAAGTCACCCCATCTTGGATTCCCCTAGGTCTCTAGTTTTCAAAAATGCACAGGTTTGGTAGGTTTACCTAGGTGCCGGCTGAGCTAGAGGCCAAAATCTACAGGTAGGCACTTTGCAAAAAACAGCTCTGTTTTCTTTCAAAAAATGGGATGTGTCCACGTTGTGTTTTGGGGTGTCTCCTGTGCCTACCCACACAAGTGAGGTATCATTTTTATCGGGAGACTTGGGGGAACGCTGGGTGGAAGGAAATTTGTGGCTCCTCTCAGATTCCAGAACTTTCTGTCACCGAAATGTGAGGAAAATGTGTTTTTTTAGCCAAAATTTGAGGTTTGCAAAGGATTCTGGGTAACAGAACCTGGTCAGAGCCCCACAAGTCAACCCATCTTGGATTCCCCTAGGTCTCTAGTTTTCAAAAATGCACAGTTTTGGTAGGTTTCCCTAGGTGCCGGCTGAGCTAGAGGCCAAAATCTACAGGTAGGCACTTTGCAAAAAACAGCTCTGTTTTATTTAAAAAAATGGGATGTGTCCACGTTGTGTTTTGGGGTGTCTCCTGTCGCGGCCGCTAGGCCTACCCACACAAGTGAGGTATCATTTTTATCGGGAGACTTGGGGGAACGCTGGGTGGAAGGAAATTTGTGGCTCCTCTCAGATTCCAGAACTTTCTGTCACCGAAATGTGAGGAAAATGTATTTTTTTTGCCAAAATTTGAGGTTTGCAAAGGATTCTGGGTAACAGAACCTGGTCAGAGCCCCATAAGTCACCCCATCTTGGATTCCCCTAGGTCTCTAGTTTTCAAAAATGCACAGGTTTGGTAGGTTTCCCTAGGTGCCGGCTGAGCTAGAGGCCAAAATCTACAGGTAGGCACTTTGCAAAAAACAGCTCTGTTTTCTTTCAAAAAATGGGATGTGTCCACGTTGTGTTTTGGGGTGTCTCCTGTTGCGGCCGCTAGGCCTACCCACACAAGTGAGGTATCATTTTTATCGGGAGATTTGGGGGAACGCTGGGTGGAAGGAAATTTGTGGTTCCTCTCAGATTCCAGAACTTTCTATCACCGAAATGTGAGGAAAAAGTGTTTTTTTTGGCCAAAATTTGAGGTTTGCAAAGGATTCTGGGTAACAGAACCTGGTCAGAGCCCCACAAGTCACCCCATCTTGGATTCCCCTAGGTCTCTAGTTTTCAAAAATGCACAGGTTTGGTAGGTTTCCCTAGGTGCTGGCTGAGCTAGAGGCCAAAATCTACAGGTAGGCACTTTGCAAAAAACATCTCTGTTTTCTTTCAAAAAATGGGATGAGTCCACGTTGTGTTTTGGGGTGTCTCCTGTCGCGGCCGCTAGGCCTACCCACACAAGTGAGGTATCATTTTTATCGGGAGACTTGGGGGAACGCTGGGTGGAAGCAAATTTGTGGCTCCTCTCAGATTCCAGAACTTTCTGTCACCGAAATGTGAGGAAAATGTTTTTTTTTAGCCAAATTTTGAGGTTTGCAAAGGATTCTGAGTAACAGAATCTGGTCAGAGCCCCACATGTCACCCCATCTTGGATTCCCATAGGTCTCTAGTTTTCAAAAATGCACAGGTTTGGTAGGTTTCCCTAGGTGCCAGCCGAGCAAGAGGCCAAAATCTACAGGTAGGCACTTTGCAAAAAAAAGCTCTGTTTTCTTTCAAAAAATGGGATGTGTCCACGTTGTGTCTTGGGGCCTTTCCTGTCGCGGCCGCTAGGCCTACCCACACAAGTGAGGTATCATTTTTATCGGGAGACTTGGGGGAACGCTGGGTGGAAGGAAATTTGTGGCTCCTCTCAGATTCCAGAACTTTCTGTCACCGAAATGTGAGGAAAATGTGTTTTTTTGGGGCAAAATTTGAGGTTTGCAAAGGATTCTGGGTAACAGAACCTGGTCAGAGCCCCACAAGTCACCCCATCTTGGATTCCCCTAGGTCTCTAGTTTTCAAAAATGCACAGGTTTGGTAGGTTTCCCTAGGTGCCGGCTGAGCTAGAGGCCAAAATCTACAGGTAGGCACTTTGCAAAAAACAGCTCTGTTTTCTTTAAAAAAAAATGGGATGTGTCCACGTTGTGTTTTGGGGTGTCTCCTGTCGCGGCCGCTAGGCCTACCCACACAAGTGAGGTATAATTTTTATCGGGAGACTTGGGGGAACGCTAGGTGGAAGGAAATTTGTGGCTCCTCTCAGATTCCAGAACTTTCTGTCACCGAAATGTGAGGAAAATGTGTTTTTTTGGGGCAAAATTTGAGGTTTGCAAAGCATTCTGGGTAACAGAACCTGGTCAGAGCCCCACAAGTCACCCCATCTTGGATTCCCCTAGGTCTCTAGTTTTAAAAAATGCACAGGTTTGGTAGGTTTCCCTAGGTGCCGGCTGAGCTAGAGGCCAAAATCTACAGGTAGGCACTTTGCAAAAAACAGCTCTGTTTTCTTTAAAAAAAATGGGATGTGTCCACGTTGTGTTTTGGGGCATCTCCTGTCGCGGCCGCTAGGCCTACCCACACAAGTGAGGTATCATTTTTATCGGGAGACTTGGGGGAACGCTAGGTGGAAGGAAATTTGTGGGTCCTCTCAGATTCCAGAACTTTCTGTCACCGAAATGTGAGGAAAATGTGTTTTTTTTCGGCAAAATTTGAGGTTTGCAAAGGATTCTGGGTAACAGAACCTGGTCAGAGCCCCACAAGTCACCCCATCTTGGATTCCCCTAGGTCTCTAGTTTTCAAAAATGCACAGGTTTGGTAGGTTTCCCTAGGTGCCGGCTGAGCTAGAGGCCAAAATCTACAGGTAGGCACTTTGCAAAAAACAGCTCTGTTTTCTTTCAAAAAATGGGATGTGTCCACGTTGTGTTTTGGGGTGTCTCCTGTGCCTACCCACACAAGTGAGGTATCATTTTTATCGGGAGACTTGGGGGAACGCTGGGTGGAAGGAAATTTGTGGCTCCTCTCAGATTCCAGAACTTTCTGTCACCGAAATGTGAGGAAAATGTGTTTTTTCAGCCAAAATTTGAGGTTTGCAAAGGATTCTGGGTAACAGAACCTGGTCAGAGCCCCACAAGTCAACCCATCTTGGATTCCCCTAGGTCTCTAGTTTTCAAAAATGCACAGTTTTGGTAGGTTTCCCTAGGTGCCGGCTGAGCTAGAGGCCAAAATCTACAGGTAGGCACTTTGCAAAAAACAGCTCTGTTTTCTTTCAAAAAATGGGATGTGTCCACGTTGTGTTTTGGGGTGTCTCCTGTGCCTACCCACACAAGTGAGGTATCATTTTTATCGGGAGACTTTGGGGAACGCTGGGTGGAAGGAAATTTGTGGCTCCTCTCAGATTCCAGAACTTTCTGTCACCGAAATGTGAGGAAAATGTGTTTTTTTAGCCAAAATTTGAGGTTTGCAAAGGATTCTGGGTAACAGAACCTGGTCAGAGCCCCACAAGTCAACCCATCTTGGATTCCCCTAGGTCTCTAGTTTTCAAAAAGGCACAGGTTTGGTAGGTTTCGCTAGGTGCCGGCTGAGCTAGAGGCCAAAATCTACAGGTAGGCACTTTGCAAAAAACAGCTCTGTATTCTTTCAAAACATGGGATGTGTCCACGTTGTGTTTTGGGGTGTCTTCTGTGCCTACCCACACAAGTGAGGTATCATTTTTATCAGGAGACTTGGGGGAACGCTGGGTGGAAGGAAATTTGTGGCTCCTCTCAGATTCCAGAACTTTCTGTCACCGAAATGTGAGGAAAATGTGTTTTTTTTTGCCAAAATTTGAGGTTTGCAAAGGATTCTGGGTAACAGAACCTGGTCAGAGCCCCACAAGTCACCCCATCTTGGATTCCCCTAGGTCTCTAGTTTTCAAAAATGCACAGGTTTGGTAGGTTTCCCTAGGTGCCGGCTGAGCTAGAGGCCAAAATCTACAGGTAGGCACTTTGCAAAAAACAGCTCTGTTTTCTTTAAAAAAATGGGATGTGTCCACGTTGTGTTTTGGGGTGTCTCGTGTCGCGGCCGCTAGGCCTACCCACACAAGTGAGGTATAATTTTAATCGAGAGACTTGGGGGAACGCTGGGTGGAAGGAAATTTGTAGCTCCTCTCAGATTCCAGAACTTTCTGTCACCGAAATGTGAGGAAAATTTGTTTTTTTAGCCAAATTTTGAGGTTTGCAAAGGATTCTGGGTAACAGAACCTGGTCAGAGCCCCACAAGTCACCCCATCTTGGATTCCCCTAGGTCTCTAGTTTTAAAAAATGCACAGGTTTGGTAGGTTTCCCTAGGTGCCGGCTGAGCTAGAGGCCAAAATCTACAGGTAGGCACTTTGCAAAAAACAGCTCTGTTTTCTTTAAAAAAAATGGGATGTGTCCACGTTGTGTTTTGGGGCGTCTCCTGTCGCGGCCGCTAGGCCTACCCACACAAGTGAGGTATCATTTTTATCGGGAGACTTGGGGGAACGCTAGGTGGAAGGAAATTTGTGGCTCCTCTCAGATTCCAGAACTTTCTATCACCGAAATGTGAGGAAAATGTGTTTTTTTTCGGCAAAATTTGAGGTTTGCAAAGGATTCTGGGTAACAGAACCTGGTCAGAGCCCCACAAGTCACCCCATCTTGGATTCCCCTAGGTCTCTAGTTTTCAAAAATGCACAGGTTTGGTAGGTTTCCCTAGGTGCCGGCTGAGCTAGAGGCCAAAATCTACAGGTAGGCACATTGCAAAAAACAGCTCTGTTTTCTTTCAAAAAATGGGATGTGTCCACGTTGTGTTTTGGGGTGTGTATTGTTGCGGCCGCTAGGCCTACCCACACAAGTGAGGTATCATTTTTATCGGGAGACTTGGGGGAACGCTGGGTGGAAGGAAATTTGTGGCTCCTCTCAGATTTCAGAACTTTCTGTCACCGAAATGTGAGGAAAATTTGTTTTTTTTTGCCAAAATTTGAGGTTTGCAAAGGATTCTGGGTAACAGAACCTGGTCAGAGCCCCATAAGTCACCCCATCTTGGATTCCCCTAGGTCTCTAGTTTTCAAAAATGCACAGGTTTGGTAGGTTTACCTAGGTGCCGGCTGAGCTAGAGGCCAAAATCTACAGGTAGGCACTTTGCAAAAAACAGCTCTGTTTTCTTTCAAAAAATGGGATGTGTCCACGTTGTGTTTTGGGGTGTCTCCTGTGCCTACCCACACAAGTGAGGTATCATTTTTATCGGGAGACTTGGGGGAACGCTGGGTGGAAGGAAATTTGTGGCTCCTCTCAGATTCCAGAACTTTCTGTCACCGAAATGTGAGGAAAATGTGTTTTTTTAGCCAAAATTTGAGGTTTGCAAAGGATTCTGGGTAACAGAACCTGGTCAGAGCCCCACAAGTCAACCCATCTTGGATTCCCCTAGGTCTCTAGTTTTCAAAAATGCACAGTTTTGGTAGGTTTCCCTAGGTGCCGGCTGAGCTAGAGGCCAAAATCTACAGGTAGGCACTTTGCAAAAAACAGCTCTGTTTTATTTAAAAAAATGGGATGTGTCCACGTTGTGTTTTGGGGTGTCTCCTGTCGCGGCCGCTAGGCCTACCCACACAAGTGAGGTATCATTTTTATCGGGAGACTTGGGGGAACGCTGGGTGGAAGGAAATTTGTGGCTCCTCTCAGATTCCAGAACTTTCTGTCACCGAAATGTGAGGAAAATGTATTTTTTTTGCCAAAATTTGAGGTTTGCAAAGGATTCTGGGTAACAGAACCTGGTCAGAGCCCCATAAGTCACCCCATCTTGGATTCCCCTAGGTCTCTAGTTTTCAAAAATGCACAGGTTTGGTAGGTTTCCCTAGGTGCCGGCTGAGCTAGAGGCCAAAATCTACAGGTAGGCACTTTGCAAAAAACAGCTCTGTTTTCTTTCAAAAAATGGGATGTGTCCACGTTGTGTTTTGGGGTGTCTCCTGTTGCGGCCGCTAGGCCTACCCACACAAGTGAGGTATCATTTTTATCGGGAGATTTGGGGGAACGCTGGGTGGAAGGAAATTTGTGGTTCCTCTCAGATTCCAGAACTTTCTATCACCGAAATGTGAGGAAAAAGTGTTTTTTTTGGCCAAAATTTTAGGTTTGCAAAGGATTCTGGGTAACAGAACCTGGTCAGAGCCCCACAAGTCACCCCATCTTGGATTCCCCTAGGTCTCTAGTTTTCAAAAATGCACAGGTTTGGTAGGTTTCCCTAGGTGCTGGCTGAGCTAGAGGCCAAAATCTACAGGTAGGCACTTTGCAAAAAACATCTCTGTTTTCTTTCAAAAAATGGGATGAGTCCACGTTGTGTTTTGGGGTGTCTCCTGTCGCGGCCGCTAGGCCTACCCACACAAGTGAGGTATCATTTTTATCGGGAGACTTGGGGGAACGCTGGGTGGAAGCAAATTTGTGGCTCCTCTCAGATTCCAGAACTTTCTGTCACCGAAATGTGAGGAAAATGTTTTTTTTTAGCCAAATTTTGAGGTTTGCAAAGGATTCTGAGTAACAGAATCTGGTCAGAGCCCCACATGTCACCCCATCTTGGATTCCCATAGGTCTCTAGTTTTCAAAAATGCACAGGTTTGGTAGGTTTCCCTAGGTGCCAGCCGAGCAAGAGGCCAAAATCTACAGGTAGGCACTTTGCAAAAAAAAGCTCTGTTTTCTTTCAAAAAATGGGATGTGTCCACGTTGTGTCTTGGGGCCTTTCCTGTCGCGGCCGCTAGGCCTACCCACACAAGTGAGGTATCATTTTTATCGGGAGACTTGGGGGAACGCTGGGTGGAAGGAAATTTGTGGCTCCTCTCAGATTCCAGAACTTTCTGTCACCGAAATGTGAGGAAAATGTGTTTTTTTGGGGCAAAATTTGAGGTTTGCAAAGGATTCTGGGTAACAGAACCTGGTCAGAGCCCCACAAGTCACCCCATCTTGGATTCCCCTAGGTCTCTAGTTTTCAAAAATGCACAGGTTTGGTAGGTTTCCCTAGGTGCCGGCTGAGCTAGAGGCCAAAATCTACAGGTAGGCACTTTGCAAAAAACAGCTCTGTTTTCTTTCAAAAAATGGGATGTGTCCACGTTGTGTTTTGGGGTGTGTACTGTTGCGGCCGCTAGGCCTACCCACACAAGTGAGGTATCATTTTTATCGGTAGACTTGGGGGAACGCTGGGTGGAAGGAAATTTGTGGCTCCTCTCAGATTCCAGAACTTTCTGTCACCGAAATGTGAGGAAAATGTGTTTTTTGGGGGCAAAATTTGAGGTTTGCAAAGGATTCTGGGTAACAGAACCTGGTCAGAGCCCCACAAGTCACCCCATCTTGGATTCCCCTAGGTCTCTAGTTTTCAAAAATGCACAGGTTTGGTAGGTTTCCCTAGGTGCCGGCTGAGCTAGAGGCCAAAATCTACAGGTAGGCACTTTGCAAAAAACAGCTCTGTTTTCTTTCAAAAAATGGGATGTGTCCACGTTGTGTTTTGGGGTGTCTCCTGTTGCGGCCGCTAGGCCTACCCACACAAGTGAGGTATCATTTTTATCGGGAGACTTGGGGGAACGCTGGGTGGAAGGAAATTTGTGGCTCCTCTCAGATTCCAGAACTTTCTGTCACCGAAATGTGAGGAAAATGTATTTTTTTTGCAAAATTTGAGGTTTGCAAAGGATTCTGGGTAACAGAACCTTGTCAGAGCCCCATAAGTCACCCCATCTTGGATTCCCCTAGGTCTCTAGTTTTCAAAAATGCACAGGTTTGGTAGGTTTCCCTAGGTGCCGGCTGAGCTAGAGGCCAAAATCTACAGGTAGGCACTTTGCAAAAAACAGCTCTGTTTTCTTTCAAAAAATGGGATGTGTCCACGTTGTGTTTTGGGGTGTCTCCTGTTGCGGCCGCTAGGCCTACCCACACAAGTGAGGTATCATTTTTATCGGGAGACTTGGGGGAACGCTGGGTGGAAGGAAATTTGTGGTTCCTCTCAGATTCCAGAACTTTCTATCACCGAAATGTGAGGAAAATGTGTTTTTTTTGGCCAAAATTTGAGGTTTGCAAAGGATTCTGGGTAACAGAACCTGGTCAGAGCCCCACAAGTCACCCCATCTTGGATTCCCCTAGGTCTCTAGTTTTAAAAAATGCACAGGTTTGGTAGGTTTCCCTAGGTGCTGGCTGAGCTAGAGGCCAAAATCTACAGGTAGGCACTTTGCACAAAACAGCTCTGTTTTCTTTCAAAAAATGGGATGAGTCCACGTTGTGTTTTGGGGTGTCTCCTGTCGCGGCCGCTAGGCCTACCCACACAAGTGAGGTATCATTTTTATCGGGAGACTTGGGGGAACGCTGGGTGGAAGCAAATTTGTGGCTCCTCTCAGATTCCAGAACTTTCTGTCACCGAAATGTGAGGAAAATGTTTTTTTTTAGCCAAATTTTGAGGTTTGCAAAGGATTCTGAGTAACAGAATCTGGTCAGAGCCCCACATGTCACCCCATCTTGGATTCCCATAGGTCTCTAGTTTTCAAAAATGCACAGGTTTGGTAGGTTTCCCTAGGTGCCAGCTGAGCAAGAGGCCAAAATCTACAGGTAGGCACTTTGCAAGAAAAAGCTCTGTTTTCTTTCAAAAAATGGGATGTGTCCACGTTGTGTCTTGGGGCCTTTCCTGTCGCGGCCGCTAGGCCTACCCACACAAGTGAGGTATCATTTTTATCGGGAGACTTGGGGGAACGCTGGGTGGAAGGAAATTTGTGGCTCCTCTCAGATTCCAGAACTTTCTGTCACCGAAATGTGAGGAAAATGTGTTTTTTTGGGGCAAAATTTGAGGTTTGCAAAGGATTCTGGGTAACAGAACCTGGTCAGAGCCCCACAAGTCACCCCATCTTGGATTCCCCTAGGTCTCTAGTTTTCAAAAATGCACAGGTTTGGTAGGTTTCCCTAGGTGCCGGCTGAGCTAGAGGCCAAAATCTACAGGTAGGCACTTTGCAAAAAACAGCTCTGTTTTCTTTCAAAAAATGGGATGTGTCCACGTTGTGTTTTGGGGTGTGTACTGTTGCGGCCGCTAGGCCTACCCACACAAGTGAGGTATCATTTTTATCGGGAGACTTGGGGGAACGCTGGGTGGAAGGAAATTTGTGGCTCCTCTCAGATTCCAGAACTTTCTGTCACCGAAATGTGAGGAAAATGTATTTTTTTTGCCAAAATTTGAGGTTTGCAAAGGATTCTGGGTAACAGAACCTGGTCAGAGCCCCATAAGTCACCCCATCTTGGATTCCCCTAGGTCTCTAGTTTTCAAAAATGCACAGGTTTGGTAGGTTTCCCTAGGTGCCGGCTGAGCTAGAGGCCAAAATCTACAGGTAGGCAATTTGCAAAAAACAGCTCTGTTTTCTTTCAAAAAATGGGATGTGTCCACGTTGTGTTTTGGGGTGTCTCCTGTTGCGGCCGCTAGGCCTACCCACACAAGTGAGGTATCATTTTTATCGGGAGACTTGGGGGAACGCTGGGTGGAAGGAAATTTGTGGTTCCTCTCAGATTCCAGAACTTTCTATCACCGAAATGTGAGGAAAATGTGTTTTTTTTTGCCAAAATTTGATGTTTGCAAAGGATTCTGGGTAACAGAACCTGGTCAGAGCCCCACAAGTCAACCCATCTTGGATTCCCCTAGGTCTCTAGTTTTCAAAAATGCACAGGTTTGGTAGGTTTCCCTAGGTGCTGGCTGAGCTAGAGGCCAAAATCTACAGGTAGGCACTTTGCAAAAAACAGCTCTGTTTTCTTTCAAAAAATGGGATGAGTCCACGTTGTGTTTTGGGGTGTCACCTGTTGCGGCCGCTAGGCCTACCCACACAAGTGAGGTATCATTTTTATCGGGAGACTTGGGGGAACGCTGGGTGGAAGGAAATTTGTGGCTCCTCTCAGATTCCAGAACTTTCTGTCACCGAAATGTGAGGAAAATGTGTTTTTTTAGCCAAATTTTGAGGTTTGCAAAGGATTCTGGGTAACAGAACTTGGTCAGAGCCCCACAAGTCACCCCATCTTGGATTCCCCTAGGTCTCTAGTTTTCAAAAATGCACAGGTTTGGTAGGTTTCCCTAGGTGCCGGCTGAGCTAGAGGCCAAAATCTACAGGTAGGCACTTTGCAAAAAACAGCTCTGTTTTCTTTCAAAAAATGGGATGTGTCCACGTTGTGTTTTGGGGTGTCTCCTGTGCCTACCCACACAAGTGAGGTACCATTTTTATCGGGAGACTTGGGGGAACGCTGGGTGGAAGGAAATTTGTGGCTCCTCTCAGATTCCAGAACTTTCTGTCACCGAAATGTGAGGAAAATGTGTTTTTTTAGCCACAATTTGAGGTTTGCAAAGGATTCTGGGTAACAGAACCTGGTCAGAGCCCCACAAGTCAACCCATCTTGGATTCCCCTAGGTCTCTAGTTTTCAAAAATGCAGTTTTGGTAGGTTTCCCTAGGTGCCGGCTGAGCTAGAGGCCAAAATCTACAGGTAGGCACTTTGCAAAAAACAGCTCTGTTTTCTTTCAAAAAATGGGATGTGTCCACGTTGTGTTTTGGGGCGTCTCCTGTCGCGGCCGCTAGGCCTACCCACACAAGTGAGGTATCATTTTTATCGGGAGACTTGGGGGAACGCTGCGTGGAAGGAAATTTGTGGCTCCTCTCAGATTCCAGAACTTTCTGTCACCGAAATGTGAGGAAAATGTGTTTTTTTAGCCAATTTTTGAGGTTTGCAAAGGATTCTGGGTAACAGAACCTGGTCAGAGCCCCACAAGTCACCCCATCTTGGATTCCCATAGGTCTCTAGTTTTCAAAAATGCACAGGTTTGGTAGGTTTTCCAAAGTGCCGGCTGAGCTAGAGGCCAAAATCCACAGGTAGGCACTTTGCAAAAAAAAGCTCTGTTTTCTTTCAAAAAATGGGATGTGTCCACGTTGTGTCTTGGGGACTTTCCTGTCGCGGCCGCTAGGCCTACCCACACAAGTGAGGTATCATTTTTATCGGGAGACTTGGGGGAACGCTGGGTGGAAGGAAATTTGTGGCTCCTCTCAGATTCCAGAACTTTCTGTCACCGAAATGTGAGGAAAATGTGTTTTTTTGGTGCAAAATTTGAGGTTTGCAAAGGATTCTGGGTAACAGAACCTGGTCAGAGCCCCACAAGTCACCCCATCTTGGATTCCCCTAGGTCTCTAGTTTTAAAAAATGCACAGGTTTGGTAGGTTTCCCTAGGTGCCGGCTGAGCTAGAGGCCAAAATCTACAGGTAGGCACTTTGCAAAAAACAGCTCTGTTTTCTTTCAAAAAATGGGATGTGTCCACGTTGTGTTTTGGGGTGTGTACTGTTGCGGCCGCTAGGCCTACCCACACAAGTGAGGTATCATTTTTATCGGGAGACTTGGGGGAACGCTGATTGGAAGGAAATTTGTGGCTCCTCTCAGATTCCAGAACTTTCTGTCACCGAAATGTGAGGAAAATGTATTTTTTTTGCCAAAATTTGAGGTTTGCAAAGGATTCTGGGTAACAGAACCTGGTCAGAGCCCCACAAGTCACCCCATCTTGGATTCCCCTAGGTCTCTAGTTTTCAAAAATGCACAGGTTTGGTAGGTTTCCCTAGGTGCCGGCTGAGCTAGAGGCCAAAATCTACAGGTAGGCAATTTGCAAAAAACAGCTCTGTTTTCTTTCAAAAAATGGGATGTGTCCACGTTGTGTTTTGGGGTGTCTCCTGTTGCGGCCGCTAGGCCTACCCACACAAGTGAGGTATCATTTTTATCGGGAGACTTGGGGGAACGCTGGGTGGAAGGAAATTTGTGGCTCCTCTCAGATTCCAGAACTTTCTGTCACCGAAATGTGAGGAAAATGTGTTTTTTTAGCCAAATTTTGAGGTTTGCAAAGGATTCTGGGTAACAGAACCTGGTCAGAGCCCCACAAGTCACCCCATCTTGGATTCCCCTAGGTCTCTAGTTTTCAAAAATGCACAGGTTTGGTAGGTTTCCCTAGGTGCCGGCTGAGCTAGAGGCCAAAATCTACAGGTAGGCACTTTGCAAAAAACAGCTCTGTTTTCTTTCAAAAAATGGGATGTGTCCACGTTGTGTTTTGGGGTGTCTCCTGTGCCTACCCACACAAGTGAGGTACCATTTTTATCGGGAGACTTGGGGGAACGCTGGGTGGAAGGAAATTTGTGGCTCCTCTCAGATTCCAGAACTTTCTGTCACCGAAATGTGAGGAAAATGTGTTTTTTTAGCCACAATTTGAGGTTTGCAAAGGATTCTGGGTAACAGAACCTGGTCAGAGCCCCACAAGTCAACCCATCTTGGATTCCCCTAGGTCTCTAGTTTTCAAAAATGCACAGTTTTGGTAGGTTTCCCTAGGTGCCGGCTGAGCTAGAGGCCAAAATCTACAGGTAGGCACTTTGCAAAAAACAGCTCTGTTTTCTTTCAAAAAATGGGATGTGTCCACGTTGTGTTTTGGGGTGTCTCCTGTCGCGGCCGCTAGGCCTACCCACACAAGTGAGGTATCATTTTTATCGGGAGACTTGGGGGAACGCTGCGTGGAAGGAAATTTGTGGCTCCTCGCAGATTCCAGAACTTTCTGTCACCGAAATGTGAGGAAAATGTGTTTTTTTAGCCAAATTTTGAGGTTTGCAAAGGATTCTGGGTAACAGAACCTGGTCAGAGCCCCACAAGTCACCCCATCTTGGATTCCCCTAGGTCTCTAGTTTTCAAAAATGCACAGGTTTGGTAGGTTTCCCAAAGTGCCGGCTGAGCTAGAGGCCAAAATCTACAGGTAGGCACTTTGTCAAAAACAGCTCTGTTTTCTTTCAAAAAATGGGATGTGTCCACGTTGTGTTTTGGGGTGTCTCCTGTGCCTACCCACACAAGTGAGGTATCATTTTTATTGGGAGACTTGGAGGAACGCTGGGTGGAAGGAAATTTGTGGCTCCTCTCAGATTCCAGAACTTTCTGTCACCGAAATGTGAGGAAAATGTCTTTTTTTTTTGCCAAAATTTGAGGTTTGCAAAGGATTCTGGGTAACAGAACCTGGTCAGAGCCCCACAAGTCACCCCATCTTTGATTCCCCTAGGTCTCTAGTTTTCACAAATGCACAGGTTTGGTAGGTTTCCCAAAGTGCCGGCTGAGCTAGAGGCCAAAATCTACAGGTAGGCACTTTGCAAAAAACAGCTCTGTTTTCTTTCAAAAAATGGGATGTGTCCACGTTGTGTTTTGGGGTGTCTCCTGTGCCTACCCACACAAGTGAGGTATCATTTTTATCGGGAGACTTGGGGGAACGCTGGGTGGAAGGAAATTTGTGGCTCCTCTCAGATTCCAGAACTTTCTATCACCGAAATGTGAGGAAAATGTCTTTTTTTTTTTGCCAAAATTTGAGGTTTGCAAAGGATTCTGGGTAACAGAACCTGGTCAGAGCCCCACAAGTCAACCCATCTTGGATTCCCCTAGTTCTCTAGTTTTAAAAAATGCACAGGTTTGGTAGGTTTCCCTAGGTGCCGGCTGAGCTAGAGGCCAAAATCTACAGGTAGGCACTTTGCAAAAAACAGCTCTGTTTTCTTTAAAAAAAATGGGATGTGTCCACGTTGTGTTTTGGGGCGTCGCCTGTCGCGGCCGCTAGGCCTACCCACACAAGTGAGGTATCATATTTATCGGGAGACTTGGGGGAACGCTAGGTGGAAGGAAATTTGTGGCTCCTCTCAGATTCCAGAACTTTCTGTCACCGAAATGTGAGGAAAATGTGGTTTTTTTGGGCAAAATTTGAGGTTTGCAAAGGATTCTGGGTAACAGAACCTGGTCAGAGCCCCACAAGTCACCCCATCTTGGATTCCCCTAGGTCTCTAGTTTTCAAAAATGCACAGGTTTGGTAGGTTTCCCTAGGTGCCGGCTGAGCTAGAAGCCAAAATCTACAGGTAGGCACTTTGCAAAAAACAGCTCTGTTTTCTTTCAAAAAATGGGATGTGTCCACGTTGTGTTTTGGGGTATGTATTGTTGCGGCCGCTAGGCCTACCCACACAAGTGAGGTATCATTTTTATCGGGAGACTTGGGGGAACGCTGGGTGGAAGGAAATTTGTGGCTCCTCTCAGATTTCAGAACTTTCTGTCACCGAAATGTGAGGAAAATGTGTTTTTTTTGCCAAAATTTGAGGTTTGCAAAGGATTCTGGGTAACAGAACCTGGTCAGAGCCCCATAAGTCACCCCATCTTGGATTCCCCTAGGTCTCTAGTTTTCAAAAATGCACAGGTTTGGTAGGTTTCCCTAGGTGCCGGCTGAGCTAGAGGCCAAAATCTACAGGTAGGCACTTTGCAAAAAACAGCTCTGTTTTCTTTCAAAAAATGGGTTGTGTCCACGTTGTGTTTTGGGGTGTCTCCTGTGCCTACCCACACAAGTGAGGTATCATTTTTATCGGGAGACTTGGGGGAACGCTGGGTGGAAGGAAATTTGTGGCTCCTCTCAGATTCCAGAACTTTCTGTCACCGAAATGTGAGGAAAATGTCTTTTTTTAGCCAAAATTTGAGGTTTGCAAAGGATTCTGGGTAACAGAACCTGGTCCGAGCCCCACAAGTCAACCCATCTTGGATTCCCCAAGGTCTCTAGTTTTCAAAAAGGCACAGGTTTGGTAGGTTTCGCTAGGTGCCGGCTGAGCTAGAGGCCAAAATCTACAGGTAAGCACTTTGCAAAAAACAGCTCTGTTTTCTTTCAAAAAATGGGATGTGTCCACGTTGTGTTTTGGGGTGTCTTCTGTGCCTACCCACACAAGTGAGGTATCATTTTTATCGGGAGACTTGGGGGAACGCTGGGTGGAAGGAAATTTGTGGCTCCTCTCAGATTCCAGAACTTTCTGTCACCGAAATGTGAGGAAAATGTGTTTTTTTTGTCCAAAATTTGAGGTTTGCAAAGGATTCTGGGTAACAGAACCTGGTCAGAGCCCCACAAGTCACCCCATCTTGGATTCCCCTAGGTCTCTAGTTTTCAAAAATGCACAGGTTTGGTAGGTTTCCCTAGGTGCCGGCTGAGCTAGAGGCCAAAATCTACAGGTAGGCACTTTGCAAAAAACAGCTCTGTTTTCTTTAAAAAAATGGGATGTGTCCACGTTGTGTTTTGGGGTGTCTCCTGTCGCGGCCGCTAGGCCTACCCACACAAGTGAGGTATAATTTTAATCGAGAGTCTTGGGGAAATGCTGGGTGGAAGGAAATTTGTAGCTCCTCTCAGATTCCAGAACTTTCTGTCACTGAAATGTGAGGAAAATGTGTTTTTTTAGCCAAATTTTGAGGTTTGCAAAGGATTCTGAGTAACAGAACCTGGTCAGAGCCCCACATGTCACCCCATCTTGGATTCCCCTAGGTCTCTAGTTTTCAAAAATGCACAGGTTTGGTAGGTTTCCCTAGGTGCCGGCTGAGCTAGAGGCCAAAATCTACAGGTAGGCACTTTGCAAAAAACAGCTCTGTTTTCTTTCAAAAAAGGTGATGTTTCCACGTTGTGTTTTGGGGTGTCTCCTGTGCCTACCCACACAAGTGAGGTATCATTTTTATCGGGAGACTTGGGGGAACGCTGGGTGGAAGGAAATTTGTGGCTCCTCTCAGATTCCAGAACTTTCTGTCACCGAAATGTGAGGAAAATGTGTTTTTTTAGCCAAATTTTGAGGTTTGCAAAGGATTCTGAGTAACAGAACCTGGTCAGAGCCCCACATGTCACCCCATCTTGGATTCCCCTAGGTCTCTAGTTTTAAAAAATGCACAGGTTTGGTAGGTTTCCCTAGGTGCCAGCTGAGCAAGAGGCCAAAATCTACAGGTAGGCACTTTGCAAAAAACAGCTTTGTTTTCTTTCAAAAAATGGGATGTGTCCACGTTGTGTCTTGGGGCGTGTCCTGTCGCGGCCGCTAGGCCTACCCACACAAGTGAGGTATCATTTTTATCGGGAGACTTGGGGGAACGCTGGGTGGAAGGAAATTTGTGGCTCCTCTCAGATTCCAGAACTTTCTGTCACCGAAATGTGAGGAAAACTTGTTTTTTTACCCAAAATTTGAGGTTTGCAAAGGATTCTGGGTAACAGAACCTGGTCAGAACCCCACAAGTCAACCCATCTTGGATTCCCCTAGGTCTCTAGTTTTCAAAAATGCACAGTTTTGGTAGGTTTCCCTAGGTGCCGGCTGAGCTAGAAGCCAAAATCTACAGGTAGGCACTTTGCAAAAAACAGCTCTGTTTTCTTTCAAAAAATGGGATGTGTCCACGTTGTGTTTTGGGGTGACTCCTGTTGCGGCCGCTAGGCCTACCCACACAAGTGAGGTATCATTTTTATTGAGAGACTTGGGGGAACGCTGGGTGGAAGGAAATTTGTGGCTCCTCTCAGATTCCAGAACTTTCTGTCACCGAAATGTGAGGAAAATGTCTTTTTTTTTTTGGCCAAAATTTGAGGTTTGCAAAGGATTCTGGGTAACAGAACCTGGTCAGAGCCCCACAAGTCACCCCATCTTGGATTCCCCTAGTTCTCTAGTTTTAAAAAATGCACAGGTTTGGTAGGTTTCCCTAGGTGCCGGCTGAGCTAGAGGCCAAAATCTACAGGTAGGCACTTTGCAAAAAACAGCTCTGTTTTCTTTAAAAAAAATGGGATGTGTCCACGTTGTGTTTTGGGGCGTTCCCTGTCGCGGCCGCTAGGCCTACCCACACAAGTGAGGTATCATTTTTATCGGGAGACTTGGGGGAACGCTAGGTGGAAGGAAATTTGTGGCTCCTCTCCGATTCCAGAACTTTCTGTCACCGAAATGTGAGGAAAATGTGGTTTTTTTGGGCAAAATTTGAGGTTTGCAAAGGATTCTGGGTAACAGAACCTGGTCAGAGCCCCACAAGTCACCCCATCTTGGATTCCCCTAGGTCTCTAGTTTTCAAAAATGCACAGGTTTGGTAGGTTTCCCTAGGTGCCGGCTGAGCTAGAGGCCAAAATCTACAGGTAGGCACTTTGCAAAAAACAGCTCTGTTTTCTTTTAAAAAATGGGATGTGTCCACGTTGTGTTTTGGGGTGTGTACTGTTGCAGCCGCTAGGCCTACCCACACAAGTGAGGTATCATTTTTATCGGGAGACTTGGGGGAACGCTGGGTGGAAGGAAATTTGTGGCTCCTCTCAGATTCCAGAACTTTCTGTCACCGAAATGTGAGGAAAATGTGTTTTTTTTTTGCCAAAATTTGAGGTTTGCAAAGGATTCTGGGTAACAGAACCTGGTCAGAGCCCCACAAGTCACCCCATCTTGGATTCCCCTAGTTCTCTAGTTTTAAAAAATGCACAGGTTTGGTAGGTTTCCCTAGGTGCTGGCTGAGCTAGAGGCCAAAATCTACAGGTAGGCACTTTGCAAAAAACAGCTCTGTTTTCTTTCAAAAAATGGGATGTGTCCACGTTGTGTTTTGGGGTGTTGCCTGTCGCGGCCGCTAGGCCTACCCACACAAGTGAGGTATCATTTTTATCGGGAGACTTGGGGGAACGCTGGTTGGAAGGAAATTTGTAGCTCCTCTCAGATTCCAGAACTTTCTGTCACTGAAATGTGAGGAAAATGTGTTTTTTTAGCCAAATTTTGAGGTTTGCAAAGGATTCTGAGTAACAGAACCTGGTCAGAGCCCCACATGTCACCCCATCTTGGATTCCCCTAGGTCTCTAGTTTTCAAAAATGCACAGGTTTGGTAGGTTTCCCTAGGTGCCGGCTGAGCTAGAGGCCAAAATCTACAGGTAGGCACTTTGCAAAAAACAGCTCTGTTTTCTTTCAAAAAAGGTGATGTTTCCACGTTGTGTTTTGGGGTGTCTCCTGTGCCTACCCACACAAGTGAGGTATCATTTTTATCGGGAGACTTGGGGGAACGCTGGGTGGAAGGAAATTTGTGGCTCCTCTCAGATTCCAGAACTTTCTGTCACCGAAATGTGAGGAAAATGTGTTTTTTTAGCCAAATTTTGAGGTTTGCAAAGGATTCTGAGTAACAGAACCTGGTCAGAGCCCCACATGTCACCCCATCTTGGATTCCCCTAGGTCTCTAGTTTTAAAAAATGCACAGGTTTGGTAGGTTTCCCTAGGTGCCAGCTGAGCAAGAGGCCAAAATCTACAGGTAGGCACTTTGCAAAAAACAGCTTTGTTTTCTTTCAAAAAATGGGATGTGTCCACGTTGTGTCTTGGGGCGTGTCCTGTCGCGGCCGCTAGGCCTACCCACACAAGTGAGGTATCATTTTTATCGGGAGACTTGGGGGAACGCTGGGTGGAAGGAAATTTGTGGCTCCTCTCAGATTCCAGAACTTTCTGTCACCGAAATGTGAGGAAAACTTGTTTTTTTACCCAAAATTTGAGGTTTGCAAAGGATTCTGGGTAACAGAACCTGGTCAGAACCCCACAAGTCAACCCATCTTGGATTCCCCTAGGTCTCTAGTTTTCAAAAATGCACAGTTTTGGTAGGTTTCCCTAGGTGCCGGCTGAGCTAGAGGCCAAAATCTACAGGTAGGCACTTTGCAAAAAACAGCTCTGTTTTCTTTCAAAAAATGGGATGTGTCCACGTTGTGTTTTGGGGTGACTCCTGTTGCGGCCGCTAGGCCTACCCACACAAGTGAGGTATCATTTTTATTGAGAGACTTGGGGGAACGCTGGGTGGAAGGAAATTTGTGGCTCCTCTCAGATTCCAGAACTTTCTGTCACCGAAATGTGAGGAAAATGTCTTTTTTTTTTTGGCCAAAATTTGAGGTTTGCAAAGGATTCTGGGTAACAGAACCTGGTCAGAGCCCCACAAGTCACCCCATCTTGGATTCCCCTAGTTCTCTAGTTTTAAAAAATGCACAGGTTTGGTAGGTTTCCCTAGGTGCCGGCTGAGCTAGAGGCCAAAATCTACAGGTAGGCACTTTGCAAAAAACAGCTCTGTTTTCTTTAAAAAAAATGGGATGTGTCCACGTTGTGTTTTGGGGCGTTCCCTGTCGCGGCCGCTAGGCCTACCCACACAAGTGAGGTATCATTTTTATCGGGAGACTTGGGGGAACGCTAGGTGGAAGGAAATTTGTGGCTCCTCTCCGATTCCAGAACTTTCTGTCACCGAAATGTGAGGAAAATGTGTTTTTTTTGGGCAAAATTTGAGGTTTGCAAAGGATTCTGGGTAACAGAACCTGGTCAGAGCCCCACAAGTCACCCCATCTTGGATTCCCCTAGGTCTCTAGTTTTCAAAAATGCACAGGTTTGGTAGGTTTCCCTAGGTGCCGGCTGAGCTAGAGGCCAAAATCTACAGGTAGGCACTTTGCAAAAAACAGCTCTGTTTTCTTTTAAAAAATGGGATGTGTCCACGTTGTGTTTTGGGGTGTGTACTGTTGCAGCCGCTAGGCCTACCCACACAAGTGAGGTATCATTTTTATCGGGAGACTTGGGGGAACGCTGGGTGGAAGGAAATTTGTGGATCCTCTCAGATTCCAGAACTTTCTGTCACCGAAATGTGAGGAAAATGTGTTTTTTTTTTGCCAAAATTTGAGGTTTGCAAAGGATTCTGGGTAACAGAACCTGGTCAGAGCCCCACAAGTCACCCCATCTTGGATTCCCCTAGTTCTCTAGTTTTAAAAAATGCACAGGTTTGGTAGGTTTCCCTAGGTGCTGGCTGAGCTAGAGGCCAAAATCTACAGGTAGGCACTTTGCAAAAAACAGCTCTGTTTTCTTTCAAAAAATGGGATGTGTCCACGTTGTGTTCTGGGGTGTTGTCTGTCGCGGCCGCTAGGCCTACCCACACAAGTGAGGTATCATTTTTATCGGGAGACTTGGGGGAACGCTGGGTGGAAGGAAATTTGTGGCTCCTCTCAGATTCCAGAACTTTCTGTCACCGAAATGTGAGGAAAATGTGTTTTTTTAGCCAAATTTTGAGGTTTGCAAAGGATTCTGAGTAACAGAACCTGGTCAGAGCCCCACATGTCACCCCATCTGGATTCCCCTAGGTCTCTAGTTTTCAAAAATGCACAGGTTTGGTAGGTTTCCCTAGGTGCCAGCTGAGCAAGAGGCCAAAATCTACAGGTAGGCACTTTGCAAAAAACAGCTCTGTTTTCTTTAAAAAAATGGGATGTGTCCACGTTGTGTCTTGGGGCGTCTCCTGTCGCGGCCGCTAGGCCTACCCACACAAGTGAGGTATCATTTTTATCGGGAGACTTGGGGGAACGCTGGGTGGAAGGAAATTTGTGGCTCCTCTCAGATTCCAGAACTTTCTGTCACCGAAATGTGAGGAAAATGTGTTTTTTTAGCCAAATTTTGAGGTTTGCAAAGGATTCTGAGTAACAGAACCTGGTCAGAGCCCCACATGTCACCCCATCTTGGATTCCCCTAGGTCTCTAGTTTTCAAAAATGCACAGGTTTGGTAGGTTTCCCTAGGTGCCAGCTGAGCAAGAGGCCAAAATCTACAGGTAGGCACTTTGCAAAAAACAGCTCTGTTTTCTTTAAAAAAATGGGATGTGTCCACGTTGTGACTTGGGGCGTCTCCTGTTGCGGCCGCTAGGCCTACCCACACAAGTGAGGTATCATTTTTATCGAGAGACTTGGGGGAACGCTGGGTGGAAGGAAATTTGTGGCTCCTCTCAGATTCCAGAACTTTCTGTCACCGAAATGTGAGGAAAATGTCTTTTTTTTTTTTGCCAAAATTTGAGGTTTGCAAAGGATTCTGGATAACAGAACCTGGTCAGAGCCCCACAAGTCACCCCATCTTGGATTCCCCTAGTTCTCTAGTTTTAAAAAATGCACAGGTTTGGTAGGTTTCCCTAGGTGCCGGCTTAGCTAGAGGCCAAAATCTACAGGTAGGCACTTTGCAAAAAACAGCTCTGTTTTCTTTCAAAAAATGGGATGTGTCCATGTTGTGTTTTGGGGTGTGTACTGTTGCAGCCGCTAGGCCTACCCACACAAGTGAGGTATCATTTTTATCGGGAGACTTGGGGGAACGCTGAGTGGAAGGAAATTTGTGGCTCCTCTCAGATTCCAGAACTTTCTGTCACCGAAATGTGAGGAAAATGTGTTTTTTTTTGCCAAAATTTGAGGTTTGCAAAGGATTCTGGGTAACAGAACCTGGTCAGAGCCCCACAAGTCACCACATCTTGGATTCCCCTAGTTCTCTAGTTTTAAAAAATGCACAGGTTTGGTAGGTTTCCCTAGGTGCCGGCTGAGCTAGAGGCCAAAATCTACAGGTAGGCACTTTGCAAAAAACAGCTCTGTTTTCTTTAAAAAAATGGGATGTGTCCACGTTGTGTTTTGGGGCGTTGCCTGTCGCGGCCGCTAGGCCTACCCACACAAGTGAGGTATCATTTTTATCGGGAGACTTGGGGGAACGCTGGGTGGAAGGAAATTTGTGGCTCCTCTCAGATTCCAGAACTTTCTGTCACCGAAATGTGAGGAAAATGTGTTTTTTTAGCCAAATTGTGAGGTTTGCAAAGGATTCTGAGTAACAGAACCTGGTCAGAGCCCCACATGTCACCCCATCTTGGATACCCTAGGTCTCTAGTTTTCAAAAATGCACAGGTTTGGTAGGTTTTCCTAGGTGCCGGCTGAGCTAGAGGCCAAAATCTACAGGTAGGCACTTTGCAAAAAACAGCTCTGTTTTCTTTAACAAAAATGGGATGTGTCCACGTTGTGTTTTGGGGCGTCGCCTGTCGCGGCCGCTAGGCCTACCCACACAAGTGAGGTATCATATTTATCGGGAGACTTGGGGGAACGCTAGGTGGAAGGAAATTTGTGGCTCCTCTCAGATTCCAGAACTTTCTGTCACCGATATGTGAGGAAAATGTGTTTTTTTGGGGCAAAATTTGAGGTTTGCAAAGGATTCTGGGTAACAGAACCTGGTCAGAGCCCCACAAGTCACCCCATCTTGGATTCCCCTAGGTCTCTAGTTTTCAAAAATGCACAGGTTTGGTAGGTTTCCCTAGGTGCCGTCTGAGCTAGAAGCCAAAATCTACAGGTAGGCACTTTGCAAAAAACAGCTCTGTTTTCTTTAAAAAAATGGGATGTGTCCACGTTGTGTTTTGGGGTGTGTATTGTTGCGGCCTCTAGGCCTACCCACACAAGTGAGGTATCATTTTTATCGGGAGACTTGGGGGAACGCTGGGTGGAAGGAAATTTGTGGCTCCTCTCAGATTTCAGAACTTTCTGTCACCGAAATGTGAGGAAAATGTGTTTTTTTTGCCAAAATTTGAGGTTTGCAAAGGATTCTGGGTAACAGAACCTGGTCAGAACCCCATAAGTCACCCCATCTTGGATTCCCCTAGGTCTCTAGTTTTAAAAAATGCACAGGTTTGGTAGGTTTCCCTAGGTGCCGGCTGAGCTAGAGGCCAAAATCTACAGGTAGGCACTTTGCAAAAAACAGCTCTGTTTTCTTTCAAAAAATGGGATGTGTCCACGTTGTGTTTTGGGGTGTCTCCTGTGCCTACCCACACAAGTGAGGTATCATTTTTATCGGGAGACTTGGGGGAACGCTGGGTGGAAGGAAATTTGTGGCTCCTCTCAGATTCCAGAACTTTCTGTCACCGAAATGTGAGGAAAATGTGTTTTTTTAGCCAAAATTTGAGGTTTGCAAAGGATTCTGGGTAACAGAACCTGGTCCGAGCCCCACAAGTCAACCCATCTTGGATTCCCCTAGGTCTCTAGTTTTCAAAAAGGCACAGGTTTGGTAGGTTTCGCTAGGTGCCGGCTGAGCTAGAGGCCAAAATCTACAGGTAGGCACTTTGCAAAAAACAGCTCTGTTTTCTTTCAAAAAATGGGATGTGTCCACGTTGTGTTTTGGGGTGTCTTCTGTGCCTACCCACACAAGTGAGGTATCATTTTTATCGGGAGACTTGGGGGAACGCTGGGTGGAAGGAAATTTGTGGCTCCTCTCAGATTCCAGAACTTTCTGTCACCGAAATGTGAGGAAAATGTGTTTTTTTTTGCCAAAATTTGAGGTTTGCAAAGGATTCTGGGTAACAGAACCTGGTCAGAGCCCCACAAGTCACCCCATCTTGGATTCCCCTAGGTCTCTAGTTTTAAAAAATGCACAGGTTTGGTAGGTTTCCCTAGGTGCCGGCTGAGATAGAGGCCAAAATCTACAGGTATGCACTTTGCAAAAAACAGCTCTGTTTTCTTTCAAAAAATGGGATGTGTCCACGTTGTGTTTTGTGGTGTCTCCTGTCGCGGCCGCTAGGCCTACCCACACAAGTGAGGTATAATTTTAATCGAGAGACTTGGGGGAATGCTGGGTGGAAGGAAATTTGTAGCTCCTCTCAGATTCCAGAACTTTATGTCACCGAAATGTGAGGAAAATGTGTTTTTTTTTGCCAAAATTTGAGGTTTGCAAAGGATTCTGGGTAACAGAACCTGGTCAGAGCCCCATAAGTCACCCCATCTTGGATTCCCCTAGGTCTCTAGTTTTCAAAAATGCACAGGTTTGGTAGGTTTACCTAGGTGCCGGCTGAGCTAGAGGCCAAAATCTACAGGTAGGCACTTTGCAAAAAACAGCTCTGTTTTCTTTCAAAAAATGGGATGTGTCCACGTTGTGTTTTGGGGTGTCTCCTGTGCCTACCCACACAAGTGAGGTATCATTTTTATCGGGAGACTTGGGGGAACGCTGGGTGGAAGGAAATTTGTGGCTCCTCTCAGATTCCAGAACTTTCTGTCACCGAAATGTGAGGAAAATGTGTTTTTTTAGCCAAAATTTGAGGTTTGCAAAGGATTCTGGGTAACAGAACCTGGTCAGAGCCCCACAAGTCAACCCATCTTGGATTCCCCTAGGTCTCTAGTTTTCAAAAATGCACAGTTTTGGTAGGTTTCCCTAGGTGCCGGCTGAGCTAGAGGCCAAAATCTACAGGTAGGCACTTTGCAAAAAACAGCTCTGTTTTCTTTCAAAAAATGGGATGTGTCCACGTTGTGTTTTGGGGTGTCTCCTGTGCCTACCCACACAAGTGAGGTATCATTTTTATCGGGAGACTTGGGGGAACGCTGGGTGGAAGGAAATTTGTGGCTCCTCTCAGATTCCAGAACTTTCTGTCACCGAAATGTGAGGAAAATGTGTTTTTTTAGCCAAAATTTGAGGTTTGCAAAGGATTCTGGGTAACAGAACCTGGTCAGAGCCCCACAAGTCAACCCATCTTGGATTCCCCTAGGTCTCTAGTTTTCAAAAAGGCACAGGTTTGGTAGGTTTCGCTAGGTGCCGGCTGAGCTAGAGGCCAAAATCTACAGGTAGGCACTTTGCAAAAAACAGCTCTGTATTCTTTCAAAACATGGGATGTGTCCACGTTGTGTTTTGGGGTGTCTTCTGTGCCTACCCACACAAGTGAGGTATCATTTTTATCGGGAGACTTGGGGGAACGCTGGGTGGAAGGAAATTTGTGGCTCCTCTCAGATTCCAGAACTTTCTGTCACCGAAATGTGAGGAAAATGTGTTTTTTTTTGGCAAAATTTGAGGTTTGCAAAGGATTCTGGGTAACAGAACCTGGTCAGAACCCCACAAGTCAACCCATCTTGGATTCCCCTAGGTCTCTAGTTTTCAAAAATGCACAGTTTTGGTAGGTTTCCCTAGGTGCCGGCTGAGCTAGAGGCCAAAATCTACAGGTAGGCACTTTGCAAAAAACAGCTCTGTTTTCTTTAAAAAAAATGGGATGTGTCCACGTTGTGTTTTGGGGCGTTCCCTGTCGCGGCCGCTAGGCCTACCCACACAAGTGAGGTATCATTTTTATCGGGAGACTTGGGGGAACGCTAGGTGGAAGGAAGTTTGTGGCTCCTCTCCGATTCCAGAACTTTCTGTCACCGAAATGTGAGGAAAATGTGTTTTTTTTTGGCAAAATTTGAGGTTTGCAAAGGATTCTGGGTAACAGAACCTGGTCAGAGCCCCACAAGTCACCCCATCTTGGATTCCCCTAGGTCTCTAGTTTTCAAAAATGCACAGGTTTGGTAGGTTTCCCTAGGTGCCGGCTGAGCTAGAGGCCAAAATCTACAGGTAGGCACATTGCAAAAAACAGCTCTGTTTTCTTTAAAAAAAATGGGATGTGTCCACGTTGTGTTTTGGGGCGTTCCCTGTCGCGGCCGCTAGGCCTACCCACACAAGTGAGGTATCATTTTTATCGGGAGACTTGGGGGAACGCTAGGTGGAAGGAAATTTGTGGCTCCTCTCCGATTCCAGAACTTTCTGTCACCGAAATGTGAGGAAAATGTGTTTTTTTTCGGCAAAATTTGAGGTTTGCAAAGGATTCTGGGTAACAGAACCTGGTCAGAGCCCCACAAGTCACCCCATCTTGGATTCCCCTAGGTCTCTAGTTTTCAAAAATGCACAGGTTTGGTAGGTTTCGCTAGGTGCCGGCTGAGCTAGAGGCCAAAATCTACAGGTAGGCACATTGCAAAAAACAGCTCTGTTTTCTTTCAAAAAATGGGATGTGTCCACGTTGTGTTTTGGGGTGTGTATTGTTGCGGCCGCTAGGCCTACCCACACAAGTGAGGTATCATTTTTATCGGGAGACTTGGGGGAACGCTGGGTGGAAGGAAATTTGTGGCTCCTCTCAGATTTCAGAACTTTCTGTCACCGAAATGTGAGGAAAATGTGTTTTTTTTTGCCAAAATTTGAGGTTTGCAAAGGATTCTGGGTAACAGAACCTGGTCAGAGCCCCATAAGTCACCCCATCTTGGATTCCCCTAGGTCTCTAGTTTTCAAAAATGCACAGGTTTGGTAGGTTTACCTAGGTGCCGGCTGAGCTAGAGGCCAAAATCTACAGGTAGGCACTTTGCAAAAAACAGCTCTGTTTTCTTTCAAAAAATGGGATGTGTCCACGTTGTGTTTTGGGGTGTCTCCTGTGCCTACCCACACAAGTGAGGTATCATTTTTATCGGGAGACTTGGGGGAACGCTGGGTGGAAGGAAATTTGTGGCTCCTCTCAGATTCCAGAACTTTCTGTCACCGAAATGTGAGGAAAATGTGTTTTTTTAGCCAAAATTTGAGGTTTGCAAAGGATTCTGGGTAACAGAACCTGGTCAGAGCCCCACAAGTCAACCCATCTTGGATTCCCCTAGGTCTCTAGTTTTCAAAAATGCACAGTTTTGGTAGGTTTCCCTAGGTGCCGGCTGAGCTAGAGGCCAAAATCTACAGGTAGGCACTTTGCAAAAAACAGCTCTGTTTTCTTTCAAAAAATGGGATGTGTCCACGTTGTGTTTTGGGGTGTCTCCTGTGCCTACCCACACAAGTGAGGTATCATTTTTATCGGGAGACTTGGGGGAACGCTGGGTGGAAGGAAATTTGTGGCTCCTCTCAGATTCCAGAACTTTCTGTCACCGAAATGTGAGGAAAATGTGTTTTTTTAGCCAAAATTTGAGGTTTGCAAAGGATTCTGGGTAACAGAACCTGGTCAGAGCCCCACAAGTCACCCCATCTTGGATTCCCCTAGGTCTCTAGTTTTCAAAAATGCACAGGTTTGGTAGGTTTCCCTAGGTGCCGGCTGAGCTAGAGGCCAAAATCTACAGGTAGGCACTTTGCAAAAAACAGCTCTGTTTTCTTTAAAAAAATGGGATGTGTCCACGTTGTGTTTTGGGGTGTCTCCTGTCGCGGCCGCTAGGCCTACCCACACAAGTGAGGTATAATTTTAATCGAGAGACTTGGGGGAACGCTGGGTGGAAGGAAATTTGTAGCTCCTCTCAGATTCCAGAACTTTCTGTCACCGAAATGTGAGGAAAATTTGTTTTTTTAGCCAAATTGTGATGTTTGCAAAGGATTCTGGGTAACAGAACCTGGTCAGAGCCCCACAAGTCAACCCATCTTGGATTCCCCTAGGTCTCTAGTTTTCAAAAATGCACAGTTTTGGTAGGTTTCCCTAGGTGCCGGCTGAGCTAGAGGCCAAAATCTACAGGTAGGCACTTTGCAAAAAACAGCTCAGTTTTCTTTCAAAAAAGGTGATGTTTCCACGTTGTGTTTTGGGGTGTCTCCTGTGCCTACCCACACAAGTGAGGTATCATTTTTATCGGGAGACTTGGGGGAACGCTGGGTGGAAGGAAATTTGTGGCTCCTCTCAGATTCCAGAACTTTCTGTCACCGAAATGTGAGGAAAATTTGTTTTTTTAGCCAAATTTTGAGGTTTGCAAAGGATTCTGAGTAACAGAACCTGGTCAGAGCCCCACATGTCACCCCATCTTGGATTCCCCTAGGTCTCTAGTTTTAAAAAATGCACAGGTTTGGTAGGTTTCCCTAGGTGCCAGCTGAGCAAGAGGCCAAAATCTACAGGTAGGCACTTTGCAAAAAACAGCTCTGTTTTCTTTAAAAAAATGGGATGTGTCTACGTTGTGTCTTGGGGCGTCTCCTGTCGCGGCCGCTAGGCCTACCCACACAAGTGAGGTATCTTTTTTATCGGGAGACTTGGGGGAACGCTGGGTGGAAGGAAATTTGTGGCTCCTCTCAGATTCCAGAACTTTCTGTCACCGAAATGTGAGGAAAATGTGTTTTTTTAGCCAAAATTTGAGGTTTGCAAAGGATTCTGGGTAACAGAACCTGGTCAGAACCCCACAAGTCAACCCATCTTGGATTCCCCTAGGTCTCTAGTTTTAAAAAATGCACAGGTTTGGTAGGTTTCCCTAGGTGCCGGCTGAGCTAGAGGCCAAAATATACAGGTAGGCACTTTGCAAAAAACAGCTCTGTTTTCTTTCAAAAAATGGGATGTGTCCACGTTGTGTTTTGGGGCGTTTCCTGTCGCGGCCGCTAGGCCTACCCACACAAGTGAGGTATCATTTTTATCGGGAGACTTGGGGGAACGCTAGGTGGAAGGAAATTTGTGGCTCCTCTCAGATTCCAGAACTTTCTGTCACCGAAATGTGAGGAAAATGTGTTTTTTTGGGGCAAAATTTGAGGTTTGCAAAGGATTCTGGGTAACAGAACCTGGTCAGAGCCCCACAAGTCACCCCATCTTGGATTCCCCTAGGTCTCTAGTTTTCAAAAATGCACAGGTTTGGTAGGTTTCCCTAGGTGCCGGCTGAGCTAGAGGCCAAAATCTACAGGTAGGCACTTTGCAAAAAACAGCTCTGTTTTCTTTCAAAAAATGGGATGTGTCCACGTTGTGTTTTGGGGTGTGTACTGTTGCAGCCGCTAGGCCTACCCACACAAGTGAGGTATCATTTTTATCGGGAGACTTGGGGGAACGCTGGGTGGAAGGAAATTTGTGGCTCCTCTCAGATTCCAGAACTTTCTGTCACCGAAATGTGAGGAAAATTTGTTTTTTTTTTGCCAAAATTTGAGGTTTGCAAAGGATTCTGGGTAACAGAACCTGGTCAGATCCCCACAAGTCACCCCATCTTGGATTCCCCTAGTTCTCTAGTTTTAAAAAATGCACAGGTTTGGTAGGTTTCCCTAGGTGCCGGCTGAGCTAGAGGCCAAAATCTACAGGTAGGCACTTTGCAAAAAACAGCTCTGTTTTCTTTCAAAAAATGGGATGTGTCCACGTTGTGTTTTGGGGCACTTCCTGTCGCGGCCGCTAGGCCTACCCACACAAGTGAGGTATCATTTTTATCGGGAGACTTGGAGGAACGCTGGGTGGAAGGAAATTTGTGGCTCCTCTCAGATTCCAGAACTTTCTGTCACCGAAATGTGAGGAAAATGTGTTTTTTTAGCCAAATTTTGAGGTTTGCAAAGGATTCTGAGTAACAGAACCTGGTCAGAGCCCCACATGTCACCCCATCTTGGATTCCCCTAGGTCTCTAGTTTTAAAAAATGCACAGGTTTGGTAGGTTTCCCTAGGTGCCAGCTGAGCAAGAGGCCAAAATCTACAGGTAGGCACTTTGCAAAAAACAGCTCTGTTTTCTTTAAAAAAATGGGATGTGTCTACGTTGTGTCTTGGGGCGTCTCCTGTCGCGGCCGCTAGGCCTACCCACACAAGTGAGGTATCTTTTTTATCGGGAGACTTGGGGGAACGCTGGGTGGAAGGAAATTTGTGGCTCCTCTCAGATTCCAGAACTTTCTGTCACCGAAATGTGAGGAAAATGTGTTTTTTTAGCCAAAATTTGAGGTTTGCAAAGGATTCTGGGTAACAGAACCTGGTCAGAACCCCACAAGTCAACCCATCTTGGATTCCCCTAGGTCTCTAGTTTTAAAAAATGCACAGGTTTGGTAGGTTTCCCTAGGTGCCGGCTGAGCTAGAGGCCAAAATATACAGGTAGGCACTTTGCAAAAAACAGCTCTGTTTTCTTTCAAAAAATGGGATGTGTCCACGTTGTGTTTTGGGGCGTTTCCTGTCGCGGCCGCTAGGCCTACCCACACAAGTGAGGTATCATTTTTATCGGGAGACTTGGGGGAACGCTAGGTGGAAGGAAATTTGTGGCTCCTCTCAGATTCCAGAACTTTCTGTCACCGAAATGTGAGGAAAATGTGTTTTTTTGGGGCAAAATTTGAGGTTTGCAAAGGATTCTGGGTAACAGAACCTGGTCAGAGCCCCACAAGTCACCCCATCTTGGATTCCCCTAGGTCTCTAGTTTTCAAAAATGCACAGGTTTGGTAGGTTTCCCTAGGTGCCGGCTGAGCTAGAGGCCAAAATCTACAGGTAGGCACTTTGCAAAAAACAGCTCTGTTTTCTTTCAAAAAATGGGATGTGTCCACGTTGTGTTTTGGGGTGTGTACTGTTGCAGCCGCTAGGCCTACCCACACAAGTGAGGTATCATTTTTATCGGGAGACTTGGGGGAACGCTGGGTGGAAGGAAATTTGTGGCTCCTCTCAGATTCCAGAACTTTCTGTCACCGAAATGTGAGGAAAATTTGTTTTTTTTTGGCCAAAATTTGAGGTTTGCAAAGGATTCTCGGTAACAGAACCTGGTCAGAGCCCGACAAGTCACCCCATCTTGGATTCCACTAGTTCTCTAGTTTTAAAAAATGCACAGGTTTGGTAGGTTTCCCTAGGTGCCGGCTGAGCTAGAGGCCAAAATCTACAGGTAGGCACTTTGCAAAAAACAGCTCTGTTTTCTTTCAAAAAATGGGATGTGTCCACGTTGTGTCCTGGGGCGTCTCCTGTCGCGGCCGCTAGGCCTACCCACACAAGTGAGGTATCATTTTTATCGGGAGACTTGGGGGAACGCTGGGTGGAAGGAAATTTGTGGCTCCTCTCAGATTCCAGAACTTTCTGTCACCGAAATGTGAGGAAAATGTGTTTTTTTAGCCAAATTTTGAGGTTTGCAAAGGATTCTGAGTAACAGAACCTGGTCAGAGCCCCACATGTCACCCCATCTTGGATTCCCCTAGGTCTCTAGTTTTCAAAAATGCACAGGTTTGGTAGGTTTCCCTAGGTGCCAGCTGAGCAAGAGGCCAAAATCTACAGGTAGGCACTTTGCAAAAAACAGCTCTGTTTTCTTTCAAAAAATGGGATGTGTCTACGTTGTGTCTTGGGGCGAGTCCTGTCGCGGCCGCTAGGCCTACCCACACAAGTGAGGTATCTTTGTTATCGGGAGACTTGGGGGAACGCTGGGTGGAAGGAAATTTGTGGCTCCTCTCAGATTCCAGAACTTTCTGTCACCGAAATGTGAGGAAAATGTGTTTTTTTAGCCAAAATTTGAGGTTTGCAAAGGATTCTGGGTAACAGAACCTGGTCAGAACCCCACAAGTCAACCCATCTTGGATTCCCCTAGGTCTCTAGTTTTAAAAAATGCACAGGTTTGGTAGGTTTCCCTAGGTGCCGGCTGAGCTAGAGGCCAAAATATAAAGGTAGGCACTTTGCAAAAAACAGCTCTGTTTTCTTTAAAAAAATGGGATGTGTCCACGTTGTGTTTTAGGGCTCTTCCTGTCGCGGCCGCTAGGCCTACCCACACAAGTGAGGTATCATTTTTATCGGGAGACTTGGGGGAACGCTAGGTGGAAGGAAATTTGTGGCTCCTCTCAGATTCCAGAACTTTCTGTCACCGAAATGTGAGGAAAATGTGTTTTTTTTGGGCAAAATTTGAGGTTTGCAAAGGATTCTGGGTAACATAACCTGGTCAGAGCCCCACAAGTCACCCCATCTTGGATTCCCCTAGGTCTCTAGTTTTCAAAAATGCACAGGTTTGGTAGGTTTCCCTAGGTGCCGGCTGAGCTAGAGGCCAAAATCTACAGGTAGGCACTTTGCAAAAAACAGCTCTGTTTTCTTTCAAAAAATGGGATGTGTCCACGTTGTGTTTTGGGGTGTGTACTGTTGCGGCCGCTAGGCCTACCCACACAAGTGAGGTATCATTTTTATCGGGAGACTTGGGGGAACGCTGGGTGGAAGGAAATTTGTGGCTCCTCTCAGATTCCAGAACTTTCTGTCACCGAAATGTGAGGAAAATGTGTTTTTTAGCCAAAATTTGAGGTTTGCAAAGGATTCTGGGTAACAGAACCTGGTCAGAACCCCACAAGTCAACCCATCTTGGATTCCCCTAGGTCTCTAGTTTTCAAAAATGCACAGTTTTGGTAGGTTTCCCTAGGTGCCCGCTGAGCTAGAGGCCAAAATCTACAGGTAGGCACTTTGCAAAAAACAGCTCTGTTTTCTTTCAAAAAATGGGATGTGTCCACGTTGTGTTTTGGGGTGTTTCCTGTCGCGGCCGCTAGGCCTACCCACACAAGTGAGGCATCATTTTTATAGGGAGACTTGGGGGAACGCTAGGTGGAAGGAAATTTGTGGCTCCTCTCAGATTCCAGAACTTTCTGTCACTGAAATGTGAGGAAAATGTGTTTTTTTGGGGCAAAATTTGAGGTTTGCAAAGGATTCTGGGTAACAGAACCTGGTCAGAGCCCCACAAGTCACCCATCTTGGATTCCCCTAGGTCTCTAGTTTTCAAAAATGCACAGGTTTGGTAGGTTTCCCTAGGTGCCGGCTGAGCTAGAGGCCAAAATCTACAGGTAGGCACTTTGCAAAAAACAGCTCTGTTTTCTTTCAAAAAATGGGATGTGTCCACGTTGTGTTTTGGGGTGTGTACTGTTGCGGCCGCTAGGCCTACCCACACAAGTGAGGTATCATTTTTATCGGGAGACTTGGGGGAACGCTGGGTGGAAGGAAATTTGTGGCTCCTCTCAGATTCCAGAACTTTCTGTCACCGAAATGTGAGGAAAATGTGGTTTTTTTGCCAAAATTTGAGGTTTGCAAAGGATTCTGGGTAACAGAACCTGGTCAGAGCCCCATAAGTCACCCCATCTTGGATTCCCCTAGGTCTCTAGTTTTCAAAAATGCACAGGTTTGGTAGGTTTCCCTAGGTGCCGGCTGAGCTAGAGGCCAAAATCTACAGGTAGGCACTTTGCAAAAAACAGCTCTGTTTTCTTTCAAAAAATGGGATGTGTCCACGTTGTGTTTTGGGGTGTGTCCTGTTGCGGCCGCTAGGCCTACCCACACAAGTGAGGTATCATTTTTATCGGGAGACTTGGGGGAACGCTGGGTGGAAGGAAATTTGTGGTTCCTCTCAGATTCCAGAACTTTCTATCACCGAAATGTAAGGAAAATGTGTTTGTTTTGGCCAAAATGTGAGGTTTGCAAAGGATTCTGGGTAACAGAACCTGGTCAGAGCCCCACAAGTCACCCCATCTTGGATTCCCCTAGGTCTCTAGTTTTCATAAATGCACAGGTTTGGTAGGTTTCCCTAGGTGCTGGCTGAGCTAGAGGCCAAAATCTACAGGTAGGCACTTTGCAAAAAACAGCTCTGTTTTCTTTCAAAAAATGGGATGAGTCCACGTTGTGTTTTGGGGTGTGTGCTGTTGCGGCCGCTAGGCCTACCCACACAAGTGAGGTATCATTTTTATCGGGAGACTTGGCGGAACGCTGGGTGGAAGGAAATTCGTGGCTCCTCTCAGATTCGAGAACTTTCTGTCACCGAAATGTGAGGAAAATGTGTTTTTTTAGCCAAATTTTGAGGTTTGCAAAGGATTCTGGGTAACAGAACCTGGTCAGAGCCCCACAAGTCACCCCATCTTGGATTCCCCTAGATCTCTAGTTTTCAAAAATGCACAGGTTTGGTAGGTTTCCCTAGGTGCCGGCTGAGCTAGAGGCCAAAATCTACAGGTAGGCACTTTGCAAAAAACAGCTCTGTTTTCTTTCAAAAAATGGGATGTGTCCACGTTGTGTTTTGGGGTGTCTCCTGTGCCTACCCACACAAGTGAGGTATCATTTTTATCGGGAGACTTGGGGGAACGCTGGGTGGAAGGAAATTTGTGGCTCCTCTCAGATTCCAGAACTTTCTGTCACCGAAATGTGAGGAAAATGTGTTTTTTTAGCCACAATTTGAGGTTTGCCAAGGATTCTGGGTAACAGAACCTGGTCAGAGCCCCACAAGTCAACCCATCTTGGATTCCCCTACGTCTCTAGTTTTCAAAAATGCACAGTTTTGGTAGGTTTCCCTAGGTGCCGGCTGAGCTAGAGGCCAAAATCTACAGGTAGGCACTTTGCAAAAAACAGCTCTGTTTTCTTTCAAAAAATGGGATGTGTCCACGTTGTGTTTTGGGGTGTCTTCTGTCACGGCCGCTAGGCCTACCCACACAAGTGAGGTATCATTTTTATCGGGAGACTTGGGGGAACGCTGCGTGGAAGGAAATTTATGGCTCCTCTCAGATTCCAGAACTTTCTGTCACCGAAATGTGAGGAAAATGTGTTTTTTTAGCCAAATTTTGAGGTTTGCAAAGGATTCTGGGTAACAGAACCTGGTCAGAGCCCCACAAGTCACCCCATCTTGGATTCCCCTAGGTCTCTAGTTTTCAAAAATGCACAGGTTTGGTAGGTTTCCCAAAGTGCCGGCTGAGCTAGAGGCCAAAATCTACAGGTAGGCACTTTGCAAAAAACAGCTCTGTTTTCTTTCAAAAAATGGGATGTGTCCACGTTGTGTTTTGGGGTGTCTCCTGTGCCTACCCACACAAGTGAGGTATCATTTTTATCGGGAGACTTGCGGGAACGCTGGGTGGAAGGAAATTTGTGGCTCCTCTCAGATTCCAGAACTTTCTGTCACCGAAATGTGAGGAAAATGTCTTTTTTTTTTGCCAAAATTTGAGGTTTGCAAAGGATTCTGGGTAACAGAACCTGGTCAGAGCCCCACAAGTCACCCCATCTTGGATTCCCCTAGTTCTCTAGTTTTAAAAAATGCACAGGTTTGGTAGGTTTCCCTAGGTGCCGGCTGAGCTAGAGGCCAAAATCTACAGGTAGGCACTTTGCAAAAAACAGCTCTGTTTTCTTTAAAAAAAAATGGGATGTGTCCACGTTGTGTTTTGGGGTGTCTCCTGTCGCGGCCGCTAGGCCTACCCACACAAGTGAGGTATAATTTTTATCGGGAGACTTGGGGGAACGCTAGGTGGAAGGAAATTTGTGGCTCCTCTCAGATTCCAGAACTTTCTGTCACCGAAATGTGAGGAAAATGTGTTTTTTTGGGGCAAAATTTGAGGTTTGCAAAGCATTCTGGGTAACAGAACCTGGTCAGAGCCCCACAAGTCACCCCATCTTGGATTCCCCTAGGTCTCTAGTTTTAAAAAATGCACAGGTTTGGTAGGTTTCCCTAGGTGCCGGCTGAGCTAGAGGCCAAAATCTACAGGTAGGCACTTTGCAAAAAACAGCTCTGTTTTCTTTAAAAAAAATGGGATGTGTCCACGTTGTGTTTTGGGGCGTCTCCTGTCGCGGCCGCTAGGCCTACCCACACAAGTGAGGTATCATTTTTATCGGGAGACTTGGGGGAACGCTAGGTGGAAGGAAATTTGTGGGTCCTCTCAGATTCCAGAACTTTCTGTCACCGAAATGTGAGGAAAATGTGTTTTTTTTCGGCAAAATTTGAGGTTTGCAAAGGATTCTGGGTAACAGAACCTGGTCAGAGCCCCACAAGTCACCCCATCTTGGATTCCCCTAGGTCTCTAGTTTTCAAAAATGCACAGGTTTGGTAGGTTTCCCTAGGTGCCGGCTGAGCTAGAGGCCAAAATCTACAGGTAGGCACTTTGCAAAAAACAGCTCTGTTTTCTTTCAAAAAATGGGATGTGTCCACGTTGTGTTTTGGGGTGTGTATTGTTGCGGCCGCTAGGCCTACCCACACAAGTGAGGTATCATTTTTATCGGGAGACTTGGGGGAACGCTGGGTGGAAGGAAATTTGTGGCTCCTCTCAGATTTCAGAACTTTCTGTCACCGAAATGTGAGGAAAATGTGTTTTTTTTTGCCAAAATTTGAGGTTTGCAAAGGATTCTGGGTAACAGAACCTGGTCAGAGCCCCATAAGTCACCCCATCTTGGATTCCCCTAGGTCTCTAGTTTTCAAAAATGCACAGGTTTGGTAGGTTTACCTAGGTGCCGGCTGAGCTAGAGGCCAAAATCTACAGGTAGGCACTTTGCAAAAAACAGCTCTTTTTTCTTTCAAAAAATGGGATGTGTCCACGTTGTGTTTTGGGGTGTCTCCTGTGCCTACCCACACAAGTGAGGTATCATTTTTATCGGGAGACTTGGGGGAACGCTGGGTGGAAGGAAATTTGTGGCTCCTCTCAGATTCCAGAACTTTCTGTCACCGAAATGTGAGGAAAATGTGTTTTTTCAGCCAAAATTTGAGGTTTGCAAAGGATTCTGGGTAACAGAACCTGGTCAGAGCCCCACAAGTCAACCCATCTTGGATTCCCCTAGGTCTCTAGTTTTCAAAAATGCACAGTTTTGGTAGGTTTCCCTAGGTGCCGGCTGAGCTAGAGGCCAAAATCTACAGGTAGGCACTTTGCAAAAAACAGCTCTGTTTTCTTTCAAAAAATGGGATGTGTCCACGTTGTGTTTTGGGGTGTCTCCTGTGCCTACCCACACAAGTGAGGTATCATTTTTATCGGGAGACTTGGGGGAACGCTGGGTGGAAGGAAATTTGTGGCTCCTCTCAGATTCCAGAACTTTCTGTCACCGAAATGTGAGGAAAATGTGTTTTTTTAGCCAAAATTTGAGGTTTGCAAAGGATTCTGGGTAACAGAACCTGGTCAGAGCCCCACAAGTCAACCCATCTTGGATTCCCCTAGGTCTCTAGTTTTCAAAAAGGCACAGGTTTGGTAGGTTTCGCTAGGTGCCGGCTGAGCTAGAGGCCAAAATCTACAGGTAGGCACTTTGCAAAAAACAGCTCTGTATTCTTTCAAAACATGGGATGTGTCCACGTTGTGTTTTGGGGTGTCTTCTGTGCCTACCCACACAAGTGAGGTATCATTTTTATCGGGAGACTTGGGGGAACGCTGGGTGGAAGGAAATTTGTGGCTCCTCTCAGATTCCAGAACTTTCTGTCACCGAAATGTGAGGAAAATGTGTTTTTTTTTGCCAAAATTTGAGGTTTGCAAAGGATTCTGGGTAACAGAACCTGGTCAGAGCCCCACAAGTCACCCCATCTTGGATTCCCCTAGGTCTCTAGTTTTCAAAAATGCACAGGTTTGGTAGGTTTCCCTAGGTGCCGGCTGAGCTAGAGGCCAAAATCTACAGGTAGGCACTTTGCAAAAAACAGCTCTGTTTTCTTTCAAAAAATGGGATGTGTCCACGTTGTGTTTTGGGGTGTCTCGTGTCGCGGCCGCTAGGCCTACCCACACAAGTGAGGTATAATTTTAATCGAGAGACTTGGGGGAACGCTGGGTGGAAGGAAATTTGTAGCTCCTCTCAGATTCCAGAACTTTCTGTCACCGAAATGTGAGGAAAATTTGTTTTTTTAGCCAAATTTTGAGGTTTGCAAAGGATTCTGGGTAACAGAACCTGGTCAGAGCCCCACAAGTCACCCCATCTTGGATTCCCCTAGGTCTCTAGTTTTAAAAAATGCACAGGTTTGGTAGGTTTCCCTAGGTGCCGGCTGAGCTAGAGGCCAAAATCTACAGGTAGGCACTTTGCAAAAAACAGCTCTGTTTTCTTTAAAAAAAATGGGATGTGTCCACGTTGTGTTTTGGGGCGTCTCCTGTCGCGGCCGCTAGGCCTACCCACACAAGTGAGGTATCATTTTTATCGGGAGACTTGGGGGAACGCTAGGTGGAAGGAAATTTGTGGCTCCTCTCAGATTCCAGAACTTTCTATCACCGAAATGTGAGGAAAATGTGTTTTTTTTCGGCAAAATTTGAGGTTTGCAAAGGATTCTGGGTAACAGAACCTGGTCAGAGCCCCACAAGTCACCCCATCTTGGATTCCCCTAGGTCTCTAGTTTTCAAAAATGCACAGGTTTGGTAGGTTTCCCTAGGTGCCGGCTGAGCTAGAGGCCAAAATCTACAGGTAGGCACATTGCAAAAAACAGCTCTGTTTTCTTTAAAAAAATGGGATGTGTCCACGTTGTGTTTTGGGGTGTGTATTGTTGCGGCCGCTAGGCCTACCCACACAAGTGAGGTATCATTTTTATCGGGAGACTTGGGGGAACGCTGGGTGGAAGGAAATTTGTGGCTCCTCTCAGATTTCAGAACTTTCTGTCACCGAAATGTGAGGAAAATGTGTTTTTTTTTGCCAAAATTTGAGGTTTGCAAAGGATTCTGGGTAACAGAACCTGGTCAGAGCCCCATAAGTCACCCCATCTTGGATTCCCCTAGGTCTCTAGTTTTCAAAAATGCACAGGTTTGGTAGGTTTACCTAGGTGCCGGCTGAGCTAGAGGCCAAAATCTACAGGTAGGCACTTTGCAAAAAACAGCTCTGTTTTCTTTCAAAAAATGGGATGTGTCCACGTTGTGTTTTGGGGTGTCTCCTGTGCCTACCCACACAAGTGAGGTATCATTTTTATCGGGAGACTTGGGGGAACGCTGGGTGGAAGGAAATTTGTGGCTCCTCTCAGATTCCAGAACTTTCTGTCACCGAAATGTGAGGAAAATGTGTTTTTTTAGCCAAAATTTGAGGTTTGCAAAGGATTCTGGGTAACAGAACCTGGTCAGAGCCCCACAAGTCAACCCATCTTGGATTCCCCTAGGTCTCTAGTTTTCAAAAATGCACAGTTTTGGTAGGTTTCCCTAGGTGCCGGCTGAGCTAGAGGCCAAAATCTACAGGTAGGCACTTTGCAAAAAACAGCTCTGTTTTCTTTAAAAAAATGGGATGTGTCCACGTTGTGTCTTGGGGTGTCTCCTGTCGCGGCCGCTAGGCCTACCCACACAAGTGAGGTATAATTTTAATCGAGAGACTTGGGGGAACGCTGGGTGGAAGGAAATTTGTAGCTCCTCTCAGATTCCAGAACTTTCTGTCACCGAAATGTGAGGAAAATGTGTTTTTTTAGCCAAATTGTGATGTTTGCAAAGGATTCTGGGTAACAGAACCTGGTCAGAGCCCCACAAGTCAACCCATCTTGGATTCCCCTAGGTCTCTAGTTTTCAAAAATGCACAGTTTTGGTAGGTTTCCCTAGGTGCCGGCTGAGCTAGAGGCCAAAATCTACAGGTAGGCACTTTGCAAAAAACAGCTCAGTTTTCTTTCAAAAAAGGTGATGTTTCCACGTTGTGTTTTGGGGTGTCTCCTGTGCCTACCCACACAAGTGAGGTATCATTTTTATCGGGAGACTTGGGGGAACGCTGGGTGGAAGGAAATTTGTGGCTCCTCTCAGATTCCAGAACTTTCTGTCACCGAAATGTGAGGAAAATGTGTTTTTTTAGCCAAATTTTGAGGTTTGCAAAGGATTCTGAGTAACAGAACCTGGTCAGAGCCCCACATGTCACCCCATCTTGGATTCCCCTAGGTCTCTAGTTTTAAAAAATGCACAGGTTTGGTAGGTTTCCCTAGGTGCCAGCTGAGCAAGAGGCCAAAATCTACAGGTAGGCACTTTGCAAAAAACAGCTCTGTTTTCTTTCAAAAAATGGGATGTGTCCACGTTGTGTCTTGGGGCGTGTCCTGTCGCGGCCGCTAGGCCTACCCACACAAGTGAGGTATCATTTTTATCGGGAGACTTGGGGGAACGCTGGGTGGAAGGAAATTTGTGGCTCCTCTCAGATTCCAGAACTTTCTGTCACCGAAATGTGAGGAAAACTTGTTTTTTTACCCAAAATTTGAGGTTTGCAAAGGATTCTGGGTAACAGAACCTGGTCAGAACCCCACAAGTCAACCCATCTTGGATTCCCCTAGGTCTCTAGTTTTAAAAAATGCACAGTTTTGGTAGGTTTCCCTAGGTGCCGGCTGAGCTAGAGGCCAAAATCTACAGGTAGGCACTTTGCAAAAAACAGCTCTGTTTTCTTTCAAAAAATGGGATGTGTCCACGTTGTGTTTTGGGGTGACTTCTGTTGCGGCCGCTAGGCCTACCCACACAAGTGAGGTATCATTTTTATCGAGAGACTTGGGGGAACGCTGGGTGGAAGGAAATTTGTGGCTCCTCTCAGATTCCAGAACTTTCTGTCACCGAAATGTGAGGAAAATGTCTTTTTTTTTTTTGCCAAAATTTGAGGTTTGCAAAGGATTCTGGGTAACAGAACCTGGTCAGAGCCCCACAAGTCACCCCATCTTGGATTCCCCTAGTTCTCTAGTTTTAAAAAATGCACAGGTTTGGTAGGTTTCCCTAGGTGCCGGCTGAGCTAGAGGCCAAAATCTACAGGTAGGCACTTTGCAAAAAACAGCTCTGTTTTCTTTAAAAAAAATGGGATGTGTCCACGTTCTGTTTTGGGGCGTTCCCTGTCGCGGCCGCTAGGCCTACCCACACAAGTGAGGTATCATTTTTATCGGGAGACTTGGGGGAACGCTAGGTGGAAGGAAATTTGTGGCTCCTCTCCGATTCCAGAACTTTCTGTCACCGAAATGTGAGGAAAATGTGTTTTTTTGGGGCAAAATTTGAGGTTTGCAAAGGATTCTGGGTAACAGAACCTGGTCAGAGCCCCACATGTCACCCCATCTTGGATTCCCCTAGGTCTCTAGTTTTCAAAAATGCACAGGTTTGGTAGGTTTCCCTAGGTGCCAGCTGAGCAAGAGGCCAAAATCTACAGGTAGGCACTTTGCAAAAAACAGCTCTGTTTTCTTAAAAAAAATGGGATGTGTCCACGTTGTGTCTTGGGGCGTGTCCTGTCGCGGCCGCTAGGCCTACCCACACAAGTGAGGTATCATTTTTATCGGGAGACTTGGGGGAACGCTGGGTGGAAGCAAATTTGTGGCTCCTCTCAGATTCCAGAACTTTCTGTCACCGAAATGTGAGGAAAATGTGTTTTTTTAGCCACATTTTGAGGTTTGCAAAGGATTCTGAGTAACAGAACCTGGTCAGAGCCCCACATGTCACCCCATCTTGGATTCCCCTAGGTCTCTAGTTTTCAAAAATGCACAGGTTTGGTAGGTTTCCCTAGGTGCCAGCTGAGCAAGAGGCCAAAATCTACAGGTAGGCACTTTGCAAAAAACAGCTCTGTTTTCTTTAAAAAAATGGGATGTGTCCACGTTGTGTCTTGGGGCAGGTCCTGTTGCGGCCGCTAGGCCTACCCACACAAGTGAGGTATCATTTTTATTGAGAGACTTGGGGGAACGCTGGGTGGAAGGAAATTTGTGGCTCCTCTCAGATTCCAGAACTTTCTGTCACCGAAATGTGAGGAAAATGTCTTTTTTTTTTTTGCCAAAATTTGAGGTTTGCAAAGGATTCTGGGTAACAGAACCTGGTCAGAGCCCCACAAGTCACCCCATCTTGGATTCCCCTAGTTCTCTAGTTTTAAAAAATGCACAGGTTTGGTACGTTTCCCTAGGTGCCGGCTGAGCTAGAGGCCAAAATCTACAGGTAGGCACTTTGCAAAAAACAGCTCTGTTTTCTTTAAAAAAAATGGGATGTGTCCACGTTGTGTTTTGGGGCGTTCCCTGTCGCGGCCGCTAGGCCTACCCACACAAGTGAGGTATCATTTTTATCGGGAGACTTGGGGGAACGCTAGGTGGAAGGAAATTTGTGGCTCCTCTCCGATTCCAGAACTTTCTGTCACCGAAATGTGAGGAAAATTTGTTTTTTTGGGGCAAAATTTGAGGTTTGCAAAGGATTCTGGGTAACAGAACCTGGTCAGAGCCCCACAAGTCACCCCATCTTGGATTCCCCTAGGTCTCTAGTTTTCAAAAATGCACAGGTTTGGTAGGTTTCCCTAGGTGCCGGCTGAGCTAGAGGCCAAAATCTACAGGTAGGCACTTTGCAAAAAACAGCTCTGTTTTCTTTCAAAAAATGGGATGTGTCCACGTTGTGTTTTGGGGTGTGTACTGTTGCAGCCGCTAGGCCTACCCACACAAGTGAGGTATCATTTTTATCGGGAGACTTGGGGGAACGCTGGGTGGAAGGAAATTTGTGGCTCCTCTCAGATTCCAGAACTTTCTGTCACCGAAATGTGAGGAAAATGTGTTTTTTTGGGGCAAAATTTGAGGTTTGCAAAGGATTCTGGGTAACAGAACCTGGTCAGAGCCCCACAAGTCACCCCATCTTGGATTCCCCTAGTTCTCTAGTTTTAAAAAATGCACAGGTTTGGTAGGTTTCCCTAGGTGCCGGCTGAGCTAGAGGCCAAAATCTACAGGTAGGCACTTTGCAAAAAACAGCTCTGTTTTCTTTCAAAAAATGGGATGTGTCCACTTTGTGTTTTGGGGTGGTGCCTGTCGCGGCCGCTAGGCCTACCCACACAAGTGAGGTATCATTTTTATCGGGAGACTTGGGGGAACGCTGGGTGGAAGGAAATTTGTGGCTCCTCTCAGATTCCAGAACTTTCTGTCACCGAAATGTGAGGAAAATGTGTTTTTTTTTGCCAAAATTTGAGGTTTGCAAAGGATTCTGGGTAACAGAACCTGGTCAGAGCCCCACAAGTCACCCCATCTTGGATTCCCCTAGGTCTCTAGTTTTCAAAAATGCACAGGTTTGGTAGGTTTCCCTAGGTGCCGGCTGAGCTAGAGGCCAAAATCTACAGGTAGGCACTTTGCAAAAAACAGCTCTGTTTTCTTTAAAAAAATGGGATGTGTCCACGTTGTGTTTTGGGGTGTCTCCTGTCGCGGCCGCTAGGCCTACCCACACAAGTGAGGTATAATTTTAATCGGGAGACTTGGGGGAACGCTGGGTGGGAGCAAATTTGTGGCTCCTTTCAGATTCCAGAACTTTCTGTCACCGAAATGTGAGGAAAATGTTTTTTTTTAGCCAAATTTTGAGGTTTGCAAAGGATTCTGAGTAACAGAATCTGGTCAGAGCCCCACATGTCACCCCATCTTGAATTCCCATAGGTCTCTAGTTTTCAAAAATGCACAGGTTTGGTAGGTTTCCCTAGGTGCCAGCTGAGCAAGAGGCCAAAATCTACAGGTAGGCACTTTGCAAAAAACAGCTCTGTTTTCTTTCAAAAAATGGGATGTGTCCACGTTGTGTCTTGGGGCCTTTCCTGTCGCGGCCGCTAGGCCTACCCACACAAGTGAGGTATCATTTTTATCGGGAGACTTGGGGGAACGCTGGGTGGAAGGAAATTTGTGGCTCCTCTCAGATTCCAGAACTTTCTGTCACCGAAATGTGAGGAAAATGTGTTTTTTTGGGGCAAAATTTGAGGTTTGCAAAGGATTCTGGGTAACAGAACCTGGTCAGAGCCCCACAAGTCACCCCATCTTGGATTCCCCTATGTCTCTAGTTTTCAAAAATGCACAGGTTTGGTAGGTTTCCCTAGGTGCCGGCTGAGCTAGAGGCCAAAATCTACAGGTAGGCACTTTGCAAAAAACAGCTCTGTTTTCTTTCAAAAAATGGGATGTGTCCACGTTGTGTTTTGGGGTGTGTACTGTTGCGGCCGCTAGGCCTACCCACACAAGTGAGGTATCATTTTTATCGGGAGACTTGGGGGAACGCTGGGTGGAAGGAAATTTGTGGCTCCTCTCAGATTCCAGAACTTTCTGTCACCGAAATGTGAGGAAAATGTGTTTTTTGGGGGCAAAATTTGAGGTTTGCAAAGGATTCTGGGTAACAGAACCTGGTCAGAGCCCCACAAGTCACCCCATCTTGGATTCCCCTAGGTCTCTAGTTTTCAAAAATGCACAGGTTTGGTAGGTTTCCCTAGGTGCCGGCTGACCTAGAGGCCAAAATCTACAGGTAGGCACTTTGCAAAAAACAGCTCTGTTTTCTTTCAAAAAATGGGATGTGTCCACGTTGTGTTTTGGGGTGTCTCCTGTTGCGGCCGCTAGGCCTACCCACACAAGTGAGGTATCATTTTTATCGGGAGACTTGGGGGAACGCTGGGTGGAAGGAAATTTGTGGTTCCTCTCAGATTCCAGAACTTTCTATCACCGAAATGTGAGGAAAAAGTGTTTTTTTTGGCCAAAATTTGAGGTTTGCAAAGGATTCTGGGTAACAGAACCTGGTCAGAGCCCCACAAGTCACCCCATCTTGGATTCCCCTAGGTCTCTAGTTTTCAAAAATGCACAGGTTTGGTAGGTTTCCCTAGGTGCTGGCTGAGCTAGAGGCCAAAATCTACAGGTAGGCACTTTGCAAAAAACAGCTCTGTTTTCTTTCAAAAAATGGGATGAGTCCACGTTGTGTTTTGGGGTGTTTCCTGTCGCGGCCGCTAGGCCTACCCACACAAGTGAGGTATCATTTTTATCGGGAGACTTGGGGGAACGCTGGGTGGAAGCAAATTTGTGGCTCCTCTCAGATTCCAGAACTTTCTGTCACCGAAATGTGAGGAAAATGTTTTTTTTTAGCCAAATTTTGAGGTTTGCAAAGGATTCTGAGTAACAGAATCTGGTCAGAGCCCCACATGTCACCCCATCTTGGATTCCCATAGGTCTCTAGTTTTCAAAAATGCACAGGTTTGGTAGGTTTCCCTAGGTGCCAGCTGAGCAAGAGGCCAAAATCTACAGGTAGGCACTTTGCAAAAAAAAGCTCTGTTTTCTTTCAAAAAATGGGATGTGTCCACGTTGTGTCTTGGGGCCTTTCCTGTCGCGGCCGCTAGGCCTACCCACACAAGTGAGGTATCATTTTTATCGGGAGACTTGGGGGAACGCTGGGTGGAAGGAAATTTGTGGCTCCTCTCAGATTCCAGAACTTTCTGTCACCGAAATGTGAGGAAAATCTGTTTTTTTGGGGCAAAATTTGAGGTTTGCAAAGGATTCTGGGTAACAGAACCTGGTCAGAGCCCCACAAGTCACCCCATCTTGGATTCCCCTAGGTCTCTAGTTTTCAAAAATGCACAGGTTTGGTAGGTTTCCCTAGGTGCCGGCTGAGCTAGAGGCCAAAATCTACAGGTAGGCACTTTGCAAAAAACAGCTCTGTTTTCTTTCAAAAAATGGGATGTGTCCACGTTGTGTTTTGGGGTGTGTACTGTTGCGGCCGCTAGGCCTACCCACACAAGTGAGGTATCATTTTTATCGGGAGACTTGGGGGAACGCTGGGTGGAAGGAAATTTGTGGCTCCTCTCAGATTCCAGAACTTTCTGTCACCGAAATGTGAGGAAAATGTGTTTTTTTGGGGCAAAATTTGAGGTTTGCAAAGGATTCTGGGTAACAGAACCTGGTCAGAGCCCCACAAGTCACCCCATCTTGGATTCCCCTAGGTCTCTAGTTTTCAAAAATGCACAGGTTTGGTAGGTTTCCATAGGTGCCGGCTGAGCTAGAGGCCAAAATCTACAGGTAGGCACTTTGCAAAAAACAGCTCTGTTTTCTTTCAAAAAATGGGATGTGTCCACGTTGTGTTTTGGGGTGTCTCCTGTTGCGGCCGCTAGGCCTACCCACACAAGTGAGGTATCATTTTTATCGGGAGACTTGGGGGAACGCTGGGTGGAAGGAAATTTGTGGCTCCTCTCAGATTCCAGAACTTTTTGTCACCGAAATGTGAGGAAAATGTATTTTTTTTGCCAAAATTTGAGGTTTGCAAAGGATTCTGGGTAACAGAACCTGGTCAGAGCCCCATAAGTCACCCCATCTTGGATTTCCCTAGGTCTCTAGTTTTCAAAAATGCACAGGTTTGGTAGGTTTCCCTAGGTGCCGGCTGAGCTAGAGGCCAAAATCTACAGGTAGGCACTTTGCAAAAAACAGCTCTGTTTTCTTTCAAAAAATGGGATGTGTCCACGTTGTGTTTTGGGGTGTCTCCTGTTGCGGCCGCTAGGCCTACCCACACAAGTGAGGTATCATTTTTATCGGGAGACTTGGGGGAACGCTGGGTGGAAGGAAATTTGTGGTTCCTCTCAGATTCCAGAACTTTCTATCACCGAAATGTGAGGAAAATGTGTTTTTTTTGGCCAAAATTTGAGGTTTGCAAAGGATTCTGGGTAACAGAACCTGGTCAGAGCCCCACAAGTCACCCCATCTTGGATTCCCCTAGGTCTCTAGTTTTAAAAAATGCACAGGTTTGGTAGGTTTCCCTAGGTGCTGGCTGAGCTAGAGGCCAAAATCTACAGGTAGGCACTTTGCACAAAACAGCTCTGTTTTCTTTCAAAAAATGGGATGAGTCCACGTTGTGTTTTGGGGTGTCTCCTGTCGCGGCCGCTAGGCCTACCCACACAAGTGAGGTATCATTTTTATCGGGAGACTTGGGGGAACGCTGGGTGGAAGCAAATTTGTGGCTCCTCTCAGATTCCAGAACTTTCTGTCACCGAAATGTGAGGAAAATGTGTTTTTTTGGGGCAAAATTTGAGGTTTGCAAAGGATTCTGGGTAACAGAACCTGGTCAGAGCCCCACAAGTCACCCCATCTTGGATTCCCCTAGGTCTCTAGTTTTCAAAAATGCACAGGTTTGGTAGGTTTCCCTAGGTGCCGGCTGAGCTAGAGGCCAAAATCTACAGGTAGGCACTTTGCAAAAAACAGCTCTGTTTTCTTTCAAAAAATGGGATGTGTCCACGTTGTGTTTTGGGGTGTGTACTGTTGCGGCCGCTAGGCCTACCCACACAAGTGAGGTATCATTTTTATCGGGAGACTTGGGGGAACGCTGGGTGGAAGGAAATTTGTGGCTCCTCTCAGATTCCAGAACTTTCTGTCACCGAAATGTGAGGAAAATGTATTTTTTTTGCCAAAATTTGAGGTTTGCAAAGGATTCTGGGTAACAGAACCTGGTCAGAGCCCCATAAGTAACCCCATCTTGGATTCCCCTAGGTCTCTAGTTTTCAAAAATGCACAGGTTTGGTAGGTTTCCCTAGGTGCCGGCTGAGCTAGAGGCCAAAATCTACAGGTAGGCAATTTGCAAAAAACAGCTCTGTTTTCTTTCAAAAAATGGGATGTGTCCACGTTGTGTTTTGGGGTGTCTCCTGTTGCGGCCGCTAGGCCTACCCACACAAGTGAGGTATCATTTTTATCGGGAGACTTGGGGGAACGCTGGGTGGAAGGAAATTTGTGGTTCCTCTCAGATTCCAGAACTTTCTATCACCGAAATGTGAGGAAAATGTGTTTTTTTTGGCCAAAATTTGATGTTTGCAAAGGATTCTGGGTAACAGAACCTGGTCAGAGCCCCACAAGTCAACCCATCTTGGATTCCCCTAGGTCTCTAGTTTTCAAAAATGCACAGGTTTGGTAGGTTTCCCTAGGTGCTGGCTGAGCTAGAGGCCAAAATCTACAGGTAGGCACTTTGCAAAAAACAGCTCTGTTTTCTTTCAAAAAATGGGATGAGTCCACGTTGTGTTTTGGGGTGTCACCTGTTGCGGCCGCTAGGCCTACCCACACAAGTGAGGTATCATTTTTATCGGGAGACTTGGGGGAACACTGGGTGGAAGGAAATTTGTGGCTCCTCTCAGATTCCAGAACTTTCTGTCACCGAAATGTGAGGAAAATGTGTTTTTTTAGCCAAATTTTGAGGTTTGCAAAGGATTCTGGGTAACAGAACTTGGTCAGAGCCCCACAAGTCACCCCATCTTGGATTCCCCTAGGTCTCTAGTTTTCAAAAATGCACAGGTTTGGTAGGTTTCCCTAGGTGCCGGCTGAGCTAGAGGCCAAAATCTACAGGTAGGCACTTTGCAAAAAACAGCTCTGTTTTCTTTCAAAAAATGGGATGTGTCCACGTTGTGTTTTGGGGTGTCTCCTGTGCCTACCCACACAAGTGAGGTACCATTTTTATCGGGAGACTTGGGGGAACGCTGGGTGGAAGGAAATTTGTGGCTCCTCTCAGATTCCAGAACTTTCTGTCACCGAAATGTGAGGAAAATGTGTTTTTTTAGCCACAATTTGAGGTTTGCAAAGGATTCTGGGTAACAGAACCTGGTCAGAGCCCCACAAGTCAACCCATCTTGGATTCCCCTAGGTCTCTAGTTTTCAAAAATGCAGTTTTGGTAGGTTTCCCTAGGTGCCGGCTGAGCTAGAGGCCAAAATCTACAGCTAGGCACTTTGCAAAAAACAGCTCTGTTTTCTTTCAAAAAATGGGATGTGTCCACGTTGTGTTTTGGGGCGTCTCCTGTCGTGGCCGCTAGGCCTACCCACACAAGTGAGGTATCATTTTTATCGGGAGACTTGGGGGAACGCTGCGTGGAAGGAAATTTGTGGCTCCTCTCAGATTCCAGAACTTTCTGTCACCGAAATGAGAGGAAAATGTGTTTTTTTAGCCAATTTTTGAGGTTTGCAAAGGATTCTGGGTAACAGAACCTGGTCAGAGCCCCACAAGTCACCCCATCTTGGATTCCCATAGGTCTCTAGTTTTCAAAAATGCACAGGTTTGGTAGGTTTCCCAAAGTGCCGGCTGAGCTAGAGGCCAAAATCTACAGGTAGGCACTTTGCAAAAAAAAGCTCTGTTTTCTTTCAAAAAATGGGATGTGTCCACGTTGTGTCTCGGGGACTTTCCTGTCGCGGCCGCTAGGCCTACCCACACAAGTGAGGTATCATTTTTATCGGGAGACTTGGGGGAATGCTGGGTGGAAGGAAATTTGTGGCTCCTCTCAGATTCCAGAACTTTCTGTCACCGAAATGTGAGGAAAATGTGTTTTTTTGGTGCAAAATTTGAGGTTTGCAAAGGATTCTGGGTAACAGAACCTGGTCAGAGCCCCACAAGTCACCCCATCTTGGATTCCCCTAGGTCTCTAGTTTTCAAAAATGCACAGGTTTGGTAGGTTTCCCTAGGTGCCGGCTGAGCTAGAGGCCAAAATCTACAGGTAGGCACTTTGCAAAAAACAGCTCTGTTTTCTTTCAAAAAATGGGATGTGTCCACGTTGTGTTTTGGGGTGTGTACTGTTGCGGCCGCTAGGCCTACCCACACAAGTGAGGTATCATTTTTATCGGGAGACTTGGGGGAACGCTGGTTGGAAGGAAATTTGTGGCTCCTCTCAGATTCCAGAACTTTCTGTCACCGAAATGTGAGGAAAATGTATTTTTTTTGCCAAAATTTGAGGTTTGCAAAGGATTCTGGGTAACAGAACCTGGTCAGAGCCCCACAAGTCACCCCATCTTGGATTCCCCTAGGTCTCTAGTTTTCAAAAATGCACAGGTTTGGTAGGTTTCCCTAGGTGCCGGCTGAGCTAGAGGCCAAAATCTACAGGTAGGCAATTTGCAAAAAACAGCTCTGTTTTCTTTCAAAAAATGGGATGTGTCCACGTTGTGTTTTGGGGTGTCTTCTGTTGCGGCCGCTAGGCCTACCCACACAAGTGAGGTATCATTTTTATCGGGAGACTTGGGGGAATGCTGGGTGGAAGGAAATTTGTGGCTCCTCTCAGATTCCAGAACTTTCTGTCACCGAAATGTGAGGAAAATGTGTTTTTTTGCCAAATTTTGAGGTTTGCAAAGGATTCTGGGTAACAGAACCTGGTCAGAGCCCCACAAGTCACCCCATCTTGGATTCCCCTAGGTCTCTAGTTTTCAAAAATGCACAGGTTTGGTAGGTTTCCCTAGGTGCCGGCTGAGCTAGAGGCCAAAATCTACAGGTAGGCACTTTGCAAAAAACAGCTCTGTTTTCTTTCAAAAAATGGGATGTGTCCACGTTGGGTTTTGGGGTGTCTCCTGTGCCTACCCACACAAGTGAGGTACCATTTTTATCGGGAGACTTGGGGGAACGCTGGGTGGAAGGAAATTTGTGGCTCCTCTCAGATTCCAGAACTTTCTGTCACCGAAATGTGAGGAAAATGTGTTTTTTTAGCCACAATTTGAGGTTTGCAAAGGATTCTGGGTAACAGAACCTGGTCAGAGCCCCACAAGTCAACCCATCTTGGATTCCCCTAGGTCTCTAGTTTTCAAAAATGCACAGTTTTGGTAGGTTTCCCTAGGTGCCGGCTGAGCTAGAGGCCAAAATCTACAGGTAGGCACTTTGCAAAAAACAGCTCTGTTTTCTTTCAAAAAATGGGATGTGTCCACGTTGTGTTTTGGGGTGTCCCCTGTCGCGGCCGCTAGGCCTACCCACACAAGTGAGGTATCATTTTTATCGGGAGACTTGGGGGAACGCTGCGTGGAAGGAAATTTGTGGCTCCTCTCAGATTCCAGAACTTTCTGTCACCGAAATGTGAGGAAAATGTGTTTTTTTAGCCAAATTTTGAGGTTTGCAAAGGATTCTGGGTAACAGAACCTGGTCAGAGCCCCACAAGTCACCCCATCTTGGATTCCCCTAGGTCTCTAGTTTTAAAAAATGCACAGGTTTGGTAGGTTTCCCAAAGTGCCGGCTGAGCTAGAGGCCAAAATCTACAGGTAGGCACTTTGTCAAAAACAGCTCTGTTTTCTTTCAAAAAATGGGATGTGTCCACGTTGTGTTTTGGGGTGTCTCCTGTGCCTACCCACACAAGTGAGGTATCATTTTTATCGGGAGACTTGGAGGAACGCTGGGTGGAAGGAAATTTGTGGCTCCTCTCAGATTCCAGAACTTTCTGTCACCGAAATGTGAGGAAAATGTCTTTTTTTTTTGCCAAAATTTGAGGTTTGCAAAGGATTCTGGGTAACAGAACCTGGTCAGAGCCCCACAAGTCACCCCATCTTTGATTCCCCTAGGTCTCTAGTTTTCAAAAATGCACAGGTTTGGTAGGTTTCCCAAAGTGCCGGCTGAGCTAGAGGCCAAAATCTACAGGTAGGCACTTTGCAAAAAACAGCTCTGTTTTCTTTCAAAAAATGGGATGTGTCCACGTTGTGTTTTGGGGTGTCTCCTGTGCCTACCCACACAAGTGAGGTATCATTTTTATCGGGAGACTTGGGGGAACGCTGGGTGGAAGGAAATTTGTGGCTCCTCTCAGATTCCAGAACTTTCTATCACGGAAATGTGAGGAAAATGTCTTTTTTTTTTTGCCAAAATTTGAGGTTTGCAAAGGATTCTGGGTAACAGAACCTGGTCAGAGCCCCACAAGTCAACCCATCTTGGATTCCCCTAGTTCTCTAGTTTTAAAAAATGCACAGGTTTGGTAGGTTTCCCTAGGTGCCGGCTGAGCTAGAGGCCAAAATCTACAGGTAGGCACTTTGCAAAAAACAGCTCTGTTTTCTTTAAAAAAAATGGGATGTGTCCACGTTGTGTTTTGGGGCGTCGTCTGTCGCGGCCGCTAGGCCTACCCACACAAGTGAGGTATCATATTTATCGGGAGACTTGGGGGAACGCTAGGTGGAAGGAAATTTGTGGCTCCTCTCAGATTCCAGAACTTTCTGTCACCGAAATGTGAGGAAAATGTGGTTTTTTTGGGCAAAATTTGAGGTTTGCAAAGGATTCTGGGTAACAGAACCTGGTCAGAGCCCCACAAGTCACCCCATCTTGGATTCCCCTAGGTCTCTAGTTTTCAAAAATGCACAGGTTTGGTAGGTTTCCCTAGGTGCCGGCTGAGCTAGAAGCCAAAATCTACAGGTAGGCACTTTGCAAAAAACAGCTCTGTTTTCTTTCAAAAAATGGGATGTGTCCACGTTGTGTTTTGGGGTATGTATTGTTGCGGCCGCTAGGCCTACCCACACAAGTGAGGTATCATTTTTATCGGGAGACTTGGGGGAACGCTGGGTGGAAGGAAATTTGTGGCTCCTCTCAGATTTCAGAACTTTCTGTCACCGAAATGTGAGGAAAATGTGTTTTTTTTGCCAAAATTTGAGGTTTGCAAAGGATTCTGGGTAACAGAACCTGGTCAGAGCCCCATAAGTCACCCCATCTTGGATTCCCCTAGGTCTCTAGTTTTCAAAAATGCACAGGTTTGGTAGGTTTCCCTAGGTGCCGGCTGAGCTAGAGGCCAAAATCTACAGGTAGGCACTTTGCAAAAAACAGCTCTGTTTTCATTCAAAAAATGGGTTGTGTCCACGTTGTGTTTTGGGGTATCTCCTGTGCCTACCCACACAAGTGAGGTATCATTTTTATCGGGAGACTTGGGGGAACGCTGGGTGGAAGGAAATTTGTGGCTCCTCTCAGATTCCAGAACTTTCTGTCACCGAAATGTGAGGAAAATGTCTTTTTTTAGCCAAAATTTGAGGTTTGCAAAGGATTCTGGGTAACAGAACCTGGTCCGAGCCCCACAAGTCAACCCATCTTGGATTCCCCAAGGTCTCTAGTTTTCAAAAAGGCACAGGTTTGGTAGGTTTCGCTAGGTGCCGGCTGAGCTAGAGGCCAAAATCTACAGGTAGGCACTTTGCAAAAAACAGCTCTGTTTTCTTTCAAAAAATGGGATGTGTCCACGTTGTGTTTTGGGGTGTCTTCTGTGCCTACCCACACAAGTGAGGTATCATTTTTATCGGGAGACTTGGGGGAACGCTGGGTGGAAGGAAATTTGTGGCTCCTCTCAGATTCCAGAACTTTCTGTCACCGAAATGTGAGGAAAATGTGTTTTTTTTGGCCAAAATTTGAGGTTTGCAAAGGATTCTGGGTAACAGAACCTGGTCAGAGCCCCACAAGTCACCCCATCTTGGATTCCCCTAGGTCTCTAGTTTTCAAAAATGCACAGGTTTGGTAGGTTTCCCTAGGTGCCGGCTGAGCTAGAGGCCAAAATCTACAGGTAGGCACTTTGCAAAAAACAGCTCTGTTTTCTTTAAAAAAATGGGATGTGTCCACGTTGTGTTTTGTGGTGTCTCCTGTCGCGGCCGCTAGGCCTACCCACACAAGTGAGGTATAATTTTAATCAAGAGACTTGGGGGAATGCTGGGTGGAAGGAAATTTGTAGCTCCTCTCAGATTCCAGAACTTTCTGTCACTGAAATGTGAGGAAAATGTGTTTTTTTAGCCAAATTTTGAGGTTTGCAAAGGATTCTGAGTAACAGAACCTGGTCAGAGCCCCACATGTCACCCCATCTTGGATTCCCCTAGGTCTCTAGTTTTCAAAAATGCACAGGTTTGGTAGGTTTCCCTAGGTGCCGGCTGAGCTAGAGGCCAAAATCTACAGGTAGGCACTTTGCAAAAAACAGCTCTGTTTTCTTTCAAAAAAGGTGATGTTTCCACGTTGTGTTTTGGGGTGTCTCCTGTGCCTACCCACACAAGTGAGGTATCATTTTTATCGGGAGACTTGGGGGAACGCTGGGTGGAAGGAAATTTGTGGCTCCTCTCAGATTCCAGAACTTTCTGTCACCGAAATGTGAGGAAAATGTGTTTTTTTAGCCAAATTTTGAGGTTTGCAAAGGATTCTGAGTAACAGAACCTGGTCAGAGCCCCACATGTCACCCCATCTTGGATTCCCCTAGGTCTCTAGTTTTAAAAAATGCACAGGTTTGGTAGGTTTCCCTAGGTGCCAGCTGAGCAAGAGGCCAAAATCTACAGGTAGGCACTTTGCAAAAAACAGCTTTGTTTTCTTTCAAAAAATGGGATGTGTCCACGTTGTGTCTTGGGGCGTGTCCTGTCGCGGCCGCTAGGCCTACCCACACAAGTGAGGTATCATTTTTATCGGGAGACTTGGGGGAACGCTGGGTGGAAGGAAATTTGTGGCTCCTCTCAGATTCCAGAACTTTCTGTCACCGAAATGTGAGGAAAACTTGTTTTTTTACCCAAAATTTGAGGTTTGCAAAGGATTCTGGGTAACAGAACCTGGTCAGAACCCCACAAGTCAACCCATCTTGGATTCCCCTAGGTCTCTAGTTTTCAAAAATGCCCAGTTTTGGTAGGTTTCCCTAGGTGCCGGCTGAGCTAGAGGCCAAAATCTACAGGTAGGCACTTTGCAAAAAACAGCTCTGTTTTCTTTCAAACAATGGGATGTGTCCACGTTGTGTTTTGGGGTGACTCCTGTTGCGGCCGCTAGGCCTACCCACACAAGTGAGGTATCATTTTTATTGAGAGACTTGGGGGAACGCTGGGTGGAAGGAAATTTGTGGCTCCTCTCAGATTCCAGAACTTTCTGTCACCGAAATGTGAGGAAAATGTCTTTTTTTTTTTTGCCAAAATTTGAGGTTTGCAAAGGATTCTGGGTAACAGAACCTGGTCAGAGCCCCACAAGTCACCCCATCTTGGATTCCCCTAGTTCTCTAGTTTTAAAAAATGCACAGGTTTGGTAGGTTTCCCTAGGTGCCGGCTGAGCTAGAGGCCAAAATCTACAGGTAGGCACTTTGCAAAAAACAGCTCTGTTTTCTTTAAAAAAAATGGGATGTGTCCACGTTGTGTTTTGGGGCGTTCCCTGTCGCGGCCGCTAGGCCTACCCACACAAGTGAGGTATCATTTTTATCGGGAGACTTGGGGGAACGCTAGGTGGAAGGAAATTTGTGGCTCCTCTCCGATTCCAGAACTTTCTGTCACCGAAATGTGAGGAAAATGTGTTTTTTTTGGGCAAAATTTGAGGTTTGCAAAGGATTCTGGGTAACAGAACCTGGTCAGAGCCCCACAAGTCACCCCATCTTGGATTCCCCTAGGTCTCTAGTTTTCAAAAATGCACAGGTTTGGTAGGTTTCCCTAGGTGCCGGCTGAGCTAGAGGCCAAAATCTACAGGTAGGCACTTTGCAAAAAACAGCTCTGTTTTCTTTTAAAAAATGGGATGTGTCCACGTTGTGTTTTGGGGTGTGTACTGTTGCAGCCGCTAGGCCTACCCACACAAGTGAGGTATCATTTTTATCGGGAGACTTGGGGGAACGCTGGGTGGAAGGAAATTTGTGGCTCCTCTCAGATTCCAGAACTTTCTGTCACCGAAATGTGAGGAAAATGTGTTTTTTTTTTGCCAAAATTTGAGGTTTGCAAAGGATTCTGGGTAACAGAACCTGGTCAGAGCCCCACAAGTCACCCCATCTTGGATTCCCCTAGTTCTCTAGTTTTAAAAAATGCACAGGTTTGGTAGGTTTCCCTAGGTGCCGGCTGAGCTAGAGGCCAAAATCTACAGGTAGGCACTTTGCAAAAAACAGCTCTGTTTTCTTTCAAAAAATGGGATGTGTCCACGTTGTGTTTTGGGGCGTTGCCTGTCGCGGCCGCTAGGCCTACCCACACAAGTGAGGTATCATTTTTATCGGGAGACTTGGGGGAACGCTGGGTGGAAGGAAATTTGTGGCTCCTCTCAGATTCCAGAACTTTCTGTCACCGAAATGTGAGGAAAATGTGTTTTTTTAGCCAAATTTTGAGGTTTGCAAAGGATTCTGAGTAACAGAACCTGGTCAGAGCCCCACATGTCACCCCATCTGGATTCCCCTAGGTCTCTAGTTTTCAAAAATGCACAGGTTTGGTAGGTTTCCCTAGGTGCCAGCTGAGCAAGAGGCCAAAATCTACAGGTAGGCACTTTGCAAAAAACAGCTCTGTTTTCTTTAAAAAAATGGGATGTGTCCACGTTGTGTCTTGGGGCGTCTACTGTCGCGGCCGCTAGGCCTACCCACACAAGTGAGGTATCATTTTTATCGGGAGACTTGGGGGAACGCTGGGTGGAAGGAAATTTGTGGCTCCTCTCAGATTCCAGAACTTTCTGTCACCGAAATGTGAGGAAAATGTGTTTTTTTAGCCAAATTTTGAGGTTTGCAAAGGATTCTGAGTAACAGAACCTGGTCAGAGCCCCACAAGTCACCCCATCTTGGATTCCCCTAGTTCTCTAGTTTTAAAAAATGCACAGGTTTGGTAGGTTTCCCTAGGTGCCGGCTTAGCTAGAGGCCAAAATCTACAGGTAGGCACTTTGCAAAAAACAGCTCTGTTTTCTTTAAAAAAAATGGGATGTGTCCACGTTGTGTTTTGGGGCGTTCCCTGTCGCGGCCGCTAGGCCTACCCACACAAGTGAGGTATCATTTTTATCGGGAGACTTGGGGGAACGCTAGGTGGAAGGAAATTTGTGGCTCCTCTCCGATTCCAGAACTTTCTGTCACCGAAATGTGAGGAAAATGTGTTATTTTGGGGCAAAATTTGAGGTTTGCAAAGGATTCTGGGTAACAGAACCTGGTCAGAGCCCCTCAAGTCACCCCATCTTGGATTCCCCTAGGTCTCTAGTTTTCAAAAATGCACAGGTTTGGTAGGTTTCCCTAGGTGCCGGCTGAGCTAGAGGCCAAAATCTACAGGTAGGCACTTTGCAAAAAACAGCTCTGTTTTCTTTCAAAAAATGGGATGTGTCCACGTTGTGTTTTGGGGTGTGTACTGTTGCAGCCGCTAGGCCTACCCACACAAGTGAGGTATCATTTTTATCGGGAGACTTGGGGGAACGCTGAGTGGAAGGAAATTTGTGGCTCCTCTCAGATTCCAGAACTTTCTGTCACCGAAATGTGAGGAAAATGTGTTTTTTTTTTGCCAAAATTTGAGGTTTGCAAAGGATTCTGGGTAACAGAACCTGGTCAGAGCCCCACAAGTCACCACATCTTGGATTCCCCTAGTTCTCTAGTTTTAAAAAATGCACAGGTTTGGTAGGTTTCCCTAGGTGCCGGCTGAGCTAGAGGCCAAAATCTACAGGTAGGCACTTTGCAAAAAACAGCTCTGTTTTCTTTAAAAAAATGGGATGTGTCCACGTTGTGTTTTGGGGCGTTGCCTGTCGCGGCCGCTAGGCCTACCCACACAAGTGAGGTATCATTTTTATCGGGAGACTTGGGGGAACGCTGGGTGGAAGGAAATTTGTGGCTCCTCTCAGATTCCAGAACTTTCTGTCACCGAAATGTGAGGAAAATGTGTTTTTTTAGCCAAATTGTGAGGTTTGCAAAGGATTCTGAGTAACAGAACCTGGTCAGAGCCCCACATGTCACCCCATCTTGGATACCCTAGGTCTCTAGTTTTCAAAAATGCACAGGTTTGGTAGGTTTTCCTAGGTGCCGGCTGAGCTAGAGGCCAAAATCTACAGGTAGGCACTTTGCAAAAAACAGCTCTGTTTTCTTGAAAAAAAATGGGATGTGTCCACGTTGTGTTTTGGGGCGCCGCCTGTCGCGGCCGCTAGGCCTACCCACACAAGTGAGGTATCATATTTATCGGGAGACTTGGGGGAACGCTAGGTGGAAGGAAATTTGTGGCTCCTCTCAGATTCCAGAACTTTCTGTCACCGATATGTGAGGAAAATGTGTTTTTTTGGGGCAAAATTTGAGGTTTGCAAAGGATTCTGGGTAACAGAACCTGGTCAGAGCCCCACAAGTCACCCCATCTTGGATTCCCCTAGGTCTCTAGTTTTCAAAAATGCACAGGTTTGGTAGGTTTCCCTAGGTGCCGGCTGAGCTAGAGGCCAAAATCTACAGGTAGGCACTTTGCAAAAAACAGCTCTGTTTTCTTTCAAAAAATGGGATGTGTCCACGTTGTGTTTTGGGGTGTGTACTGTTGCGGCCGCTAGGCCTACCCACACAAGTGAGGTATCATTTTTATCGGGAGACTTGGGGGAACGCTGGGTGGAAGGAAATTTGTGGCTCCTCTCAGATTCCAGAACTTTCTGTCACCGAAATGTGAGGAAAATGTGTTTTTTGGGGGCAAAATTTGAGGTTTGCAAAGGATTCTGGGTAACAGAACCTGGTCAGAGCCCCACAAGTCACCCCATCTTGGATTCCCCTAGGTCTCTAGTTTTCAAAAATGCACAGGTTTGGTAGGTTTCCCTAGGTGCCGGCTGACCTAGAGGCCAAAATCTACAGGTAGGCACTTTGCAAAAAACAGCTCTGTTTTCTTTCAAAAAATGGGATGTGTCCACGTTGTGTTTTGGGGTGTCTCCTGTTGCGGCCGCTAGGCCTACCCACACAAGTGAGGTATCATTTTTATCGGGAGACTTGGGGGAACGCTGGGTGGAAGGAAATTTGTGGTTCCTCTCAGATTCCAGAACTTTCTATCACCGAAATGTGAGGAAAAAGTGTTTTTTTTGGCCAAAATTTGAGGTTTGCAAAGGATTCTGGGTAACAGAACCTGGTCAGAGCCCCACAAGTCACCCCATCTTGGATTCCCCTAGGTCTCTAGTTTTCAAAAATGCACAGGTTTGGTAGGTTTCCCTAGGTGCTGGCTGAGCTAGAGGCCAAAATCTACAGGTAGGCACTTTGCAAAAAACAGCTCTGTTTTCTTTCAAAAAATGGGATGAGTCCACGTTGTGTTTTGGGGTGTCTCCTGTCGCGGCCGCTAGGCCTACCCACACAAGTGAGGTATCATTTTTATCGGGAGACTTGGGGGAACGCTGGGTGGAAGCAAATTTGTGGCTCCTCTCAGATTCCAGAACTTTCTGTCACCGAAATGTGAGGAAAATGTTTTTTTTTAGCCAAATTTTGAGGTTTGCAAAGGATTCTGAGTAACAGAATCTGGTCAGAGCCCCACATGTCACCCCATCTTGGATTCCCATAGGTCTCTAGTTTTCAAAAATGCACAGGTTTGGTAGGTTTCCCTAGGTGCCAGCTGAGCAAGAGGCCAAAATCTACAGGTAGGCACTTTGCAAAAAAAAGCTCTGTTTTCTTTCAAAAAATGGGATGTGTCCACGTTGTGTCTTGGGGCCTTTCCTGTCGCGGCCGCTAGGCCTACCCACACAAGTGAGGTATCATTTTTATCGGGAGACTTGGGGGAACGCTGGGTGGAAGGAAATTTGTGGCTCCTCTCAGATTCCAGAACTTTCTGTCACCGAAATGTGAGGAAAATCTGTTTTTTTGGGGCAAAATTTGAGGTTTGCAAAGGATTCTGGGTAACAGAACCTGGTCAGAGCCCCACAAGTCACCCCATCTTGGATTCCCCTAGGTCTCTATTTTTCAAAAATGCACAGGTTTGGTAGGTTTCCCTAGGTGCCGGCTGAGCTAGAGGCCAAAATCTACAGGTAGGCACTTTGCAAAAAACAGCTCTGTTTTCTTTCAAAAAATGGGATGTGTCCACGTTGTGTTTTGGGGTGTGTACTGATGCGGCCGCTAGGCCTACCCACACAAGTGAGGTATCATTTTTATCGGGAGACTTGGGGGAACGCTGGGTGGAAGGAAATTTGTGGCTCCTCTCAGATTCCAGAACTTTCTGTCACCGAAATGTGAGGAAAATGTGTTTTTTTGGGGCAAAATTTGAGGTTTGCAAAGGATTCTGGGTAACAGAACCTGGTCAGAGCCCCACAAGTCACCCCATCTTGGATTCCCCTAGGTCTCTAGTTTTCAAAAATGCACAGGTTTGGTAGGTTTCCATAGGTGCCGGCTGAGCTAGAGGCCAAAATCTACAGGTAGGCACTTTGCAAAAAACAGCTCTGTTTTCTTTCAAAAAATGGGATGTGTCCACGTTGTGTTTTGGGGTGTCTCCTGTTGCGGCCGCTAGGCCTACCCACACAAGTGAGGTATCATTTTTATCGGGAGACTTGGGGGAACGCTGGGTGGAAGGAAATTTGTGGCTCCTCTCAGATTCCAGAACTTTTTGTCACCGAAATGTGAGGAAAATGTATTTTTTTTGCCAAAATTTGAGGTTTGCAAAGGATTCTGGGTAACAGAACCTGGTCAGAGCCCCATAAGTCACCCCATCTTGGATTTCCCTAGGTCTCTAGTTTTCAAAAATGCACAGGTTTGGTAGGTTTCCCTAGGTGCCGGCTGAGCTAGAGGCCAAAATCTACAGGTAGGCACTTTGCAAAAAACAGCTCTGTTTTCTTTCAAAAAATGGGATGTGTCCACGTTGTGTTTTGGGGTGTCTCCTGTTGCGGCCGCTAGGCCTACCCACACAAGTGAGGTATCATTTTTATCGGGAGACTTGGGGGAACGCTGGGTGGAAGGAAATTTGTGGTTCCTCTCAGATTCCAGAACTTTCTATCACCGAAATGTGAGGAAAATGTGTTTTTTTTGGCCAAAATTTGAGGTTTGCAAAGGATTCTGGGTAACAGAACCTGGTCAGAGCCCCACAAGTCACCCCATCTTGGATTCCCCTAGGTCTCTAGTTTTAAAAAATGCACAGGTTTGGTAGGTTTCCCTAGGTGCTGGCTGAGCTAGAGGCCAAAATCTACAGGTAGGCACTTTGCACAAAACAGCTCTGTTTTCTTTCAAAAAATGGGATGAGTCCACGTTGTGTTTTGGGGTGTCTCCTGTCGCGGCCGCTAGGCCTACCCACACAAGTGAGGTATCATTTTTATCGGGAGACTTGGGGGAACGCTGGGTGGAAGCAAATTTGTGGCTCCTCTCAGATTCCAGAACTTTCTGTCACCGAAATGTGAGGAAAATGTGTTTTTTTGGGGCAAAATTTGAGGTTTGCAAAGGATTCTGGGTAACAGAACCTGGTCAGAGCCCCACAAGTCACCCCATCTTGGATTCCCCTAGGTCTCTAGTTTTCAAAAATGCACAGGTTTGGTAGGTTTCCCTAGGTGCCGGCTGAGCTAGAGGCCAAAATCTACAGGTAGGCACTTTGCAAAAAACAGCTCTGTTTTCTTTCAAAAAATGGGATGTGTCCACGTTGTGTTTTGGGGTGTGTACTGTTGCGGCCGCTAGGCCTACCCACACAAGTGAGGTATCATTTTTATCGGGAGACTTGGGGGAACGCTGGGTGGAAGGAAATTTGTGGCTCCTCTCAGATTCCAGAACTTTCTGTCACCGAAATGTGAGGAAAATGTATTTTTTTTGCCAAAATTTGAGGTTTGCAAAGGATTCTGGGTAACAGAACCTGGTCAGAGCCCCATAAGTAACCCCATCTTGGATTCCCCTAGGTCTCTAGTTTTCAAAAATGCACAGGTTTGGTAGGTTTCCCTAGGTGCCGGCTGAGCTAGAGGCCAAAATCTACAGGTAGGCAATTTGCAAAAAACAGCTCTGTTTTCTTTCAAAAAATGGGATGTGTCCACGTTGTGTTTTGGGGTGTCTCCTGTTGCGGCCGCTAGGCCTACCCACACAAGTGAGGTATCATTTTTATCGGGAGACTTGGGGGAACGCTGGGTGGAAGGAAATTTGTGGTTCCTCTCAGATTCCAGAACTTTCTATCACCGAAATGTGAGGAAAATGTGTTTTTTTTGGCCAAAATTTGATGTTTGCAAAGGATTCTGGGTAACAGAACCTGGTCAGAGCCCCACAAGTCAACCCATCTTGGATTCCCCTAGGTCTCTAGTTTTCAAAAAAGCACAGGTTTGGTAGGTTTCCCTAGGTGCTGGCTGAGCTAGAGGCCAAAATCTACAGGTAGGCACTTTGCAAAAAACAGCTCTGTTTTCTTTCAAAAAATGGGATGAGTCCACGTTGTGTTTTGGGGTGTCACCTGTTGCGGCCGCTAGGCCTACCCACACAAGTGAGGTATCATTTTTATCGGGAGACTTGGGGGAACACTGGGTGGAAGGAAATTTGTGGCTCCTCTCAGATTCCAGAACTTTCTGTCACCGAAATGTGAGGAAAATGTGTTTTTTTAGCCAAATTTTGAGGTTTGCAAAGGATTCTGGGTAACAGAACTTGGTCAGAGCCCCACAAGTCACCCCATCTTGGATTCCCCTAGGTCTCTAGTTTTCAAAAATGCACAGGTTTGGTAGGTTTCCCTAGGTGCCGGCTGAGCTAGAGGCCAAAATCTACAGGTAGGCACTTTGCAAAAAACAGCTCTGTTTTCTTTCAAAAAATGGGATGTGTCCACGTTGTGTTTTGGGGTGTCTCCTGTGCCTACCCACACAAGTGAGGTACCATTTTTATCGGGAGACTTGGGGGAACGCTGGGTGGAAGGAAATTTGTGGCTCCTCTCAGATTCCAGAACTTTCTGTCACCGAAATGTGAGGAAAATGTGTTTTTTTAGCCACAATTTGAGGTTTGCAAAGGATTCTGGGTAACAGAACCTGGTCAGAGCCCCACAAGTCAACCCATCTTGGATTCCCCTAGGTCTCTAGTTTTCAAAAATGCAGTTTTGGTAGGTTTCCCTAGGTGCCGGCTGAGCTAGAGGCCAAAATCTACAGGTAGGCACTTTGCAAAAAACAGCTCTGTTTTCTTTCAAAAAATGGGATGTGTCCACGTTGTGTTTTGGGGCGTCTCCTGTCGCGGCCGCTAGGCCTACCCACACAAGTGAGGTATCATTTTTATCGGGAGACTTGGGGGAACGCTGCGTGGAAGGAAATTTGTGGCTCCTCTCAGATTCCAGAACTTTCTGTCACCGAAATGAGAGGAAAATGTGTTTTTTTAGCCAATTTTTGAGGTTTGCAAAGGATTCTGGGTAACAGAACCTGGTCAGAGCCCCACAAGTCACCCCATCTTGGATTCCCATAGGTCTCTAGTTTTCAAAAATGCACAGGTTTGGTAGGTTTCCCAAAGTGCCGGCTGAGCTAGAGGCCAAAATCTACAGGTAGGCACTTTGCAAAAAAAAGCTCTGTTTTCTTTCAAAAAATGGGATGTGTCCACGTTGTGTCTCGGGGACTTTCCTGTCGCGGCCGCTAGGCCTACCCACACAAGTGAGGTATCATTTTTATCGGGAGACTTGGGGGAATGCTGGGTGGAAGGAAATTTGTGGCTCCTCTCAGATTCCAGAACTTTCTGTCACCGAAATGTGAGGAAAATTTGTTTTTTTGGTGCAAAATTTGAGGTTTGCAAAGGATTCTGGGTAACAGAACCTGGTCAGAGCCCCACAAGTCACCCCATCTTGGATTCCCCTAGGTCTCTAGTTTTCAAAAATGCACAGGTTTGGTAGGTTTCCCTAGGTGCCGGCTGAGCTAGAGGCCAAAATCTACAGGTAGGCACTTTGCAAAAAACAGCTCTGTTTTCTTTCAAAAAATGGGATGTGTCCACGTTGTGTTTTGGGGTGTGTACTGTTGCGGCCGCTAGGCCTACCCACACAAGTGAGGTATCATTTTTATCGGGAGACTTGGGGGAACGCTGGTTGGAAGGAAATTTGTGGCTCCTCTCAGATTCCAGAACTTTCTGTCACCGAAATGTGAGGAAAATGTATTTTTTTTGCCAAAATTTGAGGTTTGCGAAGGATTCTGGGTAACAGAACCTGGTCAGAGCCCCACAAGTCACCCCATCTTGGATTCCCCTAGGTCTCTAGTTTTCAAAAATGCACAGGTTTGGTAGGTTTCCCTAGGTGCCGGCTGAGCTAGAGGCCAAAATCTACAGGTAGGCAATTTGCAAAAAACAGCTCTGTTTTCTTTCAAAAAATGGGATGTGTCCACGTTGTGTTTTGGGGTGTCTTCTGTTGCGGCCGCTAGGCCTACCCACACAAGTGAGGTATCATTTTTATCGGGAGACTTGGGGGAATGCTGGGTGGAAGGAAATTTGTGGCTCCTCTCAGATTCCAGAACTTTCTGTCACCGAAATGTGAGGAAAATGTGTTTTTTTGCCAAATTTTGAGGTTTGCAAAGGATTCTGGGTAACAGAACCTGGTCAGAGCCCCACAAGTCACCCCATCTTGGATTCCCCTAGGTCTCTAGTTTTCAAAAATGCACAGGTTTGGTAGGTTTCCCTAGGTGCCGGCTGAGCTAGAGGCCAAAATCTACAGGTAGGCACTTTGCAAAAAACAGCTCTGTTTTCTTTCAAAAAATGGGATGTGTCCACGTTGGGTTTTGGGGTGTCTCCTGTGCCTACCCACACAAGTGAGGTACCATTTTTATCGGGAGACTTGGGGGAACGCTGGGTGGAAGGAAATTTGTGGCTCCTCTCAGATTCCAGAACTTTCTGTCACCGAAATGTGAGGAAAATGTGTTTTTTTAGCCACAATTTGAGGTTTGCAAAGGATTCTGGGTAACAGAACCTGGTCAGAGCCCCACAAGTCAACCCATCTTGGATTCCCCTAGGTCTCTAGTTTTCAAAAATGCACAGTTTTGGTAGGTTTCCCTAGGTGCCGGCTGAGCTAGAGGCCAAAATCTACAGGTAGGCACTTTGCAAAAAACAGCTCTGTTTTCTTTCAAAAAATGGGATGTGTCCACGTTGTGTTTTGGGGTGTCTCCTGTCGCGGCCGCTAGGCCTACCCACACAAGTGAGGTATCATTTTTATCGGGAGACTTGGGGGAACGCTGCGTGGAAGGAAATTTGTGGCTCCTCTCAGATTCCAGAACTTTCTGTCACCGAAATGTGAGGAAAATGTGTTTTTTTAGCCAAATTTTGAGGTTTGCAAAGGATTCTGGGTAACAGAACCTGGTCAGAGCCCCACAAGTCACCCCATCTTGGATTCCCCTAGGTCTCTAGTTTTCAAAAATGCACAGGTTTGGTAGGTTTCCCAAAGTGCCGGCTGAGCTAGAGGCCAAAATCTACAGGTAGGCACTTTGTCAAAAACAGCTCTGTTTTCTTTCAAAAAATGGGATGTGTCCACGTTGTGTTTTGGGGTGTCTCCTGTGCCTACCCACACAAGTGAGGTATCATTTTTATCGGGAGACTTGGAGGAACGCTGGGTGGAAGGAAATTTGTGGCTCCTCTCAGATTCCAGAACTTTCTGTCACCGAAATGTGAGGAAAATGTCTTTTTTTTTTGCCAAAATTTGAGGTTTGCAAAGGATTCTGGGTAACAGAACCTGGTCAGAGCCCCACAAGTCACCCCATCTTTGATTCCCCTAGGTCTCTAGTTTTCAAAAATGCACAGGTTTGGTAGGTTTCCCAAAGTGCCGGCTGAGCTAGAGGCCAAAATCTACAGGTAGGCACTTTGCAAAAAACAGCTCTGTTTTCTTTCAAAAAATGGGATGTGTCCACGTTGTGTTTTGGGGTGTCTCCTGTGCCTACCCACACAAGTGAGGTATCATTTTTATCGGGAGACTTGGGGGAACGCTGGGTGGAAGGAAATTTGTGGCTCCTCTCAGATTCCAGAACTTTCTATCACCGAAATGTGAGGAAAATGTCTTTTTTTTTTTGCCAAAATTTGAGGTTTGCAAAGGATTCTGGGTAACAGAACCTGGTCAGAGCCCCACAAGTCAACCCATCTTGGATTCCCCTAGTTCTCTAGTTTTAAAAAATGCACAGGTTTGGTAGGTTTCCCTAGGTGCCGGCTGAGCTAGAGGCCAAAATCTACAGGTAGGCACTTTGCAAAAAACAGCTCTGTTTTCTTTAAAAAAAATGGGATGTGTCCACGTTGTGTTTTGGGGCGTCGCCTGTCGCGGCCGCTAGGCCTACCCACACAAGTGAGGTATCATATTTATCGGGAGACTTGGGGGAACGCTAGGTGGAAGGAAATTTGTGGCTCCTCTCAGATTCCAGAACTTTCTGTCACCGAAATGTGAGGAAAATGTGGTTTTTTTGGGCAAAATTTGAGGTTTGCAAAGGATTCTGGGTAACAGAACCTGGTCAGAGCCCCACAAGTCACCCCATCTTGGATTCCCCTAGGTCTCTAGTTTTCAAAAATGCACAGGTTTGGTAGGTTTCCCTAGGTGCCGGCTGAGCTAGAAGCCAAAATCTACAGGTAGGCACTTTGCAAAAAACAGCTCTGTTTTCTTTCAAAAAATGGGATGTGTCCACGTTGTGTTTTGGGGTATGTATTGTTGCGGCCGCTAGGCCTACCCACACAAGTGAGGTATCATTTTTATCGGGAGACTTGGGGGAACGCTGGGTGGAAGGAAATTTGTGGCTCCTCTCAGATTTCAGAACTTTCTGTCACCGAAATGTGAGGAAAATGTGTTTTTTTTGCCAAAATTTGAGGTTTGCAAAGGATTCTGGGTAACAGAACCTGGTCAGAGCCCCATAAGTCACCCCATCTTGGATTCCCCTAGGTCTCTAGTTTTCAAAAATGCACAGGTTTGGTAGGTTTCCCTAGGTGCCGGCTGAGCTAGAGGCCAAAATCTACAGGTAGGCACTTTGCAAAAAACAGCTCTGTTTTCATTCAAAAAATGGGTTGTGTCCACGTTGTGTTTTGGGGTATCTCCTGTGCCTACCCACACAAGTGAGGTATCATTTTTATCGGGAGACTTGGGGGAACGCTGGGTGGAAGGAAATTTGTGGCTCCTCTCAGATTCCAGAACTTTCTGTCACCGAAATGTGAGGAAAATGTCTTTTTTTAGCCAAAATTTGAGGTTTGCAAAGGATTCTGGGTAACAGAACCTGGTCCGAGCCCCACAAGTCAACCCATCTTGGATTCCCCAAGGTCTCTAGTTTTCAAAAAGGCACAGGTTTGGTAGGTTTCGCTAGGTGCCGGCTGAGCTAGAGGCCAAAATCTACAGGTAGGCACTTTGCAAAAAACAGCTCTGTTTTCTTTCAAAAAATGGGATGTGTCCACGTTGTGTTTTGGGGTGTCTTCTGTGCCTACCCACACAAGTGAGGTATCATTTTTATCGGGAGACTTGGGGGAACGCTGGGTGGAAGGAAATTTGTGGCTCCTCTCAGATTCCAGAACTTTCTGTCACCGAAATGTGAGGAAAATGTGTTTTTTTTGGCCAAAATTTGAGGTTTGCAAAGGATTCTGGGTAACAGAACCTGGTCAGAGCCCCACAAGTCACCCCATCTTGGATTCCCCTAGGTCTCTAGTTTTCAAAAATGCACAGGTTTGGTAGGTTTCCCTAGGTGCCGGCTGAGCTAGAGGCCAAAATCTACAGGTAGGCACTTTGCAAAAAACAGCTCTGTTTTCTTTAAAAAAATGGGATGTGTCCACGTTGTGTTTTGTGGTGTCTCCTGTCGCGGCCGCTAGGCCTACCCACACAAGTGAGGTATAATTTTAATCAAGAGACTTGGGGGAATGCTGGGTGGAAGGAAATTTGTAGCTCCTCTCAGATTCCAGAACTTTCTGTCACTGAAATGTGAGGAAAATGTGTTTTTTTAGCCAAATTTTGAGGTTTGCAAAGGATTCTGAGTAACAGAACCTGGTCAGAGCCCCACATGTCACCCCATCTTGGATTCCCCTAGGTCTCTAGTTTTCAAAAATGCACAGGTTTGGTAGGTTTCCCTAGGTGCCGGCTGAGCTAGAGGCCAAAATCTACAGGTAGGCACTTTGCAAAAAACAGCTCTGTTTTCTTTCAAAAAAGGTGATGTTTCCACGTTGTGTTTTGGGGTGTCTCCTGTGCCTACCCACACAAGTGAGGTATCATTTTTATCGGGAGACTTGGGGGAACGCTGGGTGGAAGGAAATTTGTGGCTCCTCTCAGATTCCAGAACTTTCTGTCACCGAAATGTGAGGAAAATGTGTTTTTTTAGCCAAATTTTGAGGTTTGCAAAGGATTCTGAGTAACAGAACCTGGTCAGAGCCCCACATGTCACCCCATCTTGGATTCCCCTAGGTCTCTAGTTTTAAAAAATGCACAGGTTTGGTAGGTTTCCCTAGGTGCCAGCTGAGCAAGAGGCCAAAATCTACAGGTAGGCACTTTGCAAAAAACAGCTTTGTTTTCTTTCAAAAAATGGGATGTGTCCACGTTGTGTCTTGGGGCGTGTCCTGTCGCGGCCGCTAGGCCTACCCACACAAGTGAGGTATCATTTTTATCGGGAGACTTGGGGGAACGCTGGGTGGAAGGAAATTTGTGGCTCCTCTCAGATTCCAGAACTTTCTGTCACCGAAATGTGAGGAAAACTTGTTTTTTTACCCAAAATTTGAGGTTTGCAAAGGATTCTGGGTAACAGAACCTGGTCAGAACCCCACAAGTCAACCCATCTTGGATTCCCCTAGGTCTCTAGTTTTCAAAAATGCCCAGTTTTGGTAGGTTTCCCTAGGTGCCGGCTGAGCTAGAGGCCAAAATCTACAGGTAGGCACTTTGCAAAAAACAGCTCTGTTTTCTTTCAAACAATGGGATGTGTCCACGTTGTGTTTTGGGGTGACTCCTGTTGCGGCCGCTAGGCCTACCCACACAAGTGAGGTATCATTTTTATTGAGAGACTTGGGGGAACGCTGGGTGGAAGGAAATTTGTGGCTCCTCTCAGATTCCAGAACTTTCTGTCACCGAAATGTGAGGAAAATGTCTTTTTTTTTTTTGCCAAAATTTGAGGTTTGCAAAGGATTCTGGGTAACAGAACCTGGTCAGAGCCCCACAAGTCACCCCATCTTGGATTCCCCTAGTTCTCTAGTTTTAAAAAATGCACAGGTTTGGTAGGTTTCCCTAGGTGCCGGCTGAGCTAGAGGCCAAAATCTACAGGTAGGCACTTTGCAAAAAACAGCTCTGTTTTCTTTAAAAAAAATGGGATGTGTCCACGTTGTGTTTTGGGGCGTTCCCTGTCGCGGCCGCTAGGCCTACCCACACAAGTGAGGTATCATTTTTATCGGGAGACTTGGGGGAACGCTAGGTGGAAGGAAATTTGTGGCTCCTCTCCGATTCCAGAACTTTCTGTCACCGAAATGTGAGGAAAATGTGTTTTTTTTGGGCAAAATTTGAGGTTTGCAAAGGATTCTGGGTAACAGAACCTGGTCAGAGCCCCACAAGTCACCCCATCTTGGATTCCCCTAGGTCTCTAGTTTTCAAAAATGCACAGGTTTGGTAGGTTTCCCTAGGTGCCGGCTGAGCTAGAGGCCAAAATCTACAGGTAGGCACTTTGCAAAAAACAGCTCTGTTTTCTTTTAAAAAATGGGATGTGTCCACGTTGTGTTTTGGGGTGTGTACTGTTGCAGCCGCTAGGCCTACCCACACAAGTGAGGTATCATTTTTATCGGGAGACTTGGGGGAACGCTGGGTGGAAGGAAATTTGTGGCTCCTCTCAGATTCCAGAACTTTCTGTCACCGAAATGTGAGGAAAATGTGTTTTTTTTTTGCCAAAATTTGAGGTTTGCAAAGGATTCTGGGTAACAGAACCTGGTCAGAGCCCCACAAGTCACCCCATCTTGGATTCCCCTAGTTCTCTAGTTTTAAAAAATGCACAGGTTTGGTAGGTTTCCCTAGGTGCCGGCTGAGCTAGAGGCCAAAATCTACAGGTAGGCACTTTGCAAAAAACAGCTCTGTTTTCTTTCAAAAAATGGGATGTGTCCACGTTGTGTTTTGGGGCGTTGCCTGTCGCAGCCGCTAGGCCTACCCACACAAGTGAGGTATCATTTTTATCGGGAGACTTGGGGGAACGCTGGGTGGAAGGAAATTTGTGGCTCCTCTCAGATTCCAGAACTTTCTGTCACCGAAATGTGAGGAAAATGTGTTTTTTTAGCCAAATTTTGAGGTTTGCAAAGGATTCTGAGTAACAGAACCTGGTCAGAGCCCCACATGTCACCCCATCTGGATTCCCCTAGGTCTCTAGTTTTCAAAAATGCACAGGTTTGGTAGGTTTCCCTAGGTGCCAGCTGAGCAAGAGGCCAAAATCTACAGGTAGGCACTTTGCAAAAAACAGCTCTGTTTTCTTTAAAAAAATGGGATGTGTCCACGTTGTGTCTTGGGGCGTCTACTGTCGCGGCCGCTAGGCCTACCCACACAAGTGAGGTATCATTTTTATCGGGAGACTTGGGGGAACGCTGGGTGGAAGGAAATTTGTGGCTCCTCTCAGATTCCAGAACTTTCTGTCACCGAAATGTGAGGAAAATGTGTTTTTTTAGCCAAATTTTGAGGTTTGCAAAGGATTCTGAGTAACAGAACCTGGTCAGAGCCCCACAAGTCACCCCATCTTGGATTCCCCTAGTTCTCTAGTTTTAAAAAATGCACAGGTTTGGTAGGTTTCCCTAGGTGCCGGCTTAGCTAGAGGCCAAAATCTACAGGTAGGCACTTTGCAAAAAACAGCTCTGTTTTCTTTAAAAAAAATGGGATGTGTCCACGTTGTGTTTTGGGGCGTTCCCTGTCGCGGCCGCTAGGCCTACCCACACAAGTGAGGTATCATTTTTATCGGGAGACTTGGGGGAACGCTAGGTGGAAGGAAATTTGTGGCTCCTCTCCGATTCCAGAACTTTCTGTCACCGAAATGTGAGGAAAATGTGTTATTTTGGGGCAAAATTTGAGGTTTGCAAAGGATTCTGGGTAACAGAACCTGGTCAGAGCCCCTCAAGTCACCCCATCTTGGATTCCCCTAGGTCTCTAGTTTTCAAAAATGCACAGGTTTGGTAGGTTTCCCTAGGTGCCGGCTGAGCTAGAGGCCAAAATCTACAGGTAGGCACTTTGCAAAAAACAGCTCTGTTTTCTTTCAAAAAATGGGATGTGTCCACGTTGTGTTTTGGGGTGTGTACTGTTGCAGCCGCTAGGCCTACCCACACAAGTGAGGTATCATTTTTATCGGGAGACTTGGGGGAACGCTGAGTGGAAGGAAATTTGTGGCTCCTCTCAGATTCCAGAACTTTCTGTCACCGAAATGTGAGGAAAATGTGTTTTTTTTTTGCCAAAATTTGAGGTTTGCAAAGGATTCTGGGTAACAGAACCTGGTCAGAGCCCCACAAGTCACCACATCTTGGATTCCCCTAGTTCTCTAGTTTTAAAAAATGCACAGGTTTGGTAGGTTTCCCTAGGTGCCGGCTGAGCTAGAGGCCAAAATCTACAGGTAGGCACTTTGCAAAAAACAGCTCTGTTTTCTTTAAAAAAATGGGATGTGTCCACGTTGTGTTTTGGGGCGTTGCCTGTCGCGGCCGCTAGGCCTACCCACACAAGTGAGGTATCATTTTTATCGGGAGACTTGGGGGAACGCTGGGTGGAAGGAAATTTGTGGCTCCTCTCAGATTCCAGAACTTTCTGTCACCGAAATGTGAGGAAAATGTGTTTTTTTAGCCAAATTGTGAGGTTTGCAAAGGATTCTGAGTAACAGAACCTGGTCAGAGCCCCACATGTCACCCCATCTTGGATACCCTAGGTCTCTAGTTTTCAAAAATGCACAGGTTTGGTAGGTTTTCCTAGGTGCCGGCTGAGCTAGAGGCCAAAATCTACAGGTAGGCACTTTGCAAAAAACAGCTCTGTTTTCTTGAAAAAAAATGGGATGTGTCCACGTTGTGTTTTGGGGCGCCGCCTGTCGCGGCCGCTAGGCCTACCCACACAAGTGAGGTATCATATTTATCGGGAGACTTGGGGGAACGCTAGGTGGAAGGAAATTTGTGGCTCCTCTCAGATTCCAGAACTTTCTGTCACCGATATGTGAGGAAAATGTGTTTTTTTGGGGCAAAATTTGAGGTTTGCAAAGGATTCTGGGTAACAGAACCTGGTCAGAGCCCCACAAGTCACCCCATCTTGGATTCCCCTAGGTCTCTAGTTTTCAAAAATGCACAGGTTTGGTAGGTTTCCCTAGGTGCCGTCTGAGCTAGAAGACAAAATCTACAGGTAGGCACTTTGCAAAAAACAGCTCTGTTTTCTTTAAAAAAATGGGATGTGTCCACGTTGTGTTTTGGGGTGTCTCCTGTGCCTACCCACACAAGTGAGGTATCATTTTTATCGGGAGACTTGGGGGAACGCTGGGTGGAAGGAAATTTGTGGCTCCTCTCAGATTCCAGAACTTTCTGTCACCGAAATGTGAGGAAAATGTGTTTTTTTAGCCAAAATTTGAGGTTTGCAAAGGATTCTGGGTAACAGAACCTGGTCCGAGCCCCACAAGTCAACCCATCTTGGATTCCCCTAGGTCTCTAGTTTTCAAAAAGGCACAGGTTTGGTAGGTTTCGCTAGGTGCCGGCTGAGCTAGAGGCCAAAATCTACAGGTAGGCACTTTGCAAAAAACAGCTCTGTTTTCTTTCAAAAAATGGGATGTGTCCACGTTGTGTTTTGGGGTGTCTTCTGTGCCTACCCACACAAGTGAGGTATCATTTTTATCGGGAGACTTGGGGGAACGCTGGGTGGAAGGAAATTTGTGGCTCCTCTCAGATTCCAGAACTTTCTGTCACCGAAATGTGAGGAAAATGTGTTTTTTTTTGCCAAAATTTGAGGTTTGCAAAGGATTCTGGGTAACAGAACCTGGTCAGAGCCCCACAAGTCACCCCATCTTGGATTCCCCTAGGTCTCTAGTTTTAAAAAATGCACAGGTTTGGTAGGTTTCCCTAGGTGCCGGCTGAGATAGAGGCCAAAATCTACAGGTATGCACTTTGCAAAAAACAGCTCTGTTTTCTTTAAAAAAATGGGATGTGTCCACGTTGTGTTTTGTGGTGTGTCCTGTCGCGGCCGCTAGGCCTACCCACACAAGTGAGGTATAATTTTAATCGAGAGACTTGGGGGAATGCTGGGTGGAAGGAAATTTGTAGCTCCTCTCAGATTCCAGAACTTTATGTCACCGAAATGAGAGGAAAATGTGTTTTTTTAGCCAAATTTTGAGGTTTGCAAAGGATTCTGAGTAACAGAACCTGGTCAGAGCCCCACATGTCACCCCATCTTGGATTCCCCTGGGTCTCTAGTTTTCAAAAATGCACAGGTTTGGTAGGTTTCCCTAGGTGCCGGCTGAGCTAGAGGCCAAAATCTACAGGTAGGCACTTTGCAAAAAACAGCTCTGTTTTCTTTCAAAAAATGGGATGTGTCCACGTTGTGTTTTGGGGCGTTGCCTGTCGCGGCCGCTAGGCCTACCCACACAAGTGAGGTATCATTTTTATCGGGAGACTTGGGGGAACGCTGGGTGGAAGGAAATTTGTGGCTCCTCTCAGATTCCAGAACTTTCTGTCACCGAAATGTGAGGAAAATGTGTTTTTTTAGCCAAATTGTGAGGTTTGCAAAGGATTCTGAGTAACAGAACCTGGTCAGAGCCCCACATGTCACCCCATCTTGGATACCCTAGGTCTCTAGTTTTCAAAAATGCACAGGTTTGGTAGGTTTTCCTAGGTGCCGGCTGAGCTAGAGGCCAAAATCTACAGGTAGGCACTTTGCAAAAAACAGCTCTGTTTTCTTGAAAAAAAATGGGATGTGTCCACGTTGTGTTTTGGGGCGCCGCCTGTCGCGGCCGCTAGGCCTACCCACACAAGTGAGGTATCATATTTATCGGGAGACTTGGGGGAACGCTAGGTGGAAGGAAATTTGTGGCTCCTCTCAGATTCCAGAACTTTCTGTCACCGATATGTGAGGAAAATGTGTTTTTTTGGGGCAAAATTTGAGGTTTGCAAAGGATTCTGGGTAACAGAACCTGGTCAGAGCCCCACAAGTCACCCCATCTTGGATTCCCCTAGGTCTCTAGTTTTCAAAAATGCACAGGTTTGGTAGGTTTCCCTAGGTGCCGTCTGAGCTAGAAGACAAAATCTACAGGTAGGCACTTTGCAAAAAACAGCTCTGTTTTCTTTAAAAAAATGGGATGTGTCCACGTTGTGTTTTGGGGTGTCTCCTGTGCCTACCCACACAAGTGAGGTATCATTTTTATCGGGAGACTTGGGGGAACGCTGGGTGGAAGGAAATTTGTGGCTCCTCTCAGATTCCAGAACTTTCTGTCACCGAAATGTGAGGAAAATGTGTTTTTTTAGCCAAAATTTGAGGTTTGCAAAGGATTCTGGGTAACAGAACCTGGTCCGAGCCCCACAAGTCAACCCATCTTGGATTCCCCTAGGTCTCTAGTTTTCAAAAAGGCACAGGTTTGGTAGGTTTCGCTAGGTGCCGGCTGAGCTAGAGGCCAAAATCTACAGGTAGGCACTTTGCAAAAAACAGCTCTGTTTTCTTTCAAAAAATGGGATGTGTCCACGTTGTGTTTTGGGGTGTCTTCTGTGCCTACCCACACAAGTGAGGTATCATTTTTATCGGGAGACTTGGGGGAACGCTGGGTGGAAGGAAATTTGTGGCTCCTCTCAGATTCCAGAACTTTCTGTCACCGAAATGTGAGGAAAATGTGTTTTTTTTTGCCAAAATTTGAGGTTTGCAAAGGATTCTGGGTAACAGAACCTGGTCAGAGCCCCACAAGTCACCCCATCTTGGATTCCCCTAGGTCTCTAGTTTTAAAAAATGCACAGGTTTGGTAGGTTTCCCTAGGTGCCGGCTGAGATAGAGGCCAAAATCTACAGGTATGCACTTTGCAAAAAACAGCTCTGTTTTCTTTAAAAAAATGGGATGTGTCCACGTTGTGTTTTGTGGTGTGTCCTGTCGCGGCCGCTAGGCCTACCCACACAAGTGAGGTATAATTTTAATCGAGAGACTTGGGGGAATGCTGGGTGGAAGGAAATTTGTAGCTCCTCTCAGATTCCAGAACTTTATGTCACCGAAATGAGAGGAAAATGTGTTTTTTTAGCCAAATTTTGAGGTTTGCAAAGGATTCTGAGTAACAGAACCTGGTCAGAGCCCCACATGTCACCCCATCTTGGATTCCCCTGGGTCTCTAGTTTTCAAAAATGCACAGTTTTGGTAGGTTTCCCTAGGTGCCGGCTGAGCTAGAGGCCAAAATCTACAGGTAGGCACTTTGCAAAAAACAGCTCTGTTTTCTTTCAAAAAAGGTGATGTTTCCACGTTGTGTTTTGGGGTGTCTCCTGTGCCTACCCACACAAGTGAGGTATCATTTTTATCGGGAGACTTGGGGGAACGCTGGGTGGAAGGAAATTTGTGGCTCCTCTCAGATTCCAGAACTTTCTGTCACCGAAATGTGAGGAAAATGTGTTTTTTTAGCCAAATTTTGAGGTTTGCAAAGGATTCTGAGTAACAGAACCTGGTCAGAGCCCCACATGTCACCCCATCTTGGATTCCCCTAGGTCTCTAGTTTTAAAAAATGCACAGGTTTGGTAGGTTTCCCTAGGTGCCAGCTGAGCAAGAGGCCAAAATCTACAGGTAGGCACTTTGCAAAAAACAGCTCTGTTTTCTTTCAAAAAATGGGATGTGTCCACGTTGTGTTTTGGGGCGTGCCCTGTCGCGGCCGCTAGGCCTACCCACACAAGTGAGGTATCATTTTTATCGGGAGACTTGGGGGAACGCTGGGGGGAAGGAAATTTGTGGCTCCTCTCAGATTGCAGAACTTTCTGTCACCGAAATGTGAGGAAAACTTGTTTTTTTACCCAAAATTTGAGGTTTGCAAAGGATTCTGGGTAACAGAACCTGGTCAGAACCCCACAAGTCAACCCATCTTGGATTCCCCTAGGTCTCTAGTTTTCAAAAATGCACAGTTTTGGTAGGTTTCCCTAGGTGCCGGCTGAGCTAGAGGCCAAAATCTACAGGTAGGCACTTTTCAAAAAACAGCTCTGTTTTCTTTCAAAAAATGGGATGTGTCCACGTTGTGTTTTGGGGTGACTCCTGTTGCGGCCGCTAGGCCTACCCACACAAGTGAGGTATCATTTTTATCGAGAGACTTGGGGGAACGCTGGGTGGAAGGAAATTTGTGGCTCCTCTCAGATTCCAGAACTTTCTGTCACCGAAATGTGAGGAAAATGTCTTTTTTTTTTTTGCCAAAATTTGAGGTTTGCAAAGGATTCTGGGTAACAGAACCTGGTCAGAACCCCACAAGTCAACCCATCTTGGATTCCCCTAGGTCTCTAGTTTTCAAAAATGCACAGTTTTGGTAGGTTTCCCTAGGTGCCGGCTGAGCTAGAGGCCAAAATCTACAGGTAGGCACTTTGCAAAAAACAGCTCTGTTTTCTTGAAAAAAAATGGAATGTGTCCACGTTGTGTTTTGGGGCGTTCCCTGTCGCGGCCGCTAGGCCTACCCACACAAGTGAGGTATCATTTTTATCGGGAGACTTGGGGGAACGCTAGGTGGAAGGAAATTTGTGGCTTCTCTCCGATTCCAGAACTTTCTGTCACCGAAATGTGAGGAAAATGTGTTTTTTTTTGGCAAAATTTGAGGTTTGCAAAGGATTCTGGGTAACAGAACCTGGTCAGAGCCCCACAAGTCACCCCATCTTGGATTCCCCTAGGTCTCTAGTTTTCAAAAATGCACAGGTTTGGTAGGTTTCCCTAGGTGCCGGCTGAGCTAGAGGCCAAAATCTACAGGTAGGCACTTTGCAAAAAACAGCTCTGTTTTCTTTTAAAAAATGGGATGTGTCCACGTTGTGTTTTGGGGTGTGTACTGTTGCAGCCGCTAGGCCTACCCACACAAGTGAGGTATCATTTTTATCGGGAGACTTGGGGGAACGCTGGGTGGAAGGAAATTTGTGGCTCCTCTCAGATTCCAGAACTTTCTGTCACCGAAATGTGAGGAAAATGTGTTTTTTTTTTGCCAAAATTTGAGGTTTGCAAAGGATTCTGGGTAACAGAACCTGGTCAGAGCCCCACAAGTCACCCCATCTTGGATTCCCCTAGTTCTCTAGTTTTAAAAAATGCACAGGTTTGGTAGGTTTCCCTAGGTGCCGGCTGAGCTAGAGGCCAAAATCTACAGGTAGGCACTTTGCAAAAAACAGCTCTGTTTTCTTTCAAAAAATGGGATGTGTCCACGTTGTGTTTTGGGGCGTTGCCTGTCGCGGCCGCTAGGCCTACCCACACAAGTGAGGTATCATTTTTATCGGGAGACTTGGGGGAACGCTGGGTGGAAAGAAATTTGTGGCTCCTCTCAGATTCCAGAACTTTCTGTCACCGAAATGTGAGGAAAATGTGTTTTTTTAGCCAAATTTTGAGGTTTGCAAAGGATTCTGAGTAACAGAACCTGGTCAGAGCCCCACATGTCACCCCATCTTGGATTCCCCTAGGTCTCTAGTTTTCAAAAATGCACAGGTCTGGTAGGTTTCCCTAGGTGCCAGCTGAGCAAGAGGCCAAAATCTACAGGTAGGCACTTTGCAAAAAACAGCTCTGTTTTCTTTTAAAAAATGGGATGTGTCCACGTTGTGTCTTGGGGCGGCTCCTGTCGCGGCCGCTAGGCCTACCCACACAAGTGAGGTATCATTTTTATCGGGAGACTTGGGGGAACGCTGGGTGGAAGCAAATTTCTGGCTCCTCTCAGATTCCAGAACTTTCTGTCACCGAAATGTGAGGAAAATGTGTTTTTTTAGCCACATTTTGAGGTTTGCAAAGGATTCTGAGTAACAGAACCTGGTCAGAGCCCCACATGTCACCCCATCTTGGATTCCCCTAGTTCTCTAGTTTTAAAAAATGCACAGGTTTGGTAGGTTTCCCTAGGTGCCGGCTTAGCTAGAGGCCAAAATCTACAGGTAGGCACTTTGCAAAAAACAGCTCTGTTTTCTTTTTAAAAAAATGGGATGTGTCCACGTTGTGTTTTGGGGCGTTCCCTGTCGCGGCCGCTAGGCCTACCCACACAAGTGAGGTATCATTTTTATCGGGAGACTTGGGGGAACGCTAGGTGGAAGGAAATTTGTGGCTCCTCTCCGATTCCAGAACTTTCTGTCACCGAAATGTGAGGAAAATTTGTTATTTTGGGGCAAAATTTGAGCTTTGCAAAGGATTCTGGGTAACAGAACCTGGTCAGCGCCCCACAAGTCACCCCATCTTGGATTCCCCTAGGTCTCTAGTTTTCAAAAATGCACAGGTTTGGTAGGTTTCCCTAGGTGCCAGCTGAGCTAGAGGCCAAAATCTACAGGTAGGCACTTTGCAAAAAACAGCTCTGTTTTCTTTCAAAAAATGGGATGTGTCCACGTTTTGTTTTGGGGTGTCTACTGTTGCAGCCGCTAGGCCTACCCACACAAGTGAGGTATCATTTTTATCGGGAGACTTGGGGGAACGCTGGGTGGAAGGAAATTTGTGGCTCCTCTCAGATTCCAGAACTTTCTGTCACCGAAATGTGAGGAAAATGTGTTTTTTTTTTGCCAAAATTTGAGGTTTGCAAAGGATTCTGGGTAACAGAACCTGGTCAGAGCCCCACAAGTCACCACATCTTGGATTCCCCTAGTTCTCTAGTTTTAAAAAATGCACAGGTTTGGTAGGTTTCCCTAGGTGCGGGCTGAGCTAGAGGCCAAAATCTACAGGTAGGCACTTTGCAAAAAACAGCTCTGTTTTCTTTCAAAAAATGGGATGTGTCCACGTTGTGTTTTGGGGCGTTGTTTGTCGCGGCCGCTAGGCCTACCCACACAAGTGAGGTATCATTTTTATCGGGAGACTTGGGGGAACGCTGGGTGGAAGGAAATTTGTGGCTCCTCTCAGATTCCAGAACTTTCTGTCACCGAAATGTGAGGAAAATGTGTTTTTTTAGCCAAATTGTGAGGTTTGCAAAGGATTCTGGGTAACAGAACCTGGTCAGAGCCCCACATGTCACCCCATCTTGGATTCCCCTAGGTCTCTAGTTTTCAAAAATGCACAGGTTTGGTAGGTTTCCCTAGGTGCCAGCTGAGCAAGAGGCCAAAATCTACAGGTAGGCACTTTGCAAAAAACATCTCTGTTTTCTTTAAAAAAATGGGATGTGTCCACGTTGTGTCTTGGGGCGTCTCCTGTCGCAGCCGCTAGGCCTACCCACACAAGTGAGGTATTATTTTTATCGGGAGACTTGGGGGAACGCTGGGTGGAAGCAAATTTGTGGCTCCTCTCAGATTCCAGAACTTTCTGTCACCGAAATGTGAGGAAAATGTTTTTTTTTAGCCAAATTTTGAGGTTTGCAAAGGATTCTGAGTAACAGAACCTGGTCAGAGCCCCACATGTCACCCCATCTTGGATTCCCATAGGTCTCTAGTTTTCAAAAATGCACAGGTTTGGTAGGTTTCCCTAGGTGCCGGCTTAGCTAGAGGCCAAAATCTACAGGTAGGCACTTTGCAAAAAACAGCTCTGTTTTCTTTAAAAAAAATGGGATGTGTCCACGTTGTGTTTTGGGGCGTTCCCTGTCGCGGCCGCTAGGCCTACCCACACAAGTGAGGTATCATTTTTATCGGGAGACTTGGGGGAACGCTAGGTGGAAGGAAATTTGTGGCTCCTCTCCGATTCCAGAACTTTCTGTCACCGAAATGTGAGGAAAATGTGTTATTTTGGGGCAAAATTTGAGGTTTGCAAAGGATTCTGGGTAACAGAACCTGGTCAGAGCCCCACAAGTCACCCCATCTTGGATTCCCCTAGGTCTCTAGTTTTCAAAAATGCACAGGTTTGGTAGGTTTCCCTAGGTGCCGGCTTAGCTAGAGGCCAAAATCTACAGGTAGGCACTTTGCAAAAAACAGCTCTGTTTTCTTTTTAAAAAAATGGGATGTGTCCACGTTGTGTTTTGGGGCGTTACCTGTCGCGGCCGCTAGGCCTACCCACACAAGTGAGGTATCATTTTTATCGGGAGACTTGGGGGAACGCTAGGTGGAAGGAAATTTGTGGCTCCTCTCCGATTCCAGAACTTTCTGTCACCGAAATGTGAGGAAAATTTGTTATTTTGGGGCAAAATTTGAGCTTTGCAAAGGATTCTGGGTAACAGAACCTGGTCAGCGCCCCACAAGTCACCCCATCTTGGATTCCCCTAGGTCTCTAGTTTTCAAAAATGCACAGGTTTGGTAGGTTTCCCTAGGTGCCAGCTGAGCTAGAGGCCAAAATCTACAGGTAGGCACTTTGCAAAAAACAGCTCTGTTTTCTTTCAAAAAATGGGATGTGTCCACGTTTTGTTTTGGGGTGTCTACTGTTGCAGCCGCTAGGCCTACCCACACAAGTGAGGTATCATTTTTATCGGGAGACTTGGGGGAACGCTGGGTGGAAGGAAATTTGTGGCTCCTCTCAGATTCCAGAACTTTCTGTCACCGAAATGTGAGGAAAATGTGTTTTTTTTTTGCCAAAATTTGAGGTTTGCAAAGGATTCTGGGTAACAGAACCTGGTCAGAGCCCCACAAGTCACCACATCTTGGATTCCCCTAGTTCTCTAGTTTTAAAAAATGCACAGGTTTGGTAGGTTTCCCTAGGTGCGGGCTGAGCTAGAGGCCAAAATCTACAGGTAGGCACTTTGCAAAAAACAGCTCTGTTTTCTTTCAAAAAATGGGATGTGTCCACGTTGTGTTTTGGGGCGTTGTTTGTCGCGGCCGCTAGGCCTACCCACACAAGTGAGGTATCATTTTTATCGGGAGACTTGGGGGAACGCTGAGTGGAAGGAAATTTGTGGCTCCTCTCAGATTCCAGAACTTTCTGTCACCGAAATGTGAGGAAAATGTGTTTTTTTAGCCAAATTGTGAGGTTTGCAAAGGATTCTGGGTAACAGAACCTGGTCAGAGCCCCACATGTCACCCCATCTTGGATTCCCCTAGGTCTCTAGTTTTCAAAAATGCACAGGTTTGGTAGGTTTCCCTAGGTGCCAGCTGAGCAAGAGGCCAAAATCTACAGGTAGGCACTTTGCAAAAAACAGCTCTGTTTTCTTTAAAAAAATGGGATGTGTCCACGTTGTGTCTTGGGGCGTCTCCTGTCGCAGCCGCTAGGCCTACCCACACAAGTGAGGTATTATTTTTATCGGGAGACTTGGGGGAACGCTGGGTGGAAGCAAATTTGTGGCTCCTCTCAGATTCCAGAACTTTCTGTCACCGAAATGTGAGGAAAATGTTTTTTTTTAGCCAAATTTTGAGGTTTGCAAAGGATTCTGAGTAACAGAACCTGGTCAGAGCCCCACATGTCACCCCATCTTGGATTCCCATAGGTCTCTAGTTTTCAAAAATGCACAGGTTTGGTAGGTTTCCCTAGGTGCCAGCTGAGCAAGAGGCCAAAATCTACAGGTAGGCACTTTGCAAAAAACAGCTCTGTTTTCTTTTAAAAAATGGGATGTGTCCACGTTGTGTCCTGGGGCGTCTCCTGTCGCGGCCGCTAGGCCTACCCACACAAGTGAGGTATCATTTTTATCGGGAGACTTGGGGGAACGCTGGGTGGAAGGAAATTTGTGGCTCCTCTCAGATTCCAGAACTTTCTGTCACCGAAATGTGAGGAAAATGTGTTTTTTTAGCCAAATTTTGAGGTTTGCAAAGGATTCTGAGTAACAGAACCTGGTCAGAGCCCCACAAGTCACCCCATCTTGGATTCCCCTAGTTCTCTAGTTTTAAAAAATGCACAGGTTTGGTAGGTTTCCCTAGGTGCCGGCTTAGCTAGAGGCCAAAATCTACAGGTAGGCACTTTGCAAAAAACAGCTCTGTTTTCTTTAAAAAAAATGGGATGTGTCCACGTTGTGTTTTGGGGCGTTCCCTGTCGCGGCCGCTAGGCCTACCCACACAAGTGAGGTATCATTTTTATCGGGAGACTTGGGGGAACGCTAGGTGGAAGGAAATTTGTGGCTCCTCTCCGATTCCAGAACTTTCTGTCACCGAAATGTGAGGAAAATGTGTTATTTTGGGGCAAAATTTGAGGTTTGCAAAGGATTCTGGGTAACAGAACCTGGTCAGAGCCCCTCAAGTCACCCCATCTTGGATTCCCCTAGGTCTCTAGTTTTCAAAAATGCACAGGTTTGGTAGGTTTCCCTAGGTGCCGGCTGAGCTAGAGGCCAAAATCTACAGGTAGGCACTTTGCAAAAAACAGCTCTGTTTTCTTTCAAAAAATGGGATGTGTCCACGTTGTGTTTTGGGGTGTGTACTGTTGCAGCCGCTAGGCCTACCCACACAAGTGAGGTATCATTTTTATCGGGAGACTTGGGGGAACGCTGAGTGGAAGGAAATTTGTGGCTCCTCTCAGATTCCAGAACTTTCTGTCACCGAAATGTGAGGAAAATGTGTTTTTTTTTTGCCAAAATTTGAGGTTTGCAAAGGATTCTGGGTAACAGAACCTGGTCAGAGCCCCACAAGTCACCACATCTTGGATTCCCCTAGTTCTCTAGTTTTAAAAAATGCACAGGTTTGGTAGGTTTCCCTAGGTGCCGGCTGAGCTAGAGGCCAAAATCTACAGGTAGGCACTTTGCAAAAAACAGCTCTGTTTTCTTTAAAAAAATGGGATGTGTCCACGTTGTGTTTTGGGGCGTTGCCTGTCGCGGCCGCTAGGCCTACCCACACAAGTGAGGTATCATTTTTATCGGGAGACTTGGGGGAACGCTGGGTGGAAGGAAATTTGTGGCTCCTCTCAGATTCCAGAACTTTCTGTCACCGAAATGTGAGGAAAATGTGTTTTTTTAGCCAAATTGTGAGGTTTGCAAAGGATTCTGAGTAACAGAACCTGGTCAGAGCCCCACATGTCACCCCATCTTGGATACCCTAGGTCTCTAGTTTTCAAAAATGCACAGGTTTGGTAGGTTTTCCTAGGTGCCGGCTGAGCTAGAGGCCAAAATCTACAGGTAGGCACTTTGCAAAAAACAGCTCTGTTTTCTTGAAAAAAAATGGGATGTGTCCACGTTGTGTTTTGGGGCGCCGCCTGTCGCGGCCGCTAGGCCTACCCACACAAGTGAGGTATCATATTTATCGGGAGACTTGGGGGAACGCTAGGTGGAAGGAAATTTGTGGCTCCTCTCAGATTCCAGAACTTTCTGTCACCGATATGTGAGGAAAATGTGTTTTTTTGGGGCAAAATTTGAGGTTTGCAAAGGATTCTGGGTAACAGAACCTGGTCAGAGCCCCACAAGTCACCCCATCTTGGATTCCCCTAGGTCTCTAGTTTTCAAAAATGCACAGGTTTGGTAGGTTTCCCTAGGTGCCGTCTGAGCTAGAAGACAAAATCTACAGGTAGGCACTTTGCAAAAAACAGCTCTGTTTTCTTTAAAAAAATGGGATGTGTCCACGTTGTGTTTTGGGGTGTCTCCTGTGCCTACCCACACAAGTGAGGTATCATTTTTATCGGGAGACTTGGGGGAACGCTGGGTGGAAGGAAATTTGTGGCTCCTCTCAGATTCCAGAACTTTCTGTCACCGAAATGTGAGGAAAATGTGTTTTTTTAGCCAAAATTTGAGGTTTGCAAAGGATTCTGGGTAACAGAACCTGGTCCGAGCCCCACAAGTCAACCCATCTTGGATTCCCCTAGGTCTCTAGTTTTCAAAAAGGCACAGGTTTGGTAGGTTTCGCTAGGTGCCGGCTGAGCTAGAGGCCAAAATCTACAGGTAGGCACTTTGCAAAAAACAGCTCTGTTTTCTTTCAAAAAATGGGATGTGTCCACGTTGTGTTTTGGGGTGTCTTCTGTGCCTACCCACACAAGTGAGGTATCATTTTTATCGGGAGACTTGGGGGAACGCTGGGTGGAAGGAAATTTGTGGCTCCTCTCAGATTCCAGAACTTTCTGTCACCGAAATGTGAGGAAAATGTGTTTTTTTTTGCCAAAATTTGAGGTTTGCAAAGGATTCTGGGTAACAGAACCTGGTCAGAGCCCCACAAGTCACCCCATCTTGGATTCCCCTAGGTCTCTAGTTTTAAAAAATGCACAGGTTTGGTAGGTTTCCCTAGGTGCCGGCTGAGATAGAGGCCAAAATCTACAGGTATGCACTTTGCAAAAAACAGCTCTGTTTTCTTTAAAAAAATGGGATGTGTCCACGTTGTGTTTTGTGGTGTGTCCTGTCGCGGCCGCTAGGCCTACCCACACAAGTGAGGTATAATTTTAATCGAGAGACTTGGGGGAATGCTGGGTGGAAGGAAATTTGTAGCTCCTCTCAGATTCCAGAACTTTATGTCACCGAAATGAGAGGAAAATGTGTTTTTTTAGCCAAATTTTGAGGTTTGCAAAGGATTCTGAGTAACAGAACCTGGTCAGAGCCCCACATGTCACCCCATCTTGGATTCCCCTAGGTCTCTAGTTTTCAAAAATGCACAGTTTTGGTAGGTTTCCCTAGGTGCCGGCTGAGCTAGAGGCCAAAATCTACAGGTAGGCACTTTGCAAAAAACAGCTCTGTTTTCTTTCAAAAAAGGTGATGTTTCCACGTTGTGTTTTGGGGTGTCTCCTGTGCCTACCCACACAAGTGAGGTATCATTTTTATCGGGAGACTTGGGGGAACGCTGGGTGGAAGGAAATTTGTGGCTCCTCTCAGATTCCAGAACTTTCTGTCACCGAAATGTGAGGAAAATGTGTTTTTTTAGCCAAATTTTGAGGTTTGCAAAGGATTCTGAGTAACAGAACCTGGTCAGAGCCCCACATGTCACCCCATCTTGGATTCCCCTAGGTCTCTAGTTTTAAAAAATGCACAGGTCTGGTAGGTTTCCCTAGGTGCCAGCTGAGCAAGAGGCCAAAATCTACAGGTAGGCACTTTGCAAAAAACAGCTCTGTTTTCTTTAAAAAAATGGGATGTGTCCACGTTGTGTCTTGGGGCGGCTCCTGTCGCGGCCGCTAGGCCTACCCACACAAGTGAGGTATCATTTTTATCGGGAGACTTGGGGGAACGCTGGGTGGAAGCAAATTTCTGGCTCCTCTCAGATTCCAGAACTTTCTGTCACCGAAATGTGAGGAAAATGTGTTTTTTTAGCCACATTTTGAGGTTTGCAAAGGATTCTGAGTAACAGAACCTGGTCAGAGCCCCACATGTCACCCCATCTTGGATTCCCCTAGTTCTCTAGTTTTAAAAAATGCACAGGTTTGGTAGGTTTCCCTAGGTGCCGGCTTAGCTAGAGGCCAAAATCTACAGGTAGGCACTTTGCAAAAAACAGCTCTGTTTTCTTTTTAAAAAAATGGGATGTGTCCACGTTGTGTTTTGGGGCGTTCCGTGTCGCGGCCGCTAGGCCTACCCACACAAGTGAGGTATCATTTTTATCGGGAGACTTGGGGGAACGCTAGGTGGAAGGAAATTTGTGGCTCCTCTCCGATTCCAGAACTTTCTGTCACCGAAATGTGAGGAAAATTTGTTATTTTGGGGCAAAATTTGAGCTTTGCAAAGGATTCTGGGTAACAGAACCTGGTCAGCGCCCCACAAGTCACCCCATCTTGGATTCCCCTAGGTCTCTAGTTTTCAAAAATGCACAGGTTTGGTAGGTTTCCCTAGGTGCCAGCTGAGCAAGAGGCCAAAATCTACAGGTAGGCACTTTGCAAAAAACAGCTCTGTTTTCTTTCAAAAAATGGGATGTGTCCACGTTTTGTTTTGGGGTGTCTACTGTTGCAGCCGCTAGGCCTACCCACACAAGTGAGGTATCATTTTTATCGGGAGACTTGGGGGAACGCTGGGTGGAAGGAAATTTGTGGCTCCTCTCAGATTCCAGAACTTTCTGTCACCGAAATGTGAGGAAAATGTGTTTTTTTTTTGCCAAAATTTGAGGTTTGCAAAGGATTCTGGGTAACAGAACCTGGTCAGAGCCCCACAAGTCACCACATCTTGGATTCCCCTAGTTCTCTAGTTTTAAAAAATGCACAGGTTTGGTAGGTTTCCCTAGGTGCGGGCTGAGCTAGAGGCCAAAATCTACAGGTAGGCACTTTGCAAAAAACAGCTCTGTTTTCTTTCAAAAAATGGGATGTGTCCACGTTGTGTTTTGGGGCGTTGTTTGTCGCGGCCGCTAGGCCTACCCACACAAGTGAGGTATCATTTTTATCGGGAGACTTGGGGGAACGCTGGGTGGAAGGAAATTTGTGGCTCCTCTCAGATTCCAGAACTTTCTGTCACCGAAATGTGAGGAAAATGTGTTTTTTTAGCCAAATTGTGAGGTTTGCAAAGGATTCTGGGTAACAGAACCTGGTCAGAGCCCCACATGTCACCCCATCTTGGATTCCCCTAGGTCTCTAGTTTTCAAAAATGCACAGGTTTGGTAGGTTTCCCTAGGTGCCAGCTGAGCAAGAGGCCAAAATCTACAGGTAGGCACTTTGCAAAAAACAGCTCTGTTTTCTTTAAAAAAATGGGATGTGTCCACGTTGTGTCTTGGGGCGTCTCCTGTCGCAGCCGCTAGGCCTACCCACACAAGTGAGGTATTATTTTTATCGGGAGACTTGGGGGAACGCTGGGTGGAAGCAAATTTGTGGCTCCTCTCAGATTCCAGAACTTTCTGTCACCGAAATGTGAGGAAAATGTTTTTTTTTAGCCAAATTTTGAGGTTTGCAAAGGATTCTGAGTAACAGAACCTGGTCAGAGCCCCACATGTCACCCCATCTTGGATTCCCATAGGTCTCTAGTTTTCAAAAATGCACAGGTTTGGTAGGTTTCCCTAGGTGCCAGCTGAGCAAGAGGCCAAAATCTACAGGTAGGCACTTTGCAAAAAACAGCTCTGTTTTCTTTTAAAAAATGGGATGTGTCCACGTTGTGTCCTGGGGCGTCTCCTGTCGCGGCCGCTAGGCCTACCCACACAAGTGAGGTATCATTTTTATCGGGAGACTTGGGGGAACGCTGGGTGGAAGGAAATTTGTGGCTCCTCTCAGATTCCAGAACTTTCTGTCACCGAAATGTGAGGAAAATGTGTTTTTTTAGCCAAATTTTGAGGTTTGCAAAGGATTCTGAGTAACAGAACCTGGTCAGAGCCCCACAAGTCACCCCATCTTGGATTCCCCTAGTTCTCTAGTTTTAAAAAATGCACAGGTTTGGTAGGTTTCCCTAGGTGCCGGCTTAGCTAGAGGCCAAAATCTACAGGTAGGCACTTTGCAAAAAACAGCTCTGTTTTCTTTAAAAAAAATGGGATGTGTCCACGTTGTGTTTTGGGGCGTTCCCTGTCGCGGCCGCTAGGCCTACCCACACAAGTGAGGTATCATTTTTATCGGGAGACTTGGGGGAACGCTAGGTGGAAGGAAATTTGTGGCTCCTCTCCGATTCCAGAACTTTCTGTCACCGAAATGTGAGGAAAATGTGTTATTTTGGGGCAAAATTTGAGGTTTGCAAAGGATTCTGGGTAACAGAACCTGGTCAGAGCCCCTCAAGTCACCCCATCTTGGATTCCCCTAGGTCTCTAGTTTTCAAAAATGCACAGGTTTGGTAGGTTTCCCTAGGTGCCGGCTGAGCTAGAGGCCAAAATCTACAGGTAGGCACTTTGCAAAAAACAGCTCTGTTTTCTTTCAAAAAATGGGATGTGTCCACGTTGTGTTTTGGGGTGTGTACTGTTGCAGCCGCTAGGCCTACCCACACAAGTGAGGTATCATTTTTATCGGGAGACTTGGGGGAACGCTGAGTGGAAGGAAATTTGTGGCTCCTCTCAGATTCCAGAACTTTCTGTCACCGAAATGTGAGGAAAATGTGTTTTTTTTTTGCCAAAATTTGAGGTTTGCAAAGGATTCAGGGTAACAGAACCTGGTCAGAGCCCCACAAGTCACCACATCTTGGATTCCCCTAGTTCTCTAGTTTTAAAAAATGCACAGGTTTGGTAGGTTTCCCTAGGTGCCGGCTGAGCTAGAGGCCAAAATCTACAGGTAGGCACTTTGCAAAAAACAGCTCTGTTTTCTTTAAAAAAATGGGATGTGTCCACGTTGTGTTTTGGGGCGTTGCCTGTCGCGGCCGCTAGGCCTACCCACACAAGTGAGGTATCATTTTTATCGGGAGACTTGGGGGAACGCTGGGTGGAAGGAAATTTGTGGCTCCTCTCAGATTCCAGAACTTTCTGTCACCGAAATGTGAGGAAAATGTGTTTTTTTAGCCAAATTGTGAGGTTTGCAAAGGATTCTGAGTAACAGAACCTGGTCAGAGCCCCACATGTCACCCCATCTTGGATACCCTAGGTCTCTAGTTTTCAAAAATGCACAGGTTTGGTAGGTTTTCCTAGGTGCCGGCTGAGCTAGAGGCCAAAATCTACAGGTAGGCACTTTGCAAAAAACAGCTCTGTTTTCTTGAAAAAAAATGGGATGTGTCCACGTTGTGTTTTGGGGCGCCGCCTGTCGCGGCCGCTAGGCCTACCCACACAAGTGAGGTATCATATTTATCGGGAGACTTGGGGGAACGCTAGGTGGAAGGAAATTTGTGGCTCCTCTCAGATTCCAGAACTTTCTGTCACCGATATGTGAGGAAAATGTGTTTTTTTGGGGCAAAATTTGAGGTTTGCAAAGGATTCTGGGTAACAGAACCTGGTCAGAGCCCCACAAGTCACCCCATCTTGGATTCCCCTAGGTCTCTAGTTTTCAAAAATGCACAGGTTTGGTAGGTTTCCCTAGGTGCCGTCTGAGCTAGAAGACAAAATCTACAGGTAGGCACTTTGCAAAAAACAGCTCTGTTTTCTTTAAAAAAATGGGATGTGTCCACGTTGTGTTTTGGGGTGTCTCCTGTGCCTACCCACACAAGTGAGGTATCATTTTTATCGGGAGACTTGGGGGAACGCTGGGTGGAAGGAAATTTGTGGCTCCTCTCAGATTCCAGAACTTTCTGTCACCGAAATGTGAGGAAAATGTGTTTTTTTAGCCAAAATTTGAGGTTTGCAAAGGATTCTGGGTAACAGAACCTGGTCCGAGCCCCACAAGTCAACCCATCTTGGATTCCCCTAGGTCTCTAGTTTTCAAAAAGGCACAGGTTTGGTAGGTTTCGCTAGGTGCCGGCTGAGCTAGAGGCCAAAATCTACAGGTAGGCACTTTGCAAAAAACAGCTCTGTTTTCTTTCAAAAAATGGGATGTGTCCACGTTGTGTTTTGGGGTGTCTTCTGTGCCTACCCACACAAGTGAGGTATCATTTTTATCGGGAGACTTGGGGGAACGCTGGGTGGAAGGAAATTTGTGGCTCCTCTCAGATTCCAGAACTTTCTGTCACCGAAATGTGAGGAAAATGTGTTTTTTTTTGCCAAAATTTGAGGTTTGCAAAGGATTCTGGGTAACAGAACCTGGTCAGAGCCCCACAAGTCACCCCATCTTGGATTCCCCTAGGTCTCTAGTTTTAAAAAATGCACAGGTTTGGTAGGTTTCCCTAGGTGCCGGCTGAGATAGAGGCCAAAATCTACAGGTATGCACTTTGCAAAAAACAGCTCTGTTTTCTTTAAAAAAATGGGATGTGTCCACGTTGTGTTTTGTGGTGTGTCCTGTCGCGGCCGCTAGGCCTACCCACACAAGTGAGGTATAATTTTAATCGAGAGACTTGGGGGAATGCTGGGTGGAAGGAAATTTGTAGCTCCTCTCAGATTCCAGAACTTTATGTCACCGAAATGAGAGGAAAATGTGTTTTTTTAGCCAAATTTTGAGGTTTGCAAAGGATTCTGAGTAACAGAACCTGGTCAGAGCCCCACATGTCACCCCATCTTGGATTCCCCTAGGTCTCTAGTTTTCAAAAATGCACAGTTTTGGTAGGTTTCCCTAGGTGCCGGCTGAGCTAGAGGCCAAAATCTACAGGTAGGCACTTTGCAAAAAACAGCTCTGTTTTCTTTCAAAAAAGGTGATGTTTCCACGTTGTGTTTTGGGGTGTCTCCTGTGCCTACCCACACAAGTGAGGTATCATTTTTATCGGGAGACTTGGGGGAACGCTGGGTGGAAGGAAATTTGTGGCTCCTCTCAGATTCCAGAACTTTCTGTCACCGAAATGTGAGGAAAATGTGTTTTTTTAGCCAAATTTTGAGGTTTGCAAAGGATTCTGAGTAACAGAACCTGGTCAGAGCCCCACATGTCACCCCATCTTGGATTCCCCTAGGTCTCTAGTTTTAAAAAATGCACAGGTTTGGTAGGTTTCCCTAGGTGCCAGCTGAGCAAGAGGCCAAAATCTACAGGTAGGCACTTTGCAAAAAACAGCTCTGTTTTCTTTCAAAAAATGGGATGTGTCCACGTTGTTTTTTGGGGCGTGCCCTGTCGCGGCCGCTAGGCCTACCCACACAAGTGAGGTATCATTTTTATCGGGAGACTTGGGGGAACGCTGGCGGGAAGGAAATTTGTGGCTCCTCTCAGATTGCAGAACTTTCTGTCACCGAAATGTGAGGAAAACTTGTTTTTTTACCCAAAATTTGAGGTTTGCAAAGGATTCTGGGTAACAGAACCTGGTCAGAACCCCACAAGTCAACCCATCTTGGATTCCCCTAGGTCTCTAGTTTTCAAAAATGCACAGTTTTGGTAGGTTTCCCTAGGTGCCGGCTGAGCTAGAGGCCAAAATCTACAGGTAGGCACTTTTCAAAAAACAGCTCTGTTTTCTTTCAAAAAATGGGATGTGTCCACGTTGTGTTTTGGGGTGACTCCTGTTGCGGCCGCTAGGCCTACCCACACAAGTGAGGTATCATTTTTATCGAGAGACTTGGGGGAACGCTGGGTGGAAGGAAATTTGTGGCTCCTCTCAGATTCCAGAACTTTCTGTCACCGAAATGTGAGGAAAATGTCTTTTTTTTTTTTGCCAAAATTTGAGGTTTGCAAAGGATTCTGGGTAACAGAACCTGGTCAGAACCCCACAAGTCAACCCATCTTGGATTCCCCTAGGTCTCTAGTTTTCAAAAATGCACAGTTTTGGTAGGTTTCCCTAGGTGCCGGCTGAGCTAGAGGCCAAAATCTACAGGTAGGCACTTTGCAAAAAACAGCTCTGTTTTCTTGAAAAAAAATGGAATGTGTCCACGTTGTGTTTTGGGGCGTTCCCTGTCGCGGCCGCTAGGCCTACCCACACAAGTGAGGTATCATTTTTATCGGGAGACTTGGGGGAACGCTAGGTGGAAGGAAATTTGTGGCTCCTCTCCGATTCCAGAACTTTCTGTCACCGAAATGTGAGGAAAATGTGTTTTTTTTTGGCAAAATTTGAGGTTTGCAAAGGATTCTGGGTAACAGAACCTGGTCAGAGCCCCACAAGTCACCCCATCTTGGATTCCCCTAGGTCTCTAGTTTTCAAAAATGCACAGGTTTGGTAGGTTTCCCTAGGTGCCGGCTGAGCTAGAGGCCAAAATCTACAGGTAGGCACTTTGCAAAAAACAGCTCTGTTTTCTTTTAAAAAATGGGATGTGTCCACGTTGTGTTTTGGGGTGTGTACTGTTGCAGCCGCTAGGCCTACCCACACAAGTGAGGTATCATTTTTATCGGGAGACTTGGGGGAACGCTGGGTGGAAGGAAATTTGTGGCTCCTCTCAGATTCCAGAACTTTCTGTCACCGAAATGTGAGGAAAATGTGTTTTTTTTTTGCCAAAATTTGAGGTTTGCAAAGGATTCTGGGTAACAGAACCTGGTCAGAGCCCCACAAGTCACCCCATCTTGGATTCCCCTAGTTCTCTAGTTTTAAAAAATGCACAGGTTTGGTAGGTTTCCCTAGGTGCCGGCTGAGCTAGAGGCCAAAATCTACAGGTAGGCACTTTGCAAAAAACAGCTCTGTTTTCTTTCAAAAAATGGGATGTGTCCACGTTGTGTTTTGGGGCGTTGCCTGTCGCGGCCGCTAGGCCTACCCACACAAGTGAGGTATCATTTTTATCGGGAGACTTGGGGGAACGCTGGGTGGAAAGAAATTTGTGGCTCCTCTCAGATTCCAGAACTTTCTGTCACCGAAATGTGAGGAAAATGTGTTTTTTTTTTGCCAAAATTTGAGGTTTGCAAAGGATTCTGGGTAACAGAACCTGGTCAGAGCCCCACAAGTCACCACATCTTGGATTCCCCTAGTTCTCTAGTTTTAAAAAATGCACAGGTTTGGTAGGTTTCCCTAGGTGCGGGCTGAGCTAGAGGCCAAAATCTACAGGTAGGCACTTTGCAAAAAACAGCTCTGTTTTCTTTCAAAAAATGGGATGTGTCCACGTTGTGTTTTGGGGCGTTGTTTGTCGCGGCCGCTAGGCCTACCCACACAAGTGAGGTATCATTTTTATCGGGAGACTTGGGGGAACGCTGGGTGGAAGGAAATTTGTGGCTCCTCTCAGATTCCAGAACTTTCTGTCACCGAAATGTGAGGAAAATGTGTTTTTTTAGCCAAATTGTGAGGTTTGCAAAGGATTCTGGGTAACAGAACCTGGTCAGAGCCCCACATGTCACCCCATCTTGGATTCCCCTAGGTCTCTAGTTTTCAAAAATGCACAGGTTTGGTAGGTTTCCCTAGGTGCCAGCTGAGCAAGAGGCCAAAATCTACAGGTAGGCACTTTGCAAAAAACAGCTCTGTTTTCTTTAAAAAAATGGGATGTGTCCACGTTGTGTCTTGGGGCGTCTCCTGTCGCAGCCGCTAGGCCTACCCACACAAGTGAGGTATTATTTTTATCGGGAGACTTGGGGGAACGCTGGGTGGAAGCAAATTTGTGGCTCCTCTCAGATTCCAGAACTTTCTGTCACCGAAATGTGAGGAAAATGTTTTTTTTTAGCCAAATTTTGAGGTTTGCAAAGGATTCTGAGTAACAGAACCTGGTCAGAGCCCCACATGTCACCCCATCTTGGATTCCCATAGGTCTCTAGTTTTCAAAAATGCACAGGTTTGGTAGGTTTCCCTAGGTGCCAGCTGAGCAAGAGGCCAAAATCTACAGGTAGGCACTTTGCAAAAAACAGCTCTGTTTTCTTTTAAAAAATGGGATGTGTCCACGTTGTGTCCTGGGGCGTCTCCTGTCGCGGCCGCTAGGCCTACCCACACAAGTGAGGTATCATTTTTATCGGGAGACTTGGGGGAACGCTGGGTGGAAGGAAATTTGTGGCTCCTCTCAGATTCCAGAACTTTCTGTCACCGAAATGTGAGGAAAATGTGTTTTTTTAGCCAAATTTTGAGGTTTGCAAAGGATTCTGAGTAACAGAACCTGGTCAGAGCCCCACATGTCACCCCATCTTGGATTCCCCTAGGTCTCTAGTTTTCAAAAATGCACAGGTCTGGTAGGTTTCCCTAGGTGCCAGCTGAGCAAGAGGCCAAAATCTACAGGTAGGCACTTTGCAAAAAACAGCTCTGTTTTCTTTAAAAAAATGGGATGTGTCCACGTTGTGTCTTGGGGCGGCTCCTGTCGCGGCCGCTAGGCCTACCCACACAAGTGAGGTATCATTTTTATCGGGAGACTTGGGGGAACGCTGGGTGGAAGCAAATTTCTGGCTCCTCTCAGATTCCAGAACTTTCTGTCACCGAAATGTGAGGAAAATGTGTTTTTTTAGCCACATTTTGAGGTTTGCAAAGGATTCTGAGTAACAGAACCTGGTCAGAGCCCCACATGTCACCCCATCTTGGATTCCCCTAGTTCTCTAGTTTTAAAAAATGCACAGGTTTGGTAGGTTTCCCTAGGTGCCGGCTTAGCTAGAGGCCAAAATCTACAGGTAGGCACTTTGCAAAAAACAGCTCTGTTTTCTTTTTAAAAAAATGGGATGTGTCCACGTTGTGTTTTGGGGCGTTCCCTGTCGCGGCCGCTAGGCCTACCCACACAAGTGAGGTATCATTTTTATCGGGAGACTTGGGGGAACGCTAGGTGGAAGGAAATTTGTGGCTCCTCTCCGATTCCAGAACTTTCTGTCACCGAAATGTGAGGAAAATTTGTTATTTTGGGGCAAAATTTGAGCTTTGCAAAGGATTCTGGGTAACAGAACCTGGTCAGCGCCCCACAAGTCACCCCATCTTGGATTCCCCTAGGTCTCTAGTTTTCAAAAATGCACAGGTTTGGTAGGTTTCCCTAGGTGCCAGCTGAGCTAGAGGCCAAAATCTACAGGTAGGCACTTTGCAAAAAACAGCTCTGTTTTCTTTCAAAAAATGGGATGTGTCCACGTTTTGTTTTGGGGTGTCTACTGTTGCAGCCGCTAGGCCTACCCACACAAGTGAGGTATCATTTTTATCGGGAGACTTGGGGGAACGCTGGGTGGAAGGAAATTTGTGGCTCCTCTCAGATTCCAGAACTTTCTGTCACCGAAATGTGAGGAAAATGTGTTTTTTTTTTGCCAAAATTTGAGGTTTGCAAAGGATTCTGGGTAACAGAACCTGGTCAGAGCCCCACAAGTCACCACATCTTGGATTCCCCTAGTTCTCTAGTTTTAAAAAATGCACAGGTTTGGTAGGTTTCCCTAGGTGCGGGCTGAGCTAGAGGCCAAAATCTACAGGTAGGCACTTTGCAAAAAACAGCTCTGTTTTCTTTCAAAAAATGGGATGTGTCCACGTTGTGTTTTGGGGCGTTGTTTGTCGCGGCCGCTAGGCCTACCCACACAAGTGAGGTATCATTTTTATCGGGAGACTTGGGGGAACGCTGGGTGGAAGGAAATTTGTGGCTCCTCTCAGATTCCAGAACTTTCTGTCACCGAAATGTGAGGAAAATGTGTTTTTTTAGCCAAATTGTGAGGTTTGCAAAGGATTCTGGGTAACAGAACCTGGTCAGAGCCCCACATGTCACCCCATCTTGGATTCCCCTAGGTCTCTAGTTTTCAAAAATGCACAGGTTTGGTAGGTTTCCCTAGGTGCCAGCTGAGCAAGAGGCCAAAATCTACAGGTAGGCACTTTGCAAAAAACAGCTCTGTTTTCTTTAAAAAAATGGGATGTGTCCACGTTGTGTCTTGGGGCGTCTCCTGTCGCAGCCGCTAGGCCTACCCACACAAGTGAGGTATTATTTTTATCGGGAGACTTGGGGGAACGCTGGGTGGAAGCAAATTTGTGGCTCCTCTCAGATTCCAGAACTTTCTGTCACCGAAATGTGAGGAAAATGTTTTTTTTTAGCCAAATTTTGAGGTTTGCAAAGGATTCTGAGTAACAGAACCTGGTCAGAGCCCCACATGTCACCCCATCTTGGATTCCCATAGGTCTCTAGTTTTCAAAAATGCACAGGTTTGGTAGGTTTCCCTAGGTGCCAGCTGAGCAAGAGGCCAAAATCTACAGGTAGGCACGTTGCAAAAAACAGCTCTGTTTTCTTTTAAAAAATGGGATGTGTCCACGTTGTGTCCTGGGGTGTCTCCTGTCGCGGCCGCTAGGCCTACCCACACATGTGAGGTATCATTTTTATCGGGAGACTTGGGGGAACGCTGGGTGGAAGGAAATTTGTGGCTCCTCTCAGATTCCAGAACTTTCTGTCACCGAAATGTGAGGAAAATGTGTTTTTTTGGGGCAAAATTTGAGGTTTGCAAAGGATTCTGGGTAACAGAACCTGGTCAGAGCCCCACAAGTCACCCCATCTTGGATTCCCCTAGGTCTCTAGTTTTCAAAAATGCACAGGTTTGTTAGGTTTCCCTAGGTGCCGGCTGAGCTAGAGGCCAAAATCTACAGGTAGGCACTTTGCAAAAAACAGCTCTGTTTTCTTTAAATAAATGGGATGTGTCCACGTTGTGTCTTGTGGTGTTTCCTGTCGCGGCCGCTAGGCCTACCCACACAAGTGAGGTATAATTTTAATCGAGAGACTTGGGGGAATGCTGGGTGGAAGGAAATTTGTAGCTCCTCTCAGATTCCAGAACTTTCTGTCACCGAAATGTGAGGAAAATGTGTTTTTTTAGCCAAATTTTGAGGTTTGCAATGGATTCTGAGTAACAGAACCTGGTCAGAGCCCCACATGTCAACCCATCTTGGATTCCCCTAGGTCTCTAGTTTTCAAAAATGCACAGTTTTGGTAGGTTTCCCTAGGTGCCGGCTGAGCTAGAGGCCAAAATCTACAGGTAGGCACTTTGCAAAAAACAGCTCTGTTTTCTTTAAAAAAAGGTGATGTTTCCACGTTGTGTTTTGGGGTGTCTCCTGTGCCTACCCACACAAGTGAGGTATCATTTTTATCGGGAGACTTGGGGGAACGCTGGGTGGAAGGAAATTTGTGGCTCCTCTCAGATTCCAGAACTTTCTGTCACCGAAATGTGAGGAAAATGTGTTTTTTTAGCCAAATTTTGAGGTTTGCAAAGGATTCTGAGTAACAGAACCTGGTCAGAGCCCCACATGTCACCCCATCTTGGATTCCCCTAGGTCTCTAGTTTTAAAAAATGCACAGGTTTGGTAGGTTTCCCTAGGTGCCAGCTGAGCAAGAGGCCAAAATCTACAGGTAGGCACTTTGCAAAAAACAGCTCTGTTTTCTTTCAAAAAATGGGATGTGTCCACGTTGTGTCTTGGGGCGTGTCCTGTCGCGGCCGCAAGGCCTACCCACACAAGTGAGGTATCATTTTTATCGGGAGACTTGGGGGAACGCTGGGTGGAAGGAAATTTGTGGCTCCTCTCAGATTCCAGAACTTTCTGTCACCGAAATGTGAGGAAAATGTGTTTTTTTTGCCAAAATTTGAGGTTTGCAAAGGATTCTGGGTAACAGAACCTGGTCAGAGCCCCATAAGTCACCCCATCTTGGATTCCCCTAGGTCTCTAGTTTTCAAAAATGCACAGGTTTGGTAGGTTTACCTAGGTGCCGGCTGAGCTAGAGGCCAAAATCTACAGGTAGGCACTTTGCAAAAAACAGCTCTGTTTTCTTTCAAAAAATGGGATGTGTCCACGTTGTGTTTTGGGGTGACTCCTGTTGCGGCCGCTAGGCCTACCCACACAAGTGAGGTATCATTTTTATCGAGAGACTTGGGGGAACGCTGGGTGGAAGGAAATTTGTGGCTCCTCTCAGATTCCAGAACTTTCTGTCACCGAAATGTGAGGAAAATGTCTTTTTTTTTTTTGCCAAAATTTGAGGTTTGCAAAGGATTCTGGGTAACAGAACGTGGTCAGAGCCCCACAAGTCACCCCATCTTGGATTCCCCTAGTTCTCTAGTTTTAAAAAATGCACAGGTTTGGTTGGTTTCCCTAGGTGCCGGCTGAGCTAGAGGCCAAAATCTACAGGTAGGCACTTTGCAAAAAACAGCTCTGTTTTCTTTAAAAAAAATGGGATGTGTCCACGTTGTGTTTTGGGGCGTTCCCTGTCGCGGCCGCTAGGCCTACCCACACAAGTGAGGTATCATTTTTATCGGGAGACTTGGGGGAACGCTAGGTGGAAGGAAATTTGTGGCTCCTCTCCGATTCCAGAACTTTCTGTCACCGAAATGTGAGGAAAATGTGTTTTTTTTTGGTAAAATTTGAGGTTTGCAAAGGATTCTGGGTAACAGAACCTGGTCAGAGCCCCACAAGTCACCCCATCTTGGATTCCCCTAGGTCTCTAGTTTTCAAAAATGCACAGGTTTGGTAGGTTTCCCTAGGTGCCGGCTGAGCTAGAGGCCAAAATCTACAGGTAGGCACTTTGCAAAAAACAGCTCTGTTTTCTTTTAAAAAATGGGATGTGTCCACGTTGTGTTTTGGGGTGTGTACTGTTGCAGCCGCTAGGCCTACACACACAAGTGAGGTATCATTTTTATCGGGAGACTTGGGGGAACGCTGGGTGGAAGGAAATTTGTGGCTCCTCTCAGATTCCAGAACTTTCTGTCACCGAAATGTGAGGAAAATGTGTTTTTTTTTTGCCAAAATTTGAGGTTTGCAAAGGATTCTGGGTAACAGAACCTGGTCAGAGCCCCACAAGTCACCCCATCTTGGATTCCCCTAGTTCTCTAGTTTTAAAAAATGCACAGGTTTGGTAGGTTTCCCTAGGTGCCGGCTGAGCTAGAGGCCAAAATCTACAGGTAGGCACTGTGCAAAAAACAGCTCTGTTTTCTTTCAAAAAATGGGATGTGTCCACGTTGTGTTTTGGGGCGTTGCCTGTCGCGGCCGCTAGGCCTACCCACACAAGTGAGGTATCATTTTTATCGGGAGACTTGGGGGAACGCTGGGTGGAAGGAAATTTGTGGCTCCTCTCAGATTCCAGAACTTTCTGTCACCGAAATGTGAGGAAAATTTGTTTTTTTAGCCAAATTTTGAGGTTTGCAAAGGATTCTGAGTAACAGAACCTGGTCAGAGCCCCACATGTCACCCCATCTTGGATTCCCCTAGGTCTCTAGTTTTCAAAAATGCACAGGTTTGGTAGGTTTCCCTAGGTGCCAGCTGAGCAAGAGGCCAAAATCTACAGGTAGGCACTTTGCAAAAAACAGCTCTGTTTTCTTTAAAAAAATGGGATGTGTCCACGTTGTGTCTTGGGGCGGTTCCTGTCGCGGCCGCTAGGCCTACCCACACAAGTGAGGTATCATTTTTATCGGGAGACTTGGGGGAACGCTGGGTGGAAGCAAATTTGTGGCTCCTCTCAGATTCCAGAACTTTCTGTCACCGAAATGTGAGGAAAATGTGTTTTTTTAGCCAAATTTTGAGGTTTGCAAAGGATTCTGAGTAACAGAACCTGGTCAGAGCCCCACGTGTCACCCCATCTTGGATTCCCCTAGTTCTCTAGTTTTAAAAAATGCACAGGTTTGGTAGGTTTCCCTAGGTGCCGGCTTAGCTAGAGGCCAAAATCTACAGGTAGGCACTTTGCAAAAAACAGCTCTGTTTTCTTTAAAAAAAATGGGATGTGTCCACGTTGTGTTTTGGGGTGTTCCCTGTCGCGGCCGCTAGGCCTACCCACACAAGTGAGGTATCATTTTTATCGGGAGACTTGGGGGAACGCTAGGTGGAAGAAAATTTGTGGCTCCTCTCCGATTCCAGAACTTTCTGTCACCGAAATGTGAGGAAAATTTGTTATTTTGGGGCAAAATTTGAGGTTTGCAAAGGATTCTGGGTAACAGAACCTGGTCAGCGCCCCACAAGTCACCCCATCTTGGATTCCCCTAGGTCTCTAGTTTTCAAAAATGCACAGGTTTGGTAGGTTTCCCTAGGTGCCGGCTGAGCTAGAGGCCAAAATCTACAGGTAGGCACTTTGCAAAAAACAGCTCTGTTTTCTTTCAAAAAATGGGATGTGTCCACGTTGTGTTTTGGGGTGTCTACTGTTGCAGCCGCTAGGCCTACCCACACAAGTGAGGTATCATTTTTATCGGGAGACTTGGGGGAACGCTGGGTGGAAGGAAATTTGTGGCTCCTCTCAGATTCCAGAACTTTCTATCACCGAAATGTGAGGAAAATGTGTTTTTTTTTTGCCAAAATTTGAGGTTTGCAAAGGATTCTGGGTAACAGAACCTGGTCAGAGCCCCACAAGTCACCACATCTTGGATTCCCCTAGTTCTCTAGTTTTAAAAAATGCACAGGTTTGGTAGGTTTCCCTAGGTGCCGGCTGAGCTAGAGGCCAAAATCTACAGGTAGGCACTTTGCAAAAAACAGCTCTGTTTTCTTTCAAAAAATGGGATGTGTCCACGTTGTGTTTTGGGGAGTTGTCTGTCGCGGCCGCTAGGCCTACCCACACAAGTGAGGTATCATTTTTATCGGGAGACTTGGGGGAACGCTGGGTGGAAGGAAATTTGTGGCTCCTCTCAGATTCCAGAACTTTCTGTCACCGAAATGTGAGGAAAATGTGTTTTTTTAGCCAAATTGTGAGGTTTGCAAAGGATTCTGGGTAACAGAACCTGGTCAGAGCCCCACATGTCACCCCATCTTGGATTCCCCTAGGTCTCTCGTTTTCAAAAATGCACAGGTTTGGTAGGTTTCCCTAGGTGCCAGCTGAGCAAGAGGCCAAAATCTACAGGTAGGCACTTTGCAAAAAACAGCTCTGTTTTCTTTCAAAAAAGGTGATGTTTCCACGTTGTGTTTTGGGGTGTCTCCTGTGCCTACCCACACAAGTGAGGTATCATTTTTATCGGGAGACTTGGGGGAACGCTGGGTGGAAGGAAATTTGTGGCTCCTCTCAGATTCCAGAACTTTCTGTCACCGAAATGTGAGGAAAATGTGTTTTTTTAGCCAAATTTTGAGGTTTGCAAAGGATTCTGAGTAACAGAACCTGGTCAGAGCCCCACATGTCACCCCATCTTGGATTCCCCTAGGTCTCTAGTTTTAAAAAATGCACAGGTTTGGTAGGTTTCCCTAGGTGCCAGCTGAGCAAGAGGCCAAAATCTACAGGTAGGCACTTTGCAAAAAACAGCTCTGTTTTCTTTCAAAAAATGGGATGTGTCCACGTTGTGTCTTGGGGCGTGTCCTGTCGCGGCCGCTAGGCCTACCCACACAAGTGAGGTATCATTTTTATCGGGAGACTTGGGGGAACGCTGGGTGGAAGGAAATTTGTGGCTCCTCTCAGATTCCAGAACTTTCTGTCACCGAAATGTGAGGAAAACTTGTTTTTTTAGCCAAAATTTGAGGTTTGCAAAGGATTCTGGGTAACAGAACCTGGTCAGAACCCCACAAGTCAACCCATCTTGGATTCCCCTAGGTCTCTAGTTTTCAAAAATGCACAGTTTTGGTAGGTTTCCCTAGGTGCCGGCTGAGCTAGAGGCCAAAATCTACAGGTAGGCACTTTGCAAAAAACAGCTCTGTTTTCTTTCAAAAAATGGGATGTGTCCACGTTGTGTTTTGGGGTGACTCCTGTTGCGGCCGCTAGGCCTACCCACACAAGTGAGGTATCATTTTTATCGAGAGACTTGGGGGAACGCTGGGTGGAAGGAAATTTGTGGCTCCTCTCAGATTCCAGAACTTTCTGTCACCGAAATGTGAGGAAAATGTCTTTTTTTTTTTTGCCAAAATTTGAGGTTTGCAAAGGATTCTGGGTAACAGAACCTGGTCAGAGCCCCACAAGTCACCCCATCTTGGATTCCCCTAGTTCTCTAGTTTTAAAAAATGCACAGGTTTGGTTGGTTTCCCTAGGTGCCGGCTGAGCTAGAGGCCAAAATCTACAGGTAGGCACTTTGCAAAAAACAGCTCTGTTTTCTTTAAAAAAAAATGGGATGTGTCCACGTTGTGTTTTGGGGCGTTCCGTGTCGCGGCCGCTAGGCCTACCCACACAAGTGAGGTATCATTTTTATCGGGAGACTTGGGGGAACGCTAGGTGGAAGGAAATTTGTGGCTCCTCTCCGATTCCAGAACTTTCTGTCACCGAAATGTGAGGAAAATGTGTTTTTTTTTGGTAAAATTTGAGGTTTGCAAAGGATTCTGGGTAACAGAACCTGGTCAGAGCCCCACAAGTCACCCCATCTTGGATTCCCCTAGGTCTCTAGTTTTCAAAAATGCACAGGTTTGGTAGGTTTCCCTAGGTGCCGGCTGAGCTAGAGGCCAAAATCTACAGGTAGGCACTTTGCAAAAAACAGCTCTGTTTTCTTTTAAAAAATGGGATGTGTCCACGTTGTGTTTTGGGGTGTGTACTGTTGCAGCCGCTAGGCCTACCCACACAAGTGAGGTATCATTTTTATCGGGAGACTTGGGGGAACGCTGGGTGGAAGGAAATTTGTGGCTCCTCTCAGATTCCAGAACTTTCTGTCACCGAAATGTGAGGAAAATGTGTTTTTTTTTTGCCAAAATTTGAGGTTTGCAAAGGATTCTGGGTAACAGAACCTGGTCAGAGCCCCACAAGTCACCCCATCTTGGATTCCCCTAGTTCTCTAGTTTTAAAAAATGCACAGGTTTGGTAGGTTTCCCTAGGTGCCGGCTGAGCTAGAGGCCAAAATATACAGGTAGGCACTGTGCAAAAAACAGCTCTGTTTTCTTTCAAAAAATGGGATGTGTCCACGTTGTGTTTTGGGGCGTTGCCTGTCGCGGCCGCTAGGCCTACCCACACAAGTGAGGTATCATTTTTATCGGGAGACTTGGGGGAACGCTGGGTGGAAGGAAATTTGTGGCTCCTCTCAGATTCCAGAACTTTCTGTCACCGAAATGTGAGGAAAATGTGTTTTTTTAGCCAAATTTTGAGGTTTGCAAAGGATTCTGAGTAACAGAACCTGGTCAGAGCCCCACATGTCACCCCATCTTGGATTCCCCTAGGTCTTTAGTTTTCAAAAATGCACAGGTTTGGTAGGTTTCCCTAGGTGCCAGCTGAGCAAGAGGCCAAAATCTACAGGTAGGCACTTTGCAAAAAACAGCTCTGTTTTCTTTAAAAAAATGGGATGTGTCCACGTTGTGTCTTGGGGCGGTTCCTGTTGCGGCCGCTAGGCCTACCCACACAAGTGAGGTATCATTTTTATCGGGAGACTTGGGGGAACGCTGGGTGGAAGCAAATTTGTGGCTCCTCTCAGATTCCAGAACTTTCTGTCACCGAAATGTGAGGAAAATGTGTTTTTTTAGCCAAATTTTGAGGTTTGCAAAGGATTCTGAGTAACAGAACCTGGTCAGAGCCCCACATGTCACCCCATCTTGGATTCCCCTAGTTCTCTAGTTTTAAAAAATGCACAGGTTTGGTAGGTTTCCCTAGGTGCCGGCTTAGCTAGAGGCCAAAATCTACAGGTAGGCACTTTGCAAAAAACAGCTCTGTTTTCTTTAAAAAAAATGGGATGTGTCCACGTTGTGTTTTGGGGCGTTCCCTGTCGCGGCCGCTAGGCCTACCCACACAAGTGAGGTATCATTTTTATCGGGAGACTTGGGGGAACGCTAGGTGGAAGAAAATTTGTGGCTCCTCTCCGATTCCAGAACTTTCTGTCACCGAAATGTGAGGAAAATTTGTTATTTTGGGGCAAAATTTGAGGTTTGCAAAGGATTCTGGGTAACAGAACCTGGTCAGCGCCCCACAAGTCACCCCATCTTGGATTCCCCTAGGTCTCTAGTTTTCAAAAATGCACAGGTTTGGTAGGTTTCCCTAGGTGCCGGCTGAGCTAGAGGCCAAAATCTACAGGTAGGCACTTTGCAAAAAACAGCTCTGTTTTCTTTCAAAAAATGGGATGTGTCCACGTTGTGTTTTGGGGTGTTGTCTGTCGCGGCCGCTAGGCCTACCCACACAAGTGAGGTATCATTTTTATCGGGAGACTTGGGGGAACGCTGGGTGGAAGGAAATTTGTGGCTCCTCTCAGATTCCAGAACTTTCTGTCACCGAAATGTGAGGAAAATGTGTTTTTTTAGCCAAATTGTGAGGTTTGCAAAGGATTCTGGGTAACAGAACCTGGTCAGAGCCCCACATGTCACCCCATCTTGGATTCCCCTAGGTCTCTCGTTTTCAAAAATGCACAGGTTTGGTAGGTTTCCCTAGGTGCCAGCTGAGCAAGAGGCCAAAATCTACAGGTAGGCACTTTGCAAAAAACAGCTCTGTTTTCTTTAAAAAAATGGGATGTGTCCACGTTGTGTCTTGGGGCGCCTCTTGTCGCAGCCGCTAGGCCTACCCACACAAGTGAGGTATTATTTTTATCGGGAGACTTGGGGGAACGCTGGGTGGAAGCAAATTTGTGGCTCCTCTCAGATTCCAGAACTTTCTGTCACCGAAATGTGAGGAAAATGTTTTTTTTTAGCCAAATTTTGAGGTTTGCAAAGGATTCTGAGTAACAGAACCTGGTCAGAGCCCCACATGTCACCCCATCTTGGATTCCCCTAGGTCTCTCGTTTTCAAAAATGCACAGGTTTGGTAGGTTTCCCTAGGTGCCAGCTGAGCAAGAGGCCAAAATCTACAGGTAGGCACTTTGCAAAAAACAGCTCTGTTTTCTTTAAAAAAATGGGATGTGTCCACGTTGTGTTTTGGGGCGTTGCCTGTCGCGGCCGCTAGGCCTACCCACACAAGTGAGGTATCATTTTTATCGGGAGACTTGGGGGAACGCTGGGTGGAAGGAAATTTGTGGCTCCTCTCAGATTCCAGAACTTTCTGTCACCGAAATGTGAGGAAAATGTGTTTTTTTAGCCAAATTTTGAGGTTTGCAAAGGATTCTGAGTAACAGAACCTGGTCAGAGCCCCACATGTCACCCCATCTTGGATTCCCCTAGGTCTCTAGTTTTCAAAAATGCACAGGTTTGGTAGGTTTCCCTAGGTGCCAGCTGAGCAAGAGGCCAAAATCTACAGGTAGGCACTTTGCAAAAAACAGCTCTGTTTTCTTTAAAAAAATGGGATGTGTCCACGTTGTGTCTTGGGGTGGTTCTTGTCGCGGCCGCTAGGCCTACCCACACAAGTGAGGTATCATTTTTATCGGGAGACTTGGGGGAACGCTGGGTGGAAGCAAATTTGTGGCTCCTCTCAGATTCCAGAACTTTCTGTCACCGAAATGTGAGGAAAATGTGTTTTTTTAGCCAAATTTTGAGGTTTGCAAAGGATTCTGAGTAACAGAACCTGGTCAGAGCCCCACATGTCACCCCATCTTGGATTCCCCTAGTTCTCTAGTTTTAAAAAATGCACAGGTTTGGTAGGTTTCCCTAGGTGCCGGCTTAGCTAGAGGCCAAAATCTACAGGTAGGCACTTTGCAAAAAACAGCTCTGTTTTCTTTAAAAAAAAATGGGATGTGTCCACGTTGTGTTTTGGGGCGTTCCCTGTCGCGGCCGCTAGGCCTACCCACACAAGTGAGGTATCATTTTTATCGGGAGACTTGGGGGAACGCTAGGTGGAAGAAAATTTGTGGCTCCTCTCCGATTCCAGAACTTTCTGTCACCGAAATGTGAGGAAAATTTGTTATTTTGGGGCAAAATTTGAGGTTTGCAAAGGATTCTGGGTAACAGAACCTGGTCAGCGCCCCACAAGTCACCCCATCTTGGATTCCCCTAGGTCTCTAGTTTTCAAAAATGCACAGGTTTGGTAGGTTTCCCTAGGTGCCGGCTGAGCTAGAGGCCAAAATCTACAGGTAGGCACTTTGCAAAAAACAGCTCTGTTTTCTTTCAAAAAATGGGATGTGTCCACGTTGTGTTTTGGGGTGTCTACTGTTGCAGCCGCTAGGCCTACCCACACAAGTGAGGTATCATTTTTATCGGGAGACTTGGGGGAACGCTGGGTGGAAGGAAATTTGTGGCTCCTCTCAGATTCCAGAACTTTCTATCACCGAAATGTGAGGAAAATGTGTTTTTTTTTTGCCAAAATTTGAGGTTTGCAAAGGATTCTGGGTAACAGAACCTGGTCAGAGCCCCACAAGTCACCACATCTTGGATTCCCCTAGTTCTCTAGTTTAAAAAAATGCACAGGTTTGGTAGGTTTCCCTAGGTGCCGGCTGAGCTAGAGGCCCAAAATCTACAGGTAGGCACTTTGCAAAAAACAGCTCTGTTTTCTTTAAAAAAATGGGATGTGTCCACGTTGTGTTTTGGGGTGTTGTCTGTCGCGGCCGCTAGGCCTACCCACACAAGTGAGGTATCATTTTTATCGGGAGACTTGGGGGAACGCTGGGTGGAAGGAAATTTGTGGCTCCTCTCAGATTCCAGAACTTTCTGTCACCGAAATGTGAGGAAAATGTGTTTTTTTAGCCAAATTGTGAGGTTTGCAAAGGATTCTGGGTAACAGAACCTGGTCAGAGCCCCACATGTCACCCCATCTTGGATTCCCCTAGGTCTCTCGTTTTCAAAAATGCACAGGTTTGGTAGGTTTCCCTAGGTGCCAGCTGAGCAAGAGGCCAAAATCTACAGGTAGGCACTTTGCAAAAAACAGCTCTGTTTTCTTTAAAAAAATGGGATGTGTCCACGTTGTGTCTTGGGGCGTCTCCTGTCGCAGCCGCTAGGCCTACCCACACAAGTGAGGTATTATTTTTATCGGGAGACTTGGGGGAACGCTGGGTGGAAGCAAATTTGTGGCTCCTCTCAGATTCCAGAACTTTCTGTCACCGAAATGTGAGGAAAATGTTTTTTTTTAGCCAAATTTTGAGGTTTGCAAAGGATTCTGAGTAACAGAACCTGGTCAGAGCCCCACATGTCACCCCATCTTGGATTCCCCTAGGTCTCTAGTTTTCAAAAATGCACAGGTTTGGTAGGTTTCCCTAGGTGCCAGCTGAGCAAGAGGCCAAAATCTACAGGTAGGCACTTTGCAAAAAACAGCTCTGTTTTCTTTAAAAAAATGGGATGTGTCCACGTTGTGTTTTGGGGCGTTGCCTGTCGCGGCCGCTAGGCCTACCCACACAAGTGAGGTATCATTTTTATCGGGAGACTTGGGGGAACGCTGGGTGGAAGGAAATTTGTGGCTCCTCTCAGATTCCAGAACTTTCTGTCACCGAAATGTGAGGAAAATGTGTTTTTTTAGCCAAATTTTGAGGTTTGCAAAGGATTCTGAGTAACAGAACCTGGTCAGAGCCCCACATGTCACCCCATCTTGGATTCCCCTAGGTCTCTAGTTTTCAAAAATGCACAGGTTTGGTAGGTTTCCCTAGGTGCCAGCTGAGCAAGAGGCCAAAATCTACAGGTAGGCACTTTGCAAAAAACAGCTCTGTTTTCTTTAAAAAAATGGGATGTGTCCACGTTGTGTCTTGGGGTGGTTCCTGTCGCGGCCGCTAGGCCTACCCACACAAGTGAGGTATCATTTTTATCGGGAGACTTGGGGGAACGCTGGGTGGAAGCAAATTTGTGGCTCCTCTCAGATTCCAGAACTTTCTGTCACCGAAATGTGAGGAAAATGTGTTTTTTTAGCCAAATTTTGAGGTTTGCAAAGGATTCTGAGTAACAGAACCTGGTCAGAGCCCCACATGTCACCCCATCTTGGATTCCCCTAGTTCTCTAGTTTTAAAAAATGCACAGGTTTGGTAGGTTTCCCTAGGTGCCGGCTTAGCTAGAGGCCAAAATCTACAGGTAGGCACTTTGCAAAAAACAGCTCTGTTTTCTTTAAAAAAAATGGGATGTGTCCACGTTGTGTTTTGGGGCGTTCCCTGTCGCGGCCGCTAGGCCTACCCACACAAGTGAGGTATCATTTTTATCGGGAGACTTGGGGGAACGCTAGGTGGAAGAAAATTTGTGGCTCCTCTCCGATTCCAGAACTTTCTGTCACCGAAATGTGAGGAAAATTTGTTATTTTGGGGCAAAATTTGAGGTTTGCAAAGGATTCTGGGTAACAGAACCTGGTCAGCGCCCCACAAGTCACCCCATCTTGGATTCCCCTAGGTCTCTAGTTTTCAAAAATGCACAGGTTTGGTAGGTTTCCCTAGGTGCCGGCTGAGCTAGAGGCCAAAATCTACAGGTAGGCACTTTGCAAAAAACAGCTCTGTTTTCTTTCAAAAAATGGGATGTGTCCACGTTGTGTTTTGGGGTGTCTACTGTTGCAGCCGCTAGGCCTACCCACACAAGTGAGGTATCATTTTTATCGGGAGACTTGGGGGAACGCTGGGTGGAAGGAAATTTGTGGCTCCTCTCAGATTCCAGAACTTTCTATCACCGAAATGTGAGGAAAATGTGTTTTTTTTTTGCCAAAATTTGAGGTTTGCAAAGGATTCTGGGTAACAGAACCTGGTCAGAGCCCCACAAGTCACCACATCTTGGATTCCCCTAGTTCTCTAGTTTTAAAAAATGCACAGGTTTGGTAGGTTTCCCTAGGTGCCGGCTGAGCTAGAGGCCCAAAATCTACAGGTAGGCACTTTGCAAAAAACAGCTCTGTTTTCTTTCAAAAAATGGGATGTGTCCACGTTGTGTTTTGGGGTGTTGTCTGTCGCGGCCGCTAGGCCTACCCACACAAGTGAGGTATCATTTTTATCGGGAGACTTGGGGGAACGCTGGGTGGAAGGAAATTTGTGGCTCCTCTCAGATTCCAGAACTTTCTGTCACCGAAATGTGAGGAAAATGTGTTTTTTTAGCCAAATTGTGAGGTTTGCAAAGGATTCTGGGTAACAGAACCTGGTCAGAGCCCCACATGTCACCCCATCTTGGATTCCCCTAGGTCTCTCGTTTTCAAAAATGCACAGGTTTGGTAGGTTTCCCTAGGTGCCAGCTGAGCAAGAGGCCAAAATCTACAGGTAGGCACTTTGCAAAAAACAGCTCTGTTTTCTTTAAAAAAAATGGGATGTGTCCATGTTGTGTCTTGGGGCGTCTCCTGTCGCAGCCGCTAGGCCTACCCACACAAGTGAGGTATTATTTTTATCGGGAGACTTGGGGGAACGCTGGGTGGAAGCAAATTTGTGGCTCCTCTCAGATTCCAGAACTTTCTGTCACCGAAATGTGAGGAAAATGTTTTTTTTTAGCCAAATTTTGAGGTTTGCAAAGGATTCTGAGTAACAGAACCTGGTCAGAGCCCCACATGTCACCCCATCTTGGATTCCCATAGGTCTCTAGTTTTCAAAAATGCACAGGTTTGGTAGGTTTCCCTAGGTGCCAGCTGAGCAAGAGGCCAAAATCTACAGGTGGGCACTTTGCAAAAAACAGCTCTGTTTTCTTTTAAAAAATGGGATGTGTCCACGTTGTGTCCTGGGGCGTCTCCCTTCGCGGCCGCTAGGCCTACCCACACAAGTGAGGTATCATTTTTATCGGGAGACTTGGGGGAACGCTGGGTGGAAGGAAATTTGTGGCTCCTCTCAGATTCCAGAACTTTCTGTCACCGAAATGTGAGGAAAATGTGTTTTTTTGGGGCAAAATTTGAGGTTTGCAAAGGATTCTGGGTAACAGAACCTGGTCAGAGCCCCACAAGTCACCCCATCTTGGATTCCCCTAGGTCTCTAGTTTTAAAAAATGCACAGGTTTGGTAGGTTTCCCTAGGTGCCGGCTGAGCTAGAGGCCAAAATCTACAGGTAGGCACTTTGCAAAAAACAGCTCTGTTTTCTTTCAAAAAATGGGATGTGTCCACGTTGTGTTTTGGGGTGTGTACTGTTGCGGCCGCTAGGCCTACCCACACAAGTGAGGTATCATTTTTATCGGGAGACTTGGGGGAACGCTGGGTGGAAGGAAATTTGTGGCTCCTCTCAGATTCCAGAACTTTCTGTCACCGAAGTGTGAGGAAAATGTATTTTTTTTGCCAAAATTTGAGGTTTGCAAAGGATTCTGGGTAACAGAACCTGGTCAGAGCCCCATAAGTCACCCCATCTTGGATTCCCCTAGGTCTCTAGTTTTCAAAAATGCACAGGTTTGGTAGGTTTCCCTAGGTGCCGGCTGAGCTAGAGGCCAAAATCTACAGGCAGGCACTATGCAAAAAACAGCTCTGTTTTCTTTCAAAAAATGGGATGTGTCCACGTTGTGTTTTGGCGTGTTTCCTGTTGCGGCCGCTAGGCCTACCCACACAAGTGAGGTATCATTTTTATCGGGAGACTTGGGGGAACGCTGGGTGGAAGGAAATTTGTGGTTCCTCTCAGATTCCAGAACTTTCTATCACCGAAATGTGAGGAAAATGTGTTTTTTTGGGCCAAAATTTGAGGTTTGCAAAGGATTCTGGGTAACAGAACCCGGTCAGAGCCCCACAAGTCACCCCATCTTGGATTCCCCTAGGTCTCTAGTTTTAAAAAATGCACAGGTTTGGTAGGTTTCCCTAGGTGCTGGCTGAGCTAGAGGCCAAAATCTACAGGTAGGCACTATGCAAAAAACAGCTCTGTTTTCTTTCAAAAAATGGGATGAGTCCACGTTGTGTTTTGGGGTGTCCCCTGTTGCGGCCGCTAGGCCTACCCACACAAGTGAGGTATCATTTTTATCGGGAGACTTGGGGGAACGCTGGGTGGAAGGAAATTTGTGGCTCCTCTCAGATTCCAGAACTTTCTGTCACCGAAATGTGAGGAAAATGTGTTTTTTTAGCCAAATTCTGAGGTTTGCAAAGGATTCTGGGTAACAGAACTTGGTCAAAGCCCCACAAGTCACCCCATCTTGGATTCCCCTAGGTCTCTAGTTTTCAAAAATGCACAGGTTTGGTAGGTTTCCCTAGGTGCCGGCTGAGCTAGAGGCCAAAATCTACAGGTAGGCACTTTGCAAAAAACAGCTCTGTTTTCTTTCAAAAAATGGGATGTGTCCACGTTGTGTTTTGGGGTGTCTCCTGTGCCTACCCACACAAGTGAGGTACCATTTTTATCGGGAGACTTGGGGGAACGCTGGGTGGAAGGAAATTTGACGCTCCTCTCAGATTCCAGAACTTTCTGTCACCGAAATGTGAGGAAAATGTGTTTTTTTAGCCACAATTTGAGGTTTGCAAAGGATTCTGGGTAACAGAACCTGGTCAGAGCCCCACAAGTCAACCCATCTTGGATTCCCCTACGTCTCTAGTTTTCAAAAATGCACAGGTTTGGTAGGTTTCCCTAGGTGCCGGCTGAGCTAGAGGCCAAAATCTACAGGTAGGCACTTTGCAAAAAACAGCTCTGTTTTCTTTCAAAAAATGGGATGTGTCGACGTTGTGTTTTGGGGTGTCTCCTGTCGCGGCCGCTAGGCCTACCCACACAAGTGAGGTATCATTTTTATCGGGAGACTTGGGGGAACGCTGCGTGGAAGGAAATTTGTGGCTCCTCTCAGATTCCAGAACTTTCTGTCACCGAAATGTGAGAAAAATGTGTTTTTTTAGCCAAATTTTGAGGTTTGCAAAGGATTCTGGGTAACAGAACCTGGTCAGAGCCCCACAAGTCACCCCATCTTGGATTCCCCTAGGTCTCTAGTTTTCAACAATGCACAGGTTTGGTAGGTTTCCCAAAGTGCCGGCTGAGCTAGAGGCCAAAATCTACAGGTAGGCACTTTGCAAAAAACAGCTCTGTTTTCTTTCAAAAAATGGGATGTGTCCACGTTGTGTTTTGGGGTGTCTCCTGTGCCTACCCACACAAGTGAGGTATCATTTTTATCGGGAGACTTGGGGGAACGCTGGGTGGAAGGAAATTTGTGGCTCCTCTCAGATTCCAGAACTTTCTGTCACCGAAATGTGAGGAAACTGTCTTTTTTTTTTTGCCAAAATTTGAGGTTTGCAAAGGATTCTGGGTAACAGAACCTGGTCAGAGCCCCACAAGTCACCCCATCTTGGATTCCCCTAGGTCTCTAGTTTTCAAAAATGCACAGGTTTGGTAGGTTTCCCAAAGTGCCGGCTGAGCTAGAGGCCAAAATCTACAGGTAGGCACTTTGCAAAAAACAGCTCTGTTTTCTTTCAAAAAATGGGATGTGTCCACGTTGTGTTTTGGGGTGTCTCCTGTGCCTACCCACACAAGTGAGGTATCATTTTTATCGGGAGACTTGGGGGAACGCTGGGTGGAAGGAAATTTGTGGCTCCTCTCAGATTCCAGAACTTTCTGTCACCGAAATGTGAGGAAAATGTCTTTTCTTTTTTGCCAAAATTTGAGGTTTGCAAAGGATTCTGGGTAACAGAACCTGGTCAGAGCCCCACAAGTCACCCCATCTTGGATTCCCCTAGTTCTCTAGTTTTAAAAAATGCACAGGTTTGGTTGGTTTCCCTAGGTGCCGGCTGAGCTAGAGGCCAAAATCTACAGGTAGGCACTTTGCAAAAAACAGCTCTGTTTTCTTTAAAAAAAATGGGATGTGTCCACGTTGTGTTTTGGGGCGAGTCTCCTGTCGCGGCCGCTAGGCCTACCCACACAAGTTAGGTATCATTTTTATCGGGAGACTTGGGGGAACGCTAGGTGGAAGGAAATTTGTGGCTCCTCTCAGATTCCAGAACTTTCTGTCACCGAAATGTGAGGAAAATGTGTTTTTTTGGGCAAAATTTGAGGTTTGCAAAGGATTCTGGGTAACAGAACCTGGTCAGAGCCCCACAAGTCACCCCATCTTGGATTCCTCTAGGTCTCTAGTTTTCAAAAATGCACAGGTTTGGTAGGTTTCCCTAGGTGCCGGCTGAGCTAGAGGCCAAAATCTACAGGTAGGCACTTTGCAAAAAACAGCTCTGTTTTCTTTAAAAAAATGGGATGTGTCCACGTTGTGTTTTGGGGCATGTATTGTTGCGGCCGCTAGGCCTACCCACACAAGTGAGGTATCATTTTTATCGGGAGACTTGGGGGAACGCTGGGTGGAAGGAAATTTGTGGCTCCTCTCAGATTCCAGAACTTTCTGTCACCGAAATGTGAGGAAAATGTCTTTTTTTTTTTGCCAAAATTTGAGGTTTGCAAAGGATTCTGGGTAACAGAACCTGGTCAGAGCCCCATAAGTCACCCCATCTTGGATTCCCCTAGGTCTCTAGTTTTCAAAAATGCACAGGTTTGGTAGGTTTCCCTAGGTGCCGGCTGAGCTAGAGGCCAAAATCTACAGGTAGGCACTTTGCAAAAAACAGCTCTGTTTTCTTTCAAAAAATGGGATGTGTCCACGTTGTGTTTTAGGGTGTTTCCTGTTGCGGCCGCTAGGCCTACCCACACAAGTGAGGTATCATTTTTATCGGGAGACTTGGGGGAACGCTGGGTGGAAGGAAATTTGTGGCTCCTCTCAGATTCCAGAACTTTCTGTCACCGAAATGTGAGGAAAATGTTTTTTTTTAGCCAAATTTTGAGGTTTGCAAAGGATTCTGAGTAACAGAACCTGGTCAGAGCCCCACATGTCACCCCATCTTGGATTCCCATAGGTCTCTAGTTTTCAAAAATGCACAGGTTTGGTAGGTTTCCCTAGGTGCCAGCTGAGCAAGAGGCCAAAATCTACAGGTAGGCACTTTGCAAAAAACAGCTCTGTTTTCTTTTAAAAAATGGGATGTGTCCACGTTGTGTCCTGGGGCGTCTTCCTTCGCGGCCGCTAGGCCTACCCACACAAGTGAGGTATCATTTTTATCGGGAGACTTGGGGGAACGCTGGGTGGAAGGAAATTTGTGGCTCCTCTCAGATTCCAGAACTTTCTGTCACCGAAATGTGAGGAAAATGTGTTTTTTTGGGGCAAAATTTGAGGTTTGCAAAGGATTCTGGGTAACAGAACCTGGTCAGAGCCCCACAAGTCACCCCATCTTGGATTCCCCTAGGTCTCTAGTTTTAAAAAATGCACAGGTTTGGTAGGTTTCCCTAGGTGCCGGCTGAGCTAGAGGCCAAAATCTACAGGTAGGCACTTTGCAAAAAACAGCTCTGTTTTCTTTCAAAAAATGGGATGTGTCCACGTTGTGTTTTGGGGTGTGTACTGTTGCGGCCGCTAGGCCTACCCACACAAGTGAGGTATCATTTTTATCGGGAGACTTGGGGGAACGCTGGGTGGAAGGAAATTTGTGGCTCCTCTCAGATTCCAGAACTTTCTGTCACCGAAATGTGAGGAAAATGTATTTTTTTTGCCAAAATTTGAGGTTTGCAAAGGATTCTGGGTAACAGAACCTGGTCAGAGCCCCATAAGTCACCCCATCTTGGATTCCCCTAGGTCTCTAGTTTTCAAAAATGCACAGGTTTGGTAGGTTTCCCTAGGTGCCGGCTGAGCTAGAGGCCAAAATCTACAGGCAGGCACTATGCAAAAAACAGCTCTGTTTTCTTTCAAAAAATGGGATGTGTCCACGTTGTGTTCTGGCGTGTTTCCTGTTGCGGCCGCTAGGCCTACCCACACAAGTGAGGTATCATTTTTATCGGGAGACTTGGGGGAACGCTGGGTGGAAGGAAATTTGTGGTTCCTCTCAGATTCCAGAACTTTCTATCACCGAAATGTGAGGAAAATGTGTTTTTTTTGGCCAAAATTTGAGGTTTGCAAAGGATTCTGGGTAACAGAACCCGGTCAGAGCCCCACAAGTCACCCCATCTTGGATTCCCCTAGGTCTCTAGTTTTAAAAAATGCACAGGTTTGGTAGGTTTCCCTAGGTGCTGGCTGAGCTAGAGGCCAAAATCTACAGGTAGGCACTATGCAAAAAACAGCTCTGTTTTCTTTCAAAAAATGGGATGAGTCCACGTTGTGTTTTGGGGTGTCCCCTGTTGCGGCCGCTAGGCCTACCCACACAAGTGAGGTATCATTTTTATCGGGAGACTTGGGGGAACGCTGGGTGGAAGGAAATTTGTGGCTCCTCTCAGATTCCAGAACTTTCTATCACCGAAATGTGAGGAAAATGTGTTTTTTTTTGGTAAAATTTGAGGTTTGCAAAGGATTCTGGGTAACAGAACCTGGTCAGAGCCCCACAAGTCACCCCATCTTGGATTCCCCTAGGTCTCTAGTTTTCAAAAATGCACAGGTTTGGTAGGTTTCCCTAGGTGCCGGCTGAGCTAGAGGCCAAAATCTACAGGTAGGCACTTTGCAAAAAACAGCTCTGTTTTCTTTTAAAAAATGGGATGTGTCCACGTTGTGTTTTGGGGTGTGTACTGTTGCAGCCGCTAGGCCTACCCACACAAGTGAGGTATCATTTTTATCGGGAGACTTGGGGGAACGCTGGGTGGAAGGAAATTTGTGGCTCCTCTCAGATTCCAGAACTTTCTGTCACCGAAATGTGAGGAAAATGTGTTTTTTTTTTGCCAAAATTTGAGGTTTGCAAAGGATTCTGGGTAACAGAACCTGGTCAGAGCCCCACAAGTCACCCCATCTTGGATTCCCCTAGTTCTCTAGTTTTAAAAAATGCACAGGTTTGGTAGGTTTCCCTAGGTGCCGGCTGAGCTAGAGGCCAAAATATACAGGTAGGCACTGTGCAAAAAACAGCTCTGTTTTCTTTCAAAAAATGGGATGTGTCCACGTTGTGTTTTGGGGCGTTGCCTGTCGCGGCCGCTAGGCCTACCCACACAAGTGAGGTATCATTTTTATCGGGAGACTTGGGGGAACGCTGGGTGGAAGGAAATTTGTGGCTCCTCTCAGATTCCAGAACTTTCTGTCACCGAAATGTGAGGAAAATGTGTTTTTTTAGCCAAATTTTGAGGTTTGCAAAGGATTCTGAGTAACAGAACCTGGTCAGAGCCCCACATGTCACCCCATCTTGGATTCCCCTAGGTCTTTAGTTTTCAAAAATGCACAGGTTTGGTAGGTTTCCCTAGGTGCCAGCTGAGCAAGAGGCCAAAATCTACAGGTAGGCACTTTGCAAAAAACAGCTCTGTTTTCTTTAAAAAAATGGGATGTGTCCACGTTGTGTCTTGGGGCGGTTCCTGTTGCGGCCGCTAGGCCTACCCACACAAGTGAGGTATCATTTTTATCGGGAGACTTGGGGGAACGCTGGGTGGAAGCAAATTTGTGGCTCCTCTCAGATTCCAGAACTTTCTGTCACCGAAATGTGAGGAAAATGTGTTTTTTTAGCCAAATTTTGAGGTTTGCAAAGGATTCTGAGTAACAGAACCTGGTCAGAGCCCCACATGTCACCCCATCTTGGATTCCCCTAGTTCTCTAGTTTTAAAAAATGCACAGGTTTGGTAGGTTTCCCTAGGTGCCGGCTTAGCTAGAGGCCAAAATCTACAGGTAGGCACTTTGCAAAAAACAGCTCTGTTTTCTTTAAAAAAAATGGGATGTGTCCACGTTGTGTTTTGGGGCGTTCCCTGTCGCGGCCGCTAGGCCTACCCACACAAGTGAGGTATCATTTTTATCGGGAGACTTGGGGGAACGCTAGGTGGAAGAAAATTTGTGGCTCCTCTCCGATTCCAGAACTTTCTGTCACCGAAATGTGAGGAAAATTTGTTATTTTGGGGCAAAATTTGAGGTTTGCAAAGGATTCTGGGTAACAGAACCTGGTCAGCGCCCCACAAGTCACCCCATCTTGGATTCCCCTAGGTCTCTAGTTTTCAAAAATGCACAGGTTTGGTAGGTTTCCCTAGGTGCCGGCTGAGCTAGAGGCCAAAATCTACAGGTAGGCACTTTGCAAAAAACAGCTCTGTTTTCTTTCAAAAAATGGGATGTGTCCACGTTGTGTTTTGGGGTGTTGTCTGTCGCGGCCGCTAGGCCTACCCACACAAGTGAGGTATCATTTTTATCGGGAGACTTGGGGGAACGCTGGGTGGAAGGAAATTTGTGGCTCCTCTCAGATTCCAGAACTTTCTGTCACCGAAATGTGAGGAAAATGTGTTTTTTTAGCCAAATTGTGAGGTTTGCAAAGGATTCTGGGTAACAGAACCTGGTCAGAGCCCCACATGTCACCCCATCTTGGATTCCCCTAGGTCTCTCGTTTTCAAAAATGCACAGGTTTGGTAGGTTTCCCTAGGTGCCAGCTGAGCAAGAGGCCAAAATCTACAGGTAGGCACTTTGCAAAAAACAGCTCTGTTTTCTTTAAAAAAATGGGATGTGTCCACGTTGTGTCTTGGGGCGCCTCCTGTCGCAGCCGCTAGGCCTACCCACACAAGTGAGGTATTATTTTTATCGGGAGACTTGGGGGAACGCTGGGTGGAAGCAAATTTGTGGCTCCTCTCAGATTCCAGAACTTTCTGTCACCGAAATGTGAGGAAAATGTTTTTTTTTAGCCAAATTTTGAGGTTTGCAAAGGATTCTGAGTAACAGAACCTGGTCAGAGCCCCACATGTCACCCCATCTTGGATTCCCCTAGGTCTCTAGTTTTCAAAAATGCACAGGTTTGGTAGGTTTCCCTAGGTGCCAGCTGAGCAAGAGGCCAAAATCTACAGGTAGGCACTTTGCAAAAAACAGCTCTGTTTTCTTTAAAAAAATGGGATGTGTCCACGTTGTGTTTTGGGGCGTTGCCTGTCGCGGCCGCTAGGCCTACCCACACAAGTGAGGTATCATTTTTATCGGGAGACTTGGGGGAACGCTGGGTGGAAGGAAATTTGTGGCTCCTCTCAGATTCCAGAACTTTCTGTCACCGAAATGTGAGGAAAATGTGTTTTTTTAGCCAAATTTTGAGGTTTGCAAAGGATTCTGAGTAACAGAACCTGGTCAGAGCCCCACATGTCACCCCATCTTGGATTCCCCTAGGTCTCTAGTTTTCAAAAATGCACAGGTTTGGTAGGTTTCCCTAGGTGCCAGCTGAGCAAGAGGCCAAAATCTACAGGTAGGCACTTTGCAAAAAACAGCTCTGTTTTCTTTAAAAAAATGGGATGTGTCCACGTTGTGTCTTGGGGTGGTTCTTGTCGCGGCCGCTAGGCCTACCCACACAAGTGAGGTATCATTTTTATCGGGAGACTTGGGGGAACGCTGGGTGGAAGCAAATTTGTGGCTCCTCTCAGATTCCAGAACTTTCTGTCACCGAAATGTGAGGAAAATGTGTTTTTTTAGCCAAATTTTGAGGTTTGCAAAGGATTCTGAGTAACAGAACCTGGTCAGAGCCCCACATGTCACCCCATCTTGGATTCCCCTAGTTCTCTAGTTTTAAAAAATGCACAGGTTTGGTAGGTTTCCCTAGGTGCCGGCTTAGCTAGAGGCCAAAATCTACAGGTAGGCACTTTGCAAAAAACAGCTCTGTTTTCTTTAAAAAAAAATGGGATGTGTCCACGTTGTGTTTTGGGGCGTTCCCTGTCGCGGCCGCTAGGCCTACCCACACAAGTGAGGTATCATTTTTATCGGGAGACTTGGGGGAACGCTAGGTGGAAGAAAATTTGTGGCTCCTCTCCGATTCCAGAACTTTCTGTCACCGAAATGTGAGGAAAATTTGTTATTTTGGGGCAAAATTTGAGGTTTGCAAAGGATTCTGGGTAACAGAACCTGGTCAGCGCCCCACAAGTCACCCCATCTTGGATTCCCCTAGGTCTCTAGTTTTCAAAAATGCACAGGTTTGGTAGGTTTCCCTAGGTGCCGGCTGAGCTAGAGGCCAAAATCTACAGGTAGGCACTTTGCAAAAAACAGCTCTGTTTTCTTTCAAAAAATGGGATGTGTCCACGTTGTGTTTTGGGGTGTCTACTGTTGCAGCCGCTAGGCCTACCCACACAAGTGAGGTATCATTTTTATCGGGAGACTTGGGGGAACGCTGGGTGGAAGGAAATTTGTGGCTCCTCTCAGATTCCAGAACTTTCTATCACCGAAATGTGAGGAAAATGTGTTTTTTTTTTGCCAAAATTTGAGGTTTGCAAAGGATTCTGGGTAACAGAACCTGGTCAGAGCCCCACAAGTCACCACATCTTGGATTCCCCTAGTTCTCTAGTTTAAAAAAATGCACAGGTTTGGTAGGTTTCCCTAGGTGCCGGCTGAGCTAGAGGCCCAAAATCTACAGGTAGGCACTTTGCAAAAAACAGCTCTGTTTTCTTTAAAAAAATGGGATGTGTCCACGTTGTGTTTTGGGGTGTTGTCTGTCGCGGCCGCTAGGCCTACCCACACAAGTGAGGTATCATTTTTATCGGGAGACTTGGGGGAACGCTGGGTGGAAGGAAATTTGTGGCTCCTCTCAGATTCCAGAACTTTCTGTCACCGAAATGTGAGGAAAATGTGTTTTTTTAGCCAAATTGTGAGGTTTGCAAAGGATTCTGGGTAACAGAACCTGGTCAGAGCCCCACATGTCACCCCATCTTGGATTCCCCTAGGTCTCTCGTTTTCAAAAATGCACAGGTTTGGTAGGTTTCCCTAGGTGCCAGCTGAGCAAGAGGCCAAAATCTACAGGTAGGCACTTTGCAAAAAACAGCTCTGTTTTCTTTAAAAAAATGGGATGTGTCCACGTTGTGTCTTGGGGCGTCTCCTGTCGCAGCCGCTAGGCCTACCCACACAAGTGAGGTATTATTTTTATCGGGAGACTTGGGGGAACGCTGGGTGGAAGCAAATTTGTGGCTCCTCTCAGTTTCCAGAACTTTCTGTCACCGAAATGTGAGGAAAATGTTTTTTTTTAGCCAAATTTTGAGGTTTGCAAAGGATTCTGAGTAACAGAACCTGGTCAGAGCCCCACATGTCACCCCATCTTGGATTCCCCTAGGTCTCTAGTTTTCAAAAATGCACAGGTTTGGTAGGTTTCCCTAGGTGCCAGCTGAGCAAGAGGCCAAAATCTACAGGTAGGCACTTTGCAAAAAACAGCTCTGTTTTCTTTAAAAAAATGGGATGTGTCCACGTTGTGTTTTGGGGCGTTGCCTGTCGCGGCCGCTAGGCCTACCCACACAAGTGAGGTATCATTTTTATCGGGAGACTTGGGGGAACGCTGGGTGGAAGGAAATTTGTGGCTCCTCTCAGATTCCAGAACTTTCTGTCACCGAAATGTGAGGAAAATGTGTTTTTTTAGCCAAATTTTGAGGTTTGCAAAGGATTCTGAGTAACAGAACCTGGTCAGAGCCCCACATGTCACCCCATCTTGGATTCCCCTAGGTCTCTAGTTTTCAAAAATGCACAGGTTTGGTAGGTTTCCCTAGGTGCCAGCTGAGCAAGAGGCCAAAATCTACAGGTAGGCACTTTGCAAAAAACAGCTCTGTTTTCTTTAAAAAAATGGGATGTGTCCACGTTGTGTCTTGGGGTGGTTCCTGTCGCGGCCGCTAGGCCTACCCACACAAGTGAGGTATCATTTTTATCGGGAGACTTGGGGGAACGCTGGGTGGAAGCAAATTTGTGGCTCCTCTCAGATTCCAGAACTTTCTGTCACCGAAATGTGAGGAAAATGTGTTTTTTTAGCCAAATTTTGAGGTTTGCAAAGGATTCTGAGTAACAGAACCTGGTCAGAGCCCCACATGTCACCCCATCTTGGATTCCCCTAGTTCTCTAGTTTTAAAAAATGCACAGGTTTGGTAGGTTTCCCTAGGTGCCGGCTTAGCTAGAGGCCAAAATCTACAGGTAGGCACTTTGCAAAAAACAGCTCTGTTTTCTTTAAAAAAAATGGGATGTGTCCACGTTGTGTTTTGGGGCGTTCCCTGTCGCGGCCGCTAGGCCTACCCACACAAGTGAGGTATCATTTTTATCGGGAGACTTGGGGGAACGCTAGGTGGAAGAAAATTTGTGGCTCCTCTCCGATTCCAGAACTTTCTGTCACCGAAATGTGAGGAAAATTTGTTATTTTGGGGCAAAATTTGAGGTTTGCAAAGGATTCTGGGTAACAGAACCTGGTCAGCGCCCCACAAGTCACCCCATCTTGGATTCCCCTAGGTCTCTAGTTTTCAAAAATGCACAGGTTTGGTAGGTTTCCCTAGGTGCCGGCTGAGCTAGAGGCCAAAATCTACAGGTAGGCACTTTGCAAAAAACAGCTCTGTTTTCTTTCAAAAAATGGGATGTGTCCACGTTGTGTTTTGGGGTGTCTACTGTTGCAGCCGCTAGGCCTACCCACACAAGTGAGGTATCATTTTTATCGGGAGACTTGGGGGAACGCTGGGTGGAAGGAAATTTGTGGCTCCTCTCAGATTCCAGAACTTTCTATCACCGAAATGTGAGGAAAATGTGTTTTTTTTTTGCCAAAATTTGAGGTTTGCAAAGGATTCTGGGTAACAGAACCTGGTCAGAGCCCCACAAGTCACCACATCTTGGATTCCCCTAGTTCTCTAGTTTTAAAAAATGCACAGGTTTGGTAGGTTTCCCTAGGTGCCGGCTGAGCTAGAGGCCCAAAATCTACAGGTAGGCACTTTGCAAAAAACAGCTCTGTTTTCTTTCAAAAAATGGGATGTGTCCACGTTGTGTTTTGGGGTGTTGTCTGTCGCGGCCGCTAGGCCTACCCACACAAGTGAGGTATCATTTTTATCGGGAGACTTGGGGGAACGCTGGGTGGAAGGAAATTTGTGGCTCCTCTCAGATTCCAGAACTTTCTGTCACCGAAATGTGAGGAAAATGTGTTTTTTTAGCCAAATTGTGAGGTTTGCAAAGGATTCTGGGTAACAGAACCTGGTCAGAGCCCCACATGTCACCCCATCTTGGATTCCCCTAGGTCTCTCGTTTTCAAAAATGCACAGGTTTGGTAGGTTTCCCTAGGTGCCAGCTGAGCAAGAGGCCAAAATCTACAGGTAGGCACTTTGCAAAAAACAGCTCTGTTTTCTTTAAAAAAATGGGATGTGTCCATGTTGTGTCTTGGGGCGTCTCCTGTCGCAGCCGCTAGGCCTACCCACACAAGTGAGGTATTATTTTTATCGGGAGACTTGGGGGAACGCTGGGTGGAAGCAAATTTGTGGCTCCTCTCAGATTCCAGAACTTTCTGTCACCGAAATGTGAGGAAAATGTTTTTTTTTAGCCAAATTTTGAGGTTTGCAAAGGATTCTGAGTAACAGAACCTGGTCAGAGCCCCACATGTCACCCCATCTTGGATTCCCATAGGTCTCTAGTTTTCAAAAATGCACAGGTTTGGTAGGTTTCCCTAGGTGCCAGCTGAGCAAGAGGCCAAAATCTACAGGTGGGCACTTTGCAAAAAACAGCTCTGTTTTCTTTTAAAAAATGGGATGTGTCCACGTTGTGTCCTGGGGCGTCTCCCTTCGCGGCCGCTAGGCCTACCCACACAAGTGAGGTATCATTTTTATCGGGAGACTTGGGGGAACGCTGGGTGGAAGGAAATTTGTGGCTCCTCTCAGATTCCAGAACTTTCTGTCACCGAAATGTGAGGAAAATGTGTTTTTTTGGGGCAAAATTTGAGGTTTGCAAAGGATTCTGGGTAACAGAACCTGGTCAGAGCCCCACAAGTCACCCCATCTTGGATTCCCCTAGGTCTCTAGTTTTAAAAAATGCACAGGTTTGGTAGGTTTCCCTAGGTGCCGGCTGAGCTAGAGGCCAAAATCTACAGGTAGGCACTTTGCAAAAAACAGCTCTGTTTTCTTTCAAAAAATGGGATGTGTCCACGTTGTGTTTTGGGGTGTGTACTGTTGCGGCCGCTAGGCCTACCCACACAAGTGAGGTATCATTTTTATCGGGAGACTTGGGGGAACGCTGGGTGGAAGGAAATTTGTGGCTCCTCTCAGATTCCAGAACTTTCTGTCACCGAAGTGTGAGGAAAATGTATTTTTTTTGCCAAAATTTGAGGTTTGCAAAGGATTCTGGGTAACAGAACCTGGTCAGAGCCCCATAAGTCACCCCATCTTGGATTCCCCTAGGTCTCTAGTTTTCAAAAATGCACAGGTTTGGTAGGTTTCCCTAGGTGCCGGCTGAGCTAGAGGCCAAAATCTACAGGCAGGCACTATGCAAAAAACAGCTCTGTTTTCTTTCAAAAAATGGGATGTGTCCACGTTGTGTTTTGGCGTGTTTCCTGTTGCGGCCGCTAGGCCTACCCACACAAGTGAGGTATCATTTTTATCGGGAGACTTGGGGGAACGCTGGGTGGAAGGAAATTTGTGGTTCCTCTCAGATTCCAGAACTTTCTATCACCGAAATGTGAGGAAAATGTGTTTTTTTGGGCCAAAATTTGAGGTTTGCAAAGGATTCTGGGTAACAGAAGCCGGTCAGAGCCCCACAAGTCACCCCATCTTGGATTCCCCTAGGTCTCTAGTTTTAAAAAATGCACAGGTTTGGTAGGTTTCCCTAGGTGCTGGCTGAGCTAGAGGCCAAAATCTACAGGTAGGCACTATGCAAAAAACAGCTCTGTTTTCTTTCAAAAAATGGGATGAGTCCACGTTGTGTTTTGGGGTGTCCCCTGTTGCGGCCGCTAGGCCTACCCACACAAGTGAGGTATCATTTTTATCGGGAGACTTGGGGGAACGCTGGGTGGAAGGAAATTTGTGGCTCCTCTCAGATTCCAGAACTTTCTGTCACCGAAATGTGAGGAAAATGTGTTTTTTTAGCCAAATTCTGAGGTTTGCAAAGGATTCTGGGTAACAGAACTTGGTCAAAGCCCCACAAGTCACCCCATCTTGGATTCCCCTAGGTCTCTAGTTTTCAAAAATGCACAGGTTTGGTAGGTTTCCCTAGGTGCCGGCTGAGCTAGAGGCCAAAATCTACAGGTAGGCACTTTGCAAAAAACAGCTCTGTTTTCTTTCAAAAAATGGGATGTGTCCACGTTGTGTTTTGGGGTGTCTCCTGTGCCTACCCACACAAGTGAGGTACCATTTTTATCGGGAGACTTGGGGGAACGCTGGGTGGAAGGAAATTTGACGCTCCTCTCAGATTCCAGAACTTTCTGTCACCGAAATGTGAGGAAAATGTGTTTTTTTAGCCACAATTTGAGGTTTGCAAAGGATTCTGGGTAACAGAACCTGGTCAGAGCCCCACAAGTCAACCCATCTTGGATTCCCCTACGTCTCTAGTTTTCAAAAATGCACAGGTTTGGTAGGTTTCCCTAGGTGCCGGCTGAGCTAGAGGCCAAAATCTACAGGTAGGCACTTTGCAAAAAACAGCTCTGTTTTCTTTCAAAAAATGGGATGTGTCGACGTTGTGTTTTGGGGTGTCTCCTGTCGCGGCCGCTAGGCCTACCCACACAAGTGAGGTATCATTTTTATCGGGAGACTTGGGGGAACGCTGCGTGGAAGGAAATTTGTGGCTCCTCACAGATTCCAGAACTTTCTGTCACCGAAATGTGAGAAAAATGTGTTTTTTTAGCCAAATTTTGAGGTTTGCAAAGGATTCTGGGTAACAGAACCTGGTCAGAGCCCCACAAGTCACCCCATCTTGGATTCCCCTAGGTCTCTAGTTTTCAACAATGCACAGGTTTGGTAGGTTTCCCAAAGTGCCGGCTGAGCTAGAGGCCAAAATCTACAGGTAGGCACTTTGCAAAAAACAGCTCTGTTTTCTTTCAAAAAATGGGATGTGTCCACGTTGTGTTTTGGGGTGTCTCCTGTGCCTACCCACACAAGTGAGGTATCATTTTTATCGGGAGACTTGGGGGAACGCTGGGTGGAAGGAAATTTGTGGCTCCTCTCAGATTCCAGAACTTTCTGTCACCGAAATGTGAGGAAACTGTCTTTTTTTTTTTGCCAAAATTTGAGGTTTGCAAAGGATTCTGGGTAACAGAACCTGGTCAGAGCCCCACAAGTCACCCCATCTTGGATTCCCCTAGGTCTCTAGTTTTCAAAAATGCACAGGTTTGGTAGGTTTCCCAAAGTGCCGGCTGAGCTAGAGGCCAAAATCTACAGGTAGGCACTTTGCAAAAAACAGCTCTGTTTTCTTTCAAAAAATGGGATGTGTCCACGTTGTGTTTTGGGGTGTCTCCTGTGCCTACCCACACAAGTGAGGTATCATTTTTATCGGGAGACTTGGGGGAACGCTGGGTGGAAGGAAATTTGTGGCTCCTCTCAGATTCCAGAACTTTCTGTCACCGAAATGTGAGGAAAATGTCTTTTCTTTTTTGCCAAAATTTGAGGTTTGCAAAGGATTCTGGGTAACAGAACCTGGTCAGAGCCCCACAAGTCACCCCATCTTGGATTCCCCTAGTTCTCTAGTTTTAAAAAATGCACAGGTTTGGTTGGTTTCCCTAGGTGCCGGCTGAGCTAGAGGCCAAAATCTACAGGTAGGCACTTTGCAAAAAACAGCTCTGTTTTCTTTAAAAAAAATGGGATGTGTCCACGTTGTGTTTTGGGGCGAGTCTCCTGTCGCGGCCGCTAGGCCTACCCACACAAGTTAGGTATCATTTTTATCGGGAGACTTGGGGGAACGCTAGGTGGAAGGAAATTTGTGGCTCCTCTCAGATTCCAGAACTTTCTGTCACCGAAATGTGAGGAAAATGTGTTTTTTTGGGCAAAATTTGAGGTTTGCAAAGGATTCTGGGTAACAGAACCTGGTCAGAGCCCCACAAGTCACCCCATCTTGCATTCCTCTAGGTCTCTAGTTTTCAAAAATGCACAGGTTTGGTAGGTTTCCCTAGGTGCCGGCTGAGCTAGAGGCCAAAATCTACAGGTAGGCACTTTGCAAAAAACAGCTCTGTTTTCTTTAAAAAAATGGGATGTGTCCACGTTGTGTTTTGGGGCATGTATTGTTGCGGCCGCTAGGCCTACCCACACAAGTGAGGTATCATTTTTATCGGGAGACTTGGGGGAACGCTGGGTGGAAGGAAATTTGTGGCTCCTCTCAGATTCCAGAACTTTCTGTCACCGAAATGTGAGGAAAATGTCTTTTTTTTTTTGCCAAAATTTGAGGTTTGCAAAGGATTCTGGGTAACAGAACCTGGTCAGAGCCCCATAAGTCACCCCATCTTGGATTCCCCTAGGTCTCTAGTTTTCAAAAATGCACAGGTTTGGTAGGTTTCCCTAGGTGCCGGCTGAGCTAGAGGCCAAAATCTACAGGTAGGCACTTTGCAAAAAACAGCTCTGTTTTCTTTCAAAAAATGGGATGTGTCCACGTTGTGTTTTAGGGTGTTTCCTGTTGCGGCCGCTAGGCCTACCCACACAAGTGAGGTATCATTTTTATCGGGAGACTTGGGGGAACGCTGGGTGGAAGGAAATTTGTGGCTCCTCTCAGATTCCAGAACTTTCTGTCACCGAAATGTGAGGAAAATGTTTTTTTTTAGCCAAATTTTGAGGTTTGCAAAGGATTCTGAGTAACAGAACCTGGTCAGAGCCCCACATGTCACCCCATCTTGGATTCCCATAGGTCTCTAGTTTTCAAAAATGCACAGGTTTGGTAGGTTTCCCTAGGTGCCAGCTGAGCAAGAGGCCAAAATCTACAGGTAGGCACTTTGCAAAAAACAGCTCTGTTTTCTTTTAAAAAATGGGATGTGTCCACGTTGTGTCCTGGGGCGTCTTCCTTCGCGGCCGCTAGGCCTACCCACACAAGTGAGGTATCATTTTTATCGGGAGACTTGGGGGAACGCTGGGTGGAAGGAAATTTGTGGCTCCTCTCAGATTCCAGAACTTTCTGTCACCGAAATGTGAGGAAAATGTGTTTTTTTGGGGCAAAATTTGAGGTTTGCAAAGGATTCTGGGTAACAGAACCTGGTCAGAGCCCCACAAGTCACCCCATCTTGGATTCCCCTAGGTCTCTAGTTTTAAAAAATGCACAGGTTTGGTAGGTTTCCCTAGGTGCCGGCTGAGCTAGAGGCCAAAATCTACAGGTAGGCACTTTGCAAAAAACAGCTCTGTTTTCTTTCAAAAAATGGGATGTGTCCACGTTGTGTTTTGGGGTGTGTACTGTTGCGGCCGCTAGGCCTACCCACACAAGTGAGGTATCATTTTTATCGGGAGACTTGGGGGAACGCTGGGTGGAAGGAAATTTGTGGCTCCTCTCAGATTCCAGAACTTTCTGTCACCGAAATGTGAGGAAAATGTATTTTTTTTGCCAAAATTTGAGGTTTGCAAAGGATTCTGGGTAACAGAACCTGGTCAGAGCCCCATAAGTCACCCCATCTTGGATTCCCCTAGGTCTCTAGTTTTCAAAAATGCACAGGTTTGGTAGGTTTCCCTAGGTGCCGGCTGAGCTAGAGGCCAAAATCTACAGGCAGGCACTATGCAAAAAACAGCTCTGTTTTCTTTCAAAAAATGGGATGTGTCCACGTTGTGTTCTGGCGTGTTTCCTGTTGCGGCCGCTAGGCCTACCCACACAAGTGAGGTATCATTTTTATCGGGAGACTTGGGGGAACGCTGGGTGGAAGGAAATTTGTGGTTCCTCTCAGATTCCAGAACTTTCTATCACCGAAATGTGAGGAAAATGTGTTTTTTTTGGCCAAAATTTGAGGTTTGCAAAGGATTCTGGGTAACAGAACCCGGTCAGAGCCCCACAAGTCACCCCATCTTGGATTCCCCTAGGTCTCTAGTTTTAAAAAATGCACAGGTTTGGTAGGTTTCCCTAGGTGCTGGCTGAGCTAGAGGCCAAAATCTACAGGTAGGCACTATGCAAAAAACAGCTCTGTTTTCTTTCAAAAAATGGGATGAGTCCACGTTGTGTTTTGGGGTGTCCCCTGTTGCGGCCGCTAGGCCTACCCACACAAGTGAGGTATCATTTTTATCGGGAGACTTGGGGGAACGCTGGGTGGAAGGAAATTTGTGGCTCCTCTCAGATTCCAGAACTTTCTATCACCGAAATGTGAGGAAAATGTGTTTTTTTAGCCAAATTCTGAGGTTTGCAAAGGATTCTGGGTAACAGAACTTGGTCAAAGCCCCACAAGTCACCCCATCTTGGATTCCCCTAGGTCTCTAGTTTTCAAAAATGCACAGGTTTGTAGGTTTCCCTAGGTGCCGGCTGAGCTAGAGGCCAAAATCTACAGGTAGGCACTTTGCAAAAAACAGCTCTGTTTTCTTTCAAAAAATGGGATGTGTCCACGTTGTGTTTTGGGGTGTCTCCTGTGCCTACCCACACAAGTGAGGTACCATTTTTATCGGGAGACTTGGGGGAACGCTGGGTGGAAGGAAATTTGTGGCTCCTCTCAGATTCCAGAACTTTCTGTCACCGAAATGTGAGGAAAATGTGTTTTTTTAGCCACAATTTGAGGTTTGCAAAGGATTCTGGGTAACAGAACCTGGTCAGAGCCCCACAAGTCAACCCATCTTGGATTCCCCTACGTCTCTAGTTTTCAAAAATGCACAGTTTTGGTAGGTTTCCCTAGGTGCCGGCTGAGCTAGAGGCCAAAATCTACAGGTAGGCACTTTGCAAAAAACAGCTCTGTTTTCTTTCAAAAAATGGGATGTGTCGACGTTGTGTTTTGGGGTGTCTCCTGTCGCGGCCGCTAGGCCTACCCACACAAGTGAGGTATCATTTTTATCGGGAGACTTGGGGGAACGCTGCGTGGAAGGAAATTTGTGGCTCCTCTCAGATTCCAGAACTTTCTGTCACCGAAATGTGAGGAAAATGTGTTTTTTTAGCCAAATTTTGAGGTTTGCAAAGGATTCTGGGTAACAGAACCTGGTCAGAGCCCCACAAGTCACCCCATCTTGGATTCCCCTAGGTCTCTAGTTTTCAACAATGCACAGGTTTGGTAGGTTTCCCAAAGTGCCGGCTGAGCTAGAGGCCAAAATCTACAGGTAGGCACTTTGCAAAAAACAGCTCTGTTTTCTTTCAAAAAATGGGATGTGTCCACGTTGTGTTTTGGGGTGTCTCCTGTGCCTACCCACACAAGTGAGGTATCATTTTTATCGGGAGACTTGGGGGAACGCTGGGTGGAAGGAAATTTGTGGCTCCTCTCAGATTCCAGAACTTTCTGTCACCGAAATGTGAGGAAACTGTCTTTTTTTTTTTGCCAAAATTTGAGGTTTGCAAAGGATTCTGGGTAACAGAACCTGGTCAGAGCCCCACAAGTCACCCCATCTTGGATTCCCCTAGGTCTCTAGTTTTCAAAAATGCACAGGTTTGGTAGGTTTCCCAAAGTGCCGGCTGAGCTAGAGGCCAAAATCTACAGGTAGGCACTTTGCAAAAAACAGCTCTGTTTTCTTTAAAAAAAATGGGATGTGTCCACGTTGTGTTTTGGGGCGAGTCTCCTGTCGCGGCCGCTAGGCCTACCCACACAAGTTAGGTATCATTTTTATCGGGAGACTTGGGGGAACGCTAGGTGGAAGGAAATTTGTGGCTCCTCTCAGATTCCAGAACTTTCTGTCACCGAAATGTGAGGAAAATGTGTTTTTTTGGGCAAAATTTGAGGTTTGCAAAGGATTCTGGGTAACAGAACCTGGTCAGAGCCCCACAAGTCACCCCATCTTGGATTCCTCTAGGTCTCTAGTTTTCAAAAATGCACAGGTTTGGTAGGTCTCCCTAGGTGCCGGCTGAGCTAGAGGCCAAAATCTACAGGTAGGCACTTTGCAAAAAACAGCTCTGTTTTCTTTAAAAAAATGGGATGTGTCCACGTTGTGTTTTGGGGCATGTATTGTTGCGGCCGCTAGGCCTACCCACACAAGTGAGGTATCATTTTTATCGGGAGACTTGGGGGAACGCTGGGTGGAAGGAAATTTGTGGCTCCTCTCAGATTCCAGAACTTTCTGTCACCGAAATGTGAGGAAAATGTGTTTTTTTTGCCAAAATTTGAGGTTTGCAAAGGATTCTGGGTAACAGAACCTGGTCAGAGCCCCATAAGTCACCCCATCTTGGATTCCCCTAGGTCTCTAGTTTTCAAAAATGCACAGGTTTGGTAGGTTTCCCTAGGTGCCGGCTGAGCTAGAGGCCAAAATCTACAGGTAGGCACTTTGCAAAAAACAGCTCTGTTTTCTTTCAAAAAATGGGATGTGTCCACGTTGTGTTTTAGGGTGTTTCCTGTTGCGGCCGCTAGGCCTACCCACACAAGTGAGGTATCATTTTTATCGGGAGACTTGGGGGAACGCTGGGTGGAAGGACATTTGTGGTTCCTCTCAGATTCCAGAACTTTCTATCACCGAAATGTGAGGAAAATGTGTTTTTTTTGGCCAAAATTTGAGGTTTGCAAAGGATTCTGGGTAACAGAACCTGGTCAGAGCCCCACAAGTCACCCCATCTTGGATTCCCCTAGGTCTCTAGTTTTCAAAAATGCACAGGTTTGGTAGGTTTCCCTAGGTGCTGGCTGAGCTAGAGGCCAAAATCTACAGGTAGGCACTTTGCAAAAAACAGCTCTGTTTTCTTTCAAAAAATGGGATGAGTCCACGTTGTGTTTTGGGGTGTCTCCTGTTGCGGCTGCTAGGCCTACCCACACAAGTGAGGTATCATTTTTATCGGGAGACTTGGGGGAACGCTGGGTGGAAGGAAATTTGTGGCTCCTCTCAGATTCCAGAACTTTCTGTCACCGAAATGTGAGGAAAATGTGTTTTTTTAGCCAAATGTTGAGGTTTGCAGAGGATTCTGGGTAACAGAACCTGGTCAGAGCCCCAAAAGTCACCCCATCTTGGATTCCCCTAGGTCTCTAGTTTTCAAAAATGCACAGGTTTGGTAGGTTTCCCTAGGTGCCGGCTGAGCTAGAGGCCAAAATCTACAGGTAGGCACTTTGCAAAAAACAGCTCTGTTTTCTTTCAAAAAATGGGATGTGTCCACGTTGTGTTTTGGGGTGTCTCCTGTGCCTACCCACACAAGTGAGGTATCATTTTTATCGGGAGACTTGGGGGAACGCTGGGTGGAAGAATATTTGTGGCTCCTCTCAGATTCCAGAACTTTCTGTCACCGAAATGTGAGGAAAATGTGTTTTTTTAGCCACAATTTGAGGTTTGCAAAGGATTCTGGGTAACAGAACCTGGTCAGAGCCCCACAAGTCAACCCATTTTGGATTCCCCTACGCCTCTAGTTTTCAAAAATGCACAGTTTTGGTAGGTTTCCCTAGGTGCCGGCTGAGCTAGAGGCCAAAATCTACAGGTAGGCACTTTGCAAAAAACAGCTCTGTTTTCTTTAAAAAAATGGGATGTGTCCACGTTGTGTTTTGGGGTGTGTCCTGTCGCGGCCGCTAGGCCTACCCACACAAGTGAGGTATCATTTTTATCGGGAGACTTGGGGGAACGCTGGGTGGAAGGAAATTTGTAGCTCCTCTCAGATTCCAGAACTTTCTGTCACCGAAATGTGAGGAAAATGTGTTTTTTTAGCCAAATTTTGAGGTTTGCAAAGGATTCTGGGTAACAGAACCTGGTCAGAGCCCCACAAGTCACCCCATCTTGGATTCCCCTAGGTCTCTAGTTTTCAAAAATGCACAGGTTTGGTAGGTTTCCCAAAGTGCCAGCTGAGCTAGAGGACAAAATCTACAGGTAGGCACTTTGCAAAAAACAGCTCTGTTTTCTTTCAAAAAATGGGATGTGTCCACGTTGTGTTTTGGGGTGTCTCCTGTTGCGGCCGCTAGGCCTACCCACACAAGTGAGGTATAATTTTTTTCGGGAGACTTGGGAGAACGCTGGGTGGAAGGAAATTTGTGGCTCCTCTCAGATTCCAGAGCTTTCTGTCACCGAAATGTGAGGAAAATGTGTTTTTTTAGCCAAAATTTGAGGTTTGCAAAGGATTCTGGGTAACAGAACCTGGTCAGAGCACCACAAGTCAACCCATCTTGGATTCCCCTTGGTCTCTAGTTTTCAAAAATGCACAGTTTTGGTAGGTTTCCCTAGGTGCCGGCTAAGCTAGAGGCCAAAATCTACAGGTAGGCACTTTGCAAAAAAACAGCTCTGTTTTCTTTCAAAAAATGGGATGTGTCCACGTTGTGTTTTGGGGTGTGGCCTGTGGCGGCCGCTAGGCCTACCCACACAAGTGAGGTATCATTTTTATCGGGAGACTTGGGGGAACGCTGCGTGGAAGGAAATTTGTGGCTCCTCTCAGATTCCAGAACTTTCTGTCACCGAAATGTGAGGAAAATGTGTTTTTTTAGCCAAATTTTGAGGTTTGGAAAGGATTCTGGGTAACAGAACCTGGTCAGAGCCCCACAAGTCACCCCATCTTGGATTCCCCTAGGTCTCTTGTTTTCAAAAATGCACAGGTTTGGTAGGTTTCCCTAGGTGCCAGCTGAGCTAGAGGCCAAAATCTACAGGTAGGCACTTTGCAAAAAACAGCTCTGTTTTCTTTAAAAAAATGGGATGTGTCCACGTTGTGTTTTGGGGTGTCTCCTGTGCCTACCCACACAAGTGAGGTATCATTTTTATCGGGAGACTTGGGGGAACGCTGGGTGGAAGGAAATTTGTGGCTCCTCTCAGATTCCAGAACTTTCTGTCACCGAAATGTGAGGAAAATGTGTTTTTTTAGCCAAAATTTGAGGTTTGCAAAGGATTCTGGGTAACAGAACCTGGTCAGAGCCCCACAAGTCAACCCATCTTTGATTCCCCTAGGTCTCTAGTTTTCAAAAATGCACAGTTTTGTTAGGTTTCCCTAGGTGCCGGCTGAGCTAGAGGCCAAAATCTACAGGTAGGCACTTTGCAAAAAACAGCTCTGTTTTCTTTCAAAAAATGGGATGTGTCCACATTGTGTTTTGGGGTGTCTCCTGTGCCTACCCACACAAGTGAGGTATCATTTTTATCGGGAGACTTGGGGGAACGCTGGGTGGAAGGAAATTTGTGGCTCCTCTCAGATTCCAGAACTTTCTGTCACCGAAATGTGAGGAAAATGTGTTTTTTTAGCCAAAATTTGAGGTTTGCAAAGGATTCTGGGTAACAGAACCTGGTCAGAGCCCCACAAGTCAACCCATCTTGGATTCCCCTAGGTCTCTAGTTTTCAAAAATGCACAGGTTTGGTAGGTTTCCCTAGGTGCCGGCTGAGCTAGAGGCCAAAATCTACAGGTAGGCACTTTGCAAAAAACAGCTCTGTTTTCTTTCAAAAAATGGGTGTGTCCACGTTGTGTTTTGGGGTGTCTTCTGTGCCTACCCACACAAGTGAGGTATCATTTTTATCGGGAGACTTGGGGGAACGCTGGATGGAAGAAAATTTGTGGCTCCTCTCAGATTCCAGAACTTTCTGTCACCGAAATGTGAGGAAAATGTGTTTTTTTAGCCAAATGTTGAGGTTTGCAAAGGATTCTGGGTAACAGAACCTGGTCAGAGCCCCACAAGTCACCCCATCTTGGATTCCCCTAGGTCTCTAGTTTTCAAAAATGCACAGGTTTGGTAGGTTTCCCTAGGTGCCGGCTGAGCTAGAGGCCAAAATCTACAGGTAGGCACTTTGCAAAAAACAGCTCTGTTTTCTTTCAAAAAATGGGATGTGTCCACGTTGTGTTTTGGGGTGTCTCCTGTGCCTACCCACACAAGTGAGGTATCATTTTTATCGGGAGACTTGAGGGAACGCTGGGTGGAAGGAAATTTGTGGCTCCTCTCAGATTCCAGAACTTTCTGTCACCGAAATGTGAGGAAAATGTGTTTTTTTAGCCACAATTTGAGGTTTGCAAAGGATTCTGGGTAACAGAACCTGGTCAGAGCCCCACAAGTCAACCCATCTTGGATTCCCCTACGTCTCTAGTTTTCAAAAATGCACAGTTTAGGTAGGTTTCCCTAGGTGCCGGCTGAGCTAGAGGCCAAAATCTACAGGTAGGCACTTTGCAAAAAACAGCTCTGTTTTCTTTCAAAAAATGGGATGTGTCCACGTTGTGTTTTGGGGTGTGTCCTGTCGCGGCCGCTAGGCCTACCCACACAAGTGAGGTATCATTTTTATCGGGAGACTTGGGGGAACGCTGCGTGGAAGGAAATTTGTGGCTCCTCTCAGATTCCAGAACTTTCTGTCACCGAAACGTGAGGAAAATGTGTTTTTTTAGCCAAATTTTGAGGTTTGCAAAGGATTCTGGGTAACAGAACCTGGTCAGAGCCCCACAAGTCACCCCATCTTGGATTCCCCTAGGTCTCTAGTTTTCAAAAATGCACAGGTTTGGTAGGTTTCCCAAAGTGCCAGCTGAGCTAGAGGACAAAATCTACAGGTAGGCACTTTGCAAAAAACAGCTCTGTTTTCTTTAAAAAAATGGGATGTGTCCACGTTGTGTTTTGGGGTGTTTGCTGTCGCGGCCGCTAGGCCTACCCACACAAGTGAGGTATAATTTTTTTCGGGAGACTTGGGAGAACGCTGGGTGGAAGGAAATTTGTGGCTCCTCTCAGATTCCAGAACTTTCTGTCACCGAAATGTGAGGAAAATGTGTTTTTTTAGCCAAAATTTGAGGTTTGCAAAGGATTCTGGGTAACAGAACCTGGTCAGAGCACCACAAGTCAACCCATCTTGGATTCCCCTAGGTCTCTAGTTTTCAAAAATGCACAGTTTTGGTAGGTTTCCCTAGGTGCCGGCTGAGCTAGAGGCCAAAATCTACAGCTAGGCACTTTGCAAAAAAACAGCTCTGTTTTCTTTCAAAAAATGGGATGTGTCCACGTTGTGTTTTGGGGTGTGTCCTGTGGCGGCCGCTAGGCCTACCCACACAAGTGAGGTATCATTTTTATCGGGAGACTTGGGGGAACGCTGCGTGGAAGGAAATTTGTGGCTCCTCTCAGATTCCAGAACTTTCTGTCACCGAAATGTGAGGAAAATGTGTTTTTTTAGCCAAATTTTGAGGTTTGGAAAGGATTCTGGGTAACAGAACCTGGTCAGAGCCCCACAAGTCACCCCATCTTGGATTCCCCTAGGTCTCTAGTTTTCAAAAATGCACAGGTTTGGTAGGTTTCCCTAGGTGCCAGCTGAGCTAGAGGCCAAAATCTACAGGTAGGCACTTTGCAAAAAACAGCTCTGTTTTCTTTCAAAAAATGGGATGTGTCCACGTTGTGTTTTGGGGTGTCTCCTGTGCCTACCCACACAAGTGAGGTATCATTTTTATCGGGAGACTTGGGGAAACGCTGGGTGGAAGGAAATTTGTGGCTCCTCTCAGATTCCAGAACTTTCTGTCACCGAAATGTGAGGAAAATGTGTTTTTTTAGCCAAAATTTGAGGTTTGCAAAGGATTCTGGGTAACAGAACCTGGTCAGAGCCCCACAAGTCATCCCATCTTGGATTCCCCTAGGTCTCTAGTTTTCAAAAATGCACAGTTTTGGTAGGTTTCCCTAGGTGCCGGCTGAGCTAGAGGCCAAAATCTACAGGTAGGCACTTTGCAAAAAACAGCTCTGTTTTCTTTCAAAAAATGGGATGTGTCCACATTGTGTTTTGGGGTGTCTCCTGTGCCTACCCACACAAGTGAGGTATCATTTTTATCGGGAGACTTGGGGGAACGCTGGGTGGAAGGAAATTTGTGGCTCCTCTCAGATTCCAGAACTTTCTGTCACCGAAATGTGAGGAAAATGTGTTTTTTTAGCCAAAATTTGAGGTTTGCAAAGGATTCTGGGTAACAGAACCTGGTCAGAGCCCCACAAGTCAACCCATCTTGGATTCCCCTAGGTCTCTAGTTTTAAAAAATGCACAGGTTTGGTAGGTTTCCCTAGGTGCCGGCTGAGCTAGAGGCCAAAATCTACAGGTAGGCTCTTTGCAAAAAACAGCTCTGTTTTCTTTCAAAAAATGGGTGTGTCCACGTTGTGTTTTGGGGTGTCTTCTGTGCCTACCCACACAAGTGAGGTATCATTTTTATCGGGAGACTTGGGGGAACGCTGGGTGGAAGGAAATTTGTCGCTCCTCTCAGATTCCAGAACTTTCTGTCACCGAAATGTGAGGAAAATGTGTTTTTTTTGCCAAAATTTGAGGTTTGCAAAGGATTCTGGGTAACAGAACCTGGTCAGAGCCCCACAAGTCATCCCAGCTTGGATTCCCCTAGGTCTCTAGTTTTCAAAAATGCACAGGTTTGGTAGGTTTCCCTAGGTGCCGGCTGAGCTAGAGGCCAAAATCTACAGGTAGGCACTTTGCAAAAAACAGCTCTGTTTTCTTTAAAAAAATGGGATGTGTCCACCTTGTGTTTTGGGGTGTCTCCTGTCGCGGCCGCTAGGCCTACCCACACAAGTGAGGTATAATTTTAATCGAGAGACTTGATGGAACGCTGGGTGGAAGGAAATTTGTAGCTCCTCTCAGATTCCAGAACTTTCTGTCACCGAAATGTGAGGAAAATGTGTTTTTTTAGCCAAATTTTGAGGTTTGCAAAGGATTCTGAGTAACAGAACCTGGTCAGAGCCCCACATGTCACCCCATCTTGAATTCCCCTAGGTCTCTAGTTTTCAAAAATGCACAGGTTTGGTAGGTTTCCATAGGTGCCGGCTGAGCTAGAGGCCAAAATCTACAGGTAGGCACTTTGCAAAAAACAGCTCTGTTTTCTTTCAAAAAATGGGATGTGTCCACGTTGTGTTTTGGGGTGTCTCCTGTGCCTACCCACACAAGTGAGGTATCATTTTTATCGGGAGACTTGGGGGAACGCTGGGTGGAAGGAAATTTGTGGCTCCTCTCAGATTCCAGAACTTTCTGTCACCGAAATGTGAGGAAAATGTGTTTTTTTAGCCAAAATTTGAGGTTTGCAAAGGATTCTGGGTAACAGAACCTGGTCAGAGCCCCACAAGTCAACCCATCTTTGATTCCCCTAGGTCTCTAGTTTTCAAAAATGCACAGTTTTGTTAGGTTTCCCTAGGTGCCGGCTGAGCTAGAGGCCAAAATCTACAGGTAGGCACTTTGCAAAAAACAGCTCTGTTTTCTTTCAAAAAATGGGATGTGTCCACATTGTGTTTTGGGGTGTCTCCTGTGCCTACCCACACAAGTGAGGTATCATTTTTATCGGGAGACTTGGGGGAACGCTGGGTGGAAGGAAATTTGTGGCTCCTCTCAGATTCCAGAACTTTCTGTCACCGAAATGAGAGGAAAATGTGTTTTTTTAGCCAAAATTTGAGGTTTGCAAAGGATTCTGGGTAACAGAACCTGGTCAGAGCCCCACAAGTCAACCCATCTTGGATTCCCCTAGGTCTCTAGTTTTCAAAAATGCACAGGTTTGGTAGGTTTCCCTAGGTGCCGGCTGAGCTAGAGGCCAAAATCTACAGGTAGGCACTTTGCAAAAAACAGCTCTGTTTTCTTTCAAAAAATGGGTGTGTCCACGTTGTGTTTTGGGGTGTCTTCTGTGCCTACCCACACAAGTGAGGTATCATTTTTATCGGGAGACTTGGGGGAACGCTGGATGGAAGAAAATTTGTGGCTCCTCTCAGATTCCAGAACTTTCTGTCACCGAAATGTGAGGAAAATGTGTTTTTTTAGCCAAATGTTGAGGTTTGCAAAGGATTCTGGGTAACAGAACCTGGTCAGAGCCCCACAAGTCACCCCATCTTGGATTCCCCTAGGTCTCTAGTTTTCAAAAATGCACAGGTTTGGTAGGTTTCCCTAGGTGCCGGCTGAGCTAGAGGCCAAAATCTACAGGTAGGCACTTTGCAAAAAACAGCTCTGTTTTCTTTCAAAAAATGGGATGTGTCCACGTTGTGTTTTGGGGTGTCTCCTGTGCCTACCCACACAAGTGAGGTATCATTTTTATCGGGAGACTTGAGGGAACGCTGGGTGGAAGGAAATTTGTGGCTCCTCTCAGATTCCAGAACTTTCTGTCACCGAAATGTGAGGAAAATGTGTTTTTTTAGCCACAATTTGAGGTTTGCAAAGGATTCTGGGTAACAGAACCTGGTCAGAGCCCCACAAGTCAACCCATCTTGGATTCCCCTACGTCTCTAGTTTTCAAAAATGCACAGTTTAGGTAGGTTTCCCTAGGTGCCGGCTGAGCTAGAGGCCAAAATCTACAGGTAGGCACTTTGCAAAAAACAGCTCTGTTTTCTTTCAAAAAATGGGATGTGTCCACGTTGTGTTTTGGGGTGTGTCCTGTCGCGGCCGCTAGGCCTACCCACACAAGTGAGGTATCATTTTTATCGGGAGACTTGGGGGAACGCTGCGTGGAAGGAAATTTGTGGCTCCTCTCAGATTCCAGAACTTTCTGTCACCGAAACGTGAGGAAAATGTGTTTTTTTAGCCAAATTTTGAGGTTTGCAAAGGATTCTGGGTAACAGAACCTGGTCAGAGCCCCACAAGTCACCCCATCTTGGATTCCCCTAGGTCTCTAGTTTTCAAAAATGCACAGGTTTGGTAGGTTTCCCAAAGTGCCAGCTGAGCTAGAGGACAAAATCTACAGGTAGGCACTTTGCAAAAAACAGCTCTGTTTTCTTTAAAAAAATGGGATGTGTCCACGTTGTGTTTTGGGGTGCTTGCTGTCGCGGCCGCTAGGCCTACCCACACAAGTGAGGTATAATTTTTTTCGGGAGACTTGGGAGAACGCTGGGTGGAAGGAAATTTGTGGCTCCTCTCAGATTCCAGAACTTTCTGTCACCGAAATGTGAGGAAAATGTGTTTTTTTAGCCAAAATTTGAGGTTTGCAAAGGATTCTGGGTAACAGAACCTGGTCAGAGCACCACAAGTCAACCCATCTTGGATTCCCCTAGGTCTCTAGTTTTCAAAAATGCACAGTTTTGGTAGGTTTCCCTAGGTGCCGGCTGAGCTAGAGGCCAAAATCTACAGCTAGGCACTTTGCAAAAAACAGCTCTGTTTTCTTTCAAAAAATGGGATGTGTCCACGATGTGTTTTGGGGTGTGTCCTGTGGCGGCCGCTAGGCCTACCCACACAAGTGAGGTATCATTTTTATCGGGAGACTTGGGGGAACGCTGCGTGGAAGGAAATTTGTGGCTCCTCTCAGATTCCAGAACTTTCTGTCACCGAAATGTGAGGAAAATGTGTTTTTTTAGCCAAATTGTGAGGTTTGGAAAGGATTCTGGGTAACAGAACCTGGTCAGAGCCCCACAAGTCAACCCATCTTTGATTCCCCTAGGTCTCTAGTTTTCAAAAATGCACAGTTTTGTTAGGTTTCCCTAGGTGCCGGCTGAGCTAGAGGCCAAAATCTACAGGTATGCACTTTGCAAAAAACAGCTCTGTTTTCTTTCAAAAAATGGGATGTGTCCACATTGTGTTTTGGGGTGTCTCCTGTGCCTACCCACACAAGTGAGGTATCATTTTTATCGGGAGACTTGGGGGAACGCTGGGTGGAAGGAAATTTGTGGCTCCTCTCAGATTCCAGAACTTTCTGTCACCGAAATGTGAGGAAAATGTGTTTTTTTAGCCAAAATTTGAGGTTTGCAAAGGATTCTGGGTAACAGAACCTGGTCAGAGCCCCACAAGTCAACCCATCTTGGATTCCCCTAGGTCTCTAGTTTTCAAAAATGCACAGGTTTGGTAGGTTTCCCTAGGTGCCGGCTGAGCTAGAGGCCAAAATCTACAGGTAGGCACTTTGCAAAAAACAGCTCTGTTTTCTTTCAAAAAATGGGTGTGTCCACGTTGTGTTTTGGGGTGTCTTCTGTGCCTACCCACACAAGTGAGGTATCATTTTTATCGGGAGACTTGGGGGAACGCTGGATGGAAGAAAATTTGTGGCTCCTCTCAGATTCCAGAACTTTCTGTCACCGAAATGTGAGGAAAATGTGTTTTTTTAGCCAAATGTTGAGGTTTGCAAAGGATTCTGGGTAACAGAACCTGGTCAGAGCCCCACAAGTCACCCCATCTTGGATTCCCCTAGGTCTCTAGTTTTCAAAAATGCACAGGTTTGGTAGGTTTCCCTAGGTGCCGGCTGAGCTAGAGGCCAAAATCTACAGGTAGGCACTTTGCAAAAAACAGCTCTGTTTTCTTTCAAAAAATGGGATGTGTCCACGTTGTGTTTTGGGGTGTCTCCTGTGCCTACCCACACAAGTGAGGTATCATTTTTATCGGGAGACTTGAGGGAACGCTGGGTGGAAGGAAATTTGTGGCTCCTCTCAGATTCCAGAACTTTCTGTCACCGAAATGTGAGGAAAATGTGTTTTTTTAGCCACAATTTGAGGTTTGCAAAGGATTCTGGGTAACAGAACCTGGTCAGAGCCCCACAAGTCAACCCATCTTGGATTCCCCTACGTCTCTAGTTTTCAAAAATGCACAGTTTAGGTAGGTTTCCCTAGGTGCCGGCTGAGCTAGAGGCCAAAATCTACAGGTAGGCACTTTGCAAAAAACAGCTCTGTTTTCTTTCAAAAAATGGGATGTGTCCACGTTGTGTTTTGGGGTGTGTCCTGTCGCGGCCGCTAGGCCTACCCACACAAGTGAGGTATCATTTTTATCGGGAGACTTGGGGGAACGCTGCGTGGAAGGAAATTTGTGGCTCCTCTCAGATTCCAGAACTTTCTGTCACCGAAACGTGAGGAAAATGTGTTTTTTTAGCCAAATTTTGAGGTTTGCAAAGGATTCTGGGTAACAGAACCTGGTCAGAGCCCCACAAGTCACCCCATCTTGGATTCCCCTAGGTCTCTAGTTTTCAAAAATGCACAGGTTTGGTAGGTTTCCCAAAGTGCCAGCTGAGCTAGAGGACAAAATCTACAGGTAGGCACTTTGCAAAAAACAGCTCTGTTTTCTTTAAAAAAATGGGATGTGTCCACGTTGTGTTTTGGGGTGTTTGCTGTCGCGGCCGCTAGGCCTACCCACACAAGTGAGGTATAATTTTTTTCGGGAGACTTGGGAGAACGCTGGGTGGAAGGAAATTTGTGGCTCCTCTCAGATTCCAGAACTTTCTGTCACCGAAATGTGAGGAAAATGTGTTTTTTTAGCCAAAATTTGAGGTTTGCAAAGGATTCTGGGTAACAGAACCTGGTCAGAGCACCACAAGTCAACCCATCTTGGATTCCCCTAGGTCTCTAGTTTTCAAAAATGCACAGTTTTGGTAGGTTTCCCTAGGTGCCGGCTGAGCTAGAGGCCAAAATCTACAGCTAGGCACTTTGCAAAAAAACAGCTCTGTTTTCTTTCAAAAAATGGGATGTGTCCACGATGTGTTTTGGGGTGTGTCCTGTGGCGGCCGCTAGGCCTACCCACACAAGTGAGGTATCATTTTTATCGGGAGACTTGGGGGAACGCTGCGTGGAAGGAAATTTGTGGCTCCTCTCAGATTCCAGAACTTTCTGTCACCGAAATGTGAGGAAAATGTGTTTTTTTAGCCAAATTTTGAGGTTTGGAAAGGATTCTGGGTAACAGAACCTGGTCAGAGCCCCCCAAGTCACCCCATCTTGGATTCCCCTAGGTCTCTAGTTTTCAAAAATGCACAGGTTTGGTAGGTTTCCCTAGGTGCCAGCTGAGCTAGAGGCCAAAATCTACAGGTAGGCACTTTGCAAAAAACAGCTCTGTTTTCTTTCAAAAAATGGGATGTGTCCACGTTGTGTTTTGGGGTGTCTCCTGTGCCTACCCACACAAGTGAGGTATCATTTTTATCGGGAGACTTGGGGAAACGCTGGGTGGAAGGAAATTTGTGGCTCCTCTCAGATTCCAGAACTTTCTGTCACCGAAATGTGAGGAAAATGTGTTTTTTTAGCCAAAATTTGAGGTTTGCAAAGGATTCTGGGTAACAGAACCTGGTCAGAGCCCCACAAGTCAACCCATCTTGGATTCCCCTAGGTCTCTAGTTTTAAAAAATGCACAGGTTTGGTAGGTTTCCCTAGGTGCCGGCTGAGCTAGAGGCCAAAATCTACAGGTAGGCTCTTTGCAAAAAACAGCTCTGTTTTCTTTCAAAAAATGGGTGTGTCCACGTTGTGTTTTGGGGTGTCTTCTGTGCCTACCCACACAAGTGAGGTATCATTTTTATCGGGAGACTTGGGGGAACGCTGGGTGGAAGGAAATTTGTCGCTCCTCTCAGATTCCAGAACTTTCTGTCACCGAAATGTGAGGAAAATGTGTTTTTTTTGCCAAAATTTGAGGTTTGCAAAGGATTCTGGGTAACAGAACCTGGTCAGAGCCCCACAAGTCATCCCAGCTTGGATTCCCCTAGGTCTCTAGTTTTCAAAAATGCACAGGTTTGGTAGGTTTCCCTAGGTGCCGGCTGAGCTAGAGGCCAAAATCTACAGGTAGGCACTTTGCAAAAAACAGCTCTGTTTTCTTTAAAAAAATGGGATGTGTCCACCTTGTGTTTTGGGGTGTCTCCTGTCGCGGCCGCTAGGCCTACCCACACAAGTGAGGTATAATTTTAATCGAGAGACTTGATGGAACGCTGGGTGGAAGGAAATTTGTAGCTCCTCTCAGATTCCAGAACTTTCTGTCACCGAAATGTGAGGAAAATGTGTTTTTTTAGCCAAATTTTGAGGTTTGCAAAGGATTCTGAGTAACAGAACCTGGTCAGAGCCCCACATGTCACCCCATCTTGAATTCCCCTAGGTCTCTAGTTTTCAAAAATGCACAGGTTTGGTAGGTTTCCATAGGTGCCGGCTGAGCTAGAGGCCAAAATCTACAGGTAGGCACTTTGCAAAAAACAGCTCTGTTTTCTTTCAAAAAATGGGATGTGTCCACGTTGTGTTTTGGGGTGTCTCCTGTGCCTACCCACACAAGTGAGGTATCATTTTTATCGGGAGACTTGGGGGAACGCTGGGTGGAAGGAAATTTGTGGCTCCTCTCAGATTCCAGAACTTTCTGTCACCGAAATGTGAGGAAAATGTGTTTTTTTAGCCAAAATTTGAGGTTTGCAAAGGATTCTGGGTAACAGAACCTGGTCAGAGCCCCACAAGTCACCCCATCTTGGATTCCCCTAGGTCTCTAGTTTTCAAAAATGCACAGGTTTGGTAGGTTTCCCAAAGTGCCAGCTGAGCTAGAGGACAAAATCTACAGGTAGGCACTTTGCAAAAAACAGCTCTGTTTTCTTTAAAAAAATGGGATGTGTCCACGTTGTGTTTTGGGGTGTTTCCTGTCGCGGCCGCTAGGCCTACCCACACAAGTGAGGTATAATTTTTTTCGGGATACTTGGGAGAACGCTGGGTGGAAGGAAATTTGTGGCTCCTCTCAGATTCCAGAACTTTCTGTCACCGAAATGTGAGGAAAATGTGTTTTTTTAGCCAAAATTTGAGGTTTGCAAAGGATTCTGGGTAACAGAACCTGGTCAGAGCACCACAAGTCAACCCATCTTGGATTCCCTTAGGTCTCTAGTTTTCAAAAATGCACAGTTTTGGTAGGTTTCCCTAGGTGCCGGCTGAGCTAGAGGCCAAAATCTACAGGTAGGCACTTTGCAAAAAAACAGCTCTGTTTTCTTTCAAAAAATGGGATGTGTCCACGTTGTGTTTTGGGGTGTGTCCTGTGGCGGCCGCTAGGCCTACCCACACAAGTGAGGTATCATTTTTATCGGGAGACTTGGGGGAACGCTGCGTGGAAGGAAATTTGTGGCTCCTCTCAGATTCCAGAACTTTCTGTCACCGAAATGTGAGGAAAATGTGTTTTTTTAGCCAAATTTTGAGGTTTGGAAAGGATTCTGGGTAACAGAACCTGGTCAGAGCCCCCCAAGTCACCCCATCTTGGATTCCCCTAGGTCTCTAGTTTTCAAAAATGCACAGGTTTGGTAGGTTTCCCTAGGTGCCAGCTGAGCTAGAGGCCAAAATCTACAGGTAGGCACTTTGCAAAAAACAGCTCTGTTTTCTTTCAAAAAATGGGATGTGTCCACGTTGTGTTTTGGGGTGTCTCCTGTGCCTACCCACACAAGTGAGGTATCATTTTTATCGGGAGACTTGGGGGAACGCTGGGTGGAAGGAAATTTGTGGCTCCTCTCAGATTCCAGAACTTTCTGTCACCGAAATGTGAGGAAAATGTGTTTTTTTAGCCAAATTTTGAGGTTTGGAAAGGATTCTGGGTAACAGAACCTGGTCAGAGCCCCCCAAGTCACCCCATCTTGGATTCCCCTAGGTCTCTAGTTTTCAAAAATGCACAGGTTTGGTAGGTTTCCCTAGGTGCCAGCTGAGCTAGAGGCCAAAATCTACAGGTAGGCACTTTGCAAAAAACAGCTCTGTTTTCTTTCAAAAAATGGGATGTGTCCACGTTGTGTTTTGGGGTGTCTCCTGTGCCTACCCACACAAGTGAGGTATCATTTTTATCGGGAGACTTGGGGGAACGCTGGGTGGAAGGAAATTTGTGGCTCCTCTCAGATTCCAGAACTTTCTGTCACCGAAATGTGAGGAAAATGTGTTTTTTTAGCCAAAATTTGAGGTTTGCAAAGGATTCTGGGTAACAGAACCTGGTCAGAGCCCCACAAGTCAACCCATCTTGGATTCCCCTAGGTCTCTAGTTTTCAAAAATGCACAGTTTTGGTAGGTTTCCCTAGGTGCCGGCTGAGCTAGAGGCCAAAATCTACAGGTAGGCACTTTGCAAAAAACAGCTCTGTTTTCTTTCAAAAAATGGGATGTGTCCACATTGTGTTTTGGGGTGTCTCCTGTGCCTACCCACACAAGTGAGGTATCATTTTTATCGGGAGACTTGGGGGAACGCTGGGTGGAAGGAAATTTGTGGCTCCTCTCAGATTCCAGAACTTTCTGTCACCGAAATGTGAGGAAAATGTGTTTTTTTAGCCAAAATTTGAGGTTTGCAAAGGATTCTGGGTAACAGAACCTGGTCAGAGCCCCACAAGTCAACCCATCTTTGATTCCCCTAGGTCTCTAGTTTTCAAAAATGCACAGGTTTGGTAGGTTTCCCTAGGTGCCGGCTGAGCTAGAGGCCAAAATCTACAGGTAGGCACTTTGCAAAAAACAGCTCTGTTTTCTTTCAAAAAATGGGTGTGTCCACGTTGTGTTTTGGGGTGTCTTCTGTGCCTACCCACACAAGTGAGGTATCATTTTTATCGGGAGACTTGGGGGAACGCTGGGTGGAAGAAAATTTGTGGCTCCTCTCAGATTCCAGAACTTTCTGTCACCGAAATGTGAGGAAAATGTGTTTTTTTTTGCCAAAATTTGAGGTTTGCAAAGGATTCTGGGTAACAGAACCTGGTCAGAGCCCCACAAGTCACCCCATCTTGGATTCCCCTAGGTCTCTAGTTTTCAAAAATGCACAGGTTTGGTAGGTTTCCCTAGGTGCCGGCTGAGCTAGAGGCCAAAATCTACAGGTAGGCACTTTGCAAAAAACAGCTCTGTTTTCTTTAAAAAAATGGGATGTGCCCACCTTGTGTTTTGGGGTGTCTCCTGTCGCGGCCGCTAGGCCTACCCACACAAGTGAGGTATAATTTTAATCGAGAGACTTGATGGAATGCTAGGTGGAAGGAAATTTGTAGCTCCTCTCAGATTCCAGAACTTTCTGTCACCGAAATGTGAGGAAAATGTGTTTTTTTAGCCAAATTTTGAGGTTTGCAAAGGATTCTGAGTAACAGAACCTGGTCAGAGCCCCACATGTCACCCCATCTTGAATTCCCCTAGGTCTCTAGTTTTCAAAAATGCACAGGTTTGGTAGGTTTCCCTAGGTGCCGGCTGAGCTAGAGGCCAAAATCTACAGGTAGGCACTTTGCAAAAAACAGCTCTGTTTTCTTTCAAAAAATGGGATGTGTCCACGTTGTGTTTTGGGGTGTCTCCTGTGCCTACCCACACAAGTGAGGTATCATTTTTATCGGGAGACTTGGGGGAACGCTGGGTGGAAGGAAATTTGTGGCTCCTCTCAGATTCCAGAACTTTCTGTCACCGAAATGTGAGGAAAATGTGTTTTTTTAGCCAAAATTTGAGGTTTGCAAAGGATTCTGGGTAACAGAACCTGGTCAGAGCCCCACAAGTCAACCCATCTTGGATTCCCCTAGGTCTCTAGTTTTCAAAAATGCACAGGTTTGGTAGGTTTCCCTAGGTGCCGGCTGAGCTAGAGGACAAAATCTATAGGAAGGCACTTTGCAAAAAACAGCTCTGTTTTCTTTAAAAAAATGGGATGTGTCCACGTTGTGTTTTGGGGTGTCTTCTGTGCCTACCCACACAAGTGAGGTATCATTTTTATCGGGAGACTTGGGGGAACGCTGGGTGGAAGGAAATTTGTGGCTCCTCTCAGATTCCAGAACTTTCTGTCACCGAAATGTGAGGAAAATGTGTTTTTTTTTGCCAAAATTTGAGGTTTGCAAAGGATTCTGGGTAACAGAACCTGGTCAGAGCCCCACAAGTCAACCCATCTTGGATTCCCCTAGGTCTCTAGTTTTCAAAAATGCACAGTTTTGGTAGGTTTCCCTAGGTGCCGGCTGAGCTAGAGGCCAAAATCTACAGGTAGGCACTTTGCAAAAAACAGCTCTGTTTTCTTTAAAAAAATGGGATGTGTCCACGTTGTGTTTTGGGGCGTCTTCTGTCGCGGCCGCTAGGCCTACCCACACAAGTGAGGTATCATTTTTATCGGGAGACTTGGGGGAACGCTGGGTGGAAGGAAATTTGTGGCTCCTCTCAGATTCCAGAACTTTCTGTCACCGAAATGTGAGGAAAATGTGTTTTTTTAGCCAAAATTTGAGGTTTGCAAAGGATTCTGGGTAACAGAACCTGGTCAGAACCCCACAAGTCAACCCATCTTGGATTCCCCTAGGTCTATAGTTTTCAAAAATGCACTGTTATGGTAGGTTTCCCTAGGTGCCGGCTGAACTAGAGGCCAAAATCTACAGGTAGGCACTTTGCAAAAAACAGCTCTGTTTTCTTTCAAAAAATGGGATGTGTCCACGTTGTGTTTTGGGGTGTTTCCTGTCGCGGCCGCTAGGCCTACCCACACAAGTGAGGTATCATTTTTATCGGGAGACTTGGGGGAACGCTGGGTGGAAGGAAATGTGTGGCTCCTCTCAGATTCCAGAACTTTCTGTCACCGAAATGTGAGGGAAATTTGTTTTTTTCGCCAAAATTTGAGGTTTGCAAAGGATTCTGGGTACCAGAACCTGGTCAGAGCCCCACAAGTCACCCCATCTTGGATTCCCCTAGGTCTCTAGTTTTCAGAAATGCACATGTTTGGTAGGTTTCCCTAGGTGCCGGCTGAGCTATAGGCCAAAATCTACTGGTAGGCACTTTGCAAAAAACAGCTCTGTTTTCTTTCAAAAAATGGGATGTGTCCACGTTGTGTTTTGGGGCGACTCCTGTTGCGGCCGCTAGGCCTACCCACACAAGTGAGGTATCATTTTTATCGAGAGACTTGGGGGGACGCTGGGTGGAAGGAAATTTGTGGCTCCTCTCAGATTCCAGAACTTTCTGTCACCGAAATGTGAGGAAAACGTGTTTTTTTTTTTGCCAAAATTTGAGGTTTGCAAAGGATTCTGGGTAACAGAACCTGGTCAGAGCCCCACAAGTCACCCCATCTTGGATTCCCCTAGGTCTCTAGTTTTAAAAAATGCACAGGTTTGGTAGGTTTCCCTAGGTGCCGGCTGAGCTAGAGGCCAAAATCTACAGGTAGGCACTTTGCAAAAAAAAAACAGCTCTGTTTTCTTTAAAAAAATGGGATGTGTCCACGTTGTGTTTTGGGGCGTCTCCTGTCGCGGCCGCTAGGCCTACCCACACAAGTGAAGTATCATTTTTATCGGGAGACTTGGGGGAACGCTGGGTGGAAGGAAATTTGTGGCTCCTCTCAGATTCCAGAACTTTCTGTCACCGAAATGTGAGGAAAATGTGTTTTTTTTTGCCAAAATTTGAGGTTTGCAAAGGATTCTGGGTAACAGAACCTGGTCAGAGCCCCACAAGTCACCCCATCTTGGATTCCCCTAGGTCTCTAGTTTTCAAAAATGCACAGGTTTGGTAGGTTTCCCTAGGTGCTGGCTGAGCTACAGGCCAAAATCTACAGGTAGGCACTTTGCAAAAAACAGCTCTGTTTTCTTTCAAAAAATGGGATGTGTCCACGTTGTGTTTTGGGGTGTTCACTGTGGCGGCCGCTAGGCCTACCCACACAAGTGAGGTATCATTTTTATCGGGAGACTTGGGGGAACGCTGGGTGGAAGGAAATTTGTAGCTCCTCTCTGATTCCAGAACTTTCTGTCACCGAAATGTGAGGAAAATGTGTTTTTTTTTGCCAAAATTTGAGGTTTGCAAAGGATTCTGGGTAACAGAACCTGGTCAGAGCCCCACAAGTCACCCCATCTTGGATTCCCCTAGGTCTCTAGTTTTCAAAAATGCACAGGTTTGGTAGGTTTCCCTAGGTGCTGGCTGAGCTACAGGCCAAAATCTACAGGTAGGCACTTTGCAAAAAACAGCTCTGTTTTCTTTCAAAAAATGGGATGTGTCCACGTTGTGTTTAGGGGTGTCTCCTGTCGCGGCCGCTAGGCCTACCCACACAAGTGAGGTATAATTTTTATCGGGAGACTTGGGGGAACGCTGGGTGGAAGGAAATTTGTAGCTCCTCTCAGATTCCAGAACTTTCTGTCACCGAAATGTGAGGAAAATGTGTTTTTTTAGCCAAAATTTGAGGTTTGCAAAGGATTCTGGGTAACAGAACCTGGTCAGAACCCCACAAGTCAACCCATCTTGGATTCCCCTAGGTCTCTAGATTTCAAAAATGCACAGTTTTGGTAGGTTTCCCTAGGTGTCGGCTGAGCTAGAGGCCAAAATCTACAGGTAGGCACTTTGCAAAAAACAGCTCTGTTTTCTTTCAAAAAATGGGATGTGTCCACGTTGTGTTTTGGGGTGTATACTGTGGCGGCCGCTAGGCCTACCCACACAAGTGAGGTATCATTTTTATCGGGAGACTTGGGGGAACGCTGCGTGGAAGGAAATTTGTGGCTCCTCTCAGATTCCAGACCTTTCTGTCACCGAAATGTGAGGAAAATGTGTTTTTTTAGCCAAATTTTGAGGTTTGCAAAGGATTCTGGGTAACAGAACCTGGTCAGAGCCCCACAAGTCACCCCATCTTGGATTCCCCTAGGTCTCTAGTTTTCAAAAATGCACAGGTTTGGTAGGTTTCCCTAGGTGCCGGCTGAGCTAGAGGCCAAAATCTACAGGTAGGCACTTTGCAAAAAGCAGCTCTGTTTTCTTTCAAAAAATGGGATGTGTCCACGTTGTGTTTTGGGGTGTCTCCTGTGCCTACCCACACAAGTGAGGTATCATTTTTATCGGGAGACTTGGGGGAACGCTGGGTGGAAGGAAATTCGTGGCTCCTCTCAGATTCCAGAACTTTCTGTCACCGAAATGTGAGGAAAATGTGTTTTTTTAGCAAAAATTTGAGGTTTGCAAAGGATTCTGGGTAACAGAACCTGGTCAGAGCCCCACAAGTCAACCCATCTTGGATTCCCCTAGGTCTCTAGTTTTCAAAAATGCACAGTTTTGGTAGGTTTCCCTAGGTGCCGGCTGAGCTAGAGGCCAAAATCTACAGGTAGGCACTTTGCAAAAAACAGCTCTGTTTTCTTTAAAAAAATGGGATGTGTCCACGTTGTGTTTTGGGGTGTCTTCTGTGCCTACCCACACAAGTGAGGTATCATTTTTATCAGGAGACTTGCGGGAACGCTGGGTGGAAGGAAATTTGTGGCTCCTCTCAGATTCCAGAACTTTCTGTCACCGAAATGTGAGGAAAATGTGTTTTTTTAGCCAAATTTTGAGGTTTGCAAAGGATTCTGGGTAACAGAACCTGGTCAGAGCCCCACAAGTCACCCCATCTTGGATTCCCCTAGGTCTCTAGTTTTCAAAAATGCACAGGTTTGGTAGTTTTCCCTAGGTGCCGGCTGAGCTAGAGGCCAAAATCTACAGGTAGGCACTTTGCAAAAAACAGCTCTGTTTTCTGTGATGTGTCCACGTTGTGTTTTGGGGCATATCCTGTCGCGGGCGCTAGGCCTACCCACACAAGTGAGGTACCATTTTTATCAGGAGACTTGGGGGAACGCTGGGTGGAAGAAAATTTGTGGCTCCTCTCAGCTTCCAGAACTTTCTGTCACCGAAATGTGAGGAAAATATGTTTTTTTAGCCAAATTTTGAGGTTTGCAAAGGATACTGGGTAACAGAACCTGGCCAGAGCCCCACAAGTCACCCCATCTTGGATTCCCCTAGGTCTCTAGTTTTTAAAAATGCACAGATTTGGTAGGTTTCCCTAGGTGCCGGCTGAGCTAGAGGCCAAAATCTACAGGTAGGCACTTTGCAAAAAACAGCTCTGTTTTCTGTCAAAAAATGGGATGTGCCCACTTTGTGTTTTGGGACATTTCCTGTCGCGGGCGCTAAGACTACCCACTCAAGTGAGGTATCATTTTTATTGGGAGACTTGGGGGAACGCTGGGTGGAAGGAAATTTGTGGCTCCTCTCAGATTCCAGAACTTTCTGTCACCGAAATGTGAGGAAAATGTGTATTTTTAGCCAAATTTTGAGGTTTGCAAAGGATTCTGGGTAACAGAACCTGGTGAGAGCCCCACAAGTCACCCCATCTTGGATTCCCCTAGGTCTCTAGTTTTCAAAAATGCACAGGTTTGGTAGGTTTCCCTAGGTGCCGGCTGAGCTAGAGGCCAAAATCTACAGGTAGGCACTTTGCAAAAAACAGCTCTGTTTTCTGTGATGTGTCCACGTTGTGTTTTGGGGCATATCCCTTCACGGGCGCTAGGCCTACCCACACAAGTGAGGTACCATTTTTATCGGGAGACTTGGGGGAATATAGAATAGCAAAACACGTGTTATTGCCCCTTGTCTTTCTCTACATTTTTCCCTTCCAAATGTAAGACAGTGTGTAAAAAAGACGTCTATTTGAGAAATGCCCTTTAATTCACATGCTAGTATGGGAACCCCGGAATTCAGAGATGTGCAAATAACCACTGCTTCTCAACACCTTATCTTGTGTCCATTTTGGAAATACAAAGGTTTTCTTGATAGCTATTTTTTACTCTTTATATTTCAGCAAATGAATTGCTGTATACCTGGTATAGAATGAAAACCCACTGCAGGGTGCAGGTCATTTATTGTCTCTGGGTACCTAGAGTTCTTGATGAACCTACAAGCCCTATATATCCCCGCAACCAGAAGAGTCCAGCAGACGTAACAGTATATTGCTTTCGAAAATCTGATATTGCAGGAAAAAGTTACAGAGTAAAACGTAGGGAAAAATTGATGTTTTATTCACCTCAATTTCAATATTTTTCTTTTTCAGTTGTTATTTTCTGTAGGAAACCCTTGTAGGATCTACACAAATTACCCCTTGCTGAATTCAGAATTTTGTCTACTTTTCAGAAATGTTGCGGTTTCTGGGATCCAGTGTTGGTTTCATGCCCATTTCTGTCACTGACTGGAAGGAGGCTGAAAGCACAAAAAATCGTAAAAATGGGGTATGTCCCAGTAAAATGCCAAAATTGTGTTGAAAAATTGGGTTTTCTGATTCAAGTCTGCCTGTTCCTGAAAGCTGGGAAGATGGTGCTTTTAGCACTGCAAACCCTTTGTTGATGCCCTTTTCAGGGAAAAAAACACAAGCCTTCTTCTGCAGCCCCTTTTTCCCATTTCTTTTAAAAAAACGAAATGTTCACTGTATTTTGGCTAATTTCTTGGCCTCCTTCTGGGGAACCCACAAAGTCTGGGTACCTCTAGAATCCCTAGGATGTTGGAAAAAAAGGACGCAAATTTGGCTTGGCTAGCGTGTGTGGACAAAAAGTTATGAGGGCCTAAGCGCAAACTGCCCCAAATAGCCAAAAAAAGGCTCGGCAGAGGAGGGGGAAAAGGCCTGGCAGCGAAGGGGTTAAACATAGTAAAATTGGCTAACACCCCATTGGCACATTTAATTTACGTATATTTCCCTAGTAAAGTGGTACTACAAGTACCTTGGGACTGTAAATATAATGCTACCAGTGGGCCTGTAACACTCATTGTGGCCCCCACTTGAGTAGCTTTTTAAAACATTTCTGAGGCCTGCCACTGCAACCAGTGGTGCAGGCTACGCTCCATCATGGTCAGCCTCAACTTCTGACTTTGTCCCTGTCCAGCAAGACCAGATAATCACAGTCTGCGCTTTGTTCTTCTAAGCACTGTTTTCACTTAAATTTTTTACATTGCATAGCTCTGGTTATATTGATTGGATTTTAGTAGTTTTGAGCCCTACATAATTTACTAAATGTTACTCTAATCTTATACATTGGAGTGCTATTTTCTCATCTTGTGTTTTCACTTTATTGCTATTTGAAGAGCTGCATAAATACTTTTCATGTTGCCTGTAAGTTAAGCCTGACCACTTTGTGCCAAGCTACAAGAGAGTTAAGCACAGTATGATTTGGGGTATGCTTGTGTTTCACCTTGACAAGATTTGTGGTTGCTTCCTAAGCTGCGTTTCACCCCCTCAACCACTAACCCAATTTCCATTTCCCAACAGTCCTATCATTTGAGGATGGCAAGTACCTTGGTGTCCCTTTTGGGGTCCCGTCAAGAGTCTGCACAGGCTGGAGTGCAATCCCTGGGCCCTTTTGGGCTCCAGGCGGGGGACACCGGCTGCCATATACTGAGAGCCTGCTTGCTCCACCAGAAAAAAACCTCCTACAGTGGGGTTGATTCCCAGCATGCTGGTGACACAAAGGTCACCTTTTTGAGAAAGTTAGACACTTTCCATGGTGGTGTTTCAAGGTTCCAAGTCAACTTAATGTGGAGGGTGGTCTGCCACTGAAATGTGGCAGCTAAGCCACCACCAATTTTGGTAAAAATAGCTCCCCACCTTGGCAGACAAGGAGGTGACTCTTCCCTGGCAGAACATCAGTCAAGGACCCAGCTCTAAACTGGCTGGCTGGATCACAGAAGGTCCTGGCTAGTAGCCACCTTTTTCGCAGCCTCTGTATACCTCCTTCTATAAATCAAGCTCGGTAAATCTTTGTAATTAAGGCCCAAAAGCAAAGCTTTTCAAACTTTGTTATTGCATCTGAGGATTATTGTCAAAGCAAACAGATCACCTATTGAAACCATACCATAATATATTCAGAGGAGATACAGCTGAACCAGGCTCTACAAAGATGCTTAACAACCTCAGACACCTCGCGCACAGAAGTGGCCCATTTTGGCACTTTCCCCTACCTACGCTAGCATGTACCGTGCTCTGAAAGCCACTGGTGTGGGATTATATGCGAATCCGAAAACCTATTTACATTCTAGGGCTATTTATTACACATATCTGAAGTGTCTGCTCTCCCACCATGAGTTCCAGGTGCGTGCTCCATTTTCATAACATATGACTATGTAAATGAGTTTCATGTACGTTCAGTGTTTACAAATTTATGTGGATACTCGTAAAACCTAGATTGACACGCGCTGCCCCATGTTGGACACTGCTGAGTTTTGATATGCCGTATTATTGACATTTTTATAGCGCACATATTGCCTTCAGGGTGGTCTTGTGGCGCGGTTTGGGTCCCTCAAGTTTCTAAAGCTGGCTGGTCTGAGTCCTCTTGTGGGACTATGTTGTATTTCGTGTTTTCTGTTCGTGGTAAACTTGGGTGGCCCTGATTTCTCCACTGAGCCACGGTTCTTCGTTTGTAGGGTCGGGAGGTCTGGCCGTGAGCTGCCGGCTTGAGTGCGTAATGAGATGAGGGCTACATATGAAGAAACAATATTACTTTATAACCATTGAGTAGCGCGCAATTCTGCATCTGTGTTTACAAATGGACAGTGCATGTACGGGAGGCAGCAGCGCGCGCTAAATCCTCGGATTGCCTGCTTGGCACGCGTTTACATGCAAGTTTATTTCACTTGTACTCTATCGTGCTAAATTAGACAATAAGGATTAGTCCACAAAGCCTGTTTCACGCAATGACTTTAATTGTAACAATAAGTCACGCCATGGCAGTTCAGCCAAAACTATAAACACAAGCATTTGCAATGCAACGTCTCGCATTTGCTCATGTTAGAGCTGATCGTGTTGTAAACTCCTAACCCGACTTTTCACCTATCGGGCAAAAATGCATTTATGTACATAACCCGTAAAAGTGAAATTAACTATGTAAAGCGCTCGACTTCTGCCAAGCGAGATCGCGCTCGTAAGTTAGAGAAAAATAAGTCCACGAGCCCGATGGAAAACAGCGAGACTCGCATGTTTTCTGTACTTGGTCGCTGCGCTCGCGGAGGGCTAGCCACCAGAAAAGGCATGACTTATGCGTGCCTTCAACTAATGAAAGCAAGCCGATTTTATTAGGCAAGCCCACTAACCAATAAAAAACACTGACGTGAAGTTGACAGGGCTCCGAGCCCTTTTCTAAATACTAAAATCTCACTGCGAAACGCATGCGCGAGCGCATGCAACGCAGGCTCGACCCTAAAAACTAGGCGAAAGGCACCAGTGTATAGGATCTGAAGCAAATGTACAGCCACAGTGAGATTGGAAGGGTAGCTGGTCTCTAAACGCGAACGTGGGCTGGTACTGCTTCATAATGGAGTGTTTTTAAAATAGGAGTGTCTTCAGCTACTGTCTAAATTAGAGCAGGTTTGGAGCAGTCCTGGTGGATATGCAGGATTTTATTCTAGTTCATGGGTACATGGATGGAGAAAGTCTGTTCCTTCGCTTTTCTTTTTTTGCAGTCTTCATCTCCAGTCTGATGAGCTGCACTGATCAATCGGATCGGATCGAGTTGCAGCTGAATCAACTGAGGCAACTGAATCTGCCCTGCCTTTGGCTTACGGAAGAGACCGTTGCGCTACGTGGAGTGGAGAGTGGGGACGGAGTCGCGATGGACAGAATTTGGAGCGTCGCAGCTCGACTTCCGTTAGCGTGGTGGGCTGCAACGGGCTGTAGCGGGCTGTGGTGAGCAGGATCCTGATCCTGATTTGGTTGTTTGCAGCGCATTTTTGGATCCTGGGCCCCTGATATTGCTAAGGAGGGCCCCTGGAGGGGCTGCTGGAGCATTGGTTTTGGTTTTGGTGCAGCTGGAGCCCCGGGACATGAGCCCTGACCCACAGGGTGGTTCCTGGTCGCAGAGCGCATTGATGAACCATCCGGACTGGAGCAGCGTGACGAGCTGAAGCCCCAACCTGGGCCTACGGCAAATGGCAAACAGCAACACAAGTGGGGCCAAGTGGGGGTGGTGGTGGGCAGAAGCTTAGGCTGCAGGCAACCAGTCTTTGACGGAGGAGGCTGGCGTTAGGCCAGTGTGGCTTGTCAGGGTTGTTCTGCCTTGCTTCGTCCTGCCCCCACCTCAATTTGGCCTCCCCGAGCTCTTCTCATCTATAAGCTTCTTCATCTACATGCTGTTTAAAGTCTTCACACGTTTTCATGCAGCATTTTGACATTAATGCATAAGTGCAGCATAAAAGTTGCATAGTACTACACTAAGCAAACTACTCACGCCGACTTTAACTACTTTCTGCCTAAAATTTCTTAATTGGTAGGAAGGAGAGTTTAAACTGTTTGTGTTATGAGGTCAGGTAAAATAAGAAAAGAGCATCCCATTTCTCAAAAACGCAAGAAATGCCGCTGAGGTGACGCTGTGTGCAATGTTACATCTCACCTGTCGCCGGCTCCCGATGAGCGGGCTTACCCTTTTTCCCCTAATTCCACTACGGCGGTACCTCCTTCAATGGTTTCACAAGTTGCTGAATCGTTTAACTCCGTAGTTTTGAACTCTCAACATCCTGCCACAAATCTCCCTCATTTAAGTTCTTTGAAGCTTCGTCAGTCATCCCTTCTTGCCTATTTTAAGAAGAAACCTAAGGTGGAATTTTAGGTAAATGGTGGGGATACCCAGCCAGTGACGGGTCTGGGTAAAACTTCGGCACCTGCAGTTATAGAGGCTTCACCAACAGCTTTTGGACCCCTGACAACAGCTGTGTTAATTCATCAACCTGCTTCACCAGGTACCTTTGGGAACTCCCAGGGCTCATTAATCCCCCTAGAGGCAGGGGTCTTCACTATTACTCAGTTAGCCTCTCAAGATGAAGTGAGTCTATGAGCATCACAGGAGGGCAATCTGTCTGTGATCCCACCGAAGCATGAGCCCTCCCCAATTATTATCTTAAGTGATCACTCCTTTGATGGCAGGGAGTGGGTTGCTACCCAGCAGCTTCTTTTCGGCACAAGGGCAGGCCGCGAGCAGTCAAGACTGCCAACAGAACTGCAGTATTGCCCCCCTAACTAGTCCCCTGGCCGCACAATGGACCCGTAGTCCAACTGGCAGCATTCTCCCTATACTACCACAAGATCATCCAGTGGGGTCGGTGACAGCAGCTCTCAAATTGAGTTCAACAAAGGCAAGCTCAATGATCAATCGCTTTTGGATCTATCTTGTCTTCAACCTGAATTTATGGGTAGTGCTGAGGAATCTAATACTGTGCTCAATTCCAAGATTGCTGTAAGAGGTTCTGTTTCGCCACAGCTTCTTCAAACCCTTCAATCCACTGTGCTGCCCTTGAACTATCACTCTGATAAGCTGGATGTATTTGTTGAATACATTGGCCACCTATGCAGCTGGGATTGATCAAAAAATAGAAACTTTAAATCAGTTAATTACTAGAGCGCAAACAAGTTCCAACTTAGTTCAAGCAACCTGTTGTTACTCTCCAATTATTGAAAGTCTATCATCTCTGGCTACCTTTTTCAGTTCTGTTTTAACTGAAATTAAGAGGGTCTCTGCAGCACCTGTGCCTCTGGCGATTTTGCAGAGCTCGAAGTCTCATCCAGACCCAGCTGGGAAACCAACTAAATTAAATACATTGGACGACTATATTCTTCCAGCAAAGAGTTCAACAATCATCAATTCAACCTGGCCTGCTGTTACTGGAGTCCCTGAGCAAGGTAATTTGGCCAACGTGTTTATAGAAACTCTCATATGCCTGGAGCCGAACCTATGGATCCAGTTCACTCTCTTCATTCCTGCACCATGCCATAAACTGATTTACCACAACCATTGCTACCAGGAGCGGATCGTGGAGTTCAGCTCCTGCTGAGCAACAGGGAAAAAAAGGCTATGGAAACAATGGAAGAAAAGGCGGAGTCTACCTCCTCTAGGGACCCCAAAAAATGTCCAACAACTGGTCCAACTTGATGTGCAGCACTTGGAAGAGGTGTCCAATGTGATCTCACGGTCCAATTCTCTAATGGTCAAACAGGGTGTTTTTTTACTATCCAGCGAGCCTATGCAGGGTCCTTCGGTTAGTACTATTCAAAATGAAGTCGGATTTCCCCACGCAGAACTTCTGATCTCTGCGGAGTAAGGCAAAACTGGCAGTCTGGCCGCTCCCACTGTTACAAGCAGGGGTGGCCCCGTCAGTATTGCAGTAACCTTATCAAACTCCAAAGCAGTCTATGAAATTCTGATGGTGAGGCCACAGGCCCAGGACTCTTTATTCCCTCCAGGTTGCCTTCTGAAAGTCACGAGAGCCAGCCTCCTGCCCTGCATTCATGCCACCAAACCTCCTCTATCGACACCCCAGGAATGGGGAGTTGGGTTCTTCGGGACCTGTCCAGTACGATGGAACAGCAACACCCAAGGCTTTTTTGTGCCCCCTAAAGGCCTCATCGGAGAGTGTAACTGCCAAACTTGTGTTTACACCAGAATACTCCTCAAGGGGCGCCCACCTCTATTTTGAATAGAGGGAACATTTTAGGACTCTTTAAGGCCATCTCAGAACTGAGTAACATTGGATCCGGCGATATTGCCTCTATTGAATGTTTTGCCCCAAGGGGTTCTCAATTTGGGTAATCCACTTTGGTCTCATTGATCTCTGCTTCTTTAGTGCAGTCCATTCTCGCTAAGAAAGATATATTCCATTCCTGGGATATTACGTTTATTCCTTATAAGAATTCGGGCTACCCTGTGCTGTTGTCCGAATCCCAAATTCCAAATGTTCCTATAGCATCAAAGCCGTTTCCGATTTTGAAAGGTACTCAGGGCAGCACCACAACCTTCAACGGCACTAGTAGCACAGGTGCTGGCTGCCAGCAGGGGATTAACTGGGATTGTCTGCCCTCCACTCTTCGACATGGGCGACCTCCGTGACCTTTGAGGGTGGGGGCCTTAGTGCCTATGTTTGAATGTCTGTCCTTATGCTCGTGGAACATTAGTGGGGTTGTGCATAAGTTTGATTTGGTTGATTTAATGTCCTATTTAAATAGTTATGATGTAATCACCCTCCAGGAAGCATGGGCCGAGATAAGCTGCCTGCTGTTGCGGTATTTAGAAATGTGGAAACTGGCTCAAAGATTGAGCAAGAATGGCCATGCTAGGGGTGGGTTGGCCATTTAATTCACTGTCAAACTAAAAGGGTGTATTTCAACACTAGTTTTGGAAGACAATTGGATCCAGAGGATTGTGATTAGGAACTGGAGCTTTCAGCAAAGCCTCATAGTGATTAATGTTTATATCACTCCTGGAACAAAGGAAGAAAGAGAGAGGCTGTCCAGACTAATGCAGATTTTGGGTTACCTAGCTGGGAAATATCCATGTGCTGATTAGCTTATAACTGGGGATTTTAATATAAACTTCTTTCAGGACACTTCCGAGGCTCTTGAAGGCCCTGATCTTTGTAATTGTCAGTTAGTTCCTGAACAGCTGAGACCCCGGGGTTGCCCGCACTGCCCGCTGGGAGAGTACATAATATGGGTTTCAAAGTTCTGAATAGCCGTTCGCATGACGATGCTCCTCCCTGTTGGACGAGATCAGACGGTCGATCCTATTCCTATTTGGACTATATTATTTGCAACACAGAATTGTTTCTCTTTATTGAGAAGTTTTTGATTTCCACCCGGTTTGCGAGTGATCCCCCAGATTGTAACTATAAAATGTAGTTTTCATTTCCATGATGTTGCGTGGGTGGCAGTGTTTGTTTCAAGTCACTAAAATGTATAAAATGGAACTCTTCTATTAGTGGTACAGGAACGGTTGAATGTGTAAACTTTCTCAATTCTGAAGGATCTGGTTGTGTGTCCCCAGCTAAGGTATGGGATACATTTTCCTTCTTTTTTATGGTCAAGGTTTCACCAACCCGCACGTAATTTCACCTCATTTTTGCCCTTTGCTATTTCTAGGTAAACTCTTAGTTTAAAGAAAGGCCGTAACAGACTAGCTAGGGCAATTAGGAAGAGCCCCGACTCTGAGGGTCCACTAATCAGATACAAGGAACTGCAGAAAGATTATAGGAAGGCTATTTATGATGACCATCAGAGATATTTTAATCGGTTTTGGGCTAAACTTATAAGTGCTAGTAAAGTTCAAATTCTAGAAAATGTTTGTTCCTTATTAACAATTTAACGAACAATGAAAGGAGTCTTGGTACTGTTAATATCTCGGAAGGTGACTGGACGACCTACTTGATTAGACATTTCTCAGCAAGCAAACTCAAATGGAATCTGTTAAGTGAGGGGGCTTACTCCACCACAGCACTCCTGGTCAAGCTTCTTTCTCAGGCTGCTGTGTCCGTGTTTTCTCCTCCTGAAGAGACTACCTTTTCACAGCCTCGTGTCCTTCGTATAATTTCCAGGGCAAAACGAGATGGAGCCCCAGGTCCTAACAGTCTCCCGCAGATGCTGTTCAAACAGGACATGTCCTTTTGGGCAGTTCATCTTGCACATCTGTTTGAGTATTGTCTTTTCACTTCAAGAATTCCTGAGTCTTGGCGTGGTGCCATACTGCATCGGCTATATAAAAGTGGTTCAAGATCGGATCCAGCTAATTTCAGGTTGATAGCTTTGCTTGATAATGAGGCCAAGTTTTATGCTAATCATCTGTTGCAAGGTCTTCGTGTCTGGGCAGAATTGAAGGGTTCAATCTCCATTGTGCAAACATGGTTCTCTGCTGCTTCAGGTACATCTACAAACTTATTAGCCCTATCTATTTTGATGGACAGGGCAATTTTATCAGGCTCTGTTTTACATTGCTAATTGTTGATTTTAAGGCAGCATTCGATCAGATTCCCAGGAGCGCCCAATGGGCTAAATTACAAAAATGGGGAATTCCATCAGTGCTTTTGGGTGCCATTATAGAACTACATACAGATTCCTGGGTCCGTATTAAATTAGGAGATGGTTGTTCCCTTTCCAGGAATATTTCCACTGGTCGTGGTGTGAAGCAGGGTTGCGTGCTTGCGCCCTGCTTTTTAATCTGTTTATTGCAGATTTGTCATCGGCTCTCGATGCTGTTAATTCTCACCCCCCCAAGATCAGTGATCTTAGGCTCAGCCACTTGCTCGATGCTGATGACTTGGCAATGTTTATCTTTACCAAGATTGGCCTTCAGGGACTTTTTAACCAACTTGCATCTTATACTCTTGTGAATCATTTTGAACTTAATGTGCTCAAAACCAGAGTGGTCTCCTGCGGCAGGAAAAAGCATTTGGAAATCAGCTGGTACTATAAGAGTAGTAAACTAATTTCAGACCAGTCTTATAAATATCTAGGGGTGCCTCTTGATTCTAGGGGTAGTTTTGTTAGGCATAGGCAGGAGATTGAACTAAAAGCTGTGGCTCTGCAGGTGGCTTTTTCTAAATTATTTAAAGCTCTTAATAGGCCAGATCTCCTCCCACTGATGGAAATTATGAGAGCAAAGATGATCCCTTCATTGTCTTATGGTTAGGAACTTTTGCTGGGTAAAGGTTCATGCTTTGTTAAATAGGCTGGCCAACAAGATTTAGAAGAGAGTCTTTCATGTACTGCATCTTGCTTCTCCTGTGCAGTTGCAATTTGGGCTTTTGGAATAGCAGGCAGTAGATGCTGGTGCCTTCCTGAAGCTTTGTCATAAGTTATGCCAGGCCAAGGAAGGTCATTTGGAGGCAGTTCTGTGGCTGGAAATTAGTGCATCGGAAGCAAAAGGGTATCACTTCTACTTTCTGGCTGACGGCAAACGGCGATTGAAAGCTGAGGACCTCCGGGCAAGTAACCTCCCTCATCCTCTTTTTAAACTGGGTGTCAAACAGATCATACAGCTATGCTCGGATCACTCGAATGGTTCCCTCCTTGCCAAACATATGGATGCCTGATCAGTAATTATTTAAGCCAGGTTCACCAGCTGGCTATCTTTCTTGCTCATACAGGTTTCCTCTGAAGGAGGAATTCATGGCTTTAAGGATGGGCAATTGGATTTTTCTGAAACATCTACCCACATGGCGGTCAACTCCGGAAGAGGGTGTGATGTGTAGGGGTTGTGGCTGTTTGGAACAAAACATTGAAAACATGGTTTGTTTGTGTCCAGCCCTGCTCAAGGAGTGTAGATTTCTGCTTCGGAGTAAATGGAATAAATTGGGGATCCGCTCTTGTCAACAGGCGATTATTATGTCTTTGGACCCTGTGAACTCAATGTTCAATGTTTTATTGACCAAATTCATTGAAGCTGCTCAGACAAATTTTAGGGGCACTGTGAGCAGTGGATAATGATGTTTGAAATGTACCCCTGCTCTTGCCCATTTTGGGTTTGAATTAACTTTGTCAGGTTGCTGAGCTTCAACCTCGCACTATGGGTTTTGATCCCTGTTGGTAGCTAACTTATGATCATTTAATGCACTTAAGTACTTTCAGGGCCTTGACTACTGTGGATCCCTTGTTTAGTATGCACTATGTGGGATTCTTGTTTGTGGAGGCCCAGTTATATTTTAATTGTAGGTCATGCAATACTATTGTGTGAAAGCTTTTTACTGATGTTAGTATAAAAATTATTGAGTATTTTCCTATGTATTTAATGTCTGATTTATGAGCTTATATGTGTAGCTTGGGCTTTTTTATTCAATATAAATGTATCATCAACTGTTTTTTGTTTTAATTGTATGGGATTTTATTATCTGTACAATAAACTATTAATTCAGTCAGTCTGATGATATCCAAGCTGTGCCAAAATTTGTACTGGAAATAGTGAGGTTGTCAGCTAAATCAGCTTTGTAGATGACGCATATGGTTTTAAAAATGGTGCCGGCTGCCAGGGCAGCCAGTGTAGTTTCATCAGGTTAGGGGTGATATAGTTATAGTTTTTAGGTCCTTGACAAGGCATGGCCATTTACACAGGCCAGTGTTGAATGTGAGAGTCTGTAAAGCAGGGCACTGCCACCATCCAGATGCAAGAGTACAGAGACTTGTACAGCAGTTCTGAAGTTGGTTTCTGGGGTGAATGGCTTCACATTTTTTTATAGTGGAGATAGTCAGTACCAGTCTGTCTATGTTTTCTTGGTAATGGGTTTCTTGAGGGAGAGAACAGTGTCCACGGTGAAATCATGAGGACTGCCATCGGCTGAAGGTTGGTGTTCAGATCCATCCTGGTTCATATTGTTGAGCCAGTGAACTACCAACTTCTCCTAGTCCTCGGTTCTTGCTTTTCTCGATGTCAGAGAAAAAGGCCTTCAAATCAACTATGATAGCAGAGAAAAAGCTAGCACCTTCTGTGTCACCACACACAAGATGCAGGCTTTGGTACTTCATCAGGTGTCATTCTCTGTCTAGCCACTAGTCACAGCAGCTTAGAATGTCTCCTTCATAATCCCAGGCACATCAAAGAGTACCCATTAATTAACCCACCAGGGTGCCTCATGTGAAGCTTAAACTGTAAGCCTCCACATGCCTTCCTTGGCTATAAAGTGATCTTCTTGCTAAAAAAGTATCCTAGAGACCTTGGCCCCTATTCACAAAGGTATTTTCTACCTTAAATGTAAGTTTACTCCCAAAGATACCGCACATATTTCTTCCAGCAATTTACAAAGAGATTCCTGTGAAGTGAAAATGCATTCACCACTGCAAATTTATCTTACACAAGTGAAAGTCTGCAGTAAAAAATCCCAGTAGTATTAATTCCTACTCAAGGGGTTGGGAAGTCGGTGTCCCAATGTATAGTTTACCATGGAGTTTGGGAATGCCCACCAAACTGTAAGCCTCCACATGCCTTCCTTGGCTAGAAAGTGATCTTCTTGCTAAAAAAGTATCCCAGAGACCTTGGCCCCTATTCACAAAGGTATTTTCTACCTTAAATGTAAGTTTACTCCCAAAGATACCGCACATATTTCTTCCAGCAATTTACAAAGAGATTCCTGTGAAGTGAAACTGCATTCACCACTGCAAATTCATCTTACACAAGTGAAAGTCTGCAGTAAAAAATCCCAGTAGTATTAATTCCTACTCAAGGGGTTGGGAAGTCGGTGTCCCAATGTATAGTTTACCATGGAGTTTGGGAATGCCCACCAATATGTTTGTGGGCATTCCCTACTTCAGATAAAACCTCTTCCTACAATGGAAGTGGCTGAGTTTTATTCAAGCCAACCATACCCCGGGAAAGGAAGGGTAATGGATGACCCTCTGCTTTTCTGGGGCATAGTGGAAGAGCTTTCTCAAGGGAGAAAAATGTCTTCACCTGCTGGGAAAATAAATATGCATGGGTTGGGGAGGTCAAAAGCATGTGCAGTAACTCTGCATTATCTTCCCCACATCAAGGACATTTCGCCTCAGCTACATGAAAGTGTTTGTGAAGGTGGCAGGGGTGCGATAGGCCCTGTGCAACATATAAGCATTGATTAATTTAAACCAGGTATTTCATGACAGTTTTGGAGTCCTCTCTAGTATTATTGACTACCAATCCCTCTGTGGTATAGGACTTGCGATATCCTTCTCCAACTTAGTTCACAGGGTCCCAAAGGACCGTAAAGTGCCAGTCTGTATTGCACTACATAGACAGGTTACTGCCTTAAAAGTGCCTCATCATAGTACCACGTATCGACAAGCCACATTCGGTTGCCAATGTTTCTGTAATGTCAGGGTGACTGCTCGATATGGGAGAAAACGTCCTTGAGGAAGTCTGAACTCCTGATGAAATCTAGGAGGAGCCCCCTTCTCCGCCACAATACAGACACCCACACAAGTCCGCCACACCAAAGGTCAGTGATAAACTGGCAATACCAAAACCAACACCGTCAGGCAAACAAGAATACGCCCACACTATCACGACCAATGAATCAACACGGCGGACTTTCAACCGCGGTAAACCATTGGCGGTACACACAGCCGCGCTCAAAATACACACACATTTACAAAACCCAACCACATTAGACAATTCAAAATACACACACCTGATACACATACACACACCACATCCACAACACTATATAACACACACCCACATTACCCACAAACCCTTACTACCAGAAAATTAAAGCAGGCCAGAGAGATACACTACCTTAAACAACAGCAGCATCCACAGACACACAACACCATCACTTACACAACATCCACACACATCACAACAGACAACACCTCACACATCACCCATACCACATCATGGCACCTCAACAACACCTCAGGTTCTCTGAGGAGGAGCTCAGGGTCATGGTGGAGGAAATCGTCCGGGTAGAACCACAGCTATTCGGATCACAGATGCAGCAGACATCCATTGCAAGGAAGATGGAGCTATAGCGGAGAATTGCCGACAGGGTCAACTCAGTGGGACAGCATCCAAGAACACGGGATGACATCAGGAAGACGTGGAACGACGTACGGGGAAGGTGTGTTCCGTGGTCTCCAGACACCAGATTGCAGTACAGAGGACTGACGGTGGACCCCCACCTCCTTCCCCACAACTAACAACATGGGAGGAGCAAGTCTTGGCAATTCTGCATCCTGAAGGCCTCGCAGGAGTAGCAGGAGGACTGGACTCTGGTTAGTCAAATCTTTACTGCTATAGCCCCCACCCTACCTGCATGCCATCACATACCCCACCCTTACCCTCACACCCATCACCCCAAAAACCCACAGATACCCCACCAACACAACCCACACATCCCAAAAACAAGCCCTGCATGTAACACCAATGCATGGACCCCCATCAACAAAGCATGTCCAGTACAGATACTCACACAGACCCTAAACCAACTATCACACAAGGACCAAGGCAAGAATGCAAGCACTGGAGTAGAGGTTCACCACCCATTGCACAAGATGGCACACACAGATACAATAATTATGCTTTTACACCCCAACAGGACCCCTACCCAACGTCACCGGACAGGAGGTGTCAGACATATCCAGTCCCCCCACAGAAGAGACCCACAGTGATGACAGCAGCTCTGCACGCCTGGATCAAGATGACCAGCCCGGCCCATCAAAACCTCGGGACAGTCGGTTCCCCTGACATAGTCACAAGCCACCACAGAGCCTCCCCCCTCAGGAAACACAAGCACAGCACCCACCCAGCGGGCCCATCTCCTCATCCCCAGGACACGTCAAACAGCAGTGTGTCCACCATTACAGGGAACCCAAGCAACCCCACCAACCCAAGAAAATCAGGGACCTGGGGGCAGTGGGCACACGGTTCAGGGGACAGAGGCACAGGACAACAGGGAAGCTGGGAAGACTTTTGTGCGAGAGGGGGAGAACAGGCCCAGGGAACCCACTCTCCGCGATGAACTCTCCAACATCATGGGAGCTTACCATCATTCCCAGGAGACGATGGCAATGGTACTGGCCAAGTTTCAGGATACCCAGCGGCTGCAGGAGGAACTTGGGATCAGGGAGGACTTGAAGTCCATTAACACCACACTGATCACCATTGCAGGGCTGCTGCAAGACCTTGCCAACACCAGGAGAGACACAGTGGCACATCAAGGGGCCCCTGACACTAGTCTGGACAATGAACAGCCCTCCACCTCCGCCGGCGAAAGTGGACAGGAGGCACCGCCACAGGAACATGACACCAGCACTCCACCCCCTGCAGATGGAGAACCACCCTGCAAACGGTCCCTGAGATCCAGGAACAAGACAGAGAACATTGCCAATACCCCCGCCAGGAAATGAGACCCCCCTGAATGTCACCCTTCTTTCCCACTATGTCACCCTGTCCACCCTTAAACTGCCATTGCTCCACTTCCTATGCCCCTTTTTGACACTGCACCTGTGAAACAAATAGACTGGACTATACCATGGACATTCCTCCACCATCACCCCCAGCCCATTTTACAACCACCTCCACTTATTTGCATAGAAATAAACACACTTCACTCACAAAACAATCTGGAGTCAGTCTGTGCTTTCACAAATGTGTAATTGCAATAACCATGGAATATAGCAATGTCATTTACTTGTGCACATACCAATGTAACACAGCTGTAGGCCAGGAGGAAACATAGCAGAGGGCACAAAGTGGGGGGAGGTGGGCAGTGGGGTTCCCTGGGCCAGGGCGATCTTGGTAGGCAAGGTCCCTTGTGAGGCAGGCTATGTGGCACCCCAACCCCATTAGTGGTAAGAGCCATCTACACCTAGTCAGGCTCCTGTGACTTCCAGGTGTGCAGCAATTGGGCTTAGGCCTTGTACCCCATGGTCATGTGAAAAATCTAGGAAATGTAAGTGCATGGCGTAGTGCAGAGGGCTGCTCACTGTCTGTTGTGTCCGCCAACGGTAGTGGTGTTGCATGCACTGAACATGTCTTTCTTCTGTCTCCCCCCCTCTTTTTGTGGTCTCCCTGTTCTTGTGTGCAATAGCATCATCAGGCAGAGGTGCATTGGCACCGGAGCAGCAGGGAGCTGCATCCCACTTGGCCCTGGAGGGTGAAGCAACGTAGTCTGAAGCCACCAGTGGGACGGAGGGCGAGGGGATCTCCATGACGGGGACAGGAGCAGTTTCCAGCGACAGCGACTCCTCCTCTGATGGGAGCTCCCTTGTGGTGGCGGGCACCTCTGTTCCCACCGCATCAACAGGTACGGCCACCACCCCCCCACCAGCACTGCCCTCCCAGCAGCCCCTCAGCGTGTGTCCCGTGCCTGCTCACCCAGGAGGGTGGGCATCTCCTTCGCCCCAGGCACCTCAGGCCCTGCCCCAGTCAGCTCTGCTGCCCTCAGTGAGGAGGCTATTGACCTCCTGAGATCCCTCACTGTTGGGCAGTCTACCATTGTGAATGCCATCCAGGGTGTTGAGAGGCATTTGCAACAAACAAATGCATACCTGGAGGGCATTCATTCTGGCCAGGCGGCCCAACAGAGAGCATTTCAGGCTCTGGCCTCAGCACTGATGGCAGCCATTGTGCCTGTGTCCAGCCTCCCTCTCCAACCTCCTCCGCGCAGACCCAATCCCCTGTACCTCAGCCTATCCCAAGAACACCATCAGACCAGCATGCACACACATCAACATACAAGAGCGGCTCAGGCAAACATAAGCACCACACATCCCACAGGCACTCACACAAGCACCATACCCATGCACACATACCAACACCCACTTCCTCCACTGTGTCCCCCTCCTCCACGTCTCCCTCCTCCCTCCCAGTCTCGTCTCCACTCACACCTGCATGCACTACTTCCTCTGCCACTACCTCCATCACCAGCACGCCCATCACCACACACCGCTCACGTACAATCACCACCCCCACTACCATTCACACATCCCCAGTGTCCTCTCCCAGTGTGTCTTTGAGCCCTCCTCCCAAAGTACACAAACGCAGGCACCCACCCACCCAACAGCCATCCACCTCACAACAGCCTCCAGCCCATGCACCTTCACCCATTCAGCAGACGTACACCTCCTACAACCACTACCTCTTCCTCCACTCCCAAACCCCCTCCATCTTCCCATTCCAGTGTGTCTAAAAAACTTTTCCTGGCTAACATTGACCTCTTCACTACACCTCACCCCCGTCCTTCACCTAGGGCCAGGCTTTCCAGGTTTCAGCCCAGCACCTCAGCCACCACATCCCCAGGCACAGTGGTGCCAGCAACTGCGGGGTCATGCAGTCGCCACCCATCAGGGCTGCCAGTGTGCCACGTAGCGAGGGCAAGGACATTCGTCACCTGCCAAGGTGAAAAAGGTGCCCACATCCCAGAAGCCGAAACTATCAGCCACCAAGGGCTCAGCGAAAACAAAAGGGGATAGTGGCAAGACATTTGCACCACCATCAAAGGTGGGGAAGGGCCAAAAACAGAAAGGCAGGTCAGGAGAGGGCATGGTGGCACCCACTGAGGGACCAGTGTCACACCTTCTGTCCATGTCCACGCCAACCTGCACAGCGGCGAACACCACAACCTGCACCACGACCTGCACCGCCACCTGCACCGCCACCTGCACAGCCACCTGCACCGTCTCCGGCACTTCTACAGCCGCTGCGACAGTCCCCAGCCTCTTCCCCGGTGGGTAGCCGTCCGAGGCTGCAGGAGACATTCTGCTTTCCCCTTCAGCAGGTGCAGACCCATGCACCGCCACCAGCACCTCCGCCACAGACACCACCGCAAGCACCGCCAGTGGCCCGCGACATCCTCAGACAGTGGCACCACCGCTGACATGCCTACCATCCCCAGTGGTCAGTCGTCCGAGGTTGTAGGAGAGTTCCAGGACCCTGGGCAGCTCCCATGAAGCATTACTGTCATCCCCGTAGGCACCTGCAGGTGGAATGCGAAACTGCAGCAGTGTGGGGTACGTCGCTGCCTCCATGGCGTATCATGCTACCTCTACCTCGCCAATGTCGTGCCACACACACCCAGGTGAGTGAATTGTACCGGCCACACTGCACGTGAAGCACTCTGGGCACCATGCCCCCTCCAGAACCAGTGGAGAAATACATCCACTACCTGAGTCCTTGGCAGGATGAAGCAATCTGGGCACAAGGCCCCCTCCAGAACCAGTGGACATACATCCACTACCTGAGTCCTTGGCACGATGAAGCACTCTGGGCACAAGGCCCCCTCCAGAACCAGTGGAGAAATACATCCACCACCTCAGTCCTTGGCAGGATGAAGCACTCTGGGCACAAAGCCCCCTCCAGAACAAGTGGAGAAATACATCCACTACTTGAGTCCTTGGCAGGATGAAGCACTCTAGGCACAAGGCCCCCTCCAGAACCAGTGGAGAATCACATCCACTACCTCAGTCCTTGGCAGGATGAAGCACTCTGGGCACAAAGCCCCCTCCAGAACCAGTGGAGACTGTTATCCACTTTAGAGTCTGTGGCTTTGCACTCCCCAGGATAATGCAGTGGGTAACCCACCCACTGGAGAGACTTGAGAGACTGTGGCTTTGCACTCCCCAGGATAATGCAGTGGGCAAAACACCCACTGGAGAGACTTGAGAGACTGTGGCTTTGCACTCCCCAGGATAAAGCAGTGGGCAAACCACCCACTGGAGACACTTTAGAGACTGTGGCTTTGCACTCCCCAGGACAATACAGTGGGCAACCCACCCACTGGAGAGACTTGAGAGACTGTGGCTTTGCACTCCCCAGGATAATACAGTGGGCAAACCACCCACTGGAGAGACTTGAGAGACTGTGGCTTTGCACTCCCCAGGATAATGCAGTGGGCAGACCACCCACTGGAGAGACTTGAGAGACTGTGGCTTTGCACTCCCCAGGATAATGCAGTGGGCAAACCACCCACTGGAGAGACTTGACAGACTGTGGCTTTGCACTCCCCAGGATAATGCAGTGGGCAACCTACTCACTGGAGAGACTTGAGAAACTGTGGCTTTGCACTCCCCCGGATAATGCAGTGGGCAACCCACCCCCTGCTTTATCCTGGGGAGTGCAAAGCTCCCCAGGATAATGCAGTGGGCGACCCACCCACTGGAGAGACTTGAGAGACTGTGGCTTTGCACTCCCCAGGATACAGCAATGGGCATGGAGCCCCCTCGTGCAGCAGTGGCGTCGTACGTTCATCTGGCTGAGGTGCCCCCTCCCCCTCTCACTGAGGTGCCTGTTTCATTTCGATCTGATGCCCCTGCAGTGTTCTCTCCTTTTCCAGTCAGGTATCAAGTGTGGGCTTCGCCCATGCATTTGGGGCCCAGTGGTCCACAGACAATGATTGGTGCACCATCCGGACTTGTGTAGTCGGTGTACATAATTGTATATACTGGATTTTGAACTTTGATAATGAGATTTCACATGATTACATTAGTTCAAATCATTTCCTTTTGTTCTTGCGTTCTTCCAGGGGATGGGGGGAGTGTATATGTAATGTTGCTGCATGTATTTGTGTGTATGGTGGTTTGGGTGAGGGTGGGGGTGGGGGTGTTGCATGTTGCGTGTGTGTCACTCTCTTTTCCCTCCCCCCTCCCCTGTGTTGTAGGTGCAGTACTCACTGTGGTCGTCGTCACCGTCTTTGGTGCTCCTGATAGAAGAGAAGGAAGACCAGCATCGGCAGCATGTGCAATTCGGGCTCCATGGCATCCTGGTTCCTCGTGGAGTGTGGAGAGGTGAGTTTTTTCCCTTCTGTGTACTGTTTCCACCGTGTTTTTGTTTGCGTTGTTTCCGTCTCGGAAAAGGTGTCGGATAGCCGTCTTGAAATACAGTGGGTGGTACTTTGTCTTCCGCCTGTCTGTTGGCGGCTAACGCCGCAGTGTTTGTTGCTACCACCGTGGCGGTCGGAGTGTTAAAGTGGTTGTCTATGTTGGCGGTTTCCGCCATGGTTGTGATTCCATTTTTTTTCCCACCACACTGTTTGCAGTATTACCGCCGCTTTAACACCGACTACCAGGGTTGTAATGAGGGCCTATATGTTTTACAAACCATACACCCCATTTGCACTCTGGCTCTAGGATCTGCACAAAGTAGTTTTGTCCATGCTAGGAAGCTGCCGCCCAGCCCTAAGTGTTCCATCACTCCATAGAGGTATTTCCATTCTAGGCTGTCAAAGGCCTTCTCGATGTCTACTGTCAATACAGCAGTCATTTCTTTTCCATTTATGTCAGCTTCTATTGAGGTGAGGAGACGCCTGACACTCAGGGCTGTGTTGCCTCTTGGTATGAATCCTGCCTGGTCAAGGTGGACCATATGAGTCACGAAAGGCAGTAGCCTTGTAGCCAGGATTCGACTAAGGATCTTATAGTCAGTATTTAGCATCAATAAAGTTCAGTATGCCTTACTGTCACACGCCAGTATACCGGGTTTCAGCAGTGGGACTAGCAATGCTTCCCTGGTTGTTTCTGGCAAGCATCCCTGGGCCCCTGGCCGCTTTGTATAGTGAAATATACTTCTTATGCTTCATATTTTAAAGTGTACATTTTTGGAATCATGTCTTCTCATCCACATTTCAGACATTAATATTAGATTTTGGGAATTTTAAAGATAGCAAATTAGGGCTTGTTAAATAGGAGCAATTAGGATTCGGCACAACGAGAGACCACAATACATGGCTTCATTTTTGTCCACATTACAACACTATAGTCTCCATTCAACCCTTGAAGACATCATCCTTCATTAAACACCTCTTTGCTCAACACCTAGACCCTCTACCCAATACTAAAAACCTTCCCTTTCAACCTTGGTTATTTATACTCAATCCTAGACCATTTCATGCAACCACAGCAGGCTTCACCCAACTATTCCCCCTTCATTTAACACTGGCCCTCACCATCCCACCCTAAACTCCTGCTTTGAATCCTAGGAGATATGACGTAATGGCTAAGTAGCAAATTTTATAGCAAGGGAACCTGGCTACTTAACTCATCTTCCCCCCTTGAACAGTTGTACAGTCCACAGCAAATAATGTTTTCTCATTGTACCTCAATTGACTATTTGCAGGAAATTGGCAAAAAATAAAGATGATTCAGTGGGTACCATAAAAATAGGGGTGGACAGAACTCGTGTAGTTTCTTTCTATGGAATTCCATGAAGTTACATGAGAACTCTGAAAGATTCCACGGAGTTCCGCAGTTCGGTAGAAATAGGCACGTCATGCTGATTTTTAGCACAGGGAGCTTGTTCCACACTGAAAAATCACAGCAAATGCCACCATGCGGTGTACCAGATGCCGCTGCTTCTAGAGGTGATTTTGCTGCAGCTTGTGTAGATTTTCTGAGTGGGCAGCAACTTTCTGACAGCGAACTGACACAGCCACCTGCATTAGGGAAATCTCGCCAGATGCCACCCTAGCAACCAAAAATCACACTAGGGGATGCCAGATCTCACCAATGCTTGCCAATTTACTACTGGTGCGCAGCAAGTAATAAAAAGGCTGTGACGTGGTGGTTGGTAGCATTTGGCCAGACCTCCGTGTTGCACAACGCAGAGTAGCCAAAACTCCACCAACTCTGCCAGCGGAGCTGAATTTATCTCCCATCTCCCTTAAAACCTTGTCCACTTCAGGTATTTCTAGGATCCATCAGCAAATTCTAAGCCCCACTCTTCAGTCCTAACCCAGCCACCTTCACAGAACCTGAAAGGCATTCTCAACCATTTCCTTTGTCTTTGGTTTTTCCATCCAGCCATAAACTCTTCAACCTAAACCTGGGTCTCCAAACACTCCTTGGTCCCTTTGCAATATCCCATGGCATATCCGCCCAACCCTAGTGTGGCGTTTGCTACTTAGCAGCTACTCAGTAACAGACCCTATCATCCAACTTTAGGTTGTGCCAACTATTCTAAAGCACCTTGCTGAAGGCCACTCTATACAGCCCTAGGTACTATGGGCCATATTTATACTTTTTGACGCAAAACTGCGCTAATGCAGTTTTGCGCCAAAAAAATTAGCGCCGGCTAACGCCATTCTGAAGCGCCATGCGGGCGCTGTATTTATTGAATGGCGTTAGCCGGCGTTAGTCGACCGGCGCTGCCTGGTGTGCGTGAAAAAAAACCACGTACACCAGGCAGCGCCGGCGTAGGGAAAAATGGCGTTTGGGCGTCCAAAAATGGGGCAAGTCAGGCTGAGGCAAAAAAATCGTCTTAACCCGATTTGCGCCATTTTTTTTGGGCGCCCAGACGCCATTAACATGACTCCTGTCTTAGCAAAGACAGGAGTCATGCCCCCTTGCCCAATGGCCATGCCCAGGGGACTTCTGTCCCCTGGGCATGGTCATTGGGCATAGTGGCATGTAGGGGGGCACAAATCAGGCCCCCCATGCCACAAAATTTTTTTTTTTTAAAAACTTACCACAACTTACCTTTTCTTCCCTGGGATGTGTCCCTCCAGCCTTGGGTGTCCTCCTGGGGTGGGCAAGGGTGGCAGGGGGTGTCCCTGGGGGCTTGGGAGGGCACCTCTGGGCTCATTCTGAGCCCACAGGTCCCTTAACACCTGCCCTGACCCAGGCGCTAAAATCCGGCGCAAATGCGGGTTTTTTAGTCCCGCCCACTCCCGGGCGTCATTTTTGCCCGGGAGTATAAATCCGACGCAATAGCATCGGAGTCATTTTTTAAGACGGGAACGCCTACCTTGCATATCAATCATTAATGCAAGGAAGGTGTTCACGCCAAAAAATGACGCTAACTCCATGAACTTTGGCGCTAGACGCGTCTAACGCCAAAGTGTAAATATGGAGTTAGTTTTGCGTCGAATTTGCGTCTAAAAAAACGACGCAAATTCGGCGCAAACGGAGTATAAATATGCCCCTATGTTTGTGAGGCCTGGGCTCTATCTCCACAAGAACTGGATTCAGCACCTCATGTCTGAGAGTCAAACAAAGAGCTATTTCAAATATGTCAACAACTGGAAGGCCTTTATGAGGGATTATGACAAGTTTACTTTATGTGAAGGGGATAAATATTAGTGTACTTGCTCAGGATATGTGCATATCTGACAGCTGGTTTATCTCCACCTGTTGTAATAGGTGCCATGTATTGTCTGTTAGCTGCAAGATGCTCACAGGGAATGGGGTGGAACTTACCCCTGGGGATGCTTATTTGCCATTTCTTCCTTTTACTTAAATACTGCTGTCATAAAATAATTATGTGAGAGAGAACTACTTGCCTGTGCCATTATGCTTCTTAAAACATGAATTAAAGGAGTAATCAGCTTCCTATGGAACGTGTGTAAATGACGTTCATATAAACGTGGTGTACTGAAGCGCAGACTAGAAAAGTGTGCACATGAGTAAGAATCCTGTGAACATCATATGTGAACTGCATTTATTCATCTTCTTACAAATATGTTTATGTTATAGTATTTTAGAAACGTTATTTCCATAATCATTTTAAATTCATTGTGTTTGTGATAAATGTGTGGAGTTCATTTAAATCAGATGTGCTTTCATGTCTGCGTGAGTTTGGTCGGCGTGAAGACCTCAGTTTCTTTATGTGTTTTAACATTCAAGATGAAGCCTGTTTTTCTAAATATTTTCTTAAACTGCAGGTGCAGTCGTACGAGTCTTTGGTTAATAAGGAGCATATTGTAAAAAGGAGATAAGAAGGTCTGAGAAGAAGCGCTACCATGGACGAGTGGTGTAGCTTGGAGACTGTAGCTGAACTCCCCTCCACATTCCTGTGCACAGGAGTAATCCAAGGACATAAGGCTGTAACCTAAAAGAATGAAATTGGCAATTAGATGAGCGATCTATTACTTTATTGTTTGAAAGAAGGACTTTGGATGTGATGTCAGCCTTTGAAAGATTTAAGATTTAAGTGATGTTTAGTCAGTTACAGAGCAGATTCCCTTTTCCTGCTGACTAGAGTGGACTCATCTGAGGTACAGACTAGGGATAGGTGGAACTCATGGAGTTGTACTCTGTGGAATTCCACTGAGTTATCTAAAAACTCATTGAGATTTCACTGAGTTCCGCATGGTGCGGAATGCCTCCTGGTCCTGATCTAGATATTACAGTTACAGAACCTGCAATGTTGAACAAATAGCAAATTCCTGAAAAACGCTTCAGTTCCACTTCAACTTCACCGCCACATGGCTTTTCACAACATCCAGAAGGATGCTACCACCAACCTCTGTCAACACCTTGACATCAGTGAAGACAGAGCCCTTTTTAACTTCTTGTTTTTATCCCGGTACCTAGAACATATTTATATACTGGTCCAGGGGTATTGTCCAAGTGACTTTGAAGAATTGCATGTCAGCCAGTGCTACTTCTACAGGAACCATGTTGGTGCTTTTTCTTAAAGTAACATTACTTTGAAATGATGCCTAAAAATACAATACAGATTTGGCTCTAAATTATATTGTTTTAATGTTCATCATGCTTGCCATCAAAGAAAAATGTTGTAAGCCCTGCAGTTTAAACACTAAGGCCCATATTTATACTTTTTTAGTGCCGCTTTTTGACGCAAATTGTATTTTGTAAGTTTGCGCCGCTTTTGTGTCAAAAAATTACGCAAATGTGGCACTAAAAAAATTATAAATATGGGCCGAAATATTCAGACACACGAATACACAATTGATGCAAAGCAACCCTTTCACTGACTACAAACAAATCAAAAATCCCTGCTTAAAGGTACAACTTGCTCACTCTGCTCCCACTTTTATGGGAATGTGCACTTAACGCCGAAAGCATGAATTTCACTCAGCAACGCACAATACAGGAGCACACCCAAGTCCATTTTTTAGTATGTTAGGTAATTTGATGGTCGCCTGCACACAGACATCTTCAGCTTAGGCATTAGCCACTTAGGCCCTGAAAAAGTTTAGCACCGGCTTGCACCATTTCTGTGCACCAGCCAGGCACCATATTTATGGAATGGTGCAAGTCGGTGCAAAGGGTAGGCTAACATCAATAAAAATTACGTTAGTTGGGTGGAGCTGGCGGTATGGAATAAGGGGATTTTGCAATTACGTTAGGCAGGTTAAAGTAAAAAACAATGACTCTAACCAGATTAGCTTCATTTTATGGCGCTAAACCTACCATGTCACATGAATCCTGCCTTAGAAAAGGCAGGAGTCATGCCCACCACCCCAATGGCCAGCACAGGGGACAAGGATCCCCTGGGCATGGCCATTGCACCCTGTGCCATGGATGGGGGTCCATTTCAGGGCCCCCTATGGCACTTAAAAAAATTAAATTAAATAACTACCTGTACTTACCTGGGATGGGGGTCCCCCATCCTCCGCAGTCCTTCTGGTGTGGGTCGGGGTATCCCTGGGGCATGGGGAGGGCACCTGTGGGCTTATTCCCTGGTGTTCCACCATGGAAATAGGCCCACAGGTCCCCTAACGTCAGCCCTGACCCAGGTGTTGAAAAATGGGGCACAGCAAGCTTTGCACCATTTATTTACCCCTCCTGTGCACCATTTTTGCACAGGAGTATAAATATGGCGTTAAGGCCGTATAGTCATTTTTTGCATGGGAACGCCTACCTTGCATCTCATTTAGGCAAGGTAGGTTTCCACATCCAAAAAATGACTTTAACTCCATAAATTTTGTATAAATATGAAGTTAGTTTTGCACCGAATTAGAGTAAAAAAAATGATGCTAATTTGGTGCAAACAGAGAATAAATATGCTGCTTAGTTATATAAGCGGAATACTCTTGCAGACGTGTCAGTCAACTATATTAACTGCATTATTGTACTGACAGCCTGCAGGATATACAGGGGCTCTTTTTCACTATTTCCTTGGCAGGAGATTTCCCATCAGCAAATGGGTTTATATGTTCTTATCTAAGGGTAAGATCACCGCTCCGGGTTGCTGCCGCCAAACACAGCACACCCTTCTTCTTCCACTGCATTGTGCTCTTCCAGCAAGTCCTTCATCCTCTATCTCCAATGCCAGCTTCTGCCCAGTTTGCACTGCAGCCATAGTTCCCAAAACACTCTGCATGCTGGCCTGAAAGGAGGACAACAAAGAGAGAGTAAATCTAATTCATCCACAGATTAGGGGGTGCAGATTAGATTCAGGAGAACTGGCACCAGTCAAAGAAACTCTCCTCACCTCGACACAAATTGGAAGCTAGATAAAAGCTCCGATTATTAGCAGCAAAACAAGCTTTTGATGGTTTTATCTTTAAAGCACTCAATTTATCACACAACAATATTTACATCCCCCAAAATGCAATGTACGCACCCCATGCGTAATTCCTGCACAGAGCTGATCATTGTTTAGGACGTAAAACAAGATGGCAATTACATAAGGGGCGGGGTGGCTTAATTAAACCCTACACTGCCAGGCCTTTTTCCCCCTCAGGTGCCAGGCCTTTTTTTGGCTAATAGGGGCAGTTCCCGCTTAGGCCCTCATAACTTTTTATCCACATAAGCTACCATGCCAAATTTGTTTCCTTACTTTCCATCATCCTAGGGGTTCTAGAGGAACCCATACTTTGTGAGTTTCCCTGAAGGAGACCAAGAAATTAGCCAAAATTCAGCGAACATTTCGTTTTTTTTAACAAAATGGGAAAAAAGGCTGCAGAAGAAGGCTTGTGATTTTTCTCCTGTAAATGGCATCAACAAAGGGTTTGTGGTGCTAAAATCGCCATCTTCCCAGCTTTCAGGAACAAGCAGACTTGAATCAGAAAACACAATTTTTCGACACAATTTTGGCATTTTACTGGGACATTACCCATTTTTACTATTTTTTGTGCTTTCAGCCTCCTTCCAGTTAGTAACAAAAATGGGTGTGAAACCAATGCTGGATCCCAGAAAGCTAAACATTTCTGAAAAGTAGACACATTTTTGAATTCAGGAAAGGGTAATTTGTGTAAATCCTACAAGGGTTTCCTACAGAAAATAACAGCTGAAATAAAAAAAAAAATGAAATTGAGGTGAAAAAAAAGCCCTTTTTCTCCACGTTTGACTCTGTCACTGTTTTCTGCGATGTCTTATTTTTTAAAGCAATATACCGTTATGTCTGCTGGACTCTTCTGGTTGCAGGGATATATAGGGCTTGTAGGTTCATCAAGAACCCTAGGTGCCCAGAGCCAATGAATGAGCTGCACCTTGCAATGGGTTTTCATTTTATACCAGGTATACAGCAATTCATTTGCTGAAATATGAAGAGTTAAAAATAGGTATCAAAAAAACCTTTGTATTTCAAAAATGGGCACAAGATAAGGTGTTGAGAAGCAGTGGGTATTTGCACATCTCTGAATTCCAGGATGCCCATACTAGCATGTGACTTACAGGGCATTTCTCAAATAGACGTCTTTTTACATACTGTCTTGCATTTGGAAGGATAAAATGTAGAGTAAGTCAAGGAGCAGTAACACTTGTTTTGCTATTCTGTGTTCCCTCAAGTCTCCAGATAAAAATGGTACCTCAATTGCGTGGGTAGGCCAAATGTCCGCAACAGGAAACGCAACATGGACACATCACATTTTTACATTGAAATCTGACGTGTTTTTTGGAAAGTGCCTAGCTGTAGATGTTGGCCTCTAGCTCAGCCAGCACCTAGGGATACCTACCAAACCTGCACACTTTTAAAAACTAGACACCTAGAGGAATACAAGATGGGGTGACTTGTGGGGCTCTCACCAGGTTCTGTTACCCAGAATCCTCTGCGAACCTCAAATGTTGGCCAAAAAAACACTTTTTCCTCACATTTCAGTGACAGAATTTCTGGAATCTGAGAGGAGCCACAAATTTCCTTCCACTCAGCATTTCCCCAAGTCTCCTGATAAAAATGGTACCTCACTTTTGAGGGTAGGCCTAGCGCCTGTGATAGAATATGCCCCAAAACATAACGTAGACACATTACATTTTTCCAAAGAAAACAGAGCTGTTTTTTGCCAACTGCCAAGCTGTGGATTTTGGCCTCTAGCTCAGCCGGCACCTAGGGAAAACTACCAATCTGTGCATTTTTGAAAACAAGACACCTAGGGGAATCCAAGATGGGGTGACTTGTGGGGATCTCACCAGGTTCTGTTACCCAGAATCCTTTGCAAACCTCAAAATGTGGCCAAAAAAACACTTTTTCCTCATATTTTGGTGACAGAAAGTTCTGGAATCTGAGAGAAGCCACAAATGTCCTTCCACCCAGCATTCCCCAAAGTCTCCCAATAAAAATGGTACCTCACTTGTGTGGGTAGGCCCAGTGCCCGTGACAGGAAAGGCCCCAAAACACTATGGGGAGACATCAAAATTATCAAATACTAAACTACCTGTTTTTGCGGGGGGACCTGCGTTTTTAACATTCCTAAAAACTACACACTCGAGGGAATGCAGGAGGGTGTGACTTGCGTGGATCCCCAAATGTTTTCTTACCCAGAAACCTCAGCAAACCTCAAATTTAGCTAAAAAAATCAAATTTTTCCCACATTTCTGTGTGGGATCACCGCACTGGGGCAAATTTCCTACCACCCAACATTCCCCTCAGTCTCCCGGTAGAAATTATATCTCACTTGTGTGGGAGGGCCAAGTGCCTGTGACAAGAAAGAGCCAAAAACATGTTGAAATTGAGGGGAACCAAAGTGGGTCCAAAAGAGCAGTTTGAAAAAAAACATTTTTAGGCTGACAAGTGGGGCAACATTTATATCAGTATAGATGAGACAATGCTGGGTGGTAGGAATTTTGGGTATTCCTGCAGATTTCGGAAGGTTCCATCACAAAAATGTGGAAAAAGATTTCCAGCAAAGTTGGAGGTTGGCAGGGCATTCTGGGTAAGAAAATGGTGCGGGTGCATGTGAAGCACACCACCCTGGCCTCATCCAGATGTTTAGTTTTCAGATGTGTCTAGGTCTTGTGGAATTTTCCACATGGCAGCATCCCAAAGTCCAAAAAGTGCAGCCCTCACCATTCCAAGTGGGACAATTTTGAGAGTTAGCCAAGCTCTCATGGCCCAAATGTAAAAGCAAAAACCCAAAATAATCAAATGTCCTCTTGCTTGCTGTGGTATAAGATGTTTTAGTGTGTGGGGGGGATAGCTGAAAGACTGTTACCCCCTTCAGTTGTGGAGGGGGCATAATCATGCCCATACTGGTTGGTAGCCACCACCACACAATTTTTTGTTTGTTTTTTAAATTCCCTGGCATCTAGTAGACTTTCTGCCACTTCCCCCCCCCGGGGGTGTATGGATCGTGGGTAATTGCCCCATCTGCCCACTGGTGGGCAGAACAACTTTCGCCCCATTTATTTGGGGTGGGGATATGGCCATACCCCTACTCTCATATTTTGGAAAAAATATCTTCCCTAGTCTCTGGTGGGCTTTCTGTCCCCTTGGGGGCAGATGGGTCTTCCAAAAATAGGCCGATCTGCCCCCAGGGTGGGCAGAAATGGACAACAGTAATGTGCCCCATGGGGATCGACCCTTGCCCAAGGGACTGCCCCCAAACAAAACACACACATACACACACACCAATCCCTGGTGCCTAAGTGGTTTCGCCCCCCCCCAGAGGCAGATTGGCCTAATAGAAATAGGCCCATCCATCCCCAAGGGGAGCAGAAATGGCCTAAAGTTAATTCCCCCCCCCTCCAGGGGAGCGGCCCTTGCCTCAGGGGTTGCGACCCTTGCATGAAATTGGTGCAAAAACAAATCCCCGGTGCCTTGTGGTTTCTGCCCCCCTTGGGGGCAGATCGGCCTAAGAAAAATAGGCTGATCTGCCCCCAAGGTGAACTGGTGCAGAGTAGTTGCCCGGCGGCGATCTGTTTTAGGGTATATTTTGTTTTCCTGTTTTTTAACATAGATATTCAAAAGCTGTACCTGGCGCACAGTCTATTAGCCTTCGTTTTGTTACTGCGTCATGCCGAGGTTGTGCATGTAGTGTGTACATTCAGTTGGTGTGTGCTTGGAGAGTTCAACCTAGAGTGGCATTAGGGACAGAAATCTGCACAAGTAAAACTGCATGTATTGTTCTGTAAATACAATAGCTATTGATCATGGATTTCAGAGCATGACCAGCAATACAAAAGGATTGCAGTTTTGCTGTCAAAATCTTTGTTCAGAGAGGTTTTGTGTTTGGCTCTGAAACTCTGCTTCACAATTGAAAGCACATGGGGACCGGTAAGCTCCACAATGCGGTGGCTGCACAGCTTTTGCCCAACTCTGCAATCCAAGCGGATCGCAGTTTTGGGCAAAATCCACAATCTCTGCCGGCAGAGCGGAGTTTACGACCCACCCCTAGTACAGACCTCACACTATTTTTTCTAAGTGGCTTTACGCTACTCACATCTCTCAACATAATCTCTACTGAGGTTTCTGTTGTGCTGATGTTTTTCTCTGAAATCCCTTTAATATGTAGAATATTTAGTAATTTAGATTCAATAGTTAGGCAGGGAAACTTGAGCGTGGATTGAAAGCAGCAGACTTTTTTCTTATTTTGTGCATTGTCACTATTAAAATATTGGTTCTGACATGCTGATAAAATGTAATGTTGTGTGACGCTTTAATTCTCGTTTGGTGATTCTTTACATTTATACTATGATTTTGAGACTCATTTATGCAAGTTTGACTTTGGGTCTGCAACAAAGCCCTTTGAAACTTCAAGTTGGTCTCTGAGATTGAATGTGCTGTTCATTTAGTTGCACTGTAATTCCATTTAAATAATTTGATGTTTGTTTCCTCATCCCTCGGAACTTGGAAAACAATTAATCGGGCTCCAGAATTTAGGAATAGCGTCAACTGCCGGATCAGATGGTAGTTACCAGGATGGTTCTCTTTCTTAAGTGAGGAGAACTGGAACCATATTCTGGAGTAATAGTCCCCAGTGCCGATCCTTGATGTACAGAGTTGGAGAATTGGCGAAATCACAGAAAACTGGAAGAGAGTCACACTGGCAGCAGAGGTGTGAGTATTAATTGGGTTGTGGATTGCAGCAGCTTGTATTTAGTTTGCAATGAATGTGAGGTTGGATGGTGTCTTACAGAGATGCTTTGTATTTTGTGTGAATGTAGTGATTTATAAAAAGAAGTTAAAGTGGTTATCAGGTCCGACGTTGCCTAAGATCTCAGGTTAGTTTTAAAAGGTTTAGAAGACACCACATTACATTGCCTGCTAAAAGGTTGTGTTCTTTGTGAGACGTGGTCAGCGGCACGGTTAAGATAAGGATTTACTTTGTGTGAATGAGAGGTGATTGGTATAGTGGATCTTAATGCACAGAGGGAAGCTGTACTGATCTGGATGACAACACGCAGGTGGAGGTTTCATTTGAAGTGTTTAGAAACTTCCTTGTGCAATTAAAACTATTCATTCTTTAGGAGAGCAGACAAAAGTTATTGTTTTGTTTTTTATGTGTGTGTGCGTGCGTGTGTGTGTGAGATAGTTCAGAGCCAATGTCCATACAGATTGGAAAGGAGAGGGAACTGCTGCTAGGGGGAAGATCTTCGTCACAGTGTGCCACGTTGGTATAGGTCAGCTGGTGTGGTGTCACAGTGTCATTGGTTTACAATGTAGTAAGGAGTCTTGCTGCAATCAGTGGTTGCTTCGGAACAAGGGATTATGGATTTGGCATTGTTTTAAAGTAAACCGAAGCTTTGCAATATGTAATGGTTGACATTGATTAAGAAAAATGTAATGCTTTTAAGTTATACAAGACTTGTTTAGAGGTGATGTACATATCCCCAGCAGGGAGGATGAAGTGGCGCCTCCCAAAGGTACCCAGAGACATCATATGGTGATTAATATAGGGTTTCACACTTGTGTTTGGCTTGGTCAATGGCCCAAGATCACAGAAAAGGAAGGTCCGTTGAATATGGCACAAATTATCAGAAATTTGAGGAGAGTGGTGTACCAAATTAAACCACCTCCTAGACCTGCACAATATGAGATACTTAATGTTTGGGAACGTGCTGCTCATGCCAAAGAAAAAGAAAAACACCAAGTTAGGGCATACGTACCTGTGTGGATGTTAGGTGGGATGCTGTACAGAAAAGATGAAGAACAAATGTAAGGCATGAGAGTCCGTCTGTACCCAACAACGACTATTAAAAAGGCTGAGAGAGAAAAGAACAAGAGGAAAACTAGGAAATCAAAACTGAACAAATCAGAAGAAATTGACGATATGGGAGAGGCTAAATATAATGAAGTCAGAAATGATAGAGGAAACAATGGTACTGATGGCAATGACCTAACCACCTTTGCCACTGCCCTAGTCAAGATGACTCCTATTCCCGTAAGAGCCATCCCAGCTAGCGTACCTTGTGAATTGAGAATAGAGGATTTGAGAGAGTGTGTCCCAGTGGACCCTACTGTAAGTACTGTTGATGCTCTTATGGTCCCAGTAGTTACTATGTATGAATGAGAAGGCTCAGGCAACAATATTCCCAATCTGACTGTACCCAATAATGTTGGAGGACAGAGCGGAGTCCAAAATAGTCCAGGTGTTGGGGAGTTTGTCCAGCTGATTACAGCACATGCTAGCACCCCATGTGGAGCAAGTGCAGATGCGACATTGAATATGTTGGGATGCACATCGATAGGTACTTATCAGAAGGTGTCTACCCTTGCCACTCCTGTCTGGGAACTGCCTTTAAATTTGGGAAATACTGTCCAAGGAAATTATTCTTTACCTAAGATTCCTGAGGTGAGTCAATCCATTAGTGCAAAGGAGATAGATGACTGGGTGCAATTTTTTGATGGAGGCACTCAATCTAGAGAGGGTACAAGTATAAAGGTGAGTCAGAGAACAATTCTAGCAACACTGAGTGTGTTTCAGTGAAAGGGACATTGCTGACATGAGGACTCCAGGACTGAAACCCAGATTAAGGATTTAATCTATAATATCAGGAAATGGAATGAATTAAACAAGTGGGATATTAAATGGGTAAAAAAGAAGGAATTAAAGAAGCCTTCAGGTGAACTGCCTCCAGGTGGAGCAGAGGTAGGTGTTACAACCTTCCCCTTGAGAGAAGTACCTAGGGAAAGCTAGGTATATGTGCCGTGGAGCAGATGTGATCTTGCATCATTTACCAATGATTTCCGAAAGTTAAGAGAGAAGTCAATAGAATGGTGCGGACAGGTCGAAAGATTTGCAACAATTTCACGGGTGTTGTGGATTGATTTGAATATGTTGTTTGACATCACTGTTCCAAGAGATTTGTGGATGCAGTTTAATATAGCTGTCCAGTGGATTGAGATGGAACCAAACAGCAATCCAATAACAAAAGGTCCTTCACCAATAGTGATGAAAAATTATCAGCAGTTCATGAAATGGAAGGTGCCTCCTCAAGGTGTCGATTGGGTCAAAATTGAAAAAGGACTCAAGAAGCAAAGGAATCAATCCATACTCACTATGAGAGGTTGTTACAGGCATTCAAACAGTACAAAGGTATGGAGACGTTAGAGGCTAGGGATGTGCAACATTTTGTGTCAAGGTTTGTGACAGGATTAAGGCCAGAAATCATCATGATGATACAACATTTTATTTGTTGGCAGAACAAGTCCCTTGATGAAATCCTGTGGTATGCTAAGTATTGCAATGATGAGATAGAGATGAAGCAGAAAAAAATGAAGGAAATGTTGATGCTTGCTCAAATGAAAACAGCTCAAAGAACTAGCCAGATGCCCCCAACTGTAAGCAATGTAGGTATAATGTGCAGTGTATATCACCAAACACCAAATCCGATGCAGGGAAGAGGTGGAGGGGTCCCTAAAGATCCTGGTATCGGAATAGATGTAAATAGTCTAAAAAGGTCAATTCCTTATCATATCTGCAATAAACTGGGACATTGGAAGCAGGAAAGTCATTTAAATCTGGCTAATCAGATTAAAAATACAGAAGTTATGCCCTCTCAGAATAATAATCCTAATCAGATGCAGGGTATACAAAGACCCGGGAGTCAAAATTTCAATGAGCCCCAAGCTCCAATGACTCAAGTTGCACAACCTCCGATGCCACAGCAGAATGATGTTGGGTCACATAAGAATATGAAGCAGAGTCTGAGGATGAATGTGAATGTGACAAAAATAATAACAATTTCTAACAGATTTCTTTGTTTGAATTGAATGAGAGAAATGGCTCCGATCAGTCAGCATGATGGTGCCTGAGAAGGGAGGAAGACTGCATACTTTGTGCAGCCTTGGAGGTAGACCAGAGTACACCACTCATAGAGAGGGAAGTGGATGGCCACCCTGTGCGATTCTTGGTTGACATTGGTGCTGCCTATTCTCTGAGAACAGTAGAAGTTCCAAACCTACCCCTCTTGGGAAAAACAGTCCAAGTTGTTGGTGTAGAGAATAAGCAGATGGCACCATAAGAAACTGCCCCAATTTGCATGAAAATAGGGTCCTTTGAGGATATACATAAATTCATAATATGTGATTCTAGTCCAATGAATCTCTTGGGAAAAGATTTGCTTTCTAATTTGAATTGTGTTATCTTTTGTACCCCAGTAGGAATAGAATTGCAAACACAAGATGAGGATGTTGTCCTTTATTTAATGAAGACCAACCTCCACGAAGGAATGAAGGCCATCGCTGAATGGATGAAGAACAGCTGCCTCAAACTCAATTCTGACAAGACGGAAGTCCTCATCTTTGTCTCCACCACCTCTGCATGGAATGACTCCTGGTGGCCTGCCACTCTCGGAGCCGCTCCGACTCCCATCGACCACGCACGCAACCTCTGATTTATCTTGGCTACCTCATTATCCATGACACAGCAAGTCAACGCCACCTCCTCCTCCTTCTTCAACACCCTCCGCATGCTCTGAAAGATCTACAAATGGATCCCCACCAAAACCAGAAGAACAGTCACCCAAGACCTCGTAGGCAGCAAACTGGATTACGGCAATGCCTCTGCGCAGGAACCACGGCCAAACTCCAGCAGAGGCTGCAACGCATCCAGAACGCCTCCACATGCTTCATCCTGGACATCCCCTGCCACTGCCACATCACAGGCCATCTGAGAGACCTGCACTGGCTCCCAGTCAACAAGAGAATCACCTTCAAACTCCTCACCCACGCACACAAAGCACTGCACAACACCGGATGAGAATACCTCAACAGACAGCTCTCCTTCTGCACCCCAACCCAGCATCTCAGCTCCTCCAACCTTGCCCTCGTAACCGTCCCACACGTATGCCAAACTACAACTGGTGGCAGATCATTCTCGCACCTCGCCGCCAAGATGTGGAACACTCTTTCCACCCCCCTGCGTAAGACCAAAGACCTCCTTCAGGAAACTTCTCAAAACCTGGCAGTTCGAGCAGTAGCAGCACCTCCCACCACACCTCAGCACCTTGAGACCCTCACGGTTGAGGAGTGCACTTTACAAATTCTGATTGATTGATTGAATGAGAAATGAATCACATTGCACAATACTGACTTTGCGAACAGTTGATGATTTACCTCCAGATTTGAGAGAGACAGACAAACATGAAATGGAGGATTTTTTCCGGAAAGGATATTGCACTCATAAAAGGTGTTGAACTTGTCCAGGTTTCTGTTAAACTAATGCTGAGTTCCTGAGAACACCACAGTATAATTTGACTCCTGAAATGATTGAAGGAATAGCTCCTGTAGTCAAGTCTATGACACAACAGGGATTCCCAAGAGAGATAATGGGCAGTCCTTGTCTTCAGAAACCGAGTGGTAAATACAGGATTATACAAGATCTTTTTGCCCTGTTATACCAAATCCAGCTGTGAGATTGGTTCAGATTCTATGTGAGGTTGAGTGGTTCACTGTCATTGATTTGTGTCAAGCCTTCTTTTCAATATAGTTGCATGAGTATAGTTAGTTCCTTTTCACATTTTGGTCGGAAATAGGTTTTTGGCATAGTGCAGAGTCCCAGAAGGTATACTGAGAGCCCGTCCATCTTCAACTAGATTCTAAAGAAAAATCTGGAATCTTTGGTTATGCCTCTGTCCTGATCCAGTACATTAATGACCTAATGGTGGCTTTGAACACTCAAGAAGCTTGCAGAAAGTATACTATTGCATTAGCGAACCTCCTGGCTGATAATGGACATAAAGTATTACCAGGGAAGTTGCAATACTGTCATAAAGATATCCAATATCTTGGACATCACATTGAGAAAGGAGTGAGAAAAGTGTCACAAGAGAGACTATCAGCTATACTGAGAATGTGTTTTCCATCCACAAGAGAGAAGTCAGGATATTTTTGGGAATGGTGGGCGATTGTAGACAGTGGATACCCATCTTTCACTGGTGGCAAAACCTTTACAGAGGCTTACACACAAGGATGTGTCCGATCTGGTACCATGGGATAACAATTGCCTTGTTGAGTCTCTAGAGCTGAGAGAATGTCTCTGTCATACCATAGCTCCAGGGATGTCTGATAACAAATCTTTTGCACTTTTCTGCAGTGAGAGGGAGGGCTGCACTCTCTCAGTGCTAACACACATGCATAGAGATGCCAAGAAACCTGTGGCCCATTTTTCTAGCATGTTTGATCCTGTAGCTTCTGCACTGCCTAGCTGCCTTAAAGCAGTGGCAGTGGTCAGCGCCAGTATCGAGAGGTGTGAGAAGATTGTTATGGGTCATGCATTAGTAGTAGTAGTAATAAGCTTTATTCAATTCTTTTGAATAAAAATCATAAAAGCACAATCAGTTAAAAATTACATAAAACTAATTACATGAATCCATAAAATCTGTCTTTATAAATTCAGTACATACGCATAATATTTACACTTATTATACATTCCTAGACTACCAGTTTTCTGGCTTCAAAGTCTACTCTGGCCATGTACGCCTTTGATTAATTGAATTTCTTTCTGACTTTGAGTACAGAGCATAAATAGCTTGAAAGACCACAGCATATTTCAATAGTCGAAATGGTTTGTAAGAATAAATAGGCTGGACGACATAGATGAAAATTAGAAGGTCTCAATAACGGCATGATAAATCGCTTTCTCTGCTTATCATCTAATTTACAGAATAAGACAACATGTATTGTACATTGAGGTGAAGCGGAGTCACAAAGGCAATTCATTAATGTCACACTCCAATCATTCATGATAGGGAAGCTAACCAAGCGGTGGAACGTATCCAGTCTTAAGTGGGTTGAGAACGAACCAGTGCCTGGTGTTTGTTACATTCGTTAGATAGGGCTGCATGCCATCCACAGTCAACATAAGTTGATTCCTCATGTCACTGGATTTTTTAGCTTATGAGACACATAGGCCCTCATTAAAACCCTGGTGGTTGGTGTTAAAGTGGCTGAAAGAGAGCCAATGTACCATACGGACCGCCAGGGCGGAAACAACAGCCACCACGACGTCAGCTGCCTACAGCCAGACGGAAGTCAATGTTCCGTCCACCATATTATGACCCTGCAAACCGCCACCTTTTCCGGGGCAGTACCAACAACATCAGAAGCCTGGCAGAAACTGAGCACAGAAGGGAAAGGACTCACCATTGGAGACACAGGGAACAACCACGCTGCTATGGAGTCTGAACTGATTGTCTTCCCCATGATCTTCTACGTTCTGCTCCACCACGAACACCAACGATGACGGTGAGTACAGTCGCCTAGCACATAAGGGAGGGAGGGAGGAAAGAGAGAGTGACACACACACACACAACCGCCCGCCAACACCATCCACACAATCAAAACAAAAACAATTTTACCCCCTAACTCGGATGAATAATGCAAGGACTTAACAATTTTGCAAAAGTGAATGTAATTATATCAAAACAGCATTAAAAATAAGTTAGGTAAGATAATGGATATATACACATGTACAGAAAAAGGGACACAGCCCAGTCCACTATTGGTGTAGTCCACATGGCCACAGGCCAAAGTCCAAGGAAACACTTGTCACCACGGTGACAACACTGCAGGGGCATCAGTTGGTAAATAGGCAGGCACCTCAGGAGGATAGGGGGTGGGGGGGCACCTCAGCCGGGAGATGTTACAAGACATCAGGTTCTGGAGGGGGCAACATGCCCTGTGCTTAGTCCTGTGGAGTGCAAGGTCAAAGTCTCTCATGCGGGTGTCTCACCCACTGATTCTCGAGGGGGCAACATGTCCAGTGCTTGGTCCTGGGGAGTGCAAGGTCACAGTCTCTCATGGGGGTGTCTCACCCACTGGTTCTGGAGGGGGCATTGTGCCCTTTGCTCTTGATCCTGGGGAGTGTTGGGCATGTGGGTGTCTTACCCACTGGTTTTGGAGGGGGCATCGTGCCCTGTGCTCTTGATCCTGGGGAGTGTTGGGCACGTGGGTGTCTTACCCACTGGTTCTGGAGGTGGCAAGATGCCCTGTGCTTGGTCATGTGGAGTGCAAGGTCACAGTCTCTCAGGTGGGTGTCATACCCACTGGATTTTCAGGGAGCATGCCGTACAGCAGCCCTTGGAGGCAGGATTACATACCGTCCACCTGCAGTGCCAGCTGCTCAGTGGTGGTGGTGGTGCTGCTGGGGGTGGAAGCTCCTGCCCATCCTCTGCAACCTCAGATGGATACACAATCATGGTTGGTGGTGGGTGCTCCATCACAGTTCCTGCCCCAGGCCCCTTGGTCTTCCTGTCTGCTGGTGCAGGCTCCTTGCTCTTCCTGGCAGCTGGGGCAGGCTCCTTTCCCTTCTTGCCTGCTCGTGCAGGCTCCTTTGTCTCCCTGGCAGTGGGGGCAGGCTCCTTTCCCTTCTTGCCTGCTGGTGCAGGCTTCTTGGTCTTTCTGGCAGCTGGGGCAGACTCCTTTGCCTTCTTGCCTGCGGAGGCAGGCTCCTTGGTCTTTCCAGCAGCTGGGGAAGGCTCCTTTCCCTTGAGGCTGCCTGGTGCAGGCTTCTCCACCTTCAAGACATGTGGCCTGGATTCTTTTCCACCACGAGTGGGTGTGGTGACGACTGGGCCTGGGGACTGTGTGGCTGAAGTGCTTGGCTGGGTTCTTCCTACCCTGCTCCTACGTGCAGGACGGTGGGGGAAGGGGAAGAGGTAAATGGTGGATAGGATCAGGTTTTTAAAGACATTGAGGTGGGAAGAGGGAGAAGGAATGGGAGTGGAAGATGAAGGAGTGCTTGTTGGAGGTGTCTGTCTGCTGCTTTTGGGTACAGGTGCATGGCCTGTATGCTGTTGTTGAGGTGGATGGCTGTTGGGTGTCTGTGTGCCTGAGTTTGTGTACCTTAGGAGGGGGGAGACAGACACAGTGGGAGAGGACACAGGGGACGTGTGCATGGCTGTTGTGGAGGTGTCTGCCCGTGAGGTGTGTGTTCTGCTGTGTGTGGTGATGATGCTGGTAGTGGATGATGATGTAGTGCATGCAGGTGTGAGTGTAGATGGAACTGGGAGGGAGATGGAGGAGGGGGAGGATGGGGAGAAAGTGGAAATAGTGGATGTTGGTGTGTCTGCATCTGGATGGTGTTTGTGTGAGTGCCTGTGGGATGAAGTGTGGTGCTTGTGTTTGCCTGTACCACTCGTGTGTTGTCTTGTGTGCGTGCTCGTCTGGCTGTGTGCTTGGGATGGGTTGGGGTTGAGGAGAATAGGACTGGAAAGAGGAAGTTGGAGGGGGAGGGTAGAAACAGGGACAATGGCTGCCATCAGAGAGGAGGCCAGAGCCTGGATCAATCTTTGTTGGGCCGCCAATCCAGTGTGAATGCCCTCCAGGAATGCTTTAGTCTGTTGCATCTGGGCTGCCACCCCCTGGATGGCATTCACAATAGTTGACTGCCCTACAGAGATGGATTTCAGAAGGTCAATAGCCTCCTCACTCAGGGCAGCAGGGCTAACTGGGGCAGGGCCTTAGGTGCCTGGGGCGAAGGAGATGCCCACCCTCCTGGGTGAGCAGGCACGGGAACTCGATGAGGGCTGCTGGAAGGGCAGTGCTGGTACGGGGGTGGCGGATGTACCTGTAGCTGGGGTGGTCACAGAAGTGTCTGCCACCACCCGGGAGATTCCATCGGAGGAGGTATCTGTGACAGAACTGTCCTCTCCAGTCTCCGTCACGGTGCTCCCCTCGCCCTCTGTCCCACTGGTGCCCTCAGCATCGGTGGACTCTGCCTCCTGGGTCCTGTGGGATGCAGCTCCCTCCCTCGCTAGTACCTCTGCTCCTTCCCCAGTTGATGCTATTGCACATAAAGAAAGGATGACAAAACAAAAAGGGGGGAGACAAAGAATACAATGGGTCAATGGCTGCACCAACACTGCCGTTGGCGTACACAGTACCCTCACACAAAGGGTACAGGCCTACTCAATATGCCATAGCACTAGCAGAGAAATAGTATGCCACCAAGACATGGCGAGGGGAACACACCGCCAAATGTAGCAAACCTGGGACCCATGCAGCCCTGACCAGTAGTGGATGCCTTCCAGCTAGGTAGCAGGATTATCCCTTCAGAACCCTAGCCACCAGGGGACCTACGCTGCAATTTCAAGCCTGGCTTAGGGGCTCCCACTGACACACATTTCCCACCCGGATACCACCTTACCATGCATAAGTTGTAATGATGGGCACTGTACTCACCCCTCTTGTGGCTGCTGTGATGCCCTCAAGCATCCATCCAGCTCTGGATTGGCCACCACCAGTATGCGGGCCATCAGGGGGGTAAGGGTTCGACGGGCACCCCTTCCTTGTTGGAAGGCCATCAACAGCTGGGCCTCCGCCGTCTTCCGTGCCCAGCACCTCAGGTCCTCCCACCGTTTGTGGCAGTGGGTGCTCTGCCTACCATAGAGCCCCAGGTCCGCACCTCCTTGCTGATGGTATGCCATATACCCTTCTTTTGATGAGCACTGACCTGCAGAGGCAATACACATAGGAAAATAGAATTAGACAAACAGTCCTGCCTGTTACACTTATGGCCCACCATACCCCTTCACATCACCATTTACACAGACATGGCCCACACAAAACCTACACACCGCCCAGAGGACATCCACCCACCCTCCATACATGAGGCCTTCACACACACCACTCCATGCATTCCTGCCACATGCATTGTGCCCACAGTGTACTCACCTGTTGGTCTGGAGGCCCATACACCAGTACATACTGGGGTAGGACCCCATCCACCAGTCTCTCCAACTCCTCTGAAGTGAAGGCTGGGGCTCTTTCCCCAGTCACACGGGCCATGGTAGGTTCCAGACACAGGTCTCAGCAGCACATGTAGTGTAGGTCCTCTCCTATGGAAGATCAGGTAGCAAATGAGGGATCAGATAGAAAATGTCGGTCACGTCCGTGGTGGTGCATACCGTCACCACCGGCATAGATCACAATTCGCCACTGTAATCCATAGGGCCCAATGTTAACCAATGAGGAATTGCACAGTGGTTCCCGACTGCCTCTGGCAACGGCACACAACGTCAGCGGAATTACATCACTTCCACCTGTCCCTCCACACAGGACAGGCAGACACCATTTCGGGGGGGGGCAGGCCCAGGAAAATTGCTGTGTCACTTGTGAAATTATGAGATACTCGACAAATCACACTGCCCCATTACAAGTTAACAGCATGCAAAGTTCTGTTGTAGCTCCATTGTTCAGTTTGTGACTGGCTCCTCACTCTTTTGCCCCATAGATTCCTACCGCTGTGGATAAATAGGAGATGGAGACATACCCTCATGTACAGACCCCTGGTGGACTTGGCAACACTGGAGGACAGGCACATAATACTCACCTACAGATTTGACAGGGCCACAATCACTGAGCTGTGTGGCCAATTGGAGCCTGACCTGATATCTGCTATCCGTCACCCCACTGGGATCCCCCCTCTTGTGCAAGTTCTATCAGTGCTCCATTTCCTAGCAACTGGTTCTTTCCAAGTGACAGTGGGCTTGGCAGCAGGAATGTCACAGCCAATGTTCTCAATAGTGCTGACAAGAGTGCTGTCTGTCCTGATTAAACACATGTGCAGCTACATTGTTTTTCCCCAGGTTGAAGATTTGGCCACAGTGAAGGCCGAGTTCTATGCAATGAGACATATCCCCAACATAATTGGGACAATTGATGGAACACATATTGCATTTGTCCCCCCCTTCAGAATGAACAGGTGTTCAGAAATCAGAAGAGTTTCCACTCTATGAATGTACAGATGGTGTGCTTGGCGGACCAGTACATCTCCCAGGTCAATGCCAAGTATCCTGGTTCGGTGCATGATGCCTTTGTCCTGAGGAATAGCAGCATCCCAAATGTGATGGGCTAACTACAGAGGCACAGGGTGTGGCTAATAGGTGAGCCCTTGACCCACCCAGTAGATGTTGGTGTATGGGTATGGTGTGGACCATATGGGATAGTGTGTGGCTAAATGTTGTCCCTCAATATTTCAGGTAACTCTGGTTACCCAAACCTATCATGGCTGCTGACCCCTATGAGGAAATCGAGGACAAGGGCAGAAGAACGTTATATTGAGGCCTATGGGCGAACCAGAAGGATTATTGAAATGACCTTTGGCCTCCTGAAGGCCAGATTCCGGTGCCTCCATCTGACAGGTGGAACCATGTGCTACTCACCCAAGAAGGTCTGCCAGATAATAGTGGCATGCTGCATGTTGCATAACCTGGCCCTCAGACGCCGTGTCCCATTCCTGCAGGAGGAGGAGGCTGGAGATGCCCGTGTGCCAGCAGTGGACCCTGTCGACAGTCAGGATGAGGAGGCAGAGGATGAGGATGAGGACAACAGAACATCAGCGATCAGACAATACTTCCAATGACACAAAGGTAGGACAGTGTTACTTCTAATTTCAGTGAAATTTGTTTGAATTTCTGTGGCACTGGCATGCTGATATTCCCCACCTCTATGCCCACGTACGGTTCCCTCTGGCAATTAATTTTGCAGGTGTTGGTGACCACACGTACACTCCTGGTGTGATCACTGCAGCCAGCTACAGGTCATTAATCTATGCTCATTTTCTGTACAGTTGAATTGCAATATTTGTACTTATTTCAATTAATATATAATTGATAAATATGACATACTCCAAACTTCTTTTTTTTCCAAGAGTGTTTATTGAAGTGCTAAAATATTGAGAGGCAAGTGCAAAGGGATGGGGTGATAATGGAGGAAAGTCCAGGGTATTGTTCCAGTCTGTATGTAGCATAGGGGCATTGTCCAATGGGACATAGGAAGGGGAGCAATGGCAGTTCAAGGTGGACAGGGTGACTGAGTGGGACACAATCGTGACAATCAGGAGAATCTAATTTCCTGGTGAAGGTCTTGGCAATGGTCTCTGGCTTCTGTCTGGATCGCAGGGAACGTTTGCAGGGTGGTTCCCCTTCTGCAGGGGGAGGGGTGCTGGTGGCCTGTGAGTCCTGTGGCGGGGCCTCCTCACCACTAGCGGCAACAGAGGTGGAAGGCTGTTCAGATGTCTGACTAGTGGCAGGGGCCCACTGTTGTGTGACTGCCTCCCTCATAATGTTGGCCATGTCTGCCAGCACCCCTGGTATGGAGATCAGGGTGTTGTTGATGGCCTGCAAGCCCTCCCTGATCCCCTGGTACTGTCCCTCCTGCAGCCGCCTGTTCTTTTGCACATTGTCCAGGATCTGGCCCATTCTGTCCTGGGAATGTTGATAGGCTTCCAGATTCTCTGCAAGTGCCTCCTGGAGAGTCGGATCCCTGGGCCTGTCCTCCCCCTGGTGCACAGCACTCTTCCCAATTTCCCTGTTGTCCTGTGCCTCTGTCCCCTGAACTGTGTGCCCACTGCCACTGACCCCAAGTCCCTGATTGTCTTGGGTATGAGGTGTACCATGGGGTCCCTGTAGAGGTGGACATACTGCTGATTGATTTCTCCTGGGGACAGAGGTATGGGTACGCTGGATGGGTGCTGTGGTGGTGTTTCCTGAGGAGGGAGGCTCTGTGGTGGTGTGTGACTGGGTCTCGGTAACCGGCTGTCCAGAGGTCCCTGATGGGACAGATTGGTCATCCAGATCCTGAAGACGAGAGTTGCTGTCATCACTGTGGGCCTCTGCTATTGGGGGACTGGATATTGCTGGCACCTCCTCTCCGCTGACATTGGCTGGGGTACCTATGGGTATGTAAATGATGTGTTATGGTTTCTGTCTCTGACATATTGTGCATCCGTGGCTTGCCCTCTTTGGTTGTATTTGCACTAGCAGCTTTCACTTGTGTCTGTTAGTGTATGGTGGGATTGTTAGTTCTCTATGGTGTGCATGCTTTAGTGATGAGTGTCCATACAGGCCTGTGAGTGGTGTCCATGCATTGGTAAAGCATGCAGGGCTTTGTCATTGGGATGAGTGAGATGTGATGGTGGCGTGTGTGGGATGGAGTGGAGTGATGGGAGTGAGGGTGAGGGTGGGGGTATGTGATAGCATGCAGGTAGGGGGGTAGTAGTAGTAGAGAGTTGACCTTCTCATATTTGGGAATCCTGTTTGACCAGGAAGGCACCTGGTCACAGTGTGTCAATGCCAGAAAATTACAGGTCATAAAGGTAAAACATGGCTGTGAAGAATTTTTCCAAGCGGCTGGGGGTGATCTCCCATAAGGATATGCTAAAGATTTATAGAGCAAAATGTGTCCCTGCTGCTATACATGGGGCAGGTGTTTGGTGATATACCAACTGCCATGCACTGCAAACAGCGTAAAATGATTTTCTAAAATCCCTCCTTTCCGTCCCAAGAGTTACCTCATCATTTATTTGCCATGCAGAACTGGGGGTCACTTTATAACAGACCTACTAATGATATAGCCTGTACTTTTGTGGCAGAAAGTCTGGACATCGGATAAAGCGGGCCTAAGCTGTGAAATTCTGTGAGATTGCCTGGACTCGAGTGTTTCCTTGAGAATCCCCTGGCTGAAGTATATTAAGAACTTTTTTAATGACCTTGGTCACCCCGACTATTATGAGACGCCAGAACTACTGGCCCCAATCCCTAGAAAAGATCTGAGAGCTAAGGCCCGCATTACGACATTAGCGGTAAATCCCACTTATCACTTTCTGACTGCTTCCAACTTACCACCGCCACCGCATGGATATCAGTTCACCATATTATGACTCACACACACACCAATCCGTCAGTATTCAGCCACAGACACAAATCCGCCACACCAAAGGTCAGTGATAAAGTGGCGGTATCAAAATCCACACTGTTACGCCAACAGAACAATGCCCACCACATTATGACCCACCAATTACCCTGGCGGACATTCAACAGCAGTAAACCATTGGCAGTACATACTGCCGTGCTCAAAATGGACACACACAAACAAAACAACATCACATTGGACAATTCAAATAACACACACCTGACACCAATACACACCCCACCCCCCCACACCCACACCACTATAAAACACACACCCACAGTACCCACAACCCTTTACCATTACAATTCATTGCCAACAGAGACACATCAAGACCTCAGACACAACCAGAGGCACACACTATACACACCTGTACACCACTCACGCACCCACATCACACACCCCAACACATTACCCAGCACACCCTCACCTACACAACTCACAACACCCATGACACCACAAATACACCCCGTTTCATAGAGGAGGGGCTAAGGGTCATGGTGGAGGAAATCATAAAGGTAGAGACACAGCTAATTGGAGCACAGGTGCAGCAGATATTGATAGCTAGGAAGATGTAGCTATGGCATAGAATAGTGGGCAGGTTCAATGCCGTGGGACATCAACCAAGAACTAGGGATGCCATCAGGAAGAGGTGGAATGACCTACGGGGGAAGGCGCGTTCCATAGCAGCAAAACACCAGCTCGCTGTACAGAGGACTGGCTTTGGAACCCCACCTCCTCCCCCACAACTAACAACATGGGAGGAGCAAGTCTTGGCAATCATGCATCCTGAGGGCCTGGCAGGAGTAGGAGGAGGATTGGACTCTGGTAAGTCAATTTCCTATTACTATCACCCCCCTACCTGCATGCCATCACATACCCCCACCCTCACCCCCACACCCATCACTCCACCAACTCCCACACACCCCACCATCACAACCCACTCATCACAATGCCAAGCCCTGCATGCAACACTAATGCATGGACACCCCTCACAGACCTGCATGGACACCTATCACCACAGCATACACACTAGAGAGAATCACCTAGCCCACCAAATAACAACTCACTCAAGGCACAGCTGGCAGGGCAATAACAACCATAGAGGGCAACACACCAATGCACAATATGTCACATGCAGAAACAATAACACTGCACTTAGATCCCCACAGGTAACCCACCAAATGTCACCCATGAAGAGGTACCAGCAACATCCAGTCCCCCCACAGAAGAGGCCCACAGTGATGACAGCAGCTCTGGTCATCTGGATTTGGATGACCAACCTGGCCCATCAGGGACCGCCGGACAGTCGGTTATTCAAGCACACTCTCACCCCACCAAAGAGCCTTCCCCCTCAGGAAACACCACCACTGCACCCACCCAGCGGGCCCATACCTCTGTACTCAGGACGCGTCAATCAGCAGTGTGTCCACCACTACAGGGACCCGAAGACACCCCAAAAACACAGGACGTTCAGGGACCTGGGGCCAGTGGCAGTGGGCTCACGGTTCAGGGGACAGAGGCACAGGAAAGCTGGGAGGACTGCTGTGTGACAGGGGAAGGACAGGCCCAGGGACCCGACCCATCAGGAGGCACTCACTCCGATCCTGGGAGCACACCAACATTCCCAGAATACACTGGGCCAGATCATGGACAGGTTGCAGGAGAACATGTGGCTGCAGGGGGGACAGTACCTGGGGATCAAGGAGGACTTGAAGGTCACCAGCACCACCCTGGTCTCCATTGCAGGGGTGGTGGCAGACATGGCCAATAGTATGAGGAAGGCAGTGGCACACCACCGGGCCCCTGACACTAGCCAAACCACTGAACAGCCCTCCACCTCTGCTGCCGCTAGTGGACAGGAGGCCCAGCCACAGGACCAACAGGTCACCAGCACCCCTCCCCCTGCAGGAGAACCACCCCGCAAATGTTCCCTGTGATCCAGGCAGAAGCCAGAGACTATTGCCAAGACCCCCACTAGGAAATAAGACTCTCCTGATTGTCACCCTTGTGTCCCACTCTGTCACCCTGTCCACCTTGAACTGCCATTGCTGCCCTTCCTACGTCCCCTTGAACAATGCACCTGTGATACAAATAGACTGGACTCTAACCTGGCCTTCCTCAATCATCACCCCAGCCCATTGCACTACCCCCTCTTCTTCAGAGCACTGCAATAAATACACTTTGATAAAATACAATTATGGTGTATGTCAAATGTTTTCAAAATGTATTCATTTGACCAGGTTCAAACATTGCAATTCAACTGTACAGTAATGTTTCATAGGAAAGACCTGTAGTTGACTGCACTGAACACACCAGGAGCAATAATGGGGCACCAACATCGGCAATAAGAGATGCCAAAGTGTACAGTGAGTGGGCATAGAAGTAGGAATACACAGCCTGCCAGTGACAATGTCACACATCAAAATGTCAATTATATGTGTATTAACACTGTCTAACCTGTGTCTCATTGGAAGTATTGATGAATATTGCACTTCTGTTGTCCTCAGCCTCATCCTCTGCCTCCTCATCTTCACTGTCCACAGGATACACTGCTGCCACACGGCCATCTCCAGCCTCCTCCTCCTGCAGAAAAGGCACATGACGTCGCAAGGCAAGGTTGTGCAACATACAGCATGCCACGATGATCTGGCAGACCTTCTTGGGTGAGTAGCACAGGAATCCACCTGTTAGATGGAAGCACCGAAACCATCAGGAGGCCGAAGGTCCTTTCTATAATCCTTCTTGTTCGCCCATGTGCCTCATTGTAACGTTCCTCTGCCCTTGTCCTGGCATTCCTCACAGGGGTCAGTAGCCATGAGAGGTTGGGGTAACCAGAGTCACCTGCAAATATCGAGGGACAACTGTTAGCCACACACTCACCCTTAGGGCCCACACCATACCAATACACCAACATCCACTGGGTGGGAACCAGGCCTCACCTATTAACCACACCCTTTGCCTCTGGAGTTGGGCCATCACATTTGGGATGCTGCTATTCCTCAGGATAAAGGCATCATGCACAGACCCAGGACACTTTGTATTGACGTGGGAGATGTACTGGTCCGCCAGGCACACCATCTGGCCATTCATGGAGTGAAAAAACTTTCGATTTCTGAACACTCGTTCATTTCGCAGGGGGGGGGACAAATGCAATATGTGTTCCATCTATTGCCCCAATGATGTTGGGGATATGTCCCATTGCATAGAAGTCAGCTTTCACTGTAGACAAATCCTCCACCTGGGGGAAAATGATGTAGCTGCACATGTGTTTAATCAGGGCAGACAACACTCTGGTCAGCACTATTAAGAACATTTGCTGGGACATTCCTGCTGCCAAGCCCACTGTCACTTGGAAAGAACCAGTTGCCAGAAAATGGAGCATTGATAGCACTTGCACAATAAGGGGGATCCCGGTGGGGTGACAGATAGCAGATATTAGGTCAGGCTCCAATTGGGCACACAGCTCTGTGATTGTGGCCCTGTATATAGGTGAGGATCATGTGCCTGTCCTCCATTGTTTCCAAGTCTACCAGGAGTCTGTACATGGGGGTATGTCTCCATCTCCTATTCATCCGCAGCAGTTACAATCTATGGGGCAAAAGAGTGAGCAGCTGGTCATTATCTGTACATTCCAACCACTGCACTTCAATGCATATTGTGATTGTAACATTATTTTGGTGGGATATGTCCAAATAGTGAATTTGTGTACTGTGATGCAGTTAGGATCCATGGCATGCACCCTCCCTCCCCCTGAAATGGCATTTGCCTGTCCTGTGTGGAGGGACAGGTGGAAATGAGGTAATTCCGCTGGGGTTGTGCGCCGTTGCGGGAGGCGGTCAAGTACCGCCGTGCAACTCCTCATTGGCTATCAATGGGCCCTATGGGGTACAGTGGCAAATGGCGATGTACGCCGGCGGTAACGCTATGCACAGCCGTGGACGTGACCTCAACTTTCTATCTGTTCACTCACTTGCTACCTGACCTTTAACAGGAGAGGACCTACACTGCAAGTGCTGCTGTGACCTGTGTCTGGAACGGACCCAGGCTCGTGTTACTGACGAAAGGGCCCCTGCCTTCACCTCAGTGGAGTTGGAGCGACTGGTGGATGGGGTCCTACCCCAGTACTGACTGCTGTATGGGCCTACAGACCAACAGGTGAGCACACTGTGTGTATGATGCATGGGGCGTGAATGCATGGAGTGGTGTGTGTGAAGGCGTCATGTGGGGGGGTTGGTGGATGGGCCATGTTTGTGCTAATGGGGATGGGAAGGGGCATGGTGGGCCATAAGTGTAACAGGCAGGACGGTCAGACTAATACCTTTCCCTGTATCTATTTCCCTGCAGGTCAGCGCCCATCAAAAGAAGGGTGTATGGTGTGCCATCGCCAAGGACGTGCAGACCCTGGGGGTCTTTGGCAGGCAGAGCACCCACTGTCTGAAACGGTGGGAGGACCTGAGATGCTGGGCACGGAACACGGCGGAGGCCCAGCTGGGGATGGCCTCCCAAAGAGGAAGGGGTGCCCTTGGAACCCTGACCCCCCTAATGGCCCGCATACTGGCTGTGGCCTATCCGGAGCTAGATGGGTATTTGGGGGCATCACAAGCCACATTGCCCTAATTTACAACTAATGCCTGGTGGGGTGGTATCCTGGTCGGGGCGAGGGCCCCAGTGGGTGCCCCTAGGCCAGGCCTGGCATTGCAGAGTAGGTCCCATGTTGGGCAGGGTTCTGATGTGAAAGTCCTCTAACCAAGCTAGTAGGCATCCACTACTGGGCAGGGGTCTGTGGGTCTCAGGTATGCTGCAATTCGTATTAGGTTTCCCTATCCATGGGCTGGTGACTAGCATTGTGACTGGTAGTGCATTGCCTAATGCATAGGGCTGTTCACTGTGTATGAGTGTGTTGTGTACGCCAAAGGTGGTGTTGTTGCCACCATTGACCAAGAGTATCCTTTGTCTCTTCCCCCCCTTTTTGTTTTGTCACCCTGTCCTTATGTGCATTAGCATTATCTGGCGGAGGAGCAGAGGCACCGGCGATGGAGGGAGCTGCATCCCACAGGACCCAGTGGGACGGAGGGCGAGGGGAGCACCACGGCAGAGACTGGAGGGGACAGTTCGGACATGGATACCTCCTCTGATGGAAGCTCCCTGGCTGTGACGGACATCTCTGTGCCCACCCTAGCTACAGGTACAGCTGCCACCCCCTGTACCAGCACCGCCCTCCCATCAGCCCCTCAGCAAGTTTCCGATGCCCGCTCACCCAGGAGGGTGAGCATCTCCTTCTCCCCAGGCACCTCAGGCCCTGCCCCAGTTAGCCCTGCTACCCTGAGTGAGAAGGCTATTCATCCCCTGCGATCTATCTCTGTTGGGCAGTCAACCATTGTGAATGCCATCCAGGGGCTGGCAGCCCAAATGCAACAGTCCAATGCATTTCTGGAGGGCATTTACACTGGCTTGGCGGCCCAACAGAGATCAATCCAGGCTCTGGCCTCCTCTCTGATGCCAGCCATTGTCCCTCTTTCCTCCCTCCCCCTCCAACTTCCTCTTCCCAATCCCATTCCCCTCAACCCCAAACTATCCCAAGCACACAGTCAGATGAGCAGGCACCCACGACAACACATAAGAGTGGACATGGCAAACACAAACACCACACTTCAGTCCACAGGCACCCACACAAACACCATCCAGAAACAGACTTACCAACATCCACTGCCTCCACTGTGGCCCCCTCCTCCTAGTTGTCCACCTCCCTTCCAGTTTCATCTCCACTCACACCTGCATGCACTACATCCTCATCCACTACCACCATCACCAGCACACCTATCAGTACACACCCCTCACTGGCAGTCACCACCCCCACATCCATGCACACGTCCCCTGTGTCCTCTCCCGCTTTGTCTGTGCCCCCTCCTCCCAAAGTACACAAATGCAAGCACTCAGACACCAAACAGCCATCCACCTCACAACAGTATCCAGCCCGTGCACCTGCACCCAAACACAGCAGACTGAAACCTCCTACCACCACTCCCTCTGCCTCCACTCCCAAACCATCTCCCTCTTCCCGCCCCAATGTCCCTAAGAAGCTTTTTCTCGCCACCATTGACCTCTTCCCTAGTCCTCCCCCTGTCCCTCACGTCAGGCCAGGGTGGTCAAAACCCAGGCAAGCACCTCAGCCACCCAGTCCACAGGCACAGTACTGCTTCAAGGAAGGGCAAAGAGCCATCCCCAGCTGCAGGAAGGAAGGGCAAGGGGCCTGCAACAGCAGGCAGTAGAGACAAGGGGCCTGGTGCTGGGACTCAGTCAGAGCCCCCACCACCAGCCCCAGGGAGCAGCCGTCCGAGGCTGCAGGGGATGGGCTGGTGCCAAGCCCCCACCACTACCAGCTTCACCAGCAGCACTGCCACCAGCACCGCCACTTATGCAGCCATCCAAGGTGCAGAGGATGGGCTGGAGCATCACCCCACCACTGCCAGCTCCACAAGCACCACCACCAACAGCACCAGCAGTTCAAGTGGGCCGCCGTCCGAGGTTTCAGGGGATGGGCTGGAGCCTCCCCACACACCTACCAGCTCCACCAGCAGCACCGCCATCAGCACTGCCATCTGCCCCAGTGGGCAGACGTCCGAGGCTGCAGGGGATGGGCTGGAGCCTCCCCCTACCACTGCAAGCTCCACAAGCAGCACCTCCACCAGCACCAGCACCAGCAGCCCCAGTGGGCATCCATCTGAGGCTGCAGAGGATGGGCTGGAGCCCCCCACCACTACCAGCTCCACCAGCAGCACCCCCACTTCCACCACTGAGCAGCCGTCACCGCTGGCAGACAGTGTGTAGTCCTGCATCCTTGGGCTGTTCTGCGGCCTGGCCCCTGCAAATCCTGTGGTTCTGACGCCTAGCTGAGAGACTGTGACCTTGCACTCCCCAAGATCTGCGTCACAGGGCACGATGCCCCCTCTAGAACCAGTGAGATGCCATCCATTCACCCCATCCTCCCCAGGATGAAGCTCACTGGGCACGACGCCCCCTCCAGGACCAGTGGAGAGAACATCCACTCACCCCATTCTCCCCAGGATGAAGCTCACTGGGCACGATGCCCCCTCCAGAGCATGTGGGCAAGTCACCCACTTGAGAGACTGTGGCCTTGCACTCCCCAGGGCAGAGTACAGGGCATGTTGCCCCTTCCAGAGCATGTGGGCAAGTCACCCACTAGAGAGACTGTGGTCTTGCACTCCCCAGGACAGAGCACAGGGCATGTTGCCCCCTCCCGATCATGTGGGCAAGTCACCCACTTGAAAGACTGTGGCCTTGCACTCCCCAACACAGAGCACAGGGCATGTAGCCCCCTCCAGGACCAGTGGCATTGTACCTTCTTCCGGTACCCCCCATTCTCCATCCCCCTGAGGTGCCTGGCTATTTTCGACCTGATGCCCCTGCATTGTTCTCTCCCAGTTGTTGCAAGAGTGAGGTGGGGCCTTAGACTTTGTGATGTGGCCCTGTGGCCCAAGAACATTGAGGACTGGGCAGTGTCCCTTGATTTATGAATATGTATATACTTTTTGATTTGGATGCACATCTTGCTACTAATTTATCTTATTGCACTCTTTTTACTCTATTGTAGTTGTCCTTGCATTATTTCTGAGTTGTACAGGGTGAATATGTTATATTACTGCATCTGATTGTGTGCATGGTGTTGGGGGTGGGGGTGTTGCGTGTTGCATGTTGCGTGTGTGTGTCACTCTCTTTTTCCTCCCCCCTCCCCTGTGTGCTAGGTGGCAGTACTCACCGTGGTCGTCTTCGCCGTTGTTGGTGTTCATAATGGTGCAGCAGGTAGAAGCATGGGGAAAACATGCAACTTGGGCTCCATGGCATTGTGGTTGTTCCCTGAGTCTCCAGAGGTGAGTCGTTTCCCTTCTGTGCAGTGTTTCCGCCAGGCTTTTAATGTTGTTGGTACCACCCCAGAAAGATGGCGAATTGGTGTCTCATAATACAGTGGGCAGAACATTTTCTTCCGTCTGGCTGTAGGCGGCTACCGCCGTGGTGCCTGTTGATTCTGCCCTGGCAGTCAGTGTGTTAAAGTGGCTGTCTGTCTGAGCAGTTTCCGCTGTGGTCAAACTTTCACAGTTATTACCACCGGTCTGTTGGCGGTATTACCACCACTTTATCGCCAACCGCCAGGGTTGGAATGAGGGCCATAGTGCGTTCTGTGTCTCACTAGGTCAGAGCAGTTACAGCCCCTCCGCATCAGGAACAGTGCCATGAACCCAGTCCCATCAACTGGGTCTTGGTGAAGAAACACATCAAGAAAATGTGTCTGGAGCCCTGTTGGCGTGGGCCATACTGATAATTCTGGTAACGACAACTGCTGTGAAGTGTGGAGGACTCCCTAACTTGATTTATGTTTCCGATACTCGCAGAGTTGAATGTCCGCTTGATACAACAGTGCCTGTTTCAGAAGAACCAGTGGTAAGAGGAAGCTGTCAGGGACCAACCTGAGTCCGAAGCAGCACTGGATCAGTCTGACGGGGGTCTTGAGCAAGCTACAACAGAAGCTGAAGCAGAAACAACTAAGTTTTTACCTGTGGTAAATGAGTCAAACTCAGAATCAGACCCTGATGAAGGACCGAGTGGCATTATTTATAGTTTTTGGTGCAAAAATGCACTAACGCAGTTTAGCATCAAAACATTTTGCACTGGCTTGCGCTATTCTTGAGTGCCAGCTGGGCACCATATTTATGGAATGGTTCAAGCCGGCGCAAAGGTTAGGCTGGCGTAAAAACAAAAATTTCTTCACGGGTGGGGGTGGTGGTATGGGAGAAAGGGGTTTTGCACCAAAAAATGACACTGGGCTGGTTAAAGTAAAAGAAAAATGACTCTAACCAGCCTAGCATCATTTTCTGATGCAAAACCATCCATACCACATTACTCCTGTCCTAGAAAAGACAGGAGTCATGCCCACCACGCCAATGGCCAGCACAGGGGATCAGGATCCCTTGGGTATGGCCATTGCACCCAGTGCCATGTTGGGGGGGCACATTTCAGGGTCCCCAATGGCACTTAAAAAAAATACTTACCTGTACTTAACTATACTTACCTCGGATGGGGTCCCCCATCCTCCGCTGTCCCTCTGGTGTGGGTGGGGGTGTCCCTGGGGCCCAGGGAAGGCACCTGTGGGCTTATTCTATGGTGTTCCACCATGGAAATAGGCCCATAGGTACCCTAGCACCTGCCCTGACCCAGACATTAAATAATGGTGCAAAGCAAGCTTTGCACCATTGTTTGACCCCTCCTCACCCCCACACGTGATTTTAGCACAGGGGATAAATATGGCGCTAAGGCCATAGAGTCATTTTTTGCCCTTGAACACCTACCTTGCATCTCATTGATGCAAGGTAGGTTTCTATTTAATAGGAGCAAGAGTCCTCACACACCCAAATGGGTGTCATGCTTCATCATCGGACAAGCTCCTCGTCAGACCGGCGCTGCAATGTCTGACGGGCACCACCCATCTGGGGGGCTCTTTGCCGGAGATCTTTTCTCGATGATGCCACTCTATCCCGCAGATAAGTAGGGGGAAAGAAAATGGGGAGAGTTCAAAGAAAGAAAATAAAATTGGCTCAGGACCCTTAATGAGTACTTAACTTTATTCTGTCTATGTGGGGTGAAGGCCAAGATTAAAATATTGATCAGGAGAGTGAGATAGAGATAATGCTCTGCCACTCTCTAACTGTATGTCTAATAACGGGGAGTCCTGTTATAAGGACATAAGTCCCCTGGGCATGGCCATTGGGCAAGGGGGCATGACTCCTGTCTTTACTAAGACAGGAGTCATTTAAATGGCGTCTGGGCGTCGAAAAAAATGGCGCAAATCGGGTTGAGGCGATTTTTTTGCCTCAACCTGACTTGCCCCATTTGAAGACGCCCTAACGCCATTTTCCCCCTAAGCCGGCGCTGCCTGGTCTACGTGGTTTTTTTCCACGCACACCAGGCAGCGCCGGTCTGCTTGCGCCGCCTAACGCCATTCCATAAATACGGCGCCCGCATGGCGCTTCAGAATGGCGTTAGACGGCGCTAAATTTTTTTACGCTAAACTGCGTTAGCGCAGTTTAGCGTCAAAAAGTATAAATATGGGCCTCAATGTTTAAGCTGTAATGTTAATTCGATCACTGACATCAAAGTCCATACTATATGAATACTATATATATTGTCCAGTTCAGTACGAATTCGGTAATCTATTGGTGGAAGACTGATGTCCCTTGCCCTGATTGGCAGGCCAATAGAATACTAAACCTGATGTATGTCAGATTTTAGCAATTGTTTTTCAAAATGTGGTGATTTCCTTTAGCCTTCCTTATGCAGAAACATATTCCTATCAAACCTTGCAGAGTTATTTGAACTATTTCCATGTACATTGATTTTACATACAAAAGGCTGCCCGTTAATTAAGGATTTGTCCAAAAGGAAACTAGAAACTTTCCCTTCACCCCTCTTCATCTTTGAAAGAGGCTGTTTTGTCGGGGGAGTAGAATTTGGTGAATCTGCAGTGATCTCATTCACCTCACTTTGAGAGACAGACTGGTTCTTTGATTTCTATTTATTTGGTTTTGATTTTTTGGAAGACTCTCTAGGAGACATGCACTTTGGGTTCATAAGTTCCATAATAGTACTGTCCTTTTGCATATTTGGGAGGACTGAGGGGGTATCAGTATCTGTTGGAGACACTTGAACAACCATCTGCCTTTGAACAGCTTAGATCTGGTACTCAACCAGATTAATTTCAGCAGACAAGACCCCCATGGCCAATGTAAGGTACGTGGTGTTGGAGGGGATTGAACTCCAAGACTTTCCCCTTCCTTTAATCATTTTGCCAAGGAATTGCCAATCAAATGTCAATTGATTGTCAGTCCCTCAGTGAACCTCAACATCAGCACACACGAGGGAAAAGGTCGCCACACCACAGCAAACCACAGCAATACTACGAGTCTCACCTCCTCCCATGGACCTGCTGTAGCTGCAACCTCCACCCACAATGAAAGACCTCTATTGTCCACTGAAATCCACAAGATGACAAACTTATGTTTTTAACATTTAGACATCCTAAAGTTTCTATCGCTGTATGCCAGACCTCCCATATTCTGTCTGACTGGCCTGGACAATACCCTGAAAAAGACATTTGTGAGATTTTGAATATTTCTCCTAGTTTTCTTCAGAAAAGACCTATTCCTCCCAGGGCTTGACATAAATCTTACATTCCGTAGTTTTTTTAAAATTTAGGTTTATCAGACATGGGTTGTTTTTCCTTAGGTTTGAGCATGGATTCACAAACTAACCATCGGCAAATGTTTTCGATGGGAAAAATTCCAGGGGAAATGTCTGAAGTAATTTGAGAGCAAGGACATTTGGCACCCAGAGCAACTTACCAAACCAAGACATGTCTACAAAATAGAAACATTGGGGAGTCCAGGGGGACGTGGCAAGCATGAACATGTTTTATTACTCAGAATACCTTGGAAATTATCTGCAATTGCAATGCTTTCTTTTTTGTGAGAGAAAACTCCAGAACTTCCAGCAAACAACGAATGTCTTTCCATCCAGTGTACCCACATTTCTCCAGACAATTACAAAGATGTGATAAAATCCTTCTTTTAATCAATGTTTGGTCTTTTCAGCGAATTCAGGGTACGAAAAAGTAGTTGGTCCTAGCAAACCAAACCACCCAAGACTCCAAGGGCCAGATGTATGAAAAGTTTTTGCACTCGAAAACGGTGCGAATCGCAAAAATCGGCCGTTTGCGAGTGCCAAAATGTGGTCTGCGATGCATGAAAGGCATTCGCAGACCAAAAATAAGAAATCGCAAAAATTGCGATTTTTTTCCGGTGCGACAGGGTTTTGCGAGTCGCATTTTGCGATTCGGTATTTCCAGTAGGAAATTGCGAGGTGCAAAATGCGAATCGCAAAATCCAAATCGCAAATAGATGCATCAAAAATTCGCAATTAGTGATTTTTCGCAGAATGGCATTTTGCACATGCAAAATACCACTAAGTGAAACCAGGTGGTAACCAGGTGCAACCTATATAAAGAGGCCCAGAATGCCTCAGACTCTCTACCACAATGGCTGCACTCTACGTCATGGCGAGGAGGATGAGGATCCTGGCAGGTTTGAGGAGAGGGAGGAGGAGACAGGAGCGCATTTTCAGAGTGCGCATTACACTTTTTGACCTGACAGAGGAGGAAGTATATGAGAGGTATAGGTTGAACTCAGCCATGATACTTGACCTAATAGCTGAGCTACAACCCCTACTGCAGCGCAGAACACTAAGGACACATAGTATCCCCACCCATGTGCAGGTATTATGCTCCTTACACCTACTCGCCTCAGGGAGCTATCAAGGGGTCATAGCAGCGGCTGGGGGGGTGTCACAGAGCACCCTCTCCAGATTCTTCAATGCATTTATCAACGCCATGCTAAGCAAACTCCAACAGTACATCCGATTCCCCCACACCCCACAGGAAATACAGCAGACAAAAACTGAGTTTTATCAGATAGCACAGTTCCCCCACGTCTTAGGTGCCATAGATGGCAGACATGTGGCAATATGTCCACCATATGTCACAGAGTATGTGTACCGAAACCGTAAACACCAACATTCCATGAATATACAGGTGATATGCAATGCCTCCCATATCATAACTGATCTTGTGGCCAGGTACCCAGGGAGCACACATGATTCATACATCTTTCGCCACAGCGGCATTCACACAAGACTGGTAGCTGGGGAGTTTTGTGAAGGATATCTACTAGGTAATGTCACTCTTTACAATGGTGCATAGATAACAAACCCTTGTCAGATGGCTGAGGTACTCATCAAACCTTCTGTCCCTTTCAGGAGACAGTGCCTATGCAGTGCGCACCTACATGATGACGCCCTACCTCAATCCCACCACATCGGCAGAACGTAGATACAATGCAGCACACAGGGCAACCCGCAACATGGTGGAGTGCACATTTGGCCTCCTGAAGAGTCGCTTCCGTTGCCTCCACAAGAGTGGAGGGGCACTACAGTACACTCCAGAAACCACATGTAGAATAGTGGCTACTTGTGCAATCTTGCACAATATAGCTACAACCAGGGGCATACCTATAGAAATCAGTGACACTGAATCAGATGAGGATGACGATCCCATACCACCTCTACAGCCAGCAGACAGGACCAGTGCAGCAGAGGGAAGGCAAAGGCGTGCTGACATCACACGCAACCATTTCAGACGTGAGTATGTATAACAAAACTCCACTGACAACTGTACCTGTAGTGATAGAAATGTATTACCTTACGTCAGGTAATTAATTTTGATGAAAGAAATAAAAAGGTGAATAAGAAAAACGAAAATAAACAAAAGAACTGAGTCCCACACTATTACTTCATAGTGGGGACACCAGTGTCAGTGCGGCAAGAGTCACTTCCTCCTCCCTCGCACACCACTGGGGTGCTCAGTTGACTCACTGGCACCCTGAATGTCACCCTCAGTGGCAGTGCTGCGCCTGGCACTGCGCCATCTGGTGTCTGAAGCAGGTACTTGCACACTACTGAGGCTCGAACTGTCCTCCGTGTCCCCCAAGGTAACCTCACTGGGAGTCGCCGACCTCTGTCCCATGACTAGTTCAATCACATTGGTGATTTGGACAAGGCCCTGGACCACATCCCTGCTGGTGTGTGCAGCCTCAACCTGGGCCGCCACAGCACGACGGGCGATGAGGGCGGTGGAGTTGGCCATCCTTTTTGAGGACCTGCAGTAGTTCGTAAACATGGTTCGGAAACGGTGATCATGTCTGCGTCGACTCACTCTTTCGTGGTGCAGCTCCTCACACAGGTCAGCTCCCTAGTGTCCTGAGAGGCCTGCACCTGTCCCTCACGCAGCTGGGTGATATTGTCGTTCAGGGTGTCAATTCGCCAATGCAGGCCAACCATATGTCTGTTGTGGACTCTAAGGTTCCTGTCCAGACTCAGAATTCTCCTTTTTTGCAGGCGCTGTTGCTGCAACATAGCAGCCTCAAGTCCACCAAACAAGGATGTACCCTCAGCTGCCTCCTGCAGTTGCTGCTGGGACACTGTGGCACTTCTACGATGTGCTGAATGACCCCTGTCCTCTGGTATCTGGCTGCGTCTATCGGGTGCAGATGGTGTGCTTGGCCCCTCCTGCTGCACATCGGAGTCATCACTGAGGTCTGGAAGTGGCAATGGCCTGGGCCTGCGGTGCACAGTGGAAACATTGACGGACCCACTGGTGTTGGTGTCAGAGGGCAGCTGTGTGTCCGTCTCCCCTACACACGCAATTTCTGTGACTGCTGTGCCAGGCCCACCTGCAACAACAATATGCAGCATGTCAGTTCTGTATGTTACATTATCTGTCCAGAAATGGCAATAAAGCTATAGGTACTGCTCTACATGGTGTAGTGTGTGTTGTGTTACCTTGGGTGTCACTATGCTTGCTTACATTGTCATGCCACTGTCTGTACTAGTTTGTGGACCACGACTCCCATAATGCATTGTTGTCCTGCTACTAAGATGTGGAGTGGACTACTTCACACACTACTTCACATTACATGCTAATTCCTAAGGGGCTTTTGTGCATGCACATATTGGGTTCACACAACAACATTGCACTTACCTTGGCTGGTACTTGGTTGAGCGGAGGTGTCTACATCTGTGACCCCTGTCACTGCTTCCGGTAGGAGTGTCGATTCCACCAGGTCCTCCAGTGGTGTGGCAGGTGGCTCGGTTGGTGGTCCTCCTCCTGTGCTCCTGGCCTCTGCAAGTGTCCTTGCCACCCTCTCCTTTGCCCGGGACCGCAGGTCATACCAGCGTTTCTTGATCTCCTCAATGGAGCGCTGTGCCACTCCAATAGCGCAGATTTTACTTTGGATCTCAAGCCATAGTCTTCTCTTCTCACTCTCTGGCACCTGGAGGGATGATTTGCCAAACAGGCGGTCATGGCTCCTCACCACCTCTTCTGTTAATACCTCCAGCTCCTGCTCACTGAACTTCAGTTTGCGCTTCCTCTCCTGCTTCTCCTGTGCTGGACCTTGGGGCTCCATTGTGGCTCAGGTGCTGCTGCTCCTTCAGAGTGCTGCTCAATGTGGCTGGGCTGCTCTCACTCAGGATGCTGGTTTGGGTGTGGCACCTGAAACTGCCTGGGATGACTCATTTCCTGCTGGTGATGTCATCAGGCTCCTCCAGGTGTGCATTCTTAAACTTTCTCGCATTTTGCGATTTTTTACTGAATCGCAAAAAAATCGCAAATTGCGAGAATGCAAATTGCGATTCGGTAAATGGGCCTCGCAAACCACAAATAGCGATTTTTAAGAAATGGCTATTTCCGAATCGCAATTTTGTTACATGGCCAATTGCGACTCGGAAATAGCGATTTCTTAAAAATCGCATTTTGCGAATCGCAGACCCCAGTTTTCATACATCTGGCCCCAAGTGACTAGTTTTAGGAAATGTCTGGGATTAATAGGCTTCTCTAGGTGGTAAAAAAATCCAGACATAGGAGTTTATTTTAATTTTTTTCTTCACCAAGGGTAAAATCCCAAATGTCCAGCTCTTTTCGGGGGTGCAGACACACCTCTAAGTCCCAGTGAGCGGCCCAAACTCAGCTGTGTTGACTTTGGACGCAAAATAACTTTTGGTGTCAAAAAGAATGACTAGTTTCCTTACATTCTGTGATTTGGTCATTTGGGTTTCCAGGTCTGGAGGTCAGACAAGGAGTAGTTAGAGGTTCATCTGTTACTGTGTGAGCAGCAATGCCAGTGGATTGATTTAGATAACGAAAAGAAGACAGAAGAGGGATGTTCTTTGTATTACATCACTGGACGCGGAGATTGTGAATGATTTGATCAACATTAGGATTCTCTCTTTTAAATCTTTATTCCGCTTTATCATAAAAACTACATCATAACACATAACAAAACATACTACTAAAACACATCATTTAAAAGTGAATAAAAAGCAAATTATTAATGATCCTTGGACAATCTCAGCTTAACTAACCCCGCTAAAAATCCTGCCCTGGAAAATCAGTTACGCTGGTTCATCAGCAACTGTAAATGAAGCAACAGGCCAAGCCTGGGTAATAGTCATATGTTTCCACAGATTAATTATTTACTGCTAGCATCAATGCTTATACATATCACAGAAAAGTGCGGAGTGCATAGTATCTTGTTTAGAAGCAGAATCACATCCACAAGGTGGTAAGGCGGTAACAAGTGACCATCCTTTAGGAACAGCTAGGAGGCAGTATATTAGATGTTACCTAAATCGAGATAACAGAAAACGATAAGTTATTGAAACACACAGTAACTATAGGCCAATAGCAGGCACAGTTTTAAGTATGAAAAGGATCTTACAGAATATTTCCCCAGTTCAGTCATTGTTCTATTGGTCTGTCTCCTTGAAAGAAAAGCATCTTTTATCCAGCCAGGTCGGCTTTTGTATTGGATCAGGTTTACTAAACAAGTGTAACGTTTCAGATCAGTAAAAGAGGACTCAATATATTTCTAACAAGGGATGTTCCTATTTGAGTCCAATATCAGACAATCTCTAATGATAACACAATTCAAGGTAGTCACAAGTTTAATCCATACCGATAACCATACAAGAAGAGGGCACAGTAAAATCAAGTCAGAAATATATCCTTGTCCCAGCTCTTCAAGGACAATAAATGAAGCCATACACTGAGGGAGATAAAACTATTCTCCATCACCTGTAGAAATGAATTGTTAATATATCCCCAGATGTCACTGTTCGCAATAGATACACCTTTAGCCTGATCAATTTTAAGTATGGCATTCAAAGGTTTGCTATTCAGTCCAGGCGCAAATCGATTGACAGCAGAAAAAGACCTAGAAAACCAACGTTTTTTACTAGACATAAGAGCAGACCAATTATTTTCAGAATCATTTGTAATGCCAAGATAACAAAAACATAGTCCACTTTACCTATAGGACAATCCTTTGTGGTAAAAAAAACGTGATTCAGTAGATTTAGGTCCTACCACCATTACATAGGACTTGCCATAGTTAGCGCTAAGATCTAGCATGTCCAGAAAAGAAAGGAGTCTAGAATTGTAGACTGTTAGCTGATCGGGGAAGAAGAACTGTATCGCCTGTGTACAGTAGAGTCAGGGCAGGATGCCCACCCATCACAGGAAGATCTTGGTCCTCACTTAGTAATATTTTTTCGTTGTGATTTATATACAATGTAAATAAATAGAAAATAAGCCATGATACAACCTTGCCTGACATCTCACTTTAAATAAAAGAGCTTGTGAGTTTACCTTGGGTACCATTCTGAACAGAAGTGGTCAAGTCTGTATGAAGATCCCAAAGTAAGCAAATGAAACAAAGATTCACCCCTAAGCCCACCATATTGGTCCAAAGCTTATCTTTGCTATCTTGGTCGAAAGCTGAGCTGAGGTCCATAAAGGTCATATGCAAGGAGCCCCGCTTTATCAATGTATATTTATTAATAATTAGGTAAAGATCCACCCCCTGCTCAATAGTACTCAGCTGATTCAGAAAACCTCTCCCGACTACCTTGACTACTGAAGCTATCAAAGAAATTGGTCCATAATAAAAAAGGATCATATTTATTCATTTATTTAGGGTTGAGCCTGCGAGAGCATGCACTAGTACATGTGTTTCCCTTGCAAGAGACTGTTGTGAAGAAAAAGGTCTTGGAGCTCACCCATTATTTACCATGGGCTGGCTTGCCTGACACTCTTCTTTAAAACCTTGTAATTTGTCACTGCAGTCCTACCTTCTTTTCAGTTGCTCACTGTGGAGCATGGACGAAACATTGATTGATTCAACTTAGTCAGTGACCGTCCACTGCTCCTTATTTGATTGAGGTACTATTGTGTTCATTTAAACTTCTAGCACTCTGCAAACAGAGGGCGTGTGACTGGCAAAAATGCGCAATGTAGGACACACACAATTACAAAGTGTTATTTTCTATAGTTATCTTTCTTTTATTTTGCCAAGTCTTCTTTTCTTACATTGCACCCATGTTTTGTTTGGTTTTTGCTTGTGAGCGCTGCTCTCAAAAGGTGAGGATTATCTTGTTCTAAATAATGCAAAGTCATATTGTTTCTTTATGTGTAATTTCTGAAAGAGTGTTCTAACACAGAATCCTGCAGTACACCCCTATCCACCCCTTTCCAATCCAATCTGTCCCACTCCAGTCCACGCAAATCCACCCCACCTTACCCCACACCAATGCACCCCACTCAATCCAATTCAATTCACTTCAATCCACCCCACTCCAGTCCAAACCACTCACCCCATTCTAATCTTCCTGACTCCAATCCAAAACAATCAGCCCCACTCCAATCTGCCCAACTCCAATCCAAAATAATCTGCCAACTTCAATCCAAATCAATCTACCCCGCTGTAATCCAAAACAATTCACCCCATTCCAATCTGTCAGTCCTGGCATCCTCAGCGTGATCTCCCCTGTCTTTTTTGCCCCTGCTTCTTATGGTTTGACTGTGGCTGGACTTTGTTTTTGCTAGTTATGGTACTCTGGGCACTTTACCACTGCTGACTACTGCTAAAGTGTAATTGCTCCCTGTGTAAATTGTATGTGTAATTGGCTTTTCCATGATAGGCATATTTGATTTACTAATAAGTCCCTAGTAAAGTGCACTAGAGGTGCCAAGGGCATGTAAATCAAATGCTACTAGTGGGCCTGCAGCACTGGTTGTGCCACCCACATGTGTAACCCTGTAAACATGGCTCAGACCTGCATCTGCAGTGTCTGTGTGTGTTGTTTTAAACTGCCCAATCCACTTGGCAAGTGCACCCATTTGCCAGGCCCAAACCTTCCCTTTTTTATACATGTAAGGCACCTCTAAGGTAGGCTCTAGGTAGCCCCATGGGCAGGGTGCAGTATATGTTAAAGATAGGACATGTACTGGTGTGTTTTTACATTTCCTAACCGTGAAATACTGCCAAATTCAGTCTTCACAGTTGCAAGTCCTATCTATCTCATAGGTTAACATGTTGGCTGCCTTTAAATAACTTTTAAGTGCAGTTTCCCTTTTGGAGCAGATACAGATCTGTAGTTTGGGGTCTCTGAGCTCACAATTTAAAAATACACCTTGTAAAAATTTGAATTGTCAGTTTGAAAATGCCACTTTTAGAAAGGGGTATTTTCTTGCCAAAGCCATTCTGTGACTCTGCCTGCTTGTGTATTCCCTATCTGGGTCAGACTGACAGTTGGGCTGTTTTTGAATCTCCACTAGACAGTTACACAAGGGGAGCTGGGGTGTAGCCTGAATATCCTGGTGGGCCATCTGGGCTAGAGTGGAGGGAGGAGTGGACACTTACACCTGAAAGGTCTGTGCCTGCCCTCACACAATGCAGTCTCCAACCCCCTGGTGTAAGCCTGGAGCCAGTCCTGGGCAAGGCAGGATCTTGTGAACAACAGAGGTTTTCTTTGAAGTTTGCCACTTCAAAGACAGAAAGGGGTATAAGAAGTGGACCCAAACCCCCAGATTTTTAAATTACTTCTGGATTCAAGAGGAATCCCCACCGAGGAGAAGAGCTGAAGAGCTGGAGGAGGAGTACTGACTCTTTGCCTGTGACTGTGCTTTGCTGGGTTGGCCTGTAGTTGCTTCTTCTGCCTGAAAGAGGACAAAGACTGGACTTTGTGGTATATTCCTGCTTGTGAAGTGTCTCCAAGGGCTTGGATTGAGCATGCCTCCCGTTTTGAAGTCTCAGGACCATCAAAGGCTTCCTCTGCCAGCACCTGGAGTTTCTTCCGAGACTCCTACTGTGCCAAGTGGTGCCCTATTCAGTCCCTGGGCCCTTGAAAGGTAAAGCAGGTGGAACAAATTCTGAAGTCCAAGCACAGGAGCCATGTGGGGAAAATGTAGGTGCTGTATAAACAACGCACCACCTGCATCGCAACTGAAAAATCAACGCACCACCTGCATCGTGGCCTGGAAATCGACGCATCACCTGCATTGCGTCTGGAAAAATGGGGCAATACCTGCTTGCAGCTGCTGAAAACGGTGCAAACCCCCTGAAGCACAGATTCTTGTCATTGTGCGGCCAGATTTTGCATGCAAAGTCGCTGGGCATCAAAATCAACGTGACCTGTCCAGACCTGAGGCGCCCGTCCGGAAATCAATGCATTGGTCTCTTGAAGGAGAGAAAAAAGACACATCGCCTACCCGACCTGAGAAGAAATGGCGCAAGGCCTCAAAGTAAGGAATCAACGTATTGCTGACTTTTCCGATGCACTCTCACCCGTGGCTTTATTTTTGACAAAAAACAGGTACTTTGTGGAGCATCAACGCATCCATTGTTTTCTATTGAGTAAGGCTCTTTATTTATAAAATTCATAACTTTACTTGTGTATGTTAGATTTTTGTACTTTTGGTCTTGTTTGACGTGGATAAATATTGGCTATTTTTCTAAACTGGTGTGGTGTCCATTTTGTAATGTTTTCACCGTTTTACTGTGTGTGTTGGTACACATACTTCACAGATTGCCTTTGAGATAAGCCTGACTGAGTTTTCCAAGCTATCAAGGGGGGTGAGCAGGGGTTATCTTAAGTGTGTATTTCTATTGCCCTGAATAGAGTGAGTGTCCCTGCTTGGACAGAGTGCAAACTGACTGCCAACCAGAGACCCAATTTCTAACACAATCTAAAACTATCTGCCTCACTCCAATCCAAAACAGTTGTCCCCACTCTGATCTGCCCACTGCATTCTGCCCCAGTCCAATCTGCCCCACTCCTATACAAAACAATCTGCCCCACTCCAATCTGCCCCACTCCAATTGAAACCAATCTGCCACACTCCAGTTGGCCCTCTGTAATCTGCCCCATGCCAAATCAAAACAATCTGCCCCACCCCATCCGCCTAACCTAAATCCACCTCACCTGAATCCAATCCACCCATTCCATCCCAATTCATCCCACTCCAATCCAATCCATTGCACACAAATTCAATCCACCCACCAATCTAATCTACCCCAATCCAATCAACCCCACCACCCAAATCCATCCCAACTCTCCTCTATCCACCAAAATCCACTTCACCCCAATCCAATCTTCCACAATCCAGCTGACTCCAATCCAAAACAATCTGATCCACTTTAATTTACCCCACTCCAATCCAGAACAATCTTCTCACCTCCAATCTGCCCCATACTAATCCAAAACAGTCTGCTCCACTCCAATATGCCCCACGCCAATCCAAAACAATCTGCCCCACTCCAATCCAAAACAATCTGCCACACTCCAATCCAAAACAATCTGTCACACTTCAGTGTGCCCTAGTCCAATCCAAAACAATCTGCCCCACTTTAATCCAAAACAATATACCCCATGCCAATCCGCCCCAGGCCAGTCTGCCCCACTTCAATCTGCCCCAAAGCAATGTTCCCAGTGCCAATCTGCCCCACCACCCCAATCCATCCCAACCCTCCTCTATCCACCCAAATCTACTCCACTCCAATCCAATCCAATCTACCACAATCCAGTGACTCCAATCCGAAACAGTCTGACCCACTTCAATTTACCTCACTCCAATCCAAAACAATCTTCTCACCTCCAGTTTGCACCATTCCAACCCAAAACAGTCTGCTCCACTCCAATCTGCCGAACACCAATCGAAAACAATCTGCCCCATACCAATCCAAAATAATCTGCCCCACTCCAATCCAAAACAAGCTGCTACACTCCAATCAAACCAATCTGCCACACTTCAGTATGCCCTAGTCCAAGCCAAAACAAGCTGCCCCACTCCAATCCAAAACAATCTACCCCATGCCAATCCTCCCCACGCCAATCTGCCCCACTTCAATCTGTCCCACAGCAATCCGCCCCATGCCAATCTGCCCCACTCTAATCTGCCCCACTCCAAAACTGTCTGCCCACTCCAATCTGTCCCTCTCTAAACTGCCCCATCCAATCTGCCCTATTTCCTTCCAAAACATTCTGCACCACTGCAATCCACCACACTCCAGTCAAATCTATCTCATCCCAATCCATCCAGTCCATCCCGATTCACCCCACTCCAATTCGAACCACCCCACACCAATCCAGTCCATCCACCAATCCAATCCACCACAATCCAACCCAATCCAATCCACCTCACACCACTCCAATCCACCCAACTGTAATCCAATCCACTCCACTCCAGTCTAAAACAAGCTGCCCACTCTAACCTGCTCCACTCCAATCCCACACAATCTACCTCATTCCTATCTGCCCCTCTCCAATCCAAAACAATCTGCTCACTGCAATCTGCCCCACTCCAATCCACAAGAAACTGCCCCACTTCAATACAAAATAATCTGACCTACTTTAATCCCAAACAAATTGCCCACTCCAATCTGCCACACTCCAATCCAAACCAATCTGCCCCACTCCAATCCTCCACAATCAAATCCAGTCCATCTCACCCCAACCCAATCTGACTCACACCAATCTGCCCCACTCTAATCCAAAACAATTTACCCCACTCCAATCTGCCCCACTTCAATCCAAAACAATCTGACCCACCTCAATCCAAAACAATGTATCCCACTTCAATCTAAAACAATCTGCGAACTCCAATCCAAAACAATCCACCCACTCCAATCCTCCCCACCCCAATCCACCCGACTCCAATACTCCCCACTCCATCTAATTCACCCCACTGCAATCCACTACATTCAACTCCATACCAATCCAATCCAATCCAGCCACCAATCCAATCTACCAGAATCCAACCCAATCCAATCCACCTCACACCACTCCAATCAACCCAACTTTAATCCAATCAACCACAATCCACTCCACTCCAGTCCAAAACAAACTGCCTCACTGAAACCTGCTCCACTCCAATCCCAAACAATCTACCTCATTCCAATCTGCCTCACTCCAATCCAAAACAATCTGCTCACTGCAATCCACCCCACTCCAATCCTTAACAATCTGTCCCACTTCAATACAAAACAATCTGCCCTACTTTAATCCAAAAAAATTACCCCACTCTAATCTGCCCCACTCCAATCCAATCCAAACCAATTTGCCCCACTCCAATCCTCCACAATCAAATCCAATCTACCTCACCCCAACCCACTCTGGCTCACTCCAATCTGGCCCACTCCAATACAAACATTTTTACCCCACTCCCATCTGCCCCACTTCAATCCAAAACAATCTTCCCACTTCAATCCAAAGCAATCTACCCCACCTCAATCCAAAACAATCTGCCCACTCCATCCAAAACAATCCACCCACTCCAATCCTCCCCACCTCAATCCACCCCACTCCAATCCGCCCTACTCCATCCCAATTCACCCCACTCTAATCCACCATATTCCACTCCATACCAATCCAATCAAATCCACCCCAATCAAGCCCAGTCCAATCTACTCCACTCCAATGTACCTTACCACTATCAAGTCTATGCCAATCCACCCCCTCCACTCCAATGTACCTCACCACTATCCAGTCTACCCGAATTCACCCCAGTCCAATCCACCACAATCCACCCTACTCCAACCCAATCCACCGCACTCAGTCCAGTCTACACACTGCCATCCAACCCAACCTAATTCCAATTCAACTCACCCCACTCCAATCCACCCCATTCCAATCCAGTCCACCCACTTCAATCCAATCCAATCCACCAATCCAAACCAATCCAGTCCAATCCAATACAACCCAAGCCAACCCAATCCAATCCAATCCAATCCTATTTAATCCAGTCCAACCCACCCTACTCTAGTCAATTCAACCCAACCTACCCACTACAGCCCATTCTAGTACACTCCATCCCACTCCTACCCAATCTACCACAACCAATCTACCCCATGCCAATGCTATCCACCCACCCACTCCAATTCTTTTCACTCCAATTCAATCCCCTTAATCCATTCCTCTCCAGTCCAATCCAGTCCACCTTAATCCGCCCACTCAAGTACAATCCAATCCACTTCAAACCCCCTTAAGCCACCACACTCCAAGTCATTCCACCCTACCCTACACCAATCCAATCGACCCCACATCAACCCAAATAACCCCACTCCACTCCAGTCCAATCGACTATAATCCAACCCATTCAAATGCAATCTATTCCAATTGAATCTTCCCAAATCCACCCCACTCTATCGACCCCAAACCAATCCACCTCACTCTGTTTCAAACCACCCCACCCCACTCCAATCCAATCCACCCCGTCCAATTTACTCACTCTAATCCATTACACTTCACTGAATCCACCACACTCATCCCAAATCCAATCCACCCCACTCTATTCCAATCCAATCCACCCCACTACCTTAATCCACTTCAACCCACTCCACCCTATTCCACCCACTGCAAGCCACTCCACAACACTACACTCTACAGCACTCTCTGCCACTGAACCTCTAAACTATTCTCCTCTCTACTCATCTCTATAACACCCTACTGCCCAAACTCCCATCTACAACACTCTGCTCCAACAAATCCACTCTGAGATACTGTACTCCCCCACTCCTCTCTGGAACACACCACACCACTAACATTTAGCCATGCTGAAAAGCAGCCACACTGGTAGAGAACATGGCAAAAGCCAGTGGCTCTTGTATAGGCAATGCCTATTGGCTTTGCCAATTCTTGTTAAATACAAGCAGTGTGGCCAACTGCTTTCAAGAGAGCGGTATACCATAAACAGTGGCCACACTAATGGTCATAAGGAGAAGGGGGGCCCAGTGTGGGACATTCAGATGGTACAGATATAGTAGTACCCCATCTAGGCCTGGAGCCTTATTCTTAGTAGATGACAAAATGGCTTCACCAACCTTCTCAAATAAAAAAGACAATATAGGTTCTAAGCTGATCACAGGCAAGTCAGACAGCTGACAAGCCAAGGTTTGAAATCCATATATCATCTCAAAGGGCCAGATGTATCAAAGCTTTTTGCATTCACAAATGGTGCGAATGCCCGTTTGCGAATGCAAAAAGCCATTTCAGAATGTATCAAAGGCATTCTGAGTGCAATTTTAAGGAATCGCTAAAATAGTGATTCCTTAAAATTGCGACCCTGTTTAGAGAGTAGCAAATTGCGCCTCTCTAAATAAGAAATCGCAAATAAGGAATCCTTATTTGCGATTTCTAAAGCACATGTATGAAGCAATTCCTTCATGCGAATTGGGCATTAAGGAATCGATATTACCACCAAGTTGAACTTGGTGGTAACCATGTGCAAATTTTAAAAATGCATTTAAAATGGATTTTTTAAATGTATCTGTAAAGCACACATGCCCTTTTAGCATGTGTGCACCTTACATGTTGTTAAAAAATGTTATGGGGTGCAGCAGAGGGGGCCTTAGGCCCCCAGTACCCTGGACTTTGCATTTCCCAAAATTGGAATTCGCAATTCGGAATTCGGGACATGCAAAATATTTGCAAATATCGGCCGACAGGCCCATAGATGCGAATGGGGGCCGGTATCGCAATTTGCGATTCGGTAATAGCATTTGCGATTTTTAAGAAATCGCTATTACCGAATCGCAAATATGATACATTGCATTTTGCGAATCAGAAATAGCGATTTCTTAAAAATCGTTATTTCCGATTCGCAAAAGGCTTTTTTCATACATCTGGCCCAAAATTCTGTATCAATACAACACGATTCTTTTGATCTGCCAGTTAGGTTTAAGATGTATATAGTTTTCAAAGGCTTGAAAAGCAGCACTTCTGTGGTGGTGTCAATAGGGTCCTGAATTCTGGCATTCTGGATTTGAAAACTCGAAACGTTTTTTGTGGTGTGACTGAGCAATGTGAAAGTGTGCTTGTTATGGCATCTGAGTTGGATGATTTCTGATATCCTGTGTACACACTTAAACTTAGCAATGGTTCCGTAGCCAACCCCTTATATATAGAAAGTGTTAGTGCTAGTAAACTAAGGCCCTCATCATGACATTGGTGGTAAGTGATAAAGTGGAGGAAATACCGCCAACAGGCTGGAGGTAAATATTGCCAAATTATGACCATGGCGGTGAGAACAACCATCCGCCAGGGCGTTAACACCACGCACCACGGCGGGCGCCATCAACAGCCAGGCGGAAGACAAAGTACCGTCCATCATATCATGACACAGGAAACCGCCAGGATTTCCGGGGAGGTGCCAACGCCATCAAAAGCCTGGCAGAAACGGAACACAGAAAACAAAGGCTCACCAACAAGTACACAGAGAACTTCGTCGCCGCTATGAAACTGGAACTTCAAGTCTTCTTGATGCTCTTCTATGCCATGCTCCACCTGGAACACCAACGCCGACGAAGACGATGGTGAGCACAGCCGCCTAGCACACAAGGGGGTGGAGGGAGGAAAACAAGAGTGACACACAAGCACAACAGACACCAGACACACACACCATACACACAACCAGCTGCAGACGCACAGCACAATAAAACAAGGACCAGATTTCGGAAGTACTGAAAATGTATTAGCAAGGGAAAAGCCACCACATGAACATGATATGTACAAAGGCTTCCTCTGCCAGCACCTGGAGTTTCTTCCGAGACTCCTACTGTGCCAAGTGGTGCCCTATTCAGTCCCTGGGCCCTTGAAAGGTAAAGCAGGTGGAACAAATTCTGAAGTCCAAGCACAGGAGCCATGTGGGGAAAATGTAGGTGCTGTATAAACAACGCACCACCTGCATCGCAACTGAAAAATCAACGCACCACCTGCATCGTGGCCTGGAAATCGACGCATCACCTGCATTGCGTCTGGAAAAATGGGGCAATACCTGCTTGCAGCTGCTGAAAACGGTGCAAACCCCCTGAAGCACAGATTCTTGTCATTGTGCGGCCAGATTTTGCATGCAAAGTCGCTGGGCATCAAAATCAACGTGACCTGTCCAGACCTGAGGCGCCCGTCCGGAAATCAATGCATTGGTCTCTTGAAGGAGAGAAAAAAGACACATCGCCTACCCGACCTGAGAAGAAATGGCGCAAGGCCTCAAAGTAAGGAATCAACGTATTGCTGACTTTTCCGATGCACTCTCACCCGTGGCTTTATTTTTGACAAAAAACAGGTACTTTGTGGAGCATCAACGCATCCATTGTTTTCTATTGAGTAAGGCTCTTTATTTATAAAATTCATAACTTTACTTGTGTATGTTAGATTTTTGTACTTTTGGTCTTGTTTGACGTGGATAAATATTGGCTATTTTTCTAAACTGGTGTGGTGTCCATTTTGTAATGTTTTCACCGTTTTACTGTGTGTGTTGGTACACATACTTCACAGATTGCCTTTGAGATAAGCCTGACTGAGTTTTCCAAGCTATCAAGGGGGGTGAGCAGGGGTTATCTTAAGTGTGTATTTCTATTGCCCTGAATAGAGTGAGTGTCCCTGCTTGGACAGAGTGCAAACTGACTGCCAACCAGAGACCCAATTTCTAACACAATCTAAAACTATCTGCCTCACTCCAATCCAAAACAGTTGTCCCCACTCTGATCTGCCCACTGCATTCTGCCCCAGTCCAATCTGCCCCACTCCTATACAAAACAATCTGCCCCACTCCAATCTGCCCCACTCCAATTGAAACCAATCTGCCACACTCCAGTTGGCCCTCTGTAATCTGCCCCATGCCAAATCAAAACAATCTGCCCCACCCCATCCGCCTAACCTAAATCCACCTCACCTGAATCCAATCCACCCATTCCATCCCAATTCATCCCACTCCAATCCAATCCATTGCACACAAATTCAATCCACCCACCAATCTAATCTACCCCAATCCAATCAACCCCACCACCCAAATCCATCCCAACTCTCCTCTATCCACCAAAATCCACTTCACCCCAATCCAATCTTCCACAATCCAGCTGACTCCAATCCAAAACAATCTGATCCACTTTAATTTACCCCACTCCAATCCAGAACAATCTTCTCACCTCCAATCTGCCCCATACTAATCCAAAACAGTCTGCTCCACTCCAATATGCCCCACGCCAATCCAAAACAATCTGCCCCACTCCAATCCAAAACAATCTGCCACACTCCAATCCAAAACAATCTGCCACACTTCAGTGTGCCCTAGTCCAATCCAAAACAATCTGCCCCACTTTAATCCAAAACAATATACCCCATGCCAATCCGCCCCAGGCCAGTCTGCCCCACTTCAATCTGCCCCAAAGCAATGTTCCCAGTGCCAATCTGCCCCACCACCCCAATCCATCCCAACCCTCCTCTATCCACCCAAATCTACTCCACTCCAATCTACCACAATCCAGTGACTCCAATCCGAAACAGTCTGACCCACTTCAATTTACCTCACTCCAATCCAAAACAATCTTCTCACCTCCAGTTTGCACCATTCCAACCCAAAACAGTCTGCTCCACTCCAATCTGCCGAACACCAATCGAAAACAATCTGCCCCATACCAATCCAAAATAATCTGCCCCACTCCAATCCAAAACAAGCTGCTACACTCCAATCAAACCAATCTGCCACACTTCAGTATGCCCTAGTCCAAGCCAAAACAAGCTGCCCCACTCCAATCCAAAACAATCTACCCCATGCCAATCCTCCCCACGCCAATCTGCCCCACTTCAATCTGTCCCACAGCAATCCGCCCCATGCCAATCTGCCCCACTCTAATCTGCCCCACTCCAAAACTGTCTGCCCACTCCAATCTGTCCCTCTCTAAACTGCCCCATCCAATCTGCCCTATTTCCTTCCAAAACATTCTGCACCACTGCAATCCACCACACTCCAGTCAAATCTATCTCATCCCAATCCATCCAGTCCATCCCGATTCACCCCACTCCAATTCGAACCACCCCACACCAATCCAGTCCATCCACCAATCCAATCCACCACAATCCAACCCAATCCAATCCACCTCACACCACTCCAATCCACCCAACTGTAATCCAATCCACTCCACTCCAGTCTAAAACAAGCTGCCCACTCTAACCTGCTCCACTCCAATCCCACACAATCTACCTCATTCCTATCTGCCCCTCTCCAATCCAAAACAATCTGCTCACTGCAATCTGCCCCACTCCAATCTACAAGAAACTGCCCCACTTCAATACAAAATAATCTGACCTACTTTAATCCCAAACAAATTGCCCACTCCAATCTGCCACACTCCAATCCAAACCAATCTGCCCCACTCCAATCCTCCACAATCAAATCCAGTCCATCTCACCCCAACCCAATCTGACTCACACCAATCTGCCCCACTCTAATCCAAAACAATTTACCCCACTCCAATCTGCCCCACTTCAATCCAAAACAATCTGACCCACCTCAATCCAAAACAATGTATCCCACTTCAATCTAAAACAATCTGCAAACTCCAATCCAAAACAATCCACCCACTCCAATCCTCCCCACCCCAATCCACCCGACTCCAATACTCCCCACTCCATCTAATTCACCCCACTGCAATCCACTACATTCAACTCCATACCAATCCAATCCAATCCAGCCACCAATCCAATCTACCAGAATCCAACCCAATCCAATCCACCTCACACCACTCCAATCAACCCAACTTTAATCCAATCAACCACAATCCACTCCACTCCAGTCCAAAACAAACTGCCTCACTGAAACCTGCTCCACTCCAATCCCAAACAATCTACCTCATTCCAATCTGCCTCACTCCAATCCAAAACAATCTGCTCACTGCAATCCACCCCACTCCAATCCTTAACAATCTGTCCCACTTCAATACAAAACAATCTGCCCTACTTTAATCCAAAAAAATTACCCCACTCTAATCTGCCCCACTCCAATCCAATCCAAACCAATTTGCCCCACTCCAATCCTCCACAATCAAATCCAATCTACCTCACCCCAACCCACTCTGGCTCACTCCAATCTGGCCCACTCCAATACAAACATTTTTACCCCACTCCCATCTGCCCCACTTCAATCCAAAACAATCTTCCCACTTCAATCCAAAGCAATCTACCCCACCTCAATCCAAAACAATCTGCCCACTCCATCCAAAACAATCCACCCACTCCAATCCTCCCCACCTCAATCCACCCCACTCCAATCCGCCCTACTCCATCCCAATTCACCCCACTCTAATCCACCATATTCCACTCCATACCAATCCAATCAAATCCACCCCAATCAAGCCCAGTCCAATCTACTCCACTCCAATGTACCTTACCACTATCAAGTCTATGCCAATCCACCCCCTCCACTCCAATGTACCTCACCACTATCCAGTCTACCCGAATTCACCCCAGTCCAATCCACCACAATCCACCCTACTCCAACCCAATCCACCGCACTCAGTCCAGTCTACACACTGCCATCCAACCCAACCTAATTCCAATTCAACTCACCCCACTCCAATCCACCCCATTCCAATCCAGTCCACCCACTTCAATCCAATCCAATCCACCAATCCAAACCAATCCAGTCCAATCCAATACAACCCAAGCCAACCCAATCCAATCCAATCCAATCCTATTTAATCCAGTCCAACCCACCCTACTCTAGTCAATTCAACCCAACCTACCCACTACAGCCCATTCTAGTACACTCCATCCCACTCCTACCCAATCTACCACAACCAATCTACCCCATGCCAATGCTATCCACCCACCCACTCCAATTCTTTTCACTCCAATTCAATCCCCTTAATCCATTCCTCTCCAGTCCAATCCAGTCCACCTTAATCCGCCCACTCAAGTACAATCCAATCCACTTCAAACCCCCTTAAGCCACCACACTCCAAGTCATTCCACCCTACCCTACACCAATCCAATCGACCCCACATCAACCCAAATAACCCCACTCCACTCCAGTCCAATCGACTATAATCCAACCCATTCAAATGCAATCTATTCCAATTGAATCTTCCCAAATCCACCCCACTCTATCGACCCCAAACCAATCCACCTCACTCTGTTTCAAACCACCCCACCCCACTCCAATCCAATCCACCCCGTCCAATTTACTCACTCTAATCCATTACACTTCACTGAATCCACCACACTCATCCCAAATCCAATCCACCCCACTCTATTCCAATCCAATCCACCCCACTACCTTAATCCACTTCAACCCACTCCACCCTATTCCACCCACTGCAAGCCACTCCACAACACTACACTCTACAGCACTCTCTGCCACTGAACCTCTAAACTATTCTCCTCTCTACTCATCTCTATAACACCCTACTGCCCAAACTCCCATCTACAACACTCTGCTCCAACAAATCCACTCTGAGATACTGTACTCCCCCACTCCTCTCTGGAACACACCACACCACTAACATTTAGCCATGCTGAAAAGCAGCCACACTGGTAGAGAACATGGCAAAAGCCAGTGGCTCTTGTATAGGCAATGCCTATTGGCTTTGCCAATTCTTGTTAAATACAAGCAGTGTGGCCAACTGCTTTCAAGAGAGCGGTATACCATAAACAGTGGCCACACTAATGGTCATAAGGAGAAGGGGGGCCCAGTGTGGGACATTCAGATGGTACAGATATAGTAGTACCCCATCTAGGCCTGGAGCCTTATTCTTAGTAGATGACAAAATGGCTTCACCAACCTTCTCAAATAAAAAAGACAATATAGGTTCTAAGCTGATCACAGGCAAGTCAGACAGCTGACAAGCCAAGGTTTGAAATCCATATATCATCTCAAAGGGCCAGATGTATCAAAGCTTTTTGCATTCACAAATGGTGCGAATGCCCGTTTGCGAATGCAAAAAGCCATTTCAGAATGTATCAAAGGCATTCTGAGTGCAATTTTAAGGAATCGCTAAAATAGTGATTCCTTAAAATTGCGACCCTGTTTAGAGAGTAGCAAATTGCGCCTCTCTAAATAAGAAATCGCAAATAAGGAATCCTTATTTGCGATTTCTAAAGCACATGTATGAAGCAATTCCTTCATGCGAATTGGGCATTAAGGAATCGATATTACCACCAAGTTGAACTTGGTGGTAACCATGTGCAAATTTTAAAAATGCATTTAAAATGGATTTTTTAAATGTATCTGTAAAGCACACATGCCCTTTTAGCATGTGTGCACCTTACATGTTGTTAAAAAATGTTATGGGGTGCAGCAGAGGGGGCCTTAGGCCCCCAGTACCCTGGACTTTGCATTTCCCAAAATTGGAATTCGCAATTCGGGACATGCAAAATATTTGCAAATATCGGCCGACAGGCCCATAGATGCGAATGGGGGCCGGTATCGCAATTTGCGATTCGGTAATAGCATTTGCGATTTTTAAGAAATCGCTATTACCGAATCGCAAATATGATACATTGCATTTTGCGAATCAGAAATAGCGATTTCTTAAAAATCGTTATTTCCGATTCGCAAAAGGCTTTTTTCATACATCTGGCCCAAAATTCTGTATCAATACAACACGATTCTTTTGATCTGCCAGTTAGGTTTAAGATGTATATAGTTTTCAAAGGCTTGAAAAGCAGCACTTCTGTGGTGGTGTCAATAGGGTCCTGAATTCTGGCATTCTGGATTTGAAAACTCGAAACGTTTTTTGTGGTGTGACTGAGCAATGTGAAAGTGTGCTTGTTATGGCATCTGAGTTGGATGATTTCTGATATCCTGTGTACACACTTAAACTTAGCAATGGTTCCGTAGCCAACCCCTTATATATAGAAAGTGTTAGTGCTAGTAAACTAAGGCCCTCATCATGACATTGGTGGTAAGTGATAAAGTGGAGGAAATACCGCCAACAGGCTGGAGGTAAATATTGCCAAATTATGACCATGGCGGTGAGAACAACCATCCGCCAGGGCGTTAACACCACGCACCACGGCGGGCGCCATCAACAGCCAGGCGGAAGACAAAGTACCGTCCATCATATCATGACACAGGAAACCGCCAGGATTTCCGGGGAGGTGCCAACGCCATCAAAAGCCTGGCAGAAACGGAACACAGAAAACAAAGGCTCACCAACAAGTACACAGAGAACTTCGTCGCCGCTATGAAACTGGAACTTCAAGTCTTCTTGATGCTCTTCTATGCCATGCTCCACCTGGAACACCAACGCCGACGAAGACGATGGTGAGCACAGCCGCCTAGCACACAAGGGGGTGGAGGGAGGAAAACAAGAGTGACACACAAGCACAACAGACACCAGACACACACACCATACACACAACCAGCTGCAGACGCACAGCACAATAAAACAAGGACCAGATTTCGGAAGTACTGAAAATGTATTAGCAAGGGAAAAGCCACCACATGAACATGATATGTACAAAGGCTTCCTCTGCCAGCACCTGGAGTTTCTTCCGAGACTCCTACTGTGCCAAGTGGTGCCCTATTCAGTCCCTGGGCCCTTGAAAGGTAAAGCAGGTGGAACAAATTCTGAAGTCCAAGCACAGGAGCCATGTGGGGAAAATGTAGGTGCTGTATAAACAACGCACCACCTGCATCGCAACTGAAAAATCAACGCACCACCTGCATCGTGGCCTGGAAATCGACGCATCACCTGCATTGCGTCTGGAAAAATGGGGCAATACCTGCTTGCAGCTGCTGAAAACGGTGCAAACCCCCTGAAGCACAGATTCTTGTCATTGTGCGGCCAGATTTTGCATGCAAAGTCGCTGGGCATCAAAATCAACGTGACCTGTCCAGACCTGAGGCGCCCGTCCGGAAATCAATGCATTGGTCTCTTGAAGGAGAGAAAAAAGACACATCGCCTACCCGACCTGAGAAGAAATGGCGCAAGGCCTCAAAGTAAGGAATCAACGTATTGCTGACTTTTCCGATGCACTCTCACCCGTGGCTTTATTTTTGACAAAAAACAGGTACTTTGTGGAGCATCAACGCATCCATTGTTTTCTATTGAGTAAGGCTCTTTATTTATAAAATTCATAACTTTACTTGTGTATGTTAGATTTTTGTACTTTTGGTCTTGTTTGACGTGGATAAATATTGGCTATTTTTCTAAACTGGTGTGGTGTCCATTTTGTAATGTTTTCACCGTTTTACTGTGTGTGTTGGTACACATACTTCACAGATTGCCTTTGAGATAAGCCTGACTGAGTTTTCCAAGCTATCAAGGGGGGTGAGCAGGGGTTATCTTAAGTGTGTATTTCTATTGCCCTGAATAGAGTGAGTGTCCCTGCTTGGACAGAGTGCAAACTGACTGCCAACCAGAGACCCAATTTCTAACACAATCTAAAACTATCTGCCTCACTCCAATCCAAAACAGTTGTCCCCACTCTGATCTGCCCACTGCATTCTGCCCCAGTCCAATCTGCCCCACTCCTATACAAAACAATCTGCCCCACTCCAATCTGCCCCACTCCAATTGAAACCAATCTGCCACACTCCAGTTGGCCCTCTGTAATCTGCCCCATGCCAAATCAAAACAATCTGCCCCACCCCATCCGCCTAACCTAAATCCACCTCACCTGAATCCAATCCACCCATTCCATCCCAATTCATCCCACTCCAATCCAATCCATTGCACACAAATTCAATCCACCCACCAATCTAATCTACCCCAATCCAATCAACCCCACCACCCAAATCCATCCCAACTCTCCTCTATCCACCAAAATCCACTTCACCCCAATCCAATCTTCCACAATCCAGCTGACTCCAATCCAAAACAATCTGATCCACTTTAATTTACCCCACTCCAATCCAGAACAATCTTCTCACCTCCAATCTGCCCCATACTAATCCAAAACAGTCTGCTCCACTCCAATATGCCCCACGCCAATCCAAAACAATCTGCCCCACTCCAATCCAAAACAATCTGCCACACTCCAATCCAAAACAATCTGCCACACTTCAGTGTGCCCTAGTCCAATCCAAAACAATCTGCCCCACTTTAATCCAAAACAATATACCCCATGCCAATCCGCCCCAGGCCAGTCTGCCCCACTTCAATCTGCCCCAAAGCAATGTTCCCAGTGCCAATCTGCCCCACCACCCCAATCCATCCCAACCCTCCTCTATCCACCCAAATCTACTCCACTCCAATCTACCACAATCCAGTGACTCCAATCCGAAACAGTCTGACCCACTTCAATTTACCTCACTCCAATCCAAAACAATCTTCTCACCTCCAGTTTGCACCATTCCAACCCAAAACAGTCTGCTCCACTCCAATCTGCCGAACACCAATCGAAAACAATCTGCCCCATACCAATCCAAAATAATCTGCCCCACTCCAATCCAAAACAAGCTGCTACACTCCAATCAAACCAATCTGCCACACTTCAGTATGCCCTAGTCCAAGCCAAAACAAGCTGCCCCACTCCAATCCAAAACAATCTACCCCATGCCAATCCTCCCCACGCCAATCTGCCCCACTTCAATCTGTCCCACAGCAATCCGCCCCATGCCAATCTGCCCCACTCTAATCTGCCCCACTCCAAAACTGTCTGCCCACTCCAATCTGTCCCTCTCTAAACTGCCCCATCCAATCTGCCCTATTTCCTTCCAAAACATTCTGCACCACTGCAATCCACCACACTCCAGTCAAATCTATCTCATCCCAATCCATCCAGTCCATCCCGATTCACCCCACTCCAATTCGAACCACCCCACACCAATCCAGTCCATCCACCAATCCAATCCACCACAATCCAACCCAATCCAATCCACCTCACACCACTCCAATCCACCCAACTGTAATCCAATCCACTCCACTCCAGTCTAAAACAAGCTGCCCACTCTAACCTGCTCCACTCCAATCCCACACAATCTACCTCATTCCTATCTGCCCCTCTCCAATCCAAAACAATCTGCTCACTGCAATCTGCCCCACTCCAATCTACAAGAAACTGCCCCACTTCAATACAAAATAATCTGACCTACTTTAATCCCAAACAAATTGCCCACTCCAATCTGCCACACTCCAATCCAAACCAATCTGCCCCACTCCAATCCTCCACAATCAAATCCAGTCCATCTCACCCCAACCCAATCTGACTCACACCAATCTGCCCCACTCTAATCCAAAACAATTTACCCCACTCCAATCTGCCCCACTTCAATCCAAAACAATCTGACCCACCTCAATCCAAAACAATGTATCCCACTTCAATCTAAAACAATCTGCAAACTCCAATCCAAAACAATCCACCCACTCCAATCCTCCCCACCCCAATCCACCCGACTCCAATACTCCCCACTCCATCTAATTCACCCCACTGCAATCCACTACATTCAACTCCATACCAATCCAATCCAATCCAGCCACCAATCCAATCTACCAGAATCCAACCCAATCCAATCCACCTCACACCACTCCAATCAACCCAACTTTAATCCAATCAACCACAATCCACTCCACTCCAGTCCAAAACAAACTGCCTCACTGAAACCTGCTCCACTCCAATCCCAAACAATCTACCTCATTCCAATCTGCCTCACTCCAATCCAAAACAATCTGCTCACTGCAATCCACCCCACTCCAATCCTTAACAATCTGTCCCACTTCAATACAAAACAATCTGCCCTACTTTAATCCAAAAAAATTACCCCACTCTAATCTGCCCCACTCCAATCCAATCCAAACCAATTTGCCCCACTCCAATCCTCCACAATCAAATCCAATCTACCTCACCCCAACCCACTCTGGCTCACTCCAATCTGGCCCACTCCAATACAAACATTTTTACCCCACTCCCATCTGCCCCACTTCAATCCAAAACAATCTTCCCACTTCAATCCAAAGCAATCTACCCCACCTCAATCCAAAACAATCTGCCCACTCCATCCAAAACAATCCACCCACTCCAATCCTCCCCACCTCAATCCACCCCACTCCAATCCGCCCTACTCCATCCCAATTCACCCCACTCTAATCCACCATATTCCACTCCATACCAATCCAATCAAATCCACCCCAATCAAGCCCAGTCCAATCTACTCCACTCCAATGTACCTTACCACTATCAAGTCTATGCCAATCCACCCCCTCCACTCCAATGTACCTCACCACTATCCAGTCTACCCGAATTCACCCCAGTCCAATCCACCACAATCCACCCTACTCCAACCCAATCCACCGCACTCAGTCCAGTCTACACACTGCCATCCAACCCAACCTAATTCCAATTCAACTCACCCCACTCCAATCCACCCCATTCCAATCCAGTCCACCCACTTCAATCCAATCCAATCCACCAATCCAAACCAATCCAGTCCAATCCAATACAACCCAAGCCAACCCAATCCAATCCAATCCAATCCTATTTAATCCAGTCCAACCCACCCTACTCTAGTCAATTCAACCCAACCTACCCACTACAGCCCATTCTAGTACACTCCATCCCACTCCTACCCAATCTACCACAACCAATCTACCCCATGCCAATGCTATCCACCCACCCACTCCAATTCTTTTCACTCCAATTCAATCCCCTTAATCCATTCCTCTCCAGTCCAATCCAGTCCACCTTAATCCGCCCACTCAAGTACAATCCAATCCACTTCAAACCCCCTTAAGCCACCACACTCCAAGTCATTCCACCCTACCCTACACCAATCCAATCGACCCCACATCAACCCAAATAACCCCACTCCACTCCAGTCCAATCGACTATAATCCAACCCATTCAAATGCAATCTATTCCAATTGAATCTTCCCAAATCCACCCCACTCTATCGACCCCAAACCAATCCACCTCACTCTGTTTCAAACCACCCCACCCCACTCCAATCCAATCCACCCCGTCCAATTTACTCACTCTAATCCATTACACTTCACTGAATCCACCACACTCATCCCAAATCCAATCCACCCCACTCTATTCCAATCCAATCCACCCCACTACCTTAATCCACTTCAACCCACTCCACCCTATTCCACCCACTGCAAGCCACTCCACAACACTACACTCTACAGCACTCTCTGCCACTGAACCTCTAAACTATTCTCCTCTCTACTCATCTCTATAACACCCTACTGCCCAAACTCCCATCTACAACACTCTGCTCCAACAAATCCACTCTGAGATACTGTACTCCCCCACTCCTCTCTGGAACACACCACACCACTAACATTTAGCCATGCTGAAAAGCAGCCACACTGGTAGAGAACATGGCAAAAGCCAGTGGCTCTTGTATAGGCAATGCCTATTGGCTTTGCCAATTCTTGTTAAATACAAGCAGTGTGGCCAACTGCTTTCAAGAGAGCGGTATACCATAAACAGTGGCCACACTAATGGTCATAAGGAGAAGGGGGGCCCAGTGTGGGACATTCAGATGGTACAGATATAGTAGTACCCCATCTAGGCCTGGAGCCTTATTCTTAGTAGATGACAAAATGGCTTCACCAACCTTCTCAAATAAAAAAGACAATATAGGTTCTAAGCTGATCACAGGCAAGTCAGACAGCTGACAAGCCAAGGTTTGAAATCCATATATCATCTCAAAGGGCCAGATGTATCAAAGCTTTTTGCATTCACAAATGGTGCGAATGCCCGTTTGCGAATGCAAAAAGCCATTTCAGAATGTATCAAAGGCATTCTGAGTGCAATTTTAAGGAATCGCTAAAATAGTGATTCCTTAAAATTGCGACCCTGTTTAGAGAGTAGCAAATTGCGCCTCTCTAAATAAGAAATCGCAAATAAGGAATCCTTATTTGCGATTTCTAAAGCACATGTATGAAGCAATTCCTTCATGCGAATTGGGCATTAAGGAATCGATATTACCACCAAGTTGAACTTGGTGGTAACCATGTGCAAATTTTAAAAATGCATTTAAAATGGATTTTTTAAATGTATCTGTAAAGCACACATGCCCTTTTAGCATGTGTGCACCTTACATGTTGTTAAAAAATGTTATGGGGTGCAGCAGAGGGGGCCTTAGGCCCCCAGTACCCTGGACTTTGCATTTCCCAAAATTGGAATTCGCAATTCGGGACATGCAAAATATTTGCAAATATCGGCCGACAGGCCCATAGATGCGAATGGGGGCCGGTATCGCAATTTGCGATTCGGTAATAGCATTTGCGATTTTTAAGAAATCGCTATTACCGAATCGCAAATATGATACATTGCATTTTGCGAATCAGAAATAGCGATTTCTTAAAAATCGTTATTTCCGATTCGCAAAAGGCTTTTTTCATACATCTGGCCCAAAATTCTGTATCAATACAACACGATTCTTTTGATCTGCCAGTTAGGTTTAAGATGTATATAGTTTTCAAAGGCTTGAAAAAAGCTGAAAATTGACTTTAGCACTTCTGTGGTGGTGTCAATAGGGTCCTGAATTCTGGCATTCTGGATTTGAAAACTCGAAACGTTTTTTGTAGTGTGACTGAGCAATGTGAAAGTGTGCTTGTTATGGCATCTGAGTTGGATGATTTCTGATATCCTGTGTACACACTTAAACTTAGCAATGGTTCCGTAGCCAACCCCTTATATATAGAAAGTGTTAGTGCTAGTAAACTAAGGCCCTCATCATGACATTGGTGGTAAGTGATAAAGTGGAGGAAATACCGCCAACAGGCTGGAGGTAAATATTGCCAAATTATGACCATGGCGGTGAGAACAACCATCCGCCAGGGCGTTAACACCACGCACCACGGCGGGCGCCATCAACAGCCAGGCGGAAGACAAAGTACCGTCCATCATATCATGACACAGGAAACCGCCAGGATTTCCGGGGAGGTGCCAACGCCATCAAAAGCCTGGCAGAAACGGAACACAGAAAACAAAGGCTCACCAACAAGTACACAGAGAACTTCGTCGCCGCTATGAAACTGGAACTTCAAGTCTTCTTGATGCTCTTCTATGCCATGCTCCACCTGGAACACCAACGCCGACGAAGACGATGGTGAGCACAGCCGCCTAGCACACAAGGGGGTGGAGGGAGGAAAACAAGAGTGACACACAAGCACAACAGACACCAGACACACACACCATACACACAACCAGCTGCAGACGCACAGCACAATAAAACAAGGACCAGATTTCGGAAGTACTGAAAATGTATTAGCAAGGGAAAAGCCACCACATGAACATGATATGTACAAAGGCTTCCTCTGCCAGCACCTGGAGTTTCTTCCGAGACTCCTACTGTGCCAAGTGGTGCCCTATTCAGTCCCTGGGCCCTTGAAAGGTAAAGCAGGTGGAACAAATTCTGAAGTCCAAGCACAGGAGCCATGTGGGGAAAATGTAGGTGCTGTATAAACAACGCACCACCTGCATCGCAACTGAAAAATCAACGCACCACCTGCATCGTGGCCTGGAAATCGACGCATCACCTGCATTGCGTCTGGAAAAATGGGGCAATACCTGCTTGCAGCTGCTGAAAACGGTGCAAACCCCCTGAAGCACAGATTCTTGTCATTGTGCGGCCAGATTTTGCATGCAAAGTCGCTGGGCATCAAAATCAACGTGACCTGTCCAGACCTGAGGCGCCCGTCCGGAAATCAATGCATTGGTCTCTTGAAGGAGAGAAAAAAGACACATCGCCTACCCGACCTGAGAAGAAATGGCGCAAGGCCTCAAAGTAAGGAATCAACGTATTGCTGACTTTTCCGATGCACTCTCACCCGTGGCTTTATTTTTGACAAAAAACAGGTACTTTGTGGAGCATCAACGCATCCATTGTTTTCTATTGAGTAAGGCTCTTTATTTACAAAATTCATAACTTTACTTGTGTATGTTAGATTTTTGTACTTTTGGTCTTGTTTGACGTGGATAAATATTGGCTATTTTTCTAAACTGGTGTGGTGTCCATTTTGTAATGTTTTCACCGTTTTACTGTGTGTGTTGGTACACATACTTCACAGATTGCCTTTGAGATAAGCCTGACTGAGTTTTCCAAGCTATCAAGGGGGGTGTGCAGGGGTTATCTTAAGTGTGTATTTCTATTGCCCTGAATAGAGTGAGTGTCCCTGCTTGGACAGAGTGCAAACTGACTGCCAACCAGAGACCCAATTTCTAACACAATCTAAAACTATCTGCCTCACTCCAATCCAAAACAGTTGTCCCCACTCTGATCTGCCCACTGCATTCTGCCCCAGTCCAATCTGCCCCACTCCTATACAAAACAATCTGCCCCACTCCAATCTGCCCCACTCCAATTGAAACCAATCTGCCACACTCCAGTTGGCCCTCTGTAATCTGCCCCATGCCAAATCAAAACAACCTGCCCCACCCCATCCGCCTAACCTAAATCCACCTCACCTGAATCCAATCCACCCATTCCATCCCAATTCATCCCACTCCAATCCAATCCATTGCACACAAATTCAATCCACCCACCAATCTAATCTACCCCAAGCCAATCAACCCCACCACCCAAATCCATCCCAACTCTCCTCTATCCACCAAAATCCACTTCACCCCAATCCAATCTTCCACAATCCAGCTGACTCCAATCCAAAACAATCTGATCCACTTTAATTTACCCCACTCCAATCCAGAACAATCTTCTCACCTCCAATCTGCCCCATACTAATCCAAAACAGTCTGCTCCACTCCAATATGCCCCACGCCAATCCAAAACAATCTGCCCCACTCCAATCCAAAACAATCTGCCACACTCCAATCCAAAACAATCTGCCACACTTCAGTGTGCCCTAGTCCAATCCAAAACAATCTGCCCCACTTTAATCCAAAACAATATACCCCATGCCAATCCGCCCCAGGCCAGTCTGCCCCACTTCAATCTGCCCCAAAGCAATGTTCCCAGTGCCAATCTGCCCCACCACCCCAATCCATCCCAACCCTCCTCTATCCACCCAAATCTACTCCACTCCAATCCAATCCAATCTACCACAATCCAGTGACTCCAATCCGAAACAGTCTGACCCACTTCAATTTACCTCACTCCAATCCAAAACAATCTTCTCACCTCCAGTTTGCACCATTCCAACCCAAAACAGTCTGCTCCACTCCAATCTGCCGAACACCAATCGAAAACAATCTGCCCCATACCAATCCAAAATAATCTACCCCACTCCAATCCAAAACAAGCTGCTACACTCCAATCAAACCAATCTGCCACACTTCAGTATGCCCTAGTCCAAGCCAAAACAAGCTGCCCCACTCCAATCCAAAACAATCTACCCCATGCCAATCCTCCCCACGCCAATCTGCCCCACTTCAATCTGTCCCACAGCAATCCCCCCCATGCCAATCTGCCCCACTCTAATCTGCCCCACTCCAAAACTGTCTGCCCACTCCAATCTGTCCCTCTCTAAACTGCCCCATCCAATCTGCCCTATTTCCTTCCAAAACATTCTGCACCACTGCAATCCACCACACTCCAGTCAAATCTATCTCATCCCAATCCATCCAGTCCATCCCGATTCACCCCACTCCAATTCGAACCACCCCACACCAATCCAGTCCATCCACCAATCCAATCCACCACAATCCAACCCAATCCAATCCACCTCACACCACTCCAATCCACCCAACTGTAATCCAATCCACTCCACTCCAGTCTAAAACAAGCTGCCCACTCTAACCTGCTCCACTCCAATCCCACACAATCTACCTCATTCCTATCTGCCCCTCTCCAATCCAAAACAATCTGCTCACTGCAATCTGCCCCACTCCAATCCACAAGAAACTGCCCCACTTCAATACAAAATAATCTGACCTACTTTAATCCCAAACAAATTGCCCACTCCAATCTGCCACACTCCAATCCAAACCAATCTGCCCCACTCCAATCCTCCACAATCAAATCCAGTCCATCTCACCCCAACCCAATCTGACTCACACCAATCTGCCCCACTCTAATCCAAAACAATTTACCCCACTCCAATCTGCCCCACTTCAATCCAAAACAATCTGACCCACCTCAATCCAAAACAATGTATCCCACTTCAATCTAAAACAATCTGCGAACTCCAATCCAAAACAATCCACCCACTCCAATCCTCCCCACCCCAATCCACCCGACTCCAATACTCCCCACTCCATCTAATTCACCCCACTGCAATCCACTACATTCAACTCCATACCAATCCAATCCAATCCAGCCACCAATCCAATCTACCAGAATCCAACCCAATCCAATCCACCTCACACCACTCCAATCAACCCAACTTTAATCCAATCAACCACAATCCACTCCACTCCAGTCCAAAACAAACTGCCTCACTGAAACCTGCTCCACTCCAATCCCAAACAATCTACCTCATTCCAATCTGCCTCACTCCAATCCAAAACAATCTGCTCACTGCAATCCACCCCACTCCAATCCTTAACAATCTGTCCCACTTCAATACAAAACAATCTGCCCTACTTTAATCCAAAAAAATTACCCCACTCTAATCTGCCCCACTCCAATCCAATCCAAACCAATTTGCCCCACTCCAATCCTCCACAATCAAATCCAATCTACCTCACCCCAACCCACTCTGGCTCACTCCAATCTGGCCCACTCCAATACAAACATTTTTACCCCACTCCCATCTGCCCCACTTCAATCCAAAACAATCTTCCCACTTCAATCCAAAGCAATCTACCCCACCTCAATCCAAAACAATCTGCCCACTCCATCCAAAACAATCCACCCACTCCAATCCTCCCCACCTCAATCCACCCCACTCCAATCCGCCCTACTCCATCCCAATTCACCCCACTCTAATCCACCATATTCCACTCCATACCAATCCAATCAAATCCACCCCAATCAAGCCCAGTCCAATCTACTCCACTCCAATGTACCTTACCACTATCAAGTCTATGCCAATCCACCCCCTCCACTCCAATGTACCTCACCACTATCCAGTCTACCCAAATTCACCCCAGTCCAATCCACCACAATCCACCCTACTCCAACCCAATCCACCGCACTCAGTCCAGTCTACACACTGCCATCCAACCCAACCTAATTCCAATTCAACTCACCCCACTCCAATCCACCCCATTCCAATCCAGTCCACCCACTTCAATCCAATCCAATCCACCAATCCAAACCAATCCAGTCCAATCCAATACAACCCAAGCCAACCCAATCCAATCCAATCCAATCCTATTTAATCCAGTCCAACCCACCCTACTCTAGTCAATTCAACCCAACCTACCCACTACAGCCCATTCTAGTACACTCCATCCCACTCCTACCCAATCTACCACAACCAATCTACCCCATGCCAATGCTATCCACCCACCCACTCCAATTCTTTTCACTCCAATTCAATCCCCTTAATCCATTCCTCTCCAGTCCAATCCAGTCCACCTTAATCCGCCCACTCAAGTACAATCCAATCCACTTCAAACCCCCTTAAGCCACCACACTCCAAGTCATTCCACCCTACCCTACACCAATCCAATCGACCCCACATCAACCCAAATAACCCCACTCCACTCCAGTCCAATCGACTATAATCCAACCCATTCAAATGCAATCTATTCCAATTGAATCTTCCCAAATCCACCCCACTCTATCGACCCCAAACCAATCCACCTCACTCTGTTTCAAACCACCCCACCCCACTCCAATCCAATCCACCCCGTCCAATTTACTCACTCTAATCCATTACACTTCACTGAATCCACCACACTCATCCCAAATCCAATCCACCCCACTCTATTCCAATCCAATCCACCCCACTACCTTAATCCACTTCAACCCACTCCACCCTATTCCACCCACTGCAAGCCACTCCACAACACTACACTCTACAGCACTCTCTGCCACTGAACCTCTAAACTATTCTCCTCTCTACTCATCTCTATAACACCCTACTGCCCAAACTCCCATCTACAACACTCTGCTCCAACAAATCCACTCTGAGATACTGTACTCCCCCACTCCTCTCTGGAACACACCACACCACTAACATTTAGCCATGCTGAAAAGCAGCCACACTGGTAGAGAACATGGCAAAAGCCAGTGGCTCTTGTATAGGCAATGCCTATTGGCTTTGCCAATTCTTGTTAAATACAAGCAGTGTGGCCAACTGCTTTCAAGAGAGCGGTATACCATAAACAGTGGCCACACTAATGGTCATAAGGAGAAGGGGGGCCCAGTGTGGGACATTCAGATGGTACAGATATAGTAGTACCCCATCTAGGCCTGGAGCCTTATTCTTAGTAGATGACAAAATGGCTTCACCAACCTTCTCAAATAAAAAAGACAATATAGGTTCTAAGCTGATCACAGGCAAGTCAGACAGCTGACAAGCCAAGGTTTGAAATCCATATATCATCTCAAAGGGCCAGATGTATCAAAGCTTTTTGCATTCACAAATGGTGCGAATGCCCGTTTGCGAATGCAAAAAGCCATTTCAGAATGTATCAAAGGCATTCTGAGTGCAATTTTAAGGAATCGCTAAAATAGTGATTCCTTAAAATTGCGACCCTGTTTAGAGAGTAGCAAATTGCGCCTCTCTAAATAAGAAATCGCAAATAAGGAATCCTTATTTGCGATTTCTAAAGCACATGTATGAAGCAATTCCTTCATGCGAATTGGGCATTAAGGAATCGATATTACCACCAAGTTGAACTTGGTGGTAACCATGTGCAAATTTTAAAAATGCATTTAAAATGGATTTTTTAAATGTATCTGTAAAGCACACATGCCCTTTTAGCATGTGTGCACCTTACATGTTGTTAAAAAATGTTATGGGGTGCAGCAGAGGGGGCCTTAGGCCCCCAGTACCCTGGACTTTGCATTTCCCAAAATTGGAATTCGCAATTCGGGACATGCAAAATATTTGCAAATATCGGCCGACAGGCCCATAGATGCGAATGGGGGCCGGTATCGCAATTTGCGATTCGGTAATAGCATTTGCGATTTTTAAGAAATCGCTATTACCGAATCGCAAATATGATACATTGCATTTTGCGAATCAGAAATAGCGATTTCTTAAAAATCGTTATTTCCGATTCGCAAAAGGCTTTTTTCATACATCTGGCCCAAAATTCTGTATCAATACAACACGATTCTTTTGATCTGCCAGTTAGGTTTAAGATGTATATAGTTTTCAAAGGCTTGAAAAAAGCTGAAAATTGACTTTAGCACTTCTGTGGTGGTGTCAATAGGGTCCTGAATTCTGGCATTCTGGATTTGAAAACTCGAAACGTTTTTTGTAGTGTGACTGAGCAATGTGAAAGTGTGCTTGTTATGGCATCTGAGTTGGATGATTTCTGATATCCTGTGTACACACTTAAACTTAGCAATGGTTCCGTAGCCAACCCCTTATATATAGAAAGTGTTAGTGCTAGTAAACTAAGGCCCTCATCATGACATTGGTGGTAAGTGATAAAGTGGAGGAAATACCGCCAACAGGCTGGAGGTAAATATTGCCAAATTATGACCATGGCGGTGAGAACAACCATCCGCCAGGGCGTTAACACCACGCACCACGGCGGGCGCCATCAACAGCCAGGCGGAAGACAAAGTACCGTCCATCATATCATGACACAGGAAACCGCCAGGATTTCCGGGGAGGTGCCAACGCCATCAAAAGCCTGGCAGAAACGGAACACAGAAAACAAAGGCTCACCAACAAGTACACAGAGAACTTCGTCGCCGCTATGAAACTGGAACTTCAAGTCTTCTTGATGCTCTTCTATGCCATGCTCCACCTGGAACACCAACGCCGACGAAGACGATGGTGAGCACAGCCGCCTAGCACACAAGGGGGTGGAGGGAGGAAAACAAGAGTGACACACAAGCACAACAGACACCAGACACACACACCATACACACAACCAGCTGCAGACGCACAGCACAATAAAACAAGGACCAGATTTCGGAAGTACTGAAAATGTATTAGCAAGGGAAAAGCCACCACATGAACATGATATGTACAAAGGCTTCCTCTGCCAGCACCTGGAGTTTCTTCCGAGACTCCTACTGTGCCAAGTGGTGCCCTATTCAGTCCCTGGGCCCTTGAAAGGTAAAGCAGGTGGAACAAATTCTGAAGTCCAAGCACAGGAGCCATGTGGGGAAAATGTAGGTGCTGTATAAACAACGCACCACCTGCATCGCAACTGAAAAATCAACGCACCACCTGCATCGTGGCCTGGAAATCGACGCATCACCTGCATTGCGTCTGGAAAAATGGGGCAATACCTGCTTGCAGCTGCTGAAAACGGTGCAAACCCCCTGAAGCACAGATTCTTGTCATTGTGCGGCCAGATTTTGCATGCAAAGTCGCTGGGCATCAAAATCAACGTGACCTGTCCAGACCTGAGGCGCCCGTCCGGAAATCAATGCATTGGTCTCTTGAAGGAGAGAAAAAAGACACATCGCCTACCCGACCTGAGAAGAAATGGCGCAAGGCCTCAAAGTAAGGAATCAACGTATTGCTGACTTTTCCGATGCACTCTCACCCGTGGCTTTATTTTTGACAAAAAACAGGTACTTTGTGGAGCATCAACGCATCCATTGTTTTCTATTGAGTAAGGCTCTTTATTTATAAAATTCATAACTTTACTTGTGTATGTTAGATTTTTGTACTTTTGGTCTTGTTTGACGTGGATAAATATTGGCTATTTTTCTAAACTGGTGTGGTGTCCATTTTGTAATGTTTTCACCGTTTTACTGTGTGTGTTGGTACACATACTTCACAGATTGCCTTTGAGATAAGCCTGACTGAGTTTTCCAAGCTATCAAGGGGGGTGAGCAGGGGTTATCTTAAGTGTGTATTTCTATTGCCCTGAATAGAGTGAGTGTCCCTGCTTGGACAGAGTGCAAACTGACTGCCAACCAGAGACCCAATTTCTAACACAATCTAAAACTATCTGCCTCACTCCAATCCAAAACAGTTGTCCCCACTCTGATCTGCCCACTGCATTCTGCCCCAGTCCAATCTGCCCCACTCCTATACAAAACAATCTGCCCCACTCCAATCTGCCCCACTCCAATTGAAACCAATCTGCCACACTCCAGTTGGCCCTCTGTAATCTGCCCCATGCCAAATCAAAACAATCTGCCCCACCCCATCCGCCTAACCTAAATCCACCTCACCTGAATCCAATCCACCCATTCCATCCCAATTCATCCCACTCCAATCCAATCCATTGCACACAAATTCAATCCACCCACCAATCTAATCTACCCCAATCCAATCAACCCCACCACCCAAATCCATCCCAACTCTCCTCTATCCACCAAAATCCACTTCACCCCAATCCAATCTTCCACAATCCAGCTGACTCCAATCCAAAACAATCTGATCCACTTTAATTTACCCCACTCCAATCCAGAACAATCTTCTCACCTCCAATCTGCCCCATACTAATCCAAAACAGTCTGCTCCACTCCAATATGCCCCACGCCAATCCAAAACAATCTGCCCCACTCCAATCCAAAACAATCTGCCACACTCCAATCCAAAACAATCTGCCACACTTCAGTGTGCCCTAGTCCAATCCAAAACAATCTGCCCCACTTTAATCCAAAACAATATACCCCATGCCAATCCGCCCCAGGCCAGTCTGCCCCACTTCAATCTGCCCCAAAGCAATGTTCCCAGTGCCAATCTGCCCCACCACCCCAATCCATCCCAACCCTCCTCTATCCACCCAAATCTACTCCACTCCAATCCAATCCAATCTACCACAATCCAGTGACTCCAATCCGAAACAGTCTGACCCACTTCAATTTACCTCACTCCAATCCAAAACAATCTTCTCACCTCCAGTTTGCACCATTCCAACCCAAAACAGTCTGCTCCACTCCAATCTGCCGAACACCAATCGAAAACAATCTGCCCCATACCAATCCAAAATAATCTGCCCCACTCCAATCCAAAACAAGCTGCTACACTCCAATCAAACCAATCTGCCACACTTCAGTATGCCCTAGTCCAAGCCAAAACAAGCTGCCCCACTCCAATCCAAAACAATCTACCCCATGCCAATCCTCCCCACGCCAATCTGCCCCACTTCAATCTGTCCCACAGCAATCCGCCCCATGCCAATCTGCCCCACTCTAATCTGCCCCACTCCAAAACTGTCTGCCCACTCCAATCTGTCCCTCTCTAAACTGCCCCATCCAATCTGCCCTATTTCCTTCCAAAACATTCTGCACCACTGCAATCCACCACACTCCAGTCAAATCTATCTCATCCCAATCCATCCAGTCCATCCTGATTCACCCCACTCCAATTCGAACCACCCCACACCAATCCAGTCCATCCACCAATCCAATCCACCACAATCCAACCCAATCCAATCCACCTCACACCACTCCAATCCACCCAACTGTAATCCAATCCACTCCACTCCAGTCTAAAACAAGCTGCCCACTCTAACCTGCTCCACTCCAATCCCACACAATCTACCTCATTCCTATCTGCCCCTCTCCAATCCAAAACAATCTGCTCACTGCAATCTGCCCCACTCCAATCCACAAGAAACTGCCCCACTTCAATACAAAATAATCTGACCTACTTTAATCCCAAACAAATTGCCCACTCCAATCTGCCACACTCCAATCCAAACCAATCTGCCCCACTCCAATCCTCCACAATCAAATCCAGTCCATCTCACCCCAACCCAATCTGACTCACACCAATCTGCCCCACTCTAATCCAAAACAATTTACCCCACTCCAATCTGCCCCACTTCAATCCAAAACAATCTGACCCACCTCAATCCAAAACAATGTATCCCACTTCAATCTAAAACAATCTGCGAACTCCAATCCAAAACAATCCACCCACTCCAATCCTCCCCACCCCAATCCACCCGACTCCAATACTCCCCACTCCATCTAATTCACCCCACTGCAATCCACTACATTCAACTCCATACCAATCCAATCCAATCCAGCCACCAATCCAATCTACCAGAATCCAACCCAATCCAATCCACCTCACACCACTCCAATCAACCCAACTTTAATCCAATCAACCACAATCCACTCCACTCCAGTCCAAAACAAACTGCCTCACTGAAACCTGCTCCACTCCAATCCCAAACAATCTACCTCATTCCAATCTGCCTCACTCCAATCCAAGACAATCTGCTCACTGCAATCCACCCCACTCCAATCCTTAACAATCTGTCCCACTTCAATACAAAACAATCTGCCCTACTTTAATCCAAAAAAATTACCCCACTCTAATCTGCCCCACTCCAATCCAATCCAAACCAATTTGCCCCACTCCAATCCTCCACAATCAAATCCAATCTACCTCACCCCAACCCACTCTGGCTCACTCCAATCTGGCCCACTCCAATACAAACATTTTTACCCCACTCCCATCTGCCCCACTTCAATCCAAAACAATCTTCCCACTTCAATCCAAAGCAATCTACCCCACCTCAATCCAAAACAATCTGCCCACTCCATCCAAAACAATCCACCCACTCCAATCCTCCCCACCTCAATCCACCCCACTCCAATCCGCCCTACTCCATCCCAATTCACCCCACTCTAATCCACCATATTCCACTCCATACCAATCCAATCAAATCCACCCCAATCAAGCCCAGTCCAATCTACTCCACTCCAATGTACCTTACCACTATCAAGTCTATGCCAATCCACCCCCTCCACTCCAATGTACCTCACCACTATCCAGTCTACCCGAATTCACCCCAGTCCAATCCACCACAATCCACCCTACTCCAACCCAATCCACCGCACTCAGTCCAGTCTACACACTGCCATCCAACCCAACCTAATTCCAATTCAACTCACCCCACTCCAATCCACCCCATTCCAATCCAGTCCACCCACTTCAATCCAATCCAATCCACCAATCCAAACCAATCCAGTCCAATCCAATACAACCCAAGCCAACCCAATCCAATCCAATCCAATCCTATTTAATCCAGTCCAACCCACCCTACTCTAGTCAATTCAACCCAACCTACCCACTACAGCCCATTCTAGTACACTCCATCCCACTCCTACCCAATCTACCACAACCAATCTACCCCATGCCAATGCTATCCACCCACCCACTCCAATTCTTTTCACACCAATTCAATCCCCTTAATCCATTCCTCTCCAGTCCAATCCAGTCCACCTTAATCCGCCCACTCAAGTACAATCCAATCCACTTCAAACCCCCTTAAGCCACCACACTCCAAGTCATTCCACCCTACCCTACACCAATCCAATCGACCCCACATCAACCGAAATAACCCCACTCCACTCCAGTCCAATCGACTATAATCCAACCCATTCAAATGCAATCTATTCCAATTGAATCTTCCCAAATCCACCCCACTCTATCGACCCCAAACCAATCCACCTCACTCTGTTTCAAACCACCCCACCCCACTCCAATCCAATCCACCCCGTCCAATTTACTCACTCGAATCCATTACACTTCACTGAATCCACCACACTCATCCCAAATCCAATCCACCCCACTCTATTCCAATCCAATCCACCCCACTACCTTAATCCACTTCAACCCACTCCACCCTATTCCACCCACTGCAAGCCACTCCACAACACTACACTCTACAGCACTCTCTGCCACTGAACCTCTAAACTATTCTCCTCTCTACTCATCTCTATAACACCCTACTGCCCAAACTCCCATCTACAACACTCTGCTCCAACAAATCCACTCTGAGATACTGTACTCCCCCACTCCTCTCTGGAACACACCACACCACTAACATTTAGCCATGCTGAAAAGCAGCCACACTGGTAGAGAACATGGCAAAAGCCAGTGGCTCTTGTATAGGCAATGCCTATTGGCTTTGCCAATTCTTGTTAAATACAAGCAGTGTGGCCAACTGCTTTCAAGAGAGCGGTATACCATAAACAGTGGCCACACTAATGGTCATAAGGAGAAGGGGGGCCCAGTGTGGGACATTCAGATGGTACAGATATAGTAGTACCCCATCTAGGCCTGGAGCCTTATTCTTAGTAGATGACAAAATGGCTTCACCAACCTTCTCAAATAAAAAAGACAATATAGGTTCTAAGCTGATCACAGGCAAGTCAGACAGCTGACAAGCCAAGGTTTGAAATCCATATATCATCTCAAAGGGCCAGATGTATCAAAGCTTTTTGCATTCACAAATGGTGCGAATGCCCGTTTGCGAATGCAAAAAGCCATTTCAGAATGTATCAAAGGCATTCTGAGTGCAATTTTAAGGAATCGCTAAAATAGTGATTCCTTAAAATTGCGACCCTGTTTAGAGAGTAGCAAATTGTGCCTCTCTAAATAAGAAATCGCAAATAAGGAATCCTTATTTGCGATTTCTAAAGCACATGTATGAAGCAATTCCTTCATGCGAATTGGGCATTAAGGAATCGATATTACCACCAAGTTGAACTTGGTGGTAACCATGTGCAAATTTTAAAAATGCATTTAAAATGGATTTTTTAAATGTATCTGTAAAGCACACATGCCCTTTTAGCATGTGTGCACCTTACATGTTGTTAAAAAATGTTATGGGGTGCAGCAGAGGGGGCCTTAGGCCCCCAGTACCCTGGACTTTGCATTTCCCAAAATTGGAATTCGCAATTCGGGACATGCAAAATATTTGCAAATATCGGCCGACAGGCCCATAGATGCGAATGGGGGCCGGTATCGCAATTTGCGATTCGGTAATAGCATTTGCGATTTTTAAGAAATCGCTATTACCGAATCGCAAATATGATACATTGCATTTTGCGAATCAGAAATAGCGATTTCTTAAAAATCGTTATTTCCGATTCGCAAAAGGCTTTTTTCATACATCTGGCCCAAAATTCTGTATCAATACAACACGATTCTTTTGATCTGCCAGTTAGGTTTAAGATGTATATAGTTTTCAAAGGCTTGAAAAAAGCTGAAAATTGACTTTAGCACTTCTGTGGTGGTGTCAATAGGGTCCTGAATTCTGGCATTCTGGATTTGAAAACTCGAAACGTTTTTTGTAGTGTGACTGAGCAATGTGAAAGTGTGCTTGTTATGGCATCTGAGTTGGATGATTTCTGATATCCTGTGTACACACTTAAACTTAGCAATGGTTCCGTAGCCAACCCCTTATATATAGAAAGTGTTAGTGCTAGTAAACTAAGGCCCTCATCATGACATTGGTGGTAAGTGATAAAGTGGAGGAAATACCGCCAACAGGCTGGAGGTAAATATTGCCAAATTATGACCATGGCGGTGAGAACAACCATCCGCCAGGGCGTTAACACCACGCACCACGGCGGGCGCCATCAACAGCCAGGCGGAAGACAAAGTACCGTCCATCATATCATGACACAGGAAACCGCCAGGATTTCCGGGGAGGTGCCAACGCCATCAAAAGCCTGGCAGAAACGGAACACAGAAAACAAAGGCTCACCAACAAGTACACAGAGAACTTCGTCGCCGCTATGAAACTGGAACTTCAAGTCTTCTTGATGCTCTTCTATGCCATGCTCCACCTGGAACACCAACGCCGACGAAGACGATGGTGAGCACAGCCGCCTAGCACACAAGGGGGTGGAGGGAGGAAAACAAGAGTGACACACAAGCACAACAGACACCAGACACACACACCATACACACAACCAGCTGCAGACGCACAGCACAATAAAACAAGGACCAGATTTCGGAAGTACTGAAAATGTATTAGCAAGGGAAAAGCCACCACATGAACATGATATGTACAAAGGCTTCCTCTGCCAGCACCTGGAGTTTCTTCCGAGACTCCTACTGTGCCAAGTGGTGCCCTATTCAGTCCCTGGGCCCTTGAAAGGTAAAGCAGGTGGAACAAATTCTGAAGTCCAAGCACAGGAGCCATGTGGGGAAAATGTAGGTGCTGTATAAACAACGCACCACCTGCATCGCAACTGAAAAATCAACGCACCACCTGCATCGTGGCCTGGAAATCGACGCATCACCTGCATTGCGTCTGGAAAAATGGGGCAATACCTGCTTGCAGCTGCTGAAAACGGTGCAAACCCCCTGAAGCACAGATTCTTGTCATTGTGCGGCCAGATTTTGCATGCAAAGTCGCTGGGCATCAAAATCAACGTGACCTGTCCAGACCTGAGGCGCCCGTCCGGAAATCAATGCATTGGTCTCTTGAAGGAGAGAAAAAAGACACATCGCCTACCCGACCTGAGAAGAAATGGCGCAAGGCCTCAAAGTAAGGAATCAACGTATTGCTGACTTTTCCGATGCACTCTCACCCGTGGCTTTATTTTTGACAAAAAACAGGTACTTTGTGGAGCATCAACGCATCCATTGTTTTCTATTGAGTAAGGCTCTTTATTTATAAAATTCATAACTTTACTTGTGTATGTTAGATTTTTGTACTTTTGGTCTTGTTTGACGTGGATAAATATTGGCTATTTTTCTAAACTGGTGTGGTGTCCATTTTGTAATGTTTTCACCGTTTTACTGTGTGTGTTGGTACACATACTTCACAGATTGCCTTTGAGATAAGCCTGACTGAGTTTTCCAAGCTATCAAGGGGGGTGAGCAGGGGTTATCTTAAGTGTGTATTTCTATTGCCCTGAATAGAGTGAGTGTCCCTGCTTGGACAGAGTGCAAACTGACTGCCAACCAGAGACCCAATTTCTAACACAATCTAAAACTATCTGCCTCACTCCAATCCAAAACAGTTGTCCCCACTCTGATCTGCCCACTGCATTCTGCCCCAGTCCAATCTGCCCCACTCCTATACAAAACAATCTGCCCCACTCCAATCTGCCCCACTCCAATTGAAACCAATCTGCCACACTCCAGTTGGCCCTCTGTAATCTGCCCCATGCCAAATCAAAACAATCTGCCCCACCCCATCCGCCTAACCTAAATCCACCTCACCTGAATCCAATCCACCCATTCCATCCCAATTCATCCCACTCCAATCCAATCCATTGCACACAAATTCAATCCACCCACCAATCTAATCTACCCCAATCCAATCAACCCCACCACCCAAATCCATCCCAACTCTCCTCTATCCACCAAAATCCACTTCACCCCAATCCAATCTTCCACAATCCAGCTGACTCCAATCCAAAACAATCTGATCCACTTTAATTTACCCCACTCCAATCCAGAACAATCTTCTCACCTCCAATCTGCCCCATACTAATCCAAAACAGTCTGCTCCACTCCAATATGCCCCACGCCAATCCAAAACAATCTGCCCCACTCCAATCCAAAACAATCTGCCACACTCCAATCCAAAACAATCTGCCACACTTCAGTGTGCCCTAGTCCAATCCAAAACAATCTGCCCCACTTTAATCCAAAACAATATACCCCATGCCAATCCGCCCCAGGCCAGTCTGCCCCACTTCAATCTGCCCCAAAGCAATGTTCCCAGTGCCAATCTGCCCCACCACCCCAATCCATTCCAACCCTCCTCTATCCACCCAAATCTACTCCACTCCAATCCAATCCAATCTACCACAATCCAGTGACTCCAATCCGAAACAGTCTGACCCACTTCAATTTACCTCACTCCAATCCAAAACAATCTTCTCACCTCCAGTTTGCACCATTCCAACCCAAAACAGTCTGCTCCACTCCAATCTGCCGAACACCAATCGAAAACAATCTGCCCCATACCAATCCAAAATAATCTGCCCCACTCCAATCCAAAACAAGCTGCTACACTCCAATCAAACCAATCTGCCACACTTCAGTATGCCCTAGTCCAAGCCAAAACAAGCTGCCCCACTCCAATCCAAAACAATCTACCCCATGCCAATCCTCCCCACGCCAATCTGCCCCACTTCAATCTGTCCCACAGCAATCCGCCCCATGCCAATCTGCCCCACTCTAATCTGCCCCACTCCAAAACTGTCTGCCCACTCCAATCTGTCCCTCTCTAAACTGCCCCATCCAATCTGCCCTATTTCCTTCCAAAACATTCTGCACCACTGCAATCCACCACACTCCAGTCAAATCTATCTCATCCCAATCCATCCAGTCCATCCCGATTCACCCCACTCCAATTCGAACCACCCCACACCAATCCAGTCCATCCACCAATCCAATCCACCACAATCCAACCCAATCCAATCCACCTCACACCACTCCAATCCACCCAACTGTAATCCAATCCACTCCACTCCAGTCTAAAACAAGCTGCCCACTCTAACCTGCTCCACTCCAATCCCACACAATCTACCTCATTCCTATCTGCCCCTCTCCAATCCAAAACAATCTGCTCACTGCAATCTGCCCCACTCCAATCCACAAGAAACTGCCCCACTTCAATACAAAATAATCTGACCTACTTTAATCCCAAACAAATTGCCCACTCCAATCTGCCACACTCCAATCCAAACCAATCTGCCCCACTCCAATCCTCCACAATCAAATCCAGTCCATCTCACCCCAACCCAATCTGACTCACACCAATCTGCCCCACTCTAATCCAAAACAATTTACCCCACTCCAATCTGCCCCACTTCAATCCAAAACAATCTGACCCACCTCAATCCAAAACAATGTATCCCACTTCAATCTAAAACAATCTGCGAACTCCAATCCAAAACAATCCACCTACTCCAATCCTCCCCACCCCAATCCACCCGACTCCAATACTCCCCACTCCATCTAATTCACCCCACTGCAATCCACTACATTCAACTCCATACCAATCCAATCCAATCCAGCCACCAATCCAATCTACCAGAATCCAACCCAATCCAATCCACCTCACACCACTCCAATCAACCCAACTTTAATCCAATCAACCACAATCCACTCCACTCCAGTCCAAAACAAACTGCCTCACTGAAACCTGCTCCACTCCAATCCCAAACAATCTACCTCATTCCAATCTGCCTCACTCCAATCCAAAACAATCTGCTCACTGCAATCCACCCCACTCCAATCCTTAACAATCTGTCCCACTTCAATACAAAACAATCTCCCCTACTTTAATCCAAAAAAATTACCCCACTCTAATCTGCCCCACTCCAATCCAATCCAAACCAATTTGCCCCACTCCAATCCTCCACAATCAAATCCAATCTACCTCACCCCAACCCACTCTGGCTCACTCCAATCTGGCCCACTCCAATACAAACATTTTTACCCCACTCCCATCTGCCCCACTTCAATCCAAAACAATCTTCCCACTTCAATCCAAAGCAATCTACCCCACCTCAATCCAAAACAATCTGCCCACTCCATCCAAAACAATCCACCCACTCCAATCCTCCCCACCTCAATCCACCCCACTCCAATCCGCCCTACTCCATCCCAATTCACCCCACTCTAATCCACCATATTCCACTCCATACCAATCCAATCAAATCCACCCCAATCAAGCCCAGTCCAATCTACTCCACTCCAATGTACCTTACCACTATCAAGTCTATGCCAATCCACCCCCTCCACTCCAATGTACCTCACCACTATCCAGTCTACCCGAATTCACCCCAGTCCAATCCACCACAATCCACCCTACTCCAACCCAATCCACCGCACTCAGTCCAGTCTACACACTGCCATCCAACCCAACCTAATTCCAATTCAACTCACCCCACTCCAATCCACCCCATTCCAATCCAGTCCACCCACTTCAATCCAATCCAATCCACCAATCCAAACCAATCCAGTCCAATCCAATACAACCCAAGCCAACCCAATCCAATCCAATCCAATCCTATTTAATCCAGTCCAACCCACCCTACTCTAGTCAATTCAACCCAACCTACCCACTACAGCCCATTCTAGTACACTCCATCCCACTCCTAACCAATCTACCACAACCAATCTACCCCATGCCAATGCTATCCACCCACCCACTCCAATTCTTTTCACTCCAATTCAATCCCCTTAATCCATTCCTCTCCAGTCCAATCCAGTCCACCTTAATCCGCCCACTCAAGTACAATCCAATCCACTTCAAACCCCCTTAAGCCACCACACTCCAAGTCATTCCACCCTACCCTACACCAATCCAATCGACCCCACATCAACCCAAATAACCCCACTCCACTCCAGTCCAATCGACTATAATCCAACCCATTCAAATGCAATCTATTCCAATTGAATCTTCCCAAATCCACCCCACTCTATCGACCCCAAACCAATCCACCTCACTCTGTTTCAAACCACCCCACCCCACTCCAATCCAATCCACCCCGTCCAATTTACTCACTCTAATCCATTACACTTCACTGAATCCACCACACTCATCCCAAATCCAATCCACCCCACTCTATTCCAATCCAATCCACCCCACTACCTTAATCCACTTCAACCCACTCCACCCTATTCCACCCACTGCAAGCCACTCCACAACACTACACTCTACAGCACTCTCTGCCACTGAACCTCTAAACTATTCTCCTCTCTACTCATCTCTATAACACCCTACTGCCCAAACTCCCATCTACAACACTCTGCTCCAACAAATCCACTCTGAGATACTGTACTCCCCCACTCCTCTCTGGAACACACCACACCACTAACATTTAGCCATGCTGAAAAGCAGCCACACTGGTAGAGAACATGGCAAAAGCCAGTGGCTCTTGTATAGGCAATGCCTATTGGCTTTGCCAATTCTTGTTAAATACAAGCAGTGTGGCCAACTGCTTTCAAGAGAGCGGTATACCATAAACAGTGGCCACACTAATGGTCATAAGGAGAAGGGGGGCCCAGTGTGGGACATTCAGATGGTACAGATATAGTAGTACCCCATCTAGGCCTGGAGCCTTATTCTTAGTAGATGACAAAATGGCTTCACCAACCTTCTCAAATAAAAAAGACAATATAGGTTCTAAGCTGATCACAGGCAAGTCAGACAGCTGACAAGCCAAGGTTTGAAATCCATATATCATCTCAAAGGGCCAGATGTATCAAAGCTTTTTGCATTCACAAATGGTGCGAATGCCCGTTTGCGAATGCAAAAAGCCATTTCAGAATGTATCAAAGGCATTCTGAGTGCAATTTTAAGGAATCGCTAAAATAGTGATTCCTTAAAATTGCGACCCTGTTTAGAGAGTAGCAAATTGCGCCTCTCTAAATAAGAAATCGCAAATAAGGAATCCTTATTTGCGATTTCTAAAGCACATGTATGAAGCAATTCCTTCATGCGAATTGGGCATTAAGGAATCGATATTACCACCAAGTTGAACTTGGTGGTAACCATGTGCAAATTTTAAAAATGCATTTAAAATGGATTTTTTAAATGTATCTGTAAAGCACACATGCCCTTTTAGCATGTGTGCACCTTACATGTTGTTAAAAAATGTTATGGGGTGCAGCAGAGGGGGCCTTAGGCCCCCAGTACCCTGGACTTTGCGTTTCCCAAAATTGGAATTCGCAATTCGGGACATGCAAAATATTTGCAAATATCGGCCGACAGGCCCATAGATGCGAATGGGGGCCGGTATCGCAATTTGCGATTCGGTAATAGCATTTGCGATTTTTAAGAAATCGCTATTACCGAATCGCAAATATGATACATTGCATTTTGCGAATCAGAAATAGCGATTTCTTAAAAATCGTTATTTCCGATTCGCAAAAGGCTTTTTTCATACATCTGGCCCAAAATTCTGTATCAATACAACACGATTCTTTTGATCTGCCAGTTAGGTTTAAGATGTATATAGTTTTCAAAGGCTTGAAAAGCAGCACTTCTGTGGTGGTGTCAATAGGGTCCTGAATTCTGGCATTCTGGATTTGAAAACTCGAAACGTTTTTTGTGGTGTGACTGAGCAATGTGAAAGTGTGCTTGTTATGGCATCTGAGTTGGATGATTTCTGATATCCTGTGTACACACTTAAACTTAGCAATGGTTCCGTAGCCAACCCCTTATATATAGAAAGTGTTAGTGCTAGTAAACTAAGGCCCTCATCATGACATTGGTGGTAAGTGATAAAGTGGAGGAAATACCGCCAACAGGCTGGAGGTAAATATTGCCAAATTATGACCATGGCGGTGAGAACAACCATCCGCCAGGGCGTTAACACCACGCACCACGGCGGGCGCCATCAACAGCCAGGCGGAAGACAAAGTACCGTCCATCATATCATGACACAGGAAACCGCCAGGATTTCCGGGGAGGTGCCAACGCCATCAAAAGCCTGGCAGAAACGGAACACAGAAAACAAAGGCTCACCAACAAGTACACAGAGAACTTCGTCGCCGCTATGAAACTGGAACTTCAAGTCTTCTTGATGCTCTTCTATGCCATGCTCCACCTGGAACACCAACGCCGACGAAGACGATGGTGAGCACAGCCGCCTAGCACACAAGGGGGTGGAGGGAGGAAAACAAGAGTGACACACAAGCACAACAGACACCAGACACACACACCATACACACAACCAGCTGCAGACGCACAGCACAATAAAACAAGGACCAGATTTCGGAAGTACTGAAAATGTATTAGCAAGGGAAAAGCCACCACATGAACATGATATGTACAAAGGCTTCCTCTGCCAGCACCTGGAGTTTCTTCCGAGACTCCTACTGTGCCAAGTGGTGCCCTATTCAGTCCCTGGGCCCTTGAAAGGTAAAGCAGGTGGAACAAATTCTGAAGTCCAAGCAAAGGAGCCATGTGGGGAAAATGTAGGTGCTGTATAAACAACGCACCACCTGCATCGCAACTGAAAAATCAACGCACCACCTGCATCGTGGCCTGGAAATCGACGCATCACCTGCATTGCGTCTGGAAAAATGGGGCAATACCTGCTTGCAGCTGCTGAAAACGGTGCAAACCCCCTGAAGCACAGATTCTTGTCATTGTGCGGCCAGATTTTGCATGCAAAGTCGCTGGGCATCAAAATCAACGTGACCTGTCCAGACCTGAGGCGCCCGTCCGGAAATCAATGCATTGGTCTCTTGAAGGAGAGAAAAAAGACACATCGCCTACCCGACCTGAGAAGAAATGGCGCAAGGCCTCAAAGTAAGGAATCAACGTATTGCTGACTTTTCCGATGCACTCTCACCCGTGGCTTTATTTTTGACAAAAAACAGGTACTTTGTGGAGCATCAACGCATCCATTGTTTTCTATTGAGTAAGGCTCTTTATTTATAAAATTCATAACTTTACTTGTGTATGTTAGATTTTTGTACTTTTGGTCTTGTTTGACGTGGATAAATATTGGCTATTTTTCTAAACTGGTGTGGTGTCCATTTTGTAATGTTTTCACCGTTTTACTGTGTGTGTTGGTACACATACTTCACAGATTGCCTTTGAGATAAGCCTGACTGAGTTTTCCAAGCTATCAAGGGGGGTGAGCAGGGGTTATCTTAAGTGTGTATTTCTATTGCCCTGAATAGAGTGAGTGTCCCTGCTTGGACAGAGTGCAAACTGACTGCCAACCAGAGACCCAATTTCTAACACAATCTAAAACTATCTGCCTCACTCCAATCCAAAACAGTTGTCCCCACTCTGATCTGCCCACTGCATTCTGCCCCAGTCCAATCTGCCCCACTCCTATACAAAACAATCTGCCCCACTCCAATCTGCCCCACTCCAATTGAAACCAATCTGCCACACTCCAGTTGGCCCTCTGTAATCTGCCCCATGCCAAATCAAAACAATCTGCCCCACCCCATCCGCCTAACCTAAATCCACCTCACCTGAATCCAATCCACCCATTCCATCCCAATTCATCCCACTCCAATCCAATCCATTGCACACAAATTCAATCCACCCACCAATCTAATCTACCCCAATCCAATCAACCCCACCACCCAAATCCATCCCAACTCTCCTCTATCCACCAAAATCCACTTCACCCCAATCCAATCTTCCACAATCCAGCTGACTCCAATCCAAAACAATCTGATCCACTTTAATTTACCCCACTCCAATCCAGAACAATCTTCTCACCTCCAATCTGCCCCATACTAATCCAAAACAGTCTGCTCCACTCCAATATGCCCCACGCCAATCCAAAACAATCTGCCCCACTCCAATCCAAAACAATCTGCCACACTCCAATCCAAAACAATCTGCCACACTTCAGTGTGCCCTAGTCCAATCCAAAACAATCTGCCCCACTTTAATCCAAAACAATATACCCCATGCCAATCCGCCCCAGGCCAGTCTGCCCCACTTCAATCTGCCCCAAAGCAATGTTCCCAGTGCCAATCTGCCCCACCACCCCAATCCATTCCAACCCTCCTCTATCCACCCAAATCTACTCCACTCCAATCCAATCCAATCTACCACAATCCAGTGACTCCAATCCGAAACAGTCTGACCCACTTCAATTTACCTCACTCCAATCCAAAACAATCTTCTCACCTCCAGTTTGCACCATTCCAACCCAAAACAGTCTGCTCCACTCCAATCTGCCGAACACCAATCGAAAACAATCTGCCCCATACCAATCCAAAATAATCTGCCCCACTCCAATCCAAAACAAGCTGCTACACTCCAATCAAACCAATCTGCCACACTTCAGTATGCCCTAGTCCAAGCCAAAACAAGCTGCCCCACTCCAATCCAAAACAATCTACCCCATGCCAATCCTCCCCACGCCAATCTGCCCCACTTCAATCTGTCCCACAGCAATCCGCCCCATGCCAATCTGCCCCACTCTAATCTGCCCCACTCCAAAACTGTCTGCCCACTCCAATCTGTCCCTCTCTAAACTGCCCCATCCAATCTGCCCTATTTCCTTCCAAAACATTCTGCACCACTGCAATCCACCACACTCCAGTCAAATCTATCTCATCCCAATCCATCCAGTCCATCCCGATTCACCCCACTCCAATTCGAACCACCCCACACCAATCCAGTCCATCCACCAATCCAATCCACCACAATCCAACCCAATCCAATCCACCTCACACCACTCCAATCCACCCAACTGTAATCCAATCCACTCCACTCCAGTCTAAAACAAGCTGCCCACTCTAACCTGCTCCACTCCAATCCCACACAATCTACCTCATTCCTATCTGCCCCTCTCCAATCCAAAACAATCTGCTCAATGCAATCTGCCCCACTCCAATCCACAAGAAACTGCCCCACTTCAATACAAAATAATCTGACCTACTTTAATCCCAAACAAATTGCCCACTCCAATCTGCCACACTCCAATCCAAACCAATCTGCCCCACTCCAATCCTCCACAATCAAATCCAGTCCATCTCACCCCAACCCAATCTGACTCACACCAATCTGCCCCACTCTAATCCAAAACAATTTACCCCACTCCAATCTGCCCCACTTCAATCCAAAACAATCTGACCCACCTCAATCCAAAACAATGTATCCCACTTCAATCTAAAACAATCTGCGAACTCCAATCCAAAACAATCCACCTACTCCAATCCTCCCCACCCCAATCCACCCGACTCCAATACTCCCCACTCCATCTAATTCACCCCACTGCAATCCACTACATTCAACTCCATACCAATCCAATCCAATCCAGCCACCAATCCAATCTACCAGAATCCAACCCAATCCAATCCACCTCACACCACTCCAATCAACCCAACTTTAATCCAATCAACCACAATCCACTCCACTCCAGTCCAAAACAAACTGCCTCACTGAAACCTGCTCCACTCCAATCCCAAACAATCTACCTCATTCCAATCTGCCTCACTCCAATCCAAAACAATCTGCTCACTGCAATCCACCCCACTCCAATCCTTAACAATCTGTCCCACTTCAATACAAAACAATCTGCCCTACTTTAATCCAAAAAAATTACCCCACTCTAATCTGCCCCACTCCAATCCAATCCAAACCAATTTGCCCCACTCCAATCCTCCACAATCAAATCCAATCTACCTCACCCCAACCCACTCTGGCTCACTCCAATCTGGCCCACTCCAATACAAACATTTTTACCCCACTCCCATCTGCCCCACTTCAATCCAAAACAATCTTCCCACTTCAATCCAAAGCAATCTACCCCACCTCAATCCAAAACAATCTGCCCACTCCATCCAAAACAATCCACCCACTCCAATCCTCCCCACCTCAATCCACCCCACTCCAATCCGCCCTACTCCATCCCAATTCACCCCACTCTAATCCACCATATTCCACTCCATACCAATCCAATCAAATCCACCCCAATCAAGCCCAGTCCAATCTACTCCACTCCAATGTACCTTACCACTATCAAGTCTATGCCAATCCACCCCCTCCACTCCAATGTACCTCACCACTATCCAGTCTACCCGAATTCACCCCAGTCCAATCCACCACAATCCACCCTACTCCAACCCAATCCACCGCACTCAGTCCAGTCTACACACTGCCATCCAACCCAACCTAATTCCAATTCAACTCACCCCACTCCAATCCACCCCATTCCAATCCAGTCCACCCACTTCAATCCAATCCAATCCACCAATCCAAACCAATCCAGTCCAATCCAATACAACCCAAGCCAACCCAATCCAATCCAATCCAATCCTATTTAATCCAGTCCAACCCACCCTACTCTAGTCAATTCAACCCAACCTACCCACTACAGCCCATTCTAGTACACTCCATCCCACTCCTAACCAATCTACCACAACCAATCTACCCCATGCCAATGCTATCCACCCACCCACTCCAATTCTTTTCACTCCAATTCAATCCCCTTAATCCATTCCTCTCCAGTCCAATCCAGTCCACCTTAATCCGCCCACTCAAGTACAATCCAATCCACTTCAAACCCCCTTAAGCCACCACACTCCAAGTCATTCCACCCTACCCTACACCAATCCAATCGACCCCACATCAACCCAAATAACCCCACTCCACTCCAGTCCAATCGACTATAATCCAACCCATTCAAATGCAATCTATTCCAATTGAATCTTCCCAAATCCACCCCACTCTATCGACCCCAAACCAATCCACCTCACTCTGTTTCAAACCACCCCACCCCACTCCAATCCAATCCACCCCGTCCAATTTACTCACTCTAATCCATTACACTTCACTGAATCCACCACACTCATCCCAAATCCAATCCACCCCACTCTATTCCAATCCAATCCACCCCACTACCTTAATCCACTTCAACCCACTCCACCCTATTCCACCCACTGCAAGCCACTCCACAACACTACACTCTACAGCACTCTCTGCCACTGAACCTCTAAACTATTCTCCTCTCTACTCATCTCTATAACACCCTACTGCCCAAACTCCCATCTACAACACTCTGCTCCAACAAATCCACTCTGAGATACTGTACTCCCCCACTCCTCTCTGGAACACACCACACCACTAACATTTAGCCATGCTGAAAAGCAGCCACACTGGTAGAGAACATGGCAAAAGCCAGTGGCTCTTGTATAGGCAATGCCTATTGGCTTTGCCAATTCTTGTTAAATACAAGCAGTGTGGCCAACTGCTTTCAAGAGAGCGGTATACCATAAACAGTGGCCACACTAATGGTCATAAGGAGAAGGGGGGCCCAGTGTGGGACATTCAGATGGTACAGATATAGTAGTACCCCATCTAGGCCTGGAGCCTTATTCTTAGTAGATGACAAAATGGCTTCACCAACCTTCTCAAATAAAAAAGACAATATAGGTTCTAAGCTGATCACAGGCAAGTCAGACAGCTGACAAGCCAAGGTTTGAAATCCATATATCATCTCAAAGGGCCAGATGTATCAAAGCTTTTTGCATTCACAAATGGTGCGAATGCCCGTTTGCGAATGCAAAAAGCCATTTCAGAATGTATCAAAGGCATTCTGAGTGCAATTTTAAGGAATCGCTAAAATAGTGATTCCTTAAAATTGCGACCCTGTTTAGAGAGTAGCAAATTGCGCCTCTCTAAATAAGAAATCGCAAATAAGGAATCCTTATTTGCGATTTCTAAAGCACATGTATGAAGCAATTCCTTCATGCGAATTGGGCATTAAGGAATCGATATTACCACCAAGTTGAACTTGGTGGTAACCATGTGCAAATTTTAAAAATGCATTTAAAATGGATTTTTTAAATGTATCTGTAAAGCACACATGCCCTTTTAGCATGTGTGCACCTTACATGTTGTTAAAAAATGTTATGGGGTGCAGCAGAGGGGGCCTTAGGCCCCCAGTACCCTGGACTTTGCGTTTCCCAAAATTGGAATTCGCAATTCGGGACATGCAAAATATTTGCAAATATCGGCCGACAGGCCCATAGATGCGAATGGGGGCCGGTATCGCAATTTGCGATTCGGTAATAGCATTTGCGATTTTTAAGAAATCGCTATTACCGAATCGCAAATATGATACAATGCATTTTGCGAATCAGAAATAGCGATTTCTTAAAAATCGTTATTTCCGATTCGCAAAAGGCTTTTTTCATACATCTGGCCCAAAATTCTGTATCAATACAACACGATTCTTTTGATCTGCCAGTTAGGTTTAAGATGTATATAGTTTTCAAAGGCTTGAAAAGCAGCACTTCTGTGGTGGTGTCAATAGGGTCCTGAATTCTGGCATTCTGGATTTGAAAACTCGAAACGTTTTTTGTGGTGTGACTGAGCAATGTGAAAGTGTGCTTGTTATGGCATCTGAGTTGGATGATTTCTGATATCCTGTGTACACACTTAAACTTAGCAATGGTTCCGTAGCCAACCCCTTATATATAGAAAGTGTTAGTGCTAGTAAACTAAGGCCCTCATCATGACATTGGTGGTAAGTGATAAAGTGGAGGAAATACCGCCAACAGGCTGGAGGTAAATATTGCCAAATTATGACCATGGCGGTGAGAACAACCATCCGCCAGGGCGTTAACACCACGCACCACGGCGGGCGCCATCAACAGCCAGGCGGAAGACAAAGTACCGTCCATCATATCATGACACAGGAAACCGCCAGGATTTCCGGGGAGGTGCCAACGCCATCAAAAGCCTGGCAGAAACGGAACACAGAAAACAAAGGCTCACCAACAAGTACACAGAGAACTTCGTCGCCGCTATGAAACTGGAACTTCAAGTCTTCTTGATGCTCTTCTATGCCATGCTCCACCTGGAACACCAACGCCGACGAAGACGATGGTGAGCACAGCCGCCTAGCACACAAGGGGGTGGAGGGAGGAAAACAAGAGTGACACACAAGCACAACAGACACCAGACACACACACCATACACACAACCAGCTGCAGACGCACAGCACAATAAAACAAGGACCAGATTTCGGAAGTACTGAAAATGTATTAGCAAGGGAAAAGCCACCACATGAACATGATATGTACAAAGGCTTCCTCTGCCAGCACCTGGAGTTTCTTCCGAGACTCCTACTGTGCCAAGTGGTGCCCTATTCAGTCCCTGGGCCCTTGAAAGGTAAAGCAGGTGGAACAAATTCTGAAGTCCAAGCACAGGAGCCATGTGGGGAAAATGTAGGTGCTGTATAAACAACGCACCACCTGCATCGCAACTGAAAAATCAACGCACCACCTGCATCGTGGCCTGGAAATCGACGCATCACCTGCATTGCGTCTGGAAAAATGGGGCAATACCTGCTTGCAGCTGCTGAAAACGGTGCAAACCCCCTGAAGCACAGATTCTTGTCATTGTGCGGCCAGATTTTGCATGCAAAGTCGCTGGGCATCAAAATCAACGTGACCTGTCCAGACCTGAGGCGCCCGTCCGGAAATCAATGCATTGGTCTCTTGAAGGAGAGAAAAAAGACACATCGCCTACCCGACCTGAGAAGAAATGGCGCAAGGCCTCAAAGTAAGGAATCAACGTATTGCTGACTTTTCCGATGCACTCTCACCCGTGGCTTTATTTTTGACAAAAAACAGGTACTTTGTGGAGCATCAACGCATCCATTGTTTTCTATTGAGTAAGGCTCTTTATTTATAAAATTCATAACTTTACTTGTGTATGTTAGATTTTTGTACTTTTGGTCTTGTTTGACGTGGATAAATATTGGCTATTTTTCTAAACTGGTGTGGTGTCCATTTTGTAATGTTTTCACCGTTTTACTGTGTGTGTTGGTACACATACTTCACAGATTGCCTTTGAGATAAGCCTGACTGAGTTTTCCAAGCTATCAAGGGGGGTGAGCAGGGGTTATCTTAAGTGTGTATTTCTATTGCCCTGAATAGAGTGAGTGTCCCTGCTTGGACAGAGTGCAAACTGACTGCCAACCAGAGACCCAATTTCTAACACAATCTAAAACTATCTGCCTCACTCCAATCCAAAACAGTTGTCCCCACTCTGATCTGCCCACTGCATTCTGCCCCAGTCCAATCTGCCCCACTCCTATACAAAACAATCTGCCCCACTCCAATCTGCCCCACTCCAATTGAAACCAATCTGCCACACTCCAGTTGGCCCTCTGTAATCTGCCCCATGCCAAATCAAAACAATCTGCCCCACCCCATCCGCCTAACCTAAATCCACCTCACCTGAATCCAATCCACCCATTCCATCCCAATTCATCCCACTCCAATCCAATCCATTGCACACAAATTCAATCCACCCACCAATCTAATCTACCCCAATCCAATCAACCCCACCACCCAAATCCATCCCAACTCTCCTCTATCCACCAAAATCCACTTCACCCCAATCCAATCTTCCACAATCCAGCTGACTCCAATCCAAAACAATCTGATCCACTTTAATTTACCCCACTCCAATCCAGAACAATCTTCTCACCTCCAATCTGCCCCATACTAATCCAAAACAGTCTGCTCCACTCCAATATGCCCCACGCCAATCCAAAACAATCTGCCCCACTCCAATCCAAAACAATCTGCCACACTCCAATCCAAAACAATCTGCCACACTTCAGTGTGCCCTAGTCCAATCCAAAACAATCTGCCCCACTTTAATCCAAAACAATATACCCCATGCCAATCCGCCCCAGGCCAGTCTGCCCCACTTCAATCTGCCCCAAAGCAATGTTCCCAGTGCCAATCTGCCCCACCACCCCAATCCATCCCAACCCTCCTCTATCCACCCAAATCTACTCCACTCCAATCCAATCCAATCTACCACAATCCAGTGACTCCAATCCGAAACAGTCTGACCCACTTCAATTTACCTCACTCCAATCCAAAACAATCTTCTCACCTCCAGTTTGCACCATTCCAACCCAAAACAGTCTGCTCCACTCCAATCTGCCGAACACCAATCGAAAACAATCTGCCCCATACCAATCCAAAATAATCTGCCCCACTCCAATCCAAAACAAGCTGCTACACTCCAATCAAACCAATCTGCCACACTTCAGTATGCCCTAGTCCAAGCCAAAACAAGCTGCCCCACTCCAATCCAAAACAATCTACCCCATGCCAATCCTCCCCACGCCAATCTGCCCCACTCCAATCTGTCCCACAGCAATCCGCCCCATGCCAATCTGCCCCACTCTAATCTGCCCCACTCCAAAACTGTCTGCCCACTCCAATCTGTCCCTTTCTAAACTGCCCCATCCAATCTGCCCTATTTCCTTCCAAAACATTCTGCACCACTGCAATCCACCACACTCCAGTCAAATCTATCTCATCCCAATCCATCCAGTCCATCCCGATTCACCCCACTCCAATTCGAACCACCCCACACCAATCCAGTCCATCCACCAATCCAATCCACCACAATCCAACCCAATCCAATCCACCTCACACCACTCCAATCCACCCAACTGTAATCCAATCCACTCCACTCCAGTCTAAAACAAGCTGCCACTCTAACCTGCTCCACTCCAATCCCACACAATCTACCTCATTCCTATCTGCCCCTCTCCAATCCAAAACAATCTGCTCACTGCAATCTGCCCCACTCCAATCCACAAGAAACTGCCCCACTTCAATACAAAATAATCTGACCTACTTTAATCCCAAACAAATTGCCCACTCCAATCTGCCACACTCCAATCCAAACCAATCTGCCCCACTCCAATCCTCCACAATCAAATCCAGTCCATCTCACCCCAACCCAATCTGACTCACACCAATCTGCCCCACTCTAATCCAAAACAATTTACCCCACTCCAATCTGCCCCACTTCAATCCAAAACAATCTGACCCACCTCAATCCAAAACAATGTATCCCACTTCAATCTAAAACAATCTGCGAACTCCAATCCAAAACAATCCACCCACTCCAATCCTCCCCACCCCAATCCACCCGACTCCAATACTCCCCACTCCATCTAATTCACCCCACTGCAATCCACTACATTCAACTCCATACCAATCCAATCCAATCCAGCCACCAATCCAATCTACCAGAATCCAACCCAATCCAATCCACCTCACACCACTCCAATCAACCCAACTTTAATCCAATCAACCACAATCCACTCCACTCCAGTCCAAAACAAACTGCCTCACTGAAACCTGCTCCACTCCAATCCCAAACAATCTACCTCATTCCAATCTGCCTCACTCCAATCCAAAACAATCTGCTCACTGCAATCCACCCCACTCCAATCCTTAACAATCTGTCCCACTTCAATACAAAACAATCTGCCCTACTTTAATCCAAAAAAATTACCCCACTCTAATCTGCCCCACTCCAATCCAATCCAAACCAATTTGCCCCACTCCAATCCTCCACAATCAAATCCAATCTACCTCACCCCAACCCACTCTGGCTCACTCCAATCTGGCCCACTCCAATACAAACATTTTTACCCCACTCCCATCTGCCCCACTTCAATCCAAAACAATCTTCCCACTTCAATCCAAAGCAATCTACCCCACCTCAATCCAAAACAATCTGCCCACTCCATCCAAAACAATCCACCCACTCCAATCCTCCCCACCTCAATCCACCCCACTCCAATCCGCCCTACTCCATCCCAATTCACCCCACTCTAATCCACCATATTCCACTCCATACCAATCCAATCAAATCCACCCCAATCAAGCCCAGTCCAATCTACTCCACTCCAATGTACCTTACCACTATCAAGTCTATGCCAATCCACCCCCTCCACTCCAATGTACCTCACCACTATCCAGTCTACCCGAATTCACCCCAGTCCAATCCACCACAATCCACCCTACTCCAACCCAATCCACCGCACTCAGTCCAGTCTACACACTGCCATCCAACCCAACCTAATTCCAATTCAACTCACCCCACTCCAATCCACCCCATTCCAATCCAGTCCACCCACTTCAATCCAATCCAATTCACCAATCCAAACCAATCCAGTCCAATCCAATACAACCCAAGCCAACCCAATCCAATCCAATCCAATCCTATTTAATCCAGTCCAACCCACCCTACTCTAGTCAATTCAACCCAACCTACCCACTACAGCCCATTCTAGTACACTCCATCCCACTCCTACCCAATCTACCACAACCAATCTACCCCATGCCAATGCTATCCACCCACCCACTCCAATTCTTTTCACTCCAATTCAATCCCCTTAATCCATTCCTCACCAGTCCAATCCAGTCCACCTTAATCCGCCCACTCAAGTACAATCCAATCCACTTCAAACCCCCTTAAGCCACCACACTCCAAGTCATTCCACCCTACCCTACACCAATCCAATCGACCCCACATCAACCCAAATAACCCCACTCCACTCCAGTCCAATCGACTATAATCCAACCCATTCAAATGCAATCTATTCCAATTGAATCTTCCCAAATCCACCCCACTCTATCGACCCCAAACCAATCCACCTCACTCTGTTTCAAACCACCCCACCCCACTCCAATCCAATCCACCCCGTCCAATTTACTCACTCTAATCCATTACACTTCACTGAATCCACCACACTCATCCCAAATCCAATCCACCCCACTCTATTCCAATCCAATCCACCCCACTACCTTAATCCACTTCAACCCACTCCACCCTATTCCACCCACTGCAAGCCACTCCACAACACTACACTCTACAGCACTCTCTGCCACTGAACCTCTAAACTATTCTCCTCTCTACTCATCTCTATAACACCCTACTGCCCAAACTCCCATCTACAACACTCTGCTCCAACAAATCCACTCTGAGATACTGTACTCCCCCACTCCTCTCTGGAACACACCACACCACTAACATTTAGCCATGCTGAAAAGCAGCCACACTGGTAGAGAACATGGCAAAAGCCAGTGGCTCTTGTATAGGCAATGCCTATTGGCTTTGCCAATTCTTGTTAAATACAAGCAGTGTGGCCAACTGCTTTCAAGAGAGCGGTATACCATAAACAGTGGCCACACTAATGGTCATAAGGAGAAGGGGGGCCCAGTGTGGGACATTCAGATGGTACAGATATAGTAGTACCCCATCTAGGCCTGGAGCCTTATTCTTAGTAGATGACAAAATGGCTTCACCAACCTTCTCAAATAAAAAAGACAATATAGGTTCTAAGCTGATCACAGGCAAGTCAGACAGCTGACAAGCCAAGGTTTGAAATCCATATATCATCTCAAAGGGCCAGATGTATCAAAGCTTTTTGCATTCACAAATGGTGCGAATGCCCGTTTGCGAATGCAAAAAGCCATTTCAGAATGTATCAAAGGCATTCTGAGTGCAATTTTAAGGAATCGCTAAAATAGTGATTCCTTAAAATTGCGACCCTGTTTAGAGAGTAGCAAATTGTGCCTCTCTAAATAAGAAATCGCAAATAAGGAATCCTTATTTGCGATTTCTAAAGCACATGTATGAAGCAATTCCTTCATGCGAATTGGGCATTAAGGAATCGATATTACCACCAAGTTGAACTTGGTGGTAACCATGTGCAAATTTTAAAAATGCATTTAAAATGGATTTTTTAAATGTATCTGTAAAGCACACATGCCCTTTTAGCATGTGTGCACCTTACATGTTGTTAAAAAATGTTATGGGGTGCAGCAGAGGGGGCCTTAGGCCCCCAGTACCCTGGACTTTGCATTTCCCAAAATTGGAATTCGCAATTCGGGACATGCAAAATATTTGCAAATATCGGCCGACAGGCCCATAGATGCGAATGGGGGCCGGTATCGCAATTTGCGATTCGGTAATAGCATTTGCGATTTTTAAGAAATCGCTATTACCGAATCGCAAATATGATACATTGCATTTTGCGAATCAGAAATAGCGATTTCTTAAAAATCGTTATTTCCGATTCGCAAAAGGCTTTTTTCATACATCTGGCCCAAAATTCTGTATCAATACAACACGATTCTTTTGATCTGCCAGTTAGGTTTAAGATGTATATAGTTTTCAAAGGCTTGAAAAAAGCTGAAAATTGACTTTAGCACTTCTGTGGTGGTGTCAATAGGGTCCTGAATTCTGGCATTCTGGATTTGAAAACTCGAAACGTTTTTTGTAGTGTGACTGAGCAATGTGAAAGTGTGCTTGTTATGGCATCTGAGTTGGATGATTTCTGATATCCTGTGTACACACTTAAACTTAGCAATGGTTCCGTAGCCAACCCCTTATATATAGAAAGTGTTAGTGCTAGTAAACTAAGGCCCTCATCATGACATTGGTGGTAAGTGATAAAGTGGAGGAAATACCGCCAACAGGCTGGAGGTAAATATTGCCAAATTATGACCATGGCGGTGAGAACAACCATCCGCCAGGGCGTTAACACCACGCACCACGGCGGGCGCCATCAACAGCCAGGCGGAAGACAAAGTACCGTCCATCATATCATGACACAGGAAACCGCCAGGATTTCCGGGGAGGTGCCAACGCCATCAAAAGCCTGGCAGAAACGGAACACAGAAAACAAAGGCTCACCAACAAGTACACAGAGAACTTCGTCGCCGCTATGAAACTGGAACTTCAAGTCTTCTTGATGCTCTTCTATGCCATGCTCCACCTGGAACACCAACGCCGACGAAGACGATGGTGAGCACAGCCGCCTAGCACACAAGGGGGTGGAGGGAGGAAAACAAGAGTGACACACAAGCACAACAGACACCAGACACACACACCATACACACAACCAGCTGCAGACGCACAGCACAATAAAACAAGGACCAGATTTCGGAAGTACTGAAAATGTATTAGCAAGGGAAAAGCCACCACATGAACATGATATGTACAAAGGCTTCCTCTGCCAGCACCTGGAGTTTCTTCCGAGACTCCTACTGTGCCAAGTGGTGCCCTATTCAGTCCCTGGGCCCTTGAAAGGTAAAGCAGGTGGAACAAATTCTGAAGTCCAAGCACAGGAGCCATGTGGGGAAAATGTAGGTGCTGTATAAACAACGCACCACCTGCATCGCAACTGAAAAATCAACGCACCACCTGCATCGTGGCCTGGAAATCGACGCATCACCTGCATTGCGTCTGGAAAAATGGGGCAATACCTGCTTGCAGCTGCTGAAAACGGTGCAAACCCCCTGAAGCACAGATTCTTGTCATTGTGCGGCCAGATTTTGCATGCAAAGTCGCTGGGCATCAAAATCAACGTGACCTGTCCAGACCTGAGGCGCCCGTCCGGAAATCAATGCATTGGTCTCTTGAAGGAGAGAAAAAAGACACATCGCCTACCCGACCTGAGAAGAAATGGCGCAAGGCCTCAAAGTAAGGAATCAACGTATTGCTGACTTTTCCGATGCACTCTCACCCGTGGCTTTATTTTTGACAAAAAACAGGTACTTTGTGGAGCATCAACGCATCCATTGTTTTCTATTGAGTAAGGCTCTTTATTTATAAAATTCATAACTTTACTTGTGTATGTTAGATTTTTGTACTTTTGGTCTTGTTTGACGTGGATAAATATTGGCTATTTTTCTAAACTGGTGTGGTGTCCATTTTGTAATGTTTTCACCGTTTTACTGTGTGTGTTGGTACACATACTTCACAGATTGCCTTTGAGATAAGCCTGACTGAGTTTTCCAAGCTATCAAGGGGGGTGAGCAGGGGTTATCTTAAGTGTGTATTTCTATTGCCCTGAATAGAGTGAGTGTCCCTGCTTGGACAGAGTGCAAACTGACTGCCAACCAGAGACCCAATTTCTAACACAATCTAAAACTATCTGCCTCACTCCAATCCAAAACAGTTGTCCCCACTCTGATCTGCCCACTGCATTCTGCCCCAGTCCAATCTGCCCCACTCCTATACAAAACAATCTGCCCCACTCCAATCTGCCCCACTCCAATTGAAACCAATCTGCCACATTCCAGTTGGCCCTCTGTAATCTGCCCCATGCCAAATCAAAACAATCTGCCCCACCCCATCCGCCTAACCTAAATCCACCTCACCTGAATCCAATCCACCCATTCCATCCCAATTCATCCCACTCCAATCCAATCCATTGCACACAAATTCAATCCACCCACCAATCTAATCTACCCCAATCCAATCAACCCCACCACCCAAATCCATCCCAACTCTCCTCTATCCACCAAAATCCACTTCACCCCAATCCAATCTTCCACAATCCAGCTGACTCCAATCCAAAACAATCTGATCCACTTTAATTTACCCCACTCCAATCCAGAACAATCTTCTCACCTCCAATCTGCCCCATACTAATCCAAAACAGTCTGCTCCACTCCAATATGCCCCACGCCAATCCAAAACAATCTGCCCCACTCCAATCCAAAACAATCTGCCACACTCCAATCCAAAACAATCTGCCACACTTCAGTGTGCCCTAGTCCAATCCAAAACAATCTGCCCCACTTTAATCCAAAACAATATACCCCATGCCAATCCGCCCCAGGCCAGTCTGCCCCACTTCAATCTGCCCCAAAGCAATGTTCCCAGTGCCAATCTGCCCCACCACCCCAATCCATTCCAACCCTCCTCTATCCACCCAAATCTACTCCACTCCAATCCAATCCAATCTACCACAATCCAGTGACTCCAATCCGAAACAGTCTGACCCACTTCAATTTACCTCACTCCAATCCAAAACAATCTTCTCACCTCCAGTTTGCACCATTCCAACCCAAAACAGTCTGCTCCACTCCAATCTGCCGAACACCAATCGAAAACAATCTGCCCCATACCAATCCAAAATAATCTGCCCCACTCCAATCCAAAACAAGCTGCTACACTCCAATCAAACCAATCTGCCACACTTCAGTATGCCCTAGTCCAAGCCAAAACAAGCTGCCCCACTCCAATCCAAAACAATCTACCCCATGCCAATCCTCCCCACACCAATCTGCCCCACTTCAATCTGTCCCACAGCAATCCGCCCCATGCCAATCTGCCCCACTCTAATCTGCCCCACTCCAAAACTGTCTGCCCACTCCAATCTGTCCCTCTCTAAACTGCCCCATCCAATCTGCCCTATTTCCTTCCAAAACATTCTGCACCACTGCAATCCACCACACTCCAGTCAAATCTATCTCATCCCAATCCATCCAGTCCATCCCGATTCACCCCACTCCAATTCGAACCACCCCACACCAATCCAGTCCATCCACCAATCCAATCCACCACAATCCAACCCAATCCAATCCACCTCACACCACTCCAATCCACCCAACTGTAATCCAATCCACTCCACTCCAGTCTAAAACAAGCTGCCCACTCTAACCTGCTCCACTCCAATCCCACACAATCTACCTCATTCCTATCTGCCCCTCTCCAATCCAAAACAATCTGCTCAATGCAATCTGCCCCACTCCAATCCACAAGAAACTGCCCCACTTCAATACAAAATAATCTGACCTACTTTAATCCCAAACAAATTGCCCACTCCAATCTGCCACACTCCAATCCAAACCAATCTGCCCCACTCCAATCCTCCACAATCAAATCCAGTCCATCTCACCCCAACCCAATCTGACTCACACCAATCTGCCCCACTCTAATCCAAAACAATTTACCCCACTCCAATCTGCCCCACTTCAATCCAAAACAATCTGACCCACCTCAATCCAAAACAATGTATCCCACTTCAATCTAAAACAATCTGCGAACTCCAATCCAAAACAATCCACCCACTCCAATCCTCCCCACCCCAATCCACCGACTCCAATACTCCCCACTCCATCTAATTCACCCCACTGCAATCCACTACATTCAACTCCATACCAATCCAATCCAATCCAGCCACCAATCCAATCTACCAGAATCCAACCCAATCCAATCCACCTCACACCACTCCAATCAACCCAACTTTAATCCAATCAACCACAATCCACTCCACTCCAGTCCAAAACAAACTGCCTCACTGAAACCTGCTCCACTCCAATCCCAAACAATCTACCTCATTCCAATCTGCCTCACTCCAATCCAAAACAATCTGCTCACTGCAATCCACCCCACTCCAATCCTTAACAATCTGTCCCACTTCAATACAAAACAATCTGCCCTACTTTAATCCAAAAAAATTACCCCACTCTAATCTGCCCCACTCCAATCCAATCCAAACCAATTTGCCCCACTCCAATCCTCCACAATCAAATCCAATCTACCTCACCCCAACCCACTCTGGCTCACTCCAATCTGGCCCACTCCAATACAAACATTTTTACCCCACTCCCATCTGCCCCACTTCAATCCAAAACAATCTTCCCACTTCAATCCAAAGCAATCTACCCCACCTCAATCCAAAACAATCTGCCCACTCCATCCAAAACAATCCACCCACTCCAATCCTCCCCACCTCAATCCACCCCACTCCAATCCGCCCTACTCCATCCCAATTCACCCCACTCTAATCCACCATATTCCACTCCATACCAATCCAATCAAATCCACCCCAATCAAGCCCAGTCCAATCTACTCCACTCCAATGTACCTTACCACTATCAAGTCTATGCCAATCCACCCCCTCCACTCCAATGTACCTCACCACTATCCAGTCTACCCGAATTCACCCCAGTCCAATCCACCACAATCCACCCTACTCCAACCCAATCCACCGCACTCAGTCCAGTCTACACACTGCCATCCAACCCAACCTAATTCCAATTCAACTCACCCCACTCCAATCCACCCCATTCCAATCCAGTCCACCCACTTCAATCCAATCCAATCCACCAATCCAAACCAATCCAGTCCAATCCAATACAACCCAAGCCAACCCAATCCAATCCAATCCAATCCTATTTAATCCAGTCCAACCCACCCTACTCTAGTCAATTCAACCCAACCTACCCACTACAGCCCATTCTAGTACACTCCATCCCACTCCTACCCAATCTACCACAACCAATCTACCCCATGCCAATGCTATCCACCCACCCACTCCAATTCTTTTCACTCCAATTCAATCCCCTTAATCCATTCCTCTCCAGTCCAATCCAGTCCACCTTAATCCGCCCACTCAAGTACAATCCAATCCACTTCAAACCCCCTTAAGCCACCACACTCCAAGTCATTCCACCCTACCCTACACCAATCCAATCGACCCCACATCAACCCAAATAACCCCACTCCACTCCAGTCCAATCGACTATAATCCAACCCATTCAAATGCAATCTATTCCAATTGAATCTTCCCAAATCCACCCCACTCTATCGACCCCAAACCAATCCACCTCACTCTGTTTCAAACCACCCCACCCCACTCCAATCCAATCCACCCCGTCCAATTTACTCACTCTAATCCATTACACTTCACTGAATCCACCACACTCATCCCAAATCCAATCCACCCCACTCTATTCCAATCCAATCCACCCCACTACCTTAATCCACTTCAACCCACTCCACCCTATTCCACCCACTGCAAGCCACTCCACAACACTACACTCTACAGCACTCTCTGCCACTGAACCTCTAAACTATTCTCCTCTCTACTCATCTCTATAACACCCTACTGCCCAAACTCCCATCTACAACACTCTGCTCCAACAAATCCACTCTGAGATACTGTACTCCCCCACTCCTCTCTGGAACACACCACACCACTAACATTTAGCCATGCTGAAAAGCAGCCACACTGGTAGAGAACATGGCAAAAGCCAGTGGCTCTTGTATAGGCAATGCCTATTGGCTTTGCCAATTCTTGTTAAATACAAGCAGTGTGGCCAACTGCTTTCAAGAGAGCGGTATACCATAAACAGTGGCCACACTAATGGTCATAAGGAGAAGGGGGGCCCAGTGTGGGACATTCAGATGGTACAGATATAGTAGTACCCCATCTAGGCCTGGAGCCTTATTCTTAGTAGATGACAAAATGGCTTCACCAACCTTCTCAAATAAAAAAGACAATATAGGTTCTAAGCTGATCACAGGCAAGTCAGACAGCTGACAAGCCAAGGTTTGAAATCCATATATCATCTCAAAGGGCCAGATGTATCAAAGCTTTTTGCATTCACAAATGGTGCGAATGCCCGTTTGCGAATGCAAAAAGCCATTTCAGAATGTATCAAAGGCATTCTGAGTGCAATTTTAAGGAATCGCTAAAATAGTGATTCCTTAAAATTGCGACCCTGTTTAGAGAGTAGCAAATTGCGCCTCTCTAAATAAGAAATCGCAAATAAGGAATCCTTATTTGCGATTTCTAAAGCACATGTATGAAGCAATTCCTTCATGCGAATTGGGCATTAAGGAATCGATATTACCACCAAGTTGAACTTGGTGGTAACCATGTGCAAATTTTAAAAATGCATTTAAAATGGATTTTTTAAATGTATCTGTAAAGCACACATGCCCTTTTAGCATGTGTGCACCTTACATGTTGTTAAAAAATGTTATGGGGTGCAGCAGAGGGGGCCTTAGGCCCCCAGTACCCTGGACTTTGCGTTTCCCAAAATTGGAATTCGCAATTCGGGACATGCAAAATATTTGCAAATATCGGCCGACAGGCCCATAGATGCGAATGGGGGCCGGTATCGCAATTTGCGATTCGGTAATAGCATTTGCGATTTTTAAGAAATCGCTATTACCGAATCGCAAATATGATACATTGCATTTTGCGAATCAGAAATAGCGATTTCTTAAAAATCGTTATTTCCGATTCGCAAAAGGCTTTTTTCATACATCTGGCCCAAAATTCTGTATCAATACAACACGATTCTTTTGATCTGCCAGTTAGGTTTAAGATGTATATAGTTTTCAAAGGCTTGAAAAGCAGCACTTCTGTGGTGGTGTCAATAGGGTCCTGAATTCTGGCATTCTGGATTTGAAAACTCGAAACGTTTTTTGTGGTGTGACTGAGCAATGTGAAAGTGTGCTTGTTATGGCATCTGAGTTGGATGATTTCTGATATCCTGTGTACACACTTAAACTTAGCAATGGTTCCGTAGCCAACCCCTTATATATAGAAAGTGTTAGTGCTAGTAAACTAAGGCCCTCATCATGACATTGGTGGTAAGTGATAAAGTGGAGGAAATACCGCCAACAGGCTGGAGGTAAATATTGCCAAATATTGACCATGGCGGTGAGAACAACCATCCGCCAGGGCGTTAACACCACGCACCACGGCGGGCGCCATCAACAGCCAGGCGGAAGACAAAGTACCGTCCATCATATCATGACACAGGAAACCGCCAGGATTTCCGGGGAGGTGCCAACGCCATCAAAAGCCTGGCAGAAACGGAACACAGAAAACAAAGGCTCACCAACAAGTACACAGAGAACTTCGTCGCCGCTATGAAACTGGAACTTCAAGTCTTCTTGATGCTCTTCTATGCCATGCTCCACCTGGAACACCAACGCCGACGAAGACGATGGTGAGCACAGCCGCCTAGCACACAAGGGGGTGGAGGGAGGAAAACAAGAGTGACACACAAGCACAACAGACACCAGACACACACACCATACACACAACCAGCTGCAGACGCACAGCACAATAAAACAAGGACCAGATTTCGGAAGTACTGAAAATGTATTAGCAAGGGAAAAGCCACCACATGAACATGATATGTACAAAGGCTTCCTCTGCCAGCACCTGGAGTTTCTTCCGAGACTCCTACTGTGCCAAGTGGTGCCCTATTCAGTCCCTGGGCCCTTGAAAGGTAAAGCAGGTGGAACAAATTCTGAAGTCCAAGCACAGGAGCCATGTGGGGAAAATGTAGGTGCTGTATAAACAACGCACCACCTGCATCGCAACTGAAAAATCAACGCACCACCTGCATCGTGGCCTGGAAATCGACGCATCACCTGCATTGCGTCTGGAAAAATGGGGCAATACCTGCTTGCAGCTGCTGAAAACGGTGCAAACCCCCTGAAGCACAGATTCTTGTCATTGTGCGGCCAGATTTTGCATGCAAAGTCGCTGGGCATCAAAATCAACGTGACCTGTCCAGACCTGAGGCGCCCGTCCGGAAATCAATGCATTGGTCTCTTGAAGGAGAGAAAAAAGACACATCGCCTACCCGACCTGAGAAGAAATGGCGCAAGGCCTCAAAGTAAGGAATCAACGTATTGCTGACTTTTCCGATGCACTCTCACCCGTGGCTTTATTTTTGACAAAAAACAGGTACTTTGTGGAGCATCAACGCATCCATTGTTTTCTATTGAGTAAGGCTCTTTATTTATAAAATTCATAACTTTACTTGTGTATGTTAGATTTTTGTACTTTTGGTCTTGTTTGACGTGGATAAATATTGGCTATTTTTCTAAACTGGTGTGGTGTCCATTTTGTAATGTTTTCACCGTTTTACTGTGTGTGTTGGTACACATACTTCACAGATTGCCTTTGAGATAAGCCTGACTGAGTTTTCCAAGCTATCAAGGGGGGTGAGCAGGGGTTATCTTAAGTGTGTATTTCTATTGCCCTGAATAGAGTGAGTGTCCCTGCTTGGACAGAGTGCAAACTGACTGCCAACCAGAGACCCAATTTCTAACACAATCTAAAACTATCTGCCTCACTCCAATCCAAAACAGTTGTCCCCACTCTGATCTGCCCACTGCATTCTGCCCCAGTCCAATCTGCCCCACTCCTATACAAAACAATCTGCCCCACTCCAATCTGCCCCACTCCAATTGAAACCAATCTGCCACACTCCAGTTGGCCCTCTGTAATCTGCCCCATGCCAAATCAAAACAATCTGCCCCACCCCATCCGCCTAACCTAAATCCACCTCACCTGAATCCAATCCACCCATTCCATCCCAATTCATCCCACTCCAATCCAATCCATTGCACACAAATTCAATCCACCCACCAATCTAATCTACCCCAATCCAATCAACCCCACCACCCAAATCCATCCCAACTCTCCTCTATCCACCAAAATCCACTTCACCCCAATCCAATCTTCCACAATCCAGCTGACTCCAATCCAAAACAATCTGATCCACTTTAATTTACCCCACTCCAATCCAGAACAATCTTCTCACCTCCAATCTGCCCCATACTAATCCAAAACAGTCTGCTCCACTCCAATATGCCCCACGCCAATCCAAAACAATCTGCCCCACTCCAATCCAAAACAATCTGCCACACTCCAATCCAAAACAATCTGCCACACTTCAGTGTGCCCTAGTCCAATCCAAAACAATCTGCCCCACTTTAATCCAAAACAATATACCCCATGCCAATCCGCCCCAGGCCAGTCTGCCCCACTTCAATCTGCCCCAAAGCAATGTTCCCAGTGCCAATCTGCCCCACCACCCCAATCCATCCCAACCCTCCTCTATCCACCCAAATCTACTCCACTCCAATCCAATCCAATCTACCACAATCCAGTGACTCCAATCCGAAACAGTCTGACCCACTTCAATTTACCTCACTCCAATCCAAAACAATCTTCTCACCTCCAGTTTGCACCATTCCAACCCAAAACAGTCTGCTCCACTCCAATCTGCCGAACACCAATCGAAAACAATCTGCCCCATACCAATCCAAAATAATCTGCCCCACTCCAATCCAAAACAAGCTGCTACACTCCAATCAAACCAATCTGCCACACTTCAGTATGCCCTAGTCCAAGCCAAAACAAGCTGCCCCACTCCAATCCAAAACAATCTACCCCATGCCAATCCTCCCCACGCCAATCTGCCCCACTTCAATCTGTCCCACAGCAATCCGCCCCATGCCAATCTGCCCCACTCTAATCTGCCCCACTCCAAAACTGTCTGCCCACTCCAATCTGTCCCTTTCTAAACTGCCCCATCCAATCTGCCCTATTTCCTTCCAAAACATTCTGCACCACTGCAATCCACCACACTCCAGTCAAATCTATCTCATCCCAATCCATCCAGTCCATCCCGATTCACCCCACTCCAATTCGAACCACCCCACACCAATCCAGTCCATCCACCAATCCAATCCACCACAATCCAACCCAATCCAATCCACCTCACACCACTCCAATCCACCCAACTGTAATCCAATCCACTCCACTCCAGTCTAAAACAAGCTGCCCACTCTAACCTGCTCCACTCCAATCCCACACAATCTACCTCATTCCTATCTGCCCCTCTCCAATCCAAAACAATCTGCTCACTGCAATCTGCCCCACTCCAATCCACAAGAAACTGCCCCACTTCAATACAAAATAATCTGACCTACTTTAATCCCAAACAAATTGCCCACTCCAATCTGCCACACTCCAATCCAAACCAATCTGCCCCACTCCAATCCTCCACAATCAAATCCAGTCCATCTCACCCCAACCCAATCTGACTCACACCAATCTGCCCCACTCTAATCCAAAACAATTTACCCCACTCCAATCTGCCCCACTTCAATCCAAAACAATCTGACCCACCTCAATCCAAAACAATGTATCCCACTTCAATCTAAAACAATCTGCGAACTCCAATCCAAAACAATCCACCCACTCCAATCCTCCCCACCCCAATCCACCCGACTCCAATACTCCCCACTCCATCTAATTCACCCCACTGCAATCCACTACATTCAACTCCATACCAATCCAATCCAATCCAGCCACCAATCCAATCTACCAGAATCCAACCCAATCCAATCCACCTCACACCACTCCAATCAACCCAACTTTAATCCAATCAACCACAATCCACTCCACTCCAGTCCAAAACAAACTGCCTCACTGAAACCTGCTCCACTCCAATCCCAAACAATCTACCTCATTCCAATCTGCCTCACTCCAATCCAAAACAATCTGCTCACTGCAATCCACCCCACTCCAATCCTTAACAATCTGTCCCACTTCAATACAAAACAATCTGCCCTACTTTAATCCAAAAAAATTACCCCACTCTAATCTGCCCCACTCCAATCCAATCCAAACCAATTTGCCCCACTCCAATCCTCCACAATCAAATCCAATCTACCTCACCCCAACCCACTCTGGCTCACTCCAATCTGGCCCACTCCAATACAAACATTTTTACCCCACTCCCATCTGCCCCACTTCAATCCAAAACAATCTTCCCACTTCAATCCAAAGCAATCTACCCCACCTCAATCCAAAACAATCTGCCCACTCCATCCAAAACAATCCACCCACTCCAATCCTCCCCACCTCAATCCACCCCACTCCAATCCGCCCTACTCCATCCCAATTCACCCCACTCTAATCCACCATATTCCACTCCATACCAATCCAATCAAATCCACCCCAATCAAGCCCAGTCCAATCTACTCCACTCCAATGTACCTTACCACTATCAAGTCTATGCCAATCCACCCCCTCCACTCCAATGTACCTCACCACTATCCAGTCTACCCGAATTCACCCCAGTCCAATCCACCACAATCCACCCTACTCCAACCCAATCCACCGCACTCAGTCCAGTCTACACACTGCCATCCAACCCAACCTAATTCCAATTCAACTCACCCCACTCCAATCCACCCCATTCCAATCCAGTCCACCCACTTCAATCCAATCCAATCCACCAATCCAAACCAATCCAGTCCAATCCAATACAACCCAAGCCAACCCAATCCAATCCAATCCAATCCTATTTAATCCAGTCCAACCCACCCTACTCTAGTCAATTCAACCCAACCTACCCACTACAGCCCATTCTAGTACACTCCATCCCACTCCTACCCAATCTACCACAACCAATCTACCCCATGCCAATGCTATCCACCCACCCACTCCAATTCTTTTCACTCCAATTCAATCCCCTTAATCCATTCCTCTCCAGTCCAATCCAGTCCACCTTAATCCGCCCACTCAAGTACAATCCAATCCACTTCAAACCCCCTTAAGCCACCACACTCCAAGTCATTCCACCCTACCCTACACCAATCCAATCGACCCCACATCAACCCAAATAACCCCACTCCACTCCAGTCCAATCGACTATAATCCAACCCATTCAAATGCAATCTATTCCAATTGAATCTTCCCAAATCCACCCCACTCTATCGACCCCAAACCAATCCACCTCACTCTGTTTCAAACCACCCCACCCCACTCCAATCCAATCCACCCCGTCCAATTTACTCACTCTAATCCATTACACTTCACTGAATCCACCACACTCATCCCAAATCCAATCCACCCCACTCTATTCCAATCCAATCCACCCCACTACCTTAATCCACTTCAACCCACTCCACCCTATTCCACCCACTGCAAGCCACTCCACAACACTACACTCTACAGCACTCTCTGCCACTGAACCTCTAAACTATTCTCCTCTCTACTCATCTCTATAACACCCTACTGCCCAAACTCCCATCTACAACACTCTGCTCCAACAAATCCACTCTGAGATACTGTACTCCCCCACTCCTCTCTGGAACACACCACACCACTAACATTTAGCCATGCTGAAAAGCAGCCACACTGGTAGAGAACATGGCAAAAGCCAGTGGCTCTTGTATAGGCAATGCCTATTGGCTTTGCCAATTCTTGTTAAATACAAGCAGTGTGGCCAACTGCTTTCAAGAGAGCGGTATACCATAAACAGTGGCCACACTAATGGTCATAAGGAGAAGGGGGGCCCAGTGTGGGACATTCAGATGGTACAGATATAGTAGTACCCCATCTAGGACTGGAGCCTTATTCTTAGTAGATGACAAAATGGCTTCACCAACCTTCTCAAATAAAAAAGACAATATAGGTTCTAAGCTGATCACAGGCAAGTCAGACAGCTGACAAGCCAAGGTTTGAAATCCATATATCATCTCAAAGGGCCAGATGTATCAAAGCTTTTTGCATTCACAAATGGTGCGAATGCCCGTTTGCGAATGCAAAAAGCCATTTCAGAATGTATCAAAGGCATTCTGAGTGCAATTTTAAGGAATCGCTAAAATAGTGATTCCTTAAAATTGCGACCCTGTTTAGAGAGTAGCAAATTGCGCCTCTCTAAATAAGAAATCGCAAATAAGGAATCCTTATTTGCGATTTCTAAAGCACATGTATGAAGCAATTCCTTCATGCGAATTGGGCATTAAGGAATCGATATTACCACCAAGTTGAACTTGGTGGTAACCATGTGCAAATTTTAAAAATGCATTTAAAATGGATTTTTTAAATGTATCTGTAAAGCACACATGCCCTTTTAGCATGTGTGCACCTTACATGTTGTTAAAAAATGTTATGGGGTGCAGCAGAGGGGGCCTTAGGCCCCCAGTACCCTGGACTTTGCATTTCCCAAAATTGGAATTCGCAATTCGGGACATGCAAAATATCTGCAAATATCGGCCGACAGGCCCATAGATGCGAATGGGGGCCGGTATCGCAATTTGCGATTCGGTAATAGCATTTGCGATTTTTAAGAAATCGCTATTACCGAATCGCAAATATGATACATTGCATTTTGCGAATCAGAAATAGCAATTTCTTAAAAATCGTTATTTCCGATTCGCAAAAGGCTTTTTTCATACATCTGGCCCAAAATTCTGTATCAATACAACACGATTCTTTTGATCTGCCAGTTAGGTTTAAGATGTATATAGTTTTCAAAGGCTTGAAAAAAGCTGAAAATTGACTTTAGCACTTCTGTGGTGGTGTCAATAGGGTCCTGAATTCTGGCATTCTGGATTTGAAAACTCGAAACGTTTTTTGTAGTGTGACTGAGCAATGTGAAAGTGTGCTTGTTATGGCATCTGAGTTGGATGATTTCTGATATCCTGTGTACACACTTAAACTTAGCAATGGTTCCGTAGCCAACCCCTTATATATAGAAAGTGTTAGTGCTAGTAAACTAAGGCCCTCATCATGACATTGGTGGTAAGTGATAAAGTGGAGGAAATACCGCCAACAGGCTGGAGGTAAATATTGCCAAATTATGACCATGGCGGTGAGAACAACCATCCGCCAGGGCGTTAACACCACGCACCACGGCGGGCGCCATCAACAGCCAGGCGGAAGACAAAGTACCGTCCATCATATCATGACACAGGAAACCGCCAGGATTTCCGGGGAGGTGCCAACGCCATCAAAAGCCTGGCAGAAACGGAACACAGAAAACAAAGGCTCACCAACAAGTACACAGAGAACTTCGTCGCCGCTATGAAACTGGAACTTCAAGTCTTCTTGATGCTCTTCTATGCCATGCTCCACCTGGAACACCAACGCCGACGAAGACGATGGTGAGCACAGCCGCCTAGCACACAAGGGGGTGGAGGGAGGAAAACAAGAGTGACACACAAGCACAACAGACACCAGACACACACACCATACACACAACCAGCTGCAGACGCACAGCACAATAAAACAAGGACCAGATTTCGGAAGTACTGAAAATGTATTAGCAAGGGAAAAGCCACCACATGAACATGATATGTACAAAGGCTTCCTCTGCCAGCACCTGGAGTTTCTTCCGAGACTCCTACTGTGCCAAGTGGTGCCCTATTCAGTCCCTGGGCCCTTGAAAGGTAAAGCAGGTGGAACAAATTCTGAAGTCCAAGCACAGGAGCCATGTGGGGAAAATGTAGGTGCTGTATAAACAACGCACCACCTGCATCGCAACTGAAAAATCAACGCACCACCTGCATCGTGGCCTGGAAATCGACGCATCACCTGCATTGCGTCTGGAAAAATGGGGCAATACCTGCTTGCAGCTGCTGAAAACGGTGCAAACCCCCTGAAGCACAGATTCTTGTCATTGTGCGGCCAGATTTTGCATGCAAAGTCGCTGGGCATCAAAATCAACGTGACCTGTCCAGACCTGAGGCGCCCGTCCGGAAATCAATGCATTGGTCTCTTGAAGGAGAGAAAAAAGACACATCGCCTACCCGACCTGAGAAGAAATGGCGCAAGGCCTCAAAGTAAGGAATCAACGTATTGCTGACTTTTCCGATGCACTCTCACCCGTGGCTTTATTTTTGACAAAAAACAGGTACTTTGTGGAGCATCAACGCATCCATTGTTTTCTATTGAGTAAGGCTCTTTATTTATAAAATTCATAACTTTACTTGTGTATGTTAGATTTTTGTACTTTTGGTCTTGTTTGACGTGGATAAATATTGGCTATTTTTCTAAACTGGTGTGGTGTCCATTTTGTAATGTTTTCACCGTTTTACTGTGTGTGTTGGTACACATACTTCACAGATTGCCTTTGAGATAAGCCTGACTGAGTTTTCCAAGCTATCAAGGGGGGTGAGCAGGGGTTATCTTAAGTGTGTATTTCTATTGCCCTGAATAGAGTGAGTGTCCCTGCTTGGACAGAGTGCAAACTGACTGCCAACCAGAGACCCAATTTCTAACACAATCTAAAACTATCTGCCTCACTCCAATCCAAAACAGTTGTCCCCACTCTGATCTGCCCACTGCATTCTGCCCCAGTCCAATCTGCCCCACTCCTATACAAAACAATCTGCCCCACTCCAATCTGCCCCACTCCAATTGAAACCAATCTGCCACACTCCAGTTGGCCCTCTGTAATCTGCCCCATGCCAAATCAAAACAATCTGCCCCACCCCATCCGCCTAACCTAAATCCACCTCACCTGAATCCAATCCACCCATTCCATCCCAATTCATCCCACTCCAATCCAATCCATTGCACACAAATTCAATCCACCCACCAATCTAATCTACCCCAATCCAATCAACCCCACCACCCAAATCCATCCCAACTCTCCTCTATCCACCAAAATCCACTTCACCCCAATCCAATCTTCCACAATCCAGCTGACTCCAATCCAAAACAATCTGATCCACTTTAATTTACCCCACTCCAATCCAGAACAATCTTCTCACCTCCAATCTGCCCCATACTAATCCAAAACAGTCTGCTCCACTCCAATATGCCCCACGCCAATCCAAAACAATCTGCCCCACTCCAATCCAAAACAATCTGCCACACTCCAATCCAAAACAATCTGCCACACTTCAGTGTGCCCTAGTCCAATCCAAAACAATCTGCCCCACTTTAATCCAAAACAATATACCCCATGCCAATCCGCCCCAGGCCAGTCTGCCCCACTTCAATCTGCCCCAAAGCAATGTTCCCAGTGCCAATCTGCCCCACCACCCCAATCCATCCCAACCCTCCTCTATCCACCCAAATCTACTCCACTCCAATCCAATCCAATCTACCACAATCCAGTGACTCCAATCCGAAACAGTCTGACCCACTTCAATTTACCTCACTCCAATCCAAAACAATCTTCTCACCTCCAGTTTGCACCATTCCAACCCAAAACAGTCTGCTCCACTCCAATCTGCCGAACACCAATCGAAAACAATCTGCCCCATACCAATCCAAAATAATCTGCCCCACTCCAATCCAAAACAAGCTGCTACACTCCAATCAAACCAATCTGCCACACTTCAGTATGCCCTAGTCCAAGCCAAAACAAGCTGCCCCACTCCAATCCAAAACAATCTACCCCATGCCAATCCTCCCCACGCCAATCTGCCCCACTTCAATCTGTCCCACAGCAATCCGCCCCATGCCAATCTGCCCCACTCTAATCTGCCCCACTCCAAAACTGTCTGCCCACTCCAATCTGTCCCTTTCTAAACTGCCCCATCCAATCTGCCCTATTTCCTTCCAAAACATTCTGCACCACTGCAATCCACCACACTCCAGTCAAATCTATCTCATCCCAATCCATCCAGTCCATCCCGATTCACCCCACTCCAATTCGAACCACCCCACACCAATCCAGTCCATCCACCAATCCAATCCACCACAATCCAACCCAATCCAATCCACCTCACACCACTCCAATCCACCCAACTGTAATCCAATCCACTCCACTCCAGTCTAAAACAAGCTGCCCACTCTAACCTGCTCCACTCCAATCCCACACAATCTACCTCATTCCTATCTGCCCCTCTCCAATCCAAAACAATCTGCTCACTGCAATCTGCCCCACTCCAATCCACAAGAAACTGCCCCACTTCAATACAAAATAATCTGACCTACTTTAATCCCAAACAAATTGCCCACTCCAATCTGCCACACTCCAATCCAAACCAATCTGCCCCACTCCAATCCTCCACAATCAAATCCAGTCCATCTCACCCCAACCCAATCTGACTCACACCAATCTGCCCCACTCTAATCCAAAACAATTTACCCCACTCCAATCTGCCCCACTTCAATCCAAAACAATCTGACCCACCTCAATCCAAAACAATGTATCCCACTTCAATCTAAAACAATCTGCGAACTCCAATCCAAAACAATCCACCCACTCCAATCCTCCCCACCCCAATCCACCCGACTCCAATACTCCCCACTCCATCTAATTCACCCCACTGCAATCCACTACATTCAACTCCATACCAATCCAATCCAATCCAGCCACCAATCCAATCTACCAGAATCCAACCCAATCCAATCCACCTCACACCACTCCAATCAACCCAACTTCAATCCAATCAACCACAATCCACTCCACTCCAGTCCAAAACAAACTGCCTCACTGAAACCTGCTCCACTCCAATCCCAAACAATCTACCTCATTCCAATCTGCCTCACTCCAATCCAAAACAATCTGCTCACTGCAATCCACCCCACTCCAATCCTTAACAATCTGTCCCACTTCAATACAAAACAATCTGCCCTACTTTAATCCAAAAAAATTACCCCACTCTAATCTGCCCCACTCCAATCCAATCCAAACCAATTTGCCCCACTCCAATCCTCCACAATCAAATCCAATCTACCTCACCCCAACCCACTCTGGCTCACTCCAATCTGGCCCACTCCAATACAAACATTTTTACCCCACTCCCATCTGCCCCACTTCAATCCAAAACAATCTTCCCACTTCAATCCAAAGCAATCTACCCCACCTCAATCCAAAACAATCTGCCCACTCCATCCAAAACAATCCACCCACTCCAATCCTCCCCACCTCAATCCACCCCACTCCAATCCGCCCTACTCCATCCCAATTCACCCCACTCTAATCCACCATATTCCACTCCATACCAATCCAATCAAATCCACCCCAATCAAGCCCAGTCCAATCTACTCCACTCCAATGTACCTTACCACTATCAAGTCTATGCCAATCCACCCCCTCCACTCCAATGTACCTCACCACTATCCAGTCTACCCGAATTCACCCCAGTCCAATCCACCACAATCCACCCTACTCCAACCCAATCCACCGCACTCAGTCCAGTCTACACACTGCCATCCAACCCAACCTAATTCCAATTCAACTCACCCCACTCCAATCCACCCCATTCCAATCCAGTCCACCCACTTCAATCCAATCCAATCCACCAATCCAAACCAATCCAGTCCAATCCAATACAACCCAAGCCAACCCAATCCAATCCAATCCAATCCTATTTAATCCAGTCCAACCCACCCTACTCTAGTCAATTCAACCCAACCTACCCACTACAGCCCATTCTAGTACACTCCATCCCACTCCTACCCAATCTACCACAACCAATCTACCCCATGCCAATGCTATCCACCCACCCACTCCAATTCTTTTCACTCCAATTCAATCCCCTTAATCCATTCCTCTCCAGTCCAATCCAGTCCACCTTAATCCGCCCACTCAAATACAATCCAATCCACTTCAAACCCCCTTAAGCCACCACACTCCAAGTCATTCCACCCTACCCTACACCAATCCAATCGACCCCACATCAACCCAAATAACCCCACTCCACTCCAGTCCAATCGACTATAATCCAACCCATTCAAATGCAATCTATTCCAATTGAATCTTCCCAAATCCACCCCACTCTATCGACCCCAAACCAATCCACCTCACTCTGTTTCAAACCACCCCACCCCACTCCAATCCAATCCACCCCGTCCAATTTACTCACTCTAATCCATTACACTTCACTGAATCCACCACACTCATCCCAAATCCAATCCACCCCACTCTATTCCAATCCAATCCACCCCACTACCTTAATCCACTTCAACCCACTCCACCCTATTCCACCCACTTCAAGCCACTCCACAACACTACACTCTACAGCACTCTCTGCCACTGAACCTCTAAACTATTCTCCTCTCTACTCATCTCTATAACACCCTACTGCCCAAACTCCCATCTACAACACTCTGCTCCAACAAATCCACTCTGAGATACTGTACTCCCCCACTCCTCTCTGGAACACACCACACCACTAACATTTAGCCATGCTGAAAAGCAGCCACACTGGTAGAGAACATGGCAAAAGCCAGTGGCTCTTGTATAGGCAATGCCTATTGGCTTTGCCAATTCTTGTTAAATACAAGCAGTGTGGCCAACTGCTTTCAAGAGAGCGGTATACCATAAACAGTGGCCACACTAATGGTCATAAGGAGAAGGGGGGCCCAGTGTGGGACATTCAGATGGTACAGATATAGTAGTACCCCATCTAGGCCTGGAGCCTTATTCTTAGTAGATGACAAAATGGCTTCACCAACCTTCTCAAATAAAAAAGACAATATAGGTTCTAAGCTGATCACAGGCAAGTCAGACAGCTGACAAGCCAAGGTTTGAAATCCATATATCATCTCAAAGGGCCAGATGTATCAAAGCTTTTTGCATTCACAAATGGTGCGAATGCCCGTTTGCGAATGCAAAAAGCCATTTCAGAATGTATCAAAGGCATTCTGAGTGCAATTTTAAGGAATCGCTAAAATAGTGATTCCTTAAAATTGCGACCCTGTTTAGAGAGTAGCAAATTGCGCCTCTCTAAATAAGAAATCGCAAATAAGGAATCCTTATTTGCGATTTCTAAAGCACATGTATGAAGCAATTCCTTCATGCGAATTGGGCATTAAGGAATCGATATTACCACCAAGTTGAACTTGGTGGTAACCATGTGCAAATTTTAAAAATGCATTTAAAATGGATTTTTTAAATGTATCTGTAAAGCACACATGCCCTTTTAGCATGTGTGCACCTTACATGTTGTTAAAAAATGTTATGGGGTGCAGCAGAGGGGGCCTTAGGCCCCCAGTACCCTGGACTTTGCATTTCCCAAAATTGGAATTCGCAATTCGGGACATGCAAAATATTTGCAAATATCGGCCGACAGGCCCATAGATGCGAATGGGGGCCGGTATCGCAATTTGCGATTCGGTAATAGCATTTGCGATTTTTAAGAAATCGCTATTACCGAATCGCAAATATGATACATTGCATTTTGCGAATCAGAAATAGCGATTTCTTAAAAATCGTTATTTCCGATTCGCAAAAGGCTTTTTTCATACATCTGGCCCAAAATTCTGTATCAATACAACACGATTCTTTTGATCTGCCAGTTAGGTTTAAGATGTATATAGTTTTCAAAGGCTTGAAAAAAGCTGAAAATTGACTTTAGCACTTCTGTGGTGGTGTCAATAGGGTCCTGAATTCTGGCATTCTGGATTTGAAAACTCGAAACGTTTTTTGTAGTGTGACTGAGCAATGTGAAAGTGTGCTTGTTATGGCATCTGAGTTGGATGATTTCTGATATCCTGTGTACACACTTAAACTTAGCAATGGTTCCGTAGCCAACCCCTTATATATAGAAAGTGTTAGTGCTAGTAAACTAAGGCCCTCATCATGACATTGGTGGTAAGTGATAAAGTGGAGGAAATACCGCCAACAGGCTGGAGGTAAATATTGCCAAATTATGACCATGGCGGTGAGAACAACCATCCGCCAGGGCGTTAACACCACGCACCACGGCGGGCGCCATCAACAGCCAGGCGGAAGACAAAGTACCGTCCATCATATCATGACACAGGAAACCGCCAGGATTTCCGGGGAGGTGCCAACGCCATCAAAAGCCTGGCAGAAACGGAACACAGAAAACAAAGGCTCACCAACAAGTACACAGAGAACTTCGTCGCCGCTATGAAACTGGAACTTCAAGTCTTCTTGATGCTCTTCTATGCCATGCTCCACCTGGAACACCAACGCCGACGAAGACGATGGTGAGCACAGCCGCCTAGCACACAAGGGGGTGGAGGGAGGAAAACAAGAGTGACACACAAGCACAACAGACACCAGACACACACACCATACACACAACCAGCTGCAGACGCACAGCACAATAAAACAAGGACCAGATTTCGGAAGTACTGAAAATGTATTAGCAAGGGAAAAGCCACCACATGAACATGATATGTACAAAGGCTTCCTCTGCCAGCACCTGGAGTTTCTTCCGAGACTCCTACTGTGCCAAGTGGTGCCCTATTCAGTCCCTGGGCCCTTGAAAGGTAAAGCAGGTGGAACAAATTCTGAAGTCCAAGCACAGGAGCCATGTGGGGAAAATGTAGGTGCTGTATAAACAACGCACCACCTGCATCGCAACTGAAAAATCAACGCACCACCTGCATCGTGGCCTGGAAATCGACACATCACCTGCATTGCGTCTGGAAAAATGGGGCAATACCTGCTTGCAGCTGCTGAAAACGGTGCAAACCCCCTGAAGCACAGATTCTTGTCATTGTGCGGCCAGATTTTGCATGCAAAGTCGCTGGGCATCAAAATCAACGTGACCTGTCCAGACCTGAGGCGCCCGTCCGGAAATCAATGCATTGGTCTCTTGAAGGAGAGAAAAAAGACACATCGCCTACCCGACCTGAGAAGAAATGGCGCAAGGCCTCAAAGTAAGGAATCAACGTATTGCTGACTTTTCCGATGCACTCTCACCCGTGGCTTTATTTTTGACAAAAAACAGGTACTTTGTGGAGCATCAACGCATCCATTGTTTTCTATTGAGTAAGGCTCTTTATTTATAAAATTCATAACTTTACTTGTGTATGTTAGATTTTTGTACTTTTGGTCTTGTTTGACGTGGATAAATATTGGCTATTTTTCTAAACTGGTGTGGTGTCCATTTTGTAATGTTTTCACCGTTTTACTGTGTGTGTTGGTACACATACTTCACAGATTGCCTTTGAGATAAGCCTGACTGAGTTTTCCAAGCTATCAAGGGGGGTGAGCAGGGGTTATCTTAAGTGTGTATTTCTATTGCCCTGAATAGAGTGAGTGTCCCTGCTTGGACAGAGTGCAAACTGACTGCCAACCAGAGACCCAATTTCTAACACAATCTAAAACTATCTGCCTCACTCCAATCCAAAACAGTTGTCCCCACTCTGATCTGCCCACTGCATTCTGCCCCAGTCCAATCTGCCCCACTCCTATACAAAACAATCTGCCCCACTCCAATCTGCCCCACTCCAATTGAAACCAATCTGCCACACTCCAGTTGGCCCTCTGTAATCTGCCCCATGCCAAATCAAAACAATCTGCCCCACCCCATCCGCCTAACCTAAATCCACCTCACCTGAATCCAATCCACCCATTCCATCCCAATTCATCCCACTCCAATCCAATCCATTGCACACAAATTCAATCCACCCACCAATCTAATCTACCCCAATCCAATCAACCCCACCACCCAAATCCATCCCAACTCTCCTCTATCCACCAAAATCCACTTCACCCCAATCCAATCTTCCACAATCCAGCTGACTCCAATCCAAAACAATCTGATCCACTTTAATTTACCCCACTCCAATCCAGAACAATCTTCTCACCTCCAATCTGCCCCATACTAATCCAAAACAGTCTGCTCCACTCCAATATGCCCCACGCCAATCCAAAACAATCTGCCCCACTCCAATCCAAAACAATCTGCCACACTCCAATCCAAAACAATCTGCCACACTTCAGTGTGCCCTAGTCCAATCCAAAACAATCTGCCCCACTTTAATCCAAAACAATATACCCCATGCCAATCCGCCCCAGGCCAGTCTGCCCCACTTCAATCTGCCCCAAAGCAATGTTCCCAGTGCCAATCTGCCCCACCACCCCAATCCATCCCAACCCTCCTCTATCCACCCAAATCTACTCCACTCCAATCCAATCCAATCTACCACAATCCAGTGACTCCAATCCGAAACAGTCTGACCCACTTCAATTTACCTCACTCCAATCCAAAACAATCTTCTCACCTCCAGTTTGCACCATTCCAACCCAAAACAGTCTGCTCCACTCCAATCTGCCGAACACCAATCGAAAACAATCTGCCCCATACCAATCCAAAATAATCTGCCCCACTCCAATCCAAAACAAGCTGCTACACTCCAATCAAACCAATCTGCCACACTTCAGTATGCCCTAGTCCAAGCCAAAACAAGCTGCCCCACTCCAATCCAAAACAATCTACCCCATGCCAATCCTCCCCACGCCAATCTGCCCCACTTCAATCTGTCCCACAGCAATCCGCCCCATGCCAATCTGCCCCACTCTAATCTGCCCCACTCCAAAACTGTCTGCCCACTCCAATCTGTCCCTTTCTAAACTGCCCCATCCAATCTGCCCTATTTCCTTCCAAAACATTCTGCACCACTGCAATCCACCACACTCCAGTCAAATCTATCTCATCCCAATCCATCCAGTCCATCCCGATTCACCCCACTCCAATTCGAACCACCCCACACCAATCCAGTCCATCCACCAATCCAATCCACCACAATCCAACCCAATCCAATCCACCTCACACCACTCCAATCCACCCAACTGTAATCCAATCCACTCCACTCCAGTCTAAAACAAGCTGCCCACTCTAACCTGCTCCACTCCAATCCCACACAATCTACCTCATTCCTATCTGCCCCTCTCCAATCCAAAACAATCTGCTCACTGCAATCTGCCCCACTCCAATCCACAAGAAACTGCCCCACTTCAATACAAAATAATCTGACCTACTTTAATCCCAAACAAATTGCCCACTCCAATCTGCCACACTCCAATCCAAACCAATCTGCCCCACTCCAATCCTCCACAATCAAATCCAGTCCATCTCACCCCAACCCAATCTGACTCACACCAATCTGCCCCACTCTAATCCAAAACAATTTACCCCACTCCAATCTGCCCCACTTCAATCCAAAACAATCTGACCCACCTCAATCCAAAACAATGTATCCCACTTCAATCTAAAACAATCTGCGAACTCCAATCCAAAACAATCCACCCACTCCAATCCTCCCCACCCCAATCCACCCGACTCCAATACTCCCCACTCCATCTAATTCACCCCACTGCAATCCACTACATTCAACTCCATACCAATCCAATCCAATCCAGCCACCAATCCAATCTACCAGAATCCAACCCAATCCAATCCACCTCACACCACTCCAATCAACCCAACTTCAATCCAATCAACCACAATCCACTCCACTCCAGTCCAAAACAAACTGCCTCACTGAAACCTGCTCCACTCCAATCCCAAACAATCTACCTCATTCCAATCTGCCTCACTCCAATCCAAAACAATCTGCTCACTGCAATCCACCCCACTCCAATCCTTAACAATCTGTCCCACTTCAATACAAAACAATCTGCCCTACTTTAATCCAAAAAAATTACCCCACTCTAATCTGCCCCACTCCAATCCAATCCAAACCAATTTGCCCCACTCCAATCCTCCACAATCAAATCCAATCTACCTCACCCCAACCCACTCTGGCTCACTCCAATCTGGCCCACTCCAATACAAACATTTTTACCCCACTCCCATCTGCCCCACTTCAATCCAAAACAATCTTCCCACTTCAATCCAAAGCAATCTACCCCACCTCAATCCAAAACAATCTGCCCACTCCATCCAAAACAATCCACCCACTCCAATCCTCCCCACCTCAATCCACCCCACTCCAATCCGCCCTACTCCATCCCAATTCACCCCACTCTAATCCACCATATTCCACTCCATACCAATCCAATCAAATCCACCCCAATCAAGCCCAGTCCAATCTACTCCACTCCAATGTACCTTACCACTATCAAGTCTATGCCAATCCACCCCCTCCACTCCAATGTACCTCACCACTATCCAGTCTACCCGAATTCACCCCAGTCCAATCCACCACAATCCACCCTACTCCAACCCAATCCACCGCACTCAGTCCAGTCTACACACTGCCATCCAACCCAACCTAATTCCAATTCAACTCACCCCACTCCAATCCACCCCATTCCAATCCAGTCCACCCACTTCAATCCAATCCAATCCACCAATCCAAACCAATCCAGTCCAATCCAATACAACCCAAGCCAACCCAATCCAATCCAATCCAATCCTATTTAATCCAGTCCAACCCACCCTACTCTAGTCAATTCAACCCAACCTACCCACTACAGCCCATTCTAGTACACTCCATCCCACTCCTACCCAATCTACCACAACCAATCTACCCCATGCCAATGCTATCCACCCACCCACTCCAATTCTTTTCACTCCAATTCAATCCCCTTAATCCATTCCTCTCCAGTCCAATCCAGTCCACCTTAATCCGCCCACTCAAATACAATCCAATCCACTTCAAACCCCCTTAAGCCACCACACTCCAAGTCATTCCACCCTACCCTACACCAATCCAATCGACCCCACATCAACCCAAATAACCCCACTCCACTCCAGTCCAATCGACTATAATCCAACCCATTCAAATGCAATCTATTCCAATTGAATCTTCCCAAATCCACCCCACTCTATCGACCCCAAACCAATCCACCTCACTCTGTTTCAAACCACCCCACCCCACTCCAATCCAATCCACCCCGTCCAATTTACTCACTCTAATCCATTACACTTCACTGAATCCACCACACTCATCCCAAATCCAATCCACCCCACTCTATTCCAATCCAATCCACCCCACTACCTTAATCCACTTCAACCCACTCCACCCTATTCCACCCACTTCAAGCCACTCCACAACACTACACTCTACAGCACTCTCTGCCACTGAACCTCTAAACTATTCTCCTCTCTACTCATCTCTATAACACCCTACTGCCCAAACTCCCATCTACAACACTCTGCTCCAACAAATCCACTCTGAGATACTGTACTCCCCCACTCCTCTCTGGAACACACCACACCACTAACATTTAGCCATGCTGAAAAGCAGCCACACTGGTAGAGAACATGGCAAAAGCCAGTGGCTCTTGTATAGGCAATGCCTATTGGCTTTGCCAATTCTTGTTAAATACAAGCAGTGTGGCCAACTGCTTTCAAGAGAGCGGTATACCATAAACAGTGGCCACACTAATGGTCATAAGGAGAAGGGGGGCCCAGTGTGGGACATTCAGATGGTACAGATATAGTAGTACCCCATCTAGGCCTGGAGCCTTATTCTTAGTAGATGACAAAATGGCTTCACCAACCTTCTCAAATAAAAAAGACAATATAGGTTCTAAGCTGATCACAGGCAAGTCAGACAGCTGACAAGCCAAGGTTTGAAATCCATATATCATCTCAAAGGGCCAGATGTATCAAAGCTTTTTGCATTCACAAATGGTGCGAATGCCCGTTTGCGAATGCAAAAAGCCATTTCAGAATGTATCAAAGGCATTCTGAGTGCAATTTTAAGGAATCGCTAAAATAGTGATTCCTTAAAATTGCGACCCTGTTTAGAGAGTAGCAAATTGCGCCTCTCTAAATAAGAAATCGCAAATAAGGAATCCTTATTTGCGATTTCTAAAGCACATGTATGAAGCAATTCCTTCATGCGAATTGGGCATTAAGGAATCGATATTACCACCAAGTTGAACTTGGTGGTAACCATGTGCAAATTTTAAAAATGCATTTAAAATGGATTTTTTAAATGTATCTGTAAAGCACACATGCCCTTTTAGCATGTGTGCACCTTACATGTTGTTAAAAAATGTTATGGGGTGCAGCAGAGGGGGCCTTAGGCCCCCAGTACCCTGGACTTTGCATTTCCCAAAATTGGAATTCGCAATTCGGGACATGCAAAATATTTGCAAATATCGGCCGACAGGCCCATAGATGCGAATGGGGGCCGGTATCGCAATTTGCGATTCGGTAATAGCATTTGCGATTTTTAAGAAATCGCTATTACCGAATCGCAAATATGATACATTGCATTTTGCGAATCAGAAATAGCGATTTCTTAAAAATCGTTATTTCCGATTCGCAAAAGGCTTTTTTCATACATCTGGCCCAAAATTCTGTATCAATACAACACGATTCTTTTGATCTGCCAGTTAGGTTTAAGATGTATATAGTTTTCAAAGGCTTGAAAAAAGCTGAAAATTGACTTTAGCACTTCTGTGGTGGTGTCAATAGGGTCCTGAATTCTGGCATTCTGGATTTGAAAACTCGAAACGTTTTTTGTAGTGTGACTGAGCAATGTGAAAGTGTGCTTGTTATGGCATCTGAGTTGGATGATTTCTGATATCCTGTGTACACACTTAAACTTAGCAATGGTTCCGTAGCCAACCCCTTATATATAGAAAGTGTTAGTGCTAGTAAACTAAGGCCCTCATCATGACATTGGTGGTAAGTGATAAAGTGGAGGAAATACCGCCAACAGGCTGGAGGTAAATATTGCCAAATTATGACCATGGCGGTGAGAACAACCATCCGCCAGGGCGTTAACACCACGCACCACGGCGGGCGCCATCAACAGCCAGGCGGAAGACAAAGTACCGTCCATCATATCATGACACAGGAAACCGCCAGGATTTCCGGGGAGGTGCCAACGCCATCAAAAGCCTGGCAGAAACGGAACACAGAAAACAAAGGCTCACCAACAAGTACACAGAGAACTTCGTCGCCGCTATGAAACTGGAACTTCAAGTCTTCTTGATGCTCTTCTATGCCATGCTCCACCTGGAACACCAACGCCGACGAAGACGATGGTGAGCACAGCCGCCTAGCACACAAGGGGGTGGAGGGAGGAAAACAAGAGTGACACACAAGCACAACAGACACCAGACACACACACCATACACACAACCAGCTGCAGACGCACAGCACAATAAAACAAGGACCAGATTTCGGAAGTACTGAAAATGTATTAGCAAGGGAAAAGCCACCACATGAACATGATATGTACAAAGGCTTCCTCTGCCAGCACCTGGAGTTTCTTCCGAGACTCCTACTGTGCCAAGTGGTGCCCTATTCAGTCCCTGGGCCCTTGAAAGGTAAAGCAGGTGGAACAAATTCTGAAGTCCAAGCACAGGAGCCATGTGGGGAAAATGTAGGTGCTGTATAAACAACGCACCACCTGCATCGCAACTGAAAAATCAACGCACCACCTGCATCGTGGCCTGGAAATCGACACATCACCTGCATTGCGTCTGGAAAAATGGGGCAATACCTGCTTGCAGCTGCTGAAAACGGTGCAAACCCCCTGAAGCACAGATTCTTGTCATTGTGCGGCCAGATTTTGCATGCAAAGTCGCTGGGCATCAAAATCAACGTGACCTGTCCAGACCTGAGGCGCCCGTCCGGAAATCAATGCATTGGTCTCTTGAAGGAGAGAAAAAAGACACATCGCCTACCCGACCTGAGAAGAAATGGCGCAAGGCCTCAAAGTAAGGAATCAACGTATTGCTGACTTTTCCGATGCACTCTCACCCGTGGCTTTATTTTTGACAAAAAACAGGTACTTTGTGGAGCATCAACGCATCCATTGTTTTCTATTGAGTAAGGCTCTTTATTTATAAAATTCATAACTTTACTTGTGTATGTTAGATTTTTGTACTTTTGGTCTTGTTTGACGTGGATAAATATTGGCTATTTTTCTAAACTGGTGTGGTGTCCATTTTGTAATGTTTTCACCGTTTTACTGTGTGTGTTGGTACACATACTTCACAGATTGCCTTTGAGATAAGCCTGACTGAGTTTTCCAAGCTATCAAGGGGGGTGAGCAGGGGTTATCTTAAGTGTGTATTTCTATTGCCCTGAATAGAGTGAGTGTCCCTGCTTGGACAGAGTGCAAACTGACTGCCAACCAGAGACCCAATTTCTAACACAATCTAAAACTATCTGCCTCACTCCAATCCAAAACAGTTGTCCCCACTCTGATCTGCCCACTGCATTCTGCCCCAGTCCAATCTGCCCCACTCCTATACAAAACAATCTGCCCCACTCCAATCTGCCCCACTCCAATTGAAACCAATCTGCCACACTCCAGTTGGCCCTCTGTAATCTGCCCCATGCCAAATCAAAACAATCTGCCCCACCCCATCCGCCTAACCTAAATCCACCTCACCTGAATCCAATCCACCCATTCCATCCCAATTCATCCCACTCCAATCCAATCCATTGCACACAAATTCAATCCACCCACCAATCTAATCTACCCCAATCCAATCAACCCCACCACCCAAATCCATCCCAACTCTCCTCTATCCACCAAAATCCACTTCACCCCAATCCAATCTTCCACAATCCAGCTGACTCCAATCCAAAACAATCTGATCCACTTTAATTTACCCCACTCCAATCCAGAACAATCTTCTCACCTCCAATCTGCCCCATACTAATCCAAAACAGTCTGCTCCACTCCAATATGCCCCACGCCAATCCAAAACAATCTGCCCCACTCCAATCCAAAACAATCTGCCACACTCCAATCCAAAACAATCTGCCACACTTCAGTGTGCCCTAGTCCAATCCAAAACAATCTGCCCCACTTTAATCCAAAACAATATACCCCATGCCAATCCGCCCCAGGCCAGTCTGCCCCACTTCAATCTGCCCCAAAGCAATGTTCCCAGTGCCAATCTGCCCCACCACCCCAATCCATCCCAACCCTCCTCTATCCACCCAAATCTACTCCACTCCAATCCAATCCAATCTACCACAATCCAGTGACTCCAATCCGAAACAGTCTGACCCACTTCAATTTACCTCACTCCAATCCAAAACAATCTTCTCACCTCCAGTTTGCACCATTCCAACCCAAAACAGTCTGCTCCACTCCAATCTGCCGAACACCAATCGAAAACAATCTGCCCCATACCAATCCAAAATAATCTGCCCCACTCCAATCCAAAACAAGCTGCTACACTCCAATCAAACCAATCTGCCACACTTCAGTATGCCCTAGTCCAAGCCAAAACAAGCTGCCCCACTCCAATCCAAAACAATCTACCCCATGCCAATCCTCCCCACGCCAATCTGCCCCACTTCAATCTGTCCCACAGCAATCCGCCCCATGCCAATCTGCCCCACTCTAATCTGCCCCACTCCAAAACTGTCTGCCCACTCCAATCTGTCCCTCTCTAAACTGCCCCATCCAATCTGCCCTATTTCCTTCCAAAACATTCTGCACCACTGCAATCCACCACACTCCAGTCAAATCTATCTCATCCCAATCCATCCAGTCCATCCCGATTCACCCCACTCCAATTCGAACCACCCCACACCAATCCAGTCCATCCACCAATCCAATCCACCACAATCCAACCCAATCCAATCCACCTCACACCACTCCAATCCACCCAACTGTAATCCAATCCACTCCACTCCAGTCTAAAACAAGCTGCCCACTCTAACCTGCTCCACTCCAATCCCACACAATCTACCTCATTCCTATCTGCCCCTCTCCAATCCAAAACAATCTGCTCAATGCAATCTGCCCCACTCCAATCCACAAGAAACTGCCCCACTTCAATACAAAATAATCTGACCTACTTTAATCCCAAACAAATTGCCCACTCCAATCTGCCACACTCCAATCCAAACCAATCTGCCCCACTCCAATCCTCCACAATCAAATCCAGTCCATCTCACCCCAACCCAATCTGACTCACACCAATCTGCCCCACTCTAATCCAAAACAATTTACCCCACTCCAATCTGCCCCACTTCAATCCAAAACAATCTGACCCACCTCAATCCAAAACAATGTATCCCACTTCAATCTAAAACAATCTGCGAACTCCAATCCAAAACAATCCACCCACTCCAATCCTCCCCACCCCAATCCACCCGACTCCAATACTCCCCACTCCATCTAATTCACCCCACTGCAATCCACTACATTCAACTCCATACCAATCCAATCCAATCCAGCCACCAATCCAATCTACCAGAATCCAACCCAATCCAATCCACCTCACACCACTCCAATCAACCCAACTTTAATCCAATCAACCACAATCCACTCCACTCCAGTCCAAAACAAACTGCCTCACTGAAACCTGCTCCACTCCAATCCCAAACAATCTACCTCATTCCAATCTGCCTCACTCCAATCCAAAACAATCTGCTCACTGCAATCCACCCCACTCCAATCCTTAACAATCTGTCCCACTTCAATACAAAACAATCTGCCCTACTTTAATCCAAAAAAATTACCCCACTCTAATCTGCCCCACTCCAATCCAATCCAAACCAATTTGCCCCACTCCAATCCTCCACAATCAAATCCAATCTACCTCACCCCAACCCACTCTGGCTCACTCCAATCTGGCCCACTCCAATACAAACATTTTTACCCCACTCCCATCTGCCCCACTTCATTCCAAAACAATCTTCCCACTTCAATCCAAAGCAATCTACCCCACCTCAATCCAAAACAATCTGCCCACTCCATCCAAAACAATCCACCCACTCCAATCCTCCCCACCTCAATCCACCCCACTCCAATCCGCCCTACTCCATCCCAATTCACCCCACTCTAATCCACCATATTCCACTCCATACCAATCCAATCAAATCCACCCCAATCAAGCCCAGTCCAATCTACTCCACTCCAATGTACCTTACCACTATCAAGTCTATGCCAATCCACCCCCTCCACTCCAATGTACCTCACCACTATCCAGTCTACCCGAATTCACCCCAGTCCAATCCACCACAATCCACCCTACTCCAACCCAATCCACCGCACTCAGTCCAGTCTACACACTGCCATCCAACCCAACCTAATTCCAATTCAACTCACCCCACTCCAATCCACCCCATTCCAATCCAGTCCACCCACTTCAATCCAATCCAATCCACCAATCCAAACCAATCCAGTCCAATCCAATACAACCCAAGCCAACCCAATCCAATCCAATCCAATCCTATTTAATCCAGTCCAACCCACCCTACTCTAGTCAATTCAACCCAACCTACCCACTACAGCCCATTCTAGTACACTCCATCCCACTCCTACCCAATCTACCACAACCAATCTACCCCATGCCAATGCTATCCACCCACCCACTCCAATTCTTTTCACTCCAATTCAATCCCCTTAATCCATTCCTCTCCAGTCCAATCCAGTCCACCTTAATCCGCCCACTCAAGTACAATCCAATCCACTTCAAACCCCCTTAAGCCACCACACTCCAAGTCATTCCACCCTACCCTACACCAATCCAATCGACCCCACATCAACCCAAATAACCCCACTCCACTCCAGTCCAATCGACTATAATCCAACCCATTCAAATGCAATCTATTCCAATTGAATCTTCCCAAATCCACCCCACTCTATCGACCCCAAACCAATCCACCTCACTCTGTTTCAAACCACCCCACCCCACTCCAATCCAATCCACCCCGTCCAATTTACTCACTCTAATCCATTACACTTCACTGAATCCACCACACTCATCCCAAATCCAATCCACCCCACTCTATTCCAATCCAATCCACCCCACTACCTTAATCCACTTCAACCCACTCCACCCTATTCCACCCACTGCAAGCCACTCCACAACACTACACTCTACAGCACTCTCTGCCACTGAACCTCTAAACTATTCTCCTCTCTACTCATCTCTATAACACCCTACTGCCCAAACTCCCATCTACAACACTCTGCTCCAACAAATCCACTCTGAGATACTGTACTCCCCCACTCCTCTCTGGAACACACCACACCACTAACATTTAGCCATGCTGAAAAGCAGCCACACTGGTAGAGAACATGGCAAAAGCCAGTGGCTCTTGTATAGGCAATGCCTATTGGCTTTGCCAATTCTTGTTAAATACAAGCAGTGTGGCCAACTGCTTTCAAGAGAGCGGTATACCATAAACAGTGGCCACACTAATGGTCATAAGGAGAAGGGGGGCCCAGTGTGGGACATTCAGATGGTACAGATATAGTAGTACCCCATCTAGGACTGGAGCCTTATTCTTAGTAGATGACAAAATGGCTTCACCAACCTTCTCAAATAAAAAAGACAATATAGGTTCTAAGCTGATCACAGGCAAGTCAGACAGCTGACAAGCCAAGGTTTGAAATCCATATATCATCTCAAAGGGCCAGATGTATCAAAGCTTTTTGCATTCACAAATGGTGCGAATGCCCGTTTGCGAATGCAAAAAGCCATTTCAGAATGTATCAAAGGCATTCTGAGTGCAATTTTAAGGAATCGCTAAAATAGTGATTCCTTAAAATTGCGACCCTGTTTAGAGAGTAGCAAATTGCGCCTCTCTAAATAAGAAATCGCAAATAAGGAATCCTTATTTGCGATTTCTAAAGCACATGTATGAAGCAATTCCTTCATGCGAATTGGGCATTAAGGAATCGATATTACCACCAAGTTGAACTTGGTGGTAACCATGTGCAAATTTTAAAAATGCATTTAAAATGGATTTTTTAAATGTATCTGTAAAGCACACATGCCCTTTTAGCATGTGTGCACCTTACATGTTGTTAAAAAATGTTATGGGGTGCAGCAGAGGGGGCCTTAGGCCCCCAGTACCCTGGACTTTGCATTTCCCAAAATTGGAATTCGCAATTCGGGACATGCAAAATATTTGCAAATATCGGCCGACAGGCCCATAGATGCGAATGGGGGCCGGTATCGCAATTTGCGATTCGGTAATAGCATTTGCGATTTTTAAGAAATCGCTATTACCGAATCGCAAATATGATACATTGCATTTTGCGAATCAGAAATAGCGATTTCTTAAAAATCGTTATTTCCGATTCGCAAAAGGCTTTTTTCATACATCTGGCCCAAAATTCTGTATCAATACAACACGATTCTTTTGATCTGCCAGTTAGGTTTAAGATGTATATAGTTTTCAAAGGCTTGAAAAAAGCTGAAAATTGACTTTAGCACTTCTGTGGTGGTGTCAATAGGGTCCTGAATTCTGGCATTCTGGATTTGAAAACTCGAAACGTTTTTTGTAGTGTGACTGAGCAATGTGAAAGTGTGCTTGTTATGGCATCTGAGTTGGATGATTTCTGATATCCTGTGTACACACTTAAACTTAGCAATGGTTCCGTAGCCAACCCCTTATATATAGAAAGTGTTAGTGCTAGTAAACTAAGGCCCTCATCATGACATTGGTGGTAAGTGATAAAGTGGAGGAAATACCGCCAACAGGCTGGAGGTAAATATTGCCAAATTATGACCATGGCGGTGAGAACAACCATCCGCCAGGGCGTTAACACCACGCACCACGGCGGGCGCCATCAACAGCCAGGCGGAAGACAAAGTACCGTCCATCATATCATGACACAGGAAACCGCCAGGATTTCCGGGGAGGTGCCAACGCCATCAAAAGCCTGGCAGAAACGGAACACAGAAAACAAAGGCTCACCAACAAGTACACAGAGAACTTCGTCGCCGCTATGAAACTGGAACTTCAAGTCTTCTTGATGCTCTTCTATGCCATGCTCCACCTGGAACACCAACGCCGACGAAGACGATGGTGAGCACAGCCGCCTAGCACACAAGGGGGTGGAGGGAGGAAAACAAGAGTGACACACAAGCACAACAGACACCAGACACACACACCATACACACAACCAGCTGCAGACGCACAGCACAATAAAACAAGGACCAGATTTCGGAAGTACTGAAAATGTATTAGCAAGGGAAAAGCCACCACATGAACATGATATGTACAAAGGCTTCCTCTGCCAGCACCTGGAGTTTCTTCCGAGACTCCTACTGTGCCAAGTGGTGCCCTATTCAGTCCCTGGGCCCTTGAAAGGTAAAGCAGGTGGAACAAATTCTGAAGTCCAAGCACAGGAGCCATGTGGGGAAAATGTAGGTGCTGTATAAACAACGCACCACCTGCATCGCAACTGAAAAATCAACGCACCACCTGCATCGTGGCCTGGAAATCGACGCATCACCTGCATTGCGTCTGGAAAAATGGGGCAATACCTGCTTGCAGCTGCTGAAAACGGTGCAAACCCCCTGAAGCACAGATTCTTGTCATTGTGCGGCCAGATTTTGCATGCAAAGTCGCTGGGCATCAAAATCAACGTGACCTGTCCAGACCTGAGGCGCCCGTCCGGAAATCAATGCATTGGTCTCTTGAAGGAGAGAAAAAAGACACATCGCCTACCCGACCTGAGAAGAAATGGCGCAAGGCCTCAAAGTAAGGAATCAACGTATTGCTGACTTTTCCGATGCACTCTCACCCGTGGCTTTATTTTTGACAAAAAACAGGTACTTTGTGGAGCATCAACGCATCCATTGTTTTCTATTGAGTAAGGCTCTTTATTTATAAAATTCATAACTTTACTTGTGTATGTTAGATTTTTGTACTTTTGGTCTTGTTTGACGTGGATAAATATTGGCTATTTTTCTAAACTGGTGTGGTGTCCATTTTGTAATGTTTTCACCGTTTTACTGTGTGTGTTGGTACACATACTTCACAGATTGCCTTTGAGATAAGCCTGACTGAGTTTTCCAAGCTATCAAGGGGGGTGAGCAGGGGTTATCTTAAGTGTGTATTTCTATTGCCCTGAATAGAGTGAGTGTCCCTGCTTGGACAGAGTGCAAACTGACTGCCAACCAGAGACCCAATTTCTAACACAATCTAAAACTATCTGCCTCACTCCAATCCAAAACAGTTGTCCCCACTCTGATCTGCCCACTGCATTCTGCCCCAGTCCAATCTGCCCCACTCCTATACAAAACAATCTGCCCCACTCCAATCTGCCCCACTCCAATTGAAACCAATCTGCCACACTCCAGTTGGCCCTCTGTAATCTGCCCCATGCCAAATCAAAACAATCTGCCCCACCCCATCCGCCTAACCTAAATCCACCTCACCTGAATCCAATCCACCCATTCCATCCCAATTCATCCCACTCCAATCCAATCCATTGCACACAAATTCAATCCACCCACCAATCTAATCTACCCCAATCCAATCAACCCCACCACCCAAATCCATCCCAACTCTCCTCTATCCACCAAAATCCACTTCACCCCAATCCAATCTTCCACAATCCAGCTGACTCCAATCCAAAACAATCTGATCCACTTTAATTTACCCCACTCCAATCCAGAACAATCTTCTCACCTCCAATCTGCCCCATACTAATCCAAAACAGTCTGCTCCACTCCAATATGCCCCACGCCAATCCAAAACAATCTGCCCCACTCCAATCCAAAACAATCTGCCACACTCCAATCCAAAACAATCTGCCACACTTCAGTGTGCCCTAGTCCAATCCAAAACAATCTGCCCCACTTTAATCCAAAACAATATACCCCATGCCAATCCGCCCCAGGCCAGTCTGCCCCACTTCAATCTGCCCCAAAGCAATGTTCCCAGTGCCAATCTGCCCTACCACCCCAATCCATCCCAACCCTCCTCTATCCACCCAAATCTACTCCACTCCAATCCAATCCAATCTACCACAATCCAGTGACTCCAATCCGAAACAGTCTGACCCACTTCAATTTACCTCACTCCAATCCAAAACAATCTTCTCACCTCCAGTTTGCACCATTCCAACCCAAAACAGTCTGCTCCACTCCAATCTGCCGAACACCAATCGAAAACAATCTGCCCCATACCAATCCAAAATAATCTGCCCCACTCCAATCCAAAACAAGCTGCTACACTCCAATCAAACCAATCTGCCACACTTCAGTATGCCCTAGTCCAAGCCAAAACAAGCTGCCCCACTCCAATCCAAAACAATCTACCCCATGCCAATCCTCCCCACGCCAATCTGCCCCACTTCAATCTGTCCCACAGCAATCCGCCCCATGCCAATCTGCCCCACTCTAATCTGCCCCACTCCAAAACTGTCTGCCCACTCCAATCTGTCCCTCTCTAAACTGCCCCATCCAATCTGCCCTATTTCCTTCCAAAACATTCTGCACCACTGCAATCCACCACACTCCAGTCAAATCTATCTCATCCCAATCCATCCAGTCCATCCCGATTCACCCCACTCCAATTCGAACAACCCCACACCAATCCAGTCCATCCACCAATCCAATCCACCACAATCCAACCCAATCCAATCCACCTCACACCACTCCAATCCACCCAACTGTAATCCAATCCACTCCACTCCAGTCTAAAACAAGCTGCCCACTCTAACCTGCTCCACTCCAATCCCACACAATCTACCTCATTCCTATCTGCCCCTCTCCAATCCAAAACAATCTGCTCACTGCAATCTGCCCCACTCCAATCCACAAGAAACTGCCCCACTTCAATACAAAATAATCTGACCTACTTTAATCCCAAACAAATTGCCCACTCCAATCTGCCACACTCCAATCCAAACCAATCTGCCCCACTCCAATCCTCCACAATCAAATCCAGTCCATCTCACCCCAACCCAATCTGACTCACACCAATCTGCCCCACTCTAATCCAAAACAATTTACCCCACTCCAATCTGCCCCACTTCAATCCAAAACAATCTGACCCACCTCAATCCAAAACAATGTATCCCACTTCAATCTAAAACAATCTGCGAACTCCAATCCAAAACAATCCACCCACTCCAATCCTCCCCACCCCAATCCACCCGACTCCAATACTCCCCACTCCATCTAATTCACCCCACTGCAATCCACTACATTCAACTCCATACCAATCCAATCCAATCCAGCCACCAATCCAATCTACCAGAATCCAACCCAATCCAATCCACCTCACACCACTCCAATCAACCCAACTTTAATCCAATCAACCACAATCCACTCCACTCCAGTCCAAAACAAACTGCCTCACTGAAACCTGCTCCACTCCAATCCCAAACAATCTACCTCATTCCAATCTGCCTCACTCCAATCCAAAACAATCTGCTCACTGCAATCCACCCCACTCCAATCCTTAACAATCTGTCCCACTTCAATACAAAACAATCTGCCCTACTTTAATCCAAAAAAATTACCCCACTCTAATCTGCCCCACTCCAATCCAATCCAAACCAATTTGCCCCACTCCAATCCTCCACAATCAAATCCAATCTACCTCACCCCAACCCACTCTGGCTCACTCCAATCTGGCCCACTCCAATACAAACATTTTTACCCCACTCCCATCTGCCCCACTTCAATCCAAAACAATCTTCCCACTTCAATCCAAAGCAATCTACCCCACCTCAATCCAAAACAATCTGCCCACTCCATCCAAAACAATCCACCCACTCCAATCCTCCCCACCTCAATCCACCCCACTCCAATCCGCCCTACTCCATCCCAATTCACCCCACTCTAATCCACCATATTCCACTCCATACCAATCCAATCAAATCCACCCCAATCAAGCCCAGTCCAATCTACTCCACTCCAATGTACCTTACCACTATCAAGTCTATGCCAATCCACCCCCTCCACTCCAATGTACCTCACCACTATCCAGTCTACCCGAATTCACCCCAGTCCAATCCACCACAATCCACCCTACTCCAACCCAATCCACCGCACTCAGTCCAGTCTACACACTGCCATCCAACCCAACCTAATTCCAATTCAACTCACCCCACTCCAATCCACCCCATTCCAATCCAGTCCACCCACTTCAATCCAATCCAATCCACCAATCCAAACCAATCCAGTCCAATCCAATACAACCCAAGCCAACCCAATCCAATCCAATCCAATCCTATTTAATCCAGTCCAACCCACCCTACTCTAGTCAATTCAACCCAACCTACCCACTACAGCCCATTCTAGTACACTCCATCCCACTCCTACCCAATCTACCACAACCAATCTACCCCATGCCAATGCTATCCACCCACCCACTCCAATTCTTTTCACTCCAATTCAATCCCCTTAATCCATTCCTCTCCAGTCCAATCCAGTCCACCTTAATCCGCCCACTCAAGTACAATCCAATCCACTTCAAACCCCCTTAAGCCACCACACTCCAAGTCATTCCACCCTACCCTACACCAATCCAATCGACCCCACATCAACCCAAATAACCCCACTCCACTCCAGTCCAATCGACTATAATCCAACCCATTCAAATGCAATCTATTCCAATTGAATCTTCCCAAATCCACCCCACTCTATCGACCCCAAACCAATCCACCTCACTCTGTTTCAAACCACCCCACCCCACTCCAATCCAATCCACCCCGTCCAATTTACTCACTCTAATCCATTACACTTCACTGAATCCACCACACTCATCCCAAATCCAATCCACCCCACTCTATTCCAATCCAATCCACCCCACTACCTTAATCCACTTCAACCCACTCCACCCTATTCCACCCACTGCAAGCCACTCCACAACACTACACTCTACAGCACTCTCTGCCACTGAACCTCTAAACTATTCTCCTCTCTACTCATCTCTATAACACCCTACTGCCCAAACTCCCATCTACAACACTCTGCTCCAACAAATCCACTCTGAGATACTGTACTCCCCCACTCCTCTCTGGAACACACCACACCACTAACATTTAGCCATGCTGAAAAGCAGCCACACTGGTAGAGAACATGGCAAAAGCCAGTGGCTCTTGTATAGGCAATGCCTATTGGCTTTGCCAATTCTTGTTAAATACAAGCAGTGTGGCCAACTGCTTTCAAGAGAGCGGTATACCATAAACAGTGGCCACACTAATGGTCATAAGGAGAAGGGGGGCCCAGTGTGGGACATTCAGATGGTACAGATATAGTAGTACCCCATCTAGGCCTGGAGCCTTATTCTTAGTAGATGACAAAATGGCTTCACCAACCTTCTCAAATAAAAAAGACAATATAGGTTCTAAGCTGATCACAGGCAAGTCAGACAGCTGACAAGCCAAGGTTTGAAATCCATATATCATCTCAAAGGGCCAGATGTATCAAAGCTTTTTGCATTCACAAATGGTGCGAATGCCCGTTTGCGAATGCAAAAAGCCATTTCAGAATGTATCAAAGGCATTCTGAGTGCAATTTTAAGGAATCGCTAAAATAGTGATTCCTTAAAATTGCGACCCTGTTTAGAGAGTAGCAAATTGCGCCTCTCTAAATAAGAAATCGCAAATAAGGAATCCTTATTTGCGATTTCTAAAGCACATGTATGAAGCAATTCCTTCATGCGAATTGGGCATTAAGGAATCGATATTACCACCAAGTTGAACTTGGTGGTAACCATGTGCAAATTTTAAAAATGCATTTAAAATGGATTTTTTAAATGTATCTGTAAAGCACACATGCCCTTTTAGCATGTGTGCACCTTACATGTTGTTAAAAAATGTTATGGGGTGCAGCAGAGGGGGCCTTAGGCCCCCAGTACCCTGGACTTTGCATTTCCCAAAATTGGAATTCGCAATTCGGGACATGCAAAATATTTGCAAATATCGGCCGACAGGCCCATAGATGCGAATGGGGGCCGGTATCGCAATTTGCGATTCGGTAATAGCATTTGCGATTTTTAAGAAATCGCTATTACCGAATCGCAAATATGATACATTGCATTTTGCGAATCAGAAATAGCGATTTCTTAAAAATCGTTATTTCCGATTCGCAAAAGGCTTTTTTCATACATCTGGCCCAAAATTCTGTATCAATACAACACGATTCTTTTGATCTGCCAGTTAGGTTTAAGATGTATATAGTTTTCAAAGGCTTGAAAAAAGCTGAAAATTGACTTTAGCACTTCTGTGGTGGTGTCAATAGGGTCCTGAATTCTGGCATTCTGGATTTGAAAACTCGAAACGTTTTTTGTAGTGTGACTGAGCAATGTGAAAGTGTGCTTGTTATGGCATCTGAGTTGGATGATTTCTGATATCCTGTGTACACACTTAAACTTAGCAATGGTTCCGTAGCCAACCCCTTATATATAGAAAGTGTTAGTGCTAGTAAACTAAGGCCCTCATCATGACATTGGTGGTAAGTGATAAAGTGGAGGAAATACCGCCAACAGGCTGGAGGTAAATATTGCCAAATTATGACCATGGCGGTGAGAACAACCATCCGCCAGGGCGTTAACACCACGCACCACGGCGGGCGCCATCAACAGCCAGGCGGAAGACAAAGTACCGTCCATCATATCATGACACAGGAAACCGCCAGGATTTCCGGGGAGGTGCCAACGCCATCAAAAGCCTGGCAGAAACGGAACACAGAAAACAAAGGCTCACCAACAAGTACACAGAGAACTTCGTCGCCGCTATGAAACTGGAACTTCAAGTCTTCTTGATGCTCTTCTATGCCATGCTCCACCTGGAACACCAACGCCGACGAAGACGATGGTGAGCACAGCCGCCTAGCACACAAGGGGGTGGAGGGAGGAAAACAAGAGTGACACACAAGCACAACAGACACCAGACACACACACCATACACACAACCAGCTGCAGACGCACAGCACAATAAAACAAGGACCAGATTTCGGAAGTACTGAAAATGTATTAGCAAGGGAAAAGCCACCACATGAACATGATATGTACAAAGGCTTCCTCTGCCAGCACCTGGAGTTTCTTCCGAGACTCCTACTGTGCCAAGTGGTGCCCTATTCAGTCCCTGGGCCCTTGAAAGGTAAAGCAGGTGGAACAAATTCTGAAGTCCAAGCACAGGAGCCATGTGGGGAAAATGTAGGTGCTGTATAAACAACGCACCACCTGCATCGCAACTGAAAAATCAACGCACCACCTGCATCGTGGCCTGGAAATCGACGCATCACCTGCATTGCGTCTGGAAAAATGGGGCAATACCTGCTTGCAGCTGCTGGAAACGGTGCAAACCCCCTGAAGCACAGATTCTTGTCATTGTGCGGCCAGATTTTGCATGCAAAGTCGCTGGGCATCAAAATCAACGTGACCTGTCCAGACCTGAGGCGCCCGTCCGGAAATCAATGCATTGGTCTCTTGAAGGAGAGAAAAAAGACACATCGCCTACCCGACCTGAGAAGAAATGGCGCAAGGCCTCAAAGTAAGGAATCAACGTATTGCTGACTTTTCCGATGCACTCTCACCCGTGGCTTTATTTTTGACAAAAAACAGGTACTTTGTGGAGCATCAACGCATCCATTGTTTTCTATTGAGTAAGGCTCTTTATTTATAAAATTCATAACTTTACTTGTGTATGTTAGATTTTTGTACTTTTGGTCTTGTTTGACGTGGATAAATATTGGCTATTTTTCTAAACTGGTGTGGTGTCCATTTTGTAATGTTTTCACCGTTTTACTGTGTGTGGTGGTACACATACTTCACAGATTGCCTTTGAGATAAGCCTGACTGAGTTTTCCAAGCTATCAAGGGGGGTGAGCAGGGGTTATCTTAAGTGTGTATTTCTATTGCCCTGAATAGAGTGAGTGTCCCTGCTTGGACAGAGTGCAAACTGACTGCCAACCAGAGACCCAATTTCTAACACAATCTAAAACTATCTGCCTCACTCCAATCCAAAACAGTTGTCCCCACTCTGATCTGCCCACTGCATTCTGCCCCAGTCCAATCTGCCCCACTCCTATACAAAACAATCTGCCCCACTCCAATCTGCCCCACTCCAATTGAAACCAATCTGCCACACTCCAGTTGGCCCTCTGTAATCTGCCCCATGCCAAATCAAAACAATCTGCCCCACCCCATCCGCCTAACCTAAATCCACCTCACCTGAATCCAATCCACCCATTCCATCCCAATTCATCCCACTCCAATCCAATCCATTGCACACAAATTCAATCCACCCACCAATCTAATCTACCCCAATCCAATCAACCCCACCACCCAAATCCATCCCAACTCTCCTCTATCCACCAAAATCCACTTCACTCCAATCCAATCTTCCACAATCCAGCTGACTCCAATCCAAAACAATCTGATCCACTTTAATTTACCCCACTCCAATCCAGAACAATCTTCTCACCTCCAATCTGCCCCATACTAATCCAAAACAGTCTGCTCCACTCCAATATGCCCCACGCCAATCCAAAACAATCTGCCCCACTCCAATCCAAAACAATCTGCCATACTCCAATCCAAAACAATCTGCCACACTTCAGTGTGCCCTAGTCCAATCCAAAACAATCTGCCCCACTTTAATCCAAAACAATATACCCCATGCCAATCCGCCCCAGGCCAGTCTGCCCCACTTCAATCTGCCCCAAAGCAATGTTCCCAGTGCCAATCTGCCCCACCACCCCAATCCATCCCAACCCTCCTCTATCCACCCAAATCTACTCCACTCCAATCCAATCCAGTGACTCCAATCCGAAACAGTCTGACCCACTTCAATTTACCTCACTCCAATCCAAAACAATCTTCTCACCTCCAGTTTGCACCATTCCAACCCAAAACAGTCTGCTCCACTCCAATCTGCCGAACACCAATCGAAAACAATCTGCCCCATACCAATCCAAAATAATCTGCCCCACTCCAATCCAAAACAAGCTGCTACACTCCAATCAAACCAATCTGCCACACTTCAGTATGCCCTAGTCCAAGCCAAAACAAGCTGCCCCACTCCAATCCAAAACAATCTACCCCATGCCAATCCTCCCCACGCCAATCTGCCCCACTTCAATCTGTCCCACAGCAATCCGCCCCATGCCAATCTGCCCCACTCTAATCTGCCCCACTCCAAAACTGTCTGCCCACTCCAATCTGTCCCTCTCTAAACTGCCCCATCCAATCTGCCCTATTTCCTTCCAAAACATTCTGCACCACTGCAATCCACCACACTCCAGTCAAATCTATCTCATCCCAATCCATCCAGTCCATCCCGATTCACCCCACTCCAATTCGAACCACCCCACACCAATCCAGTCCATCCACCAATCCAATCCACCACAATCCAACCCAATCCAATCCACCTCACACCACTCCAATCCACCCAACTGTAATCCAATCCACTCCACTCCAGTCTAAAACAAGCTGCCCACTCTAACCTGCTCCACTCCAATCCCACACAATCTACCTCATTCCTATCTGCCCCTCTCCAATCCAAAACAATCTGCTCACTGCAATCTGCCCCACTCCAATCCACAAGAAACTGCCCCACTTCAATACAAAATAATCTGACCTACTTTAATCCCAAACAAATTGCCCACTCCAATCTGCCACAATCCAATCCAAACCAATCTGCCCCACTCCAATCCTCCACAATCAAATCCAGTCCATCTCACCCCAACCCAATCTGACTCACACCAATCTGCCCCACTCTAATCCAAAACAATTTACCCCACTCCAATCTGCCCCACTTCAATCCAAAACAATCTGACCCACCTCAATCCAAAACAATGTATCCCACTTCAATCTAAAACAATCTGCGAACTCCAATCCAAAACAATCCACCCACTCCAATCCTCCCCACCCCAATCCACCCGACTCCAATACTCCCCACTCCATCTAATTCACCCCACTGCAATCCACTACATTCAACTCCATACCAATCCAATCCAATCCAGCCACCAATCCAATCTACCAGAATCCAACCCAATCCAATCCACCTCACACCACTCCAATCAACCCAACTTTAATCCAATCAACCACAATCCACTCCACTCCAGTCCAAAACAAACTGCCTCACTGAAACCTGCTCCACTCCAATCCCAAACAATCTACCTCATTCCAATCTGCCTCACTCCAATCCAAAACAATCTGCTCACTGCAATCCACCCCACTCCAATCCTTAACAATCTGTCCCACTTCAATACAAAACAATCTGCCCTACTTTAATCCAAAAAAATTACCCCACTCTAATCTGCCCCACTCCAATCCAATCCAAACCAATTTGCCCCACTCCAATCCTCCACAATCAAATCCAATCTACCTCACCCCAACCCACTCTGGCTCACTCCAATCTGGCCCACTCCAATACAAACATTTTTACCCCACTCCCATCTGCCCCACTTCAATCCAAAACAATCTTCCCACTTCAATCCAAAGCAATCTACCCCACCTCAATCCAAAACAATCTGCCCACTCCATCCAAAACAATCCACCCACTCCAATCCTCCCCACCTCAATCCACCCCACTCCAATCCGCCCTACTCCATCCCAATTCACCCCACTCTAATCCACCATATTCCACTCCATACCAATCCAATCAAATCCACCCCAATCAAGCCCAGTCCAATCTACTCCACTCCAATGTACCTTACCACTATCAAGTCTATGCCAATCCACCCCCTCCACTCCAATGTACCTCACCACTATCCAGTCTACCCGAATTCACCCCAGTCCAATCCACCACAATCCACCCTACTCCAACCCAATCCACCGCACTCAGTCCAGTCTACACACTGCCATCCAACCCAACCTAATTCCAATTCAACTCACCCCACTCCAATCCACCCCATTCCAATCCAGTCCACCCACTTCAATCCAATCCAATCCACCAATCCAAACCAATCCAGTCCAATCCAATACAACCCAAGCCAACCCAATCCAATCCAATCCAATCCTATTTAATCCAGTCCAACCCACCCTACTCTAGTCAATTCAACCCAACCTACCCACTACAGCCCATTCTAGTACACTCCATCCCACTCCTACCCAATCTACCACAACCAATCTACCCCATGCCAATGCTATCCACCCACCCACTCCAATTCTTTTCACTCCAATTCAATCCCCTTAATCCATTCCTCTCCAGTCCAATCCAGTCCACCTTAATCCGCCCACTCAAGTACAATCCAATCCACTTCAAACCCCCTTAAGCCACCACACTCCAAGTCATTCCACCCTACCCTACACCAATCCAATCGACCCCACATCAACCCAAATAACCCCACTCCACTCCAGTCCAATCGACTATAATCCAACCCATTCAAATGCAATCTATTCCAATTGAATCTTCCCAAATCCACCCCACTCTATCGACCCCAAACCAATCCACCTCACTCTGTTTCAAACCACCCCACCCCACTCCAATCCAATCCACCCCGTCCAATTTACTCACTCTAATCCATTACACTTCACTGAATCCACCACACTCATCCCAAATCCAATCCACCCCACTCTATTCCAATCCAATCCACCCCACTACCTTAATCCACTTCAACCCACTCCACCCTATTCCACCCACTGCAAGCCACTCCACAACACTACACTCTATAGCACTCTCTGCCACTGAACCTCTAAACTATTCTCCTCTCTACTCATCTCTATAGCACCCTACTGCCCAAACTCCCATCTACAACACTCTGCTCCAACAAATCCACTCTGAGATACTGTACTCCCCCACTCCTCTCTGGAACACACCACACCACTAACATTTAGCCATGCTGAAAAGCAGCCACACTGGTAGAGAACATAGCAAAAGCCAGTGGCTCTTGTATAGGCAATGCCTATTGGCTTTGCCAATTCTTGTTAAATACAAGCAGTGTGGCCAACTGCTTTCAAGAGAGCGGTATACCATAAACAGTGGCCACACTAATGGTCATAAGGAGAAGGGGGGCCCAGTGTGGGACATTCAGATGGTACAGATATAGTAGTACCCCATCTAGGCCTGGAGCCTTATTCTTAGTAGATGACAAAATGGCTTCACCAACCTTCTCAAATAAAAAAGACAATATAGGTTCTAAGCTGATCACAGGCAAGTCAGACAGCTGACAAGCCAAGGTTTGAAATCCATATATCATCTCAAAGGGCCAGATGTATCAAAGCTTTTTGCATTCACAAATGGTGCGAATGCCCGTTTGCGAATGCAAAAAGCCATTTCAGAATGTATCAAAGGCATTCTGAGTGCAATTTTAAGGAATCGCTAAAATAGTGATTCCTTAAAATTGCGACCCTGTTTAGAGAGTAGCAAATTGCGCCTCTCTAAATAAGAAATCGCAAATAAGGAATCCTTATTTGCGATTTCTAAAGCACATGTATGAAGCAATTCCTTCATGCGAATTGGGCATTAAGGAATCGATATTACCACCAAGTTGAACTTGGTGGTAACCATGTGCAAATTTTAAAAATGCATTTAAAATGGATTTTTTAAATGTATCTGTAAAGCACACATGCCCTTTTAGCATGTGTGCACCTTACATGTTGTTAAAAAATGTTATGGGGTGCAGCAGAGGGGGCCTTAGGCCCCCAGTACCCTGGACTTTGCATTTCCCAAAATTGGAATTCGCAATTCGGGACATGCAAAATATTTGCAAATATCGGCCGACAGGCCCATAGATGCGAATGGGGGCCGGTATCGCAATTTGCGATTCGGTAATAGCATTTGCGATTTTTAAGAAATCGCTATTACCGAATCGCAAATATGATACATTGCATTTTGCGAATCAGAAATAGCGATTTCTTAAAAATCGTTATTTCCGATTCGCAAAAGGCTTTTTTCATACATCTGGCCCAAAATTCTGTATCAATACAACACGATTCTTTTGATCTGCCAGTTAGGTTTAAGATGTATATAGTTTTCAAAGGCTTGAAAAAAGCTGAAAATTGACTTTAGCACTTCTGTGGTGGTGTCAATAGGGTCCTGAATTCTGGCATTCTGGATTTGAAAACTCGAAACGTTTTTTGTAGTGTGACTGAGCAATGTGAAAGTGTGCTTGTTATGGCATCTGAGTTGGATGATTTCTGATATCCTGTGTACACACTTAAACTTAGCAATGGTTCCGTAGCCAACCCCTTATATATAGAAAGTGTTAGTGCTAGTAAACTAAGGCCCTCATCATGACATTGGTGGTAAGTGATAAAGTGGAGGAAATACCGCCAACAGGCTGGAGGTAAATATTGCCAAATTATGACCATGGCGGTGAGAACAACCATCCGCCAGGGCGTTAACACCACGCACCACGGCGGGCGCCATCAACAGCCAGGCGGAAGACAAAGTACCGTCCATCATATCATGACACAGGAAACCGCCAGGATTTCCGGGGAGGTGCCAACGCCATCAAAAGCCTGGCAGAAACGGAACACAGAAAACAAAGGCTCACCAACAAGTACACAGAGAACTTCGTCGCCGCTATGAAACTGGAACTTCAAGTCTTCTTGATGCTCTTCTATGCCATGCTCCACCTGGAACACCAACGCCGACGAAGACGATGGTGAGCACAGCCGCCTAGCACACAAGGGGGTGGAGGGAGGAAAACAAGAGTGACACACAAGCACAACAGACACCAGACACACACACCATACACACAACCAGCTGCAGACGCACAGCACAATAAAACAAGGACCAGATTTCGGAAGTACTGAAAATGTATTAGCAAGGGAAAAGCCACCACATGAACATGATATGTACAAAGGCTTCCTCTGCCAGCACCTGGAGTTTCTTCCGAGACTCCTACTGTGCCAAGTGGTGCCCTATTCAGTCCCTGGGCCCTTGAAAGGTAAAGCAGGTGGAACAAATTCTGAAGTCCAAGCACAGGAGCCATGTGGGGAAAATGTAGGTGCTGTATAAACAACGCACCACCTGCATCGCAACTGAAAAATCAACGCACCACCTGCATCGTGGCCTGGAAATCGACGCATCACCTGCATTGCGTCTGGAAAAATGGGGCAATACCTGCTTGCAGCTGCTGAAAACGGTGCAAACCCCCTGAAGCACAGATTCTTGTCATTGTGCGGCCAGATTTTGCATGCAAAGTCGCTGGGCATCAAAATCAACGTGACCTGTCCAGACCTGAGGCGCCCGTCCGGAAATCAATGCATTGGTCTCTTGAAGGAGAGAAAAAAGACACATCGCCTACCCGACCTGAGAAGAAATGGCGCAAGGCCTCAAAGTAAGGAATCAACGTATTGCTGACTTTTCCGATGCACTCTCACCCGTGGCTTTATTTTTGACAAAAAACAGGTACTTTGTGGAGCATCAACGCATCCATTGTTTTCTATTGAGTAAGGCTCTTTATTTATAAAATTCATAACTTTACTTGTGTATGTTAGATTTTTGTACTTTTGGTCTTGTTTGACGTGGATAAATATTGGCTATTTTTCTAAACTGGTGTGGTGTCCATTTTGTAATGTTTTCACCGTTTTACTGTGTGTGTTGGTACACATACTTCACAGATTGCCTTTGAGATAAGCCTGACTGAGTTTTCCAAGCTATCAAGGGGGGTGAGCAGGGGTTATCTTAAGTGTGTATTTCTATTGCCCTGAATAGAGTGAGTGTCCCTGCTTGGACAGAGTGCAAACTGACTGCCAACCAGAGACCCAATTTCTAACACAATCTAAAACTATCTGCCTCACTCCAATCCAAAACAGTTGTCCCCACTCTGATCTGCCCACTGCATTCTGCCCCAGTCCAATCTGCCCCACTCCTATACAAAACAATCTGCCCCACTCCAATCTGCCCCACTCCAATTGAAACCAATCTGCCACACTCCAGTTGGCCCTCTGTAATCTGCCCCATGCCAAATCAAAACAATCTGCCCCACCCCATCCGCCTAACCTAAATCCACCTCACCTGAATCCAATCCACCCATTCCATCCCAATTCATCCCACTCCAATCCAATCCATTGCACACAAATTCAATCCACCCACCAATCTAATCTACCCCAAGCCAATCAACCCCACCACCCAAATCCATCCCAACTCTCCTCTATCCACCAAAATCCACTTCACCCCAATCCAATCTTCCACAATCCAGGTGACTCCAATCCAAAACAATCTGATCCACTTTAATTTACCCCACTCCAATCCAGAACAATCTTCTCACCTCCAATCTGCCCCATACTAATCCAAAACAGTCTGCTCCACTCCAATATGCCCCACGCCAATCCAAAACAATCTGCCCCACTCCAATCCAAAACAATCTGCCACACTCCAATCCAAAACAATCTGCCACACTTCAGTGTGCCCTAGTCCAATCCAAAACAATCTGCCCCACTTTAATCCAAAACAATATACCCCATGCCAATCCGCCCCAGGCCAGTCTGCCCCACTTCAATCTGCCCCAAAGCAATGTTCCCAGTGCCAATCTGCCCCACCACCCCAATCCATCCCAACCCTCCTCTATCCACCCAAATCTACTCCACTCCAATCCAATCCAATCTACCACAATCCAGTGACTCCAATCCGAAACAGTCTGACCCACTTCAATTTACCTCACTCCAATCCAAAACAATCTTCTCACCTCCAGTTTGCACCATTCCAACCCAAAACAGTCTGCTCCACTCCAATCTGCCGAACACCAATCGAAAACAATCTGCCCCATACCAATCCAAAATAATCTGCCCCACTCCAATCCAAAACAAGCTGCTACACTCCAATCAAACCAATCTGCCACACTTCAGTATGCCCTAGTCCAAGCCAAAACAAGCTGCCCCACTCCAATCCAAAACAATCTACCCCATGCCAATCCTCCCCACGCCAATCTGCCCCACTTCAATCTGTCCCACAGCAATCCGCCCCATGCCAATCTGCCCCACTCTAATCTGCCCAGCTCCAAAACTGTCTGCCCACTCCAATCTGTCCCTCTCTAAACTGCCCCATCCAATCTGCCCTATTTCCTTCCAAAACATTCTGCACCACTGCAATCCACCACACTCCAGTCAAATCTATCTCATCCCAATCCATCCAGTCCATCCCGATTCACCCCACTCCAATTCGAACCACCCCACACCAATCCAGTCCATCCACCAATCCAATCCACCACAATCCAACCCAATCCAATCCACCTCACACCACTCCAATCCACCCAACTGTAATCCAATCCACTCCACTCCAGTCTAAAACAAGCTGCCCACTCTAACCTGCTCCACTCCAATCCCACACAATCTACCTCATTCCTATCTGCCCCTCTCCAATCCAAAACAATCTGCTCACTGCAATCTGCCCCACTCCAATCCACAAGAAACTGCCCCACTTCAATACAAAATAATCTGACCTACTTTAATCCCAAACAAAGTGCCCACTCCAATCTGCCACACTCCAATCCAAACCAATCTGCCCCACTCCAATCCTCCACAATCAAATCCAGTCCATCTCACCCCAACCCAATCTGACTCACACCAATCTGCCCCACTCTAATCCAAAACAATTTACCCCACTCCAATCTGCCCCACTTCAATCCAAAACAATCTGACCCACCTCAATCCAAAACAATGTATCCCACTTCAATCTAAAACAATCTGCGAACTCCAATCCAAAACAATCCACCCACTCCAATCCTCCCCACCCCAATCCACCCGACTCCAATACTCCCCACTCCATCTAATTCACCCCACTGCAATCCACTACATTCAACTCCATACCAATCCAATCCAATCCAGCCACCAATCCAATCTACCAGAATCCAACCCAATCCAATCCACCTCACACCACTCCAATCAACCCAACTTTAATCCAATCAACCACAATCCACTCCACTCCAGTCCAAAACAAACTGCCTCACTGAAACCTGCTCCACTCCAATCCCAAACAATCTACCTCATTCCAATCTGCCTCACTCCAATCCAAAACAATCTGCTCACTGCAATCCACCCCACTCCAATCCTTAACAATCTGTCCCACTTCAATACAAAACAATCTGCCCTACTTTAATCCAAAAAAATTACCCCACTCTAATCTGCCCCACTCCAATCCAATCCAAACCAATTTGCCCCACTCCAATCCTCCACAATCAAATCCAATCTACCTCACCCCAACCCACTCTGGCTCACTCCAATCTGGCCCACTCCAATACAAACATTTTTACCCCACTCCCATCTGCCCCACTTCAATCCAAAACAATCTTCCCACTTCAATCCAAAGCAATCTACCCCACCTCAATCCAAAACAATCTGCCCACTCCATCCAAAACAATCCACCCACTCCAATCCTCCCCACCTCAATCCACCCCACTCCAATCCGCCCTACTCCATCCCAATTCACCCCACTCTAATCCACCATATTCCACTCCATACCAATCCAATCAAATCCACCCCAATCAAGCCCAGTCCAATCTACTCTACTCCAATGTACCTTACCACTATCAAGTCTATGCCAATCCACCCCCTCCACTCCAATGTACCTCACCACTATCCAGTCTACCCGAATTCACCCCAGTCCAATCCACCACAATCCACCCTACTCCAACCCAATCCACCGCACTCAGTCCAGTCTACACACTGCCATCCAACCCAACCTAATTCCAATTCAACTCACCCCACTCCAATCCACCCCATTCCAATCCAGTCCACCCACTTCAATCCAATCCAATCCACCAATCCAAACCAATCCAGTCCAATCCAATACAACCCAAGCCAACCCAATCCAATCCAATCCAATCCTATTTAATCCAGTCCAACCCACCCTACTCTAGTCAATTCAACCCAACCTACCCACTACAGCCCATTCTAGTACACTCCATCCCACTCCTACCCAATCTACCACAACCAATCTACCCCATGCCAATGCTATCCACCCACCCACTCCAATTCTTTTCACTCCAATTCAATCCCCTTAATCCATTCCTCTCCAGTCCAATCCAGTCCACCTTAATCCGCCCACTCAAGTACAATCCAATCCACTTCAAACCCCCTTAAGCCACCACACTCCAAGTCATTCCACCCTACCCTACACCAATCCAATCGACCCCACATCAACCCAAATAACCCCACTCCACTCCAGTCCAATCGACTATAATCCAACCCATTCAAATGCAATCTATTCCAATTGAATCTTCCCAAATCCACCCCACTCTATCGACCCCAAACCAATCCACCTCACTCTGTTTCAAACCACCCCACCCCACTCCAATCCAATCCACCCCGTCCAATTTACTCACTCTAATCCATTACACTTCACTGAATCCACCACACTCATCCCAAATCCAATCCACCCCACTCTATTCCAATCCAATCCACCCCACTACCTTAATCCACTTCAACCCACTCCACCCTATTCCACCCACTGCAAGCCACTCCACAACACTACACTCTACAGCACTCTCTGCCACTGAACCTCTAAACTATTCTCCTCTCTACTCATCTCTATAACACCCTACTGCCCAAACTCCCATCTACAACACTCTGCTCCAACAAATCCACTCTGAGATACTGTACTCCCCCACTCCTCTCTGGAACACACCACACCACTAACATTTAGCCATGCTGAAAAGCAGCCACACTGGTAGAGAACATAGCAAAAGCCAGTGGCTCTTGTATAGGCAATGCCTATTGGCTTTGCCAATTCTTGTTAAATACAAGCAGTGTGGCCAACTGCTTTCAAGAGAGCGGTATACCATAAACAGTGGCCACACTAATGGTCATAAGGAGAAGGGGGGCCCAGTGTGGGACATTCAGATGGTACAGATATAGTAGTACCCCATCTAGGCCTGGAGCCTTATTCTTAGTAGATGACAAAATGGCTTCACCAACCTTCTCAAATAAAAAAGACAATATAGGTTCTAAGCTGATCACAGGCAAGTCAGACAGCTGACAAGCCAAGGTTTGAAATCCATATATCATCTCAAAGGGCCAGATGTATCAAAGCTTTTTGCATTCACAAATGGTGCGAATGCCCGTTTGCGAATGCAAAAAGCCATTTCAGAATGTATCAAAGGCATTCTGAGTGCAATTTTAAGGAATCGTTAAAATAGTGATTCCTTAAAATTGCGACCCTGTTTAGAGAGTAGCAAATTGCGCCTCTCTAAATAAGAAATCGCAAATAAGGAATCCTTATTTGCGATTTCTAAAGCACATGTATGAAGCAATTCCTTCATGCGAATTGGGCATTAAGGAATCGATATTACCACCAAGTTGAACTTGGTGGTAACCATGTGCAAATTTTAAAAATGCATTTAAAATGGATTTTTTAAATGTATCTGTAAAGCACACATGCCCTTTTAGCATGTGTGCACCTTACATGTTGTTAAAAAATGTTATGGGGTGCAGCAGAGGGGGCCTTAGGCCCCCAGTACCCTGGACTTTGCATTTCCCAAAATTGGAATTCGCAATTCGGGACATGCAAAATATTTGCAAATATCGGCCGACAGGCCCATAGATGCGAATGGGGGCCGGTATCGCAATTTGCGATTCGGTAATAGCATTTGCGATTTTTAAGAAATCGCTATTACCGAATCGCAAATATGATACATTGCATTTTGCGAATCAGAAATAGCGATTTCTTAAAAATCGTTATTTCCGATTCGCAAAAGGCTTTTTTCATACATCTGGCCCAAAATTCTGTATCAATACAACACGATTCTTTTGATCTGCCAGTTAGGTTTAAGATGTATATAGTTTTCAAAGGCTTGAAAAAAGCTGAAAATTGACTTTAGCACTTCTGTGGTGGTGTCAATAGGGTCCTGAATTCTGGCATTCTGGATTTGAAAACTCGAAACGTTTTTTGTAGTGTGACTGAGCAATGTGAAAGTGTGCTTGTTATGGCATCTGAGTTGGATGATTTCTGATATCCTGTGTACACACTTAAACTTAGCAATGGTTCCGTAGCCAACCCCTTATATATAGAAAGTGTTAGTGCTAGTAAACTAAGGCCCTCATCATGACATTGGTGGTAAGTGATAAAGTGGAGGAAATACCGCCAACAGGCTGGAGGTAAATATTGCCAAATTATGACCATGGCGGTGAGAACAACCATCCGCCAGGGCGTTAACACCACGCACCACGGCGGGCGCCATCAACAGCCAGGCGGAAGACAAAGTACCGTCCATCATATCATGACACAGGAAACCGCCAGGATTTCCGGGGAGGTGCCAACGCCATCAAAAGCCTGGCAGAAACGGAACACAGAAAACAAAGGCTCACCAACAAGTACACAGAGAACTTCGTCGCCGCTATGAAACTGGAACTTCAAGTCTTCTTGATGCTCTTCTATGCCATGCTCCACCTGGAACACCAACGCCGACGAAGACGATGGTGAGCACAGCCGCCTAGCACACAAGGGGGTGGAGGGAGGAAAACAAGAGTGACACACAAGCACAACAGACACCAGACACACACACCATACACACAACCAGCTGCAGACGCACAGCACAATAAAACAAGGACCAGATTTCGGAAGTACTGAAAATGTATTAGCAAGGGAAAAGCCACCACATGAACATGATATGTACAAAGGCTTCCTCTGCCAGCACCTGGAGTTTCTTCCGAGACTCCTACTGTGCCAAGTGGTGCCCTATTCAGTCCCTGGGCCCTTGAAAGGTAAAGCAGGTGGAACAAATTCTGAAGTCCAAGCACAGGAGCCATGTGGGGAAAATGTAGGTGCTGTATAAACAACGCACCACCTGCATCGCAACTGAAAAATCAACGCACCACCTGCATCGTGGCCTGGAAATCGACGCATCACCTGCATTGCGTCTGGAAAAATGGGGCAATACCTGCTTGCAGCTGCTGAAAACGGTGCAAACCCCCTGAAGCACAGATTCTTGTCATTGTGCGGCCAGATTTTGCATGCAAAGTCGCTGGGCATCAAAATCAACGTGACCTGTCCAGACCTGAGGCGCCCGTCCGGAAATCAATGCATTGGTCTCTTGAAGGAGAGAAAAAAGACACATCGCCTACCCGACCTGAGAAGAAATGGCGCAAGGCCTCAAAGTAAGGAATCAACGTATTGCTGACTTTTCCGATGCACTCTCACCCGTGGCTTTATTTTTGACAAAAAACAGGTACTTTGTGGAGCATCAACGCATCCATTGTTTTCTATTGAGTAAGGCTCTTTATTTATAAAATTCATAACTTTACTTGTGTATGTTAGATTTTTGTACTTTTGGTCTTGTTTGACGTGGATAAATATTGGCTATTTTTCTAAACTGGTGTGGTGTCCATTTTGTAATGTTTTCACCGTTTTACTGTGTGTGTTGGTACACATACTTCACAGATTGCCTTTGAGATAAGCCTGACTGAGTTTTCCAAGCTATCAAGGGGGGTGAGCAGGGGTTATCTTAAGTGTGTATTTCTATTGCCCTGAATAGAGTGAGTGTCCCTGCTTGGACAGAGTGCAAACTGACTGCCAACCAGAGACCCAATTTCTAACACAATCTAAAACTATCTGCCTCACTCCAATCCAAAACAGTTGTCCCCACTCTGATCTGCCCACTGCATTCTGCCCCAGTCCAATCTGCCCCACTCCTATACAAAACAATCTGCCCCACTCCAATCTGCCCCACTCCAATTGAAACCAATCTGCCACACTCCAGTTGGCCCTCTGTAATCTGCCCCATGCCAAATCAAAACAATCTGCCCCACCCCATCCGCCTAACCTAAATCCACCTCACCTGAATCCAATCCACCCATTCCATCCCAATTCATCCCACTCCAATCCAATCCATTGCACACAAATTCAATCCACCCACCAATCTAATCTACCCCAAGCCAATCAACCCCACCACCCAAATCCATCCCAACTCTCCTCTATCCACCAAAATCCACTTCACCCCAATCCAATCTTCCACAATCCAGGTGACTCCAATCCAAAACAATCTGATCCACTTTAATTTACCCCACTCCAATCCAGAACAATCTTCTCACCTCCAATCTGCCCCATACTAATCCAAAACAGTCTGCTCCACTCCAATATGCCCCACGCCAATCCAAAACAATCTGCCCCACTCCAATCCAAAACAATCTGCCACACTCCAATCCAAAACAATCTGCCACACTTCAGTGTGCCCTAGTCCAATCCAAAACAATCTGCCCCACTTTAATCCAAAACAATATACCCCATGCCAATCCGCCCCAGGCCAGTCTGCCCCACTTCAATCTGCCCCAAAGCAATGTTCCCAGTGCCAATCTGCCCCACCACCCCAATCCATCCCAACCCTCCTCTATCCACCCAAATCTACTCCACTCCAATCCAATCCAATCTACCACAATCCAGTGACTCCAATCCGAAACAGTCTGACCCACTTCAATTTACCTCACTCCAATCCAAAACAATCTTCTCACCTCCAGTTTGCACCATTCCAACCCAAAACAGTCTGCTCCACTCCAATCTGCCGAACACCAATCGAAAACAATCTGCCCCATACCAATCCAAAATAATCTGCCCCACTCCAATCCAAAACAAGCTGCTACACTCCAATCAAACCAATCTGCCACACTTCAGTATGCCCTAGTCCAAGCCAAAACAAGCTGCCCCACTCCAATCCAAAACAATCTACCCCATGCCAATCCTCCCCACGCCAATCTGCCCCACTTCAATCTGTCCCACAGCAATCCGCCCCATGCCAATCTGCCCCACTCTAATCTGCCCAGCTCCAAAACTGTCTGCCCACTCCAATCTGTCCCTCTCTAAACTGCCCCATCCAATCTGCCCTATTTCCTTCCAAAACATTCTGCACCACTGCAATCCACCACACTCCAGTCAAATCTATCTCATCCCAATCCATCCAGTCCATCCCGATTCACCCCACTCCAATTCGAACCACCCCACACCAATCCAGTCCATCCACCAATCCAATCCACCACAATCCAACCCAATCCAATCCACCTCACACCACTCCAATCCACCCAACTGTAATCCAATCCACTCCACTCCAGTCTAAAACAAGCTGCCCACTCTAACCTGCTCCACTCCAATCCCACACAATCTACCTCATTCCTATCTGCCCCTCTCCAATCCAAAACAATCTGCTCACTGCAATCTGCCCCACTCCAATCCACAAGAAACTGCCCCACTTCAATACAAAATAATCTGACCTACTTTAATCCCAAACAAAGTGCCCACTCCAATCTGCCACACTCCAATCCAAACCAATCTGCCCCACTCCAATCCTCCACAATCAAATCCAGTCCATCTCACCCCAACCCAATCTGACTCACACCAATCTGCCCCACTCTAATCCAAAACAATTTACCCCACTCCAATCTGCCCCACTTCAATCCAAAACAATCTGACCCACCTCAATCCAAAACAATGTATCCCACTTCAATCTAAAACAATCTGCGAACTCCAATCCAAAACAATCCACCCACTCCAATCCTCCCCACCCCAATCCACCCGACTCCAATACTCCCCACTCCATCTAATTCACCCCACTGCAATCCACTACATTCAACTCCATACCAATCCAATCCAATCCAGCCACCAATCCAATCTACCAGAATCCAACCCAATCCAATCCACCTCACACCACTCCAATCAACCCAACTTTAATCCAATCAACCACAATCCACTCCACTCCAGTCCAAAACAAACTGCCTCACTGAAACCTGCTCCACTCCAATCCCAAACAATCTACCTCATTCCAATCTGCCTCACTCCAATCCAAAACAATCTGCTCACTGCAATCCACCCCACTCCAATCCTTAACAATCTGTCCCACTTCAATACAAAACAATCTGCCCTACTTTAATCCAAAAAAATTACCCCACTCTAATCTGCCCCACTCCAATCCAATCCAAACCAATTTGCCCCACTCCAATCCTCCACAATCAAATCCAATCTACCTCACCCCAACCCACTCTGGCTCACTCCAATCTGGCCCACTCCAATACAAACATTTTTACCCCACTCCCATCTGCCCCACTTCAATCCAAAACAATCTTCCCACTTCAATCCAAAGCAATCTACCCCACCTCAATCCAAAACAATCTGCCCACTCCATCCAAAACAATCCACCCACTCCAATCCTCCCCACCTCAATCCACCCCACTCCAATCCGCCCTACTCCATCCCAATTCACCCCACTCTAATCCACCATATTCCACTCCATACCAATCCAATCAAATCCACCCCAATCAAGCCCAGTCCAATCTACTCCACTCCAATGTACCTTACCACTATCAAGTCTATGCCAATCCACCCCCTCCACTCCAATGTACCTCACCACTATCCAGTCTACCCGAATTCACCCCAGTCCAATCCACCACAATCCACCCTACTCCAACCCAATCCACCGCACTCAGTCCAGTCTACACACTGCCATCCAACCCAACCTAATTCCAATTCAACTCACCCCACTCCAATCCACCCCATTCCAATCCAGTCCACCCACTTCAATCCAATCCAATCCACCAATCCAAACCAATCCAGTCCAATCCAATACAACCCAAGCCAACCCAATCCAATCCAATCCAATCCTATTTAATCCAGTCCAACCCACCCTACTCTAGTCAATTCAACCCAACCTACCCACTACAGCCCATTCTAGTACACTCCATCCCACTCCTACCCAATCTACCACAACCAATCTACCCCATGCCAATGCTATCCACCCACCCACTCCAATTCTTTTCACTCCAATTCAATCCCCTTAATCCATTCCTCTCCAGTCCAATCCAGTCCACCTTAATCCGCCCACTCAAGTACAATCCAATCCACTTCAAACCCCCTTAAGCCACCACACTCCAAGTCATTCCACCCTACCCTACACCAATCCAATCGACCCCACATCAACCCAAATAACCCCACTCCACTCCAGTCCAATCGACTATAATCCAACCCATTCAAATGCAATCTATTCCAATTGAATCTTCCCAAATCCACCCCACTCTATCGACCCCAAACCAATCCACCTCACTCTGTTTCAAACCACCCCACCCCACTCCAATCCAATCCACCCCGTCCAATTTACTCACTCTAATCCATTACACTTCACTGAATCCACCACACTCATCCCAAATCCAATCCACCCCACTCTATTCCAATCCAATCCACCCCACTACCTTAATCCACTTCAACCCACTCCACCCTATTCCACCCACTGCAAGCCACTCCACAACACTACACTCTACAGCACTCTCTGCCACTGAACCTCTAAACTATTCTCCTCTCTACTCATCTCTATAACACCCTACTGCCCAAACTCCCATCTACAACACTCTGCTCCAACAAATCCACTCTGAGATACTGTACTCCCCCACTCCTCTCTGGAACACACCACACCACTAACATTTAGCCATGCTGAAAAGCAGCCACACTGGTAGAGAACATAGCAAAAGCCAGTGGCTCTTGTATAGGCAATGCCTATTGGCTTTGCCAATTCTTGTTAAATACAAGCAGTGTGGCCAACTGCTTTCAAGAGAGCGGTATACCATAAACAGTGGCCACACTAATGGTCATAAGGAGAAGGGGGGCCCAGTGTGGGACATTCAGATGGTACAGATATAGTAGTACCCCATCTAGGCCTGGAGCCTTATTCTTAGTAGATGACAAAATGGCTTCACCAACCTTCTCAAATAAAAAAGACAATATAGGTTCTAAGCTGATCACAGGCAAGTCAGACAGCTGACAAGCCAAGGTTTGAAATCCATATATCATCTCAAAGGGCCAGATGTATCAAAGCTTTTTGCATTCACAAATGGTGCGAATGCCCGTTTGCGAATGCAAAAAGCCATTTCAGAATGTATCAAAGGCATTCTGAGTGCAATTTTAAGGAATCGCTAAAATAGTGATTCCTTAAAATTGCGACCCTGTTTAGAGAGTAGCAAATTGCGCCTCTCTAAATAAGAAATCGCAAATAAGGAATCCTTATTTGCGATTTCTAAAGCACATGTATGAAGCAATTCCTTCATGCGAATTGGGCATTAAGGAATCGATATTACCACCAAGTTGAACTTGGTGGTAACCATGTGCAAATTTTAAAAATGCATTTAAAATGGATTTTTTAAATGTATCTGTAAAGCACACATGCCCTTTTAGCATGTGTGCACCTTACATGTTGTTAAAAAATGTTATGGGGTGCAGCAGAGGGGGCCTTAGGCCCCCAGTACCCTGGACTTTGCATTTCCCAAAATTGGAATTCGCAATTCGGGACATGCAAAATATTTGCAAATATCGGCCGACAGGCCCATAGATGCGAATGGGGGCCGGTATCGCAATTTGCGATTCGGTAATAGCATTTGCGATTTTTAAGAAATCGCTATTACCGAATCGCAAATATGATACATTGCATTTTGCGAATCAGAAATAGCGATTTCTTAAAAATCGTTATTTCCGATTCGCAAAAGGCTTTTTTCATACATCTGGCCCAAAATTCTGTATCAATACAACACGATTCTTTTGATCTGCCAGTTAGGTTTAAGATGTATATAGTTTTCAAAGGCTTGAAAAAAGCTGAAAATTGACTTTAGCACTTCTGTGGTGGTGTCAATAGGGTCCTGAATTCTGGCATTCTGGATTTGAAAACTCGAAACGTTTTTTGTAGTGTGACTGAGCAATGTGAAAGTGTGCTTGTTATGGCATCTGAGTTGGATGATTTCTGATATCCTGTGTACACACTTAAACTTAGCAATGGTTCCGTAGCCAACCCCTTATATATAGAAAGTGTTAGTGCTAGTAAACTAAGGCCCTCATCATGACATTGGTGGTAAGTGATAAAGTGGAGGAAATACCGCCAACAGGCTGGAGGTAAATATTGCCAAATTATGACCATGGCGGTGAGAACAACCATCCGCCAGGGCGTTAACACCACGCACCACGGCGGGCGCCATCAACAGCCAGGCGGAAGACAAAGTACCGTCCATCATATCATGACACAGGAAACCGCCAGGATTTCCGGGGAGGTGCCAACGCCATCAAAAGCCTGGCAGAAACGGAACACAGAAAACAAAGGCTCACCAACAAGTACACAGAGAACTTCGTCGCCGCTATGAAACTGGAACTTCAAGTCTTCTTGATGCTCTTCTATGCCATGCTCCACCTGGAACACCAACGCCGACGAAGACGATGGTGAGCACAGCCGCCTAGCACACAAGGGGGTGGAGGGAGGAAAACAAGAGTGACACACAAGCACAACAGACACCAGACACACACACCATACACACAACCAGCTGCAGACGCACAGCACAATAAAACAAGGACCAGATTTCGGAAGTACTGAAAATGTATTAGCAAGGGAAAAGCCACCACATGAACATGATATGTACAAAGGCTTCCTCTGCCAGCACCTGGAGTTTCTTCCGAGACTCCTACTGTGCCAAGTGGTGCCCTATTCAGTCCCTGGGCCCTTGAAAGGTAAAGCAGGTGGAACAAATTCTGAAGTCCAAGCACAGGAGCCATGTGGGGAAAATGTAGGTGCTGTATAAACAACGCACCACCTGCATCGCAACTGAAAAATCAACGCACCACCTGCATCGTGGCCTGGAAATCGACGCATCACCTGCATTGCGTCTGGAAAAATGGGGCAATACCTGCTTGCAGCTGCTGAAAACGGTGCAAACCCCCTGAAGCACAGATTCTTGTCATTGTGCGGCCAGATTTTGCATGCAAAGTCGCTGGGCATCAAAATCAACGTGACCTGTCCAGACCTGAGGCGCCCGTCCGGAAATCAATGCATTGGTCTCTTGAAGGAGAGAAAAAAGACACATCGCCTACCCGACCTGAGAAGAAATGGCGCAAGGCCTCAAAGTAAGGAATCAACGTATTGCTGACTTTTCCGATGCACTCTCACCCGTGGCTTTATTTTTGACAAAAAACAGGTACTTTGTGGAGCATCAACGCATCCATTGTTTTCTATTGAGTAAGGCTCTTTATTTATAAAATTCATAACTTTACTTGTGTATGTTAGATTTTTGTACTTTTGGTCTTGTTTGACGTGGATAAATATTGGCTATTTTTCTAAACTGGTGTGGTGTCCATTTTGTAATGTTTTCACCGTTTTACTGTGTGTGTTGGTACACATACTTCACAGATTGCCTTTGAGATAAGCCTGACTGAGTTTTCCAAGCTATCAAGGGGGGTGAGCAGGGGTTATCTTAAGTGTGTATTTCTATTGCCCTGAATAGAGTGAGTGTCCCTGCTTGGACAGAGTGCAAACTGACTGCCAACCAGAGACCCAATTTCTAACACAATCTAAAACTATCTGCCTCACTCCAATCCAAAACAGTTGTCCCCACTCTGATCTGCCCACTGCATTCTGCCCCAGTCCAATCTGCCCCACTCCTATACAAAACAATCTGCCCCACTCCAATCTGCCCCACTCCAATTGAAACCAATCTGCCACACTCCAGTTGGCCCTCTGTAATCTGCCCCATGCCAAATCAAAACAATCTGCCCCACCCCATCCGCCTAACCTAAATCCACCTCACCTGAATCCAATCCACCCATTCCATCCCAATTCATCCCACTCCAATCCAATCCATTGCACACAAATTCAATCCACCCACCAATCTAATCTACCCCAAGCCAATCAACCCCACCACCCAAATCCATCCCAACTCTCCTCTATCCACCAAAATCCACTTCACCCCAATCCAATCTTCCACAATCCAGGTGACTCCAATCCAAAACAATCTGATCCACTTTAATTTACCCCACTCCAATCCAGAACAATCTTCTCACCTCCAATCTGCCCCATACTAATCCAAAACAGTCTGCTCCACTCCAATATGCCCCACGCCAATCCAAAACAATCTGCCCCACTCCAATCCAAAACAATCTGCCACACTCCAATCCAAAACAATCTGCCACACTTCAGTGTGCCCTAGTCCAATCCAAAACAATCTGCCCCACTTTAATCCAAAACAATATACCCCATGCCAATCCGCCCCAGGCCAGTCTGCCCCACTTCAATCTGCCCCAAAGCAATGTTCCCAGTGCCAATCTGCCCCACCACCCCAATCCATCCCAACCCTCCTCTATCCACCCAAATCTACTCCACTCCAATCCAATCCAATCTACCACAATCCAGTGACTCCAATCCGAAACAGTCTGACCCACTTCAATTTACCTCACTCCAATCCAAAACAATCTTCTCACCTCCAGTTTGCACCATTCCAACCCAAAACAGTCTGCTCCACTCCAATCTGCCGAACACCAATCGAAAACAATCTGCCCCATACCAATCCAAAATAATCTGCCCCACTCCAATCCAAAACAAGCTGCTACACTCCAATCAAACCAATCTGCCACACTTCAGTATGCCCTAGTCCAAGCCAAAACAAGCTGCCCCACTCCAATCCAAAACAATCTACCCCATGCCAATCCTCCCCACGCCAATCTGCCCCACTTCAATCTGTCCCACAGCAATCCGCCCCATGCCAATCTGCCCCACTCTAATCTGCCCAGCTCCAAAACTGTCTGCCCACTCCAATCTGTCCCTCTCTAAACTGCCCCATCCAATCTGCCCTATTTCCTTCCAAAACATTCTGCACCACTGCAATCCACCACACTCCAGTCAAATCTATCTCATCCCAATCCATCCAGTCCATCCCGATTCACCCCACTCCAATTCGAACCACCCCACACCAATCCAGTCCATCCACCAATCCAATCCACCACAATCCAACCCAATCCAATCCACCTCACACCACTCCAATCCACCCAACTGTAATCCAATCCACTCCACTCCAGTCTAAAACAAGCTGCCCACTCTAACCTGCTCCACTCCAATCCCACACAATCTACCTCATTCCTATCTGCCCCTCTCCAATCCAAAACAATCTGCTCACTGCAATCTGCCCCACTCCAATCCACAAGAAACTGCCCCACTTCAATACAAAATAATCTGACCTACTTTAATCCCAAACAAAGTGCCCACTCCAATCTGCCACACTCCAATCCAAACCAATCTGCCCCACTCCAATCCTCCACAATCAAATCCAGTCCATCTCACCCCAACCCAATCTGACTCACACCAATCTGCCCCACTCTAATCCAAAACAATTTACCCCACTCCAATCTGCCCCACTTCAATCCAAAACAATCTGACCCACCTCAATCCAAAACAATGTATCCCACTTCAATCTAAAACAATCTGCGAACTCCAATCCAAAACAATCCACCCACTCCAATCCTCCCCACCCCAATCCACCCGACTCCAATACTCCCCACTCCATCTAATTCACCCCACTGCAATCCACTACATTCAACTCCATACCAATCCAATCCAATCCAGCCACCAATCCAATCTACCAGAATCCAACCCAATCCAATCCACCTCACACCACTCCAATCAACCCAACTTTAATCCAATCAACCACAATCCACTCCACTCCAGTCCAAAACAAACTGCCTCACTGAAACCTGCTCCACTCCAATCCCAAACAATCTACCTCATTCCAATCTGCCTCACTCCAATCCAAAACAATCTGCTCACTGCAATCCACCCCACTCCAATCCTTAACAATCTGTCCCACTTCAATACAAAACAATCTGCCCTACTTTAATCCAAAAAAATTACCCCACTCTAATCTGCCCCACTCCAATCCAATCCAAACCAATTTGCCCCACTCCAATCCTCCACAATCAAATCCAATCTACCTCACCCCAACCCACTCTGGCTCACTCCAATCTGGCCCACTCCAATACAAACATTTTTACCCCACTCCCATCTGCCCCACTTCAATCCAAAACAATCTTCCCACTTCAATCCAAAGCAATCTACCCCACCTCAATCCAAAACAATCTGCCCACTCCATCCAAAACAATCCACCCACTCCAATCCTCCCCACCTCAATCCACCCCACTCCAATCCGCCCTACTCCATCCCAATTCACCCCACTCTAATCCACCATATTCCACTCCATACCAATCCAATCAAATCCACCCCAATCAAGCCCAGTCCAATCTACTCCACTCCAATGTACCTTACCACTATCAAGTCTATGCCAATCCACCCCCTCCACTCCAATGTACCTCACCACTATCCAGTCTACCCGAATTCACCCCAGTCCAATCCACCACAATCCACCCTACTCCAACCCAATCCACCGCACTCAGTCCAGTCTACACACTGCCATCCAACCCAACCTAATTCCAATTCAACTCACCCCACTCCAATCCACCCCATTCCAATCCAGTCCACCCACTTCAATCCAATCCAATCCACCAATCCAAACCAATCCAGTCCAATCCAATACAACCCAAGCCAACCCAATCCAATCCAATCCAATCCTATTTAATCCAGTCCAACCCACCCTACTCTAGTCAATTCAACCCAACCTACCCACTACAGCCCATTCTAGTACACTCCATCCCACTCCTACCCAATCTACCACAACCAATCTACCCCATGCCAATGCTATCCACCCACCCACTCCAATTCTTTTCACTCCAATTCAATCCCCTTAATCCATTCCTCTCCAGTCCAATCCAGTCCACCTTAATCCGCCCACTCAAGTACAATCCAATCCACTTCAAACCCCCTTAAGCCACCACACTCCAAGTCATTCCACCCTACCCTACACCAATCCAATCGACCCCACATCAACCCAAATAACCCCACTCCACTCCAGTCCAATCGACTATAATCCAACCCATTCAAATGCAATCTATTCCAATTGAATCTTCCCAAATCCACCCCACTCTATCGACCCCAAACCAATCCACCTCACTCTGTTTCAAACCACCCCACCCCACTCCAATCCAATCCACCCCGTCCAATTTACTCACTCTAATCCATTACACTTCACTGAATCCACCACACTCATCCCAAATCCAATCCACCCCACTCTATTCCAATCCAATCCACCCCACTACCTTAATCCACTTCAACCCACTCCACCCTATTCCACCCACTGCAAGCCACTCCACAACACTACACTCTACAGCACTCTCTGCCACTGAACCTCTAAACTATTCTCCTCTCTACTCATCTCTATAACACCCTACTGCCCAAACTCCCATCTACAACACTCTGCTCCAACAAATCCACTCTGAGATACTGTACTCCCCCACTCCTCTCTGGAACACACCACACCACTAACATTTAGCCATGCTGAAAAGCAGCCACACTGGTAGAGAACATAGCAAAAGCCAGTGGCTCTTGTATAGGCAATGCCTATTGGCTTTGCCAATTCTTGTTAAATACAAGCAGTGTGGCCAACTGCTTTCAAGAGAGCGGTATACCATAAACAGTGGCCACACTAATGGTCATAAGGAGAAGGGGGGCCCAGTGTGGGACATTCAGATGGTACAGATATAGTAGTACCCCATCTAGGCCTGGAGCCTTATTCTTAGTAGATGACAAAATGGCTTCACCAACCTTCTCAAATAAAAAAGACAATATAGGTTCTAAGCTGATCACAGGCAAGTCAGACAGCTGACAAGCCAAGGTTTGAAATCCATATATCATCTCAAAGGGCCAGATGTATCAAAGCTTTTTGCATTCACAAATGGTGCGAATGCCCGTTTGCGAATGCAAAAAGCCATTTCAGAATGTATCAAAGGCATTCTGAGTGCAATTTTAAGGAATCGTTAAAATAGTGATTCCTTAAAATTGCGACCCTGTTTAGAGAGTAGCAAATTGCGCCTCTCTAAATAAGAAATCGCAAATAAGGAATCCTTATTTGCGATTTCTAAAGCACATGTATGAAGCAATTCCTTCATGCGAATTGGGCATTAAGGAATCGATATTACCACCAAGTTGAACTTGGTGGTAACCATGTGCAAATTTTAAAAATGCATTTAAAATGGATTTTTTAAATGTATCTGTAAAGCACACATGCCCTTTTAGCATGTGTGCACCTTACATGTTGTTAAAAAATGTTATGGGGTGCAGCAGAGGGGGCCTTAGGCCCCCAGTACCCTGGACTTTGCATTTCCCAAAATTGGAATTCGCAATTCGGGACATGCAAAATATTTGCAAATATCGGCCGACAGGCCCATAGATGCGAATGGGGGCCGGTATCGCAATTTGCGATTCGGTAATAGCATTTGCGATTTTTAAGAAATCGCTATTACCGAATCGCAAATATGATACATTGCATTTTGCGAATCAGAAATAGCGATTTCTTAAAAATCGTTATTTCCGATTCGCAAAAGGCTTTTTTCATACATCTGGCCCAAAATTCTGTATCAATACAACACGATTCTTTTGATCTGCCAGTTAGGTTTAAGATGTATATAGTTTTCAAAGGCTTGAAAAAAGCTGAAAATTGACTTTAGCACTTCTGTGGTGGTGTCAATAGGGTCCTGAATTCTGGCATTCTGGATTTGAAAACTCGAAACGTTTTTTGTAGTGTGACTGAGCAATGTGAAAGTGTGCTTGTTATGGCATCTGAGTTGGATGATTTCTGATATCCTGTGTACACACTTAAACTTAGCAATGGTTCCGTAGCCAACCCCTTATATATAGAAAGTGTTAGTGCTAGTAAACTAAGGCCCTCATCATGACATTGGTGGTAAGTGATAAAGTGGAGGAAATACCGCCAACAGGCTGGAGGTAAATATTGCCAAATTATGACCATGGCGGTGAGAACAACCATCCGCCAGGGCGTTAACACCACGCACCACGGCGGGCGCCATCAACAGCCAGGCGGAAGACAAAGTACCGTCCATCATATCATGACACAGGAAACCGCCAGGATTTCCGGGGAGGTGCCAACGCCATCAAAAGCCTGGCAGAAACGGAACACAGAAAACAAAGGCTCACCAACAAGTACACAGAGAACTTCGTCGCCGCTATGAAACTGGAACTTCAAGTCTTCTTGATGCTCTTCTATGCCATGCTCCACCTGGAACACCAACGCCGACGAAGACGATGGTGAGCACAGCCGCCTAGCACACAAGGGGGTGGAGGGAGGAAAACAAGAGTGACACACAAGCACAACAGACACCAGACACACACACCATACACACAACCAGCTGCAGACGCACAGCACAATAAAACAAGGACCAGATTTCGGAAGTACTGAAAATGTATTAGCAAGGGAAAAGCCACCACATGAACATGATATGTACAAAGGCTTCCTCTGCCAGCACCTGGAGTTTCTTCCGAGACTCCTACTGTGCCAAGTGGTGCCCTATTCAGTCCCTGGGCCCTTGAAAGGTAAAGCAGGTGGAACAAATTCTGAAGTCCAAGCACAGGAGCCATGTGGGGAAAATGTAGGTGCTGTATAAACAACGCACCACCTGCATCGCAACTGAAAAATCAACGCACCACCTGCATCGTGGCCTGGAAATCGACGCATCACCTGCATTGCGTCTGGAAAAATGGGGCAATACCTGCTTGCAGCTGCTGAAAACGGTGCAAACCCCCTGAAGCACAGATTCTTGTCATTGTGCGGCCAGATTTTGCATGCAAAGTCGCTGGGCATCAAAATCAACGTGACCTGTCCAGACCTGAGGCGCCCGTCCGGAAATCAATGCATTGGTCTCTTGAAGGAGAGAAAAAAGACACATCGCCTACCCGACCTGAGAAGAAATGGCGCAAGGCCTCAAAGTAAGGAATCAACGTATTGCTGACTTTTCCGATGCACTCTCACCCGTGGCTTTATTTTTGACAAAAAACAGGTACTTTGTGGAGCATCAACGCATCCATTGTTTTCTATTGAGTAAGGCTCTTTATTTATAAAATTCATAACTTTACTTGTGTATGTTAGATTTTTGTACTTTTGGTCTTGTTTGACGTGGATAAATATTGGCTATTTTTCTAAACTGGTGTGGTGTCCATTTTGTAATGTTTTCACCGTTTTACTGTGTGTGTTGGTACACATACTTCACAGATTGCCTTTGAGATAAGCCTGACTGAGTTTTCCAAGCTATCAAGGGGGGTGAGCAGGGGTTATCTTAAGTGTGTATTTCTATTGCCCTGAATAGAGTGAGTGTCCCTGCTTGGACAGAGTGCAAACTGACTGCCAACCAGAGACCCAATTTCTAACACAATCTAAAACTATCTGCCTCACTCCAATCCAAAACAGTTGTCCCCACTCTGATCTGCCCACTGCATTCTGCCCCAGTCCAATCTGCCCCACTCCTATACAAAACAATCTGCCCCACTCCAATCTGCCCCACTCCAATTGAAACCAATCTGCCACACTCCAGTTGGCCCTCTGTAATCTGCCCCATGCCAAATCAAAACAATCTTCCCCACCCCATCCGCCTAACCTAAATCCACCTCACCTGAATCCAATCCACCCATTCCATCCCAATTCATCCCACTCCAATCCAATCCATTGCACACAAATTCAATCCACCCACCAATCTAATCTACCCCAAGCCAATCAACCCCACCACCCAAATCCATCCCAACTCTCCTCTATCCACCAAAATCCACTTCACCCCAATCCAATCTTCCACAATCCAGGTGACTCCAATCCAAAACAATCTGATCCACTTTAATTTACCCCACTCCAATCCAGAACAATCTTCTCACCTCCAATCTGCCCCATACTAATCCAAAACAGTCTGCTCCACTCCAATATGCCCCACGCCAATCCAAAACAATCTGCCCCACTCCAATCCAAAACAATCTGCCACACTCCAATCCAAAACAATCTGCCACACTTCAGTGTGCCCTAGTCCAATCCAAAACAATCTGCCCCACTTTAATCCAAAACAATATACCCCATGCCAATCCGCCCCAGGCCAGTCTGCCCCACTTCAATCTGCCCCAAAGCAATGTTCCCAGTGCCAATCTGCCCCACCACCCCAATCCATCCCAACCCTCCTCTATCCACCCAAATCTACTCCACTCCAATCCAATCCAATCTACCACAATCCAGTGACTCCAATCCGAAACAGTCTGACCCACTTCAATTTACCTCACTCCAATCCAAAACAATCTTCTCACCTCCAGTTTGCACCATTCCAACCCAAAACAGTCTGCTCCACTCCAATCTGCCGAACACCAATCGAAAACAATCTGCCCCATACCAATCCAAAATAATCTGCCCCACTCCAATCCAAAACAAGCTGCTACACTCCAATCAAACCAATCTGCCACACTTCAGTATGCCCTAGTCCAAGCCAAAACAAGCTGCCCCACTCCAATCCAAAACAATCTACCCCATGCCAATCCTCCCCACGCCAATCTGCCCCACTTCAATCTGTCCCACAGCAATCCGCCCCATGCCAATCTGCCCCACTCTAATCTGCCCAGCTCCAAAACTGTCTGCCCACTCCAATCTGTCCCTCTCTAAACTGCCCCATCCAATCTGCCCTATTTCCTTCCAAAACATTCTGCACCACTGCAATCCACCACACTCCAGTCAAATCTATCTCATCCCAATCCATCCAGTCCATCCTGATTCACCCCACTCCAATTCGAACCACCCCACACCAATCCAGTCCATCCACCAATCCAATCCACCACAATCCAACCCAATCCAATCCACCTCACACCACTCCAATCCACCCAACTGTAATCCAATCCACTCCACTCCAGTCTAAAACAAGCTGCCCACTCTAACCTGCTCCACTCCAATCCCACACAATCTACCTCATTCCTATCTGCCCCTCTCCAATCCAAAACAATCTGCTCACTGCAATCTGCCCCACTCCAATCCACAAGAAACTGCCCCACTTCAATACAAAATAATCTGACCTACTTTAATCCCAAACAAAGTGCCCACTCCAATCTGCCACACTCCAATCCAAACCAATCTGCCCCACTCCAATCCTCCACAATCAAATCCAGTCCATCTCACCCCAACCCAATCTGACTCACACCAATCTGCCCCACTCTAATCCAAAACAATTTACCCCACTCCAATCTGCCCCACTTCAATCCAAAACAATCTGACCCACCTCAATCCAAAACAATGTATCCCACTTCAATCTAAAACAATCTGCGAACTCCAATCCAAAACAATCCACCCACTCCAATCCTCCCCACCCCAATCCACCCGACTCCAATACTCCCCACTCCATCTAATTCACCCCACTGCAATCCACTACATTCAACTCCATACCAATCCAATCCAATCCAGCCACCAATCCAATCTACCAGAATCCAACCCAATCCAATCCACCTCACACCACTCCAATCAACCCAACTTTAATCCAATCAACCACAATCCACTCCACTCCAGTCCAAAACAAACTGCCTCACTGAAACCTGCTCCACTCCAATCCCAAACAATCTACCTCATTCCAATCTGCCTCACTCCAATCCAAAACAATCTGCTCACTGCAATCCACCCCACTCCAATCCTTAACAATCTGTCCCACTTCAATACAAAACAATCTGCCCTACTTTAATCCAAAAAAATTACCCCACTCTAATCTGCCCCACTCCAATCCAATCCAAACCAATTTGCCCCACTCCAATCCTCCACAATCAAATCCAATCTACCTCACCCCAACCCACTCTGGCTCACTCCAATCTGGCCCACTCCAATACAAACATTTTTACCCCACTCCCATCTGCCCCACTTCAATCCAAAACAATCTTCCCACTTCAATCCAAAGCAATCTACCCCACCTCAATCCAAAACAATCTGCCCACTCCATCCAAAACAATCCACCCACTCCAATCCTCCCCACCTCAATCCACCCCACTCCAATCCGCCCTACTCCATCCCAATTCACCCCACTCTAATCCACCATATTCCACTCCATACCAATCCAATCAAATCCACCCCAATCAAGCCCAGTCCAATCTACTCCACTCCAATGTACCTTACCACTATCAAGTCTATGCCAATCCACCCCCTCCACTCCAATGTACCTCACCACTATCCAGTCTACCCGAATTCACCCCAGTCCAATCCACCACAATCCACCCTACTCCAACCCAATCCACCGCACTCAGTCCAGTCTACACACTGCCATCCAACCCAACCTAATTCCAATTCAACTCACCCCACTCCAATCCACCCCATTCCATTCCAGTCCACCCACTTCAATCCAATCCAATCCACCAATCCAAACCAATCCAGTCCAATCCAATACAACCCAAGCCAACCCAATCCAATCCAATCCAATCCTATTTAATCCAGTCCAACCCACCCTACTCTAGTCAATTCAACCCAACCTACCCACTACAGCCCATTCTAGTACACTCCATCCCACTCCTACCCAATCTACCACAACCAATCTACCCCATGCCAATGCTATCCACCCACCCACTCCAATTCTTTTCACTCCAATTCAATCCCCTTAATCCATTCCTCTCCAGTCCAATCCAGTCCACCTTAATCCGCCCACTCAAGTACAATCCAATCCACTTCAAACCCCCTTAAGCCACCACACTCCAAGTCATTCCACCCTACCCTACACCAATCCAATCGACCCCACATCAACCCAAATAACCCCACTCCACTCCAGTCCAATCGACTATAATCCAACCCATTCAAATGCAATCTATTCCAATTGAATCTTCCCAAATCCACCCCACTCTATCGACCCCAAACCAATCCACCTCACTCTGTTTCAAACCACCCCACCCCACTCCAATCCAATCCACCCCGTCCAATTTACTCACTCTAATCCATTACACTTCACTGAATCCACCACACTCATCCCAAATCCAATCCACCCCACTCTATTCCAATCCAATCCACCCCACTACCTTAATCCACTTCAACCCACTCCACCCTATTCCACCCACTGCAAGCCACTCCACAACACTACACTCTACAGCACTCTCTGCCACTGAACCTCTAAACTATTCTCCTCTCTACTCATCTCTATAACACCCTACTGCCCAAACTCCCATCTACAACACTCTGCTCCAACAAATCCACTCTGAGATACTGTACTCCCCCACTCCTCTCTGGAACACACCACACCACTAACATTTAGCCATGCTGAAAAGCAGCCACACTGGTAGAGAACATGGCAAAAGCCAGTGGCTCTTGTATAGGCAATGCCTATTGGCTTTGCCAATTCTTGTTAAATACAAGCAGTGTGGCCAACTGCTTTCAAGAGAGCGGTATACCATAAACAGTGGCCACACTAATGGTCATAAGGAGAAGGGGGGCCCAGTGTGGGACATTCAGATGGTACAGATATAGTAGTACCCCATCTAGGCCTGGAGCCTTATTCTTAGTAGATGACAAAATGGCTTCACCAACCTTCTCAAATAAAAAAGACAATATAGGTTCTAAGCTGATCACAGGCAAGTCAGACAGCTGACAAGCCAAGGTTTGAAATCCATATATCATCTCAAAGGGCCAGATGTATCAAAGCTTTTTGCATTCACAAATGGTGCGAATGCCCGTTTGCGAATGCAAAAAGCCATTTCAGAATGTATCAAAGGCATTCTGAGTGCAATTTTAAGGAATCGCTAAAATAGTGATTCCTTAAAATTGCGACCCTGTTTAGAGAGTAGCAAATTGCGCCTCTCTAAATAAGAAATCGCAAATAAGGAATCCTTATTTGCGATTTCTAAAGCACATGTATGAAGCAATTCCTTCATGCGAATTGGGCATTAAGGAATCGATATTACCACCAAGTTGAACTTGGTGGTAACCATGTGCAAATTTTAAAAATGCATTTAAAATGGATTTTTTAAATGTATCTGTAAAGCACACATGCCCTTTTAGCATGTGTGCACCTTACATGTTGTTAAAAAATGTTATGGGGTGCAGCAGAGGGGGCCTTAGGCCCCCAGTACCCTGGACTTTGCATTTCCCAAAATTGGAATTCGCAATTCGGGACATGCAAAATATTTGCAAATATCGGCCGACAGGCCCATAGATGCGAATGGGGGCCGGTATCGCAATTTGCGATTCGGTAATAGCATTTGCGATTTTTAAGAAATCGCTATTACCGAATCGCAAATATGATACATTGCATTTTGCGAATCAGAAATAGCGATTTCTTAAAAATCGTTATTTCCGATTCGCAAAAGGCTTTTTTCATACATCTGGCCCAAAATTCTGTATCAATACAACACGATTCTTTTGATCTGCCAGTTAGGTTTAAGATGTATATAGTTTTCAAAGGCTTGAAAAAAGCTGAAAATTGACTTTAGCACTTCTGTGGTGGTGTCAATAGGGTCCTGAATTCTGGCATTCTGGATTTGAAAACTCGAAACGTTTTTTGTAGTGTGACTGAGCAATGTGAAAGTGTGCTTGTTATGGCATCTGAGTTGGATGATTTCTGATATCCTGTGTACACACTTAAACTTAGCAATGGTTCCGTAGCCAACCCCTTATATATAGAAAGTGTTAGTGCTAGTAAACTAAGGCCCTCATCATGACATTGGTGGTAAGTGATAAAGTGGAGGAAATACCGCCAACAGGCTGGAGGTAAATATTGCCAAATTATGACCATGGCGGTGAGAACAACCATCCGCCAGGGCGTTAACACCACGCACCACGGCGGGCGCCATCAACAGCCAGGCGGAAGACAAAGTACCGTCCATCATATCATGACACAGGAAACCACCAGGATTTCCGGGGAGGTGCCAACGCCATCAAAAGCCTGGCAGAAACGGAACACAGAAAACAAAGGCTCACCAACAAGTACACAGAGAACTTCGTCGCCGCTATGAAACTGGAACTTCAAGTCTTCTTGATGCTCTTCTATGCCATGCTCCACCTGGAACACCAACGCCGACGAAGACGATGGTGAGCACAGCCGCCTAGCACACAAGGGGGTGGAGGGAGGAAAACAAGAGTGACACACAAGCACAACAGACACCAGACACACACACCATACACACAACCAGCTGCAGACGCACAGCACAATAAAACAAGGACCAGATTTCGGAAGTACTGAAAATGTATTAGCAAGGGAAAAGCCACCACATGAACATGATATGTACAAAGGCTTCCTCTGCCAGCACCTGGAGTTTCTTCCGAGACTCCTACTGTGCCAAGTGGTGCCCTATTCAGTCCCTGGGCCCTTGAAAGGTAAAGCAGGTGGAACAAATTCTGAAGTCCAAGCACAGGAGCCATGTGGGGAAAATGTAGGTGCTGTATAAACAACGCACCACCTGCATCGCAACTGAAAAATCAACGCACCACCTGCATCGTGGCCTGGAAATCGACGCATCACCTGCATTGCGTCTGGAAAAATGGGGCAATACCTGCTTGCAGCTGCTGAAAACGGTGCAAACCCCCTGAAGCACAGATTCTTGTCATTGTGCGGCCAGATTTTGCATGCAAAGTCGCTGGGCATCAAAATCAACGTGACCTGTCCAGACCTGAGGCGCCCGTCCGGAAATCAATGCATTGGTCTCTTGAAGGAGAGAAAAAAGACACATCGCCTACCCGACCTGAGAAGAAATGGCGCAAGGCCTCAAAGTAAGGAATCAACGTATTGCTGACTTTTCCGATGCACTCTCACCCGTGGCTTTATTTTTGACAAAAAACAGGTACTTTGTGGAGCATCAACGCATCCATTGTTTTCTATTGAGTAAGGCTCTTTATTTACAAAATTCATAACTTTACTTGTGTATGTTAGATTTTTGTACTTTTGGTCTTGTTTGACGTGGATAAATATTGGCTATTTTTCTAAACTGGTGTGGTGTCCATTTTGTAATGTTTTCACCGTTTTACTGTGTGTGTTGGTACACATACTTCACAGATTGCCTTTGAGATAAGCCTGACTGAGTTTTCCAAGCTATCAAGGGGGGTGTGCAGGGGTTATCTTAAGTGTGTATTTCTATTGCCCTGAATAGAGTGAGTGTCCCTGCTTGGACAGAGTGCAAACTGACTGCCAACCAGAGACCCAATTTCTAACACAATCTAAAACTATCTGCCTCACTCCAATCCAAAACAGTTGTCCCCACTCTGATCTGCCCACTGCATTCTGCCCCAGTCCAATCTGCCCCACTCCTATACAAAACAATCTGCCCCACTCCAATCTGCCCCACTCCAATTGAAACCAATCTGCCACACTCCAGTTGGCCCTCTGTAATCTGCCCCATGCCAAATCAAAACAATCTGCCCCACCCCATCCGCCTAACCTAAATCCACCTCACCTGAATCCAATCCACCCATTCCATCCCAATTCATCCCACTCCAATCCAATCCATTGCACACAAATTCAATCCACCCACCAATCTAATCTACCCCAAGCCAATCAACCCCACCACCCAAATCCATCCCAACTCTCCTCTATCCACCAAAATCCACTTCACCCCAATCCAATCTTCCACAATCCAGCTGACTCCAATCCAAAACAATCTGATCCACTTTAATTTACCCCACTCCAATCCAGAACAATCTTCTCACCTCCAATCTGCCCCATACTAATCCAAAACAGTCTGCTCCACTCCAATATGCCCCACGCCAATCCAAAACAATCTGCCCCACTCCAATCCAAAACAATCTGCCACACTCCAATCCAAAACAATCTGCCACACTTCAGTGTGCCCTAGTCCAATCCAAAACAATCTGCCCCACTTTAATCCAAAACAATATACCCCATGCCAATCCGCCCCAGGCCAGTCTGCCCCACTTCAATCTGCCCCAAAGCAATGTTCCCAGTGCCAATCTGCCCCACCACCCCAATCCATCCCAACCCTCCTCTATCCACCCAAATCTACTCCACTCCAATCCAATCCAATCTACCACAATCCAGTGACTCCAATCCGAAACAGTCTGACCCACTTCAATTTACCTCACTCCAATCCAAAACAATCTTCTCACCTCCAGTTTGCACCATTCCAACCCAAAACAGTCTGCTCCACTCCAATCTGCCGAACACCAATCGAAAACAATCTGCCCCATACCAATCCAAAATAATCTACCCCACTCCAATCCAAAACAAGCTGCTACACTCCAATCAAACCAATCTGCCACACTTCAGTATGCCCTAGTCCAAGCCAAAACAAGCTGCCCCACTCCAATCCAAAACAATCTACCCCATGCCAATCCTCCCCACGCCAATCTGCCCCACTTCAATCTGTCCCACAGCAATCCCCCCCATGCCAATCTGCCCCACTCTAATCTGCCCCACTCCAAAACTGTCTGCCCACTCCAATCTGTCCCTCTCTAAACTGCCCCATCCAATCTGCCCTATTTCCTTCCAAAACATTCTGCACCACTGCAATCCACCACACTCCAGTCAAATCTATCTCATCCCAATCCATCCAGTCCATCCCGATTCACCCCACTCCAATTCGAACCACCCCACACCAATCCAGTCCATCCACCAATCCAATCCACCACAATCCAACCCAATCCAATCCACCTCACACCACTCCAATCCACCCAACTGTAATCCAATCCACTCCACTCCAGTCTAAAACAAGCTGCCCACTCTAACCTGCTCCACTCCAATCCCACACAATCTACCTCATTCCTATCTGCCCCTCTCCAATCCAAAACAATCTGCTCACTGCAATCTGCCCCACTCCAATCCACAAGAAACTGCCCCACTTCAATACAAAATAATCTGACCTACTTTAATCCCAAACAAATTGCCCACTCCAATCTGCCACACTCCAATCCAAACCAATCTGCCCCACTCCAATCCTCCACAATCAAATCCAGTCCATCTCACCCCAACCCAATCTGACTCACACCAATCTGCCCCACTCTAATCCAAAACAATTTACCCCACTCCAATCTGCCCCACTTCAATCCAAAACAATCTGACCCACCTCAATCCAAAACAATGTATCCCACTTCAATCTAAAACAATCTGCGAACTCCAATCCAAAACAATCCACCCACTCCAATCCTCCCCACCCCAATCCACCCGACTCCAATACTCCCCACTCCATCTAATTCACCCCACTGCAATCCACTACATTCAACTCCATACCAATCCAATCCAATCCAGCCACCAATCCAATCTACCAGAATCCAACCCAATCCAATCCACCTCACACCACTCCAATCAACCCAACTTTAATCCAATCAACCACAATCCACTCCACTCCAGTCCAAAACAAACTGCCTCACTGAAACCTGCTCCACTCCAATCCCAAACAATCTACCTCATTCTAATCTGCCTCACTCCAATCCAAAACAATCTGCTCACTGCAATCCACCCCACTCCAATCCTTAACAATCTGTCCCACTTCAATACAAAACAATCTGCCCTACTTTAATCCAAAAAAATTACCCCACTCTAATCTGCCCCACTCCAATCCAATCCAAACCAATTTGCCCCACTCCAATCCTCCACAATCAAATCCAATCTACCTCACCCCAACCCACTCTGGCTCACTCCAATCTGGCCCACTCCAATACAAACATTTTTACCCCACTCCCATCTGCCCCACTTCAATCCAAAACAATCTTCCCACTTCAATCCAAAGCAATCTACCCCACCTCAATCCAAAACAATCTGCCCACTCCATCCAAAACAATCCACCCACTCCAATCCTCCCCACCTCAATCCACCCCACTCCAATCCGCCCTACTCCATCCCAATTCACCCCACTCTAATCCACCATATTCCACTCCATACCAATCCAATCAAATCCACCCCAATCAAGCCCAGTCCAATCTACTCCACTCCAATGTACCTTACCACTATCAAGTCTATGCCAATCCACCCCCTCCACTCCAATGTACCTCACCACTATCCAGTCTACCCGAATTCACCCCAGTCCAATCCACCACAATCCACCCTACTCCAACACAATCCACCGCACTCAGTCCAGTCTACACACTGCCATCCAACCCAACCTAATTCCAATTCAACTCACCCCACTCCAATCCACCCCATTCCAATCCAGTCCACCCACTTCAATCCAATCCAATCCACCAATCCAAACCAATCCAGTCCAATCCAATACAACCCAAGCCAACCCAATCCAATCCAATCCAATCCTATTTAATCCAGTCCAACCCACCCTACTCTAGTCAATTCAACCCAACCTACCCACTACAGCCCATTCTAGTACACTCCATCCCACTCCTACCCAATCTACCACAACCAATCTACCCCATGCCAATGCTATCCACCCACCCACTCCAATTCTTTTCACTCCAATTCAATCCCCTTAATCCATTCCTCTCCAGTCCAATCCAGTCCACCTTAATCCGCCCACTCAAGTACAATCCAATCCACTTCAAACCCCCTTAAGCCACCACACTCCAAGTCATTCCACCCTACCCTACACCAATCCAATCGACCCCACATCAACCCAAATAACCCCACTCCACTCCAGTCCAATCGACTATAATCCAACCCATTCAAATGCAATCTATTCCAATTGAATCTTCCCAAATCCACCCCACTCTATCGACCCCAAACCAATCCACCTCACTCTGTTTCAAACCACCCCACCCCACTCCAATCCAATCCACCCCGTCCAATTTACTCACTCTAATCCATTACACTTCACTGAATCCACCACACTCATCCCAAATCCAATCCACCCCACTCTATTCCAATCCAATCCACCCCACTACCTTAATCCACTTCAACCCACTCCACCCTATTCCACCCACTGCAAGCCACTCCACAACACTACACTCTACAGCACTCTCTGCCACTGAACCTCTAAACTATTCTCCTCTCTACTCATCTCTATAACACCCTACTGCCCAAACTCCCATCTACAACACTCTGCTCCAACAAATCCACTCTGAGATACTGTACTCCCCCACTCCTCTCTGGAACACACCACACCACTAACATTTAGCCATGCTGAAAAGCAGCCACACTGGTAGAGAACATGGCAAAAGCCAGTGGCTCTTGTATAGGCAATGCCTATTGGCTTTGCCAATTCTTGTTAAATACAAGCAGTGTGGCCAACTGCTTTCAAGAGAGCGGTATACCATAAACAGTGGCCACACTAATGGTCATAAGGAGAAGGGGGGCCCAGTGTGGGACATTCAGATGGTACAGATATAGTAGTACCCCATCTAGGCCTGGAGCCTTATTCTTAGTAGATGACAAAATGGCTTCACCAACCTTCTCAAATAAAAAAGACAATATAGGTTCTAAGCTGATCACAGGCAAGTCAGACAGCTGACAAGCCAAGGTTTGAAATCCATATATCATCTCAAAGGGCCAGATGTATCAAAGCTTTTTGCATTCACAAATGGTGTGAATGCCCGTTTGCGAATGCAAAAAGCCATTTCAGAATGTATCAAAGGCATTCTGAGTGCAATTTTAAGGAATCGCTAAAATAGTGATTCCTTAAAATTGCGACCCTGTTTAGAGAGTAGCAAATTGCGCCTCTCTAAATAAGAAATCGCAAATAAGGAATCCTTATTTGCGATTTCTAAAGCACATGTATGAAGCAATTCCTTCATGCGAATTGGGCATTAAGGAATCGATATTACCACCAAGTTGAACTTGGTGGTAACCATGTGCAAATTTTAAAAATGCATTTAAAATGGATTTTTTAAATGTATCTGTAAAGCACACATGCCCTTTTAGCATGTGTGCACCTTACATGTTGTTAAAAAATGTTATGGGGTGCAGCAGAGGGGGCCTTAGGCCCCCAGTACCCTGGACTTTGCATTTCCCAAAATTGGAATTCGCAATTCGGGACATGCAAAATATTTGCAAATATCGGCCGACAGGCCCATAGATGCGAATGGGGGCCGGTATCGCAATTTGCGATTCGTTAATAGCATTTGCGATTTTTAAGAAATCGCTATTACCGAATCGCAAATATGATACATTGCATTTTGCGAATCAGAAATAGCGATTTCTTAAAAATCGTTATTTCCGATTCGCAAAAGGCTTTTTTCATACATCTGGCCCAAAATTCTGTATCAATACAACACGATTCTTTTGATCTGCCAGTTAGGTTTAAGATGTATATAGTTTTCAAAGGCTTGAAAAAAGCTGAAAATTGACTTTAGCACTTCTGTGGTGGTGTCAATAGGGTCCTGAATTCTGGCATTCTGGATTTGAAAACTCGAAACGTTTTTTGTAGTGTGACTGAGCAATGTGAAAGTGTGCTTGTTATGGCATCTGAGTTGGATGATTTCTGATATCCTGTGTACACACTTAAACTTAGCAATGGTTCCGTAGCCAACCCCTTATATATAGAAAGTGTTAGTGCTAGTAAACTAAGGCCCTCATCATGACATTGGTGGTAAGTGATAAAGTGGAGGAAATACCGCCAACAGGCTGGAGGTAAATATTGCCAAATTATGACCATGGCGGTGAGAACAACCATCCGCCAGGGCGTTAACACCACGCACCACGGCGGGCGCCATCAACAGCCAGGCGGAAGACAAAGTACCGTCCATCATATCATGACACAGGAAACCGCCAGGATTTCCGGGGAGGTGCCAACGCCATCAAAAGCCTGGCAGAAACGGAACACAGAAAACAAAGGCTCACCAACAAGTACACAGAGAACTTCGTCGCCGCTATGAAACTGGAACTTCAAGTCTTCTTGATGCTCTTCTATGCCATGCTCCACCTGGAACACCAACGCCGACGAAGACGATGGTGAGCACAGCCGCCTAGCACACAAGGGGGTGGAGGGAGGAAAACAAGAGTGACACACAAGCACAACAGACACCAGACACACACACCATACACACAACCAGCTGCAGACGCACAGCACAATAAAACAAGGACCAGATTTCGGAAGTACTGAAAATGTATTAGCAAGGGAAAAGCCACCACATGAACATGATATGTACAAAGGCTTCCTCTGCCAGCACCTGGAGTTTCTTCCGAGACTCCTACTGTGCCAAGTGGTGCCCTATTCAGTCCCTGGGCCCTTGAAAGGTAAAGCAGGTGGAACAAATTCTGAAGTCCAAGCACAGGAGCCATGTGGGGAAAATGTAGGTGCTGTATAAACAACGCACCACCTGCATCGCAACTGAAAAATCAACGCACCACCTGCATCGTGGCCTGGAAATCGACGCATCACCTGCATTGCGTCTGGAAAAATGGGGCAATACCTGCTTGCAGCTGCTGAAAACGGTGCAAACCCCCTGAAGCACAGATTCTTGTCATTGTGCGGCCAGATTTTGCATGCAAAGTCGCTGGGCATCAAAATCAACGTGACCTGTCCAGACCTGAGGCGCCCGTCCGGAAATCAATGCATTGGTCTCTTGAAGGAGAGAAAAAAGACACATCGCCTACCCGACCTGAGAAGAAATGGCGCAAGGCCTCAAAGTAAGGAATCAACGTATTGCTGACTTTTCCGATGCACTCTCACCCGTGGCTTTATTTTTGACAAAAAACAGGTACTTTGTGGAGCATCAACGCATCCATTGTTTTCTATTGAGTAAGGCTCTTTATTTATAAAATTCATAACTTTACTTGTGTATGTTAGATTTTTGTACTTTTGGTCTTGTTTGACGTGGATAAATATTGGCTATTTTTCTAAACTGGTGTGGTGTCCATTTTGTAATGTTTTCACCGTTTTACTGTGTGTGTTGGTACACATACTTCACAGATTGCCTTTGAGATAAGCCTGACTGAGTTTTCCAAGCTATCAAGGGGGGTGTGCAGGGGTTATCTTAAGTGTGTATTTCTATTGCCCTGAATAGAGTGAGTGTCCCTGCTTGGACAGAGTGCAAACTGACTGCCAACCAGAGACCCAATTTCTAACACAATCTAAAACTATCTGCCTCACTCCAATCCAAAACAGTTGTCCCCACTCTGATCTGCCCACTGCATTCTGCCCCAGTCCAATCTGCCCCACTCCTATACAAAACAATCTGCCCCACTCCAATCTGCCCCACTCCAATTGAAACCAATCTGCCACACTCCAGTTGGCCCTCTGTAATCTGCCCCATGCCAAATCAAAACAATCTGCCCCACCCCATCCGCCTAACCTAAATCCACCTCACCTGAATCCAATCCACCCATTCCATCCCAATTCATCCCACTCCAATCCAATCCATTGCACACAAATTCAATCCACCCACCAATCTAATCTACCCCAAGCCAATCAACCCCACCACCCAAATCCATCCCAACTCTCCTCTATCCACCAAAATCCACTTCACCCCAATCCAATCTTCCACAATCCAGCTGACTCCAATCCAAAACAATCTGATCCACTTTAATTTACCCCACTCCAATCCAGAACAATCTTCTCACCTCCAATCTGCCCCATACTAATCCAAAACAGTCTGCTCCACTCCAATATGCCCCACGCCAATCCAAAACAATCTGCCCCACTCCAATCCAAAACAATCTGCCACACTCCAATCCAAAACAATCTGCCACACTTCAGTGTGCCCTAGTCCAATCCAAAACAATCTGCCCCACTTTAATCCAAAACAATATACCCCATGCCAATCCGCCCCAGGCCAGTCTGCCCCACTTCAATCTGCCCCAAAGCAATGTTCCCAGTGCCAATCTGCCCCACCACCCCAATCCATCCCAACCCTCCTCTATCCACCCAAATCTACTCCACTCCAATCCAATCCAATCTACCACAATCCAGTGACTCCAATCCGAAACAGTCTGACCCACTTCAATTTACCTCACTCCAATCCAAAACAATCTTCTCACCTCCAGTTTGCACCATTCCAACCCAAAACAGTCTGCTCCACTCCAATCTGCCGAACACCAATCGAAAACAATCTGCCCCATACCAATCCAAAATAATCTACCCCACTCCAATCCAAAACAAGCTGCTACACTCCAATCAAACCAATCTGCCACACTTCAGTATGCCCTAGTCCAAGCCAAAACAAGCTGCCCCACTCCAATCCAAAACAATCTACCCCATGCCAATCCTCCCCACGCCAATCTGCCCCACTTCAATCTGTCCCACAGCAATCCCCCCATGCCAATCTGCCCCACTCTAATCTGCCCCACTCCAAAACTGTCTGCCCACTCCAATCTGTCCCTCTCTAAACTGCCCCATCCAATCTGCCCTATTTCCTTCCAAAACATTCTGCACCACTGCAATCCACCACACTCCAGTCAAATCTATCTCATCCCAATCCATCCAGTCCATCCCGATACACCCCACTCCAATTCGAACCACCCCACACCAATCCAGTCCATCCACCAATCCAATCCACCACAATCCAACCCAATCCAATCCACCTCACACCACTCCAATCCACCCAACTGTAATCCAATCCACTCCACTCCAGTCTAAAACAAGCTGCCCACTCTAACCTGCTCCACTCCAATCCCACACAATCTACCTCATTCCTATCTGCCCCTCTCCAATCCAAAACAATCTGCTCACTGCAATCTGCCCCACTCCAATCCACAAGAAACTGCCCCACTTCAATACAAAATAATCTGACCTACTTTAATCCCAAACAAATTGCCCACTCCAATCTGCCACACTCCAATCCAAACCAATCTGCCCCACTCCAATCCTCCACAATCAAATCCAGTCCATCTCACCCCAACCCAATCTGACTCACACCAATCTGCCCCACTCTAATCCAAAACAATTTACCCCACTCCAATCTGCCCCACTTCAATCCAAAACAATCTGACCCACCTCAATCCAAAACAATGTATCCCACTTCAATCTAAAACAATCTGCGAACTCCAATCCAAAACAATCCACCCACTCCAATCCTCCCCACCCCAATCCACCCGACTCCAATACTCCCCACTCCATCTAATTCACCCCACTGCAATCCACTACATTCAACTCCATACCAATCCAATCCAATCCAGCCACCAATCCAATCTACCAGAATCCAACCCAATCCAATCCACCTCACACCACTCCAATCAACCCAACTTTAATCCAATCAACCACAATCCACTCCACTCCAGTCCAAAACAAACTGCCTCACTGAAACCTGCTCCACTCCAATCCCAAACAATCTACCTCATTCTAATCTGCCTCACTCCAATCCAAAACAATCTGCTCACTGCAATCCACCCCACTCCAATCCTTAACAATCTGTCCCACTTCAATACAAAACAATCTGCCCTACTTTAATCCAAAAAAATTACCCCACTCTAATCTGCCCCACTCCAATCCAATCCAAACCAATTTGCCCCACTCCAATCCTCCACAATCAAATCCAATCTACCTCACCCCAACCCACTCTGGCTCACTCCAATCTGGCCCACTCCAATACAAACATTTTTACCCCACTCCCATCTGCCCCACTTCAATCCAAAACAATCTTCCCACTTCAATCCAAAGCAATCTACCCCACCTCAATCCAAAACAATCTGCCCACTCCATCCAAAACAATCCACCCACTCCAATCCTCCCCACCTCAATCCACCCCACTCCAATCCGCCCTACTCCATCCCAATTCACCCCACTCTAATCCACCATATTCCACTCCATACCAATCCAATCAAATCCACCCCAATCAAGCCCAGTCCAATCTACTCCACTCCAATGTACCTTACCACTATCAAGTCTATGCCAATCCACCCCCTCCACTCCAATGTACCTCACCACTATCCAGTCTACCCGAATTCACCCCAGTCCAATCCACCACAATCCACCCTACTCCAACACAATCCACCGCACTCAGTCCAGTCTACACACTGCCATCCAACCCAACCTAATTCCAATTCAACTCACCCCACTCCAATCCACCCCATTCCAATCCAGTCCACCCACTTCAATCCAATCCAATCCACCAATCCAAACCAATCCAGTCCAATCCAATACAACCCAAGCCAACCCAATCCAATCCAATCCAATCCTATTTAATCCAGTCCAACCCACCCTACTCTAGTCAATTCAACCCAACCTACCCACTACAGCCCATTCTAGTACACTCCATCCCACTCCTACCCAATCTACCACAACCAATCTACCCCATGCCAATGCTATCCACCCACCCACTCCAATTCTTTTCACTCCAATTCAATCCCCTTAATCCATTCCTCTCCAGTCCAATCCAGTCCACCTTAATCCGCCCACTCAAGTACAATCCAATCCACTTCAAACCCCCTTAAGCCACCACACTCCAAGTCATTCCACCCTACCCTACACCAATCCAATCGACCCCACATCAACCCAAATAACCCCACTCCACTCCAGTCCAATCGACTATAATCCAACCCATTCAAATGCAATCTATTCCAATTGAATCTTCCCAAATCCACCCCACTCTATCGACCCCAAACCAATCCACCTCACTCTGTTTCAAACCACCCCACCCCACTCCAATCCAATCCACCCCGTCCAATTTACTCACTCTAATCCATTACACTTCACTGAATCCACCACACTCATCCCAAATCCAATCCACCCCACTCTATTCCAATCCAATCCACCCCACTACCTTAATCCACTTCAACCCACTCCACCCTATTCCACCCACTGCAAGCCACTCCACAACACTACACTCTACAGCACTCTCTGCCACTGAACCTCTAAACTATTCTCCTCTCTACTCATCTCTATAACACCCTACTGCCCAAACTCCCATCTACAACACTCTGCTCCAACAAATCCACTCTGAGATACTGTACTCCCCCACTCCTCTCTGGAACACACCACACCACTAACATTTAGCCATGCTGAAAAGCAGCCACACTGGTAGAGAACATGGCAAAAGCCAGTGGCTCTTGTATAGGCAATGCCTATTGGCTTTGCCAATTCTTGTTAAATACAAGCAGTGTGGCCAACTGCTTTCAAGAGAGCGGTATACCATAAACAGTGGCCACACTAATGGTCATAAGGAGAAGGGGGGCCCAGTGTGGGACATTCAGATGGTACAGATATAGTAGTACCCCATCTAGGCCTGGAGCCTTATTCTTAGTAGATGACAAAATGGCTTCACCAACCTTCTCAAATAAAAAAGACAATATAGGTTCTAAGCTGATCACAGGCAAGTCAGACAGCTGACAAGCCAAGGTTTGAAATCCATATATCATCTCAAAGGGCCAGATGTATCAAAGCTTTTTGCATTCACAAATGGTGCGAATGCCCGTTTGCGAATGCAAAAAGCCATTTCAGAATGTATCAAAGGCATTCTGAGTGCAATTTTAAGGAATCGCTAAAATAGTGATTCCTTAAAATTGCGACCCTGTTTAGAGAGTAGCAAATTGCGCCTCTCTAAATAAGAAATCGCAAATAAGGAATCCTTATTTGCGATTTCTAAAGCACATGTATGAAGCAATTCCTTCATGCGAATTGGGCATTAAGGAATCGATATTACCACCAAGTTGAACTTGGTGGTAACCATGTGCAAATTTTAAAAATGCATTTAAAATGGATTTTTTAAATGTATCTGTAAAGCACACATGCCCTTTTAGCATGTGTGCACCTTACATGTTGTTAAAAAATGTTATGGGGTGCAGCAGAGGGGGCCTTAGGCCCCCAGTACCCTGGACTTTGCATTTCCCAAAATTGGAATTCGCAATTCGGGACATGCAAAATATTTGCAAATATCGTCCGACAGGCCCATAGATGCGAATGGGGGCCGGTATCGCAATTTGCGATTCGGTAATAGCATTTGCGATTTTTAAGAAATCGCTATTACCGAATCGCAAATATGATACATTGCATTTTGCGAATCAGAAATAGCGATTTCTTAAAAATCGTTATTTCCGATTCGCAAAAGGCTTTTTTCATACATCTGGCCCAAAATTCTGTATCAATACAACACGATTCTTTTGATCTGCCAGTTAGGTTTAAGATGTATATAGTTTTCAAAGGCTTGAAAAAAGCTGAAAATTGACTTTAGCACTTCTGTGGTGGTGTCAATAGGGTCCTGAATTCTGGCATTCTGGATTTGAAAACTCGAAACGTTTTTTGTAGTGTGACTGAGCAATGTGAAAGTGTGCTTGTTATGGCATCTGAGTTGGATGATTTCTGATATCCTGTGTACACACTTAAACTTAGCAATGGTTCCGTAGCCAACCCCTTATATATAGAAAGTGTTAGTGCTAGTAAACTAAGGCCCTCATCATGACATTGGTGGTAAGTGATAAAGTGGAGGAAATACCGCCAACAGGCTGGAGGTAAATATTGCCAAATTATGACCATGGCGGTGAGAACAACCATCCGCCAGGGCGTTAACACCACGCACCACGGCGGGCGCCATCAACAGCCAGGCGGAAGACAAAGTACCGTCCATCATATCATGACACAGGAAACCGCCAGGATTTCCGGGGAGGTGCCAACGCCATCAAAAGCCTGGCAGAAACGGAACACAGAAAACAAAGGCTCACCAACAAGTACACAGAGAACTTCGTCGCCGCTATGAAACTGGAACTTCAAGTCTTCTTGATGCTCTTCTATGCCATGCTCCACCTGGAACACCAACGCCGACGAAGACGATGGTGAGCACAGCCGCCTAGCACACAAGGGGGTGGAGGGAGGAAAACAAGAGTGACACACAAGCACAACAGACACCAGACACACACACCATACACACAACCAGCTGCAGACGCACAGCACAATAAAACAAGGACCAGATTTCGGAAGTACTGAAAATGTATTAGCAAGGGAAAAGCCACCACATGAACATGATATGTACAAAGGCTTCCTCTGCCAGCACCTGGAGTTTCTTCCGAGACTCCTACTGTGCCAAGTGGTGCCCTATTCAGTCCCTGGGCCCTTGAAAGGTAAAGCAGGTGGAACAAATTCTGAAGTCCAAGCACAGGAGCCATGTGGGGAAAATGTAGGTGCTGTATAAACAACGCACCACCTGCATCGCAACTGAAAAATCAACGCACCACCTGCATCGTGGCCTGGAAATCGACGCATCACCTGCATTGCGTCTGGAAAAATGGGGCAATACCTGCTTGCAGCTGCTGAAAACGGTGCAAACCCCCTGAAGCACAGATTCTTGTCATTGTGCGGCCAGATTTTGCATGCAAAGTCGCTGGGCATCAAAATCAACGTGACCTGTCCAGACCTGAGGCGCCCGTCCGGAAATCAATGCATTGGTCTCTTGAAGGAGAGAAAAAAGACACATCGCCTACCCGACCTGAGAAGAAATGGCGCAAGGCCTCAAAGTAAGGAATCAACGTATTGCTGACTTTTCCGATGCACTCTCACCCGTGGCTTTATTTTTGACAAAAAACAGGTACTTTGTGGAGCATCAACGCATCCATTGTTTTCTATTGAGTAAGGCTCTTTATTTATAAAATTCATAACTTTACTTGTGTATGTTAGATTTTTGTACTTTTGGTCTTGTTTGACGTGGATAAATATTGGCTATTTTTCTAAACTGGTGTGGTGTCCATTTTGTAATGTTTTCACCGTTTTACTGTGTGTGTTGGTACACATACTTCACAGATTGCCTTTGAGATAAGCCTGACTGAGTTTTCCAAGCTATCAAGGGGGGTGTGCAGGGGTTATCTTAAGTGTGTATTTCTATTGCCCTGAATAGAGTGAGTGTCCCTGCTTGGACAGAGTGCAAACTGACTGCCAACCAGAGACCCAATTTCTAACACAATCTAAAACTATCTGCCTCACTCCAATCCAAAACAGTTGTCCCCACTCTGATCTGCCCACTGCATTCTGCCCCAGTCCAATCTGCCCCACTCCTATACAAAACAATCTGCCCCACTCCAATCTGCCCCACTCCAATTGAAACCAATCTGCCACACTCCAGTTGGCCCTCTGTAATCTGCCCCATGCCAAATCAAAACAATCTGCCCCACCCCATCCGCCTAACCTAAATCCACCTCACCTGAATCCAATCCACCCATTCCATCCCAATTCATCCCACTCCAATCCAATCCATTGCACACAAATTCAATCCACCCACCAATCTAATCTACCCCAAGCCAATCAACCCCACCACCCAAATCCATCCCAACTCTCCTCTATCCACCAAAATCCACTTCACCCCAATCCAATCTTCCACAATCCAGCTGACTCCAATCCAAAACAATCTGATCCACTTTAATTTACCCCACTCCAATCCAGAACAATCTTCTCACCTCCAATCTGCCCCATACTAATCCAAAACAGTCTGCTCCACTCCAATATGCCCCACGCCAATCCAAAACAATCTGCCCCACTCCAATCCAAAACAATCTGCCACACTCCAATCCAAAACAATCTGCCACACTTCAGTGTGCCCTAGTCCAATCCAAAACAATCTGCCCCACTTTAATCCAAAACAATATACCCCATGCCAATCCGCCCCAGGCCAGTCTGCCCCACTTCAATCTGCCCCAAAGCAATGTTCCCAGTGCCAATCTGCCCCACCACCCCAATCCATCCCAACCCTCCTCTATCCACCCAAATCTACTCCACTCCAATCCAATCTACCACAATCCAGTGACTCCAATCCGAAACAGTCTGACCCACTTCAATTTACCTCACTCCAATCCAAAACAATCTTCTCACCTCCAGTTTGCACCATTCCAACCCAAAACAGTCTGCTCCACTCCAATCTGCCGAACACCAATCGAAAACAATCTGCCCCATACCAATCCAAAATAATCTACCCCACTCCAATCCAAAACAAGCTGCTACACTCCAATCAAACCAATCTGCCACACTTCAGTATGCCCTAGTCCAAGCCAAAACAAGCTGCCCCACTCCAATCCAAAACAATCTACCCCATGCCAATCCTCCCCACGCCAATCTGCCCCACTTCAATCTGTCCCACAGCAATCCCCCCCATGCCAATCTGCCCCACTCTAATCTGCCCCACTCCAAAACTGTCTGCCCACTCCAATCTGTCCCTCTCTAAACTGCCCCATCCAATCTGCCCTATTTCCTTCCAAAACATTCTGCACCACTGCAATCCACCACACTCCAGTCAAATCTATCTCATCCCAATCCATCCAGTCCATCCCGATTCACCCCACTCCAATTCGAACCACCCCACACCAATCCAGTCCATCCACCAATCCAATCCACCACAATCCAACCCAATCCAATCCACCTCACACCACTCCAATCCACCCAACTGTAATCCAATCCACTCCACTCCAGTCTAAAACAAGCTGCCCACTCTAACCTGCTCCACTCCAATCCCACACAATCTACCTCATTCCTATCTGCCCCTCTCCAATCCAAAACAATCTGCTCACTGCAATCTGCCCCACTCCAATCCACAAGAAACTGCCCCACTTCAATACAAAATAATCTGACCTACTTTAATCCCAAACAAATTGCCCACTCCAATCTGCCACACTCCAATCCAAACCAATCTGCCCCACTCCAATCCTCCACAATCAAATCCAGTCCATCTCACCCCAACCCAATCTGACTCACACCAATCTGCCCCACTCTAATCCAAAACAATTTACCCCACTCCAATCTGCCCCACTTCAATCCAAAACAATCTGACCCACCTCAATCCAAAACAATGTATCCCACTTCAATCTAAAACAATCTGCGAACTCCAATCCAAAACAATCCACCCACTCCAATCCTCCCCACCCCAATCCACCCGACTCCAATACTCCCCACTCCATCTAATTCACCCCACTGCAATCCACTACATTCAACTCCATACCAATCCAATCCAATCCAGCCACCAATCCAATCTACCAGAATCCAACCCAATCCAATCCACCTCACACCACTCCAATCAACCCAACTTTAATCCAATCAACCACAATCCACTCCACTCCAGTCCAAAACAAACTGCCTCACTGAAACCTGCTCCACTCCAATCCCAAACAATCTACCTCATTCTAATCTGCCTCACTCCAATCCAAAACAATCTGCTCACTGCAATCCACCCCACTCCAATCCTTAACAATCTGTCCCACTTCAATACAAAACAATCTGCCCTACTTTAATCCAAAAAAATTACCCCACTCTAATCTGCCCCACTCCAATCCAATCCAAACCAATTTGCCCCACTCCAATCCTCCACAATCAAATCCAATCTACCTCACCCCAACCCACTCTGGCTCACTCCAATCTGACCCACTCCAATACAAACATTTTTACCCCACTCCCATCTGCCCCACTTCAATCCAAAACAATCTTCCCACTTCAATCCAAAGCAATCTACCCCACCTCAATCCAAAACAATCTGCCCACTCCATCCAAAACAATCCACCCACTCCAATCCTCCCCACCTCAATCCACCCCACTCCAATCCGCCCTACTCCATCCCAATTCACCCCACTCTAATCCACCATATTCCACTCCATACCAATCCAATCAAATCCACCCCAATCAAGCCCAGTCCAATCTACTCCACTCCAATGTACCTTACCACTATCAAGTCTATGCCAATCCACCCCCTCCACTCCAATGTACCTCACCACTATCCAGTCTACCCGAATTCACCCCAGTCCAATCCACCACAATCCACCCTACTCCAACCCAATCCACCGCACTCAGTCCAGTCTACACACTGCCATCCAACCCAACCTAATTCCAATTCAACTCACCCCACTCCAATCCACCCCATTCCAATCCAGTCCACCCACTTCAATCCAATCCAATCCACCAATCCAAACCAATCCAGTCCAATCCAATACAACCCAAGCCAACCCAATCCAATCCAATCCAATCCTATTTAATCCAGTCCAACCCACCCTACTCTAGTCAATTCAACCCAACCTACCCACTACAGCCCATTCTAGTACACTCCATCCCACTCCTACCCAATCTACCACAACCAATCTACCCCATGCCAATGCTATCCACCCACCCACTCCAATTCTTTTCACTCCAATTCAATCCCCTTAATCCATTCCTCTCCAGTCCAATCCAGTCCACCTTAATCCGCCCACTCAAGTACAATCCAATCCACTTCAAACCCCCTTAAGCCACCACACTCCAAGTCATTCCACCCTACCCTACACCAATCCAATCGACCCCACATCAACCCAAATAACCCCACTCCACTCCAGTCCAATCGACTATAATCCAACCCATTCAAATGCAATCTATTCCAATTGAATCTTCCCAAATCCACCCCACTCTATCGACCCCAAACCAATCCACCTCACTCTGTTTCAAACCACCCCACCCCACTCCAATCCAATCCACCCCGTCCAATTTACTCACTCTAATCCATTACACTTCACTGAATCCACCACACTCATCCCAAATCCAATCCACCCCACTCTATTCCAATCCAATCCACCCCACTACCTTAATCCACTTCAACCCACTCCACCCTATTCCACCCACTGCAAGCCACTCCACAACACTACACTCTACAGCACTCTCTGCCACTGAACCTCTAAACTATTCTCCTCTCTACTCATCTCTATAACACCCTACTGCCCAAACTCCCATCTACAACACTCTGCTCCAACAAATCCACTCTGAGATACTGTACTCCCCCACTCCTCTCTGGAACACACCACACCACTAACATTTAGCCATGCTGAAAAGCAGCCACACTGGTAGAGAACATGGCAAAAGCCAGTGGCTCTTGTATAGGCAATGCCTATTGGCTTTGCCAATTCTTGTTAAATACAAGCAGTGTGGCCAACTGCTTTCAAGAGAGCGGTATACCATAAACAGTGGCCACACTAATGGTCATAAGGAGAAGGGGGGCCCAGTGTGGGACATTCAGATGGTACAGATATAGTAGTACCCCATCTAGGCCTGGAGCCTTATTCTTAGTAGATGACAAAATGGCTTCACCAACCTTCTCAAATAAAAAAGACAATATAGGTTCTAAGCTGATCACAGGCAAGTCAGACAGCTGACAAGCCAAGGTTTGAAATCCATATATCATCTCAAAGGGCCAGATGTATCAAAGCTTTTTGCATTCACAAATGGTGCGAATGCCCGTTTGCGAATGCAAAAAGCCATTTCAGAATGTATCAAAGGCATTCTGAGTGCAATTTTAAGGAATCGCTAAAATAGTGATTCCTTAAAATTGCGACCCTGTTTAGAGAGTAGCAAATTGCGCCTCTCTAAATAAGAAATCGCAAATAAGGAATCCTTATTTGCGATTTCTAAAGCACATGTATGAAGCAATTCCTTCATGCGAATTGGGCATTAAGGAATCGATATTACCACCAAGTTGAACTTGGTGGTAACCATGTGCAAATTTTAAAAATGCATTTAAAATGGATTTTTTAAATGTATCTGTAAAGCACACATGCCCTTTTAGCATGTGTGCACCTTACATGTTGTTAAAAAATGTTATGAGGTGCAGCAGAGGGGGCCTTAGGCCCCCAGTACCCTGGACTTTGCATTTCCCAAAATTGGAATTCGCAATTCGGGACATGCAAAATATTTGCAAATATCGGCCGACAGGCCCATAGATGCGAATGGGGGCCGGTATCGCAATTTGCGATTCGGTAATAGCATTTGCGATTTTTAAGAAATCGCTATTACCGAATCGCAAATATGATACATTGCATTTTGCGAATCAGAAATAGCGATTTCTTAAAAATCGTTATTTCCGATTCGCAAAAGGCTTTTTTCATACATCTGGCCCAAAATTCTGTATCAATACAACACGATTCTTTTGATCTGCCAGTTAGGTTTAAGATGTATATAGTTTTCAAAGGCTTGAAAAAAGCTGAAAATTGACTTTAGCACTTCTGTGGTGGTGTCAATAGGGTCCTGAATTCTGGCATTCTGGATTTGAAAACTCGAAACGTTTTTTGTAGTGTGACTGAGCAATGTGAAAGTGTGCTTGTTATGGCATCTGAGTTGGATGATTTCTGATATCCTGTGTACACACTTAAACTTAGCAATGGTTCCGTAGCCAACCCCTTATATATAGAAAGTGTTAGTGCTAGTAAACTAAGGCCCTCATCATGACATTGGTGGTAAGTGATAAAGTGGAGGAAATACCGCCAACAGGCTGGAGGTAAATATTGCCAAATTATGACCATGGCGGTGAGAACAACCATCCGCCAGGGCGTTAACACCACGCACCACGGCGGGCGCCATCAACAGCCAGGCGGAAGACAAAGTACCGTCCATCATATCATGACACAGGAAACCGCCAGGATTTCCGGGGAGGTGCCAACGCCATCAAAAGCCTGGCAGAAACGGAACACAGAAAACAAAGGCTCACCAACAAGTACACAGAGAACTTCGTCGCCGCTATGAAACTGGAACTTCAAGTCTTCTTGATGCTCTTCTATGCCATGCTCCACCTGGAACACCAACGCCGACGAAGACGATGGTGAGCACAGCCGCCTAGCACACAAGGGGGTGGAGGGAGGAAAACAAGAGTGACACACAAGCACAACAGACACCAGACACACACACCATACACACAACCAGCTGCAGACGCACAGCACAATAAAACAAGGACCAGATTTCGGAAGTACTGAAAATGTATTAGCAAGGGAAAAGCCACCACATGAACATGATATGTACAAAGGCTTCCTCTGCCAGCACCTGGAGTTTCTTCCGAGACTCCTACTGTGCCAAGTGGTGCCCTATTCAGTCCCTGGGCCCTTGAAAGGTAAAGCAGGTGGAACAAATTCTGAAGTCCAAGCACAGGAGCCATGTGGGGAAAATGTAGGTGCTGTATAAACAACGCACCACCTGCATCGCAACTGAAAAATCAACGCACCACCTGCATCGTGGCCTGGAAATCGACGCATCACCTGCATTGCGTCTGGAAAAATGGGGCAATACCTGCTTGCAGCTGCTGAAAACGGTGCAAACCCCCTGAAGCACAGATTCTTGTCATTGTGCGGCCAGATTTTGCATGCAAAGTCGCTGGGCATCAAAATCAACGTGACCTGTCCAGACCTGAGGCGCCCGTCCGGAAATCAATGCATTGGTCTCTTGAAGGAGAGAAAAAAGACACATCGCCTACCCGACCTGAGAAGAAATGGCGCAAGGCCTCAAAGTAAGGAATCAACGTATTGCTGACTTTTCCGATGCACTCTCACCCGTGGCTTTATTTTTGACAAAAAACAGGTACTTTGTGGAGCATCAACGCATCCATTGTTTTCTATTGAGTAAGGCTCTTTATTTATAAAATTCATAACTTTACTTGTGTATGTTAGATTTTTGTACTTTTGGTCTTGTTTGACGTGGATAAATATTGGCTATTTTTCTAAACTGGTGTGGTGTCCATTTTGTAATGTTTTCACCGTTTTACTGTGTGTGTTGGTACACATACTTCACAGATTGCCTTTGAGATAAGCCTGACTGAGTTTTCCAAGCTATCAAGGGGGGTGAGCAGGGGTTATCTTAAGTGTGTATTTCTATTGCCCTGAATAGAGTGAGTGTCCCTGCTTGGACAGAGTGCAAACTGACTGCCAACCAGAGACCCAATTTCTAACACAATCTAAAACTATCTGCCTCACTCCAATCCAAAACAGTTGTCCCCACTCTGATCTGCCCACTGCATTCTGCCCCAGTCCAATCTGCCCCACTCCTATACAAAACAATCTGCCCCACTCCAATCTGCCCCACTCCAATTGAAACCAATCTGCCACACTCCAGTTGGCCCTCTGTAATCTGCCCCATGCCAAATCAAAACAATCTGCCCCACCCCATCCGCCTAACCTAAATCCACCTCACCTGAATCCAATCCACCCATTCCATCCCAATTCATCCCACTCCAATCCAATCCATTGCACACAAATTCAATCCACCCACCAATCTAATCTACCCCAATCCAATCAACCCCACCACCCAAATCCATCCCAACTCTCCTCTATCCACCAAAATCCACTTCACCCCAATCCAATCTTCCACAATCCAGCTGACTCCAATCCAAAACAATCTGATCCACTTTAATTTACCCCACTCCAATCCAGAACAATCTTCTCACCTCCAATCTGCCCCATACTAATCCAAAACAGTCTGCTCCACTCCAATATGCCCCACGCCAATCCAAAACAATCTGCCCCACTCCAATCCAAAACAATCTGCCACACTCCAATCCAAAACAATCTGCCACACTTCAGTGTGCCCTAGTCCAATCCAAAACAATCTGCCCCACTTTAATCCAAAACAATATACCCCATGCCAATCCGCCCCAGGCCAGTCTGCCCCACTTCAATCTGCCCCAAAGCAATGTTCCCAGTGCCAATCTGCCCCACCACCCCAATCCATCCCAACCCTCCTCTATCCACCCAAATCTACTCCACTCCAATCCAATCCAATCTACCACAATCCAGTGACTCCAATCCGAAACAGTCTGACCCACTTCAATTTACCTCACTCCAATCCAAAACAATCTTCTCACCTCCAGTTTGCACCATTCCAACCCAAAACAGTCTGCTCCACTCCAATCTGCCGAACACCAATCGAAAACAATCTGCCCCATACCAATCCAAAATAATCTGCCCCACTCCAATCCAAAACAAGCTGCTACACTCCAATCAAACCAATCTGCCACACTTCAGTATGCCCTAGTCCAAGCCAAAACAAGCTGCCCCACTCCAATCCAAAACAATCTACCCCATGCCAATCCTCCCCACGCCAATCTGCCCCACTTCAATCTGTCCCACAGCAATCCGCCCCATGCCAATCTGCCCCACTCTAATCTGCCCCACTCCAAAACTGTCTGCCCACTCCAATCTGTCCCTCTCTAAACTGCCCCATCCAATCTGCCCTATTTCCTTCCAAAACATTCTGCACCACTGCAATCCACCACACTCCAGTCAAATCTATCTCATCCCAATCCATCCAGTCCATCCCGATTCACCCCACTCCAATTCGAACCACCCCACACCAATCCAGTCCATCCACCAATCCAATCCACCACAATCCAACCCAATCCAATCCACCTCACACCACTCCAATCCACCCAACTGTAATCCAATCCACTCCACTCCAGTCTAAAACAAGCTGCCCACTCTAACCTGCTCCACTCCAATCCCACACAATCTACCTCATTCCTATCTGCCCCTCTCCAATCCAAAACAATCTGCTCAATGCAATCTGCCCCACTCCAATCCACAAGAAACTGCCCCACTTCAATACAAAATAATCTGACCTACTTTAATCCCAAACAAATTGCCCACTCCAATCTGCCACACTCCAATCCAAACCAATCTGCCCCACTCCAATCCTCCACAATCAAATCCAGTCCATCTCACCCCAACCCAATCTGACTCACACCAATCTGCCCCACTCTAATCCAAAACAATTTACCCCACTCCAATCTGCCCCACTTCAATCCAAAACAATCTGACCCACCTCAATCCAAAACAATGTATCCCACTTCAATCTAAAACAATCTGCGAACTCCAATCCAAAACAATCCACCCACTCCAATCCTCCCCACCCCAATCCACCCGACTCCAATACTCCCCACTCCATCTAATTCACCCCACTGCAATCCACTACATTCAACTCCATACCAATCCAATCCAATCCAGCCACCAATCCAATCTACCAGAATCCAACCCAATCCAATCCACCTCACACCACTCCAATCAACCCAACTTTAATCCAATCAACCACAATCCACTCCACTCCAGTCCAAAACAAACTGCCTCACTGAAACCTGCTCCACTCCAATCCCAAACAATCTACCTCATTCCAATCTGCCTCACTCCAATCCAAAACAATCTGCTCACTGCAATCCACCCCACTCCAATCCTTAACAATCTGTCCCACTTCAATACAAAACAATCTGCCCTACTTTAATCCAAAAAAATTACCCCACTCTAATCTGCCCCACTCCAATCCAATCCAAACCAATTTGCCCCACTCCAATCCTCCACAATCAAATCCAATCTACCTCACCCCAACCCACTCTGGCTCACTCCAATCTGGCCCACTCCAATACAAACATTTTTACCCCACTCCCATCTGCCCCACTTCAATCCAAAACAATCTTCCCACTTCAATCCAAAGCAATCTACCCCACCTCAATCCAAAACAATCTGCCCACTCCATCCAAAACAATCCACCCACTCCAATCCTCCCCACCTCAATCCACCCCACTCCAATCCGCCCTACTCCATCCCAATTCACCCCACTCTAATCCACCATATTCCACTCCATACCAATCCAATCAAATCCACCCCAATCAAGCCCAGTCCAATCTACTCCACTCCAATGTACCTTACCACTATCAAGTCTATGCCAATCCACCCCCTCCACTCCAATGTACCTCACCACTATCCAGTCTACCCGAATTCACCCCAGTCCAATCCACCACAATCCACCCTACTCCAACCCAATCCACCGCACTCAGTCCAGTCTACACACTGCCATCCAACCCAACCTAATTCCAATTCAACTCACCCCACTCCAATCCACCCCATTCCAATCCAGTCCACCCACTTCAATCCAATCCAATCCACCAATCCAAACCAATCCAGTCCAATCCAATACAACCCAAGCCAACCCAATCCAATCCAATCCAATCCTATTTAATCCAGTCCAACCCACCCTACTCTAGTCAATTCAACCCAACCTACCCACTACAGCCCATTCTAGTACACTCCATCCCACTCCTACCCAATCTACCACAACCAATCTACCCCATGCCAATGCTATCCACCCACCCACTCCAATTCTTTTCACTCCAATTCAATCCCCTTAATCCATTCCTCTCCAGTCCAATCCAGTCCACCTTAATCCGCCCACTCAAGTACAATCCAATCCACTTCAAACCCCCTTAAGCCACCACACTCCAAGTCATTCCACCCTACCCTACACCAATCCAATCGACCCCACATCAACCCAAATAACCCCACTCCACTCCAGTCCAATCGACTATAATCCAACCCATTCAAATGCAATCTATTCCAATTGAATCTTCCCAAATCCACCCCACTCTATCGACCCCAAACCAATCCACCTCACTCTGTTTCAAACCACCCCACCCCACTCCAATCCAATCCACCCCGTCCAATTTACTCACTCTAATCCATTACACTTCACTGAATCCACCACACTCATCCCAAATCCAATCCACCCCACTCTATTCCAATCCAATCCACCCCACTACCTTAATCCACTTCAACCCACTCCACCCTATTCCACCCACTGCAAGCCACTCCACAACACTACACTCTACAGCACTCTCTGCCACTGAACCTCTAAACTATTCTCCTCTCTACTCATCTCTATAACACCCTACTGCCCAAACTCCCATCTACAACACTCTGCTCCAACAAATCCACTCTGAGATACTGTACTCCCCCACTCCTCTCTGGAACACACCACACCACTAACATTTAGCCATGCTGAAAAGCAGCCACACTGGTAGAGAACATGGCAAAAGCCAGTGGCTCTTGTATAGGCAATGCCTATTGGCTTTGCCAATTCTTGTTAAATACAAGCAGTGTGGCCAACTGCTTTCAAGAGAGCGGTATACCATAAACAGTGGCCACACTAATGGTCATAAGGAGAAGGGGGGCCCAGTGTGGGACATTCAGATGGTACAGATATAGTAGTACCCCATCTAGGCCTGGAGCCTTATTCTTAGTAGATGACAAAATGGCTTCACCAACCTTCTCAAATAAAAAAGACAATATAGGTTCTAAGCTGATCACAGGCAAGTCAGACAGCTGACAAGCCAAGGTTTGAAATCCATATATCATCTCAAAGGGCCAGATGTATCAAAGCTTTTTGCATTCACAAATGGTGCGAATGCCCGTTTGCGAATGCAAAAAGCCATTTCAGAATGTATCAAAGGCATTCTGAGTGCAATTTTAAGGAATCGCTAAAATAGTGATTCCTTAAAATTGCGACCCTGTTTAGAGAGTAGCAAATTGCGCCTCTCTAAATAAGAAATCGCAAATAAGGAATCCTTATTTGCGATTTCTAAAGCACATGTATGAAGCAATTCCTTCATGCGAATTGGGCATTAAGGAATCGATATTACCACCAAGTTGAACTTGGTGGTAACCATGTGCAAATTTTAAAAATGCATTTAAAATGGATTTTTTAAATGTATCTGTAAAGCACACATGCCCTTTTAGCATGTGTGCACCTTACATGTTGTTAAAAAATGTTATGGGGTGCAGCAGAGGGGGCCTTAGGCCCCCAGTACCCTGGACTTTGCATTTCCCAAAATTGGAATTCGCAATTCGGGACATGCAAAATATTTGCAAATATCGGCCGACAGGCCCATAGATGCGAATGGGGGCCGGTATCGCAATTTGCGATTCGGTAATAGCATTTGCGATTTTTAAGAAATCGCTATTACCGAATCGCAAATATGATACATTGCATTTTGCGAATCAGAAATAGCGATTTCTTAAAAATCGTTATTTCCGATTCGCAAAAGGCTTTTTTCATACATCTGGCCCAAAATTCTGTATCAATACAACACGATTCTTTTGATCTGCCAGTTAGGTTTAAGATGTATATAGTTTTCAAAGGCTTGAAAAAAGCTGAAAATTGACTTTAGCACTTCTGTGGTGGTGTCAATAGGGTCCTGAATTCTGGCATTCTGGATTTGAAAACTCGAAACGTTTTTTGTAGTGTGACTGAGCAATGTGAAAGTGTGCTTGTTATGGCATCTGAGTTGGATGATTTCTGATATCCTGTGTACACACTTAAACTTAGCAATGGTTCCGTAGCCAACCCCTTATATATAGAAAGTGTTAGTGCTAGTAAACTAAGGCCCTCATCATGACATTGGTGGTAAGTGATAAAGTGGAGGAAATACCGCCAACAGGCTGGAGGTAAATATTGCCAAATTATGACCATGGCGGTGAGAACAACCATCCGCCAGGGCGTTAACACCACGCACCACGGCGGGCGCCATCAACAGCCAGGCGGAAGACAAAGTACCGTCCATCATATCATGACACAGGAAACCGCCAGGATTTCCGGGGAGGTGCCAACGCCATCAAAAGCCTGGCAGAAACGGAACACAGAAAACAAAGGCTCACCAACAAGTACACAGAGAACTTCGTCGCCGCTATGAAACTGGAACTTCAAGTCTTCTTGATGCTCTTCTATGCCATGCTCCACCTGGAACACCAACGCCGACGAAGACGATGGTGAGCACAGCCGCCTAGCACACAAGGGGGTGGAGGGAGGAAAACAAGAGTGACACACAAGCACAACAGACACCAGACACACACACCATACACACAACCAGCTGCAGACGCACAGCACAATAAAACAAGGACCAGATTTCGGAAGTACTGAAAATGTATTAGCAAGGGAAAAGCCACCACATGAACATGATATGTACAAAGGCTTCCTCTGCCAGCACCTGGAGTTTCTTCCGAGACTCCTACTGTGCCAAGTGGTGCCCTATTCAGTCCCTGGGCCCTTGAAAGGTAAAGCAGGTGGAACAAATTCTGAAGTCCAAGCACAGGAGCCATGTGGGGAAAATGTAGGTGCTGTATAAACAACGCACCACCTGCATCGCAACTGAAAAATCAACGCACCACCTGCATCGTGGCCTGGAAATCGACGCATCACCTGCATTGCGTCTGGAAAAATGGGGCAATACCTGCTTGCAGCTGCTGAAAACGGTGCAAACCCCCTGAAGCACAGATTCTTGTCATTGTGCGGCCAGATTTTGCATGCAAAGTCGCTGGGCATCAAAATCAACGTGACCTGTCCAGACCTGAGGCGCCCGTCCGGAAATCAATGCATTGGTCTCTTGAAGGAGAGAAAAAAGACACATCGCCTACCCGACCTGAGAAGAAATGGCGCAAGGCCTCAAAGTAAGGAATCAACGTATTGCTGACTTTTCCGATGCACTCTCACCCGTGGCTTTATTTTTGACAAAAAACAGGTACTTTGTGGAGCATCAACGCATCCATTGTTTTCTATTGAGTAAGGCTCTTTATTTACAAAATTCATAACTTTACTTGTGTATGTTAGATTTTTGTACTTTTGGTCTTGTTTGACGTGGATAAATATTGGCTATTTTTCTAAACTGGTGTGGTGTCCATTTTGTAATGTTTTCACCGTTTTACTGTGTGTGTTGGTACACATACTTCACAGATTGCCTTTGAGATAAGCCTGACTGAGTTTTCCAAGCTATCAAGGGGGGTGTGCAGGGGTTATCTTAAGTGTGTATTTCTATTGCCCTGAATAGAGTGAGTGTCCCTGCTTGGACAGAGTGCAAACTGACTGCCAACCAGAGACCCAATTTCTAACACAATCTAAAACTATCTGCCTCACTCCAATCCAAAACAGTTGTCCCCACTCTGATCTGCCCACTGCATTCTGCCCCAGTCCAATCTGCCCCACTCCTATACAAAACAATCTGCCCCACTCCAATCTGCCCCACTCCAATTGAAACCAATCTGCCACACTCCAGTTGGCCCTCTGTAATCTGCCCCATGCCAAATCAAAACAACCTGCCCCACCCCATCCGCCTAACCTAAATCCACCTCACCTGAATCCAATCCACCCATTCCATCCCAATTCATCCCACTCCAATCCAATCCATTGCACACAAATTCAATCCACCCACCAATCTAATCTACCCCAAGCCAATCAACCCCACCACCCAAATCCATCCCAACTCTCCTCTATCCACCAAAATCCACTTCACCCCAATCCAATCTTCCACAATCCAGCTGACTCCAATCCAAAACAATCTGATCCACTTTAATTTACCCCACTCCAATCCAGAACAATCTTCTCACCTCCAATCTGCCCCATACTAATCCAAAACAGTCTGCTCCACTCCAATATGCCCCACGCCAATCCAAAACAATCTGCCCCACTCCAATCCAAAACAATCTGCCACACTCCAATCCAAAACAATCTGCCACACTTCAGTGTGCCCTAGTCCAATCCAAAACAATCTGCCCCACTTTAATCCAAAACAATATACCCCATGCCAATCCGCCCCAGGCCAGTCTGCCCCACTTCAATCTGCCCCAAAGCAATGTTCCCAGTGCCAATCTGCCCCACCACCCCAATCCATCCCAACCCTCCTCTATCCACCCAAATCTACTCCACTCCAATCCAATCCAATCTACCACAATCCAGTGACTCCAATCCGAAACAGTCTGACCCACTTCAATTTACCTCACTCCAATCCAAAACAATCTTCTCACCTCCAGTTTGCACCATTCCAACCCAAAACAGTCTGCTCCACTCCAATCTGCCGAACACCAATCGAAAACAATCTGCCCCATACCAATCCAAAATAATCTACCCCACTCCAATCCAAAACAAGCTGCTACACTCCAATCAAACCAATCTGCCACACTTCAGTATGCCCTAGTCCAAGCCAAAACAAGCTGCCCCACTCCAATCCAAAACAATCTACCCCATGCCAATCCTCCCCACGCCAATCTGCCCCACTTCAATCTGTCCCACAGCAATCCCCCCCATGCCAATCTGCCCCACTCTAATCTGCCCCACTCCAAAACTGTCTGCCCACTCCAATCTGTCCCTCTCTAAACTGCCCCATCCAATCTGCCCTATTTCCTTCCAAAACATTCTGCACCACTGCAATCCACCACACTCCAGTCAAATCTATCTCATCCCAATCCATCCAGTCCATCCCGATTCACCCCACTCCAATTCGAACCACCCCACACCAATCCAGTCCATCCACCAATCCAATCCACCACAATCCAACCCAATCCAATCCACCTCACACCACTCCAATCCACCCAACTGTAATCCAATCCACTCCACTCCAGTCTAAAACAAGCTGCCCACTCTAACCTGCTCCACTCCAATCCCACACAATCTACCTCATTCCTATCTGCCCCTCTCCAATCCAAAACAATCTGCTCACTGCAATCTGCCCCACTCCAATCCACAAGAAACTGCCCCACTTCAATACAAAATAATCTGACCTACTTTAATCCCAAACAAATTGCCCACTCCAATCTGCCACACTCCAATCCAAACCAATCTGCCCCACTCCAATCCTCCACAATCAAATCCAGTCCATCTCACCCCAACCCAATCTGACTCACACCAATCTGCCCCACTCTAATCCAAAACAATTTACCCCACTCCAATCTGCCCCACTTCAATCCAAAACAATCTGACCCACCTCAATCCAAAACAATGTATCCCACTTCAATCTAAAACAATCTGCGAACTCCAATCCAAAACAATCCACCCACTCCAATCCTCCCCACCCCAATCCACCCGACTCCAATACTCCCCACTCCATCTAATTCACCCCACTGCAATCCACTACATTCAACTCCATACCAATCCAATCCAATCCAGCCACCAATCCAATCTACCAGAATCCAACCCAATCCAATCCACCTCACACCACTCCAATCAACCCAACTTTAATCCAATCAACCACAATCCACTCCACTCCAGTCCAAAACAAACTGCCTCACTGAAACCTGCTCCACTCCAATCCCAAACAATCTACCTCATTCTAATCTGCCTCACTCCAATCCAAAACAATCTGCTCACTGCAATCCACCCCACTCCAATCCTTAACAATCTGTCCCACTTCAATACAAAACAATCTGCCCTACTTTAATCCAAAAAAATTACCCCACTCTAATCTGCCCCACTCCAATCCAATCCAAACCAATTTGCCCCACTCCAATCCTCCACAATCAAATCCAATCTACCTCACCCCAACCCACTCTGGCTCACTCCAATCTGGCCCACTCCAATACAAACATTTTTACCCCACTCCCATCTGCCCCACTTCAATCCAAAACAATCTTCCCACTTCAATCCAAAGCAATCTACCCCACCTCAATCCAAAACAATCTGCCCACTCCATCCAAAACAATCCACCCACTCCAATCCTCCCCACCTCAATCCACCCCACTCCAATCCGCCCTACTCCATCCCAATTCACCCCACTCTAATCCACCATATTCCACTCCATACCAATCCAATCAAATCCACCCCAATCAAGCCCAGTCCAATCTACTCCACTCCAATGTACCTTACCACTATCAAGTCTATGCCAATCCACCCCCTCCACTCCAATGTACCTCACCACTATCCAGTCTACCCGAATTCACCCCAGTCCAATCCACCACAATCCACCCTACTCCAACCCAATCCACCGCACTCAGTCCAGTCTACACACTGCCATCCAACCCAACCTAATTCCAATTCAACTCACCCCACTCCAATCCACCCCATTCCAATCCAGTCCACCCACTTCAATCCAATCCAATCCACCAATCCAAACCAATCCAGTCCAATCCAATACAACCCAAGCCAACCCAATCCAATCCAATCCAATCCTATTTAATCCAGTCCAACCCACCCTACTCTAGTCAATTCAACCCAACCTACCCACTACAGCCCATTCTAGTACACTCCATCCCACTCCTACCCAATCTACCACAACCAATCTACCCCATGCCAATGCTATCCACCCACCCACTCCAATTCTTTTCACTCCAATTCAATCCCCTTAATCCATTCCTCTCCAGTCCAATCCAGTCCACCTTAATCCGCCCACTCAAGTACAATCCAATCCACTTCAAACCCCCTTAAGCCACCACACTCCAAGTCATTCCACCCTACCCTACACCAATCCAATCGACCCCACATCAACCCAAATAACCCCACTCTACTCCAGTCCAATCGACTATAATCCAACCCATTCAAATGCAATCTATTCCAATTGAATCTTCCCAAATCCACCCCACTCTATCGACCCCAAACCAATCCACCTCACTCTGTTTCAAACCACCCCACCCCACTCCAATCCAATCCACCCCGTCCAATTTACTCACTCTAATCCATTACACTTCACTGAATCCACCACACTCATCCCAAATCCAATCCACCCCACTCTATTCCAATCCAATCCACCCCACTACCTTAATCCACTTCAACCCACTCCACCCTATTCCACCCACTGCAAGCCACTCCACAACACTACACTCTACAGCACTCTCTGCCACTGAACCTCTAAACTATTCTCCTCTCTACTCATCTCTATAACACCCTACTGCCCAAACTCCCATCTACAACACTCTGCTCCAACAAATCCACTCTGAGATACTGTACTCCCCCACTCCTCTCTGGAACACACCACACCACTAACATTTAGCCATGCTGAAAAGCAGCCACACTGGTAGAGAACATGGCAAAAGCCAGTGGCTCTTGTATAGGCAATGCCTATTGGCTTTGCCAATTCTTGTTAAATACAAGCAGTGTGGCCAACTGCTTTCAAGAGAGCGGTATACCATAAACAGTGGCCACACTAATGGTCATAAGGAGAAGGGGGGCCCAGTGTGGGACATTCAGATGGTACAGATATAGTAGTACCCCATCTAGGCCTGGAGCCTTATTCTTAGTAGATGACAAAATGGCTTCACCAACCTTCTCAAATAAAAAAGACAATATAGGTTCTAAGCTGATCACAGGCAAGTCAGACAGCTGACAAGCCAAGGTTTGAAATCCATATATCATCTCAAAGGGCCAGATGTATCAAAGCTTTTTGCATTCACAAATGGTGCGAATGCCCGTTTGCGAATGCAAAAAGCCATTTCAGAATGTATCAAAGGCATTCTGAGTGCAATTTTAAGGAATCGCTAAAATAGTGATTCCTTAAAATTGCGACCCTGTTTAGAGAGTAGCAAATTGCGCCTCTCTAAATAAGAAATCGCAAATAAGGAATCCTTATTTGCGATTTCTAAAGCACATGTATGAAGCAATTCCTTCATGCGAATTGGGCATTAAGGAATCGATATTACCACCAAGTTGAACTTGGTGGTAACCATGTGCAAATTTTAAAAATGCATTTAAAATGGATTTTTTAAATGTATCTGTAAAGCACACATGCCCTTTTAGCATGTGTGCACCTTACATGTTGTTAAAAAATGTTATGGGGTGCAGCAGAGGGGGCCTTAGGCCCCCAGTACCCTGGACTTTGCATTTCCCAAAATTGGAATTCGCAATTCGGGACATGCAAAATATTTGCAAATATCGGCCGACAGGCCCATAGATGCGAATGGGGGCCGGTATCGCAATTTGCGATTCGGTAATAGCATTTGCGATTTTTAAGAAATCGCTATTACCGAATCGCAAATATGATACATTGCATTTTGCGAATCAGAAATAGCGATTTCTTAAAAATCGTTATTTCCGATTCGCAAAAGGCTTTTTTCATACATCTGGCCCAAAATTCTGTATCAATACAACACGATTCTTTTGATCTGCCAGTTAGGTTTAAGATGTATATAGTTTTCAAAGGCTTGAAAAAAGCTGAAAATTGACTTTAGCACTTCTGTGGTGGTGTCAATAGGGTCCTGAATTCTGGCATTCTGGATTTGAAAACTCGAAACGTTTTTTGTAGTGTGACTGAGCAATGTGAAAGTGTGCTTGTTATGGCATCTGAGTTGGATGATTTCTGATATCCTGTGTACACACTTAAACTTAGCAATGGTTCCGTAGCCAACCCCTTATATATAGAAAGTGTTAGTGCTAGTAAACTAAGGCCCTCATCATGACATTGGTGGTAAGTGATAAAGTGGAGGAAATACCGCCAACAGGCTGGAGGTAAATATTGCCAAATTATGACCATGGCGGTGAGAACAACCATCCGCCAGGGCGTTAACACCACGCACCACGGCGGGCGCCATCAACAGCCAGGCGGAAGACAAAGTACCGTCCATCATATCATGACACAGGAAACCGCCAGGATTTCCGGGGAGGTGCCAACGCCATCAAAAGCCTGGCAGAAACGGAACACAGAAAACAAAGGCTCACCAACAAGTACACAGAGAACTTCGTCGCCGCTATGAAACTGGAACTTCAAGTCTTCTTGATGCTCTTCTATGCCATGCTCCACCTGGAACACCAACGCCGACGAAGACGATGGTGAGCACAGCCGCCTAGCACACAAGGGGGTGGAGGGAGGAAAACAAGAGTGACACACAAGCACAACAGACACACACACCATACACACAACCAGCTGCAGACGCACAGCACAATAAAACAAGGACCAGATTTCGGAAGTACTGAAAATGTATTAGCAAGGGAAAAGCCACCACATGAACATGATATGTACAAAGGCTTCCTCTGCCAGCACCTGGAGTTTCTTCCGAGACTCCTACTGTGCCAAGTGGTGCCCTATTCAGTCCCTGGGCCCTTGAAAGGTAAAGCAGGTGGAACAAATTCTGAAGTCCAAGCACAGGAGCCATGTGGGGAAAATGTAGGTGCTGTATAAACAACGCACCACCTGCATCGCAACTGAAAAATCAACGCACCACCTGCATCGTGGCCTGGAAATCGACGCATCACCTGCATTGCGTCTGGAAAAATGGGGCAATACCTGCTTGCAGCTGCTGAAAACGGTGCAAACCCCCTGAAGCACAGATTCTTGTCATTGTGCGGCCAGATTTTGCATGCAAAGTCGCTGGGCATCAAAATCAACGTGACCTGTCCAGACCTGAGGCGCCCGTCCGGAAATCAATGCATTGGTCTCTTGAAGGAGAGAAAAAAGACACATCGCCTACCCGACCTGAGAAGAAATGGCGCAAGGCCTCAAAGTAAGGAATCAACGTATTGCTGACTTTTCCGATGCACTCTCACCCGTGGCTTTATTTTTGACAAAAAACAGGTACTTTGTGGAGCATCAACGCATCCATTGTTTTCTATTGAGTAAGGCTCTTTATTTATAAAATTCATAACTTTACTTGTGTATGTTAGATTTTTGTACTTTTGGTCTTGTTTGACGTGGATAAATATTGGCTATTTTTCTAAACTGGTGTGGTGTCCATTTTGTAATGTTTTCACCGTTTTACTGTGTGTGTTGGTACACATACTTCACAGATTGCCTTTGAGATAAGCCTGACTGAGTTTTCCAAGCTATCAAGGGGGGGGTGCAGGGGTTATCTTAAGTGTGTATTTCTATTGCCCTGAATAGAGTGAGTGTCCCTGCTTGGACAGAGTGCAAACTGACTGCCAACCAGAGACCCAATTTCTAACACAATCTAAAACTATCTGCCTCACTCCAATCCAAAACAGTTGTCCCCACTCTGATCTGCCCACTGCATTCTGCCCCAGTCCAATCTGCCCCACTCCTATACAAAACAATCTGCCCCACTCCAATCTGCCCCACTCCAATTGAAACCAATCTGCCACACTCCAGTTGGCCCTCTGTAATCTGCCCCATGCCAAATCAAAACAATCTGCCCCACCCCATCCGCCTAACCTAAATCCACCTCACCTGAATCCAATCCACCCATTCCATCCCAATTCATCCCACTCCAATCCAATCCATTGCACACAAATTCAATCCACCCACCAATCTAATCTACCCCAAGCCAATCAACCCCACCACCCAAATCCATCCCAACTCTCCTCTATCCACCAAAATCCACTTCACCCCAATCCAATCTTCCACAATCCAGCTGACTCCAATCCAAAACAATCTGATCCACTTTAATTTACCCCACTCCAATCCAGAACAATCTTCTCACCTCCAATCTGCCCCATACTAATCCAAAACAGTCTGCTCCACTCCAATATGCCCCACGCCAATCCAAAACAATCTGCCCCACTCCAATCCAAAACAATCTGCCACACTCCAATCCAAAACAATCTGCCACACTTCAGTGTGCCCTAGTCCAATCCAAAACAATCTGCCCCACTTTAATCCAAAACAATATACCCCATGCCATTCCGCCCCAGGCCAGTCTGCCCCACTTCAATCTGCCCCAAAGCAATGTTCCCAGTGCCAATCTGCCCCACCACCCCAATCCATCCCAACCCTCCTCTATCCACCCAAATCTACTCCACTCCAATCCAATCCAATCTACCACAATCCAGTGACTCCAATCCGAAACAGTCTGACCCACTTCAATTTACCTCACTCCAATCCAAAACAATCTTCTCACCTCCAGTTTGCACCATTCCAACCCAAAACAGTCTGCTCCACTCCAATCTGCCGAACACCAATCGAAAACAATCTGCCCCATACCAATCCAAAATAATCTACCCCACTCCAATCCAAAACAAGCTGCTACACTCCAATCAAACCAATCTGCCACACTTCAGTATGCCCTAGTCCAAGCCAAAACAAGCTGCCCCACTCCAATCCAAAACAATCTACCCCATGCCAATCCTCCCCACGCCAATCTGCCCCACTTCAATCTGTCCCACAGCAATCCCCCCCATGCCAATCTGCCCCACTCTAATCTGCCCCACTCCAAAACTGTCTGCCCACTCCAATCTGTCCCTCTCTAAACTGCCCCATCCAATCTGCCCTATTTCCTTCCAAAACATTCTGCACCACTGCAATCCACCACACTCCAGTCAAATCTATCTCATCCCAATCCATCCAGTCCATCCCGATTCACCCCACTCCAATTCGAACCACCCCACACCAATCCAGTCCATCCACCAATCCAATCCACCACAATCCAACCCAATCCAATCCACCTCACACCACTCCAATCCACCCAACTGTAATCCAATCCACTCCACTCCAGTCTAAAACAAGCTGCCCACTCTAACCTGCTCCACTCCAATCCCACACAATCTACCTCATTCCTATCTGCCCCTCTCCAATCCAAAACAATCTGCTCACTGCAATCTGCCCCACTCCAATCCACAAGAAACTGCCCCACTTCAATACAAAATAATCTGACCTACTTTAATCCCAAACAAATTGCCCACTCCAATCTGCCACACTCCAATCCAAACCAATCTGCCCCACTCCAATCCTCCACAATCAAATCCAGTCCATCTCACCCCAACCCAATCTGACTCACACCAATCTGCCCCACTCTAATCCAAAACAATTTACCCCACTCCAATCTGCCCCACTTCAATCCAAAACAATCTGACCCACCTCAATCCAAAACAATGTATCCCACTTCAATCTAAAACAATCTGCGAACTCCAATCCAAAACAATCCACCCACTCCAATCCTCCCCACCCCAATCCACCCGACTCCAATACTCCCCACTCCATCTAATTCACCCCACTGCAATCCACTACATTCAACTCCATACCAATCCAATCCAATCCAGCCACCAATCCAATCTACCAGAATCCAACCCAATCCAATCCACCTCACACCACTCCAATCAACCCAACTTTAATCCAATCAACCACAATCCACTCCACTCCAGTCCAAAACAAACTGCCTCACTGAAACCTGCTCCACTCCAATCCCAAACAATCTACCTCATTCCAATCTGCCTCACTCCAATCCAAAACAATCTGCTCACTGCAATCCACCCCACTCCAATCCTTAACAATCTGTCCCACTTCAATACAAAACAATCTGCCCTACTTTAATCCAAAACAATTACCCCACTCTAATCTGCCCCACTCCAATCCAATCCAAACCAATTTGCCCCACTCCAATCCTCCACAATCAAATCCAATCTACCTCACCCCAACCCACTCTGGCTCACTCCAATCTGGCCCACTCCAATACAATTTTTTTTACCCCACTCCCATCTGCCCCACTTCAATCCAAAACAATCTTCCCACTTCAATCCAAAGCAATCTACCCCACCTCAATCCAAAACAATCTGCCCACTCCATCCAAAACAATCCACCCACTCCAATCCTCCCCACCTCAATCCACCCCACTCCAATCCGCCCTACTCCATCCCAATTCACCCCACTCTAATCCACCATATTCCACTCCATACCAATCCAATCAAATCCACCCCAATCAAGCCCAGTCCAATCTACTCCACTCCAATGTACCTTACCACTATCAAGTCTATGCCAATCCACCCCCTCCACTCCAATGTACCTCACCACTATCCAGTCTACCCGAATTCACCCCAGTCCAATCCACCACAATCCACCCTACTCCAACCCAATCCACCGCACTCAGTCCAGTCTACACACTGCCATCCAACCCCACCTAATTCCAATTCAACTCACCCCACTCCAATCCACCCCATTCCAATCCAGTCCACCCACTTCAATCCAATCCAATCCACCAATCCAAACCAATCCAGTCCAATCCAATCCAACCCAAGCCAACCCAATCCAATCCAATCCAATCCTATTTAATCCAGTCCAACCCACCCTACTCTAGTCAATTCAACCCAACCTACCCACTACAGCCCATTCTAGTACACTCCATCCCACTCCTACCCAATCTACCACAACCAATCTACCCCATGCCAATGCTATCCACCCACCCACTCCAATTCTTTTCACTCCAATTCAATCCCCTTAATCCATTCCTCTCCTGTCCAATCCAGTCCACCTTAATCCGCCCACTCAAGTACAATCCAATCCACTTCAAACCCCCTTAAGCCACCACACTCCAAGTCATTCCACCCTACCCTACACCAATCCAATCGACCCCACATCAACCCAAATAACCCCACTACACTCCAGTCCAATCGACTATAATCCAACCCATTCAAATGCAATCTATTCCAATTGAATCTTCCCAAATCCACCCCACTCTATCGACCCCAAACCAATCCACCTCACTCTGTTTCAAACCACCCCACCCCACTCCAATCCAATCCACCCCGTCCAATTTACTCACTCTAATCCATTACACTTCACTGAATCCACCACACTCATCCCAAATCCAATCCACCCCACTCTATTCCAATCCAATCCACCCCACTACCTTAATCCACTTCAACCCACTCCACCCTATTCCACCCACTGCAAGCCACTCCACAACACTACACTCTACAGCACTCTCTGCCACTGAACCTTTAAACTATTCTCCTCTCTACTCATCTCTATAACACCCTACTGCCCAAACTCCCATCTACAACACTCTGCTCCAACAAATCCACTCTGAGATACTGTACTCCCCCACTCCTCTCTGGAACACACCACACCACTAACATTTAGCCATGCTGAAAAGCAGCCACACTGGTAGAGAACATGGCAAAAGCCAGTGGCTCTTGTATAGGCAATGCCTATTGGCTTTGCCAATTCTTGTTAAATACAAGCAGTGTGGCCAACTGCTTTCAAGAGAGCGGTATACCATAAACAGTGGCCGCACTAATGGTCATAAGGAGAAGGGGGGCCCAGTGTGGGACATTCAGATGGTACAGATATAGTAGTACCCCATCTAGGCCTGGAGCCTTATTCTTAGTAGATGACAAAATGGCTTCACCAACCTTCTCAAATAAAAAAGACAATATAGGTTCTAAGCTGATCACAGGCAAGTCAGACAGCTGACAAGCCAAGGTTTGAAATCCATATATCATCTCAAAGGGCCAGATGTATCAAAGCTTTTTGCATTCACAAATGGTGCGAATGCCTGTTTGCGAATGCAAAAAGCCATTTCAGAATGTATCAAAGGCATTCTGAGTGCAATTTTAAGGAATCGCTAAAATAGTGATTCCTTAAAATTGCGACCCTGTTTAGAGAGTAGCAAATTGCGACTCTCTAAATAAGAAATCGCAAATAAGGAATCCTTATTTGCGATTTCTAAAGCACATGTATGAAGCAATTCCTTCATGCGAATTGGGCATTAAGGAATCGCTATTACCACCAAGTTGAACTTGGTGGTAACCATGTGCAAATTTTAAAAATGCATTTAAAATGGATTTTTTAAATGTATCTGTAAAGCACACATGCCCTTTTGGCATGTGTGCACCTTACATGTTGTTAAAAAATGTTATGGGGTGCAGCAGAGGGGGCCTTAGGCCCCCAGCACCCTGGACTTTGCATTTCCCAAAATTGGAATTCGCAATTCGGGACATGCAAAATATTTGCAAATATGGGCCGACAGGCCCATAGATGCGAATGGGGGCCGGTATCGCAATTTGCGATTCGGTAATAGCATTTGCGATTTTTAAGAAATCGCTATTACCGAATCGCAAATATGATACATTGCATTTTGCGAATCAGAAATAGCAATTTCTTAAAAATCGTTATTTCCGATTCGCAAAAGGCTTTTTTCATACATCTGGCCCAAAATTCTGTATCAATACGTCAGGCAGGATATGAGAACATAGCGGAGTAATATCTTTTTGAGGAACAAAAAGACCATTAACAAACTCTAAAAAAAAGGCGCCGTCTTCACGAACACTTGCTTCAGCAAGTTCATCCAACGCCTTCAGACGTACAGTGACTTTCCTAATCCTATTAGCTCTCTTAGATCTATTTCTGCATTCAACAACCGCTAATTGGTCGTAATGAGTTTTTTTTAGAACCACTAACCGTTCACCTCTAAAGCAATACAAGCCTGATCAAACCAGGCATGAGGGTTAGTAGTGCTAGGCTTTTTCTTGGTCACCAAACTTTCTATACTGTTAGAACAAATTGCCCCAAAGAAAACAAGCATTACCTCATCATTAGAAAAATCACGTACAGACTAGAAAATCAGAAAGACATTTTGAAAGCATAAGTTTCTGAAAAACATCAGGGATCAACCTTGTCTATCTTAATTTATGCCTCAGGTTGCTAACCAACAACAGGATTCTTTTGATCTGCCAGTTAGGTTTAAGATGTATATAGTTTTCAAAGGCTTGAAAAAAGCTGAAAATTGACTTTAGCACTTCTGTGGTGGTGTCAATAGGGTCCTGAATTCTGGCATTCTGGATTTGAAAACTCGAAAAGTTTTTTGTAGTGTGACTGAGCAATGTGAAAGTGTGCTTGTTATGGCATCTGAGTTGGATGATTTCTGATATCCTGTGTACACACTTAAACTTAGCAATGGTTCCGTAGCCAACCCCTTATATATAGAAAGTGTTAGTGCTAGTAAACTAAGGCCCTCATCATGACATTGGTGGTAAGTGATAAAGTGGAGGAAATACCGGCAACAGGCTGGAGGTAAATATTGCCAAATTATGACCATGGCGGTGAGAACAACCATCCGCCAGGGCGTTAACACCACGCACCACAGCGGGCGCCATCAACAGCCAGGCGGAAGACAAAGTACCGTCCATCATATCATGACACAGGAAACCGCCAGGATTTCCGGGGAGGTGCCAACGCCATCAAAAGCCTGGCAGAAACGGAACACAGAAAACAAAGGCTCACCAACAAGTACACAGAGAACTTCGTCGCCGCTATGAAACTGGAACTTCAAGTCTTCTTGATGCTCTTCTATGCCATGCTCCACCTGGAACACCAACGCCGACGGAGACGATGGTGAGCACAGCCGCCTAGCACACAAGGGGGTGGAGGGAGGAAAACAAGAGTGACACACAAGCACAACAGTCACCAGACACACACACCATACACACAACCAGCTGCAGACGCACAGCACAATAAAACAAGGACCAGATTTCAGAAGTACTGAAAATGTATTAGCAAGGGAAAAGCCACCACATGAACCTGATATGTACAATTGTCCACAAAGGGCCAATGCCCAGTACAAAGGGCCCACATGACCACAGTGCACAGTCCAAGGCCCAACTTGTCTCCTGACAGCAACTGCACAGAACTCTGTAGGGCCATCATTTTGCAAGTGGCAGCACCTCAGGGGGATAGGGGTTGGGGGGCACCTCAGCCGAAATCGGAAACTTTCCATGCCTGTTTCTCTGTGCTGAGGAGTGCAAGGCCAGTCTTTCAGGTGGGTGATTTTCCCCCTGGTTCTGGAGGGGGCTCCATGCCCATTTCTCTGTGCTGGGCAGTGCAAGGCTACAGTCTCTCAGGCAGGTGGGTGACTTGCCCACTGCTTCTGGAGGGGGCTCCATGCCCATTTTTCTGTGCTGGGGAGTGGAAGGCCACAGTCTCTCAGGTGGGTGACTTGCCCACTGCTTCTGGAGGGGGCTTCTTATATAGCAGTCCCAGAAGGGTAGCCTACATGCCCTCTGCTGGAGGTGAGGGTTGCACTGTCTCATCTGGAGGTGAGGGTTGCACTATGTCAGCAGGTGAAGGTGCATCCAGGGCAGGCTCTGCTGGGGGTGAGAGCTGCATTGTCTCAGAGGGTGAAGGTGCATCATCTGCAGGAGGAGTGGGGTGCACTGCCTCATCTGGAAGTGAGGGTTGTGTGACAACTGGTGGTGGTGTCATCCTGCCGGCCTCTGCTGGAGGTGAGGGCTGCACTGTGTCCGCAGGTGAAGGTGCCTGCTGGGCAGCCTCTGCTGGAGGTGACAGCTGTACTGTCTCAGCGGGTGAAGGTGCAGCATCTGCAGGAGGAGTGGGCTGCACTGCCTCAGCTGGAGGGCATGGCTTCGTGATCACTGGTGGTGGTGGTGTCATCCTGGTAGCCTCTGCTGGAGTCGAGGGTTACTTCTTCTTCATGGCAGACGTCGAGGGCTTCTTCCCCTTCATGGCAGGAGTCGAGGTCTTCTTTACCTTCATGGCAGAAGTCGAGGGCTTCTTCCCCTTCATGGCAGGAGTCGAGGGCTTCTTCCTCTTCATGGAAATGGCTGTGGGATCCTTACCCTTCCCGGCTGGTGTAGTGGGAACCATCCCTGTCTTGCCTCCAAGACTAGGAGGTACCTCCACTGTCCGCGTGGACTGTTTGGCTGAGGTGCTGGGCTGGGTCATTGGGACCCTGCTCTTACGGGCAGGACGGGGAGGGAAGAGGTCAAGTTGGGCAAGGAAAGCTTTTTAGGGATGGTGGGGCGGGAAGAGGGAGGAGGGATGGGAGTGGAAGTTGAGGGAGTGGTTGTTGAAGGAGTACGTCTGCTGGACAAGGGTGCAGGTGCATGGGAAGTGTGCTGATGTGAGGTGGATGGCTGTTGGGTGTCTGAGTGCTTGTGTTTGTGTGCTTTAGGAGGAGGGGGGACAGACAGGGTTGGAGAGGAGACAGGGGACGCGTGCATGGATGTTGTGGAGGTGTCTGCTAGTGAGGTGTGTGTGTTGCTTGGTGTGGTAATGCTGGTGGTGGATGTTGAAGCAGTGCATGCAGATGTGAGTGTGGATGTGACTGTGAGGGAGGGGGAGGAGGAGGAGGAGGGAGAGACAGTACAGGCAGTGGATGCGGTGGTGCCTGCAACTGCCTGGTGTTTGCATCAGTGCTTGTGTGTTGCAGTGTGGTGCCTGTGTTTAACTGTGCTAATCTTGTGTGTTGTCTTGTGTGCATGCTCGTCTGTATGTGTGCATGGGATGAGTTGGGGTTGAGAAGACTATGACTGCGAAGTGGTAGTTGGAGAGGGGGCAGTAGGAACAGGGACAATTGCTGCCATCAGAGAGAAGGCCAGAGCCTGAATCGATCTCTGTTGGGACACCAATCCACCATGGATGCCCTCCAGGAATGCATTGCATTGCTGCATCTGGGGTGCCAGGCCCTGGATGACATTCACAATGGTTGAGTGCCCTACAGAGATGGATCTCAGGAGGTCAATAGCCTCCTCACTCAGGGCAGCATGGTTCACTGGGGCAGAAGGAGATGCCCACCCTCCTGGGTGAGCGGGCAACTCACTGAGGGGCTACTGGGAGGGCGGTGCTGGTACGGAGTTGGTGGCGCTACCTGCAGCTGGGGTGGTCACAGAGGTGTCTGCCACCACCTGGGAGCTTCTATCGGGGGAGGTATCTGAGTCAGGATTGTCACCTCCTGTCTCTGTCGTGGTGCTCTCCTCACCCTCCGTCCCACTGGTTACCTCGGTGTCGGTGGACTGTGGGATGCAGCTCCCTCTGTCGCCAGTGCCCCTGCTCCTCCATCAGATGATGCTAATGCACACACAGACAGGATGACAGAAGGAGAAAGGGGAGGAGGGAGAGAAAGGGAGCACTGGTCCAATCACAGCACCAAAACCACAGTTTGCATGAACAGTACCCTCATACACAGGAATCAAGATTGGGCACCATGCATTGCACTGGCACTGAATTGGCTAGATGACACAGCAAGATGAGGGACAAATGCTGCCAACTGCACACCTCTTGGGTCCCACAAAGCCCTGACTGACATGGAATGCAAACAAGCTAGGTTACCTGCATTTGCCATACACCCATTACCCTTGAGCTGGATAATGCTGCAATGTCTGTCCTTGTATTAAGGGGCACCCACTGACTCACAACCACCACCCGGATCCCATGCCACCTACCACTGATTGTAGTAATGCCCACTGTACTCACCCCTTATGGCTGCCGTGATGCCCTCAAGCGCCCATCCAGCTCTGGGTAGGCCACCGCCAGTATGCAGACCATCAGTGGGGTCAGGTTCCGAAGGGCACCCCATCCTCGTTGGGAGGCCATCCCCAGCTGGGCCTCCGCGGTCCTCCGTGCCCAGTGTCTCAGATCCTCCCACAGTTTCCTGCAGTGAGTGCTCCACCTGCTGTAGACCCCCAGTGTCCGCACGTCATTGGCGATGGTACGCCACAATCCCTTCTTTTGATGTGCGCTGACCTGCAGAGGTGATACAGACAGGAGGACAGCATTGCACGTACAATCCACCCTGTCATACATATGGCCCCCAAATCCCGTTTCCAAATCCATTGGGACACACATCGCCCGGTGCACACCAGGTACACTACCTCCAGACATACCACCCTACATATGACACGATGCCTGCACACACATCTCGATGCAACCCTCCAACATGCATCGTGCCCAAGGTGTACTCACAGCTGTCCATACTGGGGCAGGCCCCCATACACCAAGAGCTCCAACTCCATTGAAGTGAAGGCAGGTGCCCTTTCCTCGGTCACACGAGCCATGGTAGCTTCCAGACACAGGTCACAGCAGCGCACGCAGTGTAGGTGTTTTCCTGAGGAAAGTCATGAATCAAGTGAGGTTAAAGACAGATGATAGCGGTCACATCCGCAGCAGTTTACACTGTCACCGCTGATCCCCACTGGCCACTGTATTCCATAGAGCCCCATATTATCCAATGAGGAATTGCACGGTGGTGCAAGACCGCCTTCCACCACGACGCCCAACGTCGGCAGAGTTACCCCACTTCCACCTGTCCCTAGGTACAGGATAGGTGGTCGCCATTTCATGGTGGGAACTACATACAGATCTTCCATAACTGCATCATTTATGCAAATTGCACATACATTGCCATTCCCATTGTCCCATCACATTAATGTATGCACACTGAGGTGGTGGTTTAATTGTTCAAATTATGACAGCCTACTCACTCTTGTGTCGCTTAGATACCTACCACTGCAAATGAATAGGAGGAGGAGACAACCCCAGTTTACAGACCCCTTGTGGACTTGGCTAAACTGGAGGACAGACACATTATACTCACCTATAGACTGGACAGGGCCACAATCTCAGAGCTGTGCACCCAATTGGAGCCTCACCTGATATCAGCTATTTGTTATCTGCCTGGAATCCCCCCTCTTGTGCAGGTTCTATCAGTGCTCTATTTCCTGGCAACTGGTTCTTTCCAAGTCACAGTGAGCTTGGCAGAAGGAATGTCACAGCCAATGTTCTCAATCGTGTTGGCAAGGGTATTGTCTGCTTTGGTAAAACGCATGTGTAGCTTCATTTCTTTCCCCCAGGTGGAAGATTTGGCCACTGTGAAAGTGGTATTCTATGCAATGGGACATATTCCCAATATTATTGGGGCGATTGACGGTACAGATATTGCGTTTGCCCCCCCCCCCCCCACAAGAATGAATAGGTGTTCAGGACTCAGAAGAGTTTCCACTCACTCAATGTGCAAATGGTGTGCCTAGCGGACCAGTACTTCTTCCACGTTACTGCCAAGTATCCTGGCTCAGTGCATGACGCCTTCATTCTGAGGAATAGCAGCATCCCAAATGTGATGGCCCAACTACAGAGGCACAGGGTGTGGCTAATTGGTGAGCCAGAGTCCCCATCCACTGTATGTCAGTGTATGCCTTCATGTGTTATCCCCATTGCATTGTGTAAGGCTAAATTGTATCCCTGAATACTTGCAGGTGACTCTGGATGCCCAAACATATTGTGGCTCCTGACCCCTGTGAGGAATGCCAGGACAGGTGCTGAGAACTGTTATAATGATGCACATGGGCGAACCAGAAGGATAATTGAGAGGACTCCTGAAGGCCAGGTTCAGATGCCTGCATCTTACAGGTGGATCCCTGTGCTACTCACCAGGGAAGGTCTGCCAGATAGTAGTGGAATGCTGCATATTGCATAACCTGGCCCTCAGATGACATGTGTCTTTTCTGCAGGAGGAGGGGACTGTGGCTGAAGTGGACCCTGAGGACAGTGAGGATGAGGAGGCAGACGATGAGGACAACAGAACATCATTTATACGACAATACTTCCAATGACACACAGGTGAGACAGTGGAACTGACCATTACTCTGACTATTGATGTTTTCTGTGTGGGTGTATCATGAAGGCATTCACTTCCTTTGCATCTTACCTTTCTGTCATCTATGGCTTGTTATTTAGCAGATGTTGGTGATATGACAACAGTGTCCTGATGTGTTTACTGCAGGCAGCCACAGGTCATTATTTGTATGCTATCACAGTGTTCAGATCATTTGCACTAGATGTGACTGTTCCCATGAATGCACATTTTCAACACATAAAACGGTGTCACTCAAGTTGTGTTCAAGGGTGTTTATTGTAGTGCAAATAATTGACTGAAAAGTGCAATGGAATGGGGTGATGGTAGAGAGAAGTCCAGGGTATTGTTCCAGTCTGTTTGTAGCACAAGTCCAGTGTCCAAGGGGCCATAGGAAGGGGAGCAAAGGCAGTTCAAAGTGCACAAGGTGACAGGGTGGGACACAAGGGGGACAATCAGGAGAGTCTCATTTCCTGTTGGTGGTCTTGGTCTTGACAAGTGTCTCTTTCTTCTGTCTGGGTCGCAGGGAATATTTGCGGGTGGGTCACCTTCTGCAGGGGGAGGGGTGCTGGTGGCCTGTGGGTTCTGTGGATCCTTTGGTGGGGCCTCCTGCCCCCCAGCTGCAGTGGAAGTGGAGGGCTGGTCAATTGACTGGCTAGTGGTAGGGGCCAGCTGGTGTGCTGTTGATTCCCTCATGATGTTGGCCATGTCTGTCAGCACCACCTGACATGGAGATCATAATGGTGTTAAGAGCCTGCAAGACCTCCCTGATCTCCTGATGGTGTTCCTCCTGCCGCCGCTTGCTCTCCTGCATGTTGTTAAGGATCTGAACCATTGTATCCTGGGATTGTTGGTAGGCCCCCAGGATCATGGTGAGTGCCTCCTGGAGAGTCGGTTCCCTGGGCCTGTCATCCCAGTGTCCCTGTTCCCCTGTGCCTCTGTCCCCTGAACGGTGTGCCCACTGCCACTGACCCCAGGTCACTGATTGTCTTGGGGCGAGGTGTGGACTGGAGGCCCTTTACAGGTGGGCACACTGCTGATTGACGTGTCCTGGGGACAGAGGTGTGGGGACGCTGGGCGGGTGCTGTTGTGTTGGATACTGATGGGGGAGGCTCTGTGGTTGACTGGGAGTGGGCTGGGGTGACCAACTGACCAGTGGTCCCTGATGGACCAGGTAGCTCATCCATATCCAGAAGTCCAGAGTTACTGTCATCACTGGGGACATCTTCTGTTGGGGGACTGGTTTGTCGTGGCTCCTCCACTGACATTGGCTGGGGCACCTGTGGGGATGTAAGTGATGTATTATGCTTTGTGTCCCCCTCTATCGTTGCTGTTGACCTGTCACCTCTGCTTGTGTATGGTGATGTACTGTGTGATTGTTAGTTCTCCATGCTGTGCATGCGTTTGTGATGGGTGTCAATGCAGGGCTGGGAGGGCTGCCCATGCATTTGTATAACATGCAGGGCTTGGCATTGGGGTCAGTCATTTGTGTAGGTGCAGTGTGTGGGATGGAGTGCAGATGGGAGTGAAGTTGAAGGGGTGAGATGGCATGCAGGTATGGGGGTTGATAAGTAGTAAATGTTGACTCAACAGTGTCTAGTCATCCGGCAACTCCTGTGAGTCCCTCAGGATGCAGTAATGCCAAGACTTGCTCCTCCCATGCTGTGAGCTGTGGGGGAGGCAGTGGGGGTCCACCACCAGTCCTCTGTATGGCGAGCTGGTGCCTTGCTGCCACGGAACATACCTTCCCCCGTAGGTTGTTCCACCTCTTCCTGATGTCGTCCCTTGTTCTTGGATGCTGTCCCGCGGCATTCACCCTGTCCATGATTCTCCGCCATAGCTCCATCTTCCTGGCAATGGATATTTGCTGTACCTGTGCTCCAAACAGCTGTGGCTCTACCCTGACTATTTCCTCCACTATGACCCGCAACTCCTCATCAGTGAAACGGGGTACCTTTGTGGGGACATGGGTGTTGTGTGGTGTGTGTAAGTGTGTGGGTGTTGGGTACTGTGGTTGGGTATGTGAAATGGGGTGTGCGAGGGACATATGGGTGTAGGTGATGTGTGTCTAGTTGTCGCAGTGGTCTTGGTGTCAGTCTGGTGGCAATAATTTGTATTCGTAAAGGGTTGTGGGTAATGTGGGTGTGTGTTTTATAATGCTGTGGATGGGTGGTTGTGGTGTGTGTATGAGTGTCAGGGGTGTGTTTTTGGTATTGGCCAATTTTGTAGTTTAGTATATGGGTGTCCATTCTGTGTACCGCCAATGGTTTACCGCCAATGAATGTCCGCCTTGGTGATTTGTGGGTCATAATGCGGTAGGGGTTGTTTTATTGGCATAACGGTATGGGGGTTGGTACCGGCACTTTAGCACTGACCTTTGGGCTGGCAGATTTGTGTATGTGGCAGTGTTCTGTCGGATTGGTGTGTGTGTGTCATAATTTGGCGAATGGATGTTCGCCTCTGCAGCAGTATGTTGGCGGCCGTCACCCCAGCGGTAAGAGGGAGTTACCACCAATGTCATAATGAGGGCCATAGTACTGAGACCACTGTAGTGGGTCTGAATGGCTAGTTCAAAAGCAAACATTCCACAGACCTTGAAGTCCGACCAGAAGTAGTTATGATGCAGCTCAATGATAAACCATTGGTAATTCATTTGTGGATTAATAGGCTTAATGGTAGTCAGCGAGATGTGGCCCACAGAAGTAGTTGCACTAGATCAAATGAGTAGTTGCACTAGAGATGGATGCTAGAGACTGTGTATGGCGCCCTAATTTTAAATAGTGGAATGGTGTTTTAGGCATACAGCAATTGTGTCCGCAAATTACTTTCTGAGGCATTTGTTGAAAATAAATTAAAAAGATCAGTTCTTTACTTACAGTTGTATTCCCATTTTCTAGAGCTTAGTCACCATGTCGAAGAGGTGGGGGGATTTACTTGCATTCAACAATGCTGATGTGCAAAACCCTTATAAATTGAAGACACTGACCGTGATTGCCCCATTACAGATGCCTGAAATGCAGTTAAAGCAACACAAAAAATGATGGATGGAGTGCTGAAACTTTTCAAACACTGACCCCCAGTCACAGATCTGGGTTAAATCCATTGTTTTTGTGCTTACCATGGCACTCCAGTTTGGACCCAGCTGTATGCAAATTAGTCTTGACCCTGTTCCCATGGGAATGGTTCAGCCCGAACTGTCAGACCAGGTCCTTCCTGTACCGGAAAGAGGCATCCAGGGACCGGTTTCAGTGTATCTCATCCTCTTGCTCACCGATGACCCCACCACCAAAACTGACTTTCACAGATTGTCAGAGTCACCAGATCCTCGGGGTCTGCACACGTTCCCAACACGTCCACCACTGAACAGCTCCAAGACTGTGATAGATAAATCACATAGGCTAAGAGAGTTCAAGAGGGGAAGAGGGGATTAGGAAGGGAACAGCTGGTAAGGAGACCTGTAGTAAGAAAAAAGGTTAGAACACACAATATTAAAATTTTATCTCCTGAAATCAACACTAGACTATGATTTTGAGCATAGTCATTCTGAAAACATGAACAATCTAAGAATGAAGTTTAAAATGACTAGGTTTCAAGATGGCCGGATACCTGTAATGGAATCAAGATGAATTAAATGAAAACTTCCTTATTCAAGCATTTTCCTTTACATGAGAATCAGAAAAAAGAACATTCTGACTAAATTTTAAATCAGTGGGATGAATCCTTTTTTTAAGAATGCATAATAGAAGCATACAATATTACATTTAGAAACTCTGGCCTTTTGTGTTTTCTTGAAATCTTTTCAACACAGATTACACTCTTTGCATACATATATATATATTTATATATAGTAAACACTATGGAAGAATTGTGTTTCAATGACTAACACTATATGAGTTCAAGAAATAAATCACTCACTTGCCAAATCGAATACTACCAAACAAATGTCCTAGAATGGTAGCATGCAATGAACAACATGAGATAAACTTGAGGAGAAAATCGCACGTCTTACTGATTCGAATTCCACCATGCAAAATGTCAAGAAATGGTAGCGCGTAATAAATAACAAGGTTTAAATCATCATGAAACGAATCGTTTGTTTTTCCGATTCGTAATCCTTCATGTAAATGTCAAGAAATGGTTGCGCACAATAAACAACAAGCTTTAAATCATCTTGAATCGAATCGCGTGTCTTGCTGATTCACAAGTCTCCATGTGAATGTTAATAAATGGTAGCGCGTAATGAAACACGAGTTTTAAATCTTCATAAAATGAATTGCGCGTCTTTCCGATTCGTAAACGTCTATGTACATGTTAAAAAATGGTAGCGCGTAATGAAACACAAGTTCTAAATTTTCATAAAACGAATCGCGCGTCTTGCCGATTCGTAAGCGTTCATGTACATGTTAAAAAAAATTGTAGCGCGTAATGAAACACAAGTTCTAAATTTTCATAAAACGAATCGCGCGTCTTGCCGATTCATAAATCTCCATGTAAATATTACAAAACACTCAATTCCACTTTTCCTGAGCTCAAAGTAATTTGTTAATCAAATAATTATTAGACTCAAAAATATGAGAGTTCTCAAAATAAACGGTGTCGGGAGTAAACCCAACTACCGTCTTACCGCCCAGAACAAAGATCACCAAAGAAGCATGAAAAAGCAGAGGTCTGGAAGATCAAATAGGCCACCGGGACAGGAACTCCGGAAATAGCTGCTGTTCTGCACCGGGACCTCTGAATAGTGAGCACTTGGAGCTCGCTGGCTCTTCTTTTATATAGTCTTGGCCCAGCCCACAACCACGCCCAGGCATGTTGCAGGGAAAGTCTCTGGAAGACCCTGGAAAGGGGCCACACCCTAACACACTTTGAAAACCTGCAACAATACATTGCAAAGGAACAGTGGCCCTCATTCTGACCTTGGCGGGCGGCGGAGGCCGCCCGCCAAAGTCCCGCCGTCAGGTTACCGTTCCGCGGTCGAAAGACCGCGGCGGTAATTCTGACTTTCCCGCTGGGCTGGCGGGCGGTCTCCTTCAGACCGCCAGCCAGCCCAGCGGGAAAGAGGCTTCCACGATGAAGCCGGCTCGGAATCGAGCCGGCGGAGTGGAAGCTGTGCGACGGGTGCAGTTGCACCCGTCGCGTATTTCACTGTCTGCGCAGCAGACAGTGAAATACATGTAGGGGCCCTCTTACGGGGGCCCCTGCAATGCCCATGCCAGTGGCATGGGCACTGCAGGGGCCCCCAGGGGCCCCGCGACCCCCCCTACCGCCATCCGGATCTCGGCGGTCCGACCGCCGGGATCTGGATGGCGGTAGGGGGGGTCGGAATCCCCGCGGCGGTGCAGCAAGCTGCGCCGCCGCGGAGGATTCAATGGGGCCGCGGTACACTGGCGGGACCCCGCCAGTGGTGCCGGTCCGACCGCGGCTTTACCGCCGCGGTCGGAATCCCCATTGGAGCACCGCCGGCCTGTCGGCGGTGCTCCCGCGGTCCTCCGCCCTGGCGGTCAAAGACCGCCAGGGTCAGAATGACCACCAGTATTTGTAAGGATATTCAAAATCAGTCTTCAGGATTGAACTCTGCAATGCAAAAGGTTAAACCACAACATATCATCAAAATGCATAAATTACGGTGTTTTGAGAGTGCTGGGTTTTTGCATTCTAGTCGCCAATAGAGCGCGTAATGCTCTGGTGTTGACAGTACTTCCCTCTCCCAGGCACACTCTAGGGCCTGGTTTGCCTGCATTAAGACGATGAAAGCGTCTCACAAGTACTGGAGCATGAACATCAGAAGCGGAAACCCATGAGTTACTTTCAGGACCATACCCTTTCCATGAGATTAAGTACCATAGATTACGCCCTCTCAGTTTGGAATCCAACACTTTCTTGACTTCGTATTCTTCTTCCCCTTGTACTAGAACAGGAGCTGGATGACCGTGGAATTTTTGGACTGTCTTTTTCAAGAGGGAAGTGTGGAACACTGGATGAATCCGTAGGGATCTGGGTAATTGTAGTTTATAGGTCACCGGATTGATTTGCTGAAGGACAGTGTAAGGACCTATGAATTTGGGGTTAAACATGTGCTTCTTCTTGAAGTCTATGGGGGTCATTACAACATTGGCGGTAAAAGGCGCTTACCGCCGTGCAGAAGACTGCCAATGCACCGGCGCGGCGGCGGCATTCCGCCACAGCTATTATGACACACATCTTGGAATCTGCCAAAATTCAGACACCCACACAACACCGCCACTCCAAAGGTCAGTGATAAATTGGCGGAAACAAATCCTCCACCTCCACGCCAACAGAAACACGCCCATGCTATTACGACCCACGAATCCACACGGCGGTCTTTCAACTGCGGTATTCCATTGGCGGTACACACCGCCGCGCTCAAAATACACACACATCTCCAAAACCCCGCCACATTGGACATTTCAAAATACACACACCTGATACACATACAAACAACACTCCCACACACCCAATACAATATAAAACACACACCCACATCACCCACAAACCCCTACTACCAAAAATTAGACACGAAGGCGACAGAGAGAGAGCACAGAATAGACAACCCCACTACACAGAGGCACACAACACCATCACCCACACAACATTCACGCACAAAACACCACACACCACTACACTCACCACAACCATCACCACATACACCACCCCACACATCACCCACACCACCCCATGGCACGCCAAAGACACCCCGCTTCTCTGAGGAGGAGCTCAGGGTCATGGTGGAGGAAATCGTCCGGGTAGAGCCACAGCTGTTTGGCTCACTGGTACAGCACACATCAATAGCCAGGAAGATGGAGTTATGGCGCAGAATAGTGGACAGGGTGAACGCCGTGGGACAGCACCCAAGAAATAGGGAGGACATCAGGAAGAGGTGGAACGACCTACGGGGGAAGGTGTGTTCAACGGTCTCCAGGCACAACATCGCGGTACAGCGGACTGGCGGCGGACCCCCTCCTCCTCCCCCACAACTAACAACATGGGAGGAGCAAGTCTTGACCATCTTGCATCCTGAGGGCCTCGCAGGAGTCGGTGGAGGATGGGACACTGGTAAGTCAATTCTTAACTATCATATCCCCCACCCTACCTGCATGCTATCACATACCCCCTCCCTCACCCCCTCCACTATCACTACAACTCCTCACTAATGTACCCATGACACAAACCACCCATCCCAACACCAAGCCCTGCATGACACAACTAAGCATGGACACCCCTCACTAAAGCATGCCCACTGCACATACCCAGTACACCCCCCCAACCATCACCACACAAACCCACACACAGGAATGCATGCACTGGGGTACACAAACACCCACCCATTGCACACCATTACACACACACATGCAATAATCATGCACTTATGCCCCTGCAGGAACCTGAAGGACCATCACCACACCAGAGGGTCCAGACAACACCACTCCACCCCCAGAAGAGGCCCACAGTGACGAGAGCAGCTCTGCCCTACTGGATCCTGATGACCAGCCCGGACCATCGTGGGCCTCAGGACAGTCGGTTCCCCTTGCACAGGCACAGCCCAACACCGACCTTCCACCCTCTGGTAACACCAGCACAGCACCCACCCAGCGGGCCCAAACCTCCCTACCCAGGACAGGTCAATCAGCGGTGTGTCCACCACTACAGGGCACCCAGGGTAACCCACCACCCCAACAACAACAGGGACCTGGGGGCAGTGGTAGTGGGCACACGGTCCAGGGGACGGAGGCACAGGAACACAGGGGAACTGGGAGGGCTGCTGTGCGACAGGGGGCGGACAGGCCAAGGGAACCCACTCTCCACAAGGCCCTCTCCTCCATCATGGGAGCATACAACCACTCCCAGGAGACGATGGGGACGGTTCTGGACAAGTTGCAGGAGACCCTGCGCCTGCAGGACGAACTGTATTTGGGGTTCAGGGAGGAGCTCAGGACCATCAACTCCGCCCTGGGCACCATCGTAGGGGTGCTGAAGGACATACAGCAGACCTTGAGAGACACCGTGGCACTCCAAGGGGCCCCTGACACTAGCCAGGACAATGAAATGCCCACCACCTCCGCCGGCGCTAGTGGACAGGACGCCCCGCCACAGGACCACCACACCAGCACCCCACCCCCTGCAGACGGACAACCACCACGCAAGCGGTCCCTGAGATCCAGGAACAGGATAGAGCAAGATGGCAAGACCCCCGCCAAGAAATGAGACCACCCTGATTGTCCTCCCACTGTCCCACTTTGTTAACCTGTCCATTCTTAAACTGCCCCAGCTCCACTTCCTATGCCCAGATGGGCAGTGCACATGTGAGACAAATAGACTGGACTCTTCCATGGACATTCCTCCACCATCACCCATCCTCATTTTACAACCCCCCCCCATTTCTGAGCACTTCAATAAACACCCTTGAAACAAAAAACAATCTGGAGTCAGTCTGTGATTTAGTGAAAATGTATTATCAATGACAGTGTCATAATGGGTGTACCATTCTAAAGCTAACATACCTATGTCACACATCACAAGCCCTTGAAGGATGCAAGCAGTTGACACGTAGGAAACCACACCTGCGAAACCGTAATGGAAGGGTACAACTCAGTTACCAAATGTTGACTTAAATCGAAAAACAGGATAGAGGTAGACGTATGAAAGTTAATGTAATGCTAAAAATGAAAATGTTCTCACATGTGTCTAACTGGAAATATTGCTGTATGACTGACTCCCTGTTGTCGTTGTCTTCTTCATCAGCTTCATCCTCATCACTGTCCACAGGCTCCACAGCTGCTACAACACCGTCATCTGGATCATCCTCCTGCAGAAAAGGCACCTGGCGTCGCAAAGCCAAATTATAGAGCATGGAGCAGGCGATGATGATGTTGCACACTTTCTTCGGTGAGTAGAATAGGGATCCACCTGTCATATGGAGGCACCTGACCCTGGCCTTCAGGAGGCCGAAGGTGCGTTCGATCACCCTCCTAGTCCGCCCATGGGTCTCATTGTACCGTTCCTCTGCCCTGGTCCTGGGATTCCTCACTGGGGTCAATAGCCACGAAAGGTTGGGGTAACCAGAGTCCCAGAATAGACATACACGGTGCCTCTGGAGTTGACCCATCATATCAGGGATGCTGCTATTCCGCAGGATGTAGGCGTCATGCACTGAGCCAGGGAACATAGCATTTACCTGGGAGATGTACTGGTCTGCCAAACATACCATCTGTACATTCATGGAATGATAACTCTTCCTGTTCCTGTACACCTGTTCACTCCTGTGGGGGGGGGACCAGAGCTACATGGGTACCATCAATAGCACCTATGATGTTGGGGATATGTCCAAGGGCATAGAAGTCACCTTTCAATGTAGGCAAATCCTCCACCTCAGGGAAAATGATGTATCTCCTTACGTGTTTCACAGGGCAGACAACACTCTGGACAACACGTTGGAAAACATAGGCTGGGACATCCCTGATGCCATGGCCACTTTTGTCTGAAAAGACTCACTTGCAAGGAAATGGAGCACTGACAGCACCTGCACGTCAGGGGGGATTCCAGTCGGATGGCGGATTGGTGACATCAGGTCTGGCTCCAACTGGGTACATAGTTCCTGGATTGTGGCACGGTCAAACCGGTAGGTTACGATGACATGTCGCTCTTCCATTGTCAACAGGTCCACCAGCGGTCGGTACATCGGAGGATTCGGCCATCTTCTCATATATCCCAGCAGACGGTGCCTACGAAGGACAACAGCGAAGAACCAGTCATTATTCCTCCAGGTATGTACCCACAGTCACACACAAGACTACACCACTCACAAAACCCTTCCTGTATGTGTGTTGAGTGTAGGCCTAGCTATGTGTGATGCAGTAGGAAATGAAGCCATGCGGGCCCCTGAAATGGCGGCTGCCTGACCTCTAAACTGGGACAATGGGATTGTGGGGTAACAGCGCTGGCGTTACACACTGTCGCGGTAGGCGGTCGTAGACCGCAGCGCAATGCTGCATTGGTTAACATTGGACCCTATGGGTCCCAGGAGCCAATGAACAGGTGCGCTGGTGATGATGATGCGCACCGCCGCGGACGTCACCGCCATTTTCTATCTGTTCAATCACTAGATACCTGACCTTTGACAGGAGAGGACCTACACTGCAAGTGCTGCTGTGACCTCGGTCTGGAAGCGACAATGGCTGCTGGGTCTGGGGAAAGGGCTCCTGCCTTCACTACACAGGAGTTGGAGAAACTGGTAGATGGGGTCCTCCCCCAGTACACGCTACACTACGGTCCTCCAGACCAACAGGTTAGTACACAGGGAGCACGTTGTATGGGCTAGGCCTGGGTGGAGAGGGCTGGTTGAAAGAGGGAAGGGGGCAGAGTCCATAGAACATTAATGCATGGGAATGAATGGGTCACATGGCCAGAGTAGAGACGGGGCCACTCACAACGACGGTGCAGTTGGTAATGACTGTTCCTCTTTCCTTGTGCATGTCATGTAGGTCAGTGCCCACCAGAAAAGGGACATTTGGCGTGCCATCGCCAAGGAGGTCCGGACCCTGGGGGCCTACAAGAGACGGGGCACCCACTGCCGTAAGAGATGGGAGGACATTCGCCGCTGCATCAAGAAGACGGCGGAGGCTCAACTGGGGATGGCCTCCCAACGTGGGAGGGGTGCCCATCGGCCCATGACCCCCCTGATGTTCCGGATCCTGGCGGTGGCATACCCGGAGTTGGATGGGCGCTTGAGGGCATCACAGCAGACACAAGGGGGTGAGTACAACCTCATTCTGCAGACTTTGCGTGCAGTGGAGGTGTCTGGGTGGTGGAGGTGGGCTGTGGGTGTCCCTAGGCCAGGGCGAGTTCGCTAGGCAGGGCCCCTCCGTAATGTAGCCCATGTGGCACTCTACCCCACCTCAGCAGAGTGCCAAGTCAAGGTATAGTTGCCCCTGTGGCATCCATGTGCGCCGATGTCCACCATTGCCATATAGGCCATATCCCAGAAATTGCATGTGCAGAGGTAAGGAGCACGGCGTAATGCAGGGGGCATCTGCGTTTGTCTTGTCCGCCAACGGTAGTGGTATGCCATGCACTAAAACCCTCTTTCTTCTGTCTCCCCCCCTTTGTCTGCTCTCCCTGTCCTTTTGTACATCAGCATCAACAGGCGGAGGTACAGTGGCACCGGAGCACGAGGGAGCTGCATCCCACTTGGCCATGGAGGGCCACACCACAGACTCTGAATGCACCAGTGGGATGGAGGGCGAGGGGAGCTTCAAGTCGGCCACCGGATCACCAACCAGCGACACGGACTCGTTCGACGATGGGAGCTCCCTTGTGGTGGCGGCACCATCTGTGCCCCCCACCTCTAGAGGTACAGCCACCACCTCCCCTACCAGCACCACCCTCCCAGCAGCCCCTCAGCGTTCGCCCCGTGCCCGCTCACCCAGGAGGGTGGGCATCACCTTTGCCCCAGGCACCTCAGGCCCTGCCCCTGTCACCCCTGCTGCCCTCAGTGAGGAGGCCATTGACCTCCTCAGGTCACTCACTGTTGGGCAGTCTACCGTTGTGAATGCCATCCAGGGTGCAGATGAGAGTTTCAACACGGTAATGCATTCCTGGAGGGCATTCATTCTGGTCAGGCTGTCCTTCAGCGAACCCTGAAATCTTTGGCCTCAGCACTGATGGCAGCAATTGCCCCTGTGTCTAGCCTTCCCCCTCCAACTTCCTCCACCAAGACCCAATCTCCTGTACCCCAGCCCACCCCAAGCACACCTACAGACCAGCATGCACACAAGTCAACACACACAAGTAGCTCAAGCAAACATAGGCACCACATACACCACAAGCACTCACGCAAGCCTCACCCACATACAGACGCAACAACATCCACTGCCTCCACTGTGTCCCCCTCCTCCTCTTCTCCCTCCTCCCTCCCAGTGTCGTCTACACACACACCTGCATGCACCACATCTACAGGCATCATGAATCGCACCAGGACACCCAGCACCCCAAGCCGCTCACCTGCACTCACCACCTCCACTGCCATTTACACGTCCCCTGTGTCCTCTCCCAGTGTGTCTGTGACGCCCCCTCCCAAAGTACACAAACTCCGGCAATCACTCACCCAACATCCATCCACCTCACGACAGCCTCCAGTACCTGCACCTGCACCCAAAACACCTAAAGTGACACCTCTGACAACCACCTCCTCTTCCTCCACTCCCAGACCCCCTCCAGCTACCCATCCCAGTGTTCGTCAGAAACTGTCCCTCTGTAAAGTTGACCTTTTTGCCCCCACCCCACCCCCTCCAATTCATCAGTCCCGTCGTAGCGCCTCAGCCAAAAAGCCTCCAATACCATTGGTGCCTGTTCAAGGTTTTTGGAGTGCACCGGCCACCAGGGCAGGCAGTAGGACCCGGAGCCAAGGCACTGGCAGCCCACCCCCTGTAAAGGCAATAAAATTGGAGAGTGGACGACGGGACCGTGTTAAGACTCCAGGTGGGAAAACAACTGACATGGGTTTCAAGGGGATTGGAGAGTCAGCTGTGACTCCACCAAAGGTGGGGAAGGGCCAGAGGAAGTCTGCCCAGCCTGTTGTGAGTGTCACGGCGGAGAAGTGTGTCATCATTTCCGGCGGTCGAGACACAACCGCCAGCACCGTCGTTACTGGTCCAGAGACCACCGCCATCGTCACAGCCCAGGAGGGCCCCACTATCGTCACTGGTCTGGAGACCACCGCCAGAGTCACAGCCCAGGAGGGCCCCACTATCGTCACTGGTCAGGAGACCACCGCCAGAGTCACAGCCCAGGAGGGCCCCACTATCGTCACTGGTCAGGAGACCACCGCCAGAGTCACAGCCCAGGAGGGCCCAACTATTGTCACTGGTCAGGAGACCACCGCCAGAGTCACAGCCCAGGAGGGCCCAAGTATTGTCACTGGTCAGGAGACCACCGCCAGAGTCACAGCCCAGGAGGGCCCCACTATTGTCACTGGTCAGGAGACCAGCGCCAGAGTCACAGCCCAGGAGGGCCCCACTATCATCACTGGTCAGGAGAGCACCGCCAACGCCGGAGTCAGTGCCCAGGAGGGCCCCGGCTGCCACAGCCCCGCTGGGCAATGATGAAACGTCATGCCACACACCAATGTCCAGTGTATAGAACATCATGCCACACACCAATGTCCTTATCAGAACCGCCATGGCCAAGCACCGCTGAACTGTCCTGAACCGCCATGTCAAAGCACCGCTGAACAGGGCAAAGACCGCCATGTCAAAGCACTGCTGAACAGGGCACAGACCGCCATGGCAAAGCACTGCTGAACTGCCCTGAACCGCCATGGCAAAGCACCGCTGAACAGGCCAAAGACCGCCATGGCAAAGCACCGCTGAACTGTCCGGAACCGCCATGGCAAAGCACCGCTGAACTGTCCTGAACCGCCATGTCAAAGCACCGCTGAACAGGGCAAAGACCGCCATGGCAAAGCACCGCTGAACTGTCCTGAACCGCCATGGCAAAGCACCGCTGAACAGTCCTGAACCGCCATGTCAAAGCACAGCTGAACAGTCCTGAACCGCCATGTCAAAGCACTGCTGAACAGGGCAAAGACCGCCATGGCAAAGCACCGCTGAACTGTCCTGAACCACCATGGCAAAGCACCGCTGAACAGTCCTGAACCGCCATGTCAAAGCACTGCTGAACAGGGCAAAGACCGCCATGTCAATGCACCGCTGAACAGGGCACAGACCGCCATGGCAAAGCACCGCTGAACTGTCATGAACCGCCATGGCAAAGCACCGCTGAACAGTCCTGAACCGCCATCTCAAAGAACCGCTGAACAGGGCAAAGACCGCCATGTCAAAGCACAGCTGAACAGGGCAAAGACCGCCATGGCAAAGCACCACTGAACAGGGCAAAGACCGTCATGTCAAAGCACCGCTGAACAGGGCAAAGACCGCCATGGCAAGGCACGGCTGAACAGTCCAGAACCGCCATGTCAAGGCACCGCTGAACTGGCCAAAGACCGCCATGGCAAAGCACCGCTGAACTGTCCTGAACCGCCATGGCAAAGCACCGCTGAACTGTCCTGAACCGCCATGTCAAAGCACCGCTGAACAGGGCAAAGACCGCCATGGCAAAGCACCGCTGAACTGTCCTGAACCGCCATGGCAAAGCGCCGCTGAACAGTCCTGAACCGCCATGTCAAAGCACAGCTGAACTGTCCTGAACCGCCATGGCAAAGCACCTCTGAACAGTCCTGAACCGCCATGTGAAAGCACCGCTGAACAGGCCAAAGACCGCCATGGCAAAGCACAGCTGAACTGTCCTGAACCGCCATGGCAAAGCACCGCTGAACAGTCCTGAACCGCCATGTCAAAGCACCGCTGAACAGGGCAAAGACCGCCATGGCAAAGCACCGCTGAACTGTCCTGAACCGCCATGGCAAAGCACCGCTGAACAGTCCTGAACCGCCATGTCAAAGCACTGCTGAACAGGGCAAAGACCGCCATGTCAATGCACCGCTGAACAGGGCACAGACCGCCATGGCAAAGCACCGCTGAACTGTCATGAACCGCCATGGCAAAGCACCGCTGAACAGTCCTGAACCGCCATCTCAAAGAACCGCTGAACAGGGCAAAGACCGCCATGTTAAAGCACAGCTGAACAGGGCAAAGACCGCCATGGCAAAGCACCGCTGAACAGGGCAAAGACCGCCATGTCAAAGCACCGCTGAACAGGGCAAAGACCGCCATGGCAAGGCACGGCTGAACAGTCCAGAACTGCCATGTCAAGGCACTGCTGAACAGGGCAAAGACCGCCATGTCAATGCACAGCTGAACAGGGCAAAGACCGCCATGGCAAAGCACCGCTGAACAGGGCAATGCACCGGGTAGGAATGAATGGCCCGCCACATCAGGCACCCTTATCCCATGTGCAGCTGGGACAGTGACAGGACACGACCTTTCACGGGGAGACTCATCCAGTCTGGGCACCAGTCCCCCCCAGTACCAGTAGAGACCTGCATCAACTTGAGAGACTGTGGCTTTGCACTCCCCAGGATGGCACAGTGGGCAAGCCACCCACTGTAGAGACTTGAGAGACTGTGGCTTTGCACTCCCCAGGATGGCACAGTGGGCAAACCACCCACTGTAGAGACTTGAGAAACTGTGGCTTTGCACTCCCCAGGAGGGCATAAATGGGCATGGAGCCCCGTCGTGAATCTGGCTTTGCAGTCATCCGGCTGCGGTGCCCCCCCTTCCCTTCCCCCTGAGGTGCCTGTCGTATTTCTATCTGATACCCCGGCAGTGTTCTCTCCGATTGTGGTCAGGTATCGTTTGTGGGCCTATCCCATGTATTTTTGGACTGATGGTGCACAGACATTGTTATGTACATATCTGCACTACTTCTTGTACTGTATATAATTATGACTGATTTTTAAATATATATCTGTATATTTTTGTATGACATGTATATTGGCACATTACATTGTTTGACCGATTTTCGCTTTGTGTATTCATTCTTCCGGGGGGATTGTGGGTTCTTACTGTGATTTTTGTGAATGCAGTGGTGTGTATGTTGTAATATGCGAGGGTGGGGGTGTTTGGTGTGTGTCCCCCTAACTTTTGCCTCCCCCCCCATGTCGTAGGTGCAGTAGTCACCGTTGTCTGCGTCGCCTACGTAGCTGTTGGTCGTAGAAGAGCAGAAACACAAGGGCAGGGAGTATTTGGAGTTCCGGCTCCATGGATTCCTCGTTCCTCGTGGGATATGTTAAGGTGAGCGTTTTCCCATAGCAAAAGCTGTTTCCGCCGTGTTTTTATCCACGGTGAATCCGCCCCGGAAAAGGTGGCGGATTGGCGGGTTGTAATACTGTGGGCGGTACATTGTCTTCCGCCTTTCTGTTGGCGGTGACCGCCGCGCTGCTTGTCTGTACCGCCGTGGCTGGCGAAGTGTTAAAGTGGCTGTCTTTGTTGGCGGTTTCCGCCAGGGTCATAATTCCCTTTTTTTGTCCGCCGGCCTGTTTGCGGTATTTCCGCTGCTTCAACACCGTCTGCCAGGGTTGTAATGACCACCTATATGTTTTGTGCAAAGCCACACTTTGTCACCTGGTTGATATTGCGGTCCCTCACAATGTTTCTTGTCATAATGCCTTTTGTATTTTTGTTTGGCTTTTTCTAAATGCTGTTGAATCAGTTTCTGGGTTTGATGCAAATGCTGAATGGTTTCTGACACAGCTGGAATAAGAGAACTTTCTTTAGGAATTGTGATGGGGAAAGCGTCAGGATGATAACCAAATAAACCAAAAAAGGGTGTAACGCCAATAGAAGTGTGGAATGAGTTATTATAAGCTAACTCAGCTAACCAGAGCATAGATGTCCAAGAATGAAGTGCCTTTTCAGCGTAGGCACGTAGGTATTGTTTAAAAGTCTAATTTTGCCTCTCCGTTCGACCATCTGTTTGAGGATGGTGACTAGTAGATAGCGTAGATGTCACTTGGAGTGTTTTACACCATGTCTTCCAGAAATTGGAGGTAAATTGTGACGTGTGGTCTGGGAGGGGGATTTCCTTTACGGACTAGGTGGTCTCACACACTATATAGTGTCATGATTCATCATATGACCACCTAGCCCCACCCAGGTAGGACAGTGCCACCTGGGCGAACTCAACCTCACTGTTATAGGAACAGGAGGGAGTGCGTAAATTAATTTAATTTCTGGAAAGGGGATCCAGCTATACTAGGGAAATAAAAACACCTACTCAGATACCCGGGTGAATTTTTAATAGAGGGTTCCGTGTGGTGTGATTAAAAAGAACTGGGGGACCGGTGTGAGAGCAATGACTCACAAGGTCACCTATCTAAAAGAAGTAGCCGACATGTTTCTGCCCTTGAAATTGAGCTATGGAGGGTCTCTGGGCATTCATCAGGGCATTGGATCCCTGTTGCATGTGCTTATTGGGCGCTGCATAAAGAAATCACATTTGAGAAGGGGTAAAAGGAGGGCCTACCTTAGTCAAGGGGCTACCTTGGGAGGACCTACATTAAGTGAGATAAAAACAGACCAACAATGTGATAAGATAAAACACAGCAAACCACAGCACACGTGACATGATTCATGCAAGAGCAGGGGTACTGGTTGCATTTTATGAATAACAATCGCATCAATACTCGCTGTGCGCGCAGATACGTGAAGGACAATAGAAAGGGGAAGGTAATTTCTTACCCTAACATACGAGGCTAGTGGCCTCTGATATCCTGGAGAGGGAGCGTCCCCTTATAGTCAGACTCTAAGGTTCGAGGGAAAAAGGCAGAAGGGAAGAATCCCTATGAAGGTAGGTAGAGACATACAAAGTAGGGGAGAAAGAAGTCTCGAGGGAGTGGAGTGAAAAAGGGGGAGGGAAGGCAAGAGAGACTTAAGGCGGAGCGGGACACAGACACACGCAGCTCACACAGAAAAGGTGAAGCTGACACAAAGGAAACTAAGAGGATAGAGCAGTAGAGGGAAAGGTGTGGGGACAATAGAGGGTAACCTATAATGAAAGCAAGGAACGGTGGAAGACAGAGGAGAAAAGGGGCAAGGATAAAAAAGGTTAATAACAAGGGGAGAAGAGAGAGGGAAGCAGAAGGGAAAGGAGAAAAGAGGAAAGGAAAGAATTAGAGGAAGCAAGAAAAACGGAGAGAGATCTCTTATCTGTGGCTCCACCGCAGGCCGACTCACTGCATCAAAGGTGGGCGCTCTCTGTGCGCCTATACCGACCTCTCCTCAGGACCGCTTTAATGTAGTGGCCTGGTTGTGGTTGGTAGATATAGTATTCTTAATTAGGTTGTATGGGACCCAGCTGTTGGCAATCACCGTCGCGACCCGGGTGCGGGCGTGAACCGGAAGTGCAGACGATGTTACTTCGTTGTGGGTATAGGTAAAATGTGGTCCGGTCTTAACCCGGTATGGCCGGGGACTGGAAATGGTCATGCACGCAGAGGGAGTGATCTGTGATTACGCTGCCCTCGCGCGTGCAGGTCGAGTGACGTGGACCACCCTCTCAGCAATGGCGCCGTAATGGGCGGCCGAGGCAGGGAGTCTCCTGTGCGCGGGGACGGCGCTAAGAGGTGACGCCCTTCCCGCACATACCTGCGGGAAATGTAGTTTCCCGGCGGCATGGTAGGAAGAGCCCGAGGCTCAGATGAGAGCCGGCTGCATCTTGCTCGGCGGAGGTGGAAAAAAGGGGGAAGAAACGGTGGGGGTGAGAAGGGAAGGTGATGGAAGTGGGGGTGGGGGTAGGGGGAAAAAAATATATATATAGAAAGAGGAGGAGAGAGTGAATGATAGAAGCTGAAGAAAAATAGAGGAGGGTGGGGGGGTGGGGGGAGAAGGATGAACAAGAGTGCAGCGAAGAGAAACGAAGAGACGGGGAGAAAAAGAAAACCAGAAAGAGGCAAAGGGGTGAAGAAAGGGGAAGAGGGGAAACAGGAGCGAAAGAGTGAAAATAACAAGTGAAAAAGCAGAAAAGAAAAGAGCAAATGTGAGAGGAGGCGAGGACGCCACCACAGCCCAATTGTGAAAATATAGACAAAGGCACAACAAAACAACAAAAGACCACGAAGTCAAAATAAAGGCGACAAACCACAAATGGCATAAGAGTAACGGAAAAGAAAATTAGATAAGACAAAAGAGAAAATAGAATGAAAGGAAAAGTTACAGAGGGGAGCTGAGGGGGGGGTGGGTGTGGGTTAGGGGAAGCGAGGGGATGATGGAGAACGGGGGGGACAAAAAGGAAAGAAGGGAAATGGAGGGAAGGGGAAGGGACACAACAGGAAAGTGAGAATAGGGAGGCCCAACTGGAGTGGAGAAAAGTGGAAGAACAATACTAAACAGGTAGATGGAGAAGAAGGGGGAGGTAGGAAGGGTATGCAGAGGAGGAAAGTGCAAAAGGAGAGGGGGATAAAGGGGGGGTTAAGATTGAAGAGAAAACCAAGGTATCTCGTCATTTAATCCAGCCGTGTCGGTGTGTAACCTCAATATCCAGCGTTGCTCAGCCCTAAACAGTTTTTCTGACATGTTAGGGGTTGAAGGAAGAAAGTGTTCCAGGACCGTCCATGACATGTCATCCGGGGAGTGATTTTTTAGCAGGAAGTGGCTAGTGAGTTTTGTAGCCTCGCGTTTGCACCTAATTGTGCTTCTATGCTCACAGATTCTGGTGTTAACTTTTCTTGTAGTCATCCCCACATATTTGAGTAGGCAGGGGCATTTGATTAGATAGACTACGTTCTTGCTATTGCAGTTCGTAAGTGATTTCTGCACCCATGGTGTTTTCAGGTCAAGATTGATGGTGGTAGATCTGTGGGTGAAACGGCAAACGCTACAGTTACCGCTTGGATAGTGACCAGCGGGGGGAGCCATCTGTCAAAGTGTAGTCAGTGTGGGACGAAGCTTCTCTTTAGGTCTTGTGTGGACCACCATGTCGCGTATAAGCGGTAACTGCAGCGTTTGCCGTTTCACCCACAGATCTACCACCATCAATCTTGACCTGAAAACACCATGGGTGCAGAAATCACTTACGAACTGCAATAGCAAGAACGTAGTCTATCTAATCAAATGCCCCTGCCTACTCAAATATGTGGGGATGACTACAAGAAAAGTTAACACCAGAATCTGTGAGCATAGAAGCACGATTAGGTGCAAATGCGAAGCTACAAAACTCACTAGCCATTTCCTGCTAAAAAATCACTCCCGGGTGACATGTAGTGGACGGTCTTGGAACACTTTCTTCCTTCAACCCCTAACATGTCAGAAAAACTGTTTAGGGCTGAGCAACGCTGGATATGGAGGTTACACACCGACACGGCTGGATTAAATGACGAGATACCTTGGTTTTCTCTTCAATCTTAACCTCCCCTTTATCCCCCTCTCCTTTTGCACTTTCCTCCTCTGCATACCCTTCCTACCTCCCCCCTCTTCTCCATCTACCTGTTTAGTATTGTTCTTCCACTTTTCTCCACTCCAGTTGGGCCCCCCCACCCTCCTCTATTTTTCTTCAGCTTCTATCATTCACTCTCTCCTCCTCTTTCTATATATATAATTATTATTTTTTTTATTTTTATTTTTTTTCCTTTTTCCCCCCTTCCCCCCCCCCACTTCCATCACCTTCCCTTCTCACCCCCACCGTTTCTTCCCCCTTTTTTCCACCTCTGCCGAGCAAGATGCAGCCGGCTCTCAATTGAGCCTCGGGCTCTTCCTACCATGCTGCCGGGAAACTACATTTCCCGCAGGTATGTGCGGGAAGGGCGTCACCTCTTAGCGCCGTCCCCGCGCGCAGGAGACTCCCTGCCTCGGCCGCCCATTACGGCGCCATTGCCGAGAGGGTGGTCCACGTCACTCGACCTGCACGCGTGAGGGCAGCGTAATCACAGATCACTCCCTCTGCGTGCATGACCATTTCCAGTCCCCGGCCATACCGGGTTAAGACCGGACCACATTTTACCTATACCCACAACGAAGTAACATCGTCTGCACTTCCGGTTCACGCCCGCACCCGGGTCGCGACGGTGATTGCCAACAGCTGGGTCCCATACAACCTAATTAAGAATACTATATCTACCAATCACAACCAGGCCACTACATTCAAGCGGTCCTGAGGAGAGGTCGGTATAGGCGCACAGAGAGCGCCCACCTTTGATGCAGTGAGTCGGCCTGCGGTGGAGCCACAGATAAGAGATCTCTCTCCGTTTTTCTTGCTTCCTCTAATTCTTTCCTTTCCTCTTTTCTCCTTTCCCTTCTGCTTCCCTCTCTCTTCTCCCCTTGTTCTTAACCTTTTTTATCCTTCCCCCTTTTCTCCTCTGTCTTCCACCGTTCCTTGCTTTCATTATAGGTTACCCTCTATTGTCCCCACACCTTTCCCTCTACTGCTCTATCCTCTTAGTTTCCTTTGTGTCAGCTTCACCTTTTCTGTGTGAGCTGCGTGTGTCTGTGTCCCGCTCCGCCTTAAGTCTCTCTTGCCTTCCCTCCCCCTTTTTCACTCCACTCCCTCGAGACTTCTTTCTCCCCTACTTTGTATGTCTCTACCTACCTTCATAGGGATTCTTCCCTTCTGCCTTTTTCCCTCGAACCTTAGAGTCTGACTATAAGGGGACGCTCCCTCTCCAGGATATCAGAGGCCACTAGCCTCGTATGTTAGGGTAAGAAATTTTCTTCCCCTTTCTATTGTCCTTCACGTATCTGCGTGCACAGCGAGTATTGATGCGATTGTTATTCATAAAATGCAACCAGTACCCCTGCTCTTGCATGAATCATGTCACGTGTGCTGTGGTTTGCTGTGTTTTATCTTATCACATTGTTGGTCTGTTTTTATCTCACTTAATGTAGGTCCTCCCAAGGTAGCCCCTTGACTAAGGTAGGCCCTCCTTTTACCCCTTCTCAAATGTGATTTCTTTATGCAGCGCCCAATAAGCACATGAAACAGGGATCCAATGCCCTGATGAATGCCCAGAGACCCTCCATAGCTCAATTTCAAGGGCAGAAACATGTCGGCTACTTCTTTTAGATAGGTGACCTTGTGAGTCATTGCTCTCACACCGGTCCCCCAGTTCTTTTTAATCACACCACACGGAACCCTCTATTAAAAATTCACCCGGGTATCTGAGTAGGTGTTTTTATTTCCCTAGTATAGTTGGATCCCCTTTCCAGAAATTAAATTAATTTACGCACTCCCTCCTGTTCCTATAACAGTGAGGTTGAGTCCGCCCAGGTGGCACTGTCCTACCTGGGTGGGGCTAGGTGGTCATATGATGAAGCATGACACTATATAGTGTGTGAGACCACCTAGTCCGTAAAGGAAATCCCCCTCCCAGACCACACTCCACACCATAGCGCACCCACATTTCACCTCCAGTTGAGGGTTACGGGTGGTCTAGTGTCACAATTGGTACACTATTGACCTCCCTTCGTTACAAGAACCCAGTACTCTATTTTGTGATTAAGTATTGTTTTGGGAGTTGAGTACGGTTGTGTTCTTCCTCTATCCCCTATTCTCCCATATACTCTCTCTTGGTGTAATGTGGTAAATTGTGACCCCGATTGGAGAGGATAACCTTTGGCAGTCCATGATAACGAATCACTCTGTTCAGTAAAATAGTTGCCAGTTCACTAGAAGTGGGCAGTTTTTTACAGGCAATGAAATGTCCATATTTCGCGAGACTGTCTACTACCACCAGAATTACTAAATGCTGTTGAACCACTGGCAAACCGGTAATAAAGTCTAAAGAAATGTGCTCCCATGGACGACTTGGGGTTGGAAGTGGATGTAACAACCCTTTTGGTTTTGAATGACTTGTTTTAATGCGAGGCACAAACTTCGCAGTTGTTTACCATTGCTTTTACGTCTTTTGTTAGGGTAGGCCACCAAAAATAACGTTGGATCAGTTCAAGAGTTTTAGGAGTACCTGGGAGACCTGCCGTAGGTATAACATGCAACCAATGAAACACTATCTTGCAAAGTTTAGTAGTGGGTACAAACAAACAAGCGTTATGAAAGGGTAGTCCTTGCTTGATTGACCTTTTGGGATGTGCTTGGGCCTATGTTTGTCATTTTTCAGCAGTGAAAGAATTGCAAATTTCTTCAAAGAAATCTTCAGTTTTTATGATACATAGAACCTTGTCAGGAGCAATGATAGCTCTGGAGGCTTGAAATGCAGGCAACATGGTAGACTCTTGACGGGACAAGGCGTCAGATTTGCGATTATCTTTACCAGGCCGGAAAGTTACTACAAAATCAAATTCGGCAAAAAACAGCATCCAGCGTAATTGCAGAGGGGTCAAAAATCTGGCGGAACTCATGAATTGAAGATTACGATGATCAGTATATACTGTAACCATGTATTTGGCACCCAACAAATGATGTCTCCATTCTTTAAAGGCGTCACGAATCGCCAGAAGCTCTTTTTCAGCAATTACATAGTTCTGTTCGGCTTCGTTCAATTTACGAGACTTATAAGCTACAGGATGAAGTTGACCAGTGTCTTTATTTCGTTGTGATAAGACGGCTCCTATTGCTACATCTGAAGCATCAGCTTCCACTATGAAAGGTCGATTTGCATCAGGATGAATCAAGACTGGGGCAGTGGAGAAAGCTTCCTTCAAAGTCGAGAAGGCTTGATCAGCTTCTGGAGACCATACACATTTTTCTTTCTTTCTTAGTAGCTTAGTGATTGGAGCCACTGTCTACGAGAAATGATTTATGAATCTCCGGTAAAAATTTGCAAACCCCAGAAAACATTGTACATCACGAACAGTCTTTGGGGTGGGCCAATCAGATACTGCGTTCACTTTCTTTTCTGCCATCACCATACCTTGAGGGGTAAGAATAACCCCTAAAAACTCAACTGTGGTAACGTGAAACTCCCACTTGGTTAGTTTGCAATATAAGTGATGCTTTTGAAGGGCTGCGAGAATTTTCTTGACATGTTGGACATGTTAATTTTCATTGTCTGAGTATATCAAGATGTCATCGATGTAGACTATGGCAAATATGTTGAGGTACTCACTAAGAACGTCATTCAAGAAAAATTGAAATGCTGCTGGAGCATTACACAGACCAAAAGGTATGACGGTGTATTCGAAAAGGCCATATCTTGTTTTGAATGCTGTTTTCCATTCGTCACCCTCTCTCATTCTGACCAAATGATAAGCACCTCGAAGGTCAAGCTTTGTGTAGATTTTTGCTCTCTTTACTTGTTCCAATAAAACCGGAATTAGGGGTAAAGGATATTTATTCTTGATGGTGACTTTGTTCAAATCCCTATAGTCGATGCAAGTTAGAAGTTCTCCATTAGCTTTTGGAACAAAAAACAAAGGTGAAGCTGCAGGAGACTTAGAGGGACAAATGAAGCCATTCTCCAAAAATTGATCTAAGTATTTTCGTAAATATTGATTTTCATGTTCTGACAGGGCATATACATGACAGTTGGGAAGTATCGTACCTGGGGCTAGATCAATTTGACAGTCATAAGATCTATGAGGAGGTAGAGTCTCTGCTCCTTTCTCATCAAATACATCTTTGTAAGTTGAATATTGTTTGGGCAGTTGAATTTCTTTCTCCGCGGCAGTAGCTATGGAAGATTTGAAAACTTTTGGTACTTGAATCTTTTGGAGACATTGTTCGTTACATAGCGCAGCTGAGAACACGATTCTTCGTTCTGCCCAATTGATCTCTGGGTTGTGATGAGTTAACCATGGCAAGTCGAGGATAATCCCATATTGGGGAGCATAAATCACGTCAAGGATGATTTTCAAATTATGTTTTTTTTCTTTGATTCTTATCTTCACAAATCATTGACAAGGGGATAGTCTGAAGAGTTACTGGACCTCCAGTCAAGAGTTTTCCATCGACTGCCTGGATGATTTCTGGGGTCTTCTTTTCAATACATGGGATCCCCCATGCACAAACCAATTGGACATCAACAAAGTTTCCAGTAGCCCCAGAATCGACAAGAGTCTTTTTGAAATAAATCTTTTTCTTGACCTGAACTCTTATTTCCAGTTCAAGGTGTCTAGATTGTGAAGGGTCCACGGTGACACCCAAGAGCAACCCTTCTCTGCATCTCGGGTGTTTTAGTTTTCCAACTCGACTGGTGCATTGGCTGCGACCTTCTGAACCGGACCTTGCTTGTTCTTTGGTTTGATTTGACAATCTTTGCCAAAATTACCCTTGCGCCCACAATAAAGACATTGTCCATTTTTTCTGTGTAAATCCTTTTCCTCTTTGGTCAAAGGTCTTCTGATGGTTCCAATTTCCATCGGTTCCGACGTTCTATCTTTCTGAGTTCTTGAATCTCTGTTATCATGAACACTCCATGAATATTTTTCAATCTTGTTGCGCGTTCCTTTCCGTTCTGCTAAACGATGATCAAGCCTCAAAACAAGTTTTAATTAATTCTTGACAGTCTGTTGGTTGTGGATCAATTTGCGCTATGATATCTTTTAGTTCCTCTTTGAGTCCCTTGTAAAACAAGACCGCTTGTTTTTCTTCAGGCCAGGATGTCTCAGCAACCAACAGATTAAAATTGGCTAAATACGACACTAGATCTTGATTCCCTTGGCGTGAATCTAATAATTCACGATCTGCTGACTGTGTTACAGTGCTACGATCAAAAACTCTCTCAAACTTACGAACAAAATTTCTCCAGTTGTACAGCAAGGGACTATTTTTACGCACAAGAGGGATTGCCCAAGTTGCTGCATCCCCAGCCAAATATGATAACAAGAAAGCTACTTTGGACTGGGCATCTGGGAAATATGTGGTCTGCAGGTGAAGTGTAGTCCCACTTGAACCAGGAAAGATTGCGCTTTCAAAGGGTCACCTGAGAAACATTCTGGGGGAGCTAAAGGAATTGCAGAAGGAACATTTAGGGAAATGTTTGTCGGATTACTTCCAGAAGCCTGAGAAGAAGTACCTGGCCAAGACACAACTGTGGGACTTTGTTCCTTCTTCTCTACCTTATCTTTCAACTGACTCACTTTCGCAGCTAAGCTAGTTGTTAATTCTTTGGATGATACCACCTCTGCCTGGAGCTAGGTGATAGCCTTGACTAACTCGTCCAGCGTGGCCATGCTGAGAACATACACAAACCAGGAGGATAATAATTTGTGGGCTCACTATTCTGTCAGAGTCACCAGATCCTCGGGTCTGCGCACGTTCCCAACACGTCCACCACTGAACAGCTCGAAGACTCTGATAGATAAATTACAGAGGCTAAGAGAGTTCAAGAGGGGAAGAGGGGATTAGGAAGTGAACAGCTGGGAAGGAGACCTGTAGTAAGAAAAAAGGTTAGAACACACAATATGAAAATTATATCTCCTGAAATCAATACTAGACTATGATTTTAAGCATAGTCATTCTGAAAACATGAACAATCTAAGAATAAAGTTTAAAATGACTAGGTTTCAAAATGGCCGGATACCTGTAATGGAATCAAGATGAATTAAATGAAAACTTCCTTATTCAAGCATTTTCCTTTACATGAGAATCAGAAAAAAGAACATTCTGACTAAATTTTAAATCAGTGGTATGAATCCTTTTTTTAAGAATGCATAACAGAAGCATACAATATTACATTTAGAAACTCTGGCCTTTTGTGTTTTCTTGAAATCTTTTCAACACAGATTACACTCTTTGCATACATATATATATATTTATATATAGTAAACATTATGGAAGAATTGTGTTTCAATGACTAACACTATATGAGTTCAAGAAATAAATCACTCACTTGCCAACTCGAATACTACCAAACAAATGTCCTAGAATGGTAGCATGCAATGAACAACATTAAATAAACTTGAGGAGAAAATCGCACGTCTTACTGATTCGAATGCCACCATGCAAAATGTCAAGAAATGGTAGCGCGTAATAAATAACAAGGTTTAAATCATCATGAAACGAATCGTGTGTTTTTCCGATTCGTAAGCCTTCATGTAAATGTTAAGAAATGGTTGTGCACAATAAACAACAAGCTCTAGATCATCTTGAATCAAATCGCGCATCTTGCCAATTCACAAGCCTCCATGTAAATATTAATAAATGGTAGCGCATAATGAAACACGAGCTTTAAATCTTCATAAAACGAATCGCGCGTCTTGCCGATTCGTAAACGTCCATGTACATGTTAAAAAATGGTAGCGCGTAATGAAACACAAGTTCTACATTTTCATAAAACGAATCGCGCGTCTTGCCGATTCGTAAGCGTTCATGTACATGTTAAAAAAAATGGTACCGCGTAATGAAACACAAGTTCTAAATTTTCATAAAACGAATCGTACGTCTTGCCTTTTCATAAATCTCCATGTAAATATTACAAAACACTCAATTGCACTTTTCATGAGCTCAAAGTAATTTGTTAATCAAATAATTATTAGACTCAAAAATATGAGAGTTCTCAAAATAAACAGTGTCGGGAGTAAACCCAACTACCGTCTTACCGCCCAGAACAAAGATCACCAATGAAGCATGAAAAAGCAGAGGTCTGGAAGATCAAATAGGCCACTGGGACAGGAACTCTAGAAATAGCTGCTGTTCTGCACCGGGACCTCTGAATAGAGAGCACTGGGAGTTGGGCTGGCTCTTCTTTTATAGAGTCTTGGCCCAGCCCACAACCACGCCCAGGCATGTTGCAGGGAAAGTCTCTGGAAGACCCTGGAAAGGGGCCACACCCTAACACACTTTGAAAACCTGCAACAATACATTGCAAAGGAACAGTATTTGTAAGCATATTCAAAATCAGTCTTCAGGATTAAACTCTGCAATGCAAAAGGTTAAACCGCAACATATCAGCAAAATGCATAAATGACGGTGTTTTGAGAGTGCTGGGTTTTTGCATTCTAGTCGCCAATAGAGCGCGTAATGCTCTGGTGTTGACAAGATGCATGGCAGATGTTGCCAACTGGATCAAAGAAAATTGCCTGCAGCTAAACACAGACAAGACTGAAGTTCTGATCTTCAGCAAGAGCATCAATACCTGAAATGACTCCTGGTGGTCTTCAGAACTAGGACATGCCATTAACCTCAGAATCATCATTGACAACCGGCTCATTATGGAATCACAGATTAACACCATCTCCACTTTCCCCAACGATCCAACCTCACACCACTCTTCAGCCAACTTCATTGGCTCCCCTTGCGGAAAAGATGTGTATTCAAACTGCTGACCCACACACACACACAGCTCTACACAACCAAGGACCCGCCTAAATTACCCACCCCCTGAATTTCCACCAACCATCTCGAAGATTGCTCTCCATCACCCTATCGCTTGCCCACACTCCATGGATCTACCGAAAGCGGAGGACTTGCCTTCTCCCTCATAGCAGTAAAAACATGTAACAGCCTTCCCATGCATCTCTGGACCATCTGGAATTCTGCAACACAGCCCTCAAGCCCTGGTTATTCAAACGAGCTGCTGAGACCTGCAAGTGCCTGGATACCCTCGAGAGTGATTAGTCACACTTTACAAACCCTGGTTGATTGACTGAATGAATAGTCAGAATGACACTGATCTCTTAACCCAAAAAGGAGAAAAGAGAGGATCTTAACCACCACACATACTCCCACATCATAGATCAATTATCACAAAAAGTATGGTTTCATCATACACCTTCGAGGTTATTGCCTATCTGGTCAAAACAGTCAAATCCCAGGTGGGGAATTGGCAGGAGCGCTGATTGCAGCATGCAGGAAATTATTTATATATGGAAGAGGAGGTCTCACACATTTAATTGTGTCATGCTTCATCATTGATCACCCCTCCCCAATCTGGTAGGACCATGCCACCAGGGAGGGCTCAAATACTTGTGACACTAGACCAGAGAAAGTTCTTAGACAAAAAGCTACTAGATAGTAGATGAAATCCAGATATGTTAAGAATACCTTAAGGACTATCAGTATATTTTACCTTTAATGGTGGTGCCCATAGGTATGGTTAAAAACACTGGGAAGTTATTACTGAGAGTAATAGCTCAGATCGTCTTTTTACGCCAACTAGTTCCTGCCCTCACAATGAGCCTATCCTGGTCTGGGGCATTCCTCAGGGCTGTGGATCTCTAGTTAAAGTGGCGTACTAACACCATATACTAGTTCTAACAATATACAGAACCCAAGCCCTACCTGAGTGAAGGAATTCCTGTAAAAACCTATATGAAAGGAGATCCAACATGTCTGTTAAAATAATATATGTGTGTCTATCGTCATTTATAATCATAAGTAACACACACATGTGAGCATTCAAGAGATAGTCACTGCAAATCACTGCAAAGTGCGATTGTGTTGCCCAAAAACATGTGTTCCTGCTGATATAGTGCAGAATCAAATTCTGATTGAAAAAAATAGAGAAGGAATATAAATGTAGCTCTCTTCACTACTGAATACTTACCTAATTGATACAATGTTAATAGTCCCAATATTAGGACATTTCTTGCCCTAAATTTTAAGGGGCATGAGCTCCTGGTCTGGGGCATGAATGATGTCCTTTGTAGTCACACACTAAGAATCAAAAGCAAAAGGCACAGCGAATATCACTAATGAAGTTTATACTCAAGCACAAGGGACAGTATTGAGGAGTCATTTGTGCAAAGACAAGTATTCACAGAGAGTTACTAAGACAGGATGATCTCAATCCAGAATTCCATGTACCTGTATCAGTCAGGCACAGATGAAAAGGTGGAGGTGGAATAAATACTTTGTATCTTATTCAAAAGTATTATAGGTTCCACTCTACATCGCAATCATCACAATGAAGAATTAGGGTAGTGTTATTAAACCCCTATACGCTTGCTCTTCCTAAGAGCATGCATGCTCCTAGCTCAACAGAAGAGGGACCACCATCACAGATTTTATATGTGTCTTTTTAACTGTAACATGGTTTCACCTTCGCTACGATTGCTACAAAGCATTCTATTATTGCCATTGCTATTTCATACATTCGCTAGTTATTAAACCCTGAGTGTCAGCCCACAGTAGTGCTATCAGACTAGGGGCTGTCCATAATAGGTAGTGCACATAGAATTAGAGTGATTTTGTGATAAAATAGTGGCTATATCATAGCAGGTTTTTGTTTACACCCACATCCCCTGCGTAATACCTACTTGTCACCAGGCACGCCCATCTATACACTGCCCCATACTCAATTTGGAAAAAGGTTGACAGGAAACAAAAGAGGAAAAGGAAGGGGGGAATGGGGAGAAGGGCATGTCCCGCCATTACTTACGTCATCAAAAGGTACATCATATTATGGCACCTACTGGGGGCTGCTCCCAGCCGCTCACACAATTCCAATGCAGTGGGGTCAAACATTTCAAAGCCTTGTGGTGTCGGAGGACCAACTGTGAAGGTGCAACATCATGGCGCTCATAGTGCATCATCCTGAATGCGCTGCGCTAAGGGGACATGGGAGCTGTAGTTCTGATTCCAAAACCTTAAGACAGAACAAGCCCACAGGGGCATCATACAATGTCAGGGTCAAGATGTAAAAAATGTTATAAAACAAATTTGACCTAAGCACCCCCCCTCAGTGTTTGAGGGCTGACAGAGCTGGGACACCGTTGGGGCACTCATGGTGCATCATTCCAGAGTGCCCCACGCTAAGGCAATGTGAGAACAAGAGTTCCTTCATGTGTAATGCCTGGGTAAAGATGGGGGGTAGTTAAATATGCTCAGCCACATAATAGTAAAAATAGTCTGATGTGTGGCCTGATTACCTTTCAGAAATTGGTTACCTGACCAGCATACTCCATATTATTGTCAAGGAAAATATGATTATTTGCATTGGGAAATGGAAGTTGGGTTCAACATGGAGAACCATTTTTTGTGATCAAATAGAACCAAACAAACCGCGAGTCACCTACAAAGTTAATATTCTTGTATGATTAGTGACTCTGTAGAAACACAGTAATATATTCCACGGAGACAGAACTGTGGGGCCAAGGAGAATCAACTGGTAGAATATACCCTTTAAACCTTAAGAAAAGGGGACTTCATCTTTTTATTGCTGCCCAAGGAACCTGGACAGTGAGACCTTATCAGTCAGTACGGAGTCCCCATATCCACCTTTGTTCAAATCATGGTAATGGTTGTGTTGTGTTTTGCAGTGTTTGTGTCAATTTTCCAATTACACACCATTCAATTTCATCTACACTGTGCTTTTTCTCAACAAAATGGTTGGTATGGCTGGTTGAGTCCCGTTTTCTTTTGGTTGTGCTTGTATGTTCACAAATGTGTGTCCCTACACATCTTGTGGTTATTCTGATATACTTCAAGTTACATAAGCTACATTCTTACTATTAGAATTGGATAGAGTTCTTAATTTTCACAGGATATTCAGTCCAAGGTCCAGGTCTTTTGTCTTTTTTGTGAATGGGCAGACTCTTCAGTTACCACACTGGGAATGACCCACTGGTAATGGATGGTTCCATATTGTTTGCTGCCTATTCTTTTCCACCAGTCTTTTCGGACATGTGTGCACAAGCATATCCTTAATGCTTTTAGCTTTTTTGAAATAGTGCATAGGTTTTTCTAATGGAAGACCACCAGGCACCAGGATTTTACGTTTTTTTAAAATAATTCTCTGCAGGTGATTAGATAGAGAGCTAAAGATGGTAACACAAATCAGTTTATTTATTATGGGCTTACAAAAAGACTCTAGTAACTGTTCTCTGTTGTTATTAAGAGCTAATTTGTTAGCTTGCATAGCAGATGGACAGCATAGGTTTTTGCTGCTAGTTTACTGGAAAGTTTTTTGGCATGTATGGTATAATCATTTACATTAGAACAGTTCCATCTAAGACATAAAAATTGGCCTACCAGTAGGTTTTCCCACAGGGCTCGGGGATGGAAGCTTTCAAATCTTAGAAGATTGTTTCTGTCAGTAGGTTTATAATACACCTGGGTTTGTAGGTGCCCATTTTTGGCTTCAATTAGAAGATCAAGAAAGGGTAGTTCATTGCCACCGATCATGATGGTAAACCGTAAGAAAGGGTTAAAATTATTCAACCAATTAGCAAATTCCAAAGTCTCACCCTTTGTGCCTTTCCAAATGAATAGAGCATTGTCAATATAATGTTTTTATAGTCTGATCTTTTTTGGGAAGGATTGAAAGGGTGTAAAACAAATTCTATTTCAAAAGATTATACATACAGGCATGCCAGGCTGGGAACAAAAGTGCTCCCCATTGATGTTCCATGTACCTGGAGGAAGAACCCACATTCAAATACAAAACAGTTATGAATAAGAGTCAAATGTGCTAGATCAGTACAAAAATCAGGGATCGTTATGAACTCCCACCCAGTTTTGTTCAGTATCTTTTCAATTATTTCTAATGTTGCTTCCTGAGGGATACTGGTATATAGCGACTCAATGTCTAAGCTGATCAACAGTTCTTTCTCATTATCAAATGTCATATGTTCCAAGACTTTCAAAACATCCTTGGTATCTTGAAGGAAGGTAGGAATCTTCTTGACCAGCGGGCGGAGAAATGTGTCACAAAATTATGATAGTGGTTCTAGAGCCGAGCCAATTCCTGACACAATTGATCTCCCTGGAGGTAGGGACTTCCCTTTATGTTTTTTTTAGGAAGAATGTAGAAATATGGCATTTTGGGTGTCTTTTGGATTAGAAGTTCTGCCTCATGCTTAGTGATCCATCTGTTGTCCTGGCCTTTGAATACAATTAATGTAATTTCTTCCACAATTTGAGGCATGGGGGCACAAACAAAGTCTTTATTCCACCACCACATTTTCATCTGTGCCTGACTGATACATGTACATGGAATTCGAAATAAGACCATCCTATCTTAGTAACTCTCTGTGATTACTTGCCTTTGCACAAATGATTCCTCAGTATTGTCCCTTGCACTTGATATTCGCTGTGCCTTCCGCTTTTGATTCTTAGTGTGTGACTGCAAAGGACATCGTCCTTGACCCAGAGCAGCAGCTTGTGCCCCTTATAATTTAGGGTAAGAAATTTCCTAATATTGGGTCTATTAATATTGTATTTTATGTAGCCCTAGGAATACTGGATCAATTAGTTAAGTATTCAGTAGGGAAGAGAGCTAAAATTATATTCCTTCCCCTTTTTTCAATCAGAATTTGAGAGTAGTACTATATCAGCAGGAACATATGTTTTTAGGCACCACAATCGCACTTTGCTGTAATGTGTAGTGACTATCACTTGCATCCTCACATGTGTGTTACTTAGGACTATAAATGACCGATAGGCACACATATATTATTTTAACACATGTTTTGGATCTCCTTTCAAATAGGATTTTACAAGAATTCCTTCACTCAGGTAGGACATGGTTGCTGTATATTGTTAGAATTATTATATAGTGTTAGTACAGCACTTTAATTAGGGATCTTCAGAACTGAGGAATGCCTCAGACCAGGATAGGCTCATTGTTAGGGCAGAAACATGTCGGTGTAAAAAGACGGTCTGAGCCATTACTCACAGTAATAACATCCCAGTGTTTTTAACCATACCTATGGACACCACAAATAAAGTTGAACTATACTGGTAGCCCTTAAGGTATTTTTAATAGATCTGGATCCCATCTACTATCTAGTAGCTTTTTATCTAAGAACTCCTTCTTGTCTAGTATCACCAAGAGGTTGATTCCGCCCTGGAGGCATAGTCCTACCAGGATGGGGAGAGGTGGTCAGTGGTAAAGCATGACATGATTAAGTGTGTGAGACCTCCTTTTCCATATTGAAATAATTTCCCACATGCTGCAATCTGCGCTCCTGCCAATCCCTCTCCTGGGAGTTGACAGTTTTGACCTGAGATAGGCAATAACCTTGATGGTGTATGATGCCATCACTTTTTGTGATAAATAAAATTATGCTGAAACACTGAACAGGCATTCAGTAAAAGATGTGTTTTGGCATGATTTTTGCAGTGTATAACACTTTCATTTATGTGTAACTAATGTGCACATGTTGCTATCACTACATTTAATAGATCCACAACTCTACAGTTGGGAAAATGTACTGTCACTGTAAGAAGACTTGAGTCTGGGTTGGGGGTGGAGAAACTTATGCAAGGGAAACACTGCACATCTTCTTCCCCTTTGCATTTCACACCAGGATGTCCACTAAAGAAACATATGATCGAGGGCACCAGTTTTCAGTTCTTTGTGATGCAGCAAGAGTTTGTGTGAGTTGTTCTCTATCATCAAATCTCATTTTGAGAGTCCTCCACGTCTGAGATGTGCTGCTTTGTTCATTAGCATATTGAAAGATTCTAATTTTAGATCAGTGTGCTCCATTTTCTGAATTTTAAAAGTAGAACGAGTAACTTGTGAAGACTTCATATGCTGAATTTGAACAGGAAGCGGAAGTCCCAAAGATGATGTTGTGGTTCTCGAGAGTCATAGTCAGGTCAAAAAGTGAGGAGAGACGGGTGCCTGAATGATGGTTCAATGGCTAGGGCAGAGAAGGAGAGCGATGATGTTGCTGGGAAAGGTGGTGCATAGTGTATAAGTGAGTAATGTGCTGAAAATGGTGAGTGGTTTGAAGACATGCAAGACGCAAATGATATAAGAAAATGGGAACATGTGGGCCATTCAGAGAAGAGTGCTGCACTGCAGGGCTGGCTGTGACCAATGCAGCCTCACCTCGATCTGACCTCCGGAGGAGGCGCTGTGTTTAAAAATAACACATCATGTGCTACGGAGTTCCTTGTGTCTCCAACAGTTTTCAGGCAAAAATAAAAAAAATCAAGATAACTCTGGTGATTGATTTTCCTGCTGGAGAGAGATGGAATTTTACCTAGTGGCAGGTGTGACTCACCCTAAAGTAACACATTGGGTTAATTTGCCTGCTGCAAAGAACGTGTATCATGCAATTCACAGAACTGAGTGTGAGTGAACTATGAGTAGAGCTATAAAAAAAGAAATGTATTCAGAGAGGGCTATGGAGACATGAGAGGAAATGTTGGAGTGTGGATAGTGAGGAAATTCATGGAGAAGAAGGTCATTGGGAGGGGCCCAAAAGGACTGCCGCACTGGGTGCCACCAGTGTTAAAGCTGATCTTGCTGCACAAAAGTTCCCAATGAATGCATGAGGACAATTAAAGATTTTTAGTAACTGTGGGTTAGGGCGTATGACCAGTATGAGATAACATGGGTTTAGTCTGGGATGACTAGTGTTAGTGTATGTAGGTGAGGGAGTTAAAAAGAAATATGGAAACAGATCCTAAGGATACAACAATCTTAACAGACTACTAGGAGGATACCAGTGAACAGTCTGTTAACTAGGTCATGACATGTGGCAGATGGGTTGATCATAGCCATCTGAGTAGGGGCATGAAGTAGCAGAAGGGTGACATGGAGGCAGCAGCTTGTACGAGCGAGGGACGCAAAAATGACAATGGCACAGTGGTGCAGGTGGCACTTTCAGGGAGATAAACACAACAAAAACTGCAGATAATATGACAGTGACTTGCGTGGGCTTTGTCAAGCTGCTGAATGTCCTCCTCCTAGTGTCCTTGAAAGAAAACACATGGTTGTCAGAATAAATAAGAACACTAAAATTGCTTCTTAGACATATTAGGACGAAATAGAATTTGAAAAAAGAGAAGAGGAAATTGGCTTCCCCAAGCAACGTTTCTCTGTGTATATTTCAGTGGCCCTTTCTAAAACACGATCCCAGGGAGGGGTGGGATTTTACATGCAATCAGGAATCCAGACTACTTGTGATTGTTGGTTATTCACCAGCAGCCTCTGAACTAGACCACTGTGCAATTGTTCTCACAACATCTTCAACAAGCAACTTATAACCTAACGGGAGCAGAACCAGCTGCTTGACGTCTCCCAATCCAGCTTCTGCAGCAGTCACAGCACTGAGACTGTCCTGATCGCAGCCATGGATGACATCCGTACCCTCCTCGATCAGGGAGAAACAGAGGACCTGATCCTCATTGACCTCTCAACTGCCTTCAATACCGTTTTCCACCACACACTGATCAAAAGACTCCACTACATCGGCATCCACGGTGACACACTCAGATGCATCACCTCTTTCTCACCACAAGAACCCAGAGGATCCACCTACCTCCTTTCACCTCCAAACCAAACATCACCTGCGGGGTTCCCCAAAGATCATCCCTCAGCCCAATGCTTTTTAACGCATGTATGACCCCGCTAGCCAACATTGTCAGATCCCAGAGCCTAAACTTTATCTCCTATGCAGATGACACCCAACTCATCCTCTCACTCACCAACGACCCCACCACCAAAAAGCAGCTTCCACAGATGCATGATGAGTGTCACTGACTAGATGAAAGAAAACTGCATGCAGCTAAACACAGACAAGACTGACATTCTGATCTTTGGCAAGGGCAGCAACAAACAAAATGACTCCTAGTGGCCTTCAGAACTAGGAACAGCACCCACTCCCTCCAAGCATTGCCAGAAACATCAAAATCATCATTGACAACAGGCTCACCATTGGATCACAGATTAAAACTGTTTCCTCTGCCTGTTTCTTCACTCTGCAAAGGCTATGTAAGATCTTCAAGTGGCTACCCCTGCACACATGACATACCGTGACACAGGCCCTCCTCAACAATCAACTAGAATGCAGCAACACCCTCTACGTGGTAATCGCCTTGCAACTCTTACGAAGACTTCAGGCCATATAGAACGCCACAGCCAGATTCATTCTTGACCTACCCCGACGATCCCATAACACACCTCAGGCAACTCTACTGGCTCCCCATGCAGAAGAGGTGTGTATTCAATCTGCTGACCCATGTACACCAAACACTACACAACCTAGGACCCACCTACATTAATCATCACCTGAATTTCCACCAACCATCAAGGCTATTCAGATGTGATTTGCAAGCACCTGGATACCCTCAAGGAAGCTGTTTGATTGATTAATTGACAGATGCTTAAAGTGTGCAAAGATTGTGCAGGGCAGGGCTTCCATGTATAGCCAGAGGAGGTTGTACTTCAGACAAAAGCAGTAGGGGACATTTAAGGGGGTCTATAGAAAATGCCAATACACTCATTAAGATGGGCATGAAACACAGATGGATGTTGAACAACATAGACAGTGATAATGCAGTCTATTTGAAAAAAGGGTTAAGGAGAGGGTTCTGTTTCCCATAAACATGTCATACACATCCCGCAGGTAAGTTGTTGGTTAGAAAATGCGTCCTGCAGTGACACTTAAGGTTTAGTCTGGTATAAGTTGACAAAGGAAGTTCAGGGTGGGGACGGGATTGTAGTCTCAAATAAAGTGTGAGCAATGGAAGGACACTGCCCTGTACAAGGCAACAGTACTACAAGTGAGGGACAAACACATATAGAGGAAGTGAAGCTTGCATGAACTGACCAAAGATAAGCAAGGAAATATGAATCATGTGAAGCCAACCAACAGTAAGCAATGGGTACACCTCTATTAGTAAACAAAATGCCTTGCAAGGAACAGTGCATGTGCTGTCTCGGGCATGACCTAATAAAGGAAAGATAAGAGAGAACTGGAATAACATACATTTTGGCTAGATTGATTTATTACACGTCTTTACCACTTTAGCAGTGTCTTTAATTGAAACATCAAATATAAGGATTTGTATCAAAAAGAGTAATAGCAAACCGTTCTTCACCAGCATCCACAGAAGGGTATTAGACGATCTGATTAATAGCAACAGTTTTCAGAGAAAGCAGATCCTTTCCCTGAAACAAGAAGCCATCCATCCACATTTACCACACTGACGCAGAAGCATGCTGACCAGTCCAGGAAATTATTACCTTTTTTAAATATAGATTTCAGAACACCGTTCGATCAAGGTTGATGTACAGATGGGTGACAGCAGGAAGAGAGAACACCTAAGAGACATAGGGGGTCATTACAACCCTGGCGGATGGCAGAGAACCAGCGGTAAGGCCGCCAACAGGCTGGCGGTCTTACCTTGGTGAATTATGACCATGGCGGTTACCTGGGCCCATTATCTTCAACTGCAACTCTTGCAGCGTGGAAACAACTCTGCATCCTCCAGCATGCCGTGGGACATCTTCTGAGCAAAGGAGAAGTTCCTGCCCCCCCTGGACACTTGCGTGACTCTTGGACTTGGTCCTCATCCTTCGCAGGTCCTCAGGTCCAGGAATCTGTCTTCAGTGCTTTGCAGTCAGTTGTTCTCTTTGCAGAATCCCCTATCTCGACTTTACTGTCTTTCTGGGGTAGTAGGGTAACTTTACTCCTACTTTTCAGGGTCTTGGGGTGGGGTATCTTAGACACACTTAGGTGGTCATTACAACCCTGGCGGACAGTGTTAAAGCGGCGGTAAGACCGCCAACAGGCCGGCGGTAAAAAAATTGGAATTACGACCGTGACGGAAACCGCCAACAAAGACTGCCACTTTAACACTCCGACCACCACGGCGGTATAAACAAACAGCGCAGCGGTCACCGCCAACAGACAGGCGGGAGACAAAGTACCGCCTACTGTATCACAACCTACCAATCCGCCACCTTTTCCGGGGCGGATTCACCACGGACAAAAACACAGCGGAAACAGGACTTCGAAGGGAAAACGCTCACCTCTACACACCCCACGAGGAACTCGGACGCCATGGAACCAGAGCTGCAGATCCTGCCAGCCCTTATCTTCTTGCTCCTCTACCAGGAGCACGAACGCCGGCGGCGAGGACAACAGTGAATACTGCACCTACAACACAGGGGAGGGGGAGGGAAAAAACAGTACACACACCCGCAACACGCAACACCCCCACCCTCACCCACTACAATACACACACCAATACAGCTTGATACATTACAGTTACACCCCCCAACCTCCCTGGAAGAATGCAAAGACAAAAGGAAATGAGTGTAAACATTGTAATATATTAAAATCAAGTACGCAAAAATATATATATATACACTATAAACAACATATACACCAAGCTTAGTAGTCCAGGCAGTGCTCCAATGAAGTCTGTGGAACACTGGGCCCACACGGTATGGGTGAGGCCCACACAAGGTCCCCGTCCATGACGGAGAGAACACTGCAGGGGCATCAGAGAGCAAGAAAACAGGCACCTCAGGGGGAGCGAAAGGCGGGCACCTCAGCCGGTTTAGTGCACAACGCCAAATCCACGAGAGGGCCACATGCCCACTGTTCCATCCTGGGGAGTGCAAAGCCACAGTCTCTCAAGTCTCTGCAGTGGGTGGGTTGCCCACTGTTCCATCCTGGGGAGTGCAAAGCCAGTCTCTCAAGTCACTACAGTGGGTGGGTTGCCCCCTGTTCAATCCTGGGGAGTGCAAAGCCACAGTCTCTCAAGTGGATAGCAGTCTCCACTGGCCCTGGAGGGGGCATTGTGCCCAGAGTGCTACATTCTGCTAGGGACAGAGGTAGTGGATGACAGTCTCCACTGGTTCTGGAGGGGGCTTGGTGCCCAGAGTGCTTCATCCTGCTAAGGACAGAGGTAGTGTATGTGATTCTCCACTGGTTCTGGAGGAGGCATGGTGCCCAGAGTGCTTCATCCTGCTCGTGATGGACTCAGTTGCATCAGTGCCCTTGGCGCTCATAGGCCAGCAGTGCTTGTAGTGGCGGTGCCCTGTTCAGCAGTGCTTGAGGCGGCGGTGCCCTGTTCAGCAGTGCTTGAGGCGGCGGTGCCCTGTTTAGCGGTGCTTGTAGCGGTGGGGCCCTGTTCAGCGGTGCTTGAGGCTGCGGTGCCCTGTTCAGCGGTGTTTGAGGCGGCGGCGCCCTGTTCAGTGGTGCTTGAGGCGGCGGTGCCCTGTTCAGTGGTGCTTGTAGCGGCGGGCTCCTTTGCAGTGACTCAGCTGCTGGCGGTCCTCTCTAGCCCAGCGGGCTTGTGCTGGCGGTCCTCTCTAGCCCAGCGGGGCTTGTGCTTGCGGTCCTCTCTAGCCAAGCGGGGCTTGTGCTGGCGGTCCTCTCTAGCCCAGCGGGGCTTTTGCTGGCGGTCCTCTCTAGCCAAGCGGGGCTTGTGCTGGTGGCGGCCTCCTGGGCAGCAGGGCAGGTGCTGGCGGTGGCCTCCTGGGCAGCAGGGCAGGTGCTGGCGGTGGCCTCCTGGGCAGCAGGGCAGGTGCTGGCGGTGGCCTCTTGGGCAGCAGGGCAGGTGCTGGCTGTGGCCTCTTGGGCAGCAGGGCAGGTGCTGGTAGTGGCCTCCTGGGTAGCAGGGCAGGTGCTGGCGGTGGCCTCCTGGGCTGCGGGGATGATGGCGGTGGCCTCCTGGGCAGCGGGGATGATGGCAGTGGCCTCCTGGGCAGCGGGGATGATGGCGGTCTTCTCCGCCGTGCTGCTGTTCCCAGACTTGCCGGGTTTCTTGTGGCCCTTCCCCACATTGGAAGGTGTCGCAGCTGACTCCACACTCCCACTGGAGACCCCTGGGAGCGGATTTGTTGGCTTGAGTCTTCCCCCTCTCCCTCCAGGCACTGGCCAACTTTTGATGTTTGACAGGTGGGGGACTGTCCGTGCTGTGGCTCCGTGCCACACTGGCTGCCCTGCTGGCCGGTGCGCTCCAGGCACCACTGGTCCCGGAGATGTTGTGGCTGAGGTGCTAGGTTGGGACCTGGAGAGTCGGGCCCTAGGAGACAGACGGGGTGGGGGAGGTGTGGGAAAGAGGTCAAGTTGGACAGGAAAAGTTTTTGGGAGACACTGGAACGGGTAGCTGGAGGGGGTTTGGGAGTGGAGGAAAAGGTTGTGGTTGTAGGAGGTGTTCGTTTGGTGACTTTGGGTGAAGGTGCATGTGCTGGAGGCTGTCGTGAGGTGGATGACTGTTGGGTGGGTGTGTGCCTGCGTTTGTGTATCTTGGGAGGTGGTGTCACAGACACACTGGGAGAGGACACAGGGGACGTGTGAATGGTAGTGGGGGTGGTGACTGCACGTGAGCGGGGTGTGGTGGTGTGTGTGCTGGTGATGGCAGTAGTGGCTGTAGATGTAGTGCATGCAGGTGTGTGTGGAGACGTGACTGGGAGGGAGGAGGGAGACGTGGAGGAGGGGGACACAGTGGTGGCAGTGGATGTGGGTGTGTCTGCATGTGTCTGATGCTTGCGTGAGTGCCTGTGGGATGTGTGGTGCTTATGTTTGCTAGAGCTTCCCTTCTGTGTTGAGGTGTGTGAATGCTGGTCTGATGGTGTGCTTGGGATAGGCTGGGGTACAGTGGATTGGGTTTGGGGGGAAGAAGTTGGAGGGGGGAGGCTAGAGACTGGGACAATGGCTGCCATCAGTGATAAGGCCAGAGTCTGAAAAGCTCGCTGAAGGGCTGCCTGACCAGAATGAATGCCCTCCAGGAATGCCTTTGTTTGTTGCAACTGCCTTTCAACACCCTGGATAGCATTCAAAATGGTAGACTGCCCAACAGTGAGGGACCTGAGGACGTCAATGGCCTCCTCGCTGAGGGCAGCAGGGGTGACTGGGGCAGGGCCTGGGGTGCCTGTGGCGAAGGTGATGCCCACCCACCTGGGTGAGCGGGCACGCAAAGGCTGAGGGGCTTCTGGGAGGGCGGTGCTGGTAGGGGGGGTGGCGGCTGTACCTGTAGATGCGGGGGGCACAGATGTTGCCGCCACCACAAGGGAGCTCCCATCAGAGGACGAGTCTGTGTTATAGGTCTCGGATCCTGTCGCCGCCGTGGTTGCTCCCCTCACCCTCTGCCCCACTGGTGAACTCTGAGTCCGTAGTGTCGCCCCCCAGGGCCATGTGGGATGCAGCTCCCTCCTGCTCCGGTGCCACTGCTCCTCCGCCTGATGATGCTAATGCATACAAGAACAGTGAGACCAGCAAAAGGGGGTGGTGACAGAAGAAAGACATGTTGAGTGCATGCACTACCGCTACCGTTGGCGGACACGACAGACACAGAAGCCCTCTGCACTATGCCGCGCTCTTGGGCTCCACTGTTCAATCCCTGGGACATAGCCTACAAGGCTATGGACGACATCTGCACACATGGATGACACAGGGGCATGACTAGGTGTACTTGGCACTCTACAGAGGTGGGGTGGGGTGCCACATGGCCTGCCTTACTGTGGGACCTTGCTTACTAAACTTACCCTCGCCTAGGGATACCCACAGACCACCTCCCCCACCCAGACACCTCCACTACATGCAAAATCAGCAGGATGAGAGTCTTCTCACCCCCTCGTGGCTGCTGTGATGCCCTCAAGCGCCCATCCAACTCCGGATACGCCACCGCCAGGATCCGGAACATCAGGGGGCTCATGGTGTGACGGGCACCCCTCCCACGTTGGTAGCCATCCCCAGCTGAGCCTCCGCCACCTTCTTGCTCCAGCGGCGAATGTCCTCCCATCTTTTACGGCAGTGGGTGCTCCGTCTGTGGTAGACCCCCAGGGTCCGTACGTCCTTGGCGATGGCACGCCAAATATCTTTTTTCTGGTGGGCGCTGACCTACATGAATTGGACAGGGGGAAGAGAAATCTTATTACCAACTGCACCGTCACAGTCATTGGCCCGCATCCCTACCCTTGCCAGGTGGCACATGCATGCATCGTTGTTTCATGCACACCTCATTCTCCCCCCCATCGTTCATCCACCCCACTCGACACAGGCATAGCCCATACAGCATGCTCCCAGTGTACTTACCTGTTTGTCTGGAGGACCGTAGAGTAGCGTGTAGTGGGGGAGGACCCCATCTACAAGTTTCTCCAACTCCTCCCATGTGAAGGCAGGGGCCCTTTCCCCAGACACTCGAGCCACTGTCTCTTTCAGACCGAGGTCACAGCAGCACTTGCAGTGTAGGTACTCTCCTGTTCAAGATCAGGTATCGAGTGATTGAACAGATAGAAAATGGCGGTCACGTCCGCGGCGGTGCGTACAGTCACTGCCGGCGTACATCGTCATTGGCTCCTGGGACCCATAGGGTACAATGTTAACCAATGCAGCATCTTCGACCGCCTACCGCAACGGTGTACAACGCCAGCGCAGTTACCTCACATCCCATTGTCCCACTTTAGAGGTCAGGCAGCTGCCATTTCAGGGGCCCACATGGCTTACTTTTAACTGCGTCACACATACCTAGGCCTAGCCTCAACACACATACAGGCCAGTTTTCGGATTAGGATTTGTGTTCTGTGTAAGCTGTGGGTACGTACCTCTGAGTTGGTTGACATTGTGCTCGCTGTTGTCCTTCATAGGCACTGTCCCCTGGGACATGTGAGGAGATGGCGGCATCCTCCGGTGTACAGACCGCTAGTGGACCTGTCGACAATGGAGGAAAGATATGTGATCATCACCTACAGGCTTGACAGTGCCAAAATCCATGAACTGTGTACCCAGCTGGAGCCAGATCTGATGTCAGCTATCCGTCATCCCACAGGAATCCCTCCTCAAGGGCAGGTGCTGTCAGTACTCCATTTCCTGGCAAGTGGGTCATTTCAAACAACAGTGGCCATTGCATCAGGGATGTCCCAGCCTATGTTTTCCAACGTGTTGTCCAGAGTGTTGTCTGCCCTGCTGAAACACAGCAGGAGCTACATCGTTTTCCCTCAGGTGGAGGATTTGCCCACAGTGAAAGGTGACTTCTATGCCCTGGGACATATCCCCAACCTCATAGGTGCCATTGATGGGACACATGTGTCTTTGGTCCCCCCTCGCAGGAGTGAACAGGTGTACAGAAACTGGAAGAGTTATCATTCCATGAATGTGCAGATGGTGTGTTTGGCCGACCAGTACATCTCCCATGTGAATGCCAAGTTTCCTGGCTCAGTGCATGACGCCTACATCCTGTGGAATAGCAGCATCCCTTATGTGATGGGTCAACTCCAGAGGCACTGTGTGTGGCTATTGAATGAGAACCTGGAAGCAAGACAGTGGGAATGGTTGTCTGGGTCTGGGGATATCCCTACAGGTTAGTGTGTGTCTAACAGTTGTCCCTCGCCATTTGCAGGTGACTCTGGTTACCCCAACCTGTTATGGCTACTGACCCCAGTGAGGAATCCCAGGACAAGGGCAGAGGAACGCTACAATGAGGCCCATGGGCGAACTCGGCTGATTATAGAACGGACCTTCGGCCTCCTGAAGGCCAGGTTCAGGTGCCTCCATATGACAGGTGGATCCCTATTCTACTCACCAAAGAAGGTGTGCCAGATCATCGTGGCCTGCTGTATGCTTCACAACTTGGCTTTGTGCCAACAGGTGCCTTTTCTGCAGGAGGATGGTCCAGATGGCGATGTTGTTGCAGCTGTGGAGCCTGTGGACAGTGAAGACGAGGAAGCAGAAGAAGAGGACATGGACAACAGGAACTCGGTGATCCTGCAATATTTCCAGTGAGACACAGGTAAGAGTACAGACCTGCCTACTACATGTACTTTAACACTACTACCTGTCTACTGTCTGTCGTTTTCACCCAGTGTATGGTCACTGAGTTGTCACTTTCCCTTACGATTTCACAGATGTGGGTCCCACTGTGTGACATCAGCTTTGTTTCCTCCAGGACTAGAGCTGTCTGACATAGGTATGTTGACATTGCAATTGAAAGAGCATTTTGTCACTGTAATTGCTAATACACCATTTTGAAATCACAGACTGACCCCAGATTGTTTTGTGGTTCAAGGGGGTTTATTTAAGTGCTCAATATTGGAGGGGGTTGTGAAATGGTGAGGGGTGATGGTGAAGGAATGTCCATGGCAGAGTCCAGTCTATTATTCTCACAGGTGCATTGCCCAAATGGGCATAGGAAGTGAAGCTGGGGCAGTTTGAGGATGGACAGAGTGAGAAAGTGGGACATAAAGATGACATTCAGGGTAGTCTTATTTCTTGGCGGGGGTCTTGGCTTCATTCTCTGTCTTTGACCTGGATCTCAGGGACCGTTTGCGGGGTGGTTCTCCCTCTGCAGGGGGTGGGGTGCTGGTGTGGTGGTCCTGTGGCGGGGCGTCCTGTCCACAAGCGCTGGCGGAGGTGGTGGGCAGTTCATCGTCCATGCTAGTGTCAGGGGCCCCTTGTTGTGCCACAGTGTCCCTCCTGGTGTTGAGTACTTCCTTCAGCACCCCTACGATTGTGCCCAGGGTGGAATTGATGGTTCTGAGTTCCTCCCTGAAGCCCAAATACTGTTCCTCCTGCAGGCGCTGGGTCTCCTAAAACTTGGCCAGTACCGTTGCCATCGTTTCCCGGGAGTGGTGGTATGCTCCCTTGATGGAGGAGAGGGCCTCGTTGAGAGTGGGTTCCCTTGGCCTGTCCTCCCCCTGTCGCACAGCAGCCCTCCCAGTTCCCCTGTGTTCCTGGGCCTCCGTCCCCTGAACCGTGTGCCTACTACCACTGCCCCCAGGTCCCTGTTGTTGTTGGGGTGGTGGGTTAGCCTGGGTTCCCTGTAGTGGTGGACACACTGCTGCTTGACGTGTCCTGGGGACAGAGGTATGGGCCCGCTGGGTGGATGCTGTGCTGGAGGAAGCTCTGTACTGGCCTGTGACTGGGTGAGGGGAACCAACTGTCCAGAGGTCCACAATGGGTCGGGCTGGTCATCTAGATCCAGTTGGACAGAGGTGCTGTCATCACTGTGAGCCTCTTCTGTTGGTGGTGTGGACATGTGTGGACCCTCCTGTCCGGTGACGTTGGGTAGTGGTGCTGCAGGAGTATAAAAGGATGTTTATTACATCTGTGTGTGGCATGGTGTGCAATGGGTGGGTGACCGTGTACCCCAGTGCTTGCATTCCTGTGTGGGACCTTGTGTGGTGATGGTTTAGGGGGTGTATGGGTATGTGCAGTGGGCATGCTTTGGTGATGGGTGTCCATGCTTTTTTGTTGCATGCAGGGCTTTGTGTTGGGATGTGTGGTTTGTGATATTGGGACATTTGTGAGGAGAAGGAGTGATGGGGGTGAGGGTGGGGGTATGTGATGGCATGCAGGTAGCGTGGGGGATGTAATAGTTAAGATTTGACTTACCAGAATCCATTCCTCCATCTACTCCTGCGAGGCCCTCAGGATGCAGAATCGCCAAGACCTGCTCCTCCCATGTTGTTAGTTGTGGGGGAGGAGGTGGGGGTCCACCGCCAGTCCGCTGAACCGCAAGGTGGTGTCTTGAGACCACGGAACACACCTCCCCCGTATGTCGTTCCACCTCTTCCTGATGTCATCCCGATTTCTTGGGTGCTGTCCCACTGCGTTGACCCTGTCCACTATTCTTCGCCATAGCTCCATCTTCCTAGCTATGGAGGTGTGCTGCACCTGTGATCCGAATAGCTGTGGCTCTACCCAGACGATTTCCTCCACCATGACCCTGAGCTCCTCCTCCGAGAACCTGGGGTGTCTTTGCCGTGCCATGGGGTGGTGTGGGCGATGTGTGGGGTGGTGTGTGTAGTGATAAGTGTGCTGATATGTAGTGGTGTGTTGTGTGAGGTGCGTGGAAGTTCTGTTGGTGATGGTATTTGGATGCTTGGTAGTAGTTTGTGGTGTCTCTCTCTGGTCTTCTCTCGGTAACTGTGGTCGTAGGGGTTTATGGGTGATGTGGGCATGTGTTTTATATTGTAGTAGGTGTGTGGGAGTGGTGTGTGTATGTGTATCAGGTGTGTGTATTTCGATTTGTCCAATGTGGTAGTGTTTTGTATATTTGTGTGTATTTTGAGCACGGCGGAGTGTACCGCCAATGGAATACCGCGGTTGAAAGACCGCCACATGGATTTGTGTGTCGTGATAGTGTGGGCGTATTTCTGTTGGCGTGACGGTGGAGGTTTTGTTTTTGCCAGTTTATCACTGACCTTTGGTGTGGCGGACTTGTGTGGGTGTCTGAATTTTGGCGGATTCCGTGCTGTGGGTCATAATAGCTGTGGCCGAATTCCGTGGCGGTGTGTTGGCGGTCTTCTGCACGGCGGTAAGCGGCTTTTACTGCCAATGTTGTAATGACCCCCATAGTGTTTTCTTACACTCCCAGAGACCTTCTACACACTACACTAGGCCTGTGGTCCATTTGTGGTTCGCATTCCACTCTTGGAGTATATAGTTTGTATTGCCCCTAGGCCTATTGTCTCCTATTGCATTATATTGTATTCTACAGTGTTTGCACTACTTTTCTAAATGTTTTACTTACCTGATTTTGGTTTGTGTGTATATTTTGGGTACTTTACTTACCTCCTACAGGAGTATATCCTCTGAGATACTTTCGGCATAATGTCACTAAAATAAAGTACCTTTATTTTTGGTAACTCTGAGTATTGTGTTTCTTGTGATATAGTGCTATATGATAGAAGTGGTATAGTAGGAGCTTTGCATGTCTCCTAGTTCAGCCTAAGCTGCTCTGCTATAGCTACCTCTATCAGCTTAAGCTGCTAGAACACTACTAATCTACTAATAAGGGATAACTGGACCTGGCACAAGGAGTAAATACCACAAGGTACCCACTATAAGCCAGCCCAGCCTCCTACATATGTGACTTAGTTTGTCCTTTGAAGTTCGTGTTGGAGGTATCAGCTCCTTTGAAGTGCTCTCTCCTCTGCACTGCCTTTTATCAAAGGTACAGTCTACCACAAAAGGAATGTGTCCATTCCTGTGTGACCCACAACATAGGCCAAGGGAGTAATCAGGAATCACACATGGCTGTCAGCCTCCACTGAAATATGTCCCATAAAGATTAAAAGGACTAAATCTTCCTCTCTGTTACGATCTCCCTCTTTAGTGTGTGTGTGTACCACCCCATCATTCGGGAATGTCACCAATACGCATCTCCAGGGCCTGGCCTTCCAAAATGGAACTCACTGGTGTCCATGTTGTGTACTATCCATAGTACACACATGCATCCCAGCACACACACACACACAAGTATCACACACTGTCTGGTGCTACATGCAAGTACAAGGGAGAGTTCAGTACAAAATTGCAAAACTTTACATGAGTGGGCCACTAGGCCACACTCCAGTGACACAGGTAAAAAGCCTTGATTCCACTCAGCTCAAAATGGTGATGCTGTTACCATTGTGGTTGTCACTTAATCTTCACAAGAGGAGCACTTAATGCACCCCTCCTTGTACAAGCAGACCGCAATACAGTGAGACAGGCCTAGGTCGGAGCACACACGCATGATCTGTGTTCATCTGTGACTAAAAATCAGTACCAGGGATCCAGATATCTATGCAGCTGGGGCACTAAGAGTAGGGGTGCACGTCCATCACCATGCAGAGGGCTTTACCATCTCAACAAGGGCCTTGTATTTTTTTCCATCAGAAAAGGAGAGCTATGAAGTTTGATTAGGTAAAAACAATAGCTTTTAACAATGCCTCTGATAATGAAATGTCAAAAATCACGTCATCCAGGAGAACCTCAGCTTTTTTTTAAGTTTGTATGAGTGGTATGGAGACCTAACTCCTTAAATGAAGGTATACCTACGGGGTAAACCAAAAAGGTTATTTTTGTCTTGTTCTCATTGAACTGCAGAGAGTTCGGAAATGTCTAAATATTACTGCAACTAAGAAACATAATATATATATTAAACAAAACGGGGATGGGGAGTCCTGGAAAGCTCTCCAAGACAGGTGTCTTGTTTAGGGCATAAAATATGTTCAGAATGGTCTTTTCCTAATACAGCCCTCCAGCACCCTAGATGGTTTACTGCATCACTTGTTCATACGAGTGCTCTTCCACCACCATAATCACCAACTTGGATGCCTAAATACCAGCGAAATAACATCAAACAACAGGTGAAACTGTTGCCCTATTAGATGCAGACCTGAATCCTCACTGTGTTAATGCAATTCCAATTTCATCGTGCTTGAAACAATCTGTTGAGAACATGTCTCCATGATGAGAGGTTTTTGAGCTTGTGGATAAACAATCCAACAAACCAGATCTGATGGTGCACCATGTTAAAGGGTATTTGGACTTCCAGTGGCCTTAGAAACACTTTGCATTTAAACAACTCTTCCTAAAACCCAGAGTGGGTGCTTCAGAATGTAGAGTTGAAAGCCGCATTCGTTGGTGAAAAGCATCTGTTTTTGTCCAAAAATGCTAGGAGTGGAAAGTAGTATATGTCCCAATAAAAGCGTGATAGGAATGTCAGTGACCAGCTCTTCCAAATACAGATTGTGTTTTTTCAAGGAGGTAGTTAAACTGCAGTTCTTAAGGTAGGGGGCAAGGCTTCCTCTGGAAAAGATTTATGAAAGCCTGGACTTGAGGAGCAAAAATATAGAACAATCCTTGCCTAGCCATTCTGGAATGGGATTCATACCCACATCACTGGGTAGCAGTAGTTCTAAAAACAAGGGTACAAAATCACCAGACACACCGTCTAGGTTAAAGTAATGACCAGCGTAACTAGTGGGAACATAGTACAAGGGTACAAGTAAAGGAGCTAATAGTGTGCATAGGTATGGAGCTCTAAATAGTCAACATTCAACACATTTGATGAGGGTTGCCTAATAACATCATTTTCTGGGAAAATTACTAAACTAAGGGAATGACTATCCCCTATTGCTAAAAATATGAGCATAGAGATTAAAAAGAAACAAATTCAGTAAGGCAACAACTGAGATAGCAGAACGAGTGCAGTAATTTGAACAAAGGTCAGTACTGGATACTAACTTGATTGATCATTTCAATCCTTTAGGCACAATTTGCCATGATGATTGCTAGCTGATGCTGCACTTGAGTCAAAATAAGAAAAAAAATCATGTAGAGGCAACACGTTGCAAAACAATATGAGCAAGTCGATGTTGGTACAGGTCGAGGACTTTGGATTTCTACAGGAAGCAGTGCTGGCAAAGTCGGGATTTATTTTAAAGTTGAGAAATTTTAGAATTTACAAGGAGCTGCACACCTCAAGATCCCAGAGTTTCCGGCCACTTTCATAGGTGGCAATCTGGACAACTTCATGCAAGGCTTGCTCACAAAACACACAAACCATGATGAGCCAGGAGCACCAAGCTGGTAAATAGAGAATTTGGAGTGCCATGGGGAAGAGGTGTGTGGAATATGGCTAGATCAGGTACATATATCTTGTTGTTCTTACGACTCTTAGAAAGGGAATACTCAAATTGGCAGCAGTCTTTAAGGGGCTCATACTTAAAGATAGAATAATTTTTCTTTTTCCAGATGCCAAGGGGGAGTCCATGCACATGATTAAAAAAATAATGGACTTGAATGGGGCACAAGCTAATTATCTATGGCTGTGGTTATTTAAACAATTCTAGACATAATTATGTATTCTTCTCACCAAGTAAGAGGGAACGCTTTAATAGTAGCCGCTTTAATAGTAGTTAGAAGATCCTTTCTCAATACCAGGATTAAATTATCTGTGTGGCAGCTGACAAAGTCAGAGCTCATCATTAGAAATAGATGGACACCCCAACCCTAAATCTTTCCCAGCTACCTCTACATTACCTTTCGTGGTTTAACATCTGTCTTCAACTCTCCCTTCTCAATCCTGCCTTAATCTCCTTCCACTATTCCCCATCAATCACGTTGGATGTGTTGGAGTGTGACTTTTAAAAGTGATATTTACATGAAACGCTTGCAATATCATGTGAAATGAAGCCGCGTAGAAGATATGTTGACCTATGCGTTTGAAATGTGCCCCTGGGGAGTGGCCACCAATGTATACGATGACTAATGAAACTGACTAATAATGAATTAACAATGTATTGATGTATGACTTTGTATTAGCATTAAGAGTTATATATTAGGGTTATGCAAAATTAATCACTAGGCCTTAGTTAGCAAGGGTCTGGGCCTAGCTGCCAGGTCTCATATTAACTGTGTTTTTCTAACGTGCAATGTGCTGCTTTCCTGAAGGACACGAAGCTGTACTTTTCCAGAAGCTAGAGATATGTGTGTAGCCATAGTAAATTCTTTCTCATGGGACCCGACTTGCTCAAGGAGACATTCTTGCCGAATGCAACAGTGTAATTCGCAACAGGTGCAAGGTCGCCTGGACTAAGAGAAGACAACGGAACTACTGACTGGAGCGACAAGTGTAACTTTTCTTAGCTGACATTCCACCCGTTGAAGACGTCAATCACAGGAACCAATCAACTGCATGAGAGCTGTCTTAGTTGAAAATTCTAGTAAGGTGTGTGACGGATTATTGGACAGAGATAACGATGCACCAAATATTGCCCAATGGGAAATTAGAGACTTGTTCGACAACTTTGATATAACGGCATGACCCAAGGAGAAATCGGCCATTCCTAGCCAATACTTTGCCACGCCTGAAGCCATTCTTTGCCTTTCTGAGAGACTTTGGCCCTCATTACAACTTTGGCGGGTGTCAAGAGCTGCCCGCCAAGTTGTATCCGCCAGGCGGCCGCCAATGTGGCTGCACTCCTGCGGTGGCCATTTCGAGATCCCCGCTGGGCCGGCGGACGGAAACCTAGTTTCTAGCGGTGTTGCGGCGGTGGGACGAGTGCAGTTGTAGTTGTCGCACTTTTCACTGCCTGCTATGCAGACAGTGAAAAGCTCCATGGGGCTGTGGCAGGGGGCCCCTGCACTGCCCTTGCCCCAAGGGCCCCACGGCTCCCCTTTCCGCCAGCCTTTTCATGGAGGTTCATACCACCGTGAAAAGGCTGGCGGGAGGGGGACTCGTAATCCCCTGAGCAGCGCTGCAACTTTGCCACTTTGGTCCGGGCAGTGCAACCGCAGCACTTCCACCACGGTCGTAATTCCAAGGAAAGCACTGACAGCCTGTTGGCGGTGCTTCCGACGAAACAGCCCTGGCGGTCTTTGACCGCCAGGGTAGTAATGAGGGCCATTGTCTTTGGCTGTCTTATACTTAAATCATCCTCATCCTACCCTTTGCCTATTATGCACTTATCCTCCTTATGAGGGAAGAGCTTTCCTTACTATGCCCTACTGAGACTTACCTGTTTTATCCTGGCTGATGGCGAATCAACTGATTTCCTGAGGACAAAGATTGAAGCCGCTTGCTGACTCATTCGGATGGGTAACTATCTGATGATAAATTGTAATTGTCTGTTTGCCTTTTCTTTCTAGGTACCAACTGCTCTTTTGATAGAGACCATAGTTAGAAGTTTCCAAATTTATGTTGCCAAATTGTTTTGCATGAAGCCCAACATGCTGATGCTAATTCAAGGTTAGTTAAGGAGTTCAATAATATCAGATGCAATAAGACAAATGACTGAATTCTTGCTTTGTTGAATAATGTACTAATGACACTCTGGTAAAATTGACTCATGTTAATGTCGTGCTTTGTTCTAATGTTCATGATCTATTCTTTGATAAAGTTTTGCTCAAGTTGCCAAATTATAGTAGTTTTGATGTGCTTGCTATTGTTGAGACGAATAAACATGATATTAGATTGTAACTAATAAGGAATAAATATCCTAACTCTTACTAGATTTGTTGTAGTTATTCATGGCTGAAAGGTCATGGTGCGTTCGTTGTATTGATTTATATTAAATGATATTGATTAGCTTGATTGATTAGTATTGTGCATATAGATAGAGCTATTGATCTATTGATTGTGATGCTAAAGGATATCTCGTCCTGGGAAGCCCCCAAACGCGGCCAAAAGGTTCATTGGCCTAGACGTGTCTCCTTGTAAGTTTACTTATCAAGATTCTGATGCGTTATCTGTTCTGGTAGCATAGGATGGTTTCGGCCCTTTGGGGCCCTAGGATGAGGGACCACTGTTTTACAATTGTTTTGAAATAATGCAAACTGGAGAGATGGTGTGCCCCTAAGTCCCAAATGACTTTCCCGGAATCTCGGAACTTGCTGAAGTGAGTTGGGTATGTTCTCGGCATTCTAGTGATAGTGTGAGTGACGTGGGGTTTGCGCTTGCACAGGTTATGCATACCACAGGTGTATTGTGAGGTTTGTGCTAAAAAATTGTCCACGTGGTTGTTGGTGATGTACGGACACTGCGTGGTCTAAGACTCCGGAGTATACTGATGATCTATGTTGCAATTTGCGCGGTTTAATAGTCAACCGGGCATGGTTGACGAGTCGAGTTTGAGTCAAAGTGAGTGAATGAAAACTTTGATGGAGATTTGGTGAGTTCTAAAGTGCACTAGAACAACCCATTGACAAGTCGAGAGTAGAATTTGCGGACCAAATTTTGCTTGCGAGTGCGGGATCTGAGAAGGAGAGAGTAGCGGCCAAGGCTAAGCAAAATCTCTGTAAAGTTCTGAAGCGATTGTGTTACCCTTCCCTGTAGTAAACCGGCAAATTTGAGTTTTGTTAGTGCTCGCAATATAGTGCATTAGTTTTGTGCGAATCGAGAGTGAGGAAGAAAAGCCGCAAGACTTTGGCAGCCCCAGTGCATGTGAGTGTGACGTCATTGGAGCCGCGCTGGGATAGGTCGGTTAGTAAGAAGGGTCACGCACGGATTGGCAGCCGTCCGTGAGAGGCAATTGGTTGAGAGGGTAGGCAAAGAGAGTTCTGGGAATTAAAGTCACTTCCTAATTCAATTGTTAACAAAACAAAAGATGTAAAAATGAAGTTTTTCAAGGCTCTAAAGAGCGCTTTGAGGGGAGATGTGTACAGTACCACAAGTGTAGGGGAGCCTACACCACCAGAGGATACACCGGCTTATGCTGTAATGGAGGAGAGGGGAGTCGTGCCATGTCTTTGGCTAAAGCAATGGTGCAAAATGACAGAGAAAGAAGGGTGCTTGGCATTTCCGGAGCACAGAGCGTTCAATATAAGGATTTTGGAAAATTTGCAGAGGGTGTTAAATGAGCAAAAGCCACCTCCGAGGCCAGCACAGTTTGAGGCATTAGCAATTTGGGAACTGATGGCAATACGACAGCACCAACAAAAGTTTGAGAGGTGAATGAGGAAAGCAGAAAAGACACTAGCAGAAGCTAGGTGGGATAGCACTCAGAGGGTTTGGAGAAGAGAAATAGTAGAGGGAGTTAGGATGTTTCCAGCAATAACTCAAGAAGGTGGAACCCCAGGAGGGAAAGCCACTTGTAAGACTGACAAGGGTTCTAGCAAAGAAAAGGAGACTAAGAAGTCCTGGGCAGAGGCAGATGACTCAGATGATGATGAGTTCCTTAATCAGTTACTATATGACCGACCACCGCCATCTGCCTTAAATGATAATAGACCAAGTACTAGTGCAGGTCCTGTAAATTCGACGCAGAACCAGGGGACAACAAACACATTACAGGTTAATACTGTTGCAACACCAGTTCCGATACAGAATAGTGTCAGTGTGTCTACGGCTCCAGAGATGCAGACACAGCTGCAGGCACCAAAGGTTCTGAGGTCCTGATATCCCAGTATTAGAGACTACTACTACGAATTTGATGGTGTTGTCAGATTCGGCATATACGAGAACAAAGCTAATACAGACTGAGCCAACTCCTCTTTTACTGCCTCAGGCACAGCAACAGATGGTCCTGAATTACACCTCGGTCACGAGACCGCAGTTAGCCACAGCACCGATAATGAATCAGAATATGGGAGCTAATGCTCCACAGGGTTTGGGAAGCAGCCAGTCGCCAGCCGCCAAATCCTTACCTATTACAGTTGGTCCACCAGTACCATTGTATGCACAGGCGAAGTCTGGTGTATGTGATCAGGGAGTAATGACCCAAGAAATGACAAGAGGAGGGTTTGTAGGGAGCTCTCAAGGGATGACTCCAGTGGAACAGACAAAAGAGAGATATAGGTCTTTGTTAGACTTCAGTCCAATTGGGGTTCCTCCAGAGACCATGGGACAATCAGGTTTGGGACTGCTGACTCCGCAGATCTCAAGTGCGAATGTACTGCAGGCTCCGATAATGCAGGCTGGAAATATCTCCTTGCAAGGCTTAACTGGTGCAACAATTGAATGAATGGTTAGACAAGTTAAATTCACCACAGACTACTCCTGCAGAGCGGTCGGAAAGAGAAGAGTACCTGAACTTTGTGAGGTTGGGCATGGAGGCAAATTAACTAGTTGAAGGGAGCATGGGAGTGAACAGGCTAGAGTCATACACTGAAGCAGAGTTGAGGTATCTGTGCCCAAAGATAACTAAAGAAGGGAGCAAGGTGCACCAGAAGTTGGCAAACCTGGCAGGTAAATATGGCATAGACTTAGACAATACTAAACATCTGAAGAGGAGTTACAGGTTAGACTTTGAGCCTAGGGATTTTGATCACATGAGGTCTACTGGGATGAAGGTACACCTTAAAGAAATACTGCAGAGTGCACAAGTTTGGGGAGCCTTAGAGAAGTGGGAAGGCAGATGGGCAAAGAAAAGAGATAAAAGGAAAAGTGACTTCCCGGAGCAGCAGCAGGCGAAACCAGTGCCGGATACTGGTACAATAAAGATGTTACCAATGAGAGAGATGGCAGGAGGGGTTCTTGTCCATGTACCATGGTCTAGAGGTGACATTCTGTCATTCACAAATGATTTCCCCAGGTTGAGGGAGAAGCCAATAGAATGGTATCAGCAGACCGATAGGTTTGTGAAGCTTGCCAAGTGTCTTTGGGAAGACCTGAATACTCTCTTTGAGATTATAGTTCCAGCTGATTTGTGGCTTGAGTGCAAGAGTGTGGATTGGCCAACCGCGGAACCAGCGAGAGATAGAGTCACAGGAGCACCATCACTTGAGGTGATGAGGTACTACTATAAGGTGATTGAGTTCTTGAAGCAGAAGGTGTCTCCGCAAAATATTGATTGGCAAAAGATTGATCGAGCGGCGCAGGAGGCCAAAGAGTTGATACATGCCTACTATGAGAGATTGTTGAAGGCGTTCAAGCACTACAGTGGTACAGAGGTCGTAGAGGCAAAGGACATGAATCACCTTGTGTTCAGGTTTGTTGAGGGTTTGAGGCCCGAGATTAGCCAGATGATTAAGAATCATTTGATCTGTTGGCAAGCGAAGCCAATTGACGAGGTGTTGCAGTATGCGAAATACTGTAGTGACGAAATTGAGTTGAAGCAGAGAAAGTTAAAGGAGAAAGTGATGGTAATGCAAATATAGGCAGCACAAGCAGGGATGCAGGGAAATGGTTTACAGCAGATGGTGCAACAGCCGCAAGGAAACAGGATATTTCAGGCGCAAGTGAGAGGCAGAGGTCGAGGAGGTTTTGTGAACCGTGGTCCAGATTTGAATACCGTGGACGTTCAAAATGATGTGCAGGGGATGAAGAAGGTGTTACCTTGTCATGCCTGCGGGGGCATTGGACACTGGAAGCGGGAGTGCCCGATGATGGTGCAGGAGGGTGTTGTTCAACAAAGCAATGATGTCAATGCATTCCAAAATGTTAAAGGACCAAGAATGAGGGGTCCAAATCCGAACTTTCAAAATAAAATGGTTCAGATGCAGGGTCTTCAACCCATGCAACAAGTTCAGATGCCATGTGCACAACCAGTGCAGATGCAGCAAAGGCAACAGCAGGTTCCTTTTGTACCTAGACAGCAAATGCAGTTGCCCTTAGCACCAATGGGACAGCAACAGATGATGCTTCCTCAACAGGTCACAAGTCAAGGAATGAGTCAAAATAACGCAGTACAACAATTCCATTGCATGGTGAGAATGGAATAAACGATGAATGGTCAGATGAGAGCTCAGATGGTGAAGAGTGTGGGCTTGCAGCGTCCTTAGAGGTAGATCAGAGGGGACCTTACGTGCAAGGGAAAGTGATGGGTCACAAAGTCTCATTCTTGGTTGACACAGGAGTTACATGCTCTACAGTAAGAAGGGCGGATGTTCCAAAATTGACCCTTTCGGGACATACAGTCAAGGTAGTAGGAGTGGCAAATCAGCTTTTGACTAACCCGATCACAGATCCAGTTCAGGTTGAGATTGGTACTTTTAAGGGGTTGCACAGGTTCGTAGTTTGTGATTCGAGTCCTGTGTCCCTACTGGAAAGAGACTTACTGTGCAAGACAAGATGTTCTATCACCTGTTCCAATGAGGGAATTGAGGTGCAGACAAACAGTGATGATGAAGGGGATGATGGTCAGATTTCAGATCCTGAAACAGAGACGACAGATGAGGAGTATCCTCTGATTAACTTCTTCCCAGGGTTCACAGTGACTGATCTGCCAGCAGATTTGCAGGGGACAGTTAAAGAGAAAGTGAGGGACTTGACAGGAAAGGAAGTGGGACTGATGAAAGGAGTAGAACTAGTTAAAGTCAGTGTGAAGCCAAATGCTGTGTTCCCCCATGTAGTGCAGTACCACATGGCGCAAGATGTCCTTATACAGGTAACACAAATTATTGCGGACTTTGTGAAGCAAGGAGTTTTGAAAGAAGTGATGAGCAGTCCATGTAATTCACCAATAATGGGACTGAGAAAGCCTTGTGGGAAAGTTTGAATTGTCTAAGACTTGAGAAAGATTAATGAAATAGTGGTGAAATGTTGCCCAGTGGTGCCAAATCCAGCTGTGATTACGTTCCAGGTTCCATGCAATGCAGAGTGGTTCACAGTAGTAGATTTGCCCTAAGCGTTCTTTTCTGTGCCTCTTCATGAGGACAGCCAATTTCATTTTAGTTTCAAATTCTTGGACAAAGTCTACAGTTGGTGTTGAATTCCCCAAGGGTTTTCGGAATCACCTTCCATCTTCAATCAGATACTGAAGAAAGATTTGGAGTCATTGGAATTGCCTTTTCAATCGACTCTGGTGCAGTACATTGATGATTTGCTGATTGCGTCCAAAACGAGAGATGACTGTAAGTATGATTCGATTGCCTTACTGAACCACTTGCGAAAGAACAGGCATAAAGTGTCCCCAAAGAAGCTGCAGTACTGTCAGAAAGAGGTGAAATACTTAGGTCATCTAATTGAGAAAGGGTTGAGGAAGTTATCCAGGGAAAGAGTGACCGCCTTGTTGCAGATGAATCCCCCAACGACACGGAGAGACGTTAGGATGTTTCTGGGAATGGTGGGCTACTTTCGATCCCGAATTTCTCAGTCATCTCCAAGCCATTGGTGAGACTGACGGTTAAGGATGGGCCAGATGTCCTAATGCTGACAGAGAAAGAAATTAAGGCGTTTATCGAGTTGAGAGAGTGTATGTGCAGGGCTCCAGCTTTAGGTGTGCCTGATTACACTAAACATTTTGTCCTGTTTTGTCATGAACGTGATGCATGTTCCTTGTCTGTCCTGACACAGGTCCATGGAGGTATAAACCGACCAGTAGCATATTTTTCAGCTACTTTGGACCCATTTGCAGCAGCCTTACCAGGTTGTCTGCGTGCAGTAGCAGCAGTTGGTCAAAGCCTTGCTCAATGTGAAGGCATAGTGATGGGATATCCTTTAACAGTTATGGTCCCACACTCAGTTGAGATCTTGTTAACCCGTACCAAAATGCAACACATGACAAATGCAAGACTGACGAAATATGAAACAATCATATTGGGGACACCAAATGTAACGTTGAAAAGACGTACAGTGCTGAACCCGGCAACTTTGCTTCCAAATGAAAACACAGAAGTTGAGGATGCTGATGATGTAGAACATGATTGTCCTGAGGTAACAGAAATGTGCACAAAACCGAGGCCTGATATTAAAGATACCCAATTGGAAGAAAATGACAAAATTATCTTTGTTGATGGCTCATGTTTGAGAGAATCAGTAGGAGTACTGAGAGCCAGATACGCTGTGTGTACGATCACTGGTATCCTGGAAGCATCTTGGCTTGAGAGAGTATATTCTGCTCAAGTGGCAGAATTGGTTGCTCTTACTAGAGCTTGCTGCGCTGCTGCTGAATTGAGGGTAACTATCTATACTCATAGCAGATACGGATTTGGAATTGTTCATGATTTTGGCCAACTATGGTCACAGAGGGGTTTCTTGACCTCTTCTGGTTCTCCAGTGAAAAATGGTGAACGAATTAAGTAGTTGTTGCACGCGATTCAGTTACCTCATAAAATTGCCGTGGTAAAATGCAGCGCTCATGTGAAATCACAAGACTTTGTTTCAATAGGAAATGGATATGCGGATCAAGTCACAAGGTTTTGTGCATTGAACTGTATATCATTCAAAGATCAATGGGAATTGCTACCCGAAACAGAAAATGAGAGATGCACAGGTTACTCATTAAGGGTGGTTGACACGTTGGAGGAATTGAAATTGTTGTAGGGACGTGCCAACAAAGATGAGAAACGTTCTTGGGTTAGGATGCAATGTGTACAAAGACCAGATGATTTGTGCATTTCAAATGAAGGGCAGATGGTTTTGCCGAACAGTCTTCTGTCACAGTTTGCATGGTTTTACCATGGGCAAGCACATATTGGGCGAGATGCCATGATCAGGTTGTTCAAGATTGACTGGTTTAACCCAAAGTTCAGACAAGCCACAGAAGTGATCTGCCACAGGTGCATCATCTGTCAACAGATGAATGCGGGGAAAGGGACAGTGGTGAATTTGAGCCACATTGGGAGAGCAGGAGGTCCATTTAGCAGAATGCAATTAGATTTCATCGAAATGCCTGTGTGTGGAGGTCTGAGATTCTGTTAGTGATTATGTGTATCTTTAGTCACTGGATTGAAGCTTACCCTACACGCAATAATGACAGTCTCACAGTAGCGAAGCTGCTGCTTAGGGAACTGATTCCACGTTTCAGGTTTCCGATCTCTTCAGAATAAGATAGAGGAAGTCACTTCAACAACGAGGTGGTTAAGCTATTGTGTGCAGCATTAAACATCGAGCAGAAGTTGCATTGTAGTTACCGCCCTGAAGCATCAGGATTAGTGGAGCAGATGAATGGCACCCTGAAGTCGAGAATGGCAAAAATGTGTGCAGCGACAAATTTGAAATGGCCTGATGCATTGCCCTTGGTGTTAATGTCAATGAGAAACACACCCAACAAGAAAACAGGACTGTCTCCTCATGACATTCTAATGGGCCAAGCTATGAGATTGCCCGCAGTGCCTGCAAATGCTCTTGTGAATATCACGGATGATATGGTGTTGGACTACTGCAAGGGTCTGGCTGACGTGGTCCGCTCTTTCTCTCACCACGTGGAAGCCACCATACTGCCACCGATAAGTGACCTAGGTGACAACCTGAAAGCTGGTGATTGGGTGGTCATCAAGAAACACGTGAGGAAGTCGTGTTTGGAGCCACGTTGGAAGGGGCCATATCAAGTAATACTAACGACTACTACTGCTGTGAAGTGTGCGGGAATTCCAAATTGGATTCATATCAGTCACACGAAAAAGGTGACGTGTCCAACAGATGAGGAAATTGAACTGTTGAAAGTAACAACAACAGAAAAGGAAGTCTCAGGGCCAGAGAGTAATCAAAGGGGAACTGAGACAGAAGGAGAGCCCGTTGAGGACGGCTTGGTCGCTCCAAAGAAGAGATGAAGGAGAAGAGACCCAGAGGGGTGACATTGAGCCTATCTCAACTGAGGCGCCAGGAGGACTGAGTCAGAAGGAGGTTCTCCCAGAAGCAGAAGAATTTGAGCCCCTGACAGACCCGGAAGGCAAAGGAGTTGAGGCGGAAGAGAATCAGAGTGTCCAGATTCTTCCTGAGCAGCTTGCAGGTCCATCAAGAAAAAACACCACAGAGTCAGAGGAGGGCGACGAGCTACCACAAGGAAGATCAAAGACCAGAGAGACACTGAAAGGAGATAAGTGGCCAGAATTGCAAGTAACTAAGGGAAAGGTGGTTGTTGAAGATGCAATAGAAGAGGAAGTAGATACAACAAGAAGAGAAGATCTGAGTGAAGGAGAATTGCAGGGTGATCGCAAGTTGAAAAGTAAGAGAGTGGCAAACAGAAGGTACGCAGGTCCTGAATGGGCATATGCAAGGTCAGCTGAGTGGCAACAAGAGTTCTTGGCGTTCTGCTTGATCGAGAAGTTCCCAGGTCAGTACTTTGGTACCTGAGTCTGGCCAGATGAAGAGACTGTGTTGATGTGGAAAGTGAGCTAAAGAAAACTGAGAAAGGAGGCTGATAATTCACCAGATGTGACACTGTAAACCTGAATCGACTTTTGAAAACTAGTTTTGACAAGCTGCTAACCTAAATTGACAAGGATCCTGGGAGTGAATGTGAAGGCTGTAAATAATTGCTGAAGAAAGACTTTTGTTTGCTTTGACTTGCTGAACAAGAAAAGATACTTTAACCATCCTCAGTTGGTTGTTGTTTGAACTAATAATACTTCACTTTCTGATTCTTTACAGATCATGGCTAATGTTAGAGATGATAATAAGGGAAGTAGGCGTTGTAAATGTTTGGGTGTTGGTTTGGGTGCCGTGTGCGTGATATTCATCATAGTTCCGATTATGATCATAATATGGGATTATGGGAATGACATTGGTGGATAAGAGTGAAATTAACAATGCTACGATTCCTGAGACCGCTACTACACTAACAACTTGGGAGAGGTTCGAGCAGGACACAAGATATTTGCATGAGGGAACTAATGTGAAAAGGGAACTATTAACTAATGTTTTCTATTGCTTGCTGAGTGAATATGTTGACACTATAGATGCAAAAGATTGTTATGTGTGTACACAGATTCCTGTTTCAGTGCAAGAGGGGGTTACCTACCATAGTTTGCCTCTAACATATGGGATAAGCTGTAGTTTATTACTACCATGATTCTATAACCAGGAAGAGATTCAGTACTTTTATTCGAATCATGATCTTGTGTTTTCTTATGTGCCTATCATAGAGGATTTAAACAGCGTAGCTAAATAATATAGCATTAAATTAGTTAAAGGGTTCTTTGAAGCAACTTTAACAATTAGTACATCTTAAGCACATCTCAATAATCTGACATGTCTGCTTACATCTGTAGAGAAAAGCATTCTAGATCACACGGAAAATAGAAGGAGGGCACTGAAGGGGAAATTAGAGAAAGGATTGCAGCAGTGAGCTTTTATTAGTAGTGAGAATTACAGTGCAGTTACGGAACCAAGGAAATTAGCTTTAGATGCACTACACGTAGGTAAGCTTTGCATTACGCAACCAAAGTCATATTATGACAATGTGTTTGTGGGGACGAGCGAATGTAAGCATGTGTTTTTGTTTCAGAGTAAATGGACATTCATGTTAAATGGACAGGATCCAGCGATCCCTGGGATATATTATATTTGTGGACTTAATGCTTATTACCGTCTTCCAAAGGGATGGTATGGGACATGTTATTTGGGGATAGTTTTCCCAAAGATATATCAATTAGAGGACTTGAAAAAGTTTCCGAAATTGTCTGAATTACATCGTACTAGACAAAGGAGAGAGACTGCTGCTGGTGTAGTAGGAGACATATTTTGGGGAAATAATTCCTTCAGTGGGAGTTATTTTGAATTCTATAAATATTCGAAAGTTGTCTACTATTGTGGATAACATGCTGACAAATTTCACAAGGGCTATACTCCTGATGGATACTGAACTTGCAGCGGAAAGAACTATTACTCTTCAAAACAGGCTTGCTTTAGACATTCTTTTAGCGAAAAATGGCAGAGTTTGTAAAATGCTTAATGAGCGTCATTGTTGTGCCTACATACCTGAGATTAGAAGTATGCTTACCAACCTAACAAGAGATAGTACAGATTTGAAGGAGCTGAAAGAACCTGGAGTTTGGGAAAAGGTTGGAAAAGGACTTGCTAAAGTGGGAAGCTGGTTTAGTAATATTTGGCATGGGATATTGGCAAAACTAATACAGGGAATATTGATTGTTTTAGCGTGCTTATTTGGACTGTGGCTGTCATGCAAAATTAGTAAAAGAATTCAATTAAAAATGGCGAAAAATAATAAGAGGAGGGAAGAAAAGAAAAGGGAGAAAATGTTCAGAGCAAAATTAGAAGGGGCAAAGTTGAGGGGAGAAATTGAGATGAGAGAATTCTAAGATGCACATTGTAAAAGAAAGGGTTTGTGTGATGACAAGAGTCATCAGAGGAGGGATTGTTGGAGTGTGACTTTTAAAATTGATATTAACATGAAACACTTGCAATATAATGTGTAATGAAGCCGCATAGTAGATATGTGGACCTAGACGAAAATATTGGATGCGTTTAAAATGTGCCCACGAGGAGTGGCCACCAATCTATGCGATGACTAATGAAACTGACTAATAATGAATTAACAATGTATTGATGCATGACTTTGTATTAGCATTAAGAGTTATATGTTAGGGTTATGCAAAATTAATCACTAGGTCTTAGTTAGCAAGGGACTGGGCCTAGCTGCCTGGTCTCATATTAACTGGGTTTTTCTAATGTGCAATGTGCTGCTTTCCTGAAGGACACGAAGCTGTACTTTTCCAGAAGCTAGAGATATGTGTGTAGCCGTAGTAAATTCTTTCTCATGGGACCCGACTTGCTCAAGGAGACATTCTTGCTGAATGCAACAGTGTAATTTGCAACAGGTGCAGGGTCGCCTGGACTAAGAAATGTCAATGGAACTACTGACTGGAGCGACAAGTGTAACTTTTCTTACCTAACATTCTACCCGTTGAAGACGTCAATCACAGGAACCAATCAACTGCTTGAGAACTGTCTTAGGTGAAATTTCTAGTAAGGTGTGTGACGGATTATTGGACAGAGATAACGATACACCAAATATTGCCCAATGGGAAATTAGAGACTTGTTCGACAACTTTGATATAATGGCGTGACCCAAGGAGAAATCGGCCATTCCTAGCCATTACTTTGCCACGCCTGAAGCCATTCTTTGCCTTTCTGAGAGACTTTGGCCATCATTACAACATTGGCGGTAAGAGCCGCTTACCGCCGTGCAGATGACCGCCAACACACTGCTGCGGCTGCGGAATTCCGCCACAGCTATTATGACCCACAGCACGGAATCCGCCAAAATTCAGACACCCACACAAGTCCGCCACACCAAAGGTCAGTAATAAACTGGCGAAAACAAAACCTCCACCGTCACGCCAACAGAAATACACCCACACTATCACGACCCACGAATCCACGCGGTATTCCATTGGCGGTACACACTGCCGCGCTCAAAATACACACACACATACAAAACACAGACACATTGGACAATTCCAAATACACACACCTGATACACATACACACCACTCCCACACACCCAATACAATATAAAACACACACCCACATCACCCACAAACCCCTACGACCACAATTGAGAAAGAAGCACACAGAGAGACACCACCATCAACAATACTAGCATCCACAGGCACACAGCACCATTACCCACATAACTTCCACGCACCTCACACAACACCCCACTACATATCAGCACACTTATCACCACACACACCACCCCACACATCACCCACACCACCCCATGGCACGGCAAAGACACCCCAGGTTCTTGGAGGACGAGCTCAGGGTCATGGTGGAGGAAAACGTCCGGGTAGAGCCACAGCTATTCGGATCACAGGTGCAGCACACTTCCATTGCAAGGAAGATGGAGCTATGGCGAAGAATAGTGGACAGGGTCAACGCAGTGGGACAGCACCCAAGGAATCGGGATGACATCAGGAAGAGGTGGAACGACCTACTGGGGAAGGTGCGTTCCGTGGTCTCAAGACACCACCTTGCGGTTCAGCGGACTGGCGGCGGACCCCCACCTCCTCCCCCACAACTAACAACATGGGAGGAGCAGATCTTGACGATTCTGCACCCTGAGGGCCTCACAGTACTAGATGGAGGAATGGACTCTGGTAAGTCAAAGCTTAACTATTACATTCCCCACCCTACCTGCATGCCATCACATACCCCCACCCTCACCCTCACCCCATCACTCCAACTCCTCACAAATGTTCCAATATCACAAACCACACATCCCAACACCAAGCCCTGCATGCAAAAACAAAGCATGGACACCCATCACTAAAGCATGTCCGTTGCACATACCCATACACCCCCCTAAACCATCCTCACACAAGGTCCCAGACAGGAATGCAAGCACTGTGGTACACGGCCACCCAACCATTGCACACCATGCCACACACAGATGTAATAATCATTCTTTTATACCTCTGCAGGACCCCTACCGTCACCGGACAGGAGGGTCCACACATGTCCACACCACCAACAGAAGAGGCCCACAGTGATGACAGCACCTCTGTCCAATTGGATCTAGATGACCAGCCCGGCCCATCGGGGACCTCGGGACAGTCGGTTCCCATCACACAGTCACAGGCCACTACAGAGCTTCCCCCCTCTGGAAACACCAGCACAGCACCCACCCAGCGGGCCCATACCTCCTTCCCCAGGACACGTCAATCAGCAGTGTGTCCACCACTACAAGGAACCCAGGCTAACCCACCACCCCAACAACAACAGGGACCTGGGGGCAGTGGCAGTGGGCACACGGTCTAGGGGACGGAGGCACAGGAACACAGGGGAACTGGGAGGGCTGCTGTGCGACAGGGGGAGGACAGGCCAAGGGAACCCACTCTCCATGAGGCCCTCTCCAACATCATGGGAGCCTACCACCATTCCCAGGAGATAATGGCAACGGTAGTGGCCAAGTTCCAGGAGACCCAGCGGCTGCAGGAGGAACAGTATTTGGGCTTCAGGAAAGAACTCAGAGCCATCAATTCCACCCTGGGCACCATCGTAGGGGTGCTGAAGGAAGTACTCAACTCCAGGAGGGACACTGTGGCACTACAAGGGGTCCCTGACACTAGCCTGGACAATGAACTGCCCACCACCTCCGCTGGCGCTAGTGGACAGGAGGCACAGCCACAGGACCACCCCACCAGCACCCCACCCCCTGCAGAGGAAGAACCACCCCGCCAGCGGTCCCTGAGATCCAGGACAAAGACAGAGAAAGATGCCAAGACCCTCGCCAAGAAATGAGACCACCCTGATTGTCATCCTACTGTCCCACTTTGTCACACTGTCCATCCTTAAACTGCCCCAGCTCCACTTCCTATGCCCCTTTGGACAATGCACCTGTGAGACTTATAGCTTGGACTCTGCCATGGACATTCCTCCACCATCCCACCTCACCATTTTACAACCCCCTCCAATATTGAGCACTTAAATAAACACCCTTAAATCACAAAACAATCTGGAGTCTGTCTGTGATTTCGAAAATGTTTATTAGCAATTACAGTGACAAAATGCTCTTTCAATTGTAATGTCAACATACCCATGTCACACAGCTGTAGTCCATGAGGAATCAAAGCAGATGTCACACTGTGGGACCCACATCTCTGAAATCATAAGGGAAAGTGACAACTCAGTGACCATACACTGGGTGAAAACGACAGACAGTAGAGAGGTAGTAATGTAAAAGTACATGTAGTAGGCAGGTTTGTATTCTTACCTGTGATTCACTGGAAATATTGCTCGATCACTGAGTTCCTGTTGTCCATATCTTCTTCTTCTGCTTCCTGGTCTTCACTGTCCACTGGCTCCACAGCTGCAACAACACCGCCATCTGGACCATCCTCCTGCAGAAAAGGCACCTGTTGTCGCAAAGCTAAGTTGTGAAGCATACAGCAGGCCACGATGATCTGGCACACCTTCTTTGGTGAGTAGAATAGGGATCCACCTGTCATATGGAGGCACCGGAACCTGGCCTTCAGGAGGCCGAAGGTCCGTTCTATAATCCGGCGAGTTCCCCGTTGGGCCTCATTGTAGCGTTCCTCTGCCCTTGTCCTGTGATTCCTCACTGGGGTCAGTAGCCATGACAGGTTGGGGTAACCGGAGTCACCTACAAATGGCGAGGGACAACTTTTCGACACACACTAACCTGTAGGGATATCCCCAGACCCAGACAACCATTCCCACTGTCTTGCTTCCAGGTGCTCACCTATGGTGCCTCTGGAGTTGACCCATCACATAAGGGATGCTGCTATTCCGCAGGATGTAGGCGTCATGCACTGAGCCAGGGAACTTGGTATTCACATGGGAGATGTACTGGTCTGACAAACATACCATCTGTACATTCATGGAATGGTAACTCTTCCGGTTTCTGTACACCTATTCACTCCTGCGGGGGGGACCAAAGCCACATGGGTCCCATCAATGGCACCTACAATGTTGGGGATATGTCCCAGGGCATAGAAATCACCTTTCATTGTAGGCAAATCCTCCACCTGAGGGAAAACGATGTAGCTCCGCGTGTGTTTCAGCAGGGCAGACAACACTCTGGACAACACGTTGGAAAACATAGGCTGGGACATCCCTGATGCTATGGCCACTTTTGTTTGAAATGACACACTTGCCAGGAAATGGAGCACTGACACCACCTGCAATTGAGTGGGGATTCCTGTGGGATGGCGGATAGCTGACATCAGGTCTGGCTCCAGCTGGGTACACAGTTCCTGGATTGTGGCACGGTCAAGCCTGTAGGTGATGATCACATGTCTTTTCTCCATTGTCGACAGGTACACCAACGGTCGGTACACCGGAGGATGCCGCCATCTCCTCACATGTCCCAACGGACGGTGCCTATGAAGGACAACAGCGAGCACAGAGTCAACCAACTCAGAGGTACGTACCCACAGCTTACACAGAACACAAATCATAATCCAAAATGTGGCCTGTATGTGTGTTGAGTCTACTCCTAGGTATGTGTGACGCAGTTAAAAATGAAGCCGTGTGGGCCCCTGAAATGGCGGCTGACTGACCTCTAAAGTGGGACAATGGGATGTGAGGTAACTGCGCTGGCGTTGTACACCGTCGCGGTAGGCGGTAGAAGACCACGGCGCAAATGCTGCATTGGTTAACATTGGACCCTATGGGTCCCAGGAGCCAATGACGATGTACGCCGGCGGTGACGGTACGCACCGCCGCGGACGTGACCGCCATTTTCTATCTGTTCAATCACTCGATACCTGATATTCGACAGGAGAGGACCTACACTGCAAGTGCTGCTGTGACCTCGGTCTGGAAGAGACAATGGCTCGAGTGTCTGGGGAAAGGGCCCCTGCCTTCACATCGGAGGAGTTGGAGAAACTCATGGATGGGGTCCTCCCTCAGTACACGCTATTCTACGGTCCTCCAGACAAACAGGTAAATACACTGGGAGCATGCTGTATTGGCTATGCCTGTGTGGAGTGGGGTGGATGTAAGAAGGGGGGGCAGATTGCGGCGTGCATGAAACGATGGTGAATGCATGTGGCACATGGCAAGGGTAGGGATGGGGGCCAATGACTGTGACTGTGCAGTTGGTAATAACTTTTCCTTTCCCCCTGTGCAATTCATGTAGGTCAGCGCCCACCAGAAAAAAGATATTTGGCATGCCATCGCCAAGGACGTCCGGACCCTGGGGGTCTACCACAGACGGAGAACCCACTGCCTGAATAGATAGGAGGACATTCGCCGCTGGAGCAAGAAGACAGCGGAGGCTCGGCTGGGGATGGCCTCCCAACGTGGGAGGGGTGCCCGTCGCACCATGACTCCCCTGATGTTCAGGATCCTGGCGGTGGCATACCCGGATTTGGATGGGCGCTTGAGGGCATCACAGCAGCCAGAAGGGGGTGAGTACACTCTCATCCTGCTGATTTTGCACGCAGTGGAGGTGTCTGGGTGGGGAGGTGGGCTGTGGGTTTCCCTAGGCCAGGGCGAGTTTCGTAGGCAAGGTTCCTCCGTAAGGCAGGCCATGTGGCACCCCACCCCACCTCTGTAGAGTGCCAAGTACACCTAGTCATGCCCCTGTGTCATCCATGTGTGCAGATGTCGTCCATAGACTAGTAGGCCATTTCCCAGGGATTGAACAGTGGAGCCCAAGAGCGCAGCGTAGTGCAGGGGGCTTCTGTGTCTGTCATGTCCGCCAACGGCAGTGGTATTGCGTGCACTCAACATGTCTTTCTTCTGTCTCCCCCCCCCCTTTTTGTGGTCTCCCTGTTCTTGTGTGCATTAGCATCATCAGGTGGAGGAGCAGTGGCACCGGAGCATGAGTGGGCTACATCCTACATGGCCATGGAGGGCCACACTATGGACTCAGACTTCACCAGTGGGATGGAGGGCGAGGGGAGCTCCACAGCAGGCACAGGAGCTGAGACCAGTGACACAGACTTGTCCTCTGATGGGAGCTCCCTTGTGGTGGCGGCAACATCTGTGCCCCCCCATCTACAGGTAGAGCCGCCACCCCCCCTACCATCACCGCCCTCTCAGCAGCCCATCAGCCTTTGCCCCGTGCCCGCTCACCAGGGAGGGTGGGCATCACCTTCGCCCCAGGCACCTCAGGCCCTGCCCCTGTCACCCCTGCTGCCCTGAGTGAGGAGGCCATTGACCTCCTCAGGTCCCTCACTGTTGGGCAGTCTACCATTTTGAATGCCATCCAGGGTGTAGAAAGGCAGTTGCAACAAACCAATGCATTCCTGGAGGGCATTCATTCTGGTCAGGCGGCCCTTCAGCGAGCTTTTCAGACTCTGGCCACAGCACTGATGGAAGCCATTGTCCCCGTCTCTAGCCTCCCCCTCCAACTATCTCCACCCAGACCCAATCCCCTGTACCCCAGCCTATCGCAAGCACACCTACAGACCAGCATGCACACACGTCAACACACAAGGGAAGCTCTGGCAAACATAAGCACCACACATCCCATAGGCACTCACGCAAACATCACACATGCAGACACTCCAACATCCACTGCCTCCACTGTGTCCCACTCCTCCTCGTCTCCCTCCTCCCTCCTCCCTCCCAGTCTTGTCTACACTCACACCTGCATGCACTACACCTACAGCCACTACTGCCATTACCAGCACACCCACCACCCCACCCCCGCTCACGTGCAGTCACCACCCCCACTACCATTCATACGTCCCCTTTGTCCTCTCCCAGTGTGTCTGTGACGCCACCTCCCAAGATACACAAATGCAGGCACACACCTGCCCAACAGCCATCCATCTCACGACAGCCTCCAGCCCATGCACCTTCACCCAAAGTCAGCATACGAACACCTCCTACAACCACAACCTCTTCCTCCACTCCCAAACCCCCGCCAGCTACCCATCCCAGTGTCTCCGAAAAACTTTTCCTGTACAACCTTGACCTCTTTCCCACACCTCCCCCACCCCGTCCGTCTCCTAGGTCCAGAACTAGAACCCCAGCCACAACATCTCCGGGACCAGTGGTGCCTGTAGTCACCGGAATCTGGAGTGCACCGGCGACAGGGCAGACAGTGTGGCACGGAGCCACAGCACGGACAGTCCCCCACCTGTGAAGCATCAAAAGTTGGCCAGGGCCTGGCGGGAGAGGGGGAAGACTCCAGCCACAAAAGCCGCTCCCAGGGGTCCCGGTGGGAGTGTGGAGCCAGCTGCGACACCTTCCAAGGTGGGGAAGGGCCACAAGAAACCAGGAAAGTCTGGGAAGAGCAGCACGGCGGAGGCCACCGCCATCATCCCCGCTGGCCAGGAGGCCACCACCATCATCCCCGCTGGCCAGGAGGCCACGCCAACATCCCCACTGGCCAGGAGGCCACCGCCAGCACAAGCCCCGCTGGGCTAGAGAGGACTGCCAGCACAAGCCCCGCTGAGACAGAGAGGACCGCCAGCACAAGCCCCGCTGGGACAGAGAGGACAGCTGAGTCACTGCAAAGGAGCCCGCCGCCTCAAGCACCGCTGAACAGGGCACTGCTGCCTCAAGCACCCGCTGAACAGGGCACCACCGCCTCAAGCGCCGCTGAACAGGGCTCCGCCGCCTCAAGCACCGTTGAACAGGGCACCGCCACCTCAAGCACCGCTGGCCCATGAGCGCCAAGGGCACTGACGCTACGGAGTCCGTCACGAGCAGGATGCAGCACTCTGGGCACCATGCCCCCTCCAGAACCAGTGGAGAGATACATCCACTACCTCTGTCCTTAGCAGGATGAAGCACTCTGGGCACCATGCCCACTACAGAACCAGTGGAGAGATGCATCCACTGCCTCTGTCCTTAGCAGGATGAAGCACTCTGGGCACAAGACCCCCTCCAGAACCAGTGGAGAGATACATCCACTTGAGAGACTGTGGTTTTGCACTCCCCAGGATTGAACAGTGGGCAACCCACCCACTGTATAGACTTGTGAGACTGTGGCTTTAACATCCCCAGGATGGAACAGTGGGCAACCCACCCACTGTATAGACTTGTGAGACTGTGGCTTTGCACTCCCCAGGATTGAACAGTGGGCAACCCACCCACTGTATAGACTTGTGAGACTGTGGCTTTGCACTCCCCAGGATTGAACAGTGGGCAACCCACCCACTGTATAGACTTGTGAGACTGTGGCTTTGCACTCCCCAGGATGGAACAGTGGGCATGTGGCCATCTCGTGGATTTGGCATTGTGCACTCAACCGGCTGAGGTCCCCCCCTTTTCCCTCCCCCTGAGGTGCCTGTTTTCTTGCTCTCTGATGCCCCTGCAGTGTTCTCTCCATCATGGTCGGGGATCTTGTGTGGGTCTCGCCCATACCGTGTGGGCCCAGTGTTCCACTGACTTCATTGGAGCACTACCTGGTCTCATGAGCTTGGTGTATATTTTGTTTATGGTGTATATATATATTTTTGCCTACTTGATTTTAATATATTACAATGGTTACACTCATTTTCTTTTGCCTTTGCATTCTTCCAGGGGGTTTGGGGGGTGTAACTATCATGTATAAATATGTATTAGTGTGTGTGTTGTAGGGGGTAAGGGTGGGGGTGGGGATGTTGCGTGTTGCGTGTGTGTGCCCCTATTTTTTCCCTCCCCTGTGTCGTAGGTGCAGTACTCACCGTGGTCTTCGCTGCCGGCGTTTGTGCTCCTGGTAGAGGAGCAGGAAGACTATCGCAGGGAGAATTTGGAGTTCCGGCTCCAGAGTGTCCTGGTTCCTCGTGGGGTGTGTAGAGGTGAGCGTTTTCCCTTCGGATTCGTGTTTGTGCCGTGTTTTTATCCGCGGTGTATCCTCCTCGGAAAAGGTGTCGGATTGGTAGGTTGTGATACTGTGGGCGATACTTTGTCTTCCGCCTGTCTGTTGGCGGTGACCGCCAAGCTATGTGTCTGTACCGCCGTGGCGGTCGGAGTGTTAAAGTAGCTGTCTATGTTGGCGGTTTCCGCCACGGTCGTAATTCCAATTTTTTTACCGCCGGCCTGTTCGCGGTCTTACTGCCGCTTTAACAAAGTCCGCCAGTGTTGTAATGACTGCCTTTGTCTTTGGCTGTCTCATACTTAAATCATCCTCATCCTATCCTTTGCCTGTTATGCACTTCTCCTCCTTATGAGGGAAGAGCTTTTCTTACTATGCCCTACTGAGACTTACCTGTTTTATCCTGGCTGATGGCAAATCGACTGATTTCCTGAGGATGAAGATTGAAGCCGCTTCCTGACTCATTCGGATGGATAACTATCTGATGAAAATTTTTAATTGTCTGTTTGCCTTTTCTTTCTAGGTACCAACTGCTCTTTTGATAGAGACCATAGTTAGAAGTTTTCCAAATTCATGTTGCCAAATTGTTTTCCATGAAGCCCAACATGCTGATGCTAATTTGAGGTTTGTTAAGGAGTTCACTAATATCGGATGCAATAAGACAAATGCCTAAGTTCTTGCTTTGTTGAATAATGTACTAATGACACTCTGCTAAAGTTGACTCATGTTAATGTTGTGCTTTGTTCTAATGTTCATGATCTATGCTTTGATAAAGTGTTGCTCAAGTTGCCAAATTAAAGTAGTTTTGTATGTGCTTGCTATTGTTGAGACGAATAAACATGATATTAGATTGTAACTAATAAGGAATAAATATCCTAACTCTTACTAGATTTGTTGTGGTTATTCATGGCTGAAACGTCATGGTGCGTTTGTTGTATTTATCTAGATTAAATTATATTGATGAGCTTGATTGATTAGTATTGTGCAAATAGATAGTGTTATTGATCTATTGATTGTGATGCTAAAGGATATCTCGTCCTGGGAAGCCCCCAAACACGGTCAAAATGTTCATTGCCCTAGACGTGTCTCCTTGTAACTTTACTTATCAAGGTTCTGACGCGTTATCAGATGTCCTTGCCAAACTTCTCTTCCTTCAGGTTCCGTTCTATATATTTTTACTTTCTACTTCTCACCACCTCTTTTGTTTCCACTCGAACCTCTTATTCAGCTCCAAGCAGAGTCCCTCTTTTGGTGGGTAACATGATGTAATCTTCGTATCTATCTTTTCAGCTGATCTTCTTATCCACTATCTGTATATCGAAGCACATTGCTGGCCCTCAGAAGAATCATTCAGTCAAACACCTAGGAGTATGCTTAACTTCCTCACTTGCACTTATGCACAGCCATTTTCTGCACCAATTCCTCTGCTGTGTCCCTGTTCTGTCGGAGTGTGTCTCTCGTCCATGCATTCCTTACAACAATTCTTGCAAGGGGGTGATGAGACTGTTGTGATGAAAGTGCTGTGCTGCTATGCTCCTTTTCTCTGCCAGTAAGGCGGCGCTGTCTTCACCCTCTTTTAATAAAGCATGATATCAGACACGGTAACGCCGCCATGCACTTATGTTTAAGAACCAACATTAAATCCGTTTTCAACCCAGTGGCTTACTAGGTTTATGTAGCATGGAAAGTTACACCACCTCGCACTAGACAGAATAATACCTGAGACCTAGAAGAGCCTTAATTGTTAGTAACGCACTGTTGTCATATCACTGTTTAATGGTGCCGTTTTTAACTTGAAAATGACCTTTAATTAACCTGTACTCTTTTGCATAACTCACTTTACCTGGGCCCAATGCGACACTTTATTTGCATCACCTTGTTTATAGTTAGTTTTATGTTCTATGGCTGTTAATTGGATTTATTCTGAATTTTTAGCTATTCTGACTTGCTTTTGCGTTTTTACCCTTACATACATATTCAGAGTTCATACACTTGTGTTAGGTATTCACGGCACGGAGACAGATTGGTAAATTGACTTCTTTCTGTGAGTATAGAAGGAGAGAGAGACCAACCCGTCCTTCCCAATTAGAAGCCCAGCTGCAACTGTCAGCATAAGAACTCTCCCCAGCATTCCCTTATTACAATGAAAACAACAACCATGCGCTGTACATAGTAACTCCGGTGATAGCGCGTGGTTTAAAGATAAACAAAATAATCTGCCACTAAAGAGACCACTTTATTACCTAAAAAGCATAGTTTTATCACATTGTGTGCTATGAAGCTCGTGTATTATGCCTTTGTGTGACACTTTCGATCATCAAAGAAGAGCAGCGCCTCAAGGAATATTGATGCGCCTTTGATGTGGTCCTTCAAGTTACAAACTTGCTCCTTATGTAACTTGCTACCACATAATAATTAATTTTACTAACAAATTAATGTTGGGGTACGCAAACAAGGCCCCTGGCAACTGTCTGAAACAAGAACTGTATTTACCATATTCAGTATGTTCTTCCTTCTCCTTGGGCAAGCCTTTGAAAATCTCCTGTTGTAGCCGCGTATATGATTTATCTCCATGCTGCAATGAGTATCTTGTTCTATTTGCCTGATAGCATTTAGCCATCCAGGAAGAGTTTATAATATGCCTTTGTTGCTTTTTGCTTTTTTACTTGTGTGTGACTTACATCTGCTGCTTCTACTTATTCTTATTGTATTACTGTACTAGAATGAGGATTTTATAATCTGAATGTTGTATAGTTTATGTCTACAAGATGACACAATAAGATAAAAACTAAAGTAAACTAAACGTGCAGTCATGCCCTGCTTTTTCATACACATCGGGCTGCTTCGACACATTAGAGCACCCAGTTGGTCCTCACACGACTTTAGATGGCTCATACACGCCCATATCTGATCCACCCTTAAATGCATGTGCTTGCATACCTTCCAAAGGTAAGGTCACCTTACTTCTGGTCCATACTGCTGTCAACAGTGTGCTAAATGACCCTAACGTTTAGTTGTCAGTCGTAGCTTCACAGTTGGGCACTAGTCTATCAACAGAGAGCTTTTAACAGTTTAAAAATGTGCAGCATCAAGTTTGAGGTCACTAAGCGGCAGGTGATGTCACTCTGCGCTGACTATAATCAGTCACTACAGATGACACATCAGTCTTAATTAAATATGTTGCTATGCATGACTGTGTACTGTGGAGCACAGGCAAAAGCATAACAGCTTGGAAAACTAGTCTCATAACGGTTAATCTACCAATTTCACATGACACCTGCTCCTCTATTCATGAGATGGTTCTGGTCATTCATTCTAAAGTGTGTGTTGAAATAAATGTGCTTCTAAATATGATGATATGTCTTGGTTTATCTTTAACTCAGTTAGATGTTGATGAAGCAGAAAATGAAGGTTTTCATTTATTAGTGCTTAAACGTAGTACTGTAATAATCATGTGTGACTTTAACCGAACTAATAAAGATTGTACGGGGACAAAATGTGCCCTTAGAGTAGTTTGCCAACATTTATAAGCGTGCTTTATATAACGTGATGTATTAGAATTGCACTAATCCGACATAATCATAAACGTGTGCTATGATTTGCTTGTTTGAAATGTTTTAGCTTAGCATTACTTTAGTGGAGGCTTTGGCCTAGTTGCCTGGTCTCACGGTTTAGATGCTCGTATTTTTCCAATGTGCTAATAAACGCGTATTTTGCTTGAAGCTGTACTTTTCCACTGAGATCGTTCACATGCTTATCTTAAAGTTTCGTGCCAGCTTGGCATTTTTCTCTTTGCTCCAAGGTCGATCTGCAGGTGCGGACAATGGAAGCTCTGAAAGTGAGTTAATTGGTATAAAATGTTGCAACTTGCGTACCCATCTCCAAGGATAATGTATGCTTAAGTAAAAGCTTGAGAACTGTTGTTTTTGATTGGACAATTTGAAGCTAACCTATGAACCCTCCAATGGAAGACCCTACTGGATTTGAACTGTTGTCTATTTAAACCAGGTGCACGAGAAGAAAGTAGCCATTGCCAACTATTGCAGCCATTACCAGCTCGATACCTGCCATTTTGCAGGACTTCGTAGCTATTATGGCCCACCTTGCTGCGACGCCATTTTGAAAGAGACTTTGATGCTTTCTCTAATCGAGAGAAAGAGACTTTAAATGATTCTTGCCCTAGAGACTTTAACTTTGATCCCTTTGCATGAAGTAGTAGTTTTATTTTGCCGCCGTGAGGCAATTGCCCCGTCCACCCCTGCCCTTTGCCCCGTCCCATGCTGATCGAGAAACGGTACCTGTGAGACGAAGACTTCCTTGTATGCTGATCGTAATTGGTAAATATGAAAGGAAATTGTACAATTGCATTGTGTTTCTTTTAGGTAACCAACTGCTGATTTTTGATAAGAACCCTAGCTAGGAGTTTTCTAAATTAATGTTGCTAAATTGCTTTTGCATGAAGTCCCACATGCCGATGCTAATTTGAGGTTAGATGAGGATTCCTTTTGTTGCACGATGCAATTGAAGACCTTGTTATGCTGACTAAATGTATGCAATTAGTTCATTACAGATTATAGTATTAGTGATTTGCATTGCTATCATCGAATGCCTTGTTATTCAAATGCTGCATAGATTGCACTTGTTTCGCCGTTATGGACAGCTATTAATGTTCATTTATGTTTATCATTTGGTGTTGAGACACATCTATATTGTGCTAGCTTTGTTAATATAGGGAAATAAATTCACTAACTTTGAATAAACTGGTGTGGTTATTCCTGACTGAGAGGTCAGGGTTCGCCGAAATGTATTCTGGATTAATTGTTAAGTGTTATGTCGATCAGGGTATTGCTTATGTTCGTTATTGATTTAATGAAATTGGCTGATTAAGGGTGTCGAGGGTCTCACTTAGCCAAAAGATTCGTCGGCCTAAAAGAGCGTCCAAATACAGGTAAATTATTAATACGGAACGCTCTATCAATGTCAAAGTGTTAGAAATGGGGTCTCTAGTTGACAGTTATTTTACACCCTGTCCAAATAGGGATCCTGACTCTAGTCAGGGTAAGGGAGACGCACTCCTAAGATAAACCCTGCTCCCCCCCTTGGTAGTTTGGCACAAGCAGTCAGTTTAATCTCAGAGGCAATGTGTTAGGTACCTGTTCTCACACACAGAAACACAGTGAAAACACTACAAATGGACACCCCACTATTTTAGAAAAATAGCCAATATGTATCTAAGTAAAACAATATAAAAACGACAAAAATCCAACATGCACAACCAAAGATATTAATTTTTAAAGGTGAAATCCCAATACAAGCACTTAGAAACACAATAGCTCCAACTGGGACTATCACAATGTTGTTGACTGAATCGTTCCCAACAGTCACACGCCACTTGCGAGGGAGTGAGGAGCCAGTCACTGAGTCACATGGACCCCAAGTACAGTACCTTTGAAAATGATGAAACAAAGACATTGCATGGATCAGGGAGGTTGAGGCGTCACTGGAGCCATTGAGATGCTGGTTCCATGCTGCTACACAGGAGGTAAGGCGTCAGTTCCTTATGGAGATGAGGCATCGATTCCTGATGGAGGCAGCAGAGGTGAGGTGGCGTCGGCAGCGAGGCATCAGTTCCTTATGATCTGGCGTGGTCTATGAGTCCAGAAGGTCAAGAAGGTCAAGAAGCGATGAGGCAACCTCTCTGGGTCACGGTCACATCACGGGTCCACAGGTGCTGTAGCGGAGTCAGGTGTCACAGACTTCGGTGACACGGCAGTTGGGACTCACAATGTCAAGGGACTTCAGCGGCACTGCGGCCTCAGGCCTGCGGTGTGGATCGTCGCACTCCAGCAGGAACCACGGCTTCAGGTCCAGACAGCAGCACGGAGTTGGGCAGTGGTGCTGGTTCTGGGGTCCTCTGGAGTTGATGTGCCTGGTTCTTCTTGGTTTTAGGACAGCTTTTACTCCTAAGGGCCCAGGCTCTGGAGTGGGCACCACCTGGCAAGCCAGGATCCTCATCAAGAGAACCTAGGGGCTGGCAGGTGAAGTCTTTGATGTGCCCGAGACTTCTTAACAGGAGGCAAACTCAGTTCAAGCCCTTGGAGAACCTTCACAAGGAGGATATACAGCAAGATCCAGTATTTGTCCCCTCCAAAGCAGAAGCAGCAACTGAAGGCCAACCCAGCAAAGCACAAACAGCAAAGGGGTAGTACTGATCCTTGCAGCTCTTCAGCTCTTCTCCTTGGCAGAGTCTCCTCTTGATTCAGAAGTGCTCTAAATTTGTGGAGTCAGGACTCCAATACTTATACTCATTTCTGCCTTTGAAGTAGTCAAACCTCAATGGAAAGTCTTTGTAGTGCACAAGACCCCGCCTTTCTTGCCCTGGTCCCAGACACACTCTAGGAGGTTTGAGGACAGGCACAGCCCTATTCAGGGGCAATTGTCAGCTCCTCCCACAACACTAGCCCAATAAGACCCATCAGGATATGCAGGACATACCTCAGCTCCCTTTGTATTACTGTCTAGAGTGAATTCATAAACAACCCAACTGTCAGTGTGGCCCAGAATTGTATTCAGCAGCCGGGCAGAGGCACAGAATGGTTAAGCAAGAATATACCCACTTCTAAATGTGGCATTTTCAAACTTACAAGGTACAAAACCACTTCACCAAACGATGTATTTTTAAACTGTGAGTTCAGAGACCCAAAACTCCACATCTCTATCTGCTCCCAATGGGAAATTACACTTAAAAGATATCACAAAGCAATCCCCATGTTAATCTACGGGAGAAAGGGGCCATGCAATAGTGAAAAACAAATATGGCAGTATTTCACTATCAGGACATGTGAAACACACCAGTACATGTCCTACCTTTTAAATACACTGCACCCTGCCAATGGGGCTACCTTGGGCCTACCTTAGGGGTACCTTACATGTACTAAAAAAGGGGTGCACTTGCCAGGTCAACATGGCAGTTTAAACTGCACACACAGAAAATGCAATGGCAGGTCTCGGACATATTTACAGGGCTACTCATGTTGGCGACACAATCAGTGCTGCAGGCCCACTAGTACCATTTGAATTACAGGCTCTGGGCACACGTGGTGCACTATACTAGGGAATTACTAGTAAATCAAATATGCCAATCATGGATAACAATCATAATCACAATTTACACAGAGAGCATAGGCACTTTAGCACTGGTCAGCAGTGGCAAAGTGTCCAGAGTCCTAGAACTAACAAAAACAGGGTCAGAAAAATAGGAGGCCAAAGGCAAAAAGTCTGGGGATAAGCCTGCAAAAAGGGCCAGGTCCAACACATTGTTAGATGGTCTATATGCTGTAAATGTGAAACTTTCATTGAAAAGATTGAAACAATAAAAGACAGGAACATGAACGTTGGGAAAAAGCAAGGTTTGACTTGTCAGAAAACGGAGAGGCATCATTGTCCAAGATGACTGACTTGATAACAGTCAATCTTCTGAGGTGAAGGGTGTTTGTGTAGGGTGATACTCCCATTTAAATAAATGGCTCTTCCTAAGAGGTACGTGTGTAAATATTTTCCTATAAGAATTTTGTCGAAATATTAGAACTCGTGTTCTGGTGATGTAATACTTCATTTGGTTTAAATAGCCCTAAAACAAAAGCGTTGGAGTCCATCACAAAGAATGAGTTTTTACACATTTCTTCCATGAATTCATTTTTTAAATGTATGGGGATATATCATAGGATGTGCAAATTCTTACACTCATTTTTCTTATTTTTGTGATAATCTGTAGCTGGCCTCTGTCATTTGTTTGATTCACTGGGCTCGCAAAGTCATTAAGAAGTAAGAGTCTCAGACCCGCCAACACAAAAAAAAATGCACCATGTTATAGAGAATGGGGAAAGGTTATGTGAAGCATGCTTTTAGACCAACTTTTAAACTCCAAAATACAAAGAAAAGCTTTTGGAGTTGTGCTGCTTGCAAGCTGAGGTGAAAAACACCCTGCAGGATATCTGCTGAAGAGTCCCACCACAAAGGATCTTGAAACCCAGTGTCATGATGAGGATTTTGGGGGACACAGACATGACACATTTGTGGGACCCCTGTTCTGAACAACTCTGCATTTTATTACCCATTTTCTGCTAATTCAAGCCCCCCGAATGCCAAGCAGTATTGAATAATAAGTGAAACATTGAGATGGAGAAATAGACACATGGGAAACAGAGATAAAGTTCACTTTTCCCAGGGGTCGCTTGGAATGTGGGAACCCACGGCAAGAGACTTTCACCTTTCCTTGTCTTGCCTTTTGATATGGGCTGTTCACCATCTAAATGTTGTGACAAACTGTGGAACCATGAAAGTGGGCAGGTCTGGATTCCCCACTTGTAATTTTTGCATCTGTTAAACCATCTATGAAGATTATCAGGTAGGAGAAGTGAGAGAGGAGAGGTGGATGCTGAGAGATTCTCTGTGTCTTAAAGAAAACAAATTGTCGTCAGCATCAGCGGGCTGGTGCCAAGAACTCAATTTACATTGTGACAATATTTGTTTTGCTCGGACTGCGCGCTTTGGGAATAATGAATAATGCAGAGTCCCTTTTATGCACTCCAGTGACAGGATGGCTAATGGCCCGGTACTGTGCCATTTCCGGAGGCAGAGGGGAGCTGCAGGGGTGAATGCACTCGCGGCTTGAGGATTCACCTGTGTGTTTAGGGGAACCAGTAGAGGCTGTGTGAAAGACGCCAATCACCAAAGGTGAAAAGAGAGTTTTTCGTCAACAAGTAGACCACTTACACCGGCCACGCTATTTTAAAAAGGTTAATGCCATGTCTCCTTCAATATTCATAATACTGTCCAATTCCAACCAGCACTTAATTCAAAATGGTGGAAGCAGGTGGTGGCCTTCAGCAATATCTTTGTGGGATTAGTACTTATTTTTGCTCCGACTTTGAGCCAGAGCAAGAGAAAGGGGAAGAAAGAGAGATAGACAACAAGTGGAGGGTGATGGAAATAAAAGGCATAAGATGATATCAAAACTAGGGATCCTTTGGGGCATATTTACAAGCCCCTAGTCCCTCCTTGCGCTACCCTAGCGTATTTTTTTTTACACTAAGCAACATAAAGGAGGCCTTTTCCCTGCACCAGATTTACAAAGTGGTGCAATGCAAGCATTACGCCTCTTTGTCACCCCTTGCGCCACATTATGCCTGAGACTGGCAGAATGTATGCAAGGGAACGTTCCCCATTAGGAGGCCCTGAAAAATGGTTCAGTGAAATTTATGAGATTTCACTACGCCATTTTTCCTGCCATTTTTAACGCCTGCCCTGTTGCTTCCAATGGCCTCCCCTCGCATTGCTGGACATGCACCATAATTTTTGGCGCTAGACGACCAATGCACCACAATAGCCTCAAAAAGTTTGACGCTACTGTGCTAACGTGTGCCATGGTGCGCCGTATTGTAAATAGGGCGCTACCATGGTGATGTTAAGGGGCGCAAGAAAAGTGGTGCATCATAGCTGATGCACCACTTTCTTGTAAATATGCCCCTTTGGTATTTGGCAGCACTGGTGGCAGAAGTGCGGAAACACTTACGACCCTTTCACATAATAATTTATTATTATTATTTCTTTTCTGTTCTTTTTTTTTTTTACAAAGTAGTCATTTTGGACACAGTCGGATTAGTCTCTAATGTGAGAAGGCCTTTGTTTCCATCTGTAAACTGTCTCATATGGGAGACTGGCTCAGTGCTGTACAGTGACTCAAAGGCAAAGTACGTTTTTAATAGATGAAAATCAGAACATGTACAGAAACACCAATCAGTATTCCGCGTTCTGGGAGTGTAATTATGGGACATCCTCAGAATATACCGGGTTCCAGGAGCTCCCAGGAAGACAACGTCTGGCCTGTGGTCGGTGAGACGCTTGAGAAAGCACTATAGGATGTTTGCAAACCTGTGTTCTTTGTAATGGTGTCTTTTGTTGAGTTCAGGCTGGGTCGTTCTGTGGTCCACTGTATATACTTTGGGCACTGCAGATTAGGCCCAACCCGTGAAATATGCAGGTTTAAGTGCAGATACAGATTGAAATTTGATGTACTATTAGTTGCTCCACAACTAGACAGTATGGACAGGCACAAGAGTTCTTCATTGTCAGAGCCAAGGCCTTACCAAACATAACGAAAAGCCGGCTGAGCAAGTACCTTCGACAGGACCATTAGCCGGCCTGCTTGAGGCAGTTTCTAAATGTGCTTACTGACGTCCAATTTGGTTCTGTCGGCTCCCTCTAAATGTTTTGTCGCACAATCAGCTTTTGAAACGCATGCTAATCTGCTCATGTTCATTTCACATGGTGTTATTTCTATTGCTTGTTAGGTTTCCCTCTTCCACTTGTCTTACCCAATCGATGTCGGGCCCTGGCCCTATTGATTACCTTTTCTGTCAAAACGCTCTTTAATTTCTCAACAACACGCGGGAGACAGTGTCAGTTTTGTGTTTTCTGAAATGTCACCTCCGTCAACAGCAAAATTCAGTTTTCACCTTTGGAAATAACAAAGGCCTACATATATGTCATGTTATGAGGTACCAACCACCCAGCTTCTCGCAATGTTTTTCTCTGAAAAGGCTGCTGAGGGCGAGAAATATTTATCAACTCCCAGTCTGAGTTGCTCGGGATTGAAAAAATGAGAATCATTCTTATCACAACTGAACATAAGTACATTTGTATAATGACTGAATACGCATATACGAAGCTTGGAGGCACAGAGGGATTTAACATACATATTGAGCTTTGCACAAACGTATATTAACGAGCATTGCATGTCACAGTATCAGCTACAGAAAAAGAGAACCACAGATATATCCAAAAGGAAACACATTATCGATGAAGTAAGTCTATATTGGGAAGTATAGACTGAGTATTCATAACTTTGTTACACATAGTAAACTCGTTTTTCTCTTTATATACTTATTTGTTGAAATTGTGGTCATCAGTATTTTTGCTACGATATTTGTGAAGCACAATATTTAAAACTCAATGTTTGAATAGAATACTAATAATAGGGTTATGATCCAAAACACCCTTCACCCTGATATCTTGCGTGTTAGGGTAGGATGTGTTTTAGGGGATTGCACATTGGCAGTTTTCCTCAGGATGGGGAAAATACATTGTGTAAAGAACAGTTAAGAGTCCACCAGTTGAATTCTGAGAAAAGGGAAAAGAAGTTTCATGAATTTAGGTAGATGTGTCAGTTGGATAACACCTTGTCACAGGGGCAACAAGATCGGCCCCATCAATTGGTGTGAAAACGTTTGAAGTAGTCACAGTTTGAATGTTGGGAGTTGTCCTAGGGAGATTACCAGAGGTAGGATTTGCGTCTGCCTATAAGTTGTCACATCGTAGTTTAGTTTTCTTGAAGAAGAATTGAGCATGAATATCACATAACTGTTTGGAGTGTTGTAAGGTAGCTGAGGAAATTGAAGATTGTAGTTGTGAGACAATATTGAAAAATTCTTTCAACAGGATGGAAGCTTCATAGATAAGATCAGAGGAGCAAATTATCTTGGCTTTGTTGATTTTAAGTTTATAGGGTGGCAGTTAGATCGACATATTCTACTCATTTATTTATATCATACTCTCTATACTGTTGTTTTATACTATGTATACTTCCAATTTTAGAGATTTTAATTCATCTGCAAACCATGGATTTTTGGTTCTTTATATTTATATCCAGGGCCACTGGAATTATGTGGCAGAGGAGGGCCAAAATTTGTGAGAGTTAAGTAAATTATGCAGCAAGAACAGGCAAATTATGCAGCACATTTTTGCTAGTATTACTTCATTATTTTGTACATTTTATACTTCTTAACACTGCTTGGGCATTGAGCCGACCTCATTAGTACCAGTTTAACACTCAAATATAGCAATAGGCAACAGAAAGGTTACAAGTGCACCTTTGCAAAGAGCCTTCCACTTTGCAGCAACACTTATCTGTGTTTTTAGTAACTTTTGACCCGTTTGACCTAGAAACCATTTTTTTGTGCTGAAAACTGCAGATTATGCAGCAAATGATGGGTTATAAGGCAAATCTATAATTATGTGAACATCGCCACAGCGGCCCAATCGCATAATTCCAGTGGCCCTGTTTATATCCCAAGAAACTCTGTTGAGATTTCTTGCTCCTACATTTTGCTGAGAAAACCAAACAGTGATGGAGGAATCCTTGAATTACCTTATAATTTCTTGGGTGGAATTCCAGGTCATGTTTTTTATTCACTGGGGAGGGACTGACCTTATGAAAACCAGTCTTTGTCCTCCTCTGTTAGCAACATAAAAGCCATGTTGTTAGACCTGGCAGCTTTTGGAGTGTCTCCCCTTTCTTTTGCCTTCTGACCTCCTATTTTTATGGTATACTGGACTCTGTTTTTGCTGGTATATTGTCTCTGCACACTTTACCACTGCTAATCAGTGCTAAAGTGCAAGAGCCCCCTATATAAATTGTACTGTGATTGGTTTATCCATGATTGACATACTTGATCTAATGGTAAATCCCTAGTAAAGTGCACTAGAGCTGCCCACGGCCTGTAAATCAAATGCTACTAGTGTGCCTGCAGCACTGATTGTGCCACTCACAAGTCACTCTGTAAACATTGCTCAGACCTGCCACTGAAGTGTCTGTATGAGCAGTTTTAAACTGCCAGTTTGACTTGCCAAGTGTACCCACTTGTCAGACCTAAACCTTCCCTTTTTATACATGTAAGGCACCCCTAAGGTAGGCCCTAGGAAGCCCCATGGGCAGGATGCAGTGTATGTTAAAGGTGGGACATGTACTGAGGTGTTTTACATGTCCTAACAGTGAAATACTGCCAAATTCGGGTTTCGCTGTTTCAAGGCCTATCTCTCTCACAGGTTAACATTGGACGCCCTGGGCGATGGATATAGTGATCTCTCTTGGGTTCTTGGTGAAGGTAGGGGATGCCCCTTCAGCGTGTTGCAAACAAGATTGCTGATTAGCTGCTTGGGAGATAGTTGTCCAGAAGTTGTCCCTTTTATTGGTCTCTTCTTGCGGGATTAGAAAGGTGGGTATTTTGCTTTACACACTTCCTTTAGCTCTATGCCCCAGTCTTTGAATATCTCTGTTTGGACCGTACTAACTGTGCTATCTCTGTGCTGTTGAAGCAGACTTCAGTACTTTCACTCCTGTCGCCTTTTTTTGGTGTTACGAAGACCACATATTGCAGACCTTTATTACTTATTGTTTCCAGTCCTTGGTTTGGCTGCAGATTCTCAGAAGATTGCCTCGATTAAGGATGTCCCAAGAGCCCTGACATTTGTAGAAAGGGCAAAAAGTAAGGGTGTTAGCACCCCCGACTTTTGGGTGTGTGAGCTTAATTGTTGATTTCACGCTGTTTGTGGTGTGCAGGGCTGATGTAATTGCAGCGTCTATGGTTGCCTTTTCTTCAGGTTCAGCGATCACTTGACTCATGGTATTTGTATTATGCTGGTGATTTGGAGGGTTTAGGTAGGACATCATTGATTTTGGAGTCCAGTGTGTAGACCCCTCGTGGGTGGGATCACCGATCTGCTTGCTGGTGCCCTCTGAGTCCCTTCCGAGGAAGGATACCTGTGTGAGCGCCTTGCGTTGGTCTGAGTAGAGCTGGTTCTTGCTGTGTTCTTGTTCACTCGTTCTTTTCAGGTGTGTCATTGAGCTGGGGATGGATCAATGATTTAATTCAGAACCGTTCGTCTTCTCCATTGATGGAAGCTGAGTGGTTGCTTCTAGGGTTGCAGGTTGTGTCTTGGTTTTGGGTCCTGAGTGGTTTGATTGTGATTAGTTTGAGTCGCCTATTGTGATCTTCGGACTGAGTGCCCCATGATCCTATGTCCGACTTGCCTTGTTCTTCCTTCCTCTTGCAGCCTTGTAGGATTATTCCTGGGCAGAAGGGACTACTGCTAGTCTGTTGTGGTCGGCGACTTTGAGTCACCCGATTGGGCGGCTGTGGATTGTTTTTATTTTGCCCCGGTGTTTTCTCTTGGTGAGCTGTGATAGCCGTGGTTGGAGGGGTGTGAGTATTTACTTTCCTGCTCCATCACTGTTTTATTGTGCATTTTCCTGAGGCATTTTTTGTTTTTCCTGGAAAGGACAGGAATGAAGGGGCCTTTCGTGGCTGTGTGTTCCTGGTTTGAGTATTCAACTGAAGATCCTAAAGACTGTGCTGGACTTGTTGAACTTGCTGCGTCGTGGGCAGAGTGGATAGATGTTCTTTTTTGTGGGTTGTTTGTGCTCTGTGGGCACTGTGGGAGCTGCTTAAGGTTTCCCCACTGGAGCAATTCCTGTTTTAGATCTGTCACTAATTTGGACATGACTGATGGCAGTTCTTGGAGTTTATCCAAATTGGGCTACAGTGACACTGGTATGTCTGATTAAGCTTGCCCTTGTTGGCCTCCATGTGGGACTGTGCTCTTCGAATAAGCGTGTTTAACTTGTCCAGCTTATTGTCCATTGCCATTGTGGTGGTTGCCAAACTTTGCAGAATTTCGATTTGGATGTCTAATTTGTCTGTGTTAAAGATTATTGCATTGGTTATGGCCGTTAGTTTGTTGTTTAGGGCATCCCATCGGGTCAGCAGGGCGTCCTTCGTGTCCATGGGGCAGTGGTTTTGTGCTGGTTCAAGTGCCTTTTCCCCTATAGTACTAGGATGTTTGACGCTCTTTTCAGTGTGTGGGAGGAGAGCGTCCTCTCCCTCTGCACACTGCTCCTCTTCTTTGTTGAAGACTTCCTCTAATTCATCCTGTGTAAGTGAAACCTCCCAGCAGGGGGAGGCTGAATGTTTTGCTAAGGCTGGTGCTGGTGATACTGGACCCGGTTTTTCCTGGCTTCCTTCTGTGCTGTTTTCTTTGGGGTCGTGGTTTCTGGGTGTCCCACCCTCACCCCTGCCTTTTATCACCATGGTTGGAGATACAGGGGAGTCCCACTTTTGAGGCTGGATGCTGTGCTCGAGTGAATTGTCATGAGTTATGTGGAGGGGTTGTGTGCTTGACGCCCTTGGGATGGACATGTCCGGCATGGATTCTTGTGCCGTTTTACTTAAGGGAGCGGCTTCTCAGAAGGTGCCCAGTGTAATGGCACTGTCACTGAAGGATCTCCTGTTTGGCTGTTGTCTTAAAACTGTTCCTCCTGGGGGATGTTTGTGGCAGACGTTTTTCCCCAGTGGTGTGAAGTACTTGTCAATTCCTTGGCCCCTGGTGCTTTGGCTTTCCCCTTGTGCCTGCTTATGTTCTCCAGGGATGCACACCTTTGGTTCCTTGGACTCGTTGGCCTTCTGGGGGTCTGCCTCTATTGTGTTTGGTGCCTCCTGGCGCGCTTTATCGTTCCCCCACCCTGCTTGTTGGGCGCTGCTTTTATTTTTTTCATAAGGTTTTGGATCCTGTCGTGGGCACTCAGGAGGAGGGAGCTGCGTATTCTCATAGTCACTTGCTATTCCCACCCTCTCTAGGTGGCTGTTGGTTGTGGCTCATAATGTCGCTGCTGATTGGGGAACTGGAATTCGGTGGTGTGGTGGCACACGTACCTCAATCCCTGGAATGCAGGTCTTCCTGTAGCCTGCTGGGCTGCTGATGGGCTTCTGATGGGGCCGTCTGGATCCTGCTGAGCCCTGCTGGTTACCCTGCTGTGGTCCTGCCGTAGTCCTGGCTGGTCCTGCTTGGTCCTGCTGGGTCCTGGCCTTACTGTATGGCCTGAGGCAGGGATGCCTTGCCTGGTGTCCCCAGGAGAGTGCTTCTGGTGAACGGGTCTCACCGGTCCCCCCACAAGCCTCACCCAGCCCTGGTTGAGCTGCTTCCATGGAGGGCGGGGCTCTCTCTTGGTGGGGCTCTCTCTCTTCACCTGCTTCACTTGCCTTCCCTCTCCCTCTCTCCTCCTGCTGCTTCCTGCCATGCACTGCTCTGCTCTGCTCCGAGGGAGGGGAGGCTGGGGGATGTAGGGGGGCTGAGGGGGCTGTGGGAGCCCTCCGCTGGGCTTTTCTGATAGATCGCAGCTGTCTGGCATCCTGTGCATTCTGCACGGCCCGATCCACTTCCTCCTTGCCCTGTTTCGCGGTTCGCGCGCTGTGTTTCCTGTGTGCGCTGTGCTTCTGGGCGCGCTGTGCTTCCACGGCGCTCTGAGTGAGACTGCAACCTGATCCCGACAAAGAGTTCGCGAAACCGCTGCTGAGGAAAGCCCGGAGTTCGATCTGCAACGCTTGTGACGTCAAGGGCCCAACGACCCCCACACTGACCTCAGGAACCGACACCGTGACGTCAGCGACGACACTCTCCAGACCTCATTGCGAGGATCACAACGCCCTGCATTTCCAAGATACTGTTTGCGGTTCTTCCCGACAGCCGCGGCGTTGCTGACCCGCAACACAGCGGCCGGTCTAAACTGTTGGATTTGTTGTTCACTTCGCTGTGATAGCCCCAGATGCACCTATTGACTTCAAGCAACTGTCTTTTTAAGTAATTCTTGCAAAATTCATGTCTTCTTTATAGAATGTTGGATTTTTATCGTATTTGTCTTGTTTTATATAGATAAATATTGATTTTTTTTTTTTAAATGGTGTGGTGTGTAGTGTTTTCTCTGTATTACTGTGTGTCATGGGCAAATGCTTTACACACTGCTTCTGAGACAAGCCTGACTGCTCCTGCCAAGGGGGTGAACAGGGGTCATCTGAGTGGGTATCTCCCTTATCCTGACTAGAGTGACAGTCCCTACTTGGACAGGGTGCAAACCAACTGCCAACTAGAGACCACATTTCTAACATTGGTTGTCAGCGGTTAAGATAGGACGTGCATTTGCACTTGACCCGCAGTGATTGGTGTACACTTCTACCATATTGCAGACCACTATGTGCCACATACAGATTTTTGATTTTGAATTTTTCTTTTGGACTTTTTTTGGTCTTGAGTTCAAGTGAACGCCAATGACATCATGTCTCAGTCAATAGCATCATCAGTGGCATCCCAGGATTTGTTTTTTGATGAGGATAGGTTGGAAACCTGCACTGTGAAGGAACTGAAGGCAGTTAGCAAAAACCTCAAAGTCCAGGTCAGAGGCCTCACCAAGAAGGAGGAGCCAAAAAAGGTGCTGAGGGCCTGGGTAGCAGCCAGAGCTGCCAGTGGGTACTCTGAGGATCCAATTGGGGAGTCTGTGGAGCCACATCCTAGGGAAGATGTGCTGAGGGTGCAGGAGCTGGTGGGGGCGAGGTACCCCCAGGTCAGGTAGCAGTGGTGGTTCTAAGGGCCTGACTCCAGAGGAACTGGAGGACAGGAGAGAAGTCAGAAGGCACCAGATAGAGTTGGAGAGGCTAAAATGTAGGAGAAGAAAATGTAGGAATGTAGGAAGAGAGTACAAGAAGGGAGATGACATCCAGAGGTGGTTTCAGGGATATGAGAAATCAAACTGCATGAATGGGGTCCCTGAGAAGCATCAGGGAGCAGGATTGTGGAACCACTTCGAGGAGGAGGAGAGGGACACTTTGCTTGCTTTGAGTAAGGGGTACAACCTCACCTATGCTGACTTGAAGGAGGCCCTTCTCACCAGGTACGGTCTCACAACTGACAAGCATAGGGATCAGTTTAGAGGGAGTAAGAAAACTGATTCCCAGACCTGGTTAGAATGTGTAGATTCTTTTTGCAGAGCACTGGGTGGTTGGGTGAAGGGCAGTAATGTTACAGATTTTCAGGGGCTGTACCACCTATTTGCGTGGGAGCACTTGGCTAGTCTGTGTTTTTCAGAGGTGCACCAGCACTTGACTGACAGTAAGCTGACTGACCCCAGGAAGCTTGCTATCGATGCGGACTGCTGGGTGAGTACCAGGGTCCACAAGAAGGTTTATGGGGGAGACTCCGCCAAAGGTGGGCAGGGTTCCCAGCATCAGAGTGGGGGGGACAAGGGTAAACCAAAGGAGTTCTCCAAAGGGCCCCTATGTAGTAACCCGGGTAAGAATTCCCACCCCACAGGAGATAAGAAACCATGGGCCTCTTCAGGAAAGCCTGCAGGGACTGGACCCCATAAGTGCGTTGCTTGTGACTAGGTGAGTCACATGAAGGGAGATCCTAAATGCCCCAAGTGGACACAGCCACCCACCGGTGGGCAGACCAAGAGGTTGGCCAGTGTAGAGCTTAGGGAAGAGTTGGTTGCAGGTGGGTGTGAGGTACCAACCGAGATGACCCTTGTCTCACTAGGGGATGGTGAGATGGTCCAGCGAAACCTAATGCCTGATAACACTAAGAAATACAGGCAGTGGGTGACCATCAATGGGCAAACGGTAGAGGCTGTCAGAGATACTGGAGCCAGTGTGACCACGGTCCGGTGTCACTTGGTGTTTGAACAGTGGTTAGTCTCCAGTGCATTCCACCAAGTAGTTGCAGTGGGCAACTCAGAGCACTAGTGTAGAGTGACGCAGATTCCCTTTGAGTGGGGGTGCAATTACAGGTTCCTTGATGGTAGCTGTGAGTCCCGCCATGCCTGTTGACTCTCTGTTGGTCAACAACTTGGAGACTTCTACCTGGAAGGAGGTGGAGCTCTGGTCACACTTGGGGATGTTCGGGTCGCCGGAGTGGGTGTGTGTGACCGCGTGGTCCATGGCAGCCAGTCAGGGTGATCAGACAGACCTGTAGCTTGAAACAGTGGCCCAGGTGACTGCCAAGAGAAAGGGCAAGGGGACGGGGAACTCTGCCCCGGAAGTTCCCACAGTTCGGGAGGAGACTGACCTCGAGGGTAACACCCTGGCACCTACAGGGGAACAAGTGGCCGAACTGGGAGACCTACCTGAGGTGACCATTGGCAGCAAGAAGGGGGTCCCACCAGGGAGGAGGTCCGTACAGAGCAAAAGGTGTGCCCTACTCTCATCGCTATTAGGCAGCAGGCCGAAGACCAGGCAGCTGGCGCTGAGCCCAAGGATCACCTGATATTCGGAGAATGGTCTCCTGTACAGAGAGCCTAAGGCTGCTGAGCCTGGGGCAGCCCATGTGCTGGTGATACCCCAGCACTTCAGAGCCTTCCTGTCGGGTTTAGGTCATGATGTGCCTGTGGCAGGTCATTTGGGGCAGGAAAGACCTTTGACAGGCTTATTACCCACTTCTACTGGCCCCAAATGAGAACAAATTCAGATGCGTTCTGTAGAACCTGCCAGACTTGACAAGCAAGTGGCAAAAGTGGAGGGAAATGTAAAGCCCCCCCCTCCAACTCTTTCCTGTCTTGAGCACCCCTTTCGAGCGGGTGGGCATTGACTTAATAGAGCCTCTGGATCCAAAAACAGTCCAGGGCAAAAGGTTCATCCTGGTCTTGGTGGACCATGCCACCCGGTACCCAGAAGCTATCCCACTGAGGACAGTGACGGCACCCGTTGTGGCCCGGGCACTGATGGGGATCTTTACCCAAGTGGGTTTCCCCTACTGGACTCTGTTTTTGCCGGTATATTGTCTCTGCACACTTTACCACTGCTAATCAGTGCTAAAGTGCAAGAGCCCCCTATATAAATTGTACTGTGATTGGTTTATCCATGATTAGCATATTTGATCTACTGGTAAGTCCTTAGTAAAGTTCACTAGAGGTGCCCAGAGCCTGTAAATCAAATGATACCAGTGGGCACTAATTATGCCACCCACATGAGTCGCCCTGTAAACATGGCTCAGACCTGCCACTGCAATGTCTGTATGTGCGGTTTTAACCTGCCAGTTCGACTTGGCAAGTGTATCCACTTGTCATGCCTAAACCTCCCCTTTCTATACATGTAAGGCACCCCAAAGTAGTCCCTAGGTAGCCCCATAGGCAGAGTGCAGTGTATGTTAAAGGTGGGACATGTATTGATGTGTTATACATGTCCTAACAGTGAAATACTGCCAAATTTGGGTTTAACAATTGCAAGGCCTATTTCTCTTGCAGGTTAACATGGGGGCTGCCTTTAAATAATCTTAAAGTGCAATTTCCCTTTGGGAGCAGATAGAAATTTGGAATTTGGGGTCTCTGAACTTTAGAAAGTGGGCATTTTCTTGCTTAAACCATTCTGTGCCTCTTGTGTATTCTACGTCTTGGTCAGACTGACAGTTGGGCTGTTGAGAATTCCTTCTAGACAGTGACACGAAGGGAGCCTTGCAGCCAGGCTTTGCAGCTAAGCCCTTATAACCACCCAACCCTGCATCATGCATGGTCTTTGGCCATGCGCAGCGCAGGGGAGCCTGAAGGCCTGTCTCTGTCAGTGGATGTGTGAGTGGGTGCATGAGTGTCTGAGTGGGTGTGTAAGTGGGCGCATGAGCCTCTGAGAGCATGTATGAGTGAATGAATTGGTGTATGAATATGTCTGTTGTTTTTCTTTCAGATTTTTCCATAATGGCAAATATTATGCAAATAAATTGCGGGAATTTGTGGAAATGTGTGAATTTTCAGGAATATCGCACATTGTGATGCAAAATTATATAACCACCTATAATTTGTCCCTAAAACACCCCTATATAACACCCCTGGGGTCAGGGTATCTTCACCCTGACCCCTTATGCCACTTTCAATTTCAATTTTCACCCCTGGGGACCATGTCCCATGAAATAAAATGCAGTCGCAACTATCTAGTCAGGTTGTGGTAGGCCAGTTGCAATGCTTCTTTTCGCACGTGTATTCATGAAAATTTACGAATTTCGCAATTACTCGCGGCCAGAGATATACAACTTTACTTGTCCTTAAATATCTCCTAAATTACTGCACAGATTTACACCAAATAACAAAAAGCACAATCTGTGTACCGGCAGCTAGCATTCTGCCACATTTGGTGTAATTCCATCCAGTGGTTCGGGCTGAAGATGTGTTGACAGGTCATATAGGAATTAACATGGGAAACACAATGTTTTTGTACCCCCTTTATCTTGGCCCCAGCTTGACGGATCACCCCAAAACTTCCTGTGTACAATAAAAATCACTGGGCCACTTTTCTGGGGGAAAATTTCCTGAAGATTCATCAAACTGTGCCAAAGATATAGGCAAGTCAAAAAACGCTTTTTCTATGGAAACACGCTCCTACTTATAACTACCTACTGGTGACTGCCAGTATATTATACATATATATATATATATATACACTTTAAAAAAACAAAGGTTACAGGGATCTTATAGTTAGGCTCACATTTTAAACCCACCAGTCATAGAGTTATCACAAGTAACTATAACTCGTACCCTAAGGTAATTATAACTCTCGCCCTTGCCATGCACAGTTTTTCCCTCAAAAATATTACTGCAAATATTACAATGATATTATCAAGGAGGTTATCAAAGATGTCATGAGTGCTGTAATTTGTGGAGTAATTAGCAGTGCATGGCAAGGGTGCTAGTTATATTTACCTTAGGGCACAAGTTTTAGATACTTGAGATAACTATAACTGTTGAATTTCTATTGTTTGGTATGTTTAAAATGTCAACCTAACTATAACGTCCCTGTAAATTTTGTTTTTTAAGTGACTATGCGTTAATCCAAACATCAGACCCAGACCATATTTATCCCCCTGTGCTAAAATCACGCACTGGGGAGGAGGAGTCAAATAATGGCGCAAAGCTTGCTTTGCACCATTATTTAACACCTGGGTCACGGCAGGTGTTAGGGGACCTATGGGTCCATTTCTATGGTGGAACACCATGGAATAAGCCCACAGGTGCCCTCCCCATGCCCCAGGGACACCCCCACCCACACCAGAGGGACAGTTAAGTATAGGTAAGTAAAGGTAAGAGTTTTTTTTTGTAAAGTGTCATTGGGGGCCCTGAAATGGCCCCCCCTACATGGACCAGGGTCCCCTGGGCATGGCCATTGAGTGGTCGGCATGACTCCTGTCTTTCCTAAGACAGGAGTCATGTGGTATGGATGGTTTTGCGTCAGAAAATGATGCTAGGCTGGTTAGAGTCTTTTTTTTTTACTCTAACTTGCCTAACGTCATTTTTTGGTGCAAAACCCCCTTCTTCCATACCGCCATCCCCACCCGGCTAACGTCATTTTTTTTTACGCTAGCCTACCCTTTGCCCCGGCTTGCACCATTCCATAAATATGGTGCCCGGCTGGTGCACAGAAATGGTGCAAGCCGGTGCTAAACTTTTTGGTGCAAAACTGTGTTTTGCACCTAAGTGTTTGGAGAAGTACATCTCCTTGGTAACTGTGGTCAAATTATGCTCTGTACTCAAACCAGCCTAACAATGGCATTAGTAATCAAGCTGATGTGTGTGCTGCCCTTCTGCTCCAAAGAATCTTTCCAGAATATTGCATCAATAGGATATTGTGACTATTTGGGTAGTTGGTTACTGGGGTGTGAGCCTTGGTAAAGCAACAGCCACATTCCCTTGCAAAGTGACCACATAAAGTCACTTAATTAACCTGTGCTTGGTCCTGGACAGCTTGGCATAGTAGCTGGTCAGGCTAAACTTAGAGGCAATGTATATAGTATTTAAGCAACACCAAAACATTAATAAAGGGGAAACATAACACAAGAAACATCCCAAACCAATTTAGAAAAATAGTGTACAGTTTAATTGAATTGACACCAAAACGACCGAAAGCCAATCAGCAGAATCAGAGTTACAATTTTTTAAAGTATGAGGTTCAAAATAGCGCCTAAAAGATCAAAGTACCAACTGCTGACATCTAGCCACGTAAGACCCAGTCAAATTTGAAAGTTAAGGCCGACCTGATTGAGTGCAGTTCGGATACAAGAAATGAACTGGGCCCAGTCAGCGCTTACCATTGTGCTTAGAAAAAGATCTAAAGAAACATGTCTGAGAAGGTAAAGTTCAGTGAAGCCAGGCTGCAGGAAGTGTCCGAGGAGGGAAGGTCATTGTCGAATGGCCTTGGATGAAAGCCACAGTGAAGATTTCTACATTCTGACTTTATTGCCGAAATGGGATTTTAAAACTCTAGCAGGACTAGGCAGAAGGCTGTAGCTGAAGACAGTTCCATGAGGTCAGATACCCCTTTGGTGAAGGACTGCTGAATCAGATTTGTTGCTGTGGCGAAGAAAGTACCTGGAGAAGCCTCAAAGTAAATCCAGCAGACGATGCACCTCGGGTGGATGGGCGAGCAGGTTGGTCCCGGTCTCCTTTTGTTTCTCAGAGAATTGTTTGGCCAAATGTTTTCTAAGTCCTCAGTTTTGGACAATAGCCATCTGGGCAACTTTAGCACCAAAGCCAAGGGCCCAGGAGTGGACAGAGATGTCTTGCGGGTCCAGGACTAACTCAGTTTGGGTCCAGGTGCAGTTTAAAATTTTGGGAGCTTCTTATGTCCCTGTGGCTCTGAATGGGAGGCCAGCAAACTAGCACTTGGAGTAACTTAGGGGTATATTTCCAAAGAACTGGCACAGCATGGTGCCATGCCAAAAGTGGCAGCACAGCACTGAGTCAGTTCTGAAACACAAATTAGATACCTGGCGCCAATGAAGCTACCCTTGTGACATGGTGCAAGGATGACTTTGTTGCCAGTGAGATTGTTTTTGTGCAGGAAGGGGCACTTTTCTGTACAAAAACAATCTTCAATGGAGATTTGCAGAAGGCAGCACACATAGGCCCTCATTCTGACCTTGGCGGGCGGCGGAGGCCGCCCGCCAAAGTCCCGCCGTCAGGTTACCGTTCCGCGGTCGAAAGACCGCGGCGGTAATTCTGACATTCCCGCTGGGCTGGCGGGCGGCCGCCTTCAGGCCGCCCGTCAGCCCAGCGGGAAAGAGGCTTCCACGATGAAGCCGGCTCGGAATCGAGCCGGCGGAGTGAAAGCTGTGCGACGGGTGCAGTTGCACCCGTCGCGTATTTCACTGTCTGCGCAGCAGACAGTGAAATACTTGTAGGGGCCCTCTTACGGGGGCCCCTGCAGTGCCCATGCCAGTGGCATGGGCACTGCAGGGGCCCCCAGGGGCCCCGCGACCCCCCTACCGCCATCCGGTTCCCGGCGGTCGGACCGCCGGGATCTGGATGGCGGTAGGGGGGGTCGGAATCCCCTCAAGCTGCGCCGCCTTGGAGGATTCAATGGGGCGGCGGGACACTGGCGGGAGACCGCCAGTGTTGCCGGTCCGACCGCGGCTTTACCGCCGCGGTCGGAATCCCCATTGGGGCACCGCCGGCCTGTCGGCGGTGCTCCCGCGGTCCTCCGCCCTGGCGGTCTTTGACCGCCAGGGTCAGAATGACCGCCATAGACAGAGTGAAAAACAAGGAGGGAAAGCATTTCTCCTTGTTGCGCCATGTGATCGCTACCCCTGAGGTGGAGTTAGATTTTGGCGCTGCCACAGATTTACGATTTCCTGTAAATCTGGGGCAGCATAAAATGCAATGGGTGTTGCTGTGGGGCACCCACAGCAACACCCATTGCAAGCCCCTTCCACACAAAATGCTGAGTGTGAAGGGCCCGTATTTACAATGTGGTGTTAAGGTGGCCACCTTGTAAATATGGCACAGTACCAGTGGAGCATCACAAAAAAGTGATGCTCCTGTGGCGCTAGGGTGTTGTAGGTATGCCCCTTAGTCTGGTAGTCCTGGGTACAGATGAAAATGTAGCGCTTAACAGCAGGGTTGTCCTCTGAGGGTTCAAGCCAAGGTGCAGGCAGCAAAACAGTCCTTCCAGGTACAGCAGCAGCATTCTGGGAGAGTGTACAACAGGTCACAACAGCAAGCAGTCCTCTGGGAGTCCCTCCTAATGGTCCAGTAGTGAACTGAAGAGTAGGTATGAAGGTCCCATTTTAAATCCTGGTGCCCTTCTTCTGGAAGGTGGAAGAAGCTTCTAGAAAGGTTCCTTAAAGTGCATGCAATTTTCTGACTCTCCTGCCCTGTCTTCAAGCTGGCTGTAGTTACAATACAGGGTCATTATGCTCTTTGTGTGGAGACAGAGCGCAACTTTTTAGGTGTAAGAAGCGCTGTGCTCAGCTCCACTCCCGCTACTCCATCCTGCCAGCAGATGGCCAATTGAGGCACACCTAATCCCTCTATTGTGTGACTGCCTGGGAAGAATTCATAAAGTTTGTCAGTTACACCCAGTCATGTGACCCAGGCCAGGCTACAGGGAAAAAAGGCCTGAGGGCAGGAAACTGCCAACTTTCTAAAAGTGGTATTTTCAAAATTGCAATGAAAAGTCTGACTTTACCATCGACAAGGGTTTATCATTACAGTTTAATGGGTAACAAACATGACCTATCTACTGCCTCTCAAATAGGAGTTACAGCTTAATATATGTATTAAGAAGTCCCCAATGTTATCCTATGGGAAGGGTAGACCTCACAGTAGTGAAAAATGATTTGGGGATTTTTCACTACCAGGACATGGAAAACTTCAAAGTTTTTGTCCAACCTTTTTTTATTACATAGCACCCTGCCCTATGGGCTACCTAGGACCTACCTTAGAGGTGACTTTTATTTAATAAATGGGGAGTTTAAGACTTGGCAAGGGACTTTAAATGCCAAGTGGACAAGGCAGGGTGACACTGCATTCAGGCTGCAGTGGGAATCCTAGGACATATTTTAAGGTGCTACTTAAGTAGAAGGCACAATAAGTGCTGCAGGCCCACTGGTACCATTTAATGTATAGTCCCTAGGTCTAATTGGCTAACCCTTTTATAAGGGACTTTAAAATAAATTAAATATGCCAATTATGTATATACCGTTCAATCTGTGCTTTAGGGGAGTGGGCACAGGCAGTTTAGCACTGGTTAGCAGTGGTAAAGTGCACAGAGTCCTAACATCAACAAGAATTAATTCAGCATAAAGTGGAGGAAAAAAGGCAATACATTTGGGGGTTACCCTGCAGAGAGGGCCAGGTCCAACAGATAAGCTTTACAGCAGTCATAGTAACAACACACACAGTAAAGCATCTCAAAGGTTTGAGGACTTGTTTGTTGAGACACAAAAACGCACACCTACTCATCCACACATCAGCCCTCTGTTGTGGTGGGAGGTGGAGTTGTGGGTAGCAGGGCTGATAGAATTGAGTTGATGGAGGGTTGGGTGGGCAACTACAGCCAACTTCATTGGAGAGAGCAGCTACTACTTCACTCTCAGGTACACTTCTCATCTATGAACAGCCTGATGGACCTAAGTAGGAGCTCTAATAATTCAGTTTTGTTATCGGAGTCCTCTATTTACATTTTTCATTCAGTACCTCAGGAGTCATGTTTCTCAGCCCCACCTCATCAATTTCTATGATCAAATCTATTACTATTGCAATATGATTGTTTTTCCTTGGGGCCCAGGCGTAGATCGCACCACAGCCGCCAATGACAGGCTGATTCTTCAGAGGCACTGAGCTCTAAATGTAATGAAATACATTATTTGCAATCAGCATTCAAAGTTCACTATCTGCAACAGAAAATGGGAGTCCCCTAAGTGCCCTGGCGGCCGCTGTTGGTGTTATGAATATCATGCCTTTTCTCTATGGGTCCCGTTCTTGAGTTACATGTGCTAACCAATCAATCAAGAGTAAATACATATGATTAATAGAATGCACATTTAGCTTACATCATTGTGTTCTGCAACATGAAAATCACATATTTCTTGAATATAAGGCTGATAACTATGTGCCTTGTTTTATGTTGTTGTTCAAAAGAACAGTCTTGAAGAATGAAATTGAGATGGCATAATTTCACCCTATATTAGCTGTTTATTCTTAGAGTCTAAACAACAGTGAAATAATGTTATAAAAGTCAAACACAAAGAGTAGCTGAGTAGAGTAGAGGCCATCAAACCAGGTGATAGGGGATAAGCCTCAGAGAATCATATCACTAATTCTAATTGAATGCTACTGGGGAGGCACTTGCAATCACCACTCCGCTGGTTGAATGTATAGGTGCAGCTAGCCTAAGAGACAAGATTAGCAGGCCTTGCCATTCTATTGAACCCAAGTTCTAGTGTTCAAACAGATATGCAGGTGTGAACCATTTCTGAAAATTGAAATAGGTTTAATTTTCTACTGTGCTAGAATCAGCTTAGTGCTTTAAAGTACCAGAAAGTGGGTAGAATTGCTGTGAACGTATACCAGCAATCATGTTAAAGTATTTCCTCTTGCTCATGCTTTCGGTAAACTTTTCTTCTACCATTTTATTTGTCTTCATTGTAGTTGCAGATCATATTGTATACGCTATACTAGATTCTTCATTTAAATATAAATCTTTAAAATGTATCCCACGTGTTCTAGTGCTCTGGAGTGTGTTATTCCTTAATGAAAGGGGGTTTGGGGTTTCAATAACTATCCCTGTAATGTATCATGGGAAGCACGTTTGTCCAGCAGGAGGAGGCGGCATCTTTACAGTTTAGGGCAGGAGCCCTTTAAAACTTTAAAACTGCTATCGCGCTCCCGCTACCATGGGAAGCGCGTTTTTCCAGCAGGAGGAGGCGGCGTCTTTACAGTTTAGGGCAGGAGCCCTTTAAAACTGCTATCGCGCTCCCGCTACCGCGGGAAGCGCGTTTATCCAGCAGGAGGAGGCGGCGTCTTTACAGTTTAGGGCAGGATCCCTTTAAAACTGCTATCGCGCTCCCGCTACTGTGGGAAGCGCGTTTGTCCAGCAGGAGGAGGCGGCGTCTTTACAGTTTAGGGCAGGAGCCCTTTAAAACTGCTATCGCGCTCCCGCTACCGCCAGAAGCGCGTTTGTCCAGCAGGAGGAGGCGGCGTCTTTACAGTTTAGGGCAGGAGCCCTTTAAAACTGCTATCGCGCTCCCGCTACCGCGGGAAGCGCGTTTGTCCAGCAGTAGGAGGCGGCGTCTTTACAGTTTAGGGCAGGAGCCCTTTAAAACTGCTATCGCGCTCGCGCTCCCGCTACCTCGGGAAGCTCGTTTGTCCAGCAGGAGGAGGCGGCATCTTTACAGTTTAGGGCAGGAGCCCTTTAAAACCTTAAAACTGCTATCGCGCTCCCGCTACCGCGGGAATCGCGTTTGTCCAGCAGGAGGAGGCAGCGTCTTTACAGTTTAGGGCAGGAGCCCTTTAAAACTGCTATCGCGCTCCCGCTACCGCGGGAAGCGCGTTTGTCCAGCAGGAGGAGGTGGCGTCTTTACAGTTTAGGGCAGGAGCCCTTCAAAACTGCTATCGCTCTCCCGCTACTGCGGGACGCGCGCGGGCAGCGCCCGGGCCAAGGGCGGGCCCATCTTGACCCCATCATCGCCCGTCAGAGGCTGGGCTGGGCCACCCCTCTTTCATCTCCAGTGGAGGGTGACTATTTATATCTATTAATATTTGGAGTATATTTTGAAGCTTTTTGGTTTTTTTTTAATAGTTTTAACTTTTATTTGTTAGTTTGTTGTTTTGTTACTGATATTTTTTTTAATTGTAAAAACGGGTAGGAAAAGGGGTCCGATAACTGGTCCATTGGGGGGTGGTGGAGGCGGTAGTAGACAGGGAAGTGGCACCACCACATTGGATTCCTTCCTTGCAAGAGCTGTCGGGGTTGTAACGAAGGAGATTGATCTGGCAGAAAGGAGGTTATCCATGGAACTGGAGGACTGGCGTCAGGCCTCAATAGATAGTGGTCCTTGTGAGGTTGTGGATGTGGAGGTGGCTTATCCGGGGGGAGACCAAGGTGCTGTTATGGCTGCTGCTGAGCCTGCTCAAACTGAGCTAACAGAGACAATAGAGGGTTCTGGTGGCCAAGGCCCCTCCAGAAGAAGTAAAAGACTTTTATTATCTTCTCCCCCGGCCTGCTCCATGGATAAATGTAGCCCTCCCCGAGGAAAAAAAAGGTCTTAAGGAAATCGATGCCCAAGTAGAAAACATCTCTCTTGGAACTCCCTAAGGGTACGAGCAGTGACCCTGCACCTTGCCAGCATCTGGGCTGTGATGTTACTATTTTATTGTCAAAACTTCGCGAAATAATCCAGGAGATTTTATCCCCCGTTGTGGCAAAATTATCAGCCATAGAAAAGGCAGTTTCTCTGATACCTGTGCAAGGAAGTCAAGGGAGGCACTGTGTAGGTGGATGTGTGGCCCCGACCAGGCGATCCCATCCCAGTGAGGAGTTGTTCCTGCCGGAGGAAGTTGCGGGGTCGTTGGGGTCGTTGGGGCCTCTGGGAAAATCATCTCAGCTATTGGTTAATCCTGGAAATTCTGGGGGTCAGGGCGCTCGTGATGAGATTGCTCAGGTGGCACCGACTTCTCTATTAAGGGCGGACAGGACTGTCAATAGGCTTAGCTGTAGTAGGCAGCCTTATCCTGATTCTGTGGTCGCTGGGGGGGTTGGCCAACAGCTGGTTAATCTGAATCCGCCGACTGCCAGGCCTTCATTGGCCTGTTTGGATCCCCCCCCAGCTTGTGCCCCCTATGTGGTGGTGTTGACGAATGTACCTGCTCTTGCTCCTGGGGTAACTGAGTCTACGGCCCAACTCACAAATAAGGTTGGATATTGGCTGAGTAAGAACTGTGATTTTTCATGTAAGGATTTCAAGGATATTCTGTTTGCCAGAAGAATTGGCTGGGTCGGGCCCAAAAATAAGGTGGGTAATGAAGATTGTATTATTACAAATGTTAGATATCCAGCCCTGAGTCAAAGGCTCCTTTCTACTTATAGTCCTGCTGTTCTCTTAGAGCTGGTACAATAGGTATGGTCCCTCTGGGTTATTTTTATGACCACATATGATTGAGTGCTGGGGTGTCTCTTGGCTCTGGTAGGAATCCCCCCCTGGGTCAGAATAGCCTCCAGGCAACCAGCAGAAGAACTGTCACCAACAGTAATTTATCCTTGGAAGGGGTGGACTGACAATGCGCCGAGACCCTGGCTATACGGGAAGAGGTGCCCCCACAGTGTAATCTTATTTCATGGAATATTGCGGGCTATGATGATAAGTTATCTGATCAGGTGTGGATTAGGTGTGTGGTTAACTATGATGTGATCATGCTTCAGGAAACCTGGTCGGAGGGGTTGTCTGTGTGGGACGGGCTTGACAGATTTGCAATTCCAGCTGTGCAGTCTCTTGGTGGCCGCTCGAAAGGTGGCCTGGTTACCCTAATTCGCCTCTCTAAGATAGTGGGTGCTTCTCAAATTAACTGCAATCACCAAGGTATATTGCTGGTATGGGTAATTTTCTCCAATAACTTTAATATCTTACTGTTAAACTTCTATAACGCTGTTTGGGATGTGGGGTGCCAAATTGGGGCCCTGTTCTCCGTTCTTCAGGTTCTGAAATACAGAATGGAGGGGGTGGGGCTAGAATTCTGTGCTATTGTCTCTGGAGATTTTAATGCTAAGCTGGGAAGGTTCAGTACTGTGGTTAATCCCTTTATCTGTGACTGCGAGGATTATTTAGTGGATGGTCTGCAGGACTCCAGAGGCAGGGTTCTAATTAAGGAACTCAGGAAGATGGGCCTTCTGAATTTTTGTGATATAGAAGCCGTAGACACTCATCAACTCCCAACCTATGTGGGAAGAGGATCTGGATCCACTATTGACTATATTTTTGTGTCTCCACTTATGAAAGACCTGGTGATTGGGGGTGATGTGCTAGGGGAGTGTTTCAGTGATCATAATCCCCTTATAGTGTCCTTTAAACTCCCTGGGGCCCTACGTAAATTAGGACGAGGTAGGCCTGTAGCAGTGGTGATAAAGGACCAGGGTAGGCGGCTTGGGTGGAAGCAAGTGGATTGCCAAAACGTTGTAGAAAGGGTGGTGGGGGAAAATTTACATTTATTTATGGACACACTCTTGACAGAGGCTCCTAATCCTAAAACTGTTATGGATGCAATAACAGTAGTAAATGCAGCAGTGAGAGACTGCCTTTCTTCAGTAGGCAGCCACCCCAGTAAACGTAAATGTGGTTGGTATGTCAAGACCTGCTATGTTGCAAGGGCAAACCTGAAGATGGCCACTAAGAATCATCCTAGAGATTGGGTCCTCGTAAAAGAAGCTAGAATGAAGTATAAAAGGGCCCTGAGGGACAGCAAGATAAAACATAAAGATAAAGCCTGGGAAGAGTTAGAGCGTGCCATAGCTCTGAAGGATCCTGGTTTGTTTTGGAAGGTGGTAAATAGAGGTTCCTTTGGAACAGAAACATCTGAGGGCCTTGGCTGTAACATCGCCGCGGAGGCCTGTGTAACTCACTTTTGTAGAATTTTTGAGGGTACTCCCCTATGAAATAACCGGGAGAGCGAGTATGATATGGCTCCCAACCTAGCAATTAGGTTTTCGCTCCAGGAGGTCATGGATGCGATACAGAGTAGTGCGAGTAATAAAGCTCCGGGCCCGGATTCGATCCCTATGGACTTTTAGAAAGCTAACCCCCAGTTATGGGCACCTATTCTCTTAAATGTCCTCAATGCAGCAGTTACTGTGGGTATTCCTGCCTCTTGGAGACTGGCATGTATTGTTCCAGTGTTTAAAAAGGGCGATCGAAATGATCCTAAGTCTTATTGCCCTATTTCTCTCCCGGACTCTTCTGTGAAGATTCTGGGATGGATTATTTTAAGGCATCTGGAGGCCTGGATGATAGAGAATGATATTTTAAGCAGGGACCAGTATGGTTTTAGGGAAGGCCTCGGTACGCGAGAACAATGTCTCAACCTACTGATGATGATCGGCAAATACACGCAGGCCAGGAAAGGTACGCTCTATCTTGATTTTATGGACCTTAGTTGTGCCTTTGATAAGGTGAACCGGTCTATATTATGGGAGAGGTTAAATCAGCTAGGGTTGGATCCTAAGATTGTAGAGCTGCTCCGATATCTCCATTCTGGGACAGTTGCAAATGTGAGGGTGGGGCCTAATGGGGAATGCTCAGAGGCTTTTAAGCTTTCAAGGGGTGTGCGCCAGGGGTGTGTTCTGGCTCCTACTTTGTTCCTTCTATATACAAATGGATTGTCTGATTTTCTGATGGAACATTGTAGGGATGTCGCAAAGGTGAACAGTACTGATATCCCTGTGCTGACGTATGCGGATGACGCGGTCCTCATGGCCCGCACTATGAATGGTCTCCGGGAAATAGTTAGAGCTTATGCCTCCTTTATGTCAGCTTTGGGTTCAGAGGTCAATTTTAAGAAATCACATTTTATGGTTTGTGGAAGACCCTTGAGCAGGGTGGGGGAGTTAACGGTGGAGGAACAAATTATTAGTAGGGTCCATGAGTTTCCATACTTAGGGGTTATTTTTGATGAGAAAGGATCTTGGAAACCCTGTATTGCCAGAAGGGGAGCGCTTTTTCATGCAACAGTTGGTGCGACTTCTGACTTTGCTGTAAGGGTAGGTAGTAAACCTATCAAGCCTTTGCTTGAAATCTATAGGTGGAAATGCCTCCTGGTCCTGCTGTATGGTGTGGCACTTTGGGGATAAAGGGACACCCGAGCCCTTACAGTGGAAGAAAATCGGTTCTGTAGAAGGCTACTGGGAGTTGGACAAAATATCCCTGGTTTTTGCCTTCATCTGGAACTGGAGCTTGAGTTTGTGCAGGACACTATCCAGTTGGCCTCAGATGTATTGGTGTGGAAGGGCCTGGGATCATTCCTGAAGGGAGCCATTACTTGGCGTAATAATATAGAGTTTCTAGAATGAATTTTTCTATTTTATTGTTTTTTATGAATGAGGTTTTATATGTCTATATTCTTGATGGGTGTTTTTATTATATATGGTTTTACTGTTATATTAACAAATGTATTGGTGATTATTTGTTGTAATGGATGTATTCTTTCATACCGAATAAAAGTTATTATTATAATGTATCATGGGATTGATCATTACCAGAGAAAAATCTTACTCGGATATTGCTCCATGGGTTGTGGGGTGGTTGTATTACAACTGTGTTTTCTGATTTGGCTTGACACATTGACAGGGTCCTTATTGCCAGGGCATCTAGAAAATCACACTCTATTTCTAGAACATCTAGAAACAGAGACATGAGCAAGCAGTTCAAAGCTGATGAAGGTTTGGAGCAGTTCTGAGGATAGTACAACACAGTAATCCAACCGACAATGAAGTACTACCGGAACAGCAGAAAACACAATATTGCTCTAAGACTAGGACAACTAGTTAAATACTAAAAACATTCACAAATGCTTCAGAGGTTCTAATGTTTGCAAAACTTAAAAGGTACACAGATCAATCTGCAAGCAGCCAAAAAAGCACAAGTGCAGTGCAGTATAAATACAGCAGCTGGGGTTCACAAAACTAAGGCCCAGATTAAAGAGGGCATAGCACCATTCTAATGACACATTAACTTAATTTTCTTAATGTTAATGAGGCGTTAGATGGCCAAAACCGCCATGCATGCATTGCACCACTTTGTAAGACTTTGCACTACATTATGCCTACGCCAGGCATAATATATGCAAGAAAAAATGTTGCAAAGAAATCGGAGAGATTTCTTTGCATCATTTTTTTCAGCACTTTTAATGCCTGCTCTAAGCAGGCTTTAAAAGGAGGCTCCGATTGGTTACAATGGGCCTATGGGTGCTTTTCAGGATTAGCGTCACATTTTTTTACTCTAATCCAGCAAAGCGCAGAACTAGCATCAAAACTTCTGGCTCTAATTCCCTAACTACTGCCATGGTGCAACATATCTTAAATACAGCACACACATGGTGACATTAGGGGGGCACTAAGGGGCGCAAGAAAAGTGGTGCTGCACTAAGTGCAGCACCACTTTTCATAAATATGCCCCTAAGTGTTTGCATGCCCTAACGATACAAGTGGTTAAATTGGAAATTGATAATCTCTTCCCCACAAAAAAAGATACTTTCTTTCCTTACATTGATGTTTGCAACCATATGAGTTTGATGCAAATAGGTTTGCACACATACATGAGGGTAGAGTGGAGGTACAACAATCTTGGGCCTCACATAGGACCACAAAGATTCCCTGGATCTGGTTAGCGGCCTTTTGAAATAGTCACTGGACTGAGGAACAGATATTCCAAAAAGGTAGCAAATTAAGCAGACATAAACTGCAGGTGTAATGGGACAAGTGCCCCATCATAACCTTCAGTTTAGGCTTTTTGCTGGGACAGGAACAGTTTGGATGCTATCAAAATCGTAATGGTGGCACCATGGTACTCAGCTTTCTTACAGAGCTCTGTGTTTTGCAGGCTAAAGGCAACCACTTACTCAGGTTCACGTTACATATGGTTGGTATGCTATTGTGACAGCACACATATGCAACCTACATGAAGGGAGTAGCCAGAAAATAAAACACCCCCATTTCAATCCATACCTTGAATGTCATCTGATGAGCAAAGCAAATAAGCCCTATCCTCATGGAAGAGGGCCCTTAATTTCTCCTTCACCTATCTGTCCACCCTTTAAGCCTTTCATCCATTTAGTCATCTATCTTTTCATACTTCCATCTACCCTCTGAATTCTATCAGTACTTCCTATCAGCACTTCCTTTACCATTCTATCAATCCACCCTTTCATCATTAGTTTTTCATCCATCCTCCCACTAACTCTTCCACAACTTTAGTCTATTCTTTCAGACATCCTTCCATCCCCATCCTCTTACCATTGTATCCATCCTTCCTTTACCAATCCATCCATCCACCCTTTCTTTAATTCAGTCTACCATCCATCTTTACATCCTTCCACTAGCACTTCCAACTATTCATCCATCCTTTTACAGATCCATCGATTCTTTTTCATTCATGCATCATTTCACCCCCATAAAAACAACTCACCCGTCCATCATTTCAGCATTCCATCCAGGTTTTCATACTTCCACCCATTCCTTTAGTCTCTTGTCATTCCATCTATTCTTTCTTTCTCCAATCCTTGCAAATGCTGTTTACCCTTCCATCAATCCATTCATCCTTACATCTGCCATTTCATCCTTTTGACCCTTTCTTCTTGTCACACGTACTCCTTTCTTTCTTCATATGTCCTTCCTTTCACTCTTTCTCTCAGCTCCTCTTCCTCTCCCCCTTTCCTCTTCTCATAATTTCTCCATCTTGATCTCCTTTACTTTAGTTAGCTTTGCATCCTTTTCCCCTTTTATGGTCTCCACTTACTTTATTTTTTTTAAGTATGTGTCTGCCATGGTGTATGCAGAACTTACTGATAAATAACTACTGTTCCTAGTGTCAGCAGCACCCCTGTTGAAACTGCTAAAGCAGAGTTTTCACAACGCCACTGAGCTGCATGACTGACATGCATTGCTACTAACCACATCACTTATTGAGCTGCATGGTAATGAAAGAGATCAAATTTTATCAAGTAACCTAGTGGCATAGAATTTGCATATGGCAGTTAATAAATTTGTAGTTTCAAAGGCCTAACAGAGAAATTAACGCAAAATTAAAATGTAAACTTTTAAATCTTGGTGGACATTTGTACCTACCAGTTGTATTTTTGACACCACGATTAACATGAAGACATGCATTGGTATTTTGAGTGAATTATTAAAAAACATTAACAGAAAGTATTATTCTTAGGCAGAAACAGTAGAAATAATATATATTATGATTATTAACTGAATATGAATTAAACACACAGTGAAATAAATGGATGTCATAATGAATTATGGTGATCATTACATCCCTGGTGGTCAGTGTTGAAGCTGCGGTAGGACTGCCAAGAGGCCGGCTGTAAAAAAAAATGGAATTACGACCGTGGCGGAAACCGCCAACATAGACAGCCACTTTAACACTCCGACCGCCACGGTGGTACAAACAAACAGCACGCTGGTCACCGCCAACAGACAGGCGGAAGACAATGTACTGCCCACAGTATCACAACCTACCAATCCGCCACCTTTTCCGGGGCGGATTCACCGCAAACAAAAGCACGTCGGAAACAGGACTTCGAAGGGAAAACACTCACCTCTACACACCCCACGAGGAACCAGGACGCCATGAAACCAGAGCTTCACATATTCCCAGCCTTCATCTTCTTGCTCCTCTACCAGGAGCACGAACGCCGGCGGCGAAGACCACGGTGAGTACTGCACCTACGACACAGGGGAGGGGGGAGGGAAAAAACAGGGACACACACATGCAACACGCAACACCCCCACCCCCATCCTTACCCACGACAACACTCACACTAATACATATTGATACATCACAGTTACACCCCCAACCCCCGGAAAATATGCAAAGATAAAAGGGAATGAGTGTAACCATTGTAATCTATTAAAATCCAGTACATAAAAATAGATATACACTATTAACAAATATATACACCAGGAATAGAAGTCCTGGTATTGCTCCATTTAAGTCCGTGGAACTCTGGGCCCACACTGCATGGGTGAGGCCCACACAAGGTACCCGAACATGACGGAGAGAACACTGCAGGGGCATCAGATAGAAATAAAACAGGCACCTCAGGGGGAAGGGAAAGGGGAGGCACCTCAGCCGGATGAGTGCACAACGCCAAATCCACGAGGGAGCCACATGCCCCACAGTCTCTCAAGTCTCTACAGTGGGTGGGTTGCCCACTGTTCAATCCTGGGGAGTGCAAAGCCACAGTCTCTCAAGCCTCTACAGTGGGCGGGTTGCCCACTGTTCAATCCTGGGGAGTGCAAAGCCACAGCCTCTCAAGTCTCTACAGTGGGTGGTTTGCCCACTGTTCAATCCTGGGGAGTGCAAAGCCACAGTCTTTCAAGCCTCTCAAGTCTCTACAGTGGGGGGGTTGCCCACTGTTCAATCCTGGGGAGTGCAAAGCCACAGTCTCTCAAGTCTCTACAGTGGGTGGGTTGCCCACTGTTCAATCCTGGGGAGTGTAAAGCCACAGTCTCTCAAGTCTCTACAGTGAGTGGTTTGCCCACTGTTCAATCCTGGGGAGTGCAAAGCAACAGTCTCTCAAGTGGAGAACAGTCTCCACTGGTTCTGGAGGGGGCTTTGTGCCCAGAGTGCTTCACCCTGCCATCGACTGAGGTAGTGGATGTCAATCTCCACTGATTCTGGAGGGAGATTTGTGCCCAGAGTGCTTCATCCTGCTTGTGGCGGACTCAGTAGCGTCAGTGCTCTTGGAGCTCATGGGCCAGCGGTGCTTGTGGCTGCGGTGTCCTTGGCAGCGGTGCTTGTGGCGGCGGTGTCCTTGGCAGTGGTGTTGTGGCGGCGGTGTCCATTGCAGCGGTGCTTGTTGCGGCGGTGTCCTTGGCAGCTGTGCTTGTGGCGGCCGTATCCATTGCAGCGGTGCTTGTGGCTGCGGTGTCCATTGCAGTGGTGCTTGTGGCGACGGTGTCCTTGGCAGCGGTGCTTGTGGCAACCGTGTCCTTGGCAGCGACTCAGCTGCTGGCGGTCCTATCTGGGCCAGAGGGGCTGCTGCTGGCAGTCCTGTCTGGGCCTGCGGGGCTGCTGCTGGCAGTCCTGTCTGGGCCTGCGGGGCTGCTGCTGGTGGTCCTGTCTGGGCCTGAGGGGCTGCTGCTGGCGGTCCTTTCTGGGCCAGCGGGGCTGCTGCTGGCGGTCCTGTCTGGGCCAGCGGGGCTGGTGCTGGCGGTCGCCTCCTGGGCAGCGGGGCTGATGGCGGTCGCCTCCTGGGCAGCGGGACTGATGGCGGTCGCCTCCTGGGCAGCGGGGCTGGTGCTGGCAGTCGCCTCCTGGGCAGCGGGGCTGATGGCGGTTGCCTCCTGGGCAGCGGGGCTGGTGACGGTCTTCTCCCCTGTGCCGATCTTCCCAGACTTGCCGGGTTTCTTGTGCCCCTTCCCCACCTTGTAAGGTGTTGCAGCTGACTCCACACTCCCACCTGTACCCCTGGGGCCGGCTTTGATAGCTGGTGTCTTCCCCCTCTCCCGCCAGGCACTGGGCAACTTTTGATGCTTGACAGGTGGGGGACTGTCCCTGCTGTGGCTCCTTGCCTCATTGGCTGCCCTGCTGCCTGGTGCACTCCATAATCCGCCGATGTTGTGGCTGAGGTGCTAGGTTGGGACCTGGAGAGTCGGGCCCTAGTGGGCTGACGGGGTGGCGGAGGTGAGGGAAAGAGGTCAAGGGTGGACAGGAAAAGTTTCTTGGGAACACTGGGACGGGTAGCTGGAGGGGGTTTGGGAGTGGAGGAAGAGGTTGTGGTTGTAGGAGGTGTACGTTTGGTGACTTTGGGTGAAGATGCATGTGCTGGAGGCTGTCGTGAGGTGGATGGCTGTTGGGTGGGTGTGTGCCTGCGTTTGTGTACCTTGGGAGGTGGCATCACAGACACACTGGGAGAGGACACAGGGGATGTGTGAATTGTAGTGGGGGTGGTGACTGCACGTGAGCGGGTTGCGGTGGTGATGGAAGTAGTGGCTGTAGATGTAGTGCATGCAGGTGAGAGTGGAGACGAGACTGGGAGGGAGGAGGAAGACGAGGAGGAGGGGGACACAGTGAAGACAGTGGATGTTGCTATCTCGGCATGTGTGTGATGTTTGTGTGAGTGCCTGTGGGATGTGTGGTGCTTATGTTTGCCTGAGCTTCCCTTGTGTGTTGGGGTGTGTGCATGCCTGTCTGATGGTGTGCTTGGGGTAGGCTGAGGTACAGGGGTGTGGGTCTGGGTAGAGGAAGTTGGAGGGGGAGGCTAGAGACAGGGGCAATGGCTGCCATCAGTGCTGAGGCCAGAGTCTGAAAAGCTCGCTGAAGGGCTGCCTGACCAGAATGAATGCCCTCCAGGAATGCATTCGTCTGTTGCAACTGCCTCTCTACACCCTGGATGGCATTCAAAATGGTAGACTGCCCAACAGTGAGGGACCTGAGGAGGTCAATGGCCTCCTCACTGAGGGCAGTGGGGGCGACTGGGGCAGGGTCTGAGGTGCCTGGGACGAAGGTGATACCCACCCTCCTGGGTGAGCGGGCACGGGGCAAAGGCTGAGGGGCTGCTGGGAGGGCGGTGCTGAAAGGGGGGGTGGCGGCTGTACCTGTAGATGGGGGGGCACAGATGGGCCCGCCACCACAAGGGAGCTCCCATCAGAGGACGAGTCCGTATCACTGGTCTCAGCTCCTGTCCCCGCCGTGGAGCTCCCCTCGCCCTCCGTCCCACTGGTGAAATCCGACTCTGTAGTGTGGCCCTCCAGGGCCATGTGGGATGCAGCTCCCTCTTGCTCCGGTGCCACTGCTCCTCTGCCTGATGATGCTAATGCACACAAGAACAGGGAGAACACAATAGGGGGGACGACAGAAGAAAGACATGTTGAGTGCATGCATTACCGCTACCGTTGGCGGACACCACAGACACAGAAGCCCCCTGCACTACGCCGCGCACTTGGGGTGTACTATTCAATCACTGGGACATGCCCTACAAGGCTATGGCCGACATCTGCACACATGGATGTCACAGGAGCCTGACTAGGTGTAGTTGGCACTGTACCCAGGTGGGATGCGGTGCCACAGGGCCTGCCTGAAAAAGGAGTCTTAACTAGCAAACTCGCCCTGGCCTAGGGGAACCCACAGCCCACCTCCCCCACCCAGACACCTCCACTGCGTGCTGAATCAGTAGAATGAGAGTGTACTCACCCCCTTGTTGCTGCTGTGATGCCCTCAAGCGCCCATCCAACTCCGGGTATGCCACAGCCAGGATCCTGAACATCAGGGGGGTCATGGTGCGACGGGCACCCCTCCCACGTTGGGAGGCCATCCCCAGCTGGGCCACTGCTGTCTTCTTGCTCCAGCGGCGAATGTCCTCCCAACTCTTACGGCAGTGGGTGCTCTGTCTGTGATAGACCCCCAGGGTCCGAATGTCCTTGGCGATGGCACACCAAATATCCTTCTTTTGGTGGTCGCTGACCTACAGAAATTGTACAGGGGAAAAAGAGAAGTTATTTCCAACTGCACCGTCACAGTCATTGGCCCGCATCCCTACCCTTGCCATGTGGCACATGCACTCACCGTCGTTTCATGCACGCCTCATTCTCCCCCCCCTTTCTTTCATCCACCCCACTCCACACAGGCATAGCCCATACATCATGCTCCCAGTGTACTTACCTGTTTGTCTGGAGGACCGTAGAGTAGCGTGTACTGGGGGAGGACCCCATCCACGAGTTTCTCCAACTCCTCCAATGTGAAGGCAGGAGCCCTTTCCCCAGACGCACAAGCCATTGTCTCTTCCAGACTGAGGTCACAGCAGCACTTGCAGTGTAGGTCCTCTCCTGTCGAAGATCAGGTATCGAGTGATTGAACAGATAGAAAATGGCGGTCACGTCCGCGGCGGTGCGTAACGTCACTGCCGGCGTACATTGTCATTGGCTCCTGGGACCCATAGTGTCCAAATGTTAACCAATGCAGAATTGCGCCGCGGTCTTCGACCGCCTACCGCGACGGTGTAGAACGTTACCTCATATCCCATTGTCCCACTTTACAGGTCAGGCAGCCACCATTTCAGGGGTCGACATGGCTCTATTTTTAACTGCGTCACACATAACTAGGCCTTGCCTCAACACTCATACATGCTTATTTCGGATTATGAATCGTGTTCTGTGTAAGCTGTGTGTACATACCTCTGAGTAGGTTGACTCTGTGCTCGCTGTTGTCCTTCATAGGCACCATCCGCTGGGACATGTGAGGAGATGGCGGCATCCTCCGGTGTACAGACCGCTGGTGGACCTGTCGACAATGGAGGAAAGACATGTAATCATTACATACAGGCTAGATCGTTCCACAATCCTGGAACTGTGTGCCCAGTTGGAGCCAGACCTGATGTCAGCTATCCGCCATCCCACAGGAATCCCCCCTCAAGTGCAGGTGCTGTCAGTACTCCATTTCCTTGCAAGTGGGTCATTTCAAACAACAGTGGCCATAGCATCAGGGATGTCCCAGCCTATGTTTTCCAGTGTGTTGTCCAGAGTGTTGTCTGCCCTGCTGAAACACATGCAGAGCTACATCGTTTTCCCTCAGGTGGAGGATTTGCCTACAGTGAAAGGTGACTTCTATGCCCTGGGACATATCCCCAACATCATAGGTGCCATTGATGGGACACATGTGGCTTTGGTCCCCCCCGCAGGAGTGAACAGGTGTACAGAAACCGGAAGAGTTATCATTCGATGAATGTGCAGATGGTTTGTTTAGCAGACCAGTACTTCTCCCATGTGAATGCCAAATTCCCTGGCTCAGTGCATGACGCTTACATCCTGCGGAATAGCAGCATCCCTTGTGTGATGGCGCAACTCCAGAGGCACCGGGTGTGGCTATTAGGTGAGCACCTGGAACCAAATCAGTGGGAATAGTTGTCTGGGACTGGGGATATCCCTACAGGTTAGTGTGTGTCTAACAGTTGTCCCTTGCCTTTTTCAGGTGACTCTGGTTACCCCAACCTGTCATGGCTACTGACCCCAGTAAGGAATCCCAGGACAAGGGCAGAGGAACGCTACAATGAGGCCCATGGGCAAACTAGGAGGATTATAGAGCGGACCTTCGGCCTCCTGAAGGCCAGGTTCAGGTGCCTCCATATGACAGGTGGTTCCCTATTCTACTCACCAAAGCAGGTGTGCCAGATCATCGTGGCCTGCTGTATGCTTCACAACTTAGCATTGCGACGACAGGTGCCTTTTCTGCAAGAGGATGGTCCAGATGGAGGTGTTGTGGCAGCTGTGGAGCCTGTGGACAGTGAAGACGAGGAAGCAGAAGAAGAGGACATCGACAACAGGAACTCGGTTATCCTGCAATACTTCCATTGAGACACAGGTAAGAATACAAACCTGCCTACTACATGTACTTTAACATGACTACCTCTCTACTGTCTGTCCTTTTCACCCAGTGTATGGTCACTGAGTTGTCACTTTCCCTTACGATTTCACAGATGTGGGTCCCACTGTGTGACATCTGCTTTGTTTCCTCATGGACTAGAGCTGTGTGACATAGGTATGTTGACATTACAATTGTAAGACCATTTTGTCACTGTAATTGCTGATACACTATTTCGAAATCACAGACAGACTCCAGATTATTTTGTGCTTTAAGGGTGTTTATTTAAGTGCTCAGTATTGGAAGGTGCTGTAAAATGGTGTGGTACTGAAAATTCTGGACCCGTGTTATAAGCGTCGTCGTATCACAATGATTTTGGTATCAGCAGACCGGGAATGATTAGAATAGTATGCACAAGCATTGTATTCATATTCGGGTAACAAAATCACCCGAATATCAGAGTTTCCGTCCTGAACCCTCGTGTTCCATTTAAACGACAGCCATTTTGTGATTGCCCTCACATAGGCCAATGTCTAATGCTGAAAACGAGTCTGAAGGACACGTACATCTTTGCTGACTCCTCTGTGACCTGGGCAAGCTGACTCCACTGCCTGAAGCCAAACCTGTTCGGCCAGTTTCTTTCCCAGTGGCCGAATGAGATTAGTATCAAGGCACAACACATCATAAAACCTTTCATCACACACAAACCATGCCTAATCTTACACACACCTGTCCCTGTTTCTTTCTTTATGACTTGCTTTACAAGGAGGAGGCGCCCGTTTATATTGGGGGTCCGTCGATATCTGATGAAAGTACTAAGCCTTGCCGGGTAATTGATTGAGGGCTGGACAAACTGAAATATGGGCTTGTCATCATAAACCTGCTATTTCTTTGTAGTGAAAATAGGTGAATGATCAACTGTAAAATAAGGAATGTTTGCCTAAAGCATAATATTTTGTATAAAAGAGAAGGTTAGCTTTGCAAATGGAGCAGTCTCCTGAGAATATACACTGTGTTGTACTTCTAGGATACCTGTTATGGGCTGCAGCCAATAAACAAGATCTTTGACTTCACCAAGAAGACTCTGTGTTTCTGTAGTCTGAAACAGGAAGGACTCGAAGTCTTAGGGTGTGTTCCCTGGCACCACTGGGTTCTGAAAAACCCAGTACTTCAGTGGGGAGGGGTGATGGTGGAGGAATGTCCATGGCAGAGTCCAGTCTATCAGTCTCACAGGTGCATTGTCCAAAGGGGCATAGGAAGTGGAGCTGGGGCAGTTTGAGGATGGACAGGGTGACAAGGTGGAACAAAAGGATGACATTCAGGGCGGTCGTATTTCTTGGCAGGGGTCTTGGCATCGTTCTCTGTCTTTGTCCTGGATCTCAGGGACCGTTTGTGGGTGGTTCTCCATCTGCAGGGGGTGGGGTGCTGGTGTGGTGGTCCTGTGGCTGTGCCTCCTGTCCACTAGCGCCGGAGGAGGTGGTAGGCAGAGCATCTTCCAGGCTACTGTCAGGGGCCCCTTGTTGTGCCACAGTGTCCCTCCTGGTGTTGAGTACTTCCTTCAGCACTCCTACGATGGTGCCCAGGGTGGAATTGATGGATCTGAGTTCCTCCCTGAAGCCCAAATACTGTTCCTCCTGCAGCCGCTGGGTCTCCTGAAAGTCGCCCAGTACCGTTGCCATCGTCTCCTGGGAATGATGGTATGCTCCCATGATGTTGGAGAGGGCCTCGTGGAGAGTGGGTTTTCTGGGCCTGTCCTCCCCCTGTCGCACAGCAGCCCTCCCAGTTCCCCTGTGTTCCTGGGCCTCTGTCCCCTGAACGGTGTGCCCACTGCCACTGCCCCAGGTCCCTGTTGTTGTTGGGGTGGTGGGTTAGCCTGTGCTCCCTGTAGTGGTGGACACACTGCTGATTGACGTGTCCTGGGAACAGAGGTATGGGCCCGCTGGGTGGGTGCTATACTGGTGTTTCCAGATGGGGGAAGCTCTGTGGTGGCCTGTGACTGTGTGAGGGGAACCGACTGTCCCGAGGTCCCAGATGGGCCGGGCTGGTCGTCTAGATCCAGTTGGACAGAGCTTCTGTCATCACTGTGGGCCTCTTCTGTTGGTGGTGTGGACATGTGTGGAACCTCCTGTGCAGTGACATTGGGTAGGGGTCCTGCAGGGGTGTAAAAGCATGATTATTGCATCTGTGTGTACCATGGTGTGGAATGGGTGGGTGACTGTGTACCCCAGTGCTTGCATTCCTGTGTGAGACCTTGTGTGATGATGGTTTAGGGGGGTGTATGGGTATGTCCCGTGGCCATGCATTGGTGATGGGTGTCCATGCTTTGGTGTTGCATGCAGGCCTTGGTGTTGGGATGTGTGGTTTGTGATAGTGGGACGTGTGTGAGGAGTTGGAGATGGGGTGAGGGCGAGGGTGGGGGTATGTGATGGCATGCAGGTAGGGTGGGGGTTGTAATAGTTAAGGTTTGACTTACCAAAGTCCATTCCTCAAGCTACTCCTTCGAGGCCCTCAGGATGCAGAATCGCCAAGACCTGCTCCTCCCATGTTGTTAGTTGTGGGGGAGGAGGTGGGGGTCCGCCGCCAGTCCTCTGTACCGCGAGGTGGTGTCTGGATACCACGGAATGCACCTTCCCCCGTACGTCGTTCCACCTCTTCCTGATGTCATCCCTATTTCTTGGGTGCTGTCCCACTGCGTTGACCCTGTCCACTATTCTGCGCCATAGCTCCATCTTCCTAGCTATGGAGGTGTGCTGCACCTGTGATCCGAAAAGCTGTGGCTCTACCCGGATGATTACCTCCACCATGACCCTGAGCTCCTCCTCAGAGAACCTGGGGTGTCTTTGCCGTGCCATGGGGTGGTGTGGGTGATGTGTGGGGTGGGGTGTGTTGTGATGTGGGGTGATATTTTGTGGTGTCATGTGTGGGGTGCGTGGATGTTATGTGGGCGATGGTGTTGTGTGCCTGTAGATGCCTGGTTATAGATTGTGGTGTCTCTCTCTGGGCTTCTTTTAGGATTTTGGTAGTAAGGGTTTGTGGGTGATGTGGGTGTGTGTTTTATATTGGATTGGGTGTGTGAGAGTGGTGTGTGTATGTGTATCAGGTGTGTGTATTTCGAATTGTCCAATGTGGCTGTGTTTGTATATGTGTGTGTATTTTGTGTGCGGCGGTGTGTACCGCCAATGGAATACCGCGGTTGAAAGACCGCTGCGTGGATTCGTGGGTCGTGATAGTGTGGGCGTATTTCTGTTGGCGTGACGGTGGAGGTTTTGTGTTCACAAGTTTATCACTGACCTTTCGTGTGGCGGACTTCTGTGGGTGTCTGAATTATGGCGGATTCCGAGCTGTGCGTCATAATAGCTGTGGTGGATTTCCGCTGCCACGGCGGTGTGTTGGCGGTCTTCTGCACGGTGGTAAGTGGCTTTTACTGCCAATGTTGTAATGACCCCCTATGTGTTTAGAAAATGAATATGTTTAAAATATTTTTTACATAACATTAATAATTCTTGAAGATACATAATTTGCTTTGCATATTTGATTTGAATATTTTGGGGGCACAATAGGTTTTAATAATGTATTAATGTGCATTTAGGTTTCTTGACCTGACTAGGCCTGGAAATTCCTATTGCATGCAGTCATGGAAACATCCTTGTTTATTCTGTCTCCTCTGACCTGAATTATTTTCCTAGGCAGCAAATGTAATGTTGAATGTTCTATTGTATTCCAATAGAAGAGACATGTTTCAGATGCAATAATGTAACACTATTTGTTCTAGCTGTCGAATGGAGCAGGAAACTACAACACTCATGTGAAAGAATATTAGTTTAGTTTATTGTGGATCTTGTGAAAGGAACTGTAAGTTGCAAATGTTTAGAAAATATAAGATTTTGGAGGAATTTGCAGAAAGTCACAGTAGAAACAATGGACTATTACTGAGAACATTTCTGGAAGTTGCAAACTTGGTGGTGCAATCTGTAGTGATTGGATGCTGAAATTGACACCCAGTATGCGTCCACCTGAAGAACCAATCAAATGGGTTTTAGTCATTTTAATTAGTGAAAAACTTTGGAATTGAAGTTAGTTCTCTTCTGAACCTTCTTGAAGTCAGTTCGTCTTGAGATCTCCTTAGAGTCAGTTTATGTCTGCTTAAGTCCTCTCTCTCACACTCTGTTTCCTTAAGTTTCCCTGATGAGTTTTCTCATCATAGTTGTGACTGCCCTATTCTGTTATGTGGTTCAGTACTAATAAGGCCAACTAATCCTGAACTGCTGGTTTGTCCTAAGTGCAGCTTGTGTTCTGCACTGTCCTGATGCTGCTGTCAACTGACACCAGAAGATCGTGACCGCTCTGACCTAGATGAATCAGCACTGTCTGCTGTCCCATAAGGAGAAGTATAACTAAATGGGATTTCTTGTATCTCCTTATCATTTAGTTACCTACACCAGCATATTTTTATAGGGAGTTATTCTAGTTAGATGTTTTTCAAACAATTTTTGTCTTATTTTATTTTTGATTTTGCCCACATGGTTTAGCCCATTCCCACACATGCAAGTCCCAATTTAGTATTAGAAATGGCCGAGCTCTGAAATTGATTCCTAATCCTGTATTTTGATGATTTACTGATGTCTCCATCATCTGCTTTGAAATCTGGTAATAATGTTCATACTAGGATGTTGCCAATTTACATTATTCTTTTGGAGTGTCTAACAGTATTGATGTTTGGTAGGTTGAATCTTTTCAGACGCTTTGGTCAGCCTATGTTTTTCATGTATGTTTATAACTTAGTTTTGTGTGCCATCTATGTGACATTGATTTTGAGATTGTAATAAAGCTTTGAAACTTAATTCGGTCTGGAGTTTGATTTAGAGTTACATTGTTTATGGTGTCCAGAATTGTTTATGGTATAATGTTACTGATTTGTAATTGAATGTTTCTTACTACTACATTCCTCGCCAACTCCAAAGATTTAGTCAACTTCCATAGGTGAGAAAAGTGATGGTGTCTCACCTGTGCTCTGGTAGTTGTTCAACCTAGAACATGAGAGTAAAAACTCCTTTCTGGGGCCCCGGCGGTACTCCAGCAGTAACTAACCATGCTGCTGGTTCAGTCCTATCAGTAACACTGTGCCATTGAGCACAAGTGTTGCTAGAGGCAAGTAGGGGGGAGATTTGCACGGTGAGTAGGTGGCACACTCATCTGGGGGAGATTTGAAACGTGGGGCAGGCAAAGTGCCAAGATGGTCTGAGTCTGGTAGAGTAGGTGAAAGTAGGACAGTAAGGGATAACAACTGGAGGGCCCTCAGAGGCATGACTCCAGATAAGAATGAGATATGGTGGTTGAGTGATGCAAGCTGCCAGGCATTAGTTCAACTAGGAGGATGAAGAGAGGTAAGATCTGTGGTAGGAGTCTAATTTGGAGGGTAAGAAGGCAGGAAATCAACAAGAGGAACACTGGACACTATCTACAGATTTTTGGAGGGTGTTGAAAGGCACACCTTTATCATGGTTTCAGATGTGTCCGGCGTGAAAGGTAGAAGGCATTTGTTATGCCACCCTTTCTGTCTGTACCGAGCCTGGCAGGAAAAATGATCTAGTTGATCTGGGCTGAAGGCCAGCACTGGACACTGGTGAGTAATCAGAAGCACAGGGGACACCATTGCAACTAGGTTTGTAAGCCCTTGCAGCATGAGGAGCAAAGTGATTGTACTCCCACCTCCCCCTGTTCTCATTGCTGCATTTATGTGGGTGCATGAGCCTTTCTTCACAATGTGTGTTATATCTGTGATGGCTGTCCATTTCAGCAGGTGGTGAGACAACAGATGGCAACAATGCTGGCATGTTGTTGCACGGCCCTGGTTTATAATAGCAACACCCTGTGACAACAACACTGATATCCTGCTGCAGTATAACTTTGGGTGACAATACATGGCATGTGATGCCCATCACTGGCATTGGGTTGCCTCTTCCGGCTACAATGGGCAGTACAAAAAGGAGCTAGCCACTCTTTGTGCATTTAGTGTTCAACCCTAGCATAATGTGGGCTTTCCTGTCGTATGTACCTTATCTCTATTATTGGGTGGTAACCAATGATATTTCCAATGCATAAATGGATACTCCTGGCCTTCTAGTGGGTACCTCTTGTGTAAGGGTTGCATCCCTGGCACAAGGTGAGTATCCGTCACAACTTGTGGCCAACCATGATGTTTAGTTAACATCTATGGAATACGATGGGCATTCCTTGCATCCTGTGAGCCTCTATAAAAAGTGACGGTGATAGCGCGTCAGAACCTTGATAAGTAAACTTACAAGGAGACACGCCTAGGCCGATGAACCTTTTGACCGCGGTCGGGGACTTCCCAGAACGAGATATCTTTCTGGCATCATAAATCAATATCAATAACCCAATCAATATTCGCAGTAACTAATCAACAGGTTAATCAATAACATTTAATAAGAATCAATAAAGAAATACACACCATGACCTTTCAGTCATGAATAACCACACAAATCTAGTTAAGTGTGAGGATATTTATTCCCTATTGATTACAATCTAATATAATCTCCATTAATCTCATTAGCAATCGATCTCATTAGTAAATCTTCAGATTCATAATTTGAATGCAGTTAATCAACTCATAAAGAATATACGTTCAGCATTAACATATCATTAGTAAGAAGCAACTTAGCAAAGTCTCAGTAGTACATGATTCAACAAAGCAAGAAATCAGTTGTTTGTCTATTTGCGCCAAATATTAGTGAACCCCTTGACTAACCTCAAATTAGCATCAGCATGTTGGGCTTCAAGCAAAATAATTTAGCAAACACAACTTTGAAAAACATCTAACTATGGCCTCTATCAAAAGAGCATTTGATACCTAGAAAGAAAAGGCAAACAGACAATTACAATTTTCATCAGATAGTTACCCCTCCAACGAATCAGCAATTAGCGTCAGTCTTCATCCTCAGGACATCAGTCGATTCAGCCATCAGCCAGAACAGGACAGGGCAAAGTCTCAGTATGGCATAGCTAAGAATAAGACTTTTCCCTCATATGGAGGAGAAGCAAGCATCAGTAAGGACTTAGATAGAGGATGGTTTAAGTATCAGAAGAATAAACGGCAAAGTCTCAAAGAATAATGGCAAAGTATGGCTTAAGGTAGAATGTCCGAATAATGGCTGATTTTTCCTCGGGTTATGCGGTTATATCAAAACTGTCGAACTAGCCCTTAATTTCCTATTGGATAATATTTGGTGCATCATTATTTCTGTCCAATAATTCTCCACGCACCTTACTAGAATTTCCCACCAAACACAGTTCTCATGCAGTTGATTGGCTCCCGTAATTGACGTCTTCATCGGGTGGAATGTCAGGTAGGAAAAGTTACACTTTACGCTCCGGTCAGTAGTCCCATTGTTTTCTTCTAGTCCAGGCAGCCTTCCACCTGTTACGAATTACAATGTTGCATTCAGCAAGATTGTCTCCTTGAGCAAGTGGGGTCCCATGAGAAAGAATTTACTACGGCTACACACACACATATCTAGCTTCTGGAAAAGTACAGCTTCGTGTCCTTCAAGAAAGCAGCACATTGCACGTTGGAAAAACAAAGTTAATATGTGACCAGGCAGCTAGGCCCAGACCCTTGCTAACTAAGGCCTAGTAATTTAGCAAAACCCTAATACCTGACTCTAATTATAATATGCTAATACAAATGTAAACATTAGCACATAATTAATTCATCATTAATAAGCTTCATTAGTCTTCGTATACGTTGGTGACCACTCCCCGTGGGCACATTTCAAACGCCTGCATTATTTTCTACGTTAACACATTTTCTATGCAGCTTCATTACACAATATATTGCAAGCTTTTCATGTTAATATTGATTTTGAAGGTCACACTCCAACAATCCCTCCTCTGATGACTCTTGTCATCACACAAACCTTTCCCCTTACATTTTACATTCTAGAATTCCTTCATTTCAATTTCTTCTCTCAATCGTTCCCCCTGTGATTTTGCCCTAAACAATTTTTCCCTTTGTTTTTCTTCCCTCCTCTTATTATTTTTTGCCATTTTCAATTTTATTCTTTTACTAATTTAACATGACACCCATAATCCAAATAAGCAAGCTATAACAATCAATATTCCCTGTATTATTTTTGCCAATATCCCATGCCAAATATTACTAAACCAACTCCCCACTGAAGCAAGTCCTTTCCCAACCTTTTCCCAAGCACCTGGCTCTTTCAGTTTCTTCAAATCAGTACTATCTCTAGTTAAGTTAGTAAGCATACTTCTAATCTCATTACTATTGTCCGGTATGTAAGCACAACAATGGCGCTCATTAAGCATCTTACAAACTCCGCTATTTTTCGCTAAAAGAATGTCGAAAGCAAGCCTGTTTTGAAAAGTCATAGCCCTCTCCGCAGCAAGTTCAGTATCCATCAGGAGTATGGCCCCTGAAAAATTTGTCAGCATGTTATCCACAATAGTAGACAACTTTCAAATCTTTATGGAGTTTAAGATAACTCCCACTGAAGGAATTATCGCCTAAAATATGTCTCCTACCACACCAGCAGCAGTTTCTCTCTTCTGTCTAGTACGATGTAATTCAGACAATTTAGAAAACTTTTTCAAATCCTCAAGTTGAGATATCTTTGGGAAAACTATCCCCAAATAACATGTCCCATACCATCCCTTTGGAAGACAGTAATAAGCATTAAGTCCACATATATAATAGATCCCAAGGATCACTGGATCCTGTCCATTTTACATGAATGTGCACTTACTCTGAAACAAAAACACATGCTTACATTCACTTGTTCCCACAAACACATTGTCATAATATGACTTTGATCTAAATATGCAAAGCTTACCTACATGAAGTGCATCTAAAGCTAACTTCTCCTGTTCCCTAATTGCACTATAACCCTCACTACTAGCAAAAGCTCGCTGCTGCAATCCTTTCTCCAATTTACCCTTCAATGCCCTTCTTCTATCTTCTGTATGATCTAAAAAGCTTTTCTCTACAGGTGTAAGCAAGCATGTCAAATTAGTGCGGTGTGCATAGGATGTACTAATTGTTATTGTCACCTCAAAGAATCCCTTAACTAACTTTATACTATAGTACTTAGCTACACTACTCAAATCCTCTTTGATAGGCACATAAGAAAACACAAGGTCATGGTTGGAATAAAAATACTGAATCTCTTCCTGGTTATAGAATCTTGTTAGTAGCAGACTACAATTTATCCCATATGTTAAAGGCAGACTATGATAGGTAACCCCCTCTTGTACCGAAACAAGAATTTGTGTACACACAAAACAATCTTTCGCATCCATTGTGTCAACATACTCACTCAGCAAGTGATAGAAAACATTAGTTGATAATTCCCCTTTTGCATTAGTTCCCTCATGCAAATGTTTCGTATCCTGTTCAAACCTCTCCCAAGCTTAGTGCAGTGGCAGTCTCAGGAATTGTAGCATTGTTAGTTCCACTCTTACCCACTAACGCCATACAAACAATCACAACTATAATGAATATCAAACACACGACACCCAAACCAATACCCAAACATTTACAACGCCTACTTCCCCTATTATCTTCTCTAGTGTTAGCCATGATCTGTAAAGAATCAGAAAGTGAAGGATGATTAGTTCAAACAACAACCAACAGAGGATGGTTAAGCTCTCTTTTTCTCTCTTTTTTTTTTCAGCAAAGTTAAAGCAAGCGAAAGTCTTTCTTCGGCAATTATTTACAGCTTTCAGTTTCATTCCCAGGATCCTTGTCAATTCAGGTTAGCAGCTTGTCAAAATCATGTTTCAAAAGTCAGTTCAGGTTATTATTGTCACATCTGGTAAGTTATCAGTCTCTCTTTCTCAACATTTTCTTTAATTCAATTAAATTCTCATGCCAACTCAGTCTCTTTGGCCAGACTCAGGTACCAAAGTACTGACCTGGGACTTCTTGATCAAAACAGAACGCCATTCAGCTGACGTTGCATATGCCCATTCAGAACTCGCGTATCTTCTGTTTGCTACTCTCTTCCTTTTCAACTTGCGAACACATTGCAACTCTCCTTCACTTAGATCTTCTTTCCTTATTTTATCAACCACTTCCTCTATTGCATCTTCGACAACCACTTTCCCTTTCTTGACATGCAATTCTGGCCACTTATCTCCCTTCAGTGTCTCTCTGGCCTTTGATCTTCCTGGGGCAACCCTTCACCCTCCTCTGTCTCTATGGTGTTTTCTCTTTATGGAACTGCAATTTGCTCAGAGGAGTCCGGACAGTCTGACTCTCTTCCGCCTCAACTCCTTCGCCTTCTGGGTCTGTCAGGGGCTCTAGCTCATTTCCATACTCGTCTGCTTCTGGGAGAACCTCCTTCTGACTTGGCTCTCCTGGTGCCTCAGTTGAGATAGGCTCACTGTCAACCCTCTGGGTCTCCTCTCCTTTGTCTCTTACTGGAGTGACCAAGCCGTCCTCAACGGGCTCACCTTCTGTCTCAGTTCCCCTTCGATCACTCTCCGGCCCTGAGACTTCCTTCTCTGTTTTTGGTACTTTCAACAACTCAACTTCCTCATCAGTTGGACACGTAACCTTTTTCGTGTGACTGGCATGGATCCAGTTCAGAATTCCCACACACTTCACAGCAGTAGTAGTCGTTGGTATTAATTGATATGGCCCCTTCCAACGTGGCTCCAAACACGACTTCCTTACGTGTTTCTTGATGACAACCCAGTTATCAGCTTTCAGATTGTGTCCTGGATCATTTATCGGTGGCAGGGTGGTAGCTTCCATCTGGTGAGAAAAAGAGCAGACCACGTCAGCCAGACCCTTGCAGTAGTCCAACACCATATCATCCGTGATATTCACAAGAGCATTCTCAGGCACTGCGGGCAGTCTCATGGCTCGGCCAATGAAAATCTCATGAGGAGATAGTCCTGTTTCTTATTAGGCGTATTTCTCATTGACATTAGCACCAAAGGCAACGCATCGGCCCATTTTAAATTCGTGGCTGCACACATCTTTGCCATTCTCGACTTCAGGGTACCATTCATCTGCTCCACTAGTCCTAATGCTTCAGGGCGGTAACTACAATGCAACTTCTGCTCAATGTTTAAGGCTGCACATAGTAATCTGACTACTTCATTGTTGAAATGACTTCCCCTATCTGATTCTAAACAGATTGGTCACCCAAAACGTGGTATCAGTTCCCTAAGCAGTATTTTCGCTACTGTGAGGCTGTCATTTCTTTGTGTAGGAAAAGCTTCAATCCAATGAGTAAAAATGCAAACACCAACACATATCTCAAACCTCCACATACAGGCAGATCAATAAAATCCATTTGCATTCTGCTGAATGGACTTCCTGCTCTTCCAATGTGGCTCAGATTGACCACTGTCCCTTTTCCTGCATTCATTTGTTGACCAATGACACAACAATAGCAAACTGCTTCAGCAACTTGTCCAAACCTCGGATTGAACCAACTGTTTTTAAAGAGGTGAATCATAGCACCCCTCTGAAAATATACTTGACCATGATAAAACCTAGCCATTTGAGTCAACTAAAGCCAATTGACCCACTTCTGAAACCCAAAATTCATCTTGTTGCTGTACACATTTCATTTTGACCCCTGATCGTTTTCCCCCCTGTCAACATTATTCTGTAGTGTTCTCAATTCTTCCAATGTATCTATTACACATAATGCATAACTTCAACTTGTTTCATCTTCTTCAGGCAACAATTCCCACTTATCTTTGAACAATATATAGTTCAATGCACAAAACTTTGCGACTTGACCCGCATATCCATTTCCCATTGACACAAAATCTTGCGATTTCTGATGTGCACTGCATTTCATCACAGAAATCTTTTCAGACATTTTGTTAGCTCGCAACAACTCATTAATTCTCTTGCCATTTCTCACTGGTGAACCAGAAGAGGTCATGAAACCTCTCTGTGACCACAACTGGCCAAAGTCATGGACTATTCCAAATCCATTCTGGCTATCCATACAGATGGTAACTTTAAGCTGAGCAGAAACATGGCACCCTGTTGTAAGGCCTACCAGCTCCGCTACTTGTGCAGAATATATTAATCAAAGCCAGGACTCTTCCAGTATATCAGAAATTGTGCACACCGGATATCCTGCTCTTAGTACTCCGGTATTGTCCCTTACTCAGGAACCATTGACAAAGATGATTTGGTCATTTTCTTCCAATCTGGTGTCTCTATTATCAGGTCTTGGTTTTGTGCTCAGATCAGTTACCTCAAGACAATCATGCTCAATGTCGTCCAATTTTTCAATTTCAACATTTTCATTCGGAAGTAAGGTTGCCGGGTTAAGCACTGTACATCTTTTCAGTGATACATTAAGTGACCCTAAGATACTCGTCTTACAGCGGGTCAATCTGGCACCTGTCAAGTACTGGGTTCTGGTCCTTATAAGTAAAACTTCAATGAAGTGAGGGACCATAATAGTTAAAGGATGTCCCATCACAATGCCTTCACAGTGTGTGAGGCTCTGTCCAACCACTGCATCTGCACACAGACAGCCTGGTAAAGCTGCAGCAACTGGGTCCAAAGTAGCTGAAAAATATGCTACTGGGCGGTTTACACCTCCATGGACTTGCGTCAAGACAGACAAAGAACATGCATCACGCTCATTTCAAAACACGTGTAGGACTTCGTGTAGTCAGGCATACCTAAAGCCAGAGCTTTACACAGACTCTCTGTGAATTCAGTGACTTCTTTGTGAGTCAGTTTCTGCAAGGGCTTAGAAATGACTGAAAAATTAGGAATCCATTGGCGTCAGCAGCCTACCATTCCTAGAAACATCCTGACATCTCTCCGTGTGGTTGGGGGGATTCATCTGCAATATGGCTATGACTCTTTCTCTGGATATCTTCCTTGTTCCCTTCTCAATCTGGTGACCCAAGTATTTTACCTCTTTCTGCCAGCATTGTAATTTAAGTGGAGACCATTTGGGGGTCATTACAACATTGGCGGTAAAAGCCGCTTACTGCCGTGTAGAAGACCGCCAACACACCGCCGTGGCTGCGGGATTCCGCCTCGGTCATTATGACCAACAGCTCGGAATCCGCCAAAATCCAGACACCCACACAAGTCCGCCACACCAAAGGTCAGTGATAAACTGGCGATAACAAAACCTCCACCGTCACGCCAACAGGAAAACACCCACACTATCACGACCCACGAATCCACGTGGCGGTCTTTTAACCGCAGTGTTCCACTGGCGGTACACACCGCTGCGCTCAAAATACACACACATTTACAAAACACATCCACATTGGACAATTCGAAATACAAACACCTGATACACATACACACACCACTCCCACACATCCAATACAATATAAAACACACACCCACATCACCCACAAACCCTTACGTCAACAATTGCGACAGAAGGCCAGAGAGAGACACCACCAGAAAGAACAATAGCATCCACAGGCACCCTACACCATCACTCACACAACATCCAAGCACCTCACACAACACACCTCTAAATATCACCCCACACATCACAACACACACCACCCCACACATCACCCACACCACCCCATGGCCCTGCAAAGACACCCCAGGTTCTCTGAGGAGGAGCTCAGGGTCATGGTGGAGGAAATCATCCGGGTAGAGCCACAGCTATTCGGATCACAGGTGCAGCACACCACCATAGCTAGGAAGACGGAGCTATGGCGAAGAATCGTGGACAGGGTCAACGCAGTCGGACAGCACCCAAGAACACGGGATGATATCAGGAAGAGGTGGAACGACCTACGGGGGAAGGTGCGTTCCGTGGTCTCAAGACACCACCTTGCGGTTCAGAGGACTGGTGGCGGACCCCCACCTCCTCCCCCAGAACTCACTACATGGGAGGAGCAGGTCTAGGCTATACTGCATCCTGAGGGCCTCACAATAGTAGCTGGAGGAAGGGACTCTGGTAAGGCAAATCTTTCACTACTTCATCCCCCACCCACCTGCATGCTATCGCATACCCCCACCCTCGCCCTCACCCCCATCACTCCAACTCCTCACGTATGTCCCAATATCACAAACCACACATCCCAAACCCAAGCCCTCCATGTAACACCAAAGCATGGATACCCATCACCAAAGCATGTCCACTGCACATACCCATACACCCCCTAAACCATTATCACACAAGGTCCTACACAGGAATGCAAGCACTGGGGTACAGGGTCACCCACCCATTGCACACCATGGCACACACAGATGCAATAATCATGCCTTTACACCCCTGCAGGACTCCTACCCAAAGTCACCGGACAGGAGGGTCCAGACATGTCCACTCCACCCACAGAAGAGGCCCACAGTGATGACAGCAGCTCTGTCCAACTGGATCAAGATGACCAGCCCGGCCCATCTGGGACCTCGGGACAGTCGGTTCCCCTCACACTGGCACAGGCCACTACAGAGCTACCCCCCTCTGGAAACACCAGCACAGCACCCACCCAGCGGGCCCATCCCTCTGTCCCCAGGACATGTCAATCAGCAGTGTGTACACCACTACAGGGAACCCAGGCTAACCCACCACCGTAACACCAGCAGGGACCTGTGGCAGTGGGCACATGGTTCAGGGGACAGAGGCCCAGGAACACAGGGGAACTGGGAGGGCTGCTGTGTGACAGGGGGAGGACAGGCCCAGGGAAGCCACTCTCCACGAGGCCCTCTCCAACATCATGGGAGCCTACCACCATTCCCAGGAGACGATGGCAACAGTACTGGCCAAGTTTCAGGAGACCCAGCGGCTGCAGGAGGAACAGTATCTGGGCTTCACGGAGGAACTAAAATCCATCAATTCCACCCTGGGCACCATTGTAGGGGTGCTGAAGGAACACATCAACACCAGGAGGGACACTGTGGCACAGCAATGGGCCCCTGGCACTAGCCTGGACAATGAACTGCCCACCACCTCCGCCAGCACTAGTGGACAGGAGTCACCGCCACAGGACCACGACACCAGCACCCCACCCCCTGCAGATGGAGAACCACCTGAGATCCCTGAGGTCCCTGAGATCCAGGACAAAGACAGAGAACAATGCCAAGACCCCGCCAAGAAATGAGACCACCCTGAATGTCATCCTTCTGTCCCACTTTGTCACCCTGTCCATACTTAAACTGCCCCAGCTCCGCTTCCTATGCATCACCCCTGACCATTTTACAACTCCCTCCACTATTTAGCACTTAAATAAACAACCTTAAATCACAAAACAATCTGGAGTCAGTCTGTGCTTTCACAATTGTGTGTTTGCAATAACTGAGGGAAATAGCAATGTCCATTGTATTGTCAACATACCTATGTCACACAGCTCTAGTCCATGCGGAAACAAAGCAGATGTCACACAGTGGGACCCACATCTGTGAAATGATAAGGAAAAGTGACAACTCAGTGACCATACACTGGGTGAAAATGACAGACAGATGAGAGGTAGTAGAATTAATCCAGATGTAGCAGGCAGTGTTGTCTTCTTACCTGTGTCCCACTGGAAGTATTGGTGGATCACCGTGTTCCTGTTGTCTATGTCCTCTTCTTCTGCTTCCTCGTCTTCACTGTCCACAGGCTCCACAGCTGCCACAACACCTCCATCTGGACCATCCTCCTGCAGAAAAGGCACCTGTCATCGCAAAGCCAAGTTGTGAAGCATACAGCAGGCCACGACGATGATCTGGCATACCTTCTTTGGTGAGTAGAAAAGGGAACCACCTGTCATATGGAGGCACTGGAACCTGGCCTTCAGGATGCCGAAGGTCCGCTCTATAATCCTCCTAGTTCGCCCATGGGCATCATTGTAGCGTTCCTCTGCCCTTGTCCTGGGATTCCTCACAGAGGTCAGTAGCCATGACAGGTTGGGGTAACCAGAGTCACCTGCAAATGGCGAGGGACAACTGTTAGACACACACTAACTCATAGGGACATCCCCAGACCCAGACACCTATTCACACTGTATAGGGTCCAACGGTGCTTCTGGAGTTGCCCCATCACATAAGGGACGCTGCTATTGCTCCAAATGTAAGCTTCATGAACTGAGCCAGGAAATTTGGCATTCACATGGGATATGTACTGGTCGGCCAAACACACCATCTGCACATTCATCGAATGGTAACTCTTCTGGTTCTGTACACCTGTTCACTCCTGCGTGGGGGGACCAAGGCCACATGTGTCCCATCAATGGCACCTATGATGTTGGGGATATGTCCCAGGGCATAGAAGTCACCTTTCATAGGCAAATCCTCCACCTGAGGGAAAACGATGTAGCTCTGCATGTGTTTCAGCAGGGCAGACAACACTCTGGACAACATGTTGGAAAACATACGCTGGGACATCCCTGATGCTATGGTCACTGTTGTCTGAAAAGACCCACTTGCTAGGAAATGGAGTACTGACAGCACCTGCATTTGAGGGGGGATTCGTGTGGGATGGCGAATAGCTGACATCAGGTCTGGCTCCAACTGGGCACACAGTTCCAGGATTGTGGTACGATCAAGTCTGTAGGTGATGATCACATGTCGCCCATAGTCGACAGGTCCACCAGCGGTCTGTACACCGGAGGATGCCGCCATCTCCCCACCTACCCTAGCGGACGTTGCCTATGGAGGAGAACAGTGAGCAGAGAGTCAACCAACTCTGAGGCACATAAACACAACTTAATCGAAAAATGTTTGCAAATCGACATATGGATGTATTAGTGTTTAAGCAAGGCCTAGATATGTGTGACGCAGTCCAATATAATGCCATGTGGGCCCCTGAAATGGTGGCTGCCTGACCTGTAAAATGGGACAAGGGGATATGAGGTAACTGCGCTGGCATTATACACCGTTGCGGTAGGTGGTCGAAGACCGCAGTGCAATCCTGCATTGGTTAACATTGGACCCTATGGGTCCCAGGAGCCAATGACGATGTACACCGGCAGTGACGGTACGCACCGCCGCGGACGTGACCGCCAATTTTCTCTCTGTTCAATCACTTGATACCTGATCTTCGACAGGAGAGGACCTACACTGCCAGTGCTGCTGTGACCACAGTGCGTCATGGCAAGGGTAGGAATGCGGGCCAATGACTGTGACGGTGCGGATGGTTATATCTTCTCCTTTTCCCCTGTACTATTCCTGTAGGTCAGCACCCACCAGAAGAAGGATATTTGGCGTGCCATCGCCATGGAAGTCCAGACCCTGGGGGTCTACCACAGACGGAGCACCCACTGCTGGAAAAGATGGGAGGACATTCGCCTCTGGAGCAAGAAGACGGCAGAGGCCCAGCTGGGGATGGCCTCCCAACGTGGGAAGGGTGCCCGTTGCACCATGACCCCCCTGATGTTCCAGATCCTGGGGTTGGCGTGCCCGGAGTTGGATGGGCACTTGAGGGCATCACAGCAGCCTCAAGGGGGTGAGTACACTCTCATTCAGCTGATTCAGCGCGCATTGTAGGTGTCTGGGTGTGGGAGGTGGGCTGTGGGTTCCCCTAGGCCAGGGCGAGTTTAGTAGGCAAGGTCCCTTTTGAAGGCAGGCCCTGTGGCAACCCCCCCACCTGTGTACAGAGCCAACTACACCTAGTCAGGCTCTTGTGACATCCATGTGAGCAGCAATCGGGCATAGCCTTGTAACCCATGTCCCTGTGATTGATTAGGGAACTCCAAGTGCACGGCGTAGTGCAGGGGGCTTCTGTGTCTGTAGTGTCCGCCTACGGTAGCGGTGTTGCATGCACTCAACATGTCTTTCTTCTTTCTTCCCCCCCCCCCTTTTTGAGGTCTCCCTGTTCTTGTGTGCATTAGCATCATCAGGCGGAGGAGCAGTGGCACCGGAGCAGGAGGGAGCTGCATCCCACATGGCCCTGGAGGGCGACGCAACAGAGTCTGAATTCACCAGTGGGACGGAGGGCGAGGGGAGCTCCACGGCGGGGACAGGAGCTGAGACCAGTGATATGGACTCCTCCTCTGATGGGAGCTCCCTTGTGGTGGCGGGCCTATCTGTGCCCCCGCATCTACAGGTACAGCCGCCACCCCCCCTACCAGCACCGCCCTCCCAGCAGCCCCTCAGCATTTGCCCCGTGGCCGCTCACCCAGGAGGGTGGGCATCTCCTTTGCCCCAGGCATCTCAGCCACTGCCCCTGTTACCCCTGCTGCACTCAGTGAGGAGGCCATGGACCTCCTCAGGTCCCTCACTGTTGGGCAGTCTATCATTTTGAATACCATCCAGCGTGTAGAGAGGCAGTTGCAACAAACCAATGCATACCTGGAGGGCATTCATTCGGGTCAGGCAGCCCAACTGCCAGCTTTTCAGACTCTGGCCTCAGCACTGATGGCAGCCATTGTCCCTGTCTCTAGCCTCCCCCCTCCAACTTCCTCCACCCAGACCCAAACCCCAAGCACACCATCAGACCAGCATGCACACACGTCAACACACAAGGGAAGCTCAGGCAAACATAAGCACCAGACATCCCACAGGCACTCACGCAAGCATCATACACGTGCAGACATACCAACATCCACTGCCTCCACTGTGTCCCCCTCCTCCTCGTCTCCCTCCTCCCTCCTTGTCTCGTCTCCACTCACAACTGCATGCACTACATCGTCAGCTACTACCTTCATCACCAGCACACCCATCACCACACCCCGCTCACGTGCACTCACCACCCCCACTACCATTCACACATCCCCTGTGTCCTCTCCCAGTGTGTCTGTGAGCCCACCTCCCAAGGTACACAAACACAGCCACACACCCACCCAACAGCCATCCACCTCACGACAGCCTCCCGCCCATGCACCTTCACCCAAAGTCAGCAAACGTACACCTCCTACAACCACTACGTCTACCTCCACTCCCAAACCCCCTCCATCTACCCGTCCCAGTGTGCTCAAAAAACTTTTCCTGTCCAACCTTGACCTCTTTCCCTCACCTCCCCCACCCCTTCAGTCTCCCAGGGCCCGCCTCTCCAGGTCCCAACCCAGTGCCTCAGCCACAACATCTGCGGGAACAGTGGTGTCAGTAGTAACCGGCTTCTGGAGTGCGCTAGGCAGCAGGGCAGCCAGTGTGGCAAGGAGCCAGAGCACGGACAGTCCCCCACCTCAAAAGCAGTAAAAGTTGGCGAGTGCCCGGCGGGAGAGAGGAAAAAAATCTGCCACCAAAGCCACTCCCAGGGGTACAGTTGGGAGTGTGGAGACAGCTGCGCCGCCATCCAAGGTGGGGAAGGGGCACAGTAAAACCGGCAAGTCTGGGAAAACCTGCACGGCGGACAAGACCGCAACAAGCACCGCTGCCAAGGACACCGCTGCCATCAGCACCGCTGAACAGGACACCGCCGCCACCAGCACCGCTGCCAAGGACACCGCCGCCACCAGCACCACTAAACAGGACATCGCCGCAACAAGCACCGCAGGCCAGTAAGCACGAAAGATTCCGACGCTACTGAGGCTGCCACGAGCAGGATGAAGCACTCTGGGCACAAAGCCCCTTCCAGAACCAGTGGAGAAAGGCATCCACTACCTGAGTCCTTGGCAGGATGAAGCACTCTGGGCACAAAGCCCCCTCCAGAACCAGTGGAGACTGTTATACACTTGAGAGACTGTGGCTTTGCACTCCCCAGGATGCAGCAGTGGGCAAACCACCCACTGTAGAGACTTGAGAGACTGTGGCTTTGCACTCCCCAGGATGCAGCAGTGGGCAACCCACCCACTGTAGAGACTTGAGAGACTGTGTCTTTGCACTCCCCAGGATACATCAATGGGCATGGAGCCCCCTTGTGGATCTGGCATGGTGCCCCCCTTCCTTTCCCCCTGAGGGGCCTGTTTTATTTCTATCCGATGCCCCAGCAGTGTTCTCTCCGTCTTGTTCGGGAACTGAGTGTGGGCCTCGCCCATGCATTTTGGGCCCAGTGGTCCACGGACAATGATGGTGGAATCCCTTGGACTTGTATTCTTGGTGTATATATTTGTTTATATTGTGAATATCTTTATATATATATATATTTTTGATTCATGTATTTGAATATATTACAATCATTCGACTCATTTCCTTTTGACCTTGCATTCTTCCAGGGGGGGTTAGGGGATGTAACTGTAATGTATCATGATGTATTAGTGTGTGTGTTGTCGTGGGTGAGGGTGGGGGTTTTGCGTGTGTGTGTCACTCTTTTTTCCCTCCCCCCTCCCCTGTGTCGTAGGTGCAGTACTCACCATGGTCTTCGCCGCCGTCTTTATTGTTCCTGGTAGAGAAGCAGGAAGATAAAGGCTGGCAGTATCTGGAGCTCGGGTTCCATGGCGTCCTGATTCCTCGTGGGGTGTGTAGAGGTGAGCGTTTTCCCTTCCAAGTCCTGTTTCCGCCGTGTTTTTGTTCGCAGTGAATCTGCCCCGGAAATGTGGCGGATTGAACTGTAGTAATTCTGTGGGCGGTACATTGTCCTCCGCCTGTCTGTTGGCGGTTACCGCTGCGGTGTTTGTTTGTACCGCCTTGGCGATCGGAGTGTTAAAGTGGCTGTCTATGCTGGCGTTTTCCGCCACGGTCGTGATTCCAATTTGTTTTCCGCGGCCTGTTGGCGGTTTTACCGCCGTTTTAACACCGACCGCCGGGGTTGTAATGACCACCTTTATGACCATTCTTCCCAAATGGTTCAGCAAGGCACTCGTGTCATACTTGCACTCTTCCTTCATTTTGGATGTAATCAGCAAGTCATCAATATACTATACCAATGTTGATTGGAAAGGCAATTCCAATGACTCCAGATTATTTTGCAAGATCTGATTGAATATGGAAGGTGACTCTGAAAACCCTTGAGGAATTCTACACCAACAATAAACTCTATCCAGAATTTGAAGCAAAAGAGAAATTGACTATCCTCATGAAGAGGCACAGAATAGAAGTCTTGGGACAAGTCTATGACGGTGAACCATTCAGCATCACATGGAATCTGAAATAAAGGAATGGCTGGATTTGGCATCACGGGCAACATTTGATCACAGTGTCATTTATTTTTTTCAAGTCTTGGACAATTGGAACCTTCCCACAGGGCTTTTCCAAACCTATTATCGGTGAATTACCTGGACTGCTCAACACTTCTTTCAAGACCTCTTGGTTTACAAATTCTGCAATTATGTGAGCAACCTTCATAAGGATATCCTGTGGCATATGATACTGGGGAATCTGAGGAAAAATTGCATTCAGCTTTACAAGAACTTTAACTGGCTCAACTCCCTTTATCAGGCCAATCTCTTTCCCTGTTAAATCCCACACTGTCTCTTTAAATGTTCCCTGTAAATCAGGAGGAAGCTCCTTCACTGTGAATACTGGAAAGAAATTAATCATGGGGTACTCCTTATTTATATTCTCATACTCTATCTCTGGAGCTGGGTCATCCTCATCATCACTATTCGTCTGTATCTCGATTCCGTCATTTGAACAAGAAATCGAGCTCCTTGTTACACAGCAAGTCTCTTCCCAATAGGGACACCGGACTTGAGTCACAGACTACGAATTTATGCAATCCTTTAAAGTTGCCAAATTTATCCTGGACTGGTTCTGTGATTGGATTGGTCAAATACTGATTTGCTACTACTACAATCTGGACTGTCTTTCCTGAAAGGGGCAAGTTTTGAACTTCTTCAGTTCTCACTGTAGAGCGTGTAGCTCCTGTGTCAACCAAGAATGAAACTTTGTGACCCATTACCCTTCCCTTCACATATTGGCTTTTCTGCTCTACTCCTAAAGAAGCTGCAAGCACATATTCCTCTTCATCCGAACTCTTGCTCACCCAATCATCGTTTATTCCATCCTCACTGTGTAACAGGAATTGGTATACTGTGTTATTATTCTGGTTAAACTTCTGACCTGTGACCTGTTGAGGAAGCATCACCTACTGCTGTTGCATTGCGGCCTGAGGTATTTGAATTTGATGTCTAGGTACCATTTGATGCTGCTGTTGCATTGGCTGCAACTGTGTCATTTGTACACGTGGCATTTGCACCTGCTGCATGGGTTGAAAATGTTGCATTTGATTCTCAATTCAATTCAATTCAGCTTCATTTCGATAAAAACCATAAAAGCACATATAAAAACACTTAAATAAATAAATATAAAATGAATAGCAAACATCACAATAATCATTGGCTAAAAACAATAAAATGCAATAAAAGCTCAATACAGATACAGATTATAGCCCAAGTACATACCAAGATCTTTTATGCGTGAGTGCCCTAGCCACATAAAATATTCATAAATATATCAGCTGCCAAAAGGCAGTTCATCAGGCAAGAAATATACAACATTAAAAACAATTGCCTTTAGATTTCAGTCTAATATGCCGAATAGCCTCCAGAAATTTGCTAAACTGCAAGCCACAAGTACATTTGGATCCGTCTTGCAGATCCTAAGGGCCAATAGACGATTCCTAAATCCCATAGATCTGCAAAGTGGTACAATCCAGCGTGCCCTCTGCTTTGAATACTCTGGACAGTGAAAAAGAACATGCGCCAGGCATTCAGCGGTTCCACATCCCGTTGGGCATAAGTTAGAAGAGTTGTCAGATTTCAACCATCTGGAAGTAAAGGTGTAAAGGTGTAAAAGTAAAGGGGGAGCACCCCTATTCTAAGTCTAATGTAAAGTGCTTGTGCTAGTGGAGATAGAATCACATCCATATATTGTTCAAACTCATAATGGAATTTTGTCAATAAAAAACTGTTAGTCATGCTAGACGAGGATATTTTAGCCAATTTATCTACTTGTACATTCAACCATTACATATCCTTCATGATCTGGGTAGCATTTTTTGGCAAAGAGGATGTATCTGACCAATATTCTCCCAACCCAAGATCAACGAAGGATCCGTCAACATATTTGAGCCACCCGACTTTTTTTATAGCATGCATACTTAACAGATCGCTCAACCAAACCCTGTACGGGGTGTAAATATCCGCTGACCGGATCCGGATCCAATATAATAACGTTTTTAAGGCCACAATATGTGCAATCAAGTGTAGATTTAAGTCCATTCGGATCGGCAACGAGGGGGTACTTCTGGGTACTTTCAGGACGACTTTACAAAAGCATTTTCTGCTCTTTCCAGATCTTCCAGGCTGCAATGACCCCATAACTCAGCACCATATAAGGTACCCCCTCTGGCTTGGCCCTCTATATTTCCATGGCTGGGGTAATTGCAAACCTGGAGGGCCTCGCAGCATACCTCAAAATACCCCCCGACTTTTGTTTCAAACTCATAAGTGACTTCAAAATATGAGCCTGCCATTTTTGGGAATCCTCTAGTTTGGTGATTCCTAAATAATCAAAAGCAGTGACTCTTTCTAGCAGCACACCCTCCAGGTATAATGTTTTCCTCATTTTGAACTTTTTGTCCCCAAAAACCATATACTTTGTTTTAGCTGCATTAATTTCCAATCTGTGGTCTTGGCAAAAGGCCATGAACTTAGTAAGCAAGTTAGAGAGCCCTGCGGCAGTACGAAATAGCAATAAAGTGTAATTTGCAAATAACAAGCAAGGGGTCTTTACTGTACTCATCCTAGGTGCATCATTATCACAATCCAAAAGATAGGAAATGCATCCATTAATGAACAGAAGAAACAGGATTGGGGCCAAGACACATCCTTGTCTCACTCCTCTGTGTATTGGAATCGCAGGCGTTAGCTCCCCATTTATCCCCCAGCGAATTCTAGCAAAACTCTCAGTATAGAGATCCTTAATCAAACTTAATAATGAGCCCGGTACACCAGCCCTGTACAGAACTTCCCACAATTGGCAGCGTGGAACAAGGTCAAAAGCGGACTTAAGATCTACAAACGCTACAAAAAGCTTCCCTGCATCCACATTCACCAACTTCCATTTTATGGTGAGAAAACGAAAAATCTGGTCAACTGCACTTATTTTTTTGCTTAAAATCCGCCTGTAAATGACTAAGGGCTTGATTTTCTTCAATCCAGACTTTAAGCCTGCTCAATACCTGGTAACAGAAGATCTTTTGCAAACTATCCAGTAGACTAATCGGTCTGTAATTCCCCGGTACACCCCTCTCTCCTTTTTTATGTATAGGGACGATAATTGCTCCCTTCCATGTCCGGGGGTAAATTCTACTCATCAAAACAGCATTTGATACCCTATTAATATAGGGGCCCCAATAATTCACATCTGATTTAAACATATCTGAAGGAATACCATCCAACCCAGGCGCTTTCCCTGATTTTTGGGCCCTAATTGCATTCTCGGTTTCCTTTAGAGTAAAAGGGGTCAAGCTGGCTGGGGAAAAGAGGGCGGGCAAGGATTTGCTGTCATTTTTAATGAGGGCAAAGGACTCTGAGCAATACAGCTCAGTAAAGTAGGTAGACCAAGTTTCCTGTGAGATGTGACAAATGGGTCTATGATTCTCAATAAGACCATTTCTGGCGACCAGGGACCAGAAACGATTGGAATCTGAGTCCCTGGCTGCCAGTACTAGGTCATGCCATGACGATTCTTCCCACTGATTTTTAATAGACTTAAGTACAAATGCATAGTTACGCCTTGCGTGAGTTATCTTATTTCTGTCTCTTGATCTTATTGCTTTTACAAGGGTGTGTTTGGCCTCTCTACAGGCCTTACCAAACCACTTCTGGTGTAGGTTTGCTCCTAAGGTTTTATTACCCCTGGTGGTTTAGATAAATAGCTCTCTAAGGGCCACAAAAAAGTCTGTATGTGATGACATGACCTCTATCGGGGTATGCAAGAGAGAATCATCAGAAAACTGGTGGGATGCTACAAAGGCACACATTTTCCCCCATAGTTCATGAAAATTCCTGATAGACTCCAATTTTACAGCCCGCTTGTTGGAAGACACCTCAATAACATCGGGGGCATCATGATTGCTGCGAATATCTATCCTAGTGAGAAACTGCCTGTCAAAAGTTACCAGAAGGGGAGCATGGTCGCTGTTATACAAATCACCCACTTTGACATCATTAATAAGGTGCCATATCCTGGCATCGAAAAGGACAAGATCAAGTGTACTGCTATATGACCCTCTATAAAAGGTAGGTTTTGCAGGCTTATCTGTGGGAAAACGGCCGTTTCCTGGGCGAAGACCATATGTTATCATAAGATCAATTATCTGAAAGGCCCTGTTGGTAGTTTTGGGGTGTTTCGTCTGTTTTGAGTATGGGGGGATATTCCATATTAGATCTTCATATTGAGTGGTCTCAGAGAAGACCGAATTGGGCTCTAGGGATACATTAAAATTACCAGCTATGATAATACAATGAGACTAAAAATAATCTGATACCAGGGAGCTCAGTATCTGGATCGTTTCAGATAAGTGATTGGGGGAATCTGGTCTATTGTAAACGTTGATACACAATACAGGTAGGCCTTGGTTGGGCTGAAACGATATTGCCAATATATCAGGCAAGTCCACATAGATTTCCTTTACATTACCCATCTCCGAAGTTGTTATCCACACAATGAGACCCCCCTCTGCTCTCCCAGCCGGAGAAGGAACAGCTCCCTTACAAAATGAACAGTACCCCTGTCTATAAACATTTTCAGTAGCCCAAGTTTCCTGAAACAAACAGAGTTTAAATTTATCAATTAACTTCCCCCACTCATCATCATCCAGTTCACTGCGAATTCCAGCCACATTCCATGACATAAAGTTTGGCCTTGGGAACTCAGAATCACAGACGCCCAGAGACAGGAGAAGATTTACAGAACAAGGCAGACTCTTTTTCAGCAAACTGAGGAAGAGATCTACGACAAATACAGACTTAGCAGCGCAGCTATACTAGAATTAATTGGATTACTCAAACCACAGCTAGAATGCCAGACTCTGCGCGGCTGCGCCATCCCTACGCATGTGCAAGTGCTATGCTCACTGCACCTCTTGGCCTCGGGGAGCTATCAGGGGGTCATTGCTGTGGCACGTGGGGTATCTCAAAGTGCACTATCAAGGTTCCTCAGGGCATTCCTAGATGCCATACTCACACACATGTCTCACTACATATACCTACCCAGGAATGAGGCAGAAATTAACAGCACCAAGTTGGACTTTTACCGGATTGCCAACTTTCCCCATGTCATAGGGTGTGTAGATGGGACACATATTCAAATATGCCCTCCTGCAAACCTGGAATATCTGTTCCGCAACAGAAAGTGTACCCACTCACTCAATATTCAGGTTGTTTGTGATGCCCATTATGTCATCACTGACATTGTAGTGAAATTTCCAGGCAGTACTCATGACTCATACATTTTTAGGCACAGTGGGATACACCAACGCCTGGAACGTGGGGAGTTTGGAGACGGATACCTCCTAGGTAGAGCTGCATACACCTTGTAGACATACACACAGATCAATGTGCACACCAACCAGGACTTTCTAACAGTGTACTGTTTGTGCCCAACAGGTGACAGTGCATATGCACTACGGCCATGGATAATGACTCCGTACTTAACACCCAGCAATGAATGTGAGAGACAATACAACAGTGCACATAAGAGGACCAGGAACCTGATTGAACGCACGTTCGGATTGCTGAAAAGCACGGTTCATATGACTCCAGCGAAGTGGAGGTGCCCTCCAGTACACCCCCATTACGGCATTCAAAATTGTTGTTGCATGCGCTATCCTGCACAATATTGCCACCCGACGTGGGCTACCTCTCACCCCTGCAGACCCAGATTCTGAGGATGAAGAGCAAGAGCAACCACATCGCCATCATGGGGATCGGAGCATCGCAAATCAAGGCAGACTGAGATGGCAACACATCGCAACCCAATACTTTGGAAGGTACGTGTCAACTTCAACCATACTCACCTATTGACCAAAAACTCCATTTGTTAAGTGGAACAAAAAAACTATTTAATATGTGCAGAAATTGAACTATTTACAATGACAAACTGTGCAGGGAGTTCAGAAAACCAACCATGCATGGGGCACATTGCCGTCATGTGCCCCAACATCAGGGACAGTGTTTAGTTTATGACCTACGGCGGCCTCTGCCAGCCTGGCTGGTCACAGGTTGTTCAGCAGTGCTCTGCGTCGTACTCCCACTCCGGAGCACCCTGGTGTCACCAGCAGAGACACTGCTCACAGTGGAGCCCTCTTCGCTGTCCTGTGGGGTGTCCCCTGTACCCCTGGACACATGCCGTGCCTCCATTAGATCGATCACATGGGTGATCCGGCCCAGGCCTCTTGCCACATCCCCTGCAAAGTGGCCCATTTCCACTTGGAGGCCGACTGTCCTTCTTGACAGCCCAGTGGTGTTGACTGCCAGTCTGCTAATTGATGAGGCCATCCTGTCCAGCCTCTGGAGCAGCTGGCGGTCCCTGCGCCGCCCACCCTCACTCTGTGACAGCAGTCCAGCCACCAGTTCCCGCATGGACAGGGCTAGGTCCCCAGTGTTGTTGCCTATGACGTCCAATTGTGCATGGAGCTGCTGCATGCTGTTCTCATTGCTCCTTACAAAGCGGTGCAGAACCCCACTAATCCTCCCTAACATTTGGTTCTGCAGGCGCTGACCACGTAGCAGTTGTGCCTCGGTCATGGTGGTGGATGGACGCCCGGACTCTGCCTGCAGCCCTGCTCTCCTCAACCTGCGTCGCCTGCGCAGCGGTGGATGCCCTGTGAAATGTACCGTGGCACTCCTGGCTGTTGCTGGTGCAGCCTCCGGAACCACTGTTGCAGCAGGTGTTGTCATCAAGGGGATGGTGTTGGTGGCGCAGGTGGGAGTGGTGGCAGCTCCTGTGCTTTTCTCATGGGGCTGGCTGACTGTTGGCACCTGGCTGCTGTGGCTGGTGGTGGGGTCTTGTGGGAGACCTGTAGGACATGGGGAACAGACTGTCAGTGTCTACTATCTGTTGAACACTTCCTAATAAACATTTGCCTATTGACTGCCTACTTGACTACATTGCCCATAATGCATCATTCTGGTGTTTGCTACCCTGAAATGGAGCTATCTTGGTTGTGCATGCCCCTGTGTACATGGTGGGTGGGGGTATGGCATTGATGGGGGTACAGGCATATCACATGGTACTCACCGGTTGTTGTTGTGGGCTCAGAGGTGTCCAGATCTCCGAATCCTGTAACAGCCTCCTGCTCCAGGGTCTCCTCCACCCTTTCCTCCAGGGGTGTGGGTGGTGGTATGGATGATGGTCCCCCTCCTGTGCCTCTCATCTCCCGGAGCCTTTCTGCCACCCTCTCCTTGGTCCTGGAGCGGAGGTCATACCACCTCTTCTTTATTTCATCCACACTCCTGTGGCTGACCCCCAGGGAGTTCACCTTTTCCTGAATATCCAGCCAAATTTGTTTTTTAGTTGAGTCTGGCACATTGAGGGCTGCCTTCCCAAAAAGATCATCATAGTGCTGACAGCATTCCTCTGTCAGCACCTCCAGCTCCTTCTTAGAAAATTTCAATTTCCTCTTTCTGGGAGTGTCTGCCATTGTTGCTGTAGCTCTGTTTGCAGTTCTGATGTTAAAAAGGGTGTGGTCCTCCCTCCTCCCAGGTGTATTAGTAAACTTCCTGGCTGTGATGTCATCATCATGTGCCAGGAAGTGTTTCCAGAGTGTTCTGGGGTGGTTTCTGGAGTGTTCTGCAGCACCTGCAATCAATTTACATGATAATCGCAATTTGCGACACCCACTCGCAAATTGCATGTCTGTTTTTTGCGCGGTCGCAAAAAGCGACCTCTCAGACAGCGGACTCGCTATCTGCGTTGCGACTCCGGGTGCGAGTCGCAATTTGTCCCCGGATAATGTACCTGCATTCCCATTAGCAACACGCAATTTGCGAGTCGTACATGCTCGCAAATTGCGAGTCGCTAATTTTTTTGTACCTACATCTGGCCCCATGTTCCTTTACATGGGTCACACCTGGTGTTGCTCCAGTGGGGGCTAGAGACCCAGAGCCCCCCTTTAGAGCCCTGGGATTTGAGGTCAGAGGTGGGATCTTTGCTAGAGAGCTAGATGCGGGTCGGTTGCTGGTAAAATAAATATTTGAACCATTCCGTGTAGAACTCCTGGCTTCCATACATAGCAAGCCCTTTACTAGGGATGCGCTCACTACCACTAACTTTATAGAGTCCCAATTGCCTGGGTTATCACTAAAGCATTCCAACAAAATAATATCTGAATAGATAATGGAGCCACATTGCCTGGTGTGATGCAGCCAATTGAAGACTTTGTTAATCAGAGATAGGTTATCTTTGCGAGTATTAGGGGGCATGGGAGGTAACTTTCACATATAAACTGTCTGACCGTTCACAGGGCGTCCACATGGATCATAAGCAAAAGTCGAATCCCAATCCAGCTTCATAAACGAACGGTGGCCAGAAGACGCTTCAGAGTGACCCCTGCGGAGCGATGGATAAGCAAACTTGGCAGGGGGGCTCCAAGCACACAAGCATCACTCCTAGGACAGCAAGGGCCACTTGCATATATAGCTGCCTCAGAACCTTGAAGGGTGGTGATCCGAGCATTGGGAATGGCCACCTCATTCTCGTGGGTGTGAATAATGTCCTTCCTCACATATGGGGAGTCTAAGAGTATTTAGCACTTCTGTCAGTAATAGCTTCAATTCTCTCACTTCTGTTAGACCAATAACAAGCAAAACCAACTCCTCTTGCGTCAAAGCTTTCAAATCTTTCAAGAGTGAGGAAGGATTTCGCATTACAGGTTCGGGAGATTTCTTTGCTCAAATGCAGGATCCTGTATTTCCAGCGGGAAAAAGCGATTGGTACAGGGAATATCAGGAGCAAGTACTCCGGCTGGGCTGTGGACTTTAGTTGCTGGGAGGCCCTAGAGTAGATGGCAAGGGGTTTTCTTCCCTACTTCCAACCCGAGGTACCAAGGGCAGCGAGGCCTCTCTATTAGCAAGAGTACCACTCTTGCTAGGACGTCTGACAAGCAGAAAGGGAGAGAGAGAACCCTTCTTTGATCCCTTTCTAGGATTTTTACCCAATATAGATTCAACTTCCTCAACCAAACAATCTATTTCAGTAGTTACACAGTTAGAAAGGGGGCGAGACGGTTGAAGACGTTTTGGTATTTTTGCTGAAGCAGAGTCAGATACCGGGCTTCCTTTTGCCTTTCGCTTTCTTATTGAGGATACTACACAGTGTACAACATAAGCCAATAAAAATTTGACAGCAGCAAGTGCCATCAGGCTCTCTTACCTCTAAACCAAGAGTCCCCCGGCAAAAACAAACAGACAGCAACACTTTGCGAGGCACAGCGGTGTGCTTTGTGCACCCACGCTCCAAGATCCACCCCCTGGTTGAAGAAAGGTATCCTGGGACCGCAAGTCCCCTGGCAAAAACAAGCAGGCAGCAAGACTTAGTGGGGCACAGAGGTGCGCTTTGTGCGCCCGCGCTCCAAGATCCGCCTCCTGGTTGAAGAAAGGTATCCTGGGACCGCGAGTCCCCCGGCAAAAACAAACAGGCAGTAACCATTTGATTCACATTGCTCTGCAAATTTGGATTATGACCTCTTATTCTCGGTCCTCTCATGTTTTGGAATGAATTTATGTCCCTCGTCTGCTGAAAAGCACCTATTTCTGTGCCGTACTTCTCTGCCAAATTTGCTAACCTTTAATGTAATTTTCTCACCTCCCTTCGGGCACAAATATCTCAATTTTGTTTCTGTGTAGGATTCTAGTCTGTGTACTTCAGTAGTTCTTTCAATGAGCTCACCCCCTTCCATCCCTATTCTCGTATAGTTCAAGTATTGTCCCCTAGGAGCACTCTGCAGGGTGTTCAGTTTGCCTAACTATTCAGTCAATTGTTGGGCAGTCAAACTTTAAAGTGAAATATTGCTGACCTGGGCATGTGGCATCGGTTGCACAACTGCACTTGAAGACTGCAGTGGCATTAGTTTAAGGCCAACGTTCGACCCTATTACAGTATCCGGAGGAACTCTGACTGTGCTAAGGTCTACCAATGATCTCGATCCACCAACGGTCTGTCCCATTGGAGAGACTACTCGGGTATTCTCATTAAGTCCTTCCCTCATCTGACTCAAGACTCCCTGTCCATCTACACTGTTTTTCTCTTGCGCAAACAAAGGTACAATTGGAGCAATGGTGACAGGTACAGATACAGCATCTGGGTTTGGTCTGCCATTCACGTTCTGTGGTGCATATTTCCTGCATTCTGGCTCATCAATACAGACATGTCTGCGTACCTGTTATCGGAGTGTACTTTGACATTGCTTGCGACTGCACTTGGCGCAGTAAAAGCGGAGTTGGTTCTGTCTGAACCAACGTCGTTTTCGGGAAAACCTGTCCTGTAGGGACTATTAAGTTTGTGGCAGTTTCTACAATTGGTACATCAGGGTAAATTCTGGGGACATTCGACTGTGGCACCTGATTTTGTGCTACAGGTGTAATTGGCACAGGAAGACTGCTCTGAATTGGGCCCTGTGTCAGGCTAGGATTAACCTGCACTGGACTCATTGTCATGATACCCTGTTTCGGATTCACACTAGTGCTCGGACCACTCTCTTGAGCTGCATATGGTGGGGGATGATTTCTCAATAACTGCAAAATACACTCATGATTGTCTGACTCTTCCTGAAATGTGAGGGATCCCCTAGACTTCTTTGATCTCCGCTCCCTACTCTCGGAAGGGCTTCTATTTGTCTTCCTAGTGGCTTTCCTTCCTTCTCTCTTGCTGTCCTGTGTAATCACAGGAAACAAGTTAATCCCCAGTAAAGACTTGGGGGGTCATTCTAAGTCTGGCGGGCGGCGGAGGCCGCCCGCCAGACTTCCCCCTCCGAAATACCGCTCCGCGGTCGAAAGACCGCGGAGGGTATTCTAAGTTTTTCCCTGGGCTGGCGGGCGGTCGCCAAAAGACCGCCCGCCAGCCCAGGGAAAAACTCCCTTCCCACGAGGATGCCGGCTCGTAATCGAGCCGGCGGAGTGGGAAGGTGCGACGGGTGCTGTTGCACCCGTCGCGTATTTCACTGTCTGCCAAGCAGACAGTGAAATACTTGTAGGGGCCCTCTTACGGGGGCCCCTGCAGTGCCCATGCCATTGGCATGGGCACTGCAGGGGCCCCCAGGGGCCCCGCGACCCCCCCTACCGCCATCCGGTTCCCGGTTGGCGGACCGCCGGGAACTGGATGGCGGTAGGGGGGGTCGGAATCCCCTCGGCGGCGCAGCAAGCTGCGCCGCCTTGGAGGATTCAATAGGGCGGCGGTACACTGGCGGGAGACCGCCAGTGTTGCCGGTCTGACCGCGGCTTTACCGCCGTGGTCAGAATGCCCTGCGGGGCACCGCCGGCCTGTCGGCGGTGCTCCCACCGACCCTGGCCCCGGCGGTCTAAGACCGCCGGGGTCAGAATGACCCCCTTGGTTCTCCAGAATTTCTGATCACTGTCCCATCTAGCCTCCACTAGTGTCTTTTCTGCCTTTCTCATCCTCCTAAATTTCTGTTGCTGTCTAGCTACTAATTCCCAGATCGCTAATGCCTCGAACTGTGCTGGTCATGGAGGGGGTTTCAGATCATACAGCACTCTCCTCAGATTCTCTAAACTCCTCAGATTAAATGTTCTGTGGGCAGGAAACGCTAAACTCCCATCTTTCTCTGTCACTTTGCACCATTGCTTCAGCCAAAGGCATGGTGCAGCACTCTTTTCTTCTATTACAATATAAGCTGATGTACCTTCTGGTGATGCAATATCCCCTATACTCGTTGGAATGTACATATCTCTCCTCAAAGCACTATTTAAAGCTTTGAAAAATTTCATTTTGGCGACCTTTATGTTTTTCGAAATCAAATCAGGAAGTGACTTTTAATCCCAGAATCCTCTTCACCAACCTTTTTAACCAATTGCGCTTGACAGTTGTCCGCCAATCCATTCGCGACCCTTCTCACCAACCAACCTATCCGAGCGCGGCTCTAATTACGTCACACTTACATGTACAGCAGCTGACAAAGTCTTGCGGCTTGTCCTCCCAAACTCAGATACACACTAGACTAATGCAAAATTATTGCGAGCACTAAACAAAATCAAAATCCAATTTGTCCGTTTACTACAGGTAGGGTAAACAATAGCTTCAGAAACTTTAGGAATCTTTCACTGATGGCGTTTCACTCTGACAACCACTCCTTTTTTCTCCGTTTCCCTGATTCGCAAGCAACAATTTGACACACATTTTATTCTCAACTGACAAGTGGGTCTGTCCTGGTGTACATGGGACTCGCCAGATCTCAGTCGAAAAATTATTTCGCTCACACTATGACTTGTCGACCACGCCTGATCGACTTATTAAACCAGCCAAATTACAACAAAAACCAAGGCCCTGATTTATACTTTTTGACACAGACCTGCGGTAGCGCAGGTTTGCGTCAAAAAGTTTACCACCGGCTACCGCCATTCCTAGACACCAGCCAGGTGTCTTATTTAAGGAATGATGCTAGCTGGCGCTAAGGCCCATTTAGCGTCAAAATAAATGGCACTAATCGGGTAGGGGAGGCGTAGGGAAGACTGGAGTTGGTGAGTGAAAGAATCGCGCTAGTCAGGTTAGCGTAAAAAAATGACTCTAACCTGACTAGCTTCATTTTTTGACGCACAAACCCCATGGACATGACTCCTGTCTTAGCCCCCCATGCCACTTTTCTTTTTTTTAATGTAAATACTTACCATCCTTGGGTATCCTCCAGGTGTGGGTGGGGGTGTCCCTGGGTGCAGGGAAGGGCACTTGTGGACTGCTTCCATGTCTCTGACCATGGAAATGTGCCCAGAGGTCCCCCAATGCCTGCCCAGACCCAGGTGTTAAATAATGGCGCTAAGCAGGCTTAGCGCCATTATTTAAGGCCATCCTCCTCCTGTGTGTCATTTTTGCACAGGAGGATAAATAAGGTGCAAAGGCCTTAGAGTCATTTTTTACCTGGGAACACCTACCTTGTATCTCATTGACGCAAGGTAGTTTTCCACAGGGAAACAATGACACTAACTCCATAACTTTGACAGACGGGTCTAGCGCCAAAGTATAAATATGGAGTTAGGTTTGCACCGGATTTGTGTAAAAAAAAAATGATGCAAATCTGGCGCAAAGAGAGTATAAATATGCCCCCAAGTGTCTCATACACTTTTCAATATACTCCGGAGTCTTAAACCACGAAGGGTCCGTATACCAACAACCACGTGGACAATTTTTTAGCACAAAGCGCCACACACATGTGAAGTTCGATGACTTCCCTACTCTTACACTTCGGAGTACTCCCACTCCTTCTACAACTTTATTTGGAGTATGCAAACTCCCTAAACCCTCACAAACATCATAATTCGCCTGCAATTTGCATAAGCTGTGCAAGTGCAAAACCTACTCCATTCACACTGGCACTAGAATGCTGAAAACATCCTCAAACAATCATCGGCAAGCTCCAAGGTTCTGGGAAAGTCATTTTAAGCATTTAGGGGCTTATTTTATTTCCACTTTGTATCATCTAATCTGAAAAAATCCAACTTTCACCAATTTCACCCAATCTATGAATTAATTTGCTCTTTGTAGGGGACTAACCCTTACCTACTACCATCTCTGGGGACAGCTGTTATTCCTCGCTTTCAATCTGTGGGACCAAATACTCTACTACCTATCTCTGGACTGTATGATGGGCTCCTAAGGAGACAAACCATGTACCAGGCTTTTATGATGAGCTCTTAAGGAGACAAACCATGTACCAGGCTTTTATGATGCTCTTCAGGAGACAAACCATTAATCTCCGCTACATCTCTGTTAGCGCTTTAGACTTTATTGAGTAAACTTACACGGGCACGCGTATAGGCTGATGGACCTTTTGACTGCGCTTTGAGTAGTTCCCACCATGTGACCCCGTACCAGTACAAATCAATATCAGTAACTGTCAATGACATCATTAATCAATAGGAATCAGTAACACACTGCATTATCTCTCGACCATGAATAACCACACCTTTATGTAAAAGTTAGAATGTTTATTTCCCTATATAAACAATGCTCATGTGACGTAATTTAGTCTCAAACTCAAATGATAAACATACAGAAACAATACTGGCTGCCAGAAACGCCTAAAGAATTGCAATCTAATCAAAGCTTGAGCCACTACACATTCTAAGGTTACAGTACAAATTCTTAGCAAGAGTAACTGCACAAACGAAATTACATACATTTAGATTCAGCAAGGAAAAAATATCAACTGTTATTACATGTAGCAAGCATCATCAGTAAGAACCCTAACTAACCTTCTGATTAGAATAGCATGTTTGGACTTTATGCAAAACAATTTAGTCAACACAAATCTGGAAAACATCTAACTTTGGCTCTATCAAAAGTAGCAGTTGGTACCTAGGGACAAAAGCAAATAGACATAACAATCAGTAACAATCAGTAACATCGTCTTATACCTTGCCTCAGCATGGTTCAGCAAGCTGTGACAGTCTATGTAAACTGTACATCAGTTTGGTCAGCAAGGTATGAGGATTCAGCATTAAAATTCAGGATAAGTAAAGTCTCTTCTTGCAGTTCAGAAAAGAATAGCTAAACGCTCAAGAAGAAGGAGGAGAATGGTGCATCTCACTGAACAGTTTGAAAGAATAAAGCTAATAGCGAAGTGAAAAATAGAAAAACGGTGTCCTCCTCTCAATGCAGTCCGGCTAAGTTAGATTTCCTAAAACTACTTCCCACATCCTTCTTGGTCAAAGAATTGCATGTTTGCATTTAGTCCAATAAAAATAAAACCCCAAATCTAAGTTTTTACTAGAACATAGTTCACATGTCGATAATTGGCTCTTCTTCTTCTGTTCCCATCGTTAGGCTTGTCAGGTATCAATATTGTTGCAGCTTATACTCCAGTCAGGGCATCCATTATCTTCTCCTGAGAAGGTAACCTTTACACATACTACATTATACAATGTATCCCTAGCTAATACATCATATTCTAGCAAGCAGTTCTTATGAGAAAGAATTTCAGCTACGAGTACTTAATCAGTACAGTGGAAAATCACAATTTAATTCTATTTTCAGATTAACCTGATGTACAGCTCGCTTAAGTACGTGACTGGTTCTTAGTTGATTGACTATGGAGACCTATTGTTGTCTGTGTGTTTAACATAGGAGAGGTTTTGAGTTTTGGTTCTGATGAAGCGTAAATGGATCCTTTTGGACCCTTGAGACGCGAAACATGTTGACCCATGATTAGAGGGTGTATGATAATTTCCTGCCCTTGGTCTGCATCTTGATTTAGAGAGTGATTGAGAATGATTTCTCAATTGTCACTCTTCTCTTGTTTTTCAACCTTGGCCAAGACCTTGTGTTGATAGAATAGAATCATGATCATGTTCTGGGTTTTGAGCCAATTTTATTCTTTTTCTCTCCTGCTCATTTTGTGTCTGTAGGTCGGCAGTGTCCGCCACATACCTCATCACGGCAGTCACTAGAAAAGATCTCCAGCAAAGAGCCCCCTTCGTGGGGAGCCCGTCAGACATTGCAGAGCCAGTCTGACAAGGAGCATCACCGATGATGAAGCATGACATCCGATTGGATGTGCGAGGGCTCTTGCTCCTAACATATAGGTTCCCTGCCGCTTCTGTTTGGAACAGTGTACTGTGGCGGACACTGTTTTTGAGCTCACCTTTACACATACTACATTATACAATGAATCCCTAGCTAGTACATCATATTCTAAAATGCTGTTCTCATAGTAAGAATTTTAGCTACAAGCACTTGGTCAATACAGTGGAAAATCACAATTTAATTTTCTAAGCAGCCATTTTATTAGTCACCTAAGAAATACAGCTTGACATGAGGCGGTGCAGCTAGGCCCATGCCTCGCTAAGTTAAGGCCTACAATTAATAAAGCTAATACATGGGTGGGCTGAGCCAAGATGGTGCCAAGAACGGATGCGCCTTGAGAGAGCTCCATCCTGGCCCCGAAAAAAAATCCTGATAGGAGATCCGACTGTCTCCTAGCTGGCCCCCGTGTGGAGTTTGAGGTGTGGCAGCCCCCCAGATGGGGCAGTAGCATCCGGGGCAGCGGTGCCATAGCCCTAGGACTCGCTTCCTGCAAGGCCCGGGAGTCGCTGAGCAAGCCTCCCGGGTGGTGGGGGCTCTGATCGCCCCCTCCTCTCTCCCCATTTTCCCTGGTGTCTGTGGGGCCCCTGAGGAGAAACGGTGTTATGGCGGTGCCCCCACTGAGGTTGTAACAGTGGGGGCGAATCTGCAGAGGCCCCCCTGAGCCCTCTTGCCAGCGGCTGGCTGGTGAGGCCTGATCTGACCTGAGGACAGGCTGGCCCGGTTGCGCCCCACTTGGCCTGGGAGTCGCTAGGCAGGCCTCCCGGGTGGGGGGACTCCGATCGGCCCTCTGCCTTTGCCCCCCCACCTGGAAAGAGGGAGGAAAGATCGACTGCCGCCACATAAAGGCAAATGCCGGCAAGGTCGTGCCAGAAAAGGCAGGGCCTTCCTCCCCTCCATTCCAAACCCTACAGGAGTTAGCACTGCAGTGAGGCGCAGGGGGATCAGAGGTGATACTGTGCGCTGAGGGTGTGTGTGGTGGTCTCACCCTCCCCTGTGCCTTCAAGGCCCCCCTGCTCGAGGGCCTGTAACAGCGAGGTACAGACTGGTGGCAACGGATGAAGGTGCCTTAAAGGACCTGGCCCTCAGGACCTGTGATTGACCCATGGGGGAGTGGCAGACCCGAGGAGGCAACGAGTAACCAGTGACGGGTTCCAGTAGTGGAAGTGATTTGGTGGAGGATTGTGAAGTCTGCCCCCCTGCCCGGCTCCTGTCTGTTGTCTGGAAGGATTGACCTGTTGGAGGGAAGACCCGCTTGGCAAGAAATGCCCCCCTACTGGGTTTCGCTGGGAGGGAGCATGCCGAGGTCCTGGTAGCCTGTGACAGACTTTCAGTGGAGGAGGTCGTAGACCATAAACACTAGGACGGCCAGAGTTAAGGAACCCAAGCCACCCAGACAGGGGCGTATGGAAAGCTATGCAAAGGTGGTGACTCCCCCCCCCCCAGTTGCGGACCCCTTGGCGGAACCTGATAATGCTGTCCTTCTGTTGGCTATTCAGTCCTCGAGGGAGGTGCTGTAGGGACGAGAGGGAGAAGTTCGCTCGGAGGTATCCCTCCTGCGTCATGATCTCCGGAACGTGGCAGAACGGGTCACCTCGGTGGAAACGGGGATATCAGATTTGGAAAACACAGTCCAGAATCTCAGCAAGGAAATAACCAAGACTTGGGTCCTCAACAAAGGTATCATGTGGTGGCTGGAGGATGCAGAAAACCGGGCCTGCAGGAACAATCTGAGATTTCCCGGAATGAATGGAAGGGAAAAATGCTGTCCGGTTCCTGGAAACGTGGCTGAAAAGTGTCTTGCCAACAGAGAAGATTTTGTCCTGCTTCGTGATTGAACATGCCTTCCGAGCTCTGGGCCTCCATCCCCCAACCCCACCAGGGCCCCTGCCAAAGCCCATGACCGCCCGTTACCTAAATCAGGACAGAGACATGATCCTGACGGAGGTCCTTAAGATGGGTGAGGTGCGGCACAAAAACTTTAAAATCCTCATCTTTCCAGATTACACCAGGGAGGTTCCGAGGCAGCGGCGCACTTTTGACTTTGTGAAGGCTAAACTCTGCAGCCTCCAACTACAATACATGCTCATCTTCCCAGCGAAACGAAAAGTCATCTTCCAAGATAAAACGCTTTTCTTTCAATCACCGGAGGATGCATGTGACTGGCTAGAGGAACGCCCTCAACTGTCTGGGAGAAATGGCAATGAGTCCAACAGATGACCCAGGCCGTCTCGAACCGTGGAGTGACAAGATTGGTCGCAACCCAGGAGAAGGGGAAGGAGGCGGCAGAGGGAAGATGGAGACACATCGTGGTGAGTGAGTCGATCACCAAAGAGCAGAGTGGCATCATCTGAATCGGAGGACAGTCAGGCCCCGGTGAACTGGAGGAGAGGGGGAGTGGTGGACTTGGTGCCGGACAAGGGAGAGATGGCCCCGAGTGCAACCGCTGTGTCAGCAGCGAGGTCTCCACATCCGTTGGTGGTGGCCATCACCTGACTAGAAACTGAGGAGGTGGTTCTCGGGGGCGGAAGGGGAAGCCCAGACTTTGGAGACAACACAATAATGTGGGGCCAAAAGGAGCAGGAGCTGAACGTGATAGCACCATCCCATGCAAGGACGCAGTGGCACAGTAGGTAGTGCAGGACCACAACCTAGACATTATGCAAGTCCCCTCGTGTTGAGGGCTGTGGTGGGTACTCTTACCGTGTGGAGGCGACCCGTGAGTAGTTTTGTGTTGAAGAGGTAGGGTGAGGGGAGGGGGTACAGACATCTCACTCATGGTGAGCGATAGCATGGAGTTTCTTACTCACAGGGCCCATGGAAGGTGTGGCGGCGGTAGGAAGAGAAGCAGGTCTTGTTGGGGGTTATTTACTGCCTGTTTGTGTTGACGTCGGATACACCACAGACAGGTAAGGCATACTAGGTCCCGCCTTCAGCACAGCTGGCAATTAGTTGCCCTGCCCACACGCTTGGGAGTAGGGGACGGGGAGGCATCCCCCACACACTGAGATCCCTCATAAAGTACAATGGCTCCCACAAGTGATATGCCCCCCACTCAAGTTAATCTGCAGGCCTTCTCTGTGCTATCATGGAATGTAAATGGACTGGGGACAGCGTTAAACGAGGTCTGGTGTCTCAGTACATAAAGAGAATACACCTAGACATTGTGCTTCTACAGGAGACACATCTCAAAGGCACCAGCTGTAAGTTTCTTGGCAGACGACCCTATCTTACATTGGCAGGCGCAGGTTATACATCTGGCTCCAGGGGGGTGGCGATTTTAATCCGTAAATAAATTCCTGTCCTTTCATATCTCAAGGCAGTGGGTGGACCAGGCCAGAAGGTACGTGGGGGTACTGGGACTTTGGGGTAGGCAGAAAGTACTGTTTATAGGTGTATATGTCCCACCTAGACTTCAGGCTCCTGTTTTGGATAAGCTTGCAGAGATTTTAGCGGCAGCGGACTCCTTGACCCACGTGGTGGGAGATGACCTTAATGAGGTAATGGATATGGAGCTAGATCGCTCAGGGTTGTCAGTGGAAAGGGGCTCCCATACTCCACTGTACCAGTTTGCGACAACCTTAGGCCTGTCGGACCTTTGGAGATGCGGCCACCCATGGACATGAAATACTCTTACTTTTTGGGGGCGCATATAGTATTTTCTAGGTTAGATTACATTTTTGCCCCCACCGGGGACGTGGAGGTGGTCCGCCAGGTGGATTGTCTGGCCCGGGGTTCATTGGACCATACCCCCTTGATGCTACCAATTGGACAGTCAGAAGGAAGACCACAAAACGGAAAGCTCGGGGTTTGGGACCTTCAAGACCATGAGGTGGCGCATGGGCTCTGTGTAGATACAGAACTATATTTCCTGGAAAACCAGGGGTCAGTTGAGTCCTCAGTGATACTCTGGGAGGTGCATAAGATAGTGATAAGCGACAGTGCGCAGAACTAAGTGGCATGGAAGAGGAAGAAAGCATTGGAAATGCTGAAAAAAATACGAGCAACAACTCCTAGACATAGAAGGGGCCCTGGCACAGGTTCCGGGTCCTCCCGCCCTTCGCAGCCTGGAGCTAACTAGAGCAGACTATAGAGCAGTGGCAGAGTCAGTAAGCAGAGTTTACCTACGCAGTGCCCAGTATAGGCTCTTTGAAACTGTGACAAGGCGGGGGAACTCCTGGCCGGGTAGGAAAAAAATGGAAGCGAGGTGGGTGGATGAGTTAGAGCCCCAGGAGAGGGAGTGGGTTGCCACAAATATAGAAATTGCAGGGGCCTTTGCCGACTACTATCAGTCTTTGTACCGAGCCCACCAGCTGCAAGAGCCTCACTACATAAGGGAATACCTACAGGGCATTGTGGTCCCCACCTTGGACGCCGAGGACCGGGAGGCCTTAGAAGAGGATATTACCCTAGAAGAGGTTGAAACGGCCATGTCAGGGCTGCGCTCATGGAAAGCTCCAGGTCTTAATGGGTTCCCGGTGGAGCATTTTAAAAAGCTGAGCGATCTAGTAGCCCCCCCATCTCCTGGCAATGTTCTTGGAAGCAAGAAGCCAGGGCACACTCCCCACAGATTCAAGGACAGAGAAAATAGAGGTTATTCATTAAGAGGGCCGACCTAGAATGTCTTCTGCATCTTATCGGCCGATTTTCCTCCTTAATGTAGAGGTGAAAGTGCTGGTCACAGTACTAGCCACATGCCTTCAGGGAGTTTTTACCCCTTTAGTTGATAGAGACCAATCCAGCTTCATGCCGGGACTGTCCATGAGATATAACCTGAGGTGTACGCATAACAGAATACATACCATCTTGTGCCGCTCGGACCCCCACAGATTTTTGTCCCTTGATTCTGAAAAAGCACTTGATGCAGTTCACTGGCCCTTCCTAGAAGGTACTTTGGAGAGGTTTGGGGTGGGTCCAGGATATCTGGAATAGGTGCAGCTGCTCTACGGTAACCTGGTGGCAGCGGTCAGGGTGAAAGGGACTCTCTAGTCCAAATTTCCTATTGCAAGAGGCACCAGACAGGGTTGTCCCTTGCCTCCGTTGCTATTTGCATTCACTGTAGAATTCCTAGCATGAAAGATCCGTACCCCCACCCCCGGATCTATGGGATCAAGCTGACAGAAGAGGGAAGGGAGGAAGAACGCATCTCCTCATACGAAGACGATATCCTCCTCCACATAGTGAAACCCCTAGATTCTCTGCCGCGCCGCTTCCAGATTTTTGCAGAGTAGGGAAGTTATTCTGTGTTGCAGATTAACTGGGAGAGGTCAGTGTTATATGCACCACAGGAGGACACGGTTCTCCACTCCCTTCCAGGTCAACTTGAATATTCCAATGAGGGTTTAAAACACCTTGGCATCATTATGACACACATGGTGGACCTATGCCATGCCCGGAATCTAGGGAGGGTGACTGAAATGTGCAAGGCTGATATGGAGTATTAGAAGGGACTCCAACTCACCCTGATGGGTAGGGGAGCCATGTTTAAAATGATCCCCCTACCAAAGTTATTATATGCCCTACAAAACACATATCACTGGATCCCACTGTTTTTTTCCCCACTCTGGAGCGGGATGTGTGGGCCTTTTTATGGAAAAAGAAGCACCCGCGCCTTGCGCTCAAAATCCTACAATGTAATTATAACAGTGGGGGCCTGTCCCTGCCAGACGTGGGAGCAAATTTTCAGGCTGTGCACCTGATCAACATTAATGACTGGACCTTTGCCCCCGTTGACCACCCTACTTTTAGGCTGGAGAGATTGCAGTGGGAGGGGGGATCATGTTTCCATCATTTATATGGTGGTACGGGAGTACGATGGCTACTGCCTGCTACACAGGTGGCTCTTGGTGCCTGGGCTAGATCAACCAAGGCGCTGGGTTGGCTGCGCAGATCCACCTGGATGACCCCCTGTGGGACGGTGGCTGCTTGTCAGAAACAGGAAAACTGACAGTATTTGAGACGTGGGATTGCATTGGAATTTCTAATCTAGGAGATGTGTTGGAAGGGGGAATCATATGCCCTTTGCTGCACTGAGGGATGCCTATGGGCTTATCGAGACGCAGTTCCTCTACTACGCTCGACTGAGGCATGCTTGGAGGGCATGGGCCTCGCTGGAATGGAAATTCCGGAAATACCGGAATATGTACCGCTGGAAGGTAGACTGTTGACTGAACAGTTAACGGTGAAAGCCGTCTCTGTGGTGTACAGGACACTTAATAATAACATGCCGGATAACCTTAGTGAACTACACTGCCGATGGGAGGCTGACTTAGGGGACATAGAGGATATTGACTGGGAAGCTGTGCTGATGTTTCCCCAAGAAGTTGTCATCAGGTCGAGGCTGCGACTTACTAAGTTTAAGATCTTTCATAGGATCTATTATGATAGGCAGCATCTACATACTATGGGGCTGGTGCAATACCCGAACTGCGTACGATGTCAGGGGCAGACAGGCACCTTTTTCCACACCATATGGGATTACCCATTAGTGCAGGAATACTGGGGGAAGATCGTGGGGGAACTACAGGGGGTAGGTGCGAAGCGGCTACTGGTTAGCCCCAAATACATCCTCCTGGGCATTCCCAATGATGTAGATGTGCCCAGGGAAAAGCTTTTATTCTGCAATCTTGGGTTGTGGTGGCTAAGACAAACGTGGCCCATTTGTGGAGCGCAGCGTCTGGACCCACAGTAGAGACGTGGAGGAGAGGGATGGATGGCTTCATGATAGCAGAAAAGGTAACAGATGCAAACAGAGGCTGCCTGAGAAAGTTTGAAAGAATATGGAGCGCTTGGTTGATGTATCATTAACTATCTCTATAGGGAAGCAAAGTCGGGGGTTCCATGGGGGCTCATGGAGGTCTGTAATCTATGGCAGGATGGGAGGGGGTGGGACTGGGACTCATGCTCAGGAGAATGGGACCTACATAAAGAACTGTTTAAGTCTAGGCCAGAATGTCTGTGGAGGTCTGAGAGGGGGAGGGAAGGATTTACTTTGCTACTTTTGGTGCCAAAGTACAGTGCTGTTATGTATGTATTTTTTAATCTAGTATGCACCGGTTGAAAAATTAATAAAAAGAGTTTAAAAAACAAATAAAGCTAATAAATGATACATAACCCTTAATGTGATATACTACTATGTTAATCAAACATAAGCTCAATATGTCATATTAGTAAGCTATTAATAAGTACACTTTGTAAACTTTGGCGGCCACTCAAGTAGGCGCACCTTCAAATGGGTCCATTATTTTTCTCTAAGTTAATTCATTTTCTGTGTAAATTCAACACTCAAAATACACGAATATTCATAAGTAAAATTCTGCGTTAACAGCTGCGTCCTGAAAGTGTGAACTTTGGCCCCTACGCACAATAAGAATTGCAAATTTGTCCCATTAGGAAATGGAAAACAGTCTTTTCCAATCTACAAAGGGCTTTTTGGCACCGCAAATTGTGATTTCTACTCTGTAGAAATCACGATTTGCGATTACCAAAATAGTAACTTGTAAATAGGGATTTCCTTTTTGCGAATGCCAAACTCCATCTACATAGCATTTCCTAATTGCGAAATGGGCATTTAGGAAATGCTATTACCATAAAATCCAATTTGATGGTAACAAGATGCAAATTCAAAAAAGGCACCTGAACTACACTTTTTGAAGTGCCTTAAAGCTCACACTTACCCGAGGGCATAGGAGCACTTTACAAGAGCATCACTTTTTCTTCCCTTAGATGTAAGGGGGGCCTAACCCCGTAGGTAGGGAAAATTTTGCATTTCCAAATTTGTGATTTCCTATTAGCGATTGCAACTCCATAGGAATCCCTATTAGGAAATTGCGATTTTAGTACATTCAAATTTGCATTATCTAAATTGTGATTTCTGAGGATTTGCTATTTAGGGAATGCAAATTGAAAGTTTCGTACATATGAATCTTAGTTTTAAAAAGCATTTAGGGAAAGTCAATTGTGCTAACCCATTGTTGATTATGGGAAACAATCTTAGACAACTGTCAGCGAATTTTCCGTTCCTTTGTATAGTCATATGTGTATTTATATATTTGTTCAGAGTGGTAGATAAAGTGGTATGTCTTACTTGTCTCGGACATTCATCATAGACTCCACGTAGACAATGAAGATTATCTTAGTGCACAGAGCATTGTCCTACACCTCCAGAGATGTTTCTCATAACTGTTAGCAAACAATCCCAAGCTAACTTTATATTAATAGTACATACCATGCATTTAAACCACTGCAGAGCCCATTTCTCTGATTCCTTCGGACCATTTCAGGTGGCAGAGTAGGATTTTGTGGCCTACCCAAATCTACAAAGAGACTTTGGAGAATACATACATATCCATGTTCCATGAAAACAGGGAAAATTGACATAGCCTGGGTTAGGTAGCGCAGATACCACTTTAGAATCATACATATGTGCTGTTCTCACATATATGACAATAGAAAGCATTGAAGCACGTTTAGAATGGATATATGAACCAATAATTTCGACAGATGAAGATAATATAGGCATCTTGGATTCATACACACAAATAAAGGTGTAAGGGGTGTTGTGGTGCACTGAAAAAGCACAACTGCTGTGTGACAAATTGTAAATGGTACAATGAAGGTAATGCATTTAATAATATGTATTAGCAGAGACTCAAATACGTTTAACATGAATTCAGTTGTACTTACTAAAAGCCAAACACTCAGATGGTGCAGTATGTTGTAGTACAAAACATGGCTAATATTTCCAGTCTCTAATGGAAATGACATATCAGTAAAGCACACTTTGAAGCTGTAAAACACAAGATAACATTTGCTATTTGCTTGCATGCTAATTAAATAAGCTGGGTATTTGAGTGCAGCAACATTCTTCAATATCTGTGAAGAACACACCTGATGCAGAAGCCAAATTGACTGGCTGCAAATTAAACTTCCATCTTTCCTTCAGGGCTCTTCTAAGAACGTCATCCATTGCTAACCTTCAGTTCTGTTCTGCTTAACCAATACACAGAATATAGTTTTTGGCCTTCAACCTTCACAATACAACGGTAATGCTTTGTGAGTTGTCGCGCCTGTGGCTCCGTTTTTTTTTATTTAATACTGAGCGTGCACATGGAAAAAAGGAAGAGGAGGGATATAAAAAAGAGACACTAAGCACATATATTTACAGAGAAAAAACATAACTAATTGAATAATTTTACTTGTGAACCAATCAGGGTTCCCTCCTATCGCACATCTTCATTTCACTTAACATTCAAAATATTAATCAGTTACTTTTAAGTCTTTACTGTCTCTGATACAACCAACCTATTCCATATTTATTTAAATTTCTGCAAAAATTCACTTATCTTGGTATATATTCATGTTTTCTCTATGGCTAGATGAAAATTTCCGCTCCACTGGTGGAGTTCACAGAGTTTTGCCCACTCTGTGCTCCGCTTGAAGCGTGGATCTCTGGCAAAACTCTGGCAACCGCCAGGTGGGAGAGCTTTTTCTTGCGCAGCTTGCCAACATTAAGTTGGGGCACAAGCGAGAATTTGCATTCCCTAGTGCAATTCGTGGGCGCTTATATGCCTCCAGGTCGCGACTGTTCGCATTGAAAAAGTTGCCACTTGAGTAGAAACAGAGCCCTCTGGCAAATTGCATGGTGTATTTCGCGCAGATTTTACAGTGTGGAACAAGCTCCCGGCACTGAAAATCAGCTCAAGCAATGCAACGTGCCAGAATCCCACCTGTTAGTGGACCTCTGTGGCATTTAACTGAGCTTTATGTAACCCATGGAATTCCACAGAGTGAAACTCCCTGTGTTCCACCTAGGCCTAGTTTCCTCATCATGTGCATTTTATTTACGCTTCCTAGAACTGCTGTGGGGAACATGAGTTATGTTGCTGCTTAAAGTACAAATCAAAGCTGCTGTACACCACAAATGTGCGATTGCAGCTATTAAAGTATTCTACATTGGGTGGCTCTGATCTCCTGAAGTTATCTGGAGCATGGGCGAGCCCACCTCTGCCTGGCCTTCTTACCACTTTGACACAGAAATCAAAGACTTCTAGATCTTCAAGGCTTTAAGTTCCTGGTTATCTTTACTACTTGGCAAGCCACCACAAGCGTCTCTCTCTCTTCTTCTCTGAGAAGGACACAGCAGTCAAAAGCAATTTCTGTGGTAAGTTCTGTGGTGACAACAGTAATTTAACACTGACGGTGAATCTAATTTAAAAGAAATTGAAATCGTGCACACATATATTTCAGGTTGATAACGCGTCAGAACCTTTATAAGTAAACTTACAAGGAGACGCGTCTAGGCCAATGAACCTTTTGCCCACGTTTGAAGACTTCCCAGAACGAGGTATCTTTTGGCATCACAATCAATAAGTCAATAGCTCTATCAGTATGCACAATAACTGATCAATCAAGCTAATCAATAACATATAATATAGATCAATACAACGAACGCCCCATAACCTTTCAGCCATGAAAAACCACAACAAATCTAGTAAGAGTTAGGATAGTTATTCCCTATTAGTTACAATCTAATATCATGTTTATTAGTTTAAGTTTCAACAATAACAAGCACATCAAAACCACTATAACTTGGCAACTCGAGCAAAACTTTATCAAAGTATAGATCATGAACATTAGAATAAAGCATGACATTAACATGAGTCAACTTTTAGCAGAGTGTCATTGGTACATTATTCAACAAAGCAAGAATTCAATCATTTGTCTATTTGCATCCAATATTAGTGAACTCCATAACTAACCTCGAATTAGCATCAGCATGTTGGGCTTCATGCAAAACAATTTGGCAACATGAATTTGGAAAACATCTAACTATGGTCTCTATCAAAAGAGCAGTTGGTACCTAGAAAGAAAAGGCAAACAGACAATTACAATTTCATCAGATAGTTACCTATCCGAATGAGTCAGCAAACAGCGTCACTCTTCGTCCTCAGGACATCAGTCGATTCCCCATCAGCCAGGATAAACAGGTAAGTCTCAGTAGGGCATAGCAAGAAAAGGCTCTTTCCTCATAAGGAGGAGAAGTGCATAACAGGCAAGAAATAAGGTGAGGATGGTTTAAGGTATAAGACAGCTAAAGACAAAGGCGGTCATTACAACATTGGTGGTAAAAGCCGCTTACCGCCGTGCAGAAGACTGCCAACACACCGCCGCGGCCGCCGAATTCCGCCACAGCTATTATGACCCACAGCACGGAATCCGCCAAAATTCAGACACCCACACAAGTCTGCCACACCAAAGGTCAGTGATAAACTGGCGAAAACAAAACCTCTACCATCACAGCAACAGAAATATGCCCACACTATCACGACCCACGAATCCATGCGGCGGTCTTTCAACCGCGGTATTCCATTGGCGGTACACACCGCCGCGCTCAAAATACACACACACATACAAAACACAGCCACATTGGACAATTTGAAATACACACACCTGATACACATACACACACGACTCCCACACACCCAATACAATATAAAACACACACCCACATCACCCGCAAACCCCTACGACCACAATTGAGAAAGAAGCACAGAGAGAGACACCACCATCAACAATACTAGCATCCACAGGCACACAACACCATCACCCACATAACTTCCACGCACCTCACACAACCACCCACTACATATCAGCACACTTATCACCACACACACCACCCCACACATCACCCACACCACCCCATGGCACGGCAAAGACACCCCAGGTTCTCGGAGGACGAGCTCAGGGTCATGGTGGAGGAAATCGGCCAGGTAGAGCCACAGCTATTCGGATCATAGGTGCAGCACACCTCCATTGCAAGGAAGATGGAGCTATGGCGAAGAATAGTGGACAGGGTCAACACAGTGGGACAGCACCCAAGAAATCGGGAGGACATCAGGAAGTGGTGGAACGACCTACGGGGTAAGGTGCGTTCCGTGGTCTCAAGACACCACCTGGCGGTTCAGAGGACTGGCGGCGGACCCCCACCTCCTCCCCCACAACTAACAACATGGGAGGAGCAGGTCTTGGCGATTCTGCATCCTGAGGGCCTCGCAGGAGTAGGTGGTAAGTCAAAGCTTTACTATTACATCCTCCACCCTACCTGCATGCCATCACATACCCCCACCCTCACCCCCATCACTCCAACTCCTCACAAATGTCCCAATATCACAAACCACACATCCCAACACCAAGCCCTGCATGCAACAAATGGACACCCATCACTAAAGCATGTCCACTGCACATACCCATACACCCCGCAAAACCTCATCACACAAGGTCCCATACAGGAATGCAAGCACTGGGGTACACGGTCACCCACCCATTGCACACCATGCCACACACAGATGTAATAAACATCCTTTTATACCCCTGCAGGACCCCTACCCAACGTCACTGGACAGGAGGATCCACACATGTCCACACCACCAACAGAAGAGGCCCACAGTGATGACAGCACCTCTGTCCAACTGGATCTAGATGACCAGCCTGGCCCATCGGGGACCTCGGGACAGTCGGTTCCCATCACACAGTCACAGGCCACTACAGAGCTTCCCCCCTATGGAAACACCAGCACAGCACCCACCCAGCGGGCCCATACCTCCGTCCCCAGGACACGTCAATCAGCAGTGTGTCCACCGCTACAGGGAACCCAGGCTAACCCACCACCCCAACAACAACAGGGACCTGGGGGCAGTGGCAGTGGGCACACAGTCCAGGGGACGGAGGCACAGGAACACAGGGGAACTGGGAGGGCTGCTGTGCGACAGGGGGAGGACAGGCCAAGGGAACCCACTCTCCACGAGGCCCTCTCCAACATCATGGGAGCCTACCACCACTCCCAGGAGACGATGGCAACAGTATGGGCCAAGTTTCAGGAGACCCAGCGGCTGCAGGAGGAACAGTATTTGGGCTTCAGGGAGGAACTCAGAGCCATCAATTCCACCCTGGGCACCATCGTAGGGGTGCTGAAGGAAGTACTCAACACCAGGAGGGACACTGTGGCACCTCCGCCGGCGCTAGTGGACAGGAGGCACCACCACAGGACCACCACACCAGCACCCCACCCCCTGCAGAGGGAGAACCACCCCGCAAACGGTCCCTGAGATCCAGAACAAAGACAGAGAACGATGCCAAGACCCCCGCCAAGAAATGAGACCACCCTGAATGTCATCCTTCTGTCCCACTTTGTCACCCTGTCCATTCTTAAACTGACCCAGCTCCACTTCCTATTCCCCTTTGGACAATGCACCTGTGAGACTAAGAGCTTGGACTCTGCCATGGACATTCCTCCACCATCCCCTCTCACCATTTTACACCCCCCTCCAATATTGAGCACTTAAATAAACACCCTTATTGCACAACTCAATCTGGAGTCTGTCTGTGATTTCAAAAATGTGTATTAGCAATTACAGTGACAAAATGCTCTTTCAATTGTAATGTCAACATACCCATGTCACACAGCTGTAGTCCATGAGGAATCAAAGCAGATGTCACACTGTGGGACCCACATCTGTGAAATCATAAGGGAAAGTGACAACACAGTGACCATACACTGGGTAAAAACAACAGACAGTAGAGAGGTAGTAATGTTAAAGTACATGTAGTAGGCAGGTTTGTATTCTTACCTGTGTTTCACTGGAAATATGGCTCGATCACTGAGTCCCTGTTGTCCATGTCTTCTTCTTCTGCTTCCTCGTCTTCACTGTCCACAGGCTCCACAGCTGCAAAAAAACACCATCTGGATCATTCTCCTGCAGAAAAGGCACCTGTCGTCGCAAAGCTAAGTTGTGAAGCATGCAGCAGGCCACGATGATCTGGCACACCTTCTTTGGTGAGTAGAATAGGGATCCACCTGTCATATGGAGGCACCGGAACCTGGCCTTCAGGAGGCCGAAGGTCCGTTCTATAATCCGCCAAGTTCGCCCATGGGCCTCATTGTAGCATTCCTCTGCCCTTGTCCTGGGATTCCTCACTGGGGTCAGTAGCCATGAGAGGTTGGGGTAACCAGAGTCACCTGCAAATGGCGAGGGACAACTGTCAGACACACACTAACCTGTAGGGATATCCCCAGACCCAGACAACCATTCCCACTGTCTTTCTTCCAGGTGCTCACCTATTAGCCACACATGGTGCCTCTGGAGTTGACCCATCATATAAGGGATGCTGCTATTCCGCAGGATGTAGGCGTCATGCACTGAGCCAGGGAACTTGGCATTCACATGGGAGATGTACTGGTCTGCCAAACATACCATCTGTACATTCATGGAATGGTAACTCTTCCGGTTTCTGTACACCTGTTCACTCCTGCGGGGAGGGACCAAAGCCACATGGGTCCCATCAATGGCACCTATGATGTTGGGGATATGTCCCAGGGCATAGAAATCACCTTTCACTGTAGGCAAATCCTCCACCTGAGGGAAAACGATGTAGCCCCGCATGTGTTTCAGCATTGCAGACAACACTCTGGACAACACTTTGGAAAACATAGGCTGGGACATCCCTGATGCTTTGGCCACTGTTGTTTGAAATGACCCACTTGCCAGGAAATGGAGCACTGACAGCACCTGCACTTGAGGGGGGATTCCTGTGGGATGGCGGATAGCTGACATCAGCTCTGGCTCCAGCTGGGTAAACAGTTCCAGGATTGTGGCACGGTCAAGCCTGTAGGTGATGATCACATGTCTTTCCTCCATTGTCGACAGATCCACCAACGGTCGGTACACCGGAGGATGCCGCCATCTCCTCACATGTCCCAGCAGACTGTACCTATGAAGGACAACAGCAAGCACATAGTCAACCAACTCAGAGGTACGTACCCACAGCTTACACAGAACACGAATCATAATCCAAAATGTGGCCTGTATGTGTGTTGAGTCTAAGCCTAGGTATGTGCGACGCAGTTAAAAATGAATCCATGTGGGCCCCTGAAATGGCGGCTGCCTGACCTCTAAAGTGGGACAATGGGATGTGAGGTAACTGCGCTGGCGTTGTACACCGTCGAGGTAGGCAGTCGAAGCCGCGGCGCAATGCTGCATTGGTTAACATTTGACCCTATGGGTCCCAGGAGCCAATGACGATGTACGCCGGCGGTGACGGTACGCACCGCCGCGGACCTGACCGCCATTTTCTATCTGTTCAATCACTTGAGAGGACCTACACTGCAAGTGCTGCGGTGACCTAGGTCTGGAAGAGACAATGGCTCGAGTGTCTGGGGAAAGGGCCCCTGCCTTCACATCAGAGGAGTTGGAGAAACTGGTGGATGGGGTCCTCCCACAGTACACGCTACTCTACGGTCCTCCAGAAAAACAGGTAAGTACACTGGGAGCATGCTGTATGGGCTATGCCTGTGTGTAGTGAGGTGGATGTAAAAAGGGGGGGAGATTGCGGCGTGCATGAAACAACGGTGGGTGCATGTGGCACACGGCAAGGTTAGGGATGGGTGCCAATGACTGTGACGGTGCAGTTGGTAATAACTTTTCCTTTCCCCCTGTACAATTCATGTAGGTCAGCGCCCACCAGAAAAAAAGATATTTGGCGTGCCATCGCCAAGGACGTCCGGACCCTGGGGTCTACCACAGACGGATCACCCACTGCCGGAAAAGATGAGAGGACATTCGCCGCTGGAGCAAGAAGACGGCGGAGGCTCAGCTGGGGATGGCCTCCCAACGTGGGAGGGGTGCCCGTCGCACCATGACCCCCCTGATGTTCAGGATCCTGGCGGTGGCGTACCCGGAGTTGGATGGCGCTTGAGGGCATCACAGCAGCCACAAGGGGGTGAGTACACTATCATCCTGCTGATTTAACGTGCAGTGGAGGTGTCTTGGTGGGGGAGGTGGGCTGTGGGTTTCCCTAGGCCAGGGCGAGTTTAGTAGGCAAGGTCCCTCCGTAAGGCAGGCCATGTGGCACCCCACCCCACCTCTGTAGAGTGCCAAGTACACCTAGTCATGCCCCTGTGTCATCCATGTGTGCAGATGTCATCCATAGAGTAGTAGGCCATTTCTCAGGGATTGAACAGTGGAGCCCAAGAGCGTGGCGTAGTGCAGGGGGCTTCTGTGTCTGTCGTGTCCGCCAACTGTAGTGGTAATGCAAGCACTCAACATGTCTTTCTTCTGTCGTCCCACTCCTTTTTGTGGTCTCCCTGTTCTTGTGTGCATTAGCATCATCAGTCGGAGGAGCAGTGGCACCGGAGTACGAGGGGGCTGCATCCCACATGGCCATTGAGGGCCACACTACGGACTCTGACTTCACCAGTGGGACGGAGGGCGAGGGGATCTCCACAGCGGGGACAGGAGCTGACACCAGCGACACAGACTCGTCCTCTGATGGGAGCTCCCCTGTGGTGGCGGCAACATCTGTGCCCCCCCATCTACAGGTACAGCCGCCACCCCCCTACCAGCACCGCCCTCCCAGCAGCCCCTCAGCCTTTGCCCCGTGCCCGCTCACCTGGGAAGGTGGGCATCACCTTCCCCCCAGGCACCTCAGGCCCTGCCCCTGTCACCCCTGCTGCCCTCAGTGAGGAGGCCATTGACCTCTTCAGGTCCCTCACTGTTGGGCAGTCTCCCATTTTGAATGCCATCCAGGGTGTAGAAAGGCAGTTGCAACAAACAAATGCATTCCTGGAGGGCATTCATTCTGGTCAGGCGGCCCTTCAGCGAGCTTTTCAGACTCTGGCCTCAGCAATGATGGCAGCCATTGTCCCCGTCTCTAGCCTCCCCCTCCAACTACCTCCACCCAGACCCAATCCCCTGTACCTCAGCCTATCACAAGCACACCTACAGACCAGCATGCACACATGTCAACACACAAGGGAAGCTCTGGCAAACATAAGCACCACACATCCCACAGGCACTCACGCAAACATCACACACATGCAGACACTCCAACATCCACTGCCTCCACTGTGTCCCCCTCCTCCTCATCTCCCTCCTCCCTCCCAGTCTCGTCTACACTCACACCTGCATGCACTACACCTACAGCCACTACTGCCATCACCAGCACACCCACCACCACAGCCCGCTCACATGCAGTCACCAACCCCACTACCATTCACACATCCCCTGTGTCCTCTCCCAGTTTGTCTGTGACGCCACCTCCCAAGATATACAAACGCAGGCACACACCCACCCAACAGCCATCCACCTCACGACAGCCTCCAGCCCATGCACCTTCACCCAAAGTCAGCAAATGAACACCTCCTACAACCACAACCTCTTCCTCCACTCCCAAACCCCCTCCAGCTACCCGTCCCAGTGTCTCCCAAAAACTTTTCCTGTCCAACCTTGACCTCTTTCCCACACCTCCCCCACCCCATCCGTCTCCTAGGTCCAGAACTAGTACCTCAGCCACAACATGTCCGGGACCAGTGGTGCCTGTAGTCACCGGAATCTGGAGTGCACCGGCCACCAGGGCAGCCAGTGTGGCAAGGAGCCACAGCACGGACAGTCTCCCACCTGAGAAGCATCAAAAGTTGGCTAGTGCCCGGCGGGAGAGGGAGAAGACTCCAGCCACCAAAGCCGCTCCCAGGGGTCCCGGTGGGAGTGTGGAGTCAGCTGCGACACCTTCCAAGGTGGGGAAGGGCCACAAGAAACCAGGAAAGTCTGGGAAGAGCAGCACAGCGGGGGCTACCGCCATTATCCCCGCTGCCCAGGAGGACACCGCCATCATCCCCGCTGGCCAGGAGGCCACCGCCATCATCCCCACTGGACAGGAGGCCACCACCAGCACAAGCCCCGCTGGGCTAAAGAGGACCACCAGCACAAGCCCCGCTGGGCTAGAGAGGACGCCAGCACAAGCCCCGCTAGGCTAGAGAGGACCGCCAGCACAAGCTCCGCTGGGACAGAGAGGAACGCCAGCACAAGCCCCGCTGGGACAGAGAGGACCGCCAGCAGCTGAGTCACTGCAAAGGAGCCTGCCGCCTCAAGCACCTCTGAACAGGGCACTGCCGCCTCAAGCACCGCTGAACAGGGAACCGCCGCCTCAAGCACCTCTGAACAGGGCACCGCCGCCTCAAGCACCGCTGGCCCATGAGCGCCAAGGGCACTGACGCTACTGAGTCCGTCACGAGCAGGATGCAGCACTCTGGGCACCATGCCCCCTCCAGAACCAGTGGAGAGATACATCCACTACCTCTGTCCTTAGCAGGATGAAGCACTCTGGGCACCATGCCCCCTCCAGAACCAGTGGAGAGATACATCCACTACATCTGTCCTTAGCAGGATGAAGCACTCTGGGCACCATGCCCCCTCCAGAACCAGTGGAGAGATACATCCACTACCTCTGTCCTTCGCAGGATGACGCACTCTGGGCACAAGGCCCCCTCCAGAACCAGTGGAGAGATAAATCCACTTGAGAGACTGTGGCTTTGCACTCCCCAGGATTGAACAGTGGGCAACCCACCCACTGTATAGACTTGTGAGACTGTGGCTTTGTACTCCCCAGGATTGAACAGTGAGCAACCCACCATGTGCACTCCCCAGGATTGAACAGTGTGCAACCCACCCACTGTATAGACTTGTGAGACTGTGGCTTTGCACTCCCCAGGATGGAACAGTGGCCCTCTCATGGATTTGGCGTTGTGCACTCAACCAGCTGAGGTGCCCCCCCTTTCCCTCCCCGAGGTGCCTGTTTTCTTGCTCTCTGATGCCCCTGCAGTGTTCTCTCCGTCATGGTCGGGGATTTTGTGTGGGCCTCGCCCATATCGTGCGGGCCCAGTGTTCCACTGACTTCATAGGAGCACTACCTGGACTCATGAGCTTGGTGTATATTTTGTTTATGGTGTGTATATCTATTTTTGCCTACTTGATTTTAATATATTACAACGGTTACACTCATTTTCTTTTGTCTTTGCATTCTTCCTGGGTGTTGGGGGGTGTAACTATTATGTATACATATGTATTAGTGTGTGTGTTGTACTGGGTGAGGGTGGGGGTGTTGCGTGTTGCTTGTGTGTGTCCCTATTTTTTCCCTCCCCCTTCCACTGTGTCGTAGGTGCAGTACTCACCGTGGTCTTTGCCGCCGGTGTTCGTGCTCCTGGTAGAGGAGCAGGAAGACTATTGCAGGGAGAATTTAGAGTTCCGGCTCCATAGTGTCCTGGTTCCTCGTGAGGTGTGTAGAGGTGAGCGTTTTCCCTTCGGATTCCTGTTTCCGGCATGCTTTTATCTGTGGTGTATCCGCCCCGGAAAAGGTGGCGGATTGGTAGGTTGTGATACTGTGGGCGGTACTTTGTCTTCCGCCTGACTGTTGCCGGTGACCGTCAAGCTGTTTGTCTGTACCGCCTCGGCGGTCGGAGTGTTAAAGTGGCTGTCTATGTTGGCGGTTTCCGCCACGGTCGTAAATTCCAATTTTTTTACCGCTGCCCTGTTGGCGGTCTTACCGCCACTGTAACACCGTCCGCTAGGGTTGTAATGACCACCAAAGTCTCTCGGAATGGCAAAGAATGGCTTCAAGAGTGGCAAAGTAATGGCTAAGAATGGCTCAATAATGGCTGGCTTCTCCTCGGGTCACGCCGTTATATCAAAACTGTCGAACAAGTCTCTAATTTCCCATTGGGCAATATTTGGTGCATCATATCTCTGTCCAATAATTCTTCACACACCTTACTAGAATTTTCACCTAACACAGTTCTCATGGAGTTGATTGGCTCCTGTGATTGACGTCTTCATCGGGTGGAATGTCAGGTAAGAAAAGTTACACTTGTTGCTCCAGTCAGTAGTTCCAGTGTCTTCTCCTAGTCCAGGCGACCCTGCACCTGTTGCGAATTACACTGTTGCACTTGGCAAGAATGTCTCCTTGATCAAGTCGGATCCCATGAGAAAGAATTTACTACAGCTACACACATATCTCTAGCTTCTGGAAAAGTACAGCTTTGTGTCCTTCAGGAAGCAGCACATTGCATGTTAGAAAAACACAATTAATATGAGACCAGGCAGCTAGGCCCAGACCCTTGCTAACTAAGGCCTAGTGATTAATTTGTCAGTAACCCTAATACATGACTCTAATTAAGATACGCTAATACAAAACCATACGTGAGTACATTGTTAATTCATCATTAGTCAGTTTCATTAATCATCGTATACTTTGGTGGCCACTCCCCGTGGGCACATTTCAAATGTGTACATTATTTTTCTAGGTTAACATATCTTCTACGCGGCTTCATTACACATTATATTGCAAGCTTTTCATGTTAATATTAATTCTAAAAGTCACACTCCAACAATCCCTCCTCTTATGACTCTTGTCATCACACAAACCCTTTCCTTTACAATTTCCATCCTAGAAATCTCTCATTTCAATTTCTTCCCTCAACCGTGGCCCTTCTAATTTTGCCCTGAACATTTCTTCCCTTTTCTTTTCTTCCCTCCTCTTATTATTTTTGGCCATTTTTAATTTAATTATTTTACTAATTTTGCATGACAGCTATAATCCAAATAGTCAAGCTATAACAATCAATATACCTTGTTTTATTGTTGCCAATATCCCATACCAAATATTACTAAACCAATTTCCCACTTTAGCAAGTCCCTTTCCAACCTTTTCCCAAACTCCAGGTTCTTTCACTTCCTTCAAATCTGTACTATCTCTTGTTAGGTTAGTAAGCATACTTCTAATTTAATTACTATTATCAGATTTGTAAGCACAACAATGTTGCTCATTAAGCATTTTACAAACTCCACCATTTTTTGCTAAAAGAATGTCTAAAGCAAGCCTGTTTTGAAGAGTCACAGACCTCTCAGCAGCAAGTTCAGTATCCATCAGGAGAATAGCCCCTGTGAAATTTGTCAGCATGTTATCCACAATAGTAGACAACTTTCGAATCTTTATGGAATTCAAAATGGCTCACACTGAAGGAATTATTGCCCCAAATATGTCTCCTACTACAACAGCAGCAGTCTCTCTCCTTTGTCTAGTACGATGTAATTCAGACAATTTTGGAAACTTTTTTAAGCCCTCTAATTGACATATCTTTGGGAAAACAATCCCCAAATAACATGTCCCATACCATCCCTTTGGAAGACGGTAATAAGCATTAAGTCCACAAATATAATAGATCCCAGGGATCGCTGGATCCTGTCCATTTAACATGAACGTCCATTTCTCTGAAACAAAAACACATGCTTACATTCACTCGTTCCCACAAACACATTTTCAAAATATGATTTTGGTCGCGTTATGCAAAGCTTACCTACGTGTAGCGCATCTAAAGCTAATTTTCCTTGTTTCCTAACTGCAATGTAACTCTCACTATTTACAAAAGCTCACTGCTGCAAGCCTTTTTCTAACCTCCCCTTCAATGCCCTTCTTCCATCTTCCGTGTGATCTAGAAAGCTTTTCTCTACAGATGTAAGCAAACATGTCAGATTATTGCAGTGTGCATAAGATGTACTAAGGCCCATATTTATACTTTTATAGTGCCGCATTTGCGTCGTTTTTTGACGCAAAATCAGAGCAAAGTTACAAAATACAATTGTATTTTGGAAGTTTGCGTTGATTTTGCGTAAAAAAATGACGCGAATGCAGCACTAAAAAAGTATAAATATGGGTCTAAGTGTTAATGTTGCTTCAAAGAACCCCTTAATAAATTTTATGCTATAGTATTTAGCTACACTATTTAAATCCTCTATGATAGGCACATAAGAAAACACAAGGTTGTGATTTGAATAAAAGTATTGAATCTCCTCGTGGTTGTAGAATCGTGTTAGTAACAAACTACAGCCTATCCCATATGTTAGAGGCAAACTATGATAGGTAACTCCCTCTTGCACTGAAACAGGAATCTGTGTACACACATAACTATCTTTCGCATCCATAGAGTCAACATATTCACTCAGCAAGCAATAGAAAACATTAGTTGATAGTTCCCCTTTCACATTAGTTCCCTCATGCAAATATCTTGTGTCCTGCTCGAACCTCTCCCAAGCTGTAGTGTAGCAGCGGTCTCAGGAATCGTAGCATTGTTAATTTCACTCTTATCCACCAATGGCATTCCCACAATCAGAACTATGATGAATATCACAAATACAACACCCAAACCAACACCCAAATATTTACAATGTCTACTTCCCCTATAATCATCTCTAACGTTAGCCATGATCTGTAAAGAATCAGAAAGCGAAGTATTATTAGTTCAAACAACAACCAACAGAGGATGGTTAAAGTCCTTTTTTCTTCTTCAGCAAGTTAAAGCAAGCAAAAGTCTTTCTTCAGCAATTATTTACAGCTTTCACATTCACTTCCAGGATCCCTGTCTATTTAGGTTAGCAGCTTGTCAAAATCAGTTTTCAAAACTCAATTCAGGTTAACCTTGTCACATCCGGTGATTTATCAGTCTCTTTTCTAAGTTTTCTTTAACTCAATTTTCACATCAACACAGTCTCTTTCTGTGGCCAGACTCAGGTACCAAAGTACTGACCTGGGACTTCTCGATCAAAACAGAACGCCAAAAACTCTTGTTGCCACTCAGCTGACCTTGCATATGCCCATTCAGGACCTGCGTACCTTCTGTTTGCCACTCTCTTTCTTTTCAACTTGAGATCACCCTGTAACTCTCCTTCACTCAGATCTTCTCTTCTTGTTGTATCCACCTCCTCTTCTATTACATCTTCGACAACCACCTTTCCCTTAGTCACTTTCAGTTCTGGCCACTTATCTCCTTTCAGTGTCTCTTTGGTCTTTGATCTTCCTTGTGGCAGCTCATCGCCCTCCTCTGACTCTATGGTGTTTTCTCTTGATGGGCCTGCAACTTGCTCAGGAGGAGTCTGGACACCCTGATTCTCTTCCGCCTCAACTCCTTCGCCTTCTTGGTCTGTCAGGGGTTCAAATTCTTGTCCGTATCCGTCTGCTTCTGGGAGAACCTCTTTCTGACTCGGTCCTCCTGGCGCCTCAGGTGAGATAGGCTCACCGTCACACCTCTGGGTCTCTTCTCCTTCGTCTTATTGGAATGACTAAGCTGTCCCCAACGTGCTCTCCTTCTGTCTCAGTTCCCCTTTGATTACTCTCCGGCCCTGACACTTCCTTTTCTGTTGCTGTTACTTTCGCCAATTCAATTTCCTCATAAGTTGGGCACGTCACCATTTTCGTGTGACTGGCATGGATCCAGTTTGGAATTCCCGCACACTTCACAGCAGTAGTAGTCATTAGTATTACTTGATATGGCCCCTTCCAATGTGGCTCCAAACACGACTTCCTCATGTGTTTCTTGATGACAACCCAGTCACCAGCTTTCAAGTTGTGACCTGGATCATTTATCGGTGGCAGTGTGGTGGCTTCCACCTGGTGAGAGAAAGAGAGGACCACGTCAGCCAGACCCTTGCAGGAGTCCAACACCATATCATCCGTGATATTCACAAGAGCATTTGCAGGCACTGCGGGCAGTCTCATAGCTCGGCCCATGAGAATTTCATGAGGAGACAGTCCTGTTTTCTTATTGGGCGTGTTTCTCATTGACATTAGCACCAAGGACAATGCATCAGGCCATTTCAAATTTGTAGCTGCACAAATTTTTGCCATTCTTGACTTCGGGGTACCATTCATCTGCTCCACTAATCCTGATGCTTCAGGGCAGGAGCTGCAATGCAACTTCTGCTCGATGTTTAATGCTGCACTCAATAGCTTAACCACCTCGTTGTTGAAGTGACTTCCCCTATCTGATTCTAAAGAGATTGGAAACCCGAAACGTGGTATCAATTCCCTAAGCAGCAGCTTCACTACTGTGAGACTGTCATTTCTGCATGTAGGGTAAGCTTCAATGCAGTGACTAAAGATACACACAATCACTAACACGTATCTCAGACCTCCACACACAGGCATTTCAATAAAATCCAATTGCATTCTGCTAAATGGACCTCCTGCTCTCCCAATGTGGCTCAAATTTACCACTGTCCCTTTCCCCGCATTCATCTGCTGACAAATGATGCACCTGTGACAGATCACTTCTGCGGTTTGTCTGAACTTTGGGTTAAACCAGTCAGTCTTGAACAACCTGATCATGGCATCTCTCCCAATATGTGCTTGCCCATGGTAAAACCTTGCAAACTGTGACAGAAGACTCTTTGGCAAAACCATTTTCCCTTCGTCTGAAACCCACAAATCATCTGGTCTTTGTACACATTGCATCCTAACCCAAGAACGCTTCTCATCTTTGCTGGCACGTCCCTGCAACAATTTCAATTCCTCCAACAGGTCAACCAGCCTTAATGCGTAACCTGTGCAAGTCTCATTTTCTGTTTCAGGTAACAATTCCCACTGATCTTTGAACAATATACAGTTCAGTGCACAAAACCTTGCGACTTGATCCGCATATCTATTTCCCATTGAAACAAAGTCTTGTGATTTCAAATGAGCTCTGCATTTTACCACAGCAATTTCATGAGGTAACTGAATTGCGTGCAACAACTCCTTCATTCTGTCACCATTTTTCACTGGAGAACCAGAAGAGGTCAGGAAACCCCTCTGTGACCATAGTTGGCCAAAATCATGAACAATTCCAAATCTGTATCTGCTATCAGTATAGGTGGTTACTCTCAATTCAGCAGCAGCATGGCAAGCTCTAGTAAGAGCAACCAATTCTGCCACTTGAGCAGAATATACTCTCTCAAGCCAAGATGCTTCCAGGATACCAGTGATCGTACACACAGTGTATCTGGCTCTCAGTACTCCTACTGAGTCTCTCAAACATGAGCCATCAACAAAGATACATTTGTCATTTTCTTCCAATTGGGTATCTTTAATATCAGGCCTCGGTTTGGTGCACATTTCTGTTACCTCAAGACAATCATGTTCTACATCATCAGCATCCTCAACTTCTGTGTTTTCATTTGGAAGCAAAGTTGCCGGGTTCAGCACTGTACATCTTTTCAACGTTACATTTGGTGACCCCAATATGATCGTTTCATATTTCGTCAGTCTTGCATTTGTCATATGCTGTGTTTTGGTAAGAGTTAACAGGTTCTCAACTGAGTGTGGGACCATAACTGTTAAAGGATGTCCCATCACTATGGCTTCACATTGAGTGAGGCTTTGACCAACTGCTGCTACTGCACGCAGACAACCCGGTAAGGCTGCTGCAACTGGGTCCAAGGTAGCTGAAAAATATGCTACTGGTCGGTTTACACCTCCATGGACCTGTGTCAGGACAGACAAAGAACATGCATCACGTTCATGACAAAACAGGACAAAAGGCTTCGTGTAATCAGGCATACCTAAAGCTGGAGCCCTACACATACACTCTCTCAGCTCGGTAAACACCTTCATTTCTTTCTCTATCAGTGTTAGGACATCTGGGCCATCCTTAACCGTCAGTCTCACCAATGGCTTGGAGAGGACTGAGAAAATAGGGATCCACTGACAACAGTATCCCACCATTCCCAGGAACATCCTAACGTCTCTCTGAGTCGTTGGGGGATTCATCTGCAAAAAGGCGGTCACTCTTTCCCTGGAAAACTTCCTCGACCCTTTCTCAATTAGATGAACCTAAGTATTTCACCTCTTTCTGACACTCGTGCAGCTTCTTTGGGGACACTTTATGCCCGTTCCTTCCCAAGTGGTTCAGTAAGCCAATCGAATCATACTTGCAGTCATCCCTCGTTTTAGATGCAATCAACAAATCGTCAATGTACTGCACTAGAATCGATTGAAAAGGCAATTCCAATGATTCCAAATCCTTCTTCAATATCTGATTGAAGATGGAAGGTGATTCCAAAAACCCTTGAGGAATTCGACAACAAATGTAGACCTTGTCCAAGAATTCGAAACTAAAAAGAAATTGGCTGTCCTCATGAAGAGGCACAGAAAATAACGCTTGGGACAAATTTACTACTGTGAACCACTCTGCATCGCATGGAAACTGGAAGATGATCACAGCTGGATTTGGCACCACTGGGCAACATTTCACCACTATGTCGTTAATTTTTCTCAAGTCTTGGACAATTCGAACTTTCCCACAAGGCTTTCTCAGTTCCATTATTGGTGAATTACATGGACTGTTCATCACTTCTTTCAAAACTCCTTGCTTCACAAAGTCCCCAATTAACTGCTCTATCTGAATAAGGACATCTTGTGCCATGCGGTACTACAGTACCTGGGGGAACACAGCATTCGGCTTCACACTAACTTTAACTGGTTCTACTCCTTTTATCAGTCCACTTCCTTTCCTGTCAAGTCCCACACTTTCTCTCTGACTGTCCCCTGCAAATCTGCTGGCAAATCAGTCACTGTGAACACTGCGAAGAAGTTAATCAGAGGATACTCCTCATCTGCCTTCTCCGTCTCAGGCTCTGAAACCTGACCGTCATCCCCCTCATCGTCCCTGTTTGTCTGCACCTCAATTCCCTCATTGGAACAGGTGATAGAACATCTTGTCTTGCACAGTAAGTCTCTTCCCAGTAGGGACACGGGACTGGAATGGCAAACTACAAACCTGTGCAATCCCTGAAAAGTGCCAAGCTCAACCTGAACCGGATCTGTGATCGGGTTAGTCAAGAGCTGATGCGCCACTCCTACTACCTTGACTGTGTGTCCCGAAAGGGGCAATTTTGGAACCTCTGCACTTCTAACTGTAGAGCGTGTAGCTCCTGTGTCAACCAAGAATGAGACTTTGTGACCCATTACTTTCCCTTGCACATAGGGCCCTCTCTGATCTACTTCTAGGGACACTGCAAGCCTGCACTCCTCACTATCTGAACTCTCATCCGGCTATTCATTGTTTATTCCACTCTCACCACACGATGGGAACTATTGTACTGTGTTATTTTTACTCATTCTTTGACCTGTGACCTGTTGAGGAAGCATCACCTGTTGCAGTTCCATTGGTGCTAAGGGCAACTGCATTTGCTGTCTAGGTACCAAAGGAACCTGCTGTTGCATTTGCTGCATCTGCATCAGTTGTACATGTGGCATCTGCACTTGTTGCATGGGTTGAAGACCCTGCACCTGAACCATGTTATTCAGGAAAATTCGGATTAGGACCTCTCATCCTTGGTCCTTTAACAATTTGGAATGCATTAATATCATTGCTTTGTTGAACAACACCCTCCTGCACCATCATCTGGCACTCCCACTTCCAGTGTCCGACGCCCCCGCAAGCATGACAAGGTAATACCTTCTTCATCCCCTGCACATCATTTTGGACCACTACAGCATTCATATCTGGACCACGGTTCACAAAACCTCCTCGACCTCTGCCTCTCACTTGCGCCTGAAATATCCCGTTTCCTTGCAGCTGTTGCACCATCTGCTGTAAACCATTTCCCTGCATCCCTGCTTGTGCTGCCTTAATTTGCATTACCATCACTTTCTCCTTTAACTTTCTCTGCTTCAACTCAATTTCGTCACTACAGTATTTCGCATACTGCAACACCTCGTCAATTGGCTTCGCTTGCCAAAAGATCAAATGATTCTTAATCATCTGGCTAATCTCGGGCCTCAAACCCTCAACAAATCTGAAAACAAGGTGATTCATGTCCTTTGCCTCTATGACCGCTGTACCACTGTAGTGCTTGAACGTTTTCAACAACCTCTCATAGTAGGCTTGTATCGAATCTTTGGCCTCCAGCGCCGTTCGATCAATCTTTTGGCAATCAATATTTTGCAGCGACACCTTCTGCTTCAAGAACTCAATCACCTTATAGTAGTACCTCATCACCTCAGGAGACGGTGCTCCTGTGACTCTGTCCCTTGCCGGTTCCGCGGCTGGCCAATCCACACTTCTCTTGAACTCAAGCCACAAATCAGCTGGAACTAGAATCTCAAAAAGAGTATTCAGGTCTTCCCAAAGACACTTCGCAAGCTTCACAAACCTATTTGTCTGCTGGTACCACTCTATTGGCTTCTCCCTCAGCCTGGGGAAATCATTTGTGAATGACAGAATGTCACTTCTAGACCATGGTACATGGACAAGAACCCCTCCTGCTGTCTCTCTCATAGGTAACATCTTTATTGTACCGGTATCCGGCACTGGTTTCGCCTGCTCATGCTCCGGGCAGTCACTTTTCCTTTTATCTCTTTTCTTTGCCCATCTGCCTTCCCATTTCTCTAAGGCTCCCCAAACTTGTGCACTCTGCAGTATTTCTTTAAAGTGTGCCTTCATCCCAGTAGACCTCATGTGTTCAAAATCCTTAGGCTCAACATCTAACCTATAACTCCTCTTCAGATGTTTAGTATTGTCTAAGTCTATGCCGTATTTATCTGCCAGGTTTGCCAACTTCTGGTGCACGTTGCTCACTTCTTTAGTTATCTTTGGGCACAGATACCTCAACTCTGCTTCAGTGTATGACTCTAGCCTGTTCACTCCCATGCTCCCTTCAACTAGTTCGTTTGCCTCCATGCCCAACCTCACAAAATTCAGGTACTCTTCCCTTTCCGACCGCTCTGCTGTCGCAGGAGTAGTCTGTGGTGAATTTAACTTGTCTAACCATTCATTCAGTTGTTGCGCGGTTAAACCTTGCAAGGAGATATTTCCAGCCTGCATTATCGGTGTTTGCAGCACATTCGCACTTGAGATCTGCGGAGTCAGCAGTCCCAAACCTGATTGTCCCATGGTATCTGGAGGAACCCCAATTGGACTGAAGTCTAACAAAGACCTAGATCTCTCTATTGTCTGTTCCACTGGAGTCATCCCTTGAGAGCTCCCTACGAACTCTCCTCTTGTCATTTCTTATGTAATTTTTCCCTGATCACATACACTAGGCTTGGCCTGTGCATACAACGGTACTGGCGGACCAACTGTAATAGGTAAGGATATGGCGGCTGGCAGCTGACGGCTGCCTGCTTCCCAAAACCTGTGGAGCATTAGCTCATATATTCTGATTCATTATCGGTGCTGTGGCTGACTGGGGTTCTGTGACCGAGGTGTAATTGCTGTGCCTGAGGCAGTAAAAGTGGTGTTGGCTCAGTCTGTATTAGCTTTGGTCTCGTATATGCCGGATCTGACGGCACGATCAAATTCATAGTAGTTTCTAGTACTGGGACCTCAGGGTAAAGCCTCTGAACCTGTGGTGGGTGCAGCTGTGTCTGCATCTCTGGAGCAGTAGACACACTGACACTATTCTGTATAGGAACTGGTGTTGCAACAGTATTTACCTGTACCATGTTTGTTGTCCCCTGGTTCTGCGTTGAATTTATAGGATCTGCACTAGTACTTGGTCTATTATCATCTAGGGCATATGGCGTGGTCGATCATGTAGCAACTGATTAAGGAACTCATCATCATCTGAGTCATCTGCCTCTGTCCAGGACTTCTTAGTCTCCTTTTCTTTGCTAGAACCCTTATCCATCTTACAAGTGGCTTTCCCTCCTTGGGTTCCGCCTTATTGAGTTATTGCTGGAAACATCCTAACTCTCTCTACTATTTCTCTCCTCCAAACCCACTGTGCACTATCCCACCTAGCTTCTGCTAGTGTCTTCTCTGCTTTCCTCATTCTCCTCTCAAACGTCTGTTGCTGTTGTCATATTGCCATCAGTTCCCAATTTGCTAACGCCTCAAACTGTGCTGGCCTCGGAGGTGGCTTTTGCTCATTTAACACCCTGCGCAAATTTTCCAAAATCCTTATATTGAACGTTCCCTGAAACGCCAAACACCCTTCTTTCTCTGTCATTTTGCACCACTGCTTTAGCCAAAGACATGGCGCGACTCCCCTCTCCTCCATTACGGCATAAGCCGGTGTATCCTCTGGCGGTGTAGGCTCCCTACATTCACGGTAATGTATACATCTCCCCTCAAAGCGTTCTTTAGAGCCTTGAAAAACTTCATTTTTACGTCTTTTATTTTTCTAACAATCGAGTCAGGAAGTGACTTTAATTCCCAGAACTCTCTTCGCCCACCTTCTCAACCAATTGTCTCTCACGGACGGCTGCCAATCTGTGCGCGACCCTTCTCACTAACCGACCTATCCTAGCGCGGCTCCAATGACGTCACACTCACACACACTGCGGCTGACAAAGTGTTGTGGCTTGTCTCCCTCGCTCCCAAATGACAGACAAACTAATGCAATATATTGCGAGCACTAATAAACTCAAATTTGCCGGTTTAGTACAGGGAAGGGTAACATAATAGTTTCAGAACTTTACAGAGATTTTGCTTAGCCTCGGCCATTGCGCTCTCCTTCTCAGATCCCGCACTCGCAAGCAAAATTTGACCAGCAAATTCTACTCTCGGCTTGTCAATGGGTTGTCCTAGTACACTTTAGGACTCGCCAAATCTCCCTCAAAGTTTTCATTCACTCACCTTGACTCAAACCCGACTCGTCAGCCACACCCGAGTGACCTATTAAGCTGCGCAAATTACAACATAAACCATCAGTATACTCTGAAGTCTTAGACCACGCAGGGTCCGTACATCACCAACAACCACGTGGACAATTTTTTAGCACAAAGCGCCACACTCACATGAAGTTTGCCGACTTCGCTACTCTCATACTGCGGAGTATGCACACTCCCACTAAAACATTACCTGGCCTAAAATTCTCACAAGCCTCACAATTCACTTGCGATATGCATAAGCTGTGCAAGCGCAAACCCCTGTGTCACTCACACTATCACTAGAACACCGAGAACAAACCCAACTCACTTCAGCAAGCTCCGAGATTCTGGGAAAGTCATTTGGGACTTAGGGGCACATCATCTCTCCAATTTGCATTATTTCAAAAACAATTTTCAAGCAGTGGTCCCTCGTCCTAGGGCCCCAGAGGGCCGAAACCGTCCTCTGCTACCAGAACTGATAACACGTCAGAACCTTGATAAGTAAACTTACAAGGAGACAGGTCTAGGCCAATGAACCTTTTGACCACGTTTGGAGACTTCCCAGAATGAGGTATCTTTTGGCATTACAATCAATAAGTCAATATCTCTATCAATATGCATAATAACTAATCAATCAAGCTAATCAATAACATTTAATATAGATCAATACAATGAACGTACCATGACCTTTCAGCCATGAATAACCACAACAAATCTAGTAAGAGTTAGGATATTTATTCCCTATTGGTTATAATCTAATATCATGTTTATTAGTTTCAGCAATAACAAGCACATCAAAACCACTATAACTTGGCAACTTGAGCAAAAGCTTATCAAAGCATAGATCATGAACATTAGAATAAAGCACGACGTTAACATGAGTCAACTTTTAGCAGAGTATCATTAGTACATTATTCAACAAAGCAAGAATTCAGTGATTTGTCTATTTGCATCAGATATTAGTGAACACCTTAACTACCCTCAAATTAGCATCAGCATGTTGGGCTTCATGCAAAACAATTTGGCAACATGAATTTGGAAAACATCTAACTAAGGTCTCTATCAAAAGAGCAGTTGGTACTTAGAAAGAAAAGGCAAACAGACAATTACAATTTCATCAGATAGTTACCCATTCGAATGAGTTAGCAAAAATCGTCAGTCTTCGTCCTCAGTACATCAGTCGATTCGCCATCAGCCAGGATAAACAGGTAAGTCTCAGTAGGGCATAGCAAGAAAAGGCTCTTCCCTCATAAGGAGGAGACGTGCATAACAGGCAAGGAATAAGGTGAGCATGGTTTAAGGTATAAGACAGCTAAAGACAAAGGGCCTGATTCTGACCCTGGCGGTTGACTACCGCCAGGGCAGAGTGCCGCGGATGCACCGCCAACAGGCTGGCGGTGCATCCATGGGCATTCTTACCGCCGCGGTCAGAAACGGGAAACCGGCTGTGTCCCGCCGGTTTCCCGCTGCCCTAGGGAATCCTCCATGGCGGCGCTGCAGGCAGCGCCGCCATGGGGATTCCGACCCCCTTACCGCCAGCCTGGTTCTGGCGGTTTTGACCGACAGAACCTGACTGGCGGTAACGGGTGTCATGGGGCCCCTATGGCCAGTGCCTATGCCTATGCCTATGGCATGGGCACTGCAGGGGCCCCCTAACAGGGCCCCACCAAGATTTTCAGTGTCTGCCAAGCAGACACTGAAAATCGCGACGGGTGCAACTGCACCCGTCGCACCCCTTCCACTCTGCCGGCTCCATTCGGAGCCGGCATCCTCATGGAAGGAGGTTTCCCGCTGGGCTGGCGGGCGGCCTTCTGGCGGTCGCCCGCCAGCCCAGCGGGAAACTCAGAATTACTGCGGCAGTCTTTTGACCACGCAGCGGTATTCTGACGGCGGGACTTTGGCGGGCGGCGGAGGAATGACCCCCAAAGTCTCTCGGAATGGCAAAGAATGGCTTCAAGAGTGGCAAAGTAATGGCTAAGAATGGCTCAATAATGGCTGGCTTCTCCTCTGGTCACGCCGTTATATCAAAACTGTCGAACAAGTCTCTAATTTCCCATTGGGCAATATTTGGTGCATCATTATCTCTGTCCAATAATTCTTCACACACCTTACTAGAATTTTCACCTAACACAGTTCTCATGCAGTCGATTGGCTCCTGTGATTGACGTCTTCATTGGGTGGAATGTCAGGTAAGAAAAGTTACACTTGTTGCTCCAGTCAGTAGTTCCATTGTCTTCTCCTAGTCCAGGCGACCTTGCACCTGTTGCGAATTACACTGTTGCACTTGGCAAGAATGTCTCCTTGAGCAAGTCGGGTCCAATGAGAAAGAATTTACTACAGCTACACACACATATCTCTAGCTTCTGGAAAAGTACAGCTTCATGTCCTTCAGGAAAGCAGCACATTGCACTTTAGAAAAACACAATTAATATGAGACCAGGCAGCTGGGCCTAGACCCTTGCTAACTAAGGCCTAGTGATTCATTTGGCAGTAACCCTAATACATGACTCTAATTAAGATACGCTAATGCAAAACCATACGTGAGTACATTGTTAATTCATCATTAGTCAGTTTCATTAATCATCGTAAACATTGGTGGCCACTCCCCGTGCGCACATTTCAAACACGTGCATTATTTTTTTAGGTTAACATATCTTCTACGTGGCTTCATTACACATTATATTGCAAGCTTTTCATGTTAATATTAATTCTAAAAGTCACACTCCAACAAGGTTAATGCCCATAAATAGGTCAATAGAGAGCATAGTTCCTGGTTTAAAATCTTGGTAAATAGATAAAACAGGCAGAAAGGATGGATTTGTTTTGTTGTATAGCCGTTTTATTGCTGTTTCTTGGAATGTTATTTTAGCAACAAGGCCTGCATCTTGTGCCCTTTAGCCCAGTTAAATTTTATTCTGCTTCATTTTTATTATATCAGAGGAAGCCACATTCATGGTGTTGTTTTATTTTCTTTATCTAGTTGTTCTTTAGCCTACGAAAGGAATTCGTTTCTCAGCAAGAAATTCTTTTCACTTTGTGCTTTCCTCAAGCCTGCAGCGAGATAGGGTTGCCAGCACAGTGGAACACTGCGCCTCCATCATTCACAGAAACACACACATCCTTACGTGGGGACATTTTCTTCGAACTTCAGCAGTTTTACTATAAAACCACTCTTCCTTCCAATGCACACTAGAGGGAGATTCTGGCCAGATGACCACAACCGTATGCTGATTGACATTGCTACAGCTCGTTGCTGAGACTACCTGTTTCTTGGCCTACATGGAGATGGTGTCTCTATAGACAATAGGCTTACTTGCTCAGGAATGGGGATGATGTCTTCCCAGGGGAATCCTGCAGGGCGGAATAGGGATTATCATGCTGTACTCTAAGAAAGCTTAGGTAGAAACCGCATATATTACGCATAGTGACAGTATGGTGGGACTCTTCCTGTGTTTCACTTTTTTAGTCACCATTTTGCTTCTATTATGTTTCATCATTCTAATTATTGCAATTCATGCCAATTTATATAAGACACAGCTTATTCACTAAACCTTAATGAATCCTTTCCCGCCTCTGTGTGCCTTTGTATATGTGAGACTAATGTAACTGAGAGAAAAGAATGAGATATGATACACCATGATTTCCCTGAGAAGTCATTTTGGCATACTCCCGGTTGCAACAAATCATCCATTCTCTTGGGTGGAGATGAGGCACTGCTAGTTGGCCCTAAACAGATTAGGCCGTCAATTGTCACATGGTGTGGGATTGGACTCAGTTCCCCCACAATTCAGGTGATACTGCTGCCCAAATTCAGCAGCCTCATTACGATAATGAGAGCCCACGCAACGTGGCGCCACCAACATTTGGTCAGACACTGATTTTTGGATCCTCCTAAGTATCTATGTCTCACTACATGATCAAGGTACCTCAATACTATATACGGAGGTGTCCATGGTATTGAGGGTTTCCTCCTCAACTAGGTAGGTAGTACCTATCCGATGCTGTAGGTTGTTCAAGCTTGAACTTTAAAAGGATTAATCCCCATTTGGTTTCCTTATCTCTGAACACTTATATCCACCATGGTGAACCCACAACGGGTGGTAATAGCAGTAAACATGAGACTTCCCCCTCACTGCCCATTTGCTAGCAAATGGTCTCACAGCCCAGGGGGGTCTTGTAACATTTGTAGTTGAGGCTCATCCAGCCTGCAGAGCTGAAATATTTTACTCGGGTCACCTTTCCAGCATTTCATGGGAACACTAATACATTTCATCACTACACACCTGCTACCATACCTGCCCAATATAGAGCTTATTCATATTTAGAGATATCTCTAACTTTTCAAGACCATAATAACTGGCTTGATGGCGCCCTACCACACACAATATTATACGCTAGGTTAGGTGCTCTGAGCAATGATGGGCCTACCTGGCCTTTATTGGCCAGATATACACTGCATCCTGATGCAGCCACCTTGGCCGTATCTGAGGTTCACCGCTTGTACACTGAGCTTACAGCAATATACTGACTATTAGTACAGTTCATAATGCAAACATTAAATACAACCCATTAGGAGCTGCCCCAGCACAACCACATGCAGTCACACCACGTATTAACCCTGCGACTGTACATTCGTTCATGAGTAAACTACCTGCCATACAGGAAGAGATTCTGTTTTGGTTAGCTAAAAAAATAAATGTGCTGGAAGCAGTTTTTCCTCTTACAGGACCTCAGGATAATCACAGAATACTCACTATGTGCTTCTCATTTGGGATGGTTCCCACAGTAGATAACTGCAGTACTTGGGGCACGGTGTTTGCCATGCTCTATACTACCGAAAATGGTACACCAACACTTGCTAATCTTCCAGAAGTGTTAAAACAAATTCAAGATGAATACGGGGCTGCCCTGGTCTGGGATTTGGGGATGCAATTGGTGGGCAGTTTTGCCACTGTATCTTCAATAATACTAAGTAACCTTAAAGGGGAAGCACTTACACCAGCATTGCGTATGAAACTGCAGGACGTTCCTGCACAGGATCAAGGATGCAAGCTGCCAAAGATCAACGCTGAGACCTACTCTACCATTGGTCGAAATGGTCTGGGAGCCAGACCTATTAAACCACAATTGCAGGTTAAATCCAATAAGGATTCTACCAAGCAAGCATCTGAGGGATCTAAGAAATGCTGAGAAAAACAACAAACGACCACCTAATAAAGAAAGGGGAGAATCTCCGCATTCAGAGACCCGTGGAAATACCTATAATCTTAGAAATAGAGATAATATAAAAAACGCCTGATAGTTAGCAATATACTGATACATGCCAATCTTGTTCCTTTCAGGACACACCGGATAAACGCAATGAGAGAGATGGGTGGTCAGAGCAGCAAACTGAGTACGTGAAACCGAGAAAGGACTCACAATAATAGTCAAAGTTTCTCTTAAGAAAAAAGAGAAACTTCCCCAACAAAACCCCAACACAAAAAGAAAAAAGTGGCAGCGATTGCTATACGAAATGTCACTCAGGATGAGAGCTTTACTGAAGAACAGGAAGTGGTCACTGGCGCTGTTAGACAGCGGGGCAGAGGTCACAACAGTTTTCAAGAGCATCTGGAGTTAAAACCAACTGATGACTTCTTACAAGTGAAGACTGTGGACATGCGCATCTCCACATCCGAAAGGTTGTATAAAGTAAACATACATCTAGAAGGAGACATTGAGCGCACAATAGACGCCATCTTTTGGGATCGCATTGTTACCATTTCTGATATTTTACTGGCCTAAAAGGATTGGCCACCAGAATTTGTCTGTAATCTCCCATATGGGGAAGATGTAATTGAACCCTCTTTCTCGTCTCTTGATCACAGAGCACTCAGGGAAGCTTACGCCATCGATTGGGGGAAGGCGCAGGCACCCGTGTTATAGTGCAACGATGTAGGGTTGGATAAAGATTCTCTCTACTATATAATACCAATTAGATCTCAACCCCAACATCAACCCCAATACCCAATAAAACATGAAGTTAGAGCTCCCATGAGGGAAATCCTCACACAGCTAGAGTACCAGGGCGTAACTGAACCCTGTGTCTCACCAATGAACAAACTGTTGTTCCTCGTAGCCAAACCGGACCTTTCATATAGTATATTCTTAGACTACAGACATTTAAATAGTCACACATGCACATTTGCCATTCAAAATGCACACAGTACGGCACTTATAAACCATATAGTGCGCAAAAAATACAAAACAATTTTGGATATTTCCAATGTGTTTTTTCTGCCAAAATATAGCACCAGAAAGTAGGGACTGTTCAGGTTTTAACATCTTAGGGTCTCAAAAAAAGCTTTGCAGACTCTCACAAGGATATAAAAACAGTCCAAGATTTTTTTCAGTTTGTGTTACTTCAATTTTACACAACATTGACCCTGAGCATTGTCCTATATAAATGACATCTACCTTACAGATGACAATCTCGTTCAACATGCAAGACGGGTAAGCCGCATAGTCGTGGGATTTGTCAAATTAGGCTGCAAATTTAATTTCAGAAAAACAAAAATAGCCTTCTTTAGTGTCCTATTTTTGGGATACAAATTATTGGATAAAGGCAAGAGTCTAACGCCCTAATTTTTAGAAAAAAGCACACAACTACAACCACCAAACACTGTCAAAAAGCTCCAGTCACTGTTGGGCTTTCTAAACTTTGGGAGAACTTATATTCAGGATTATGCACAACACATTAAACCAAGTTATGACTTAATACATCCTGACTTTTCAAGCAAATGTTGGACAGTCGAACCCACATGCATTCTCAGAGCATTACAGCAAGACATGCTTGCAGCTAAACACTTACATACAAGGGACAACAAAACATATTTGGTCATCAGAGTAATTGCTGGTGCCATTGGTTTCACCTATGTAACGTCTAATGAGGCTGAAACCGTCCAGATTGCATACAAATCACATCTGTATTCCAAAGCTGAACAATGTTTTACTCACGCAGAAAAAATACTGACTACTGTTCAGATGGCTGTCATTTAAGAGAGACCTCAGGCACAGGGGAAATACATCATCGTTGTATCTCCTATCCCAGCCCTTATGGTTGTCACCAAAGCCAGCATTCCTAACGCTAAATCACTATATCCACGTTGGATTCAATGGGCAACGTCTCTGACGGTCACTGCTGTGGACTATCTTTTTGACCCAAAATTACAAACTCAATTATTCCTACAATATGAACCTAAATACCCTGTTTCAGCAAACACATTGCCTATTGAACAATATCAAACAATTACGTACACTGATGGCTCAGCCCAGCCCTCAGTAGGCACTAAACATCATTACTCCCCCGCATGTGGGGTTGTTAGTGTCTACATGAAAGATGGTGACTTTCATCCACATCATACTTATACGCAGACCTATGGGGACTGCACTGCACAATTAGCAGAGCTCATGGCTCTGTTGACGGCACTGGAACACACGGATTCAGGACAGTTAACATTAATCATCTGTGATTTGTACAATTGTGTCCAGTCCTTCAATGAACATCTGCATTACTGTCTCCAGAATGTGTTCAGAGATTCAAAAGGCAACACCATTAACCCCTTTGCTGCCAGGCCTTTTCCCCCTCAGGTGCCAAGCCTTTTTTTGGCTGCTTGGGGCAGTTCCCGCTTAGGCTCTCATAACTTTTTGTCCACATAAGCTACCCTTGCCAAATTTGCGTCTTTCTTTTCCAATATCCTATGGATTCTAGAGGTACACAGACTTTGTGGGTTCCCCTGAAGGAGACCAAGAAATTAGCCAAAATACAGCGAAAACTTCATTAAAAAAAAAAAAATTGAAAAATGGCTGCAGAGGAAGGCTTGTGGTTTTTCCCTGAAAATGGCATCAACAAAGGGTTTGCGGTGCTAAAATCACGATCTTCTCAGCTTTCAGAAACAGGCAGACTTGAATCAGAAAACCCTATTTTTCAACACAATTTTGACATTTTACTGGGACATACCCCATTTTTACTATTTTTTGTGCTTTCAACCTCCTTCCACTGAGTGACAGAAATGGGTGTGAAACCAATGCTTGAGCCCAGAAAGCTAAACATTTCTGACAAGTAGATAAAAATTCTGAATTCAGCAAGGGGTAATTTGTGTAGATGCTGTAAGTGTTTCCTACAGAAAATAACAGCTGAAAAATAAATAAAAATGAAATTGAGGTGAAAAATACAGCCGTTTTCTCCACGTTTTACTCTGTAACTTTTTCCTGCGATATCAGATTTTTTGAAGCAATATACTGTTACATCTGCTGGACTCTTCTGGTTGCGGGGATACATAGGTCTTGTAGGATCATCAGAACCCTAGGTACCCAGAGCCAATAAATGAGCTGCACCTTGCAATGGGTTTTCATTCTATACCGGGTGTACAGCAATTCATTTGCTGAAGTATAAAAAGTTAAAAATAGGTATCAAGAAAACCTTTGAATTTCCAAAATGGACACAAGATAAGGTGATGAGAAGCAGTTATTATTTGCACATCTCTGAATTCTGGGGTGCCCATACTAGCATGTGAATTACAGGGCATTTCTCAAATAGATGTCTTTTTTACACACTGTCTTACATTTGGAAGGAAAAAATTTAGAGAAAGACAAGGGGCAATAACACATGTTTTGCTATTCTGTGTTCCCCCAAGTCTCCCAATACAAATGATACCTCACTTGCGAAGGTAGGCCTAATGCTCGCGACAGGAAACGCAACATGGACACATCACATGTTTACATTGCAATCTGACATGTTTTTTGCAAAGTGCCTAGCTGTAGATTTTGGCCTCTAGCTCAGCCAGCACCTAGGGAAACCTACCAAACCTGCACATTTTCGAAAAGTAGACACCCAGGGGAATCCAAGATGGGGTGACTTGTGGGGCTCTGACCAAGTTCTGTTACCCAGAATCCCTTACAAACCTCAAAAATTGGCCAAAAAAGACTTTTTCCTCTCATTTCAGTTACAGAAAGTTTTGGAATCTGAGAGGAGACACATATTTCCTTCCACCCAGCATTCCCTCAAGTCTCCCGATAAAAATGGTACCTCACTTGTGTGGGTAGACCTAGCACCGCAACAGGAAATGCCCCAAAACACAACGTGGACACATCACATTTTCCCAAAAGAAAGAGAGCTGTTTTTGCAAAGTGCCTAGCTGTGGATTTTGGCCTCTAGCTCAGCCTGCACCTAAGGAAACCTAGCAAACCTGTGCATTTTTGAAAACTAGACACCTTGGGGAATCCAAGATGGGGTGACTTGTGGGACTCTGACCAGGTTCTGTTACCCACAATCCTTTGCAAACCTCAAAATGTGTCCAAAAATACTTTTTCCTCTCATTTCGGTGACAGAAAGTTCTGTAATCTGAGATGAGCCACAAATTTCCATCCACCCAACGTTCCCCCAAGTCTTGCAATAAAAATGGTACCTCACTTGTGTGGGTAGGCTTAGCGCCCGTGACAGGAAATGCACCAAAAAACAACAGGGACACATCACATTTTCTCAAAGAAAACAGAGCTGTTTTTTGCAAAGTGCCTAGCTGTGGATTTTGGCCTCTAGCTCAGGCGGCATCTAAGGAAACCTAGCAAACCTGCTTGTTTTTTAAAACTAGATACCTTGGGGAATCCAAGATGGGGTCACTTGTGGGGCTCTGACCAGGTTCTGCTACCCAGAATCCTTTGCAGGGGAGAGGGCAAAAATGGGCTAAAAACAATTTGGCCACACAGGGAGCGACCCTGCCTAAGGGGTCGCTCCCCACACATAAATATAAAAAAAATAAAAAGAAAAAAATTATCCCTGGTGTCTCGGGGTTTTCTGTCCCCCTGGTGGAAGACCGGCCTAATTATACTAAGCCGATCTGCCTTGGGGGGCAAAAATGGCCTAAAAATGATTTGGCCTCCTGGGCAGCGGCCCTTGCCCAAGGGGCCACTTCCCTTATGCGTAAGTGTAATAAAAAAAAAATCCCTGGTGTGTAGTGGTGTCTGCTCCCCCTGGGGGCAGATCGACCTAATTATATTAGGCAGATCTGCCCCCAAGGGGGGCAGAAATGGCCTAAAATCAATTTGGGCCCCCAGGGAGCGACCCTTGCCTAAGGGGTCGCTCCCCACACATAGATGAAAAAAATATATATATCCTTGGTGTCTAGAGGTTTTCTGACCCCCCTGGGACAGATTGGCCAAATCATATTAGGCCAATCTGCCCCCAGGGGGGCATAAATTGGCTGAAAATGATTTGGCCCCCTGGGGAGCGGTCTTTGCCTAAGGGGCCGCTCTCCATATACGTAAGTATAATATAAAAAAAAATTCCCTGGTGTCTAGTGGTTTCGATCGGCCTAATTATAATGAAAAAAATTATATTAGGCTTATCTGCCCCTAGGGGTGGCAGAAATGGCCTAAAAATTATTTGCCCCCCTGGGGAGCGGCCCTTGCCCAAGGGGCCGCTCCCCTCATGTCCATTTCAAAGAAAAAAAAACTCCTTGGTGTCTAGTGGTTTCTGCCCCCTCTGGGGGCAAATCAGCCTAAGTATATTAGGCTGATCTGCCCCCAGGGGGGGCAGAAATGGCCTAAAAACAATTTGGTCCCCCAGGAAGCGACCCTTGCCGAAGGAGTTTCTCCCTACACATAAAAGAAGAAACAAAAACAAAAACATGATCCCTGGTGTCTAGGGGTTTTCTGCCCCCCGGGGGCAGACATGGCCTAAAAATTATTTGCCCCCCTGGGGAGCGGCCCTTGCCCAAGGGGCCGCTCCCCTCATGTCCATTTCAAAGAAAAAAAATCCCTAGTGTTTAGTGGGTATTTCGATCGGGCAGCAGAAATGCTTGCAGAGACATGAAAGGAAAGGAAAGGCCTTTCCTTTCCTTTCATGCCTCTGCTGGCCCCCCTGCTCCCGAGCGGACGAGAAATGCTGAGCACTTCCCTTCTGCAATCACACTTAAAGCATGCTTCCAGCGCGATGGGAGTTGATGTCATCAGATGTCACTGGGGGGGCTGAGGGGGTCGTGGGTGGAAGGGGAGGTGATTCCCCTTCCAGCCCTGACCTGGGGGGGCAGCCCTAGAGGGAGCACTAGCGCTTCCCCCGAGGGCCGGTAATCAGACATAATGGTTACGTCCGTAGCGCCCGAGATGCACAGCCACAGACGTAACCATTATGTGTGTGGCTCTCAAGGGGTTAAAAAGAGACTCCTGTAGGGGAAAGTAGCGGATCTGAAAGAAACGCTACCCAATGTCCATGTATTATATATGTTGGGGCATTAATATGTTGGAATACATGTTACTGGCAATAATTTAGCTGATGAAGCAGCCAAGTCAGCAGTAGCTATGGCTTCTGTTGCTGCAATAACTAGTTCACAGACAAGGTTGGATGATGAAGCACTGTCTGCTGTGAAAGCTTTGGCTGAAGGCAAGCCGATGCCAAAGGCATACCCTGCTAATTATTCCTACCACATATCTAGCCTCAAAACTGCCCTAGCAACAATACCAGGGGTGAGGGATCATGTGATCCCCAACCAAGATCAAAGACCTGGGTTGGTTAAAGTAGCGCATGAGGGAGTTGCTTCTGTCCATGATGATGTGGTGGCTACTATTTCACTGTTATGAGCACGCTACTGGAGCCAGGTCTATACAAACAGATCAAGCAATATGTCTTTTTCCGTGACATCTGTCAGCAAATAAAAGGGTCCACCATCAAACGCCCACCGCAGACACCCCTCTTCATTTCCAACAAACCACTACAATGTGTGTTCCTTGACCATGGGTGGCCCTGATAGTGCATACAAATATATCCTAGTCACTGTTGACCCATGCTCAAGATTTCTTTGGATATGGCCACAAAGCTCAGCTGACACTTAAACTTTTATTAAAGATTTGCAAGTCTTTATCTGCACATATGGAGTTGCGGCTTACCACTCGGACCAGGGCCCTGCTTTTGCCTCAAGGGCATTCAGGGACACGATGGCTTTGTTATGGGTCCAACTGTATTATTCGTCTCCATATCATGCCAAGGGAAATAGTGTTGTGTTGTGAATAAACTGTTGTATAAAGTAATCCTTAACAGCCAGAGAATTAGGCACGGGTCATAGTTGGCTTAATCACCTATATGGAGTTCAGAGAGCACTCAATAATCCTCCCGAAAGGTCCTTGGGAGGGCGTACCCCATACAAATACCTGTTCGGAACACAAATGTATGTTCCAGATCTTGATTGTCCTGGCGCAGAGGTGGCAGATACACCTTTTGACCTAAATAAACATGTCACTGCCTTGCAGGACTTACAATTGTTCTGTGACGACAGTGCATCTGCCAATGTCGCCTCCTTGGGAACAGGGGATGCACCAATAACACCTACCGGCTGGATTCCAAAAGTTGGGGATTTAGAGTGTAAAAAGATTGCTGTGAAAAAGGAGTTCAGTCCTTCCTTTCGTGTACCGGTTCCAGTCCTGGGAATACACTGTACCAAAACTGTTATTCTACCACCGCTGCCTGGTTCTAAAGAAAATCGCTTTGCCTCGATTGACAAAGTCAAACTATACATGGCTGATCCTGCACAGCAGACCTAGAGGACTCCTGGGTAGTACTCAAATCCCTTTAACTACAAACCAGGATGTTCCACTACAGGTTTTAAGCAGCAATGCTGACACCTCTCAGAGCTTGGGGAGGGTGGATAATGATCTTTCAATAATACCATTAACTTCTACTGTGGAAAGCAATGTCAATAATATTGAGCGATTCTACTCAAAGTCAACTCAAACTAATGGAACAGTCTACTATGAACCAACAAGGGAGACCTCTGTCAGTTCTTTCCTAAACAGGGTTTCAGTTTTTGCACAAACTGCTTCTGGATATTTTGCTGAAATCAATGACACTTTCAGCGACTTATCTGCGTCTTCTGCAACAGAACTGTCAAGAGCATGTAAGCTGATAGATTGGCTCACAAGTAACTATTTCATTCTTCCATGGAACTATCTTTGGCTCTTATTTACTGTACTTGCATTCCTTCTTTGGATTAGGTTTGTCATCGTCGTTTTCTTACTAATACATGGTCATTACCTTCCTGAACACTCTACAGTGAACTTGTGGATAAGGTCCTAAAAGCACATTTTTCCTCCCATTAGGTCCACAGAGACTTGTCCCTAGTGAACATTTAAGCCATACCTATTCCTGATGGGATTGTTTGGGATGAAGTACCCTTTGATATTTACAGCCTGACTGAGGTTATTCAAATTCCATATGTATCTAAACTTTCCATGAATGGTGTAACAACACCTGGAGTTGTTTCTGATGATTGGGATGTAAAAACAGTTGATTCCATGGTATCTGAATTAGAATATTTTACTGTGTTTAAAAGTGAAGATATTTATCAATCAAAAGAAAATTATGGAGATATGTTCTAATTATTATGGACATCATTATATTCACCCAAAATACTTTTTTTTTATTGATACACAAGATGAATATTGTCCAACTCGACCGATGGGGAGTTTGAAAACATATTCTGAAAAGCTTGCATACTTTTTTAGGAACAATGTTAAAAATGCTGAGTCAAATTTTTTAAATGGCCAGTGATGGAAATTCAACATATCTAATTAACTGATACAAAATTGATTTATTTTGATTCCTTTGCTTCCAGGTTGGCTATAGAAGACTATGAATATTGGCTGAAGTCGATTGATTTAAAAAGTGTATGGGGAACTAAAAATTGGCAAATACTTGTAAAGGAAGCTTTATTTAGAGCATGCTTGATACCTGTTGAAATGATATTTTTAAATGAAACTATACAACAAACAAGTTGTTAAGGCTTGGCAAAAATGAAGGACTTGAATGCACCCTGTATCCCTGCCCCTGCTAAATTTTACAAATGGCAAAAATACATTAATGCAACTGAAGATCAGCTTGATGAATAGGTCCAGAAGGGAACATTTAACACATCACTTTCATCCTGGTGGGTGGTTATTGTGACCAGTAGACACAGATGGTTGTCATGCACGTTTTGTAAACTTCACGGGGGTTTTAGAACAAATAGGTCAGACCTTTGCTTTGTGTCATCAGAACGGGTATGGTAACAACATAGAGTGTAGGGAAATTATGCCAGCAATGGTTAAAAAGTTATTCACTATATGTTGTTAATGAACACCTCAGTCTCCTTTCTAATGACAAAGATTTGCAGGATTTTCTGTTAGGCCCCAAAAGACACGTAAACAGTGCTTCTTATATGCAGTTTACAATGAAAGTTGGAAACTTTCCCAATAAGAAGCTGCTGCCCGGTTAGGCAAATAGACCAGGAAAATTTACAGAAAGCATTAGCCATTGTAGATAATGGAATAAACACCTTGTCCAACCGCAAATACACTTTAAACAACATTGTTTCTTCTCCAATAGAGATTGTACAAAGCGATAAGTCCTTTTGACAACATGGGCAGAGCCAGCTAAGGTCCATTATGCAGCTGAGTTGGACACTACAAACAATGAAATCAGGTTGCGTTCCCTCGCAACATGTCAGCACAAGGGATATATTTTCTGCATTTAATTTGACGCGTCAGCAACAAATAATAGCTAATAAGGAAGTGACTTATGTTATACTAAATATCGAGAAATTAGAAAAGTTCCCTTTCACTGCGGCTGAAATACCACCTGTTGAATGGTTAATACACAGGGTTATTAGTCTGCCTATTTCAACACTTCATTCACATCCTGCTTGAAACACAGTCCAGTAGGCAGATATAAAAGGCTAGGAGACAGTTATATCCATGAGGTGTGGGAGCTTCCCTTTTCACACAAATGTTTCAATGGCATGAAAGAGGTCTCACTTAGCGGCAGTGAATGAGAGACTTCTTTGAGCTATTTGATGGTTTATAAGCAGCTGTCCTTGCAGGGGGCGTGTAATGCTTCAGCAGCAAACTTAGCTTGCTATGTGAAGGAAGTTCCAGTCCCCTTGATTAGACCTGTATTCCAGGTGCTCTCTGACAGAAGCTATGTGCTTCTTAACAGTGAGAGCTTTTGTGGAACGCAAGCCGGAACTGCTTACGTCGTTTCGGTCTCCCAAATTGCCACCTATTGCGGGAATTTTCTTTTTCCTCCTGCACAACAGATGAAAGTATCAAATATTTGGCCTCAAACTGCTACTTCAAATGTGAATTTTGACAAGTTAGGCAGACTAAAGGCTTTATTGTTTCAAAAACATGTGGTAAAGTTTTATAGCTTTGCATTTTAGTTGTTTTTATATTTGTAATGTTAGGCTTTTTTACCACTTCTGAACCGGCAAGGGGAGGGTGTTGTATAGCCATTTTATTGCTGTTTCTGGGCACGTTATTTTAGCAACTAGGCTTGCCGCTTGTGATCTTTAGCCCAGTAACATTTTATTTTGCTTCATTTTGATAGACCACTTTTGTGGTGGTGTTTTATTTTCTTTACCTGCTTGTTCTTTTGCCTTCGAAAGCATTGCATTCTCAGCAAGACATTCTTTTCACTTTGTGCTTTCGTCAAGGCTGCGGCGAGATAGGGTTGCCGGCAAAGTAGCATACTGCCTCCCCATCATTCACAGAAACACACACATTCTTACATGGGGACATTTTCTTAGAACATCAACTGTTTTATTATAAAACCACTTCTCTGTCTTATGTACGCTGGAGGGAGATTCCGGCCAGATGACCACAATCACATGCTGATTGACTTTGCTACAGGTCCTTGTTGAGACTACCAGTTTCATGGCCTACATTGGGATGGTGTCTCTATAGACAACAGGCTTCCTTGCTCAGGTGTGAGGGATGATGTCTCCCCAGGGGGAATCCTGAAGGGTGGATTAGGGCTTATCATGCTGTGTTCTAACATAGCTTAGGTAGGAACCGCATATATTATGCATAGTGAAAGTATGGTGGGACTTTTCCTGTGTTTCCCTTTTCTTGTCACTATTTTGCTTCTATTATGTTTCATCATTCTCATTATTGCAATTCATGCCATGTTATCTAAGACGCAACTAATTCAATAAACTGTATTGAACCATTTCCTGCATCTGTTTGACTTTGCATGTTCAAGACTAATGTAACTGAGGGAAAAGGATGAGATATGAAACAGCACAATTTTCCTGAGAAATCATCTTGTCATGCGCCCGGTTGCCACAAATCATCCATGCTTTTGGGTGGAGGTGGGGTGCTGCTAGTTGGCCAGAAACAGATTAGGCCGTCAGTTGTCACATGGTGTGTGATTGGACTCAGTTCCCTCATAAATTGGGTGATACTGCTGCCCAAATCCAGCAGCCTCATCACGATAATGAGAGCCCATGTGACAATTTGCAATCTGAACTTTGTATAGACGTTTCACGATATATGAGCCTTCTCCTTGCCAACTTGAGCTAGCACATCAAATGGAGTGACAACTGTGGTAGTTAGTTGCTTTCATATTCTGGAATTGTTCTCAGACTAGTGGTTTGCTCCGTTCCTGTGCCATAATATAAATATTCTTCTGTGAAGAAGAGGTGCTGGCACAGTTGCTGCATGGTCTTCCTTCTCCTATTTTTCGACCTTCTTTTTGTTGGCTTTAGGACTCCAGACACTTTATCACTTCTAATCAGTGCTAAAGTGCGTGTGCTCTCTCCCCTAAAACATAGTATGACTGGCTTACACCAGTTTGGCATATTTACTTTACCTGTAAGTCCCTTGTAAGGTGGTATATCATATACCCAGGGCCTGCAAATGAAATGCTACCAGTGGGACTGCAGTGCTGATTGTGCCACCCACAGAAGTGGCCTTTCAAACCTGCCTCGGGCCTGCCACTGCAAAGCTAGTGTGTGCAGTTTGCTGCAACATTGACTTGGCATTTCAAACTATTTGCCAAGGCATAAACTCCTCTTTTACCACACCTAAGGCTCCCTTAAGGTAGGCCTGAGGTAGCCCTATAGGCAGGGTTCTGTGTGTGTAAAAGGTAGGACATGTACCTGTATGTTTTACATGTCCTGGTAGTGACAAACAGCCTATTTCGTTTTTCACTACTGTGAGGCATGTGCCTCTCATTGGTTAGCATTGGGAATTCTCTTCTATATTTTTAAGTGGTAATTCTGTGATCTGAAAGAAGTAGCGTGGACATGTCTGGTATGTTTGGAATGGTAGTGGGAAATCCTCTTACTGATGTAGCTAGATTTTACATTACTATATTAGAAATATCACTTTTAGAAAGTGGGCATTTCTATGTGCTTGTAACTCTATGTGGTTTGCAGCCTGACTCCAATCCACATCTAGGCCTGAGTGAATGCAAGTCTTTGTGCATACCTTCCAGACAGCTGCAACACTGGAGGCGCTGCGTGTTACAGGAGAGGCATCTGCATATTGATTGTCTTTCTGGGAGAGAGAGAGGCGGACGCACTCACATTTCTATAGCCTGTATGCCTGCCTCACTCAATGGGCTGATTTCTCCCCTACTGATTTCTGGAGACATGGCTGGGTTGAAACAGGTTGTGTTACACTTGAGAGGGTCCCTTTGAAGTTACCCCTTTAACAAAGACATTTTTCAGTGTAAGTGCAGGGGCTCTGACCCCATGTTTTTGGAGCACTTTTGGAACTGGGACTGAACCTCTGTCAGAAAAACTGCTGTGCTAAACAAAGGACTCATGTGGATCACTTTTCTGCTTGTTGCACTGCTGCCAGCTTCTCCTTGACTGTGTTCCGCTTAGGCACTGTGGGCCTGCCAGGTGGGATCGCCATTGGAATTGCTGATTTTGCTGTGCTGGCCTGCCTGCCCACTGCTGTTTGCCTGCCTCCTCGAAGTGTTCCCCCAGGGGCTCATTGCGGGACAAGCACTGAATATTGCCCTTGGACATTGTAATCATAAGCGTCTGGTGAGTGCTCCATTTTCCACCCTTTATTTCCCACCTGAGCACCTCATTGTTCCCCAGTGTGGAGTGAAGGGTGCTTCATTTCCCAGGGATCTGCTGTCCCTGCTAAAGCCCTGGGCAAGCATCTCAAGTTGGGACAGGTCACGGTCGCCATGCCATGGGGCACTGGCACGTACAGAGGTTGCTTTTAGGGGCTGAATTCTCACTGGAGGTCCCCACTCTGGATTTGTTCCCAGGAACACTTTTATGGTGAACCACTAGCAAGATGCGTAGGCCACCTGTGCCTCACAGGAGCACTAAATGACACCTCTCCCACTCAACTCCATGGAATTACCTCAGTCCCACAACTAGCAGTGAAGGGGTCCCGGGGCCTATGTGTCACTGATGTGCTGATGGTGGTGCATTATGATTTGAGTGCTCCTCGTTGTTCTTGGTGGTTTGTCGGTTTTGTTCATTATCTACACTGTGTGTTAGGCCCTGTCTATTACTAAGGTGTGTCACTTTTGATATTCTAAAACTCCAGGATAACAAATGCTCCTTCAGCATGTACTGAGGGGCATATTTATACTCCGTTTGCGCCGAATTTGCGTCATTTTTTTCGACGCAAATTCGACGCAAAACTAACTCCATATTTATACTTTGGCGTTAGATGCGTCTAGCGCCAAAGTTCATGGAGTTAGCGTCATTTTTTTGCGTGAACACCTTCCTTGCGTTAATGATATGCAAGGTAGGCGTTCCCGTCTTAAAAAATGACTCCGATGCTATTGCGTCGGATTTATGCTCCCGGGCAAAAATGACGCCCGGGAGTGGGCGGGTCTAAAAAACCCGCATTTGCGCTGGATTTTAGCGCCTGGGTCAGGGCAGGCGTTAAGGGACCTGTGGGCTCAGAATGAGCCCAGAGGTGCCCTCCCCTGCCCCCAGGGACACCCCCTGCCACCCTTGCCCACCCCAGGAGGACACCCAAGGCTGGAGGGACCCACCCCATGGACATTAAGGTAAGTCCAGGTAGGTATTTTTTTTAAAAAACAATTGTGGCATAGGGGGGCCTGATTTGTGGCCCCCTACATGCCACTATGCCCAATGACCATGCCCAGGGGACAGAAGTCCCCTGGGCATGGCCATTGGGTAAGGGGGCATGACTCCTGTCTTTGCTAAGACAGGAGTCATTTCAATGGGGGATGGGCGTCGGAAAAAAATGGCGCAAATCGGGTTGTGGCGTTTTTTTTTGCCTCAGCCTGACTTGCACCATTTGTGGACGCCCACACGCCATTTTCCCCCTACGCCGGCGCTGCCTGGTGTACGTCGTTTTTTTTAACGCACACCAGACAGCGCCGGAGGCTAACGCCGGCTAACGTCATTCAATAAATACGGCGCCCGCATGGCGCTTCAGAATGGCGTTAGCCGGCGCTAATTTTTTTGACTCAAAACTGCGTTGGCGCAGTTTTGCATCAAAAAGTATAAATATGGGCCTTAATGTGCACCATATTTACAGTTCATGTCATTTTGCCAGATGGGCTATCCACTTGCATTGCTTGGTATTGCCTAATGTATAGCATTATGACCTTTGCATTATCAGGATGCTGAGTCTACTACAGTAATTGCCTTTTGGGTACGCTCTTTATGATTTATGTCATTCTGGACCTATGATGCATACAACTGAGAAACACATTTTTATATAAGCATGTGTGGAGTCTCTTTTATTGTGTCACTTGTGGGAGTGTGTTGTGCAAACGCTTAACACTAGGGACACGCCTGACTGCTCTGCGCCAAGCTACCGGGGGTGATCACAGGTTATCTTTGGTGTGTAACTTACTTATCCTGACTAGAGTGGTGGGTTCTGCCTGCATACCCTAGCCAAACAGGAACCTTATTACTAATACCTTGTAACACAATATCTGCCTACAAGCTCTAACACAGTTTAATAACAATCCATCCTTCAATGGCTATTGGTTTACCACATGATTTTCACAATAAGTAAGTCAGGCCTACTGTAGTCTGCATAACCTTTCACAATAAACAGAGCAGTCTCAATCAGTGACTTGTCACCATAAACAAATCAATCCTGTTGAATTCAGCGGAAGCATTCTGAAAAGGCAAAGACTGAAACACATGCTCTCTTTTTTAGGGGAAGTGAGAACTGTGAGGAAGGCAGACGTTTTTCCCTACTGAATCCATGGTCCTGGGATACATCGAATCTCTTTCCTCCTTACGTGCTGGCATAAATAATCATTTACTACACAGTACACAGTAAAATGCCGTTAGTCATTGATTCAAAAAATTGTGTTAGTAATCCAATCAAAAGCTCTACTTTCATCTTGCAAGGGATTATGAAGGCAGAGGGTGGCAATGGGGCTCCAGTTCATTCCAGGTAGTTTTTTATAACTTTGTGAAGGAAAAATGGTGAGTTTAAAGGGCCAAGAAAGAAAAAAACAATTCTAAAACCGTAGTTTCAAAGGTAGGAAGGGAAAGTAAAACGCCAAGTCTAAAACACAATCATTTTCATTGAAGGACATAAAGATATAAAGGCCAGGGGAATCACAGTAATCAAACTTCTCAAAGGAACTAATTTTAGCAACCTGAAGTAAACATAAAGGGTGGGGGGGAACTGAAGTGAAATCAACTGGGGAGCAGTAATTTTACTGATTCAGAAAGTATGAAAAGCTGGGATGGAGAAAGAATTTCAACCAGTGAACTGCAAACGACACACAGATTTTTTGCGATATATGCAACAGTGCTCTATCATTTTGGCTTTGTCTCTCAATTTCAGTTCCAGGCTGTGCAGAGAACCTTTCTCTTCCAATACACACTTTTACGCTTACTCTGTACTGGGAGGGTAAGGATGTTGAAACCAGTCAATCAGTCTCTTCCTATAGGTCCACTCACATTCTTGAATTAGATCAAGGATGCTAAAGCTGTCTCAGAACAGGGAAAAGAAGACGAGGTGAGGAGAGAGAGAGAAAAAAAAGAAAACAGCAAGTCAAGACTGTTAAAATTGGGTTTCCACCTAAGGGTGAGAGAGTGCATGTTAATAAGAAGACAGCCAAAAGGAAGGAAATAAGACATGAAGACAACACAGTTTGGGACTTATCTGAAAAAGGAGGTACCCCTTCTCAATGGTCCTATTTTAACTTGTACCTCCACTTCTTCTTACTATTTGTGTTTTACAGAGTTACAATAGTCCTGTATTTTAATTTCTTCATATTCTTTATTTATGCTGATTCAGAACACACATCCGGCTATTGTTTCGAGGGTAAACCCCCATTCTCGAGGCTGTAAGTAATAAAAAATATGGGTAAAAACAATAATAAAATGCATCATAGTAGTCACGTTAAAGTTATATATTACAGTTTTTAGTGGTTTAGAACATTCACAATACCATGCTCCTATTTCATTGTATCCAACTTTAACAACAATTAATAGTGACCATCATCATACTCACATTCTCACATATTGTTTCCAAAGAAGAACTTAATTTGACATTTGTTCCAGTGTTAATTACTTTTGTTAAAAAAAAGAGAAAAAGTAGAAAAACAATGAGAGAAAAGAAAAGAAAGACTTGAACTCACATTTAGGAAGCACCTAAAACCATGACTCTATGTAGCTTAGTCTTTATCTTGAAAGGGCCCCTGACAAGGATAGGTATCAGCAGTGGTGTGGATGCTAGCATAGGGAACCCTTTGGTAGCCATATGCTCTACAAATCCAGACAGAATAGAATAGAAGGGAAAGGAAAACTGGAAAAAAAATCAAAGAAAGGCAGAATAGAGAAAGAGGGAGTGAGGATAGGGCGAATGGAACAGGAATAAATTGATCTTCATAACGAGGGACACATTTTTAGATGCAAACCTTCAGATAAAGGTCATATCAGATTTAATCTCATCAGAATATTTACACACAACCATAGTTATACTTCAGTAGATTCTAATGTGTTATGGATGTTATGTAATCTTTACAATGTGACTCAGCTCTAACGCTATATCACAACTCTTTCACATACAATATGTACAATATGCATTTTTTATACTAAATTTCTATGTTCAACTCAAAATTTCTAGCACAAAGATATCTTACATCTATATACTTCTCCCATATTTTTGAATCACACCATAGTCAAAATGTATAGCTTTAGGTTTATAAAGTAATGCCTTTCAGAGCAATAACAATAAGATGCAGATAGCATCCAAATGGTTATTCTTTAATTTACAAGCATCCTACTTCATTTTTTAGTAGATTCAGAAATGGTATCTAGAAGTAAAAATACAATGTTTAGCATGTACTAAACTTTATTGAAGATGCACTTCATCTGTATCAAAAGGTAGGCTATTCAAAAAGTTTGTTTTATCTAATCTACAGAATTTGTACTCTTCACACAAATATGCCATTTTAGCATATATTGTAACTTCTCATAGAAAAAGTTTCATCTATGTCAAAAACTGAGTAGTGCAACAAGTTTGTTTAATATCTTTCAAACTGTTTTAATCTATCCTTATTGGCTCACCAGCAACTCCATTTTTGGAGCACAGCCTCACAACGGGCTAGCTCTTCTCATCTGATCACCATTTTGATTCCCCTTAAATACTATTTAAAAAAATCCTCACCATCTGGCACCACTCAGAAGTTGTTTACAGATAAATCTAAAGATAAATTAAACAGATTATTCCAAGGTTTTACAAATCACTATACCTAAAGATATTTAGTAAGAATAGATTTCAACAGAATGTTTTCAAATGTTCATTTGTTCCATATTAATAACATATTCAAGACAATTGTAAAATGATGTATTAAAAAAGGATTAAGAAATGTAGATTCCAATTGCTCAACATTGTTAAGTGTTTGCAGATATTCATAGATAATTGAACCTATGTCTTACGGCTACTGTTCCTTGCACAATAACTTTGCACTACCTGTATTCTGACACTTTAACCCAGGTTGGAATCTTTATATTAACCTTGATTTTCTATTTTTTGTTGGTTTGAAAAAACATTTTTCTTTTAAGTGGCCCTTAGGGTTTCATCAGGAGATTATCTTAAAGAAGTTATGCATTTAAAAAAGTTTATCAGTATTTTTATATTTTTAAGATATTCATCGGAACCAAACTATGTTTTCTAGATCCTAATCTTGACACACTAGCCTTTTGCTAAATGGTTTCTATTGCTTTGAGTCATTAGAATCAAACCTCTGTCTTACAGTCAGTATTCCTCACACAATAGCCTCACAGTACGTTGTTTCTGAAGTGTCTACCCATGTTACTGTCTTTATGACTTCTGAAATTGTCTAGTTATTCGAGGTATATACTTCCTTCAGTAGCCCGTAGTGTGTCATCTAGGGATATCTTTCATAATGACAATTTTACAAAGTTATGTATTCAAAAAGGTCCTCCATTTTAGTGTTTTATTAAAATATTCATGGGTCTCAAACCTACATCTACCAGGTCCTAATCATGGCACCATAGCCTTATGCTAAATGGTTCCTATCAGTTACTCCATACTGTCCATTAACTCAATTGATTATCGTGTTTCATTGCTGCCTCTTAGAGAATTGGACCTAAGTGTTCCAGATATTGTCCCTCATTACAACCCTGGCGGTAAATCCCGCTTACCGCCGTGCTGAAGGCAGCCAACATACTGTAGTGGTGGCGGAAATCCGCTACAGGTATTACGACCCACATCTCGGAATCCGCCACAATACAGACACCCACACAAGTCCGCCACACCAAAGGTCAATGATAAACTGGCGATACCAAAACCTACACCGTCACGCCAACAAGAATACGCCCACACTATCATGACCCACGAATCAACGCAGCGGTCTTTCAACCCTGGTAATCCATTGGCAGTACACACCGCCACGCTCAAAATACACACACACACTTACAAAACACAACCACATTGGACAATTCGAAATACACACACCTGATACACATACACACACCACACCCACACACTCACACCACTATAAAACACACACCCACATTACCCACACACCCTTACAACAACATTTTTTTGAAAAAGCTGAGAGAGAGAGAGAATAGCAAGCACAACACCAGTATCCACAGGCACACAACACCATCACTCCTACAACATCCACGCACCTCAAACACACACCCCAACACATCACATCACACAGCACAACAAATATCACCTTACACATCACCCACACCACATCATGGCACCTCAAAGACACCCCTGGTTTTCTGAGGAGGAGCTCAGGGTCATGGTCGAGGAAATCATCCGGGTAGAGCCACAGCTATTCGGATCACAGGTGCAGCACACCTCCATTGCTAGGAAGATGGAGCTATGGGGAAGAATCGTCGACAGGGTCAATGCAGTTGCACAGCATCCAAGAACACAGGATGACATCAGGAAGAGGTGGAATGACCTATGGGGGAAGGTGCGTTCAGTGGTATCCAGACACCAGATTGCTGTACAGAGGACCCCCACGTCCTCCCCCACAACTAACAACATGGGAGGAGCAAGTCTTGGCAATACTGCATCCTGAGGGCCTCGCAGGAGTAGCAGGAGGACTGGACTCTGGTAAGTCAAATCTTCACTACTATATCCCCCCACCCCACCTGCATGCAATCACATACCCCCACCCTCACCCCCATCACTCCAACACCTCACATATGCCCCACTATAACAACCCACACATCCCAATACCAAGTCCTGCATGCAACACCTATGCATGGACCCTCATCACCAAAGCATGTCCAGTACAGATACCCACCCAGACCCCAAAACACTAATCACACAAGGGCAAACAGAATAATGCAAGCACAGGAGTAGAGGGTAACTCACCCAATGCACAAGAAGGCACACAAAGATACTAAAACTCTGCATTTACATCCCAACAGGACCCATACCCAACGTCACCGGACAGGAGGTGCCAGACATATCCAGTCCCCCCACAGAAGAGGCCCACAGTGATGACAGCAGCTCTGCACGCCTGGATCAAGATGACCAGCCCGGCCCATCAGGGACCTCTGGACAGTCGGTTCCCCCTGCCACAGTCACAAACCACCACAGACCCTCCCCCCTCAGGAAACACCACCACAGCACAACCCAGCAGGCCCATCCCTCTGTCCCCAGGACACGTCAATCAGCATTGTGTCCACCACTACAGGGACCCCAGGCAAACCCACCAGCCCAAGACAATCAGGGACCTGGGGTCAGTGGCAATGGGCACACGGTTCAGGGGACAGAGGCACAGGACAACAGGGAAGCTGGGAGGACTGCTGTGCAACAGGGGGAGGACAGGCCCAGGGAACCCACTCTCCACGAGGCACTCTCCAACATCATGGAGCATACCATCATTCCCAGGAGACCATGGGCACGGTACTGGCCAAGTTTCAGGAGACCCAGCGGCTGCAGGAGGAACACTACCTTGGGATCATGGAGGACTTGAAGTCCACCAACACCACCCTGGTCACCATTGCAGGGGTGCTGACAGACTTGGCCAACACCATGAGGGACACAGTGGCACACAAACGGGCCCCTGACACTAGCCTGGACGATAAACAGCCTTCCACCTCCGCCGGCGGTAGTGGACAGGAGGCACTGCCACAGGACCCACAGGCCACCAGCACCCCACCCCCTGCAGAAGGAGAACCACCCCGCAAACGGTCCCTGAGATCCAGGAACAAGACAGAGAACATTGCCAAGACCCCAGCCAGAAACAAGACCCTCCTGATTGTCACCCTTCTGTCCCACTTTGTCACCCTGTCCACCTTAAACTGCCATTGCCCCCCTTCCTATGCCCCCATGGACAATGCACCTGTGAGACCAAGAGACTGAACTCTACCATGGACATTGTTCCACCATCACCCCAGCCCATTGCACACACCCCTCCACTGATTAGCACAGAAATAAAAACCCTTGAATCACAAATAAATCTGGAGTCAGTCTGTACTTTCACAAATGTGTAATTGCAACCTCTCAGAAATATAGCAATGTCAATGTTCATGTTCACGTACCAATGGTACACAGTTGTTGGGCAGCAGTAAACATAGCAGAGGGCACTAAGTGGGACCCAAATCTGTGAAATGGAAAGGCAAAGTTACATGTCAGGGTCCATACACAGAGGTAAAAAGGCAGATTCATGCTATGTCCTACAGTAGTATGAGATGTGTGAAGCAGTGCCATCCTCTCACCTGTGTCTGACTGGAAGTATTGCATGATGATGTTGTTTCGGTTGTCTATATCTTCTTCTGCCTCCTCTTCTTCACTGTCCACAGGCTCCACAGCTGCCACAAGACCAGCATCAGGCCCATCCGCCTGCAGAAAAGGCACCTGGCATCGAAAAGCCAGGTTGTGCAACATACAGCATGCCACGATTATCTGGCACACCTTCTTCGGTAGTATAGGGAGCCACCTGTCAGATGGAGGCACCGGAATCTGGCCTTCAGGAGGCCGAAGGTGCGCTCTATTATCCTTCTAGTTTGCCCATGTGCCTCATTGTAGCGTTCCTTTGCCCTTGTCCTGGGATTCCTCACTGGGGTCAGTAGCCATGACAGGTTGGGGTAACCAGAGTCACCTGCGGATATCGAGGGACAACTGTTAGACATACTCCAAACATTAGGGAATCTCCAATACCCAGACACCTATTTAAACTGTGTGGGGACCTTGGGCTCACCTATTAGCCACACAATGTGCCTCTGGAGTTGCCCCATCACATAAGGGATGCTGCTATTCCTCAAAATGTAAGCGTCATGCACTGAGCCGGGATACTTGGCATTCACATGGGAGATGTACTGGTCTGCCAAACACACCATCTGCACATTCATAGAATGGTAGCTTTTGCGGTTTCTGTACACCTGTTCATTCCTGCAGGGGGGGGGGGGCAAATGCCACATGTGTACCATCCATGGCACCAATTATATTGGGGATATGTCACAGGGCATAAAAGTCACCTTCACTGTGGGCAGATCCTCCACCTGAGGGAAAACGATGTAGCTGCGCATGTGTTTCAGCAGGGCAGATAACACTCTGGACAACATGTTACAGAACATTGGCTGTGACATCCCTGATGCCATGGCCACTGTTGTTTGAAAGGACCCACTTGCCAGGAAATGGAGCACAGACAGAACCTTCACTAGAGGGGGGATTCCTGTGGGATGCCGTATAGCTAACATCAGGTCTGGCTCCAACTGGGCACACAGTTCCTGGATTGTTGCACAATCAAGTCTGTAAGTGATAATGATGTGTCTGTCTTCCATTGTCGACAGGGCTACCAGGGGTCTGTACAAAGGAGGATGCCGCCATCTTATCACCTGCCCCAGCGGACGTGCCCTATGGAGGAGAAGGGTGAGCAGAGGGTCATACACCATATAGGATTCACAAAGCTGTTTAGCACAATTGTGAAATTTTCTCTGTGTGCCTTTCTCTGTCCGTATTCCTGGCCTAAATAGATGTGATGCAGTTAGTTGACCTGCCATGTGGCCCCCTGAAATGGCGGCTGCCTGACCTGTAAGGAGGGACAAGGGAAATGAGGTAACTGCGCTGATGTTGTGCAGCGTCGCTGTAGGCCATCGAAGACTGATGCGCAATTCAGCATTGGTTATCATTGGGCCCTATGGGTTCCAGAAACCAATAACGATGTACGCCGGCGGTGACGGTACGCACCGCCGCGGACGTGACCGCCATTTTCTATCTGTTCACTCACTTGATACCTGACCTTCAACAGGAGGTGACCTACACTGCAAGTGCTGCTGTGACCTGCGTCTGAAACGACTATCGCTACAGTGTCTGGGGATAGGGCCCTTGCCTTCACTGCGGAGGAGTTGGAGAAACTGGTGGATGGGGTCCTCCCCCAGTACACGCTACTCTACGGTCCTCCAGACAAACAGGTGAGTGAACCGTGTGCATGGTGGATGGGACATGATTGTATGGAGTGTCGCGGATGGAAGAGACAAGGGGGGGGACAGGCCAGCATGTGAGGATGGTGAGTGTATGTTTTTCTAGGACAGGGTGGGAGGTTTGTTGCCAATGTTTGAGAAGAACTGTACGGGAGAGTAACATCCTTTTTTACGTCACTATTCCTCTAGATCAGCGCCCACCAGAAGAAGGGTATTTGGCATGCCATCGCCAAGGGAGTGCGGACCCTGGGGATCTACCATAGACCGAGCACACACTGCCAGAAAAGATGGGAGGACCTGCGCTGCTGGAGCAAAAAGACGGCGGAGGCCCAGCTGGTGATGGCCTCCCAACGTGGAAGGGGTGCCCGTCGCACCATGACCCCCCTGATGTACCGAATCCTGGCGGTGGCATATCCTCAGTTGGATGGGCGCTTGAGGGCATCACAGCAGCCAACAGGGGGTGAGTACACTCTCATTCAGCTGACTCTGCACGCTTGACGAGGTGTCTGGGTGGGGTAGGTGGTCTGTAGGTTCCCCTAGGCCAGGGCAGACGTCCAAAGGTAGACCTATTGATTTGCAGGCTCAGTCCCACTCCAACCCCAAAGGTGGTATTTGCCCTCTACATCTAATCAGGCTCCCATGGGTTCCAGCTGTGCATGAAATGGGTCTAGACAGAGTCACTCATGGGCATGTGCTTTTCCCCTGCACTGTTAGTGCATGGCTTAGTGCATAGGGCTGCTCCCTGTGTGTTGTGTCCGCCAACTGTAGTGGTGTTGCAGGCATTGACCATGTGTCTCTTCTGTCTTTCCCCCCCTTTTTGTTTTGTCACCCTGTCCTTGTGTGCATTAGCATAATCTGGCAGAGGAGCATTGGCACCGGAGCAGGAGGGAGCTGCAACCCACATGGCCCTGGAGGGTGAATTAACAGAGTCAGAAGGCACCAGTGGGACGGAGGGCGAGGAGAGCTCCACAACGAGGACAGGAGCAGACACCAGCGACAGCGACTCCTCTCCTGATGGGATCTCCATTGCGGTGGCGGATACCTCTGTGCCCACCGCAACAACAGGTACAGCCGCCACCCCTCCTACCAGTACCGCCCTCCCAGCAGCCCCTCATCGAGTTTCCCGTGCCCGCTCACCCAGGAGGGTGGGCATCTCCTTCGCCCCAGGCACCTCAGGCCCTGCCCCAGTAAGCCCTGCTGCCCTCAGTGAGGAGGCTATTGACCTCCTGAGATCCCTCACTGTTGGGCAATCAACCATTTTGAATGCCATCCAAGGTGTTGAGAGGCATTTGCAGCAAACAAATGCATACATGGAGGGCATTCATTCTGCCGTGACGGCCCAACAGACAGCATTTCAGGCTTTGGCCTCAGCACTGATGGCAGCCATTGTCCCTGTGTCCAGCCTCCCCCCTCCAACTTCCTCTACCCAGACCTAATCCCCTGTACCTCAGCCTATCCTAAGCACACCATCAGACCAGCATGCACACTCATCAACACACAAGAATGGACATGGCAAACATAAGCACCAGATATCCCAAAGGCACTCACACAAGCACCATACCCATGCAGACAAACCAACATCCACTGCCTCCACTGTGTCCCCCTCCTCCACGTCCTCCTCCTCACTCCCTGTCTCATCTCCACTCACACCTGCATGCACTACATCCTCAGCCACTACCTCCATCACCAGCACGCCCATCACCACACACCGCTCATGTGCAATCACCACCCCCACTACCATTCACACATCCCCTGTGTCCTCTCCCACTGTTCTGTGAGCCCTCCTCCCAAAGTACACAAATGCAGGCACACACCCACCCAACAGCCATCCACCTCACAACAGCCTCCAGCCCATGCACCTTCACCCAAAGTCAGCAAACGAACACCTCCTACAACCACTACCTCTTCCTCCACTCCCAAACCCCCTCCATCTTCCCGTCCCAGTGTGTCTAAGAAACTCTTCCAGGCTAACATTGACCACTTCCCTACACTTCCCCCCCATCCTTCCCCTAGGGCCAGACTGTCCAGGTCCCAGCCCAGCACCTCAGCCACCAAATCCTCCAGCACTGCGGTCTCAGCAAGTCCTGTCACATCGCGGGCTGCACCCATCAGGGCTGCCAGTGTGCCACCTAGCGAGGCCAAGGATCAGCCCATTCTGCCACCTGCCAAGGTGAAGCAGGTCCCCACATGCCGGAGGGAGAAGCCGCACCAACCACCCAGCAGGGGCTCCTCCTAGCCAAAAGGGGACAGTGCCAAGGGACCAGCAGCGACATCAAAGGTGGGGAAGGGACACAGGGCGAAGGGCAAGTCAGGACAGGGCACGGAGCCTCCGACTGAGGGACCAGAGTCACCCTTTCTGGCAACCAGAATAGCAACCTGTACAGCAGAGGACACTGCCACCTGCACCGCCACCCGCACTGCCACATGCACGGCCACTTGCACTGCCACCTGCACGTCTGCTGCCTCAGCAACAGTCCCCAGGATCATCCCCAGTGGGCAGCCATTTGAGGCTGCAGGAGACCTCCTGCTGTGTCCCTCCACAGATGCAAACACATTCACCACCGCCAGCATCTCCTCCACAGACACCGCCGCAACCACCGCCACCAGCCCTGTGACGTGCTCAGACAGTGCCACCACAGCTGACATGGCTATCATCCCCAGTGGCCAGCCGTCTGAGGCTGGAGGAGACGTCCTGGACCCTGCATAGCGAACATGAGGCACGACACCCAGCACTGTTTGTACCTGCAGGTGGCAGGCGAAGTCGCTGCAGGGTGGAGTGTGTTTCTGCCACCATGGAGTATCATGCTACCTGTTCCCAGGCAATCTCGTGGCACACACACCCAGATGAGGGAATGGGACCTGCCACACTGCATGTGAAGCAATCTGGGCACAAAGCCCCCTCCAGAAATAGTGGCGAAAAGCATCCACTACCCCAGTCCTTGGCAGGATGAAGCACTCTGGGCACAATGCCCCCTCCAGAACCAGTGGAGAAAAGCATCCACTACCCCAGTCCATGGCAGAATGAAGCACTCTGGGCACAAAGCCCCCTCCAGAACCAGTGGAGCAAAGCATCCACAACCCCAGTACTTGGCAGGATGAAGCACACTGGGCACAAAGCCCCCTCCAGAACCAGTGGAGACTGTTATCCACTTGAGAGACTGTGGCTTTGCACTCCCCAAGATAAAGCAGTGTGCAAACCACCCACTGGAGAGACTTGAGAGACTGTGGCTTTGCACTCCCCAGGATAAAGCAGTGGGCAAACCACCCACTGGAGAGACTTGAGAGACTGTGGCTTTGCACTCCCCAGGATAAAGCAGTGGGCATGGAGCCCCCTTGTGGAGCACTGGCGTCGTCCGTTCATCTGGCTGAGGTGCCCCCCTCCCCCTGAGGTGCCTCTTTATATGCGATCTGATGCCCCAGCAGTGTTCTCTCCATTTCGAGTCACGTATCATGTGTGGGCTTTGCCCATGCATTTTGGGACCACTGGTCCACGGACAATGATTTCATTACTATCCGGACTTGTGTAGTTGGTGTACATATTTGTATATACTGATATTTTAATTTTGGCCTGTCTGATTTTTCGATGATTACCCTTGTTACAACCATTTCATTTTGTCCTTGCGTTCTTCCAGGGGATGACGGGGTGTTTATGTAATGTTTCTGCATGTATTTGTGTGTATGGTGTTGTGGGTGAGGGTTGGGGTGGGGGTGTTGCGTGTTGCGTGTGTGTGTCACTCTCTTTTCCCTCCCCCCCTTCCCTGTGTGCTAGGTGCAGTACTCACTGTGGTCGTCTCCGGCATCTTTGCTGCTCCTGACAGAAGAGGAGATAAACCAACATGGTCGGACCTGTAACTCAGGCTCTATGGCGTCCTGGTTCCTCGTTGGGTGTCGAGAGGTGAGTGGTTTCCGTTCCAAGTCTTGTTTCTGCCGTGCTTTTGATGGCGTTGGTACCGCCCCGGAAAAGGTGGCGGATAGGCCTGTTGTAATACAGTGGGCGGTACATTGTGTTCCGCCTATCTGTTGGCGGTTACTTCTGCGGTGTTTGTTTCTACCTCCGTGGCGGTCGGAATGTTAAAGTGGCTGTCTATGTTGGCGGTTTTCGCCATGGTCGCGATTCACTTTTTTTTACCGCCGGCTTGTTGGAGGTATTACCTCCGCTTTAACACCGACTGCCAGGGTTGTAATGAGGCCCATCATCTCCTATCCAATCCCTCATCACAAACACTGGATGACAATGCATCATCGAGCAGCTAGATACTATTTATGTTGTTGAGTATGGATAGGATGTATCATATCTTCCCTGTAAATCAGTACACTTACACAGTCAACCATAACATCTGCAGAGCTTCAGAATCTCATAATCCATTAAGTATTGGTTATCTTCCAGATTCACACATTTAGCAGTTATCTTCATACACTATGACATCAGAGTAGATTGAAAAGCTCCCTGTCTCTATTTACATCATTTGGGACAGTTTTGAGCTTACTAAACTAGAAAGTCTCACAAGACCTACATTTTTGTTGCAGGGCTTCTCTTCTCTGTCCTGTCTCAATAACTTCTATACCCATATGTGCATTCTTTTCTTTTGCCAAGTGAGAGGATAGTTAATATAATTGTCATATATTGCTCTAATATGCTCTCTCCTTCGTTCTTTCAGCTTTTGTTTTGTAGATCTCACATACTTCATCCCGCATGTACACATAATTGAATAAACGCAGGTTTTGTAGTTATAATTAATTAAAGGTGTCATTTGAAACGTTGTTTTCTCATTCCAGCCATCGAATTCCTTAGCCCCATCCTTGACAAACGTACAACTGTTACACTCTCCACATTTATAGCATTACATAGAGAGGCAAGGATGTCAATATGCACTAGACTGAGTCTGGATGTGGAAGACAAACTATCAAAATGGTAATGCGGCAGGTAACAAGTACCAATAAGCAAGGAATTGGGCTGGCCACTGTGAGGGAGCCTAGTGCCAGCTGAGTCTAAATACCTGGTTGCCACTATTTAATAACAGGTGTATCTGAGTGTGTTAGTCTGCTAGTGGCTAGGGCTTCACCTCTGAGTCTGGGAAATGTTTTACGTATCACAGTGTATTTTCCACTTTCATGTGTGCCATCTTTTCTATGCTGCCGTTTCCTTGATCTATTGTCCCTAACTGTTTTGGGGCCTGATACACATGTATAACACACTCATGTTATTATGGAACTGCTCTTCGACCGCTTTTGTTTGGGATAAAATCACATTACAGCTGACCCAAAACTGACTTTTACACGAGGCTAACTGTAAGTCAAAGTGCACGCATTCATGTTTGTTTTCAAACTTTTCTTTGGAGTGTTAAGCAGTACTCACTTCGGTAGCTTGTGCGCTGGTCTTCCTTACACAGTGAGCTATTACACTACCAGCCCACTTATTGATGTAGGTAAACTGTACAGGGACCCTTCATTTCCTCAGACAGAGGCAAACAAGCATTAGCAAAGTCAATTGGTCTAGCATATGAGAGAGCTACTAGCTTTGTCAATTTGCTGTGCAGCATGACTGAATATAAAGTCATGTTTTTTTATTGCTGACAGGAGGATTGGCAGCAAGTTCCAGGGAGGGTCGGTGTCCACAAAGAGGATGTGGTAAAAAAACATTATGATACGACCAGAGGTGGCATCATGGACAGGGGAAGGGGGAGCAACAAAACGCGAGGCTGGTGGTGATAAGCAACAACATAACAGGTAAGCAACAACACAGGGGTGGAGGGGTGTGGCAGGAGGGCCAAGCAACAACATGGAGGGCTGAAGGGAGCAAGTAACAACATGCACAGCAGAAGGGTGCTAGTAACAACAGTTTCAGTGGGGAGAAACCAAAAGGGGCAAACTACAACAGCATGGGCAGCGGGAGGGGGCATTCAACAACACAGACAACCAGTGGAAGCAAGCAACAAAACAGACAGCAGGAGAGGGCAAGTAACAACAGGGTCAGTGTGAGGGTCAAGCAACAACAACATGGACATCATGGGAGGGAAAACAGCAGCATGGGCAATAGGAGGGAGCAGTCAACAACACGGACCACAGGTGGCCGCAAGCCACAGCACAGACAGTGAAAAGAGGGCCAGAGGGGGTATCCAATAACATGGACAACAGGAGACTGTGGGAGGGGGCAAACAACAACATAGATAGCTGGAGGGGGCAAACAGCAACACCATCAGTGGGAGAAATGCATGAGAGGCAAGCAACAACATGAACAGCAGGAGGAGCCAAGCAACAACACAGATAGTGGGACAGGGCAAGCAATGAGAAAGATGCGGTCATGGAGGTGAGGTATGGGGGTAAGCATCAAGAGGACACATACACCCTCACATGGCCATGCTACACGGGTGGGTCAAGCAGAAGAAGGGGACTTGAAGCCCACATGCGTTAACAAATGAGAGGCAAGGAACTAAGAGTGACGATGAAGCCAACAAATGGTTAGCGGTGATCCGGCTCTAAGCCCACTGTAAGCTAACAAAATGTCTTGCAAGTACAGCACATGTGCTGTCTCCAGCAAGACCTAAAAATTAAAGGTACCACTATTCAGGACCCATCCAATCCTAAAACTTTGTTCTGGATAATGGCCCATCAAAAACCAGTGACATGTTTTTAGGCATTCTTTGTATTTTCTTTGAAGCATTTCACTTTACAGACATTGTACAGAAATGGAGAGAATACTAATAGTACATAGTAAGAAGTTTCATTGAAATTACAATTTGAGATAAATGTGCATAGATTGCTTGTTTTTGCAAACTATTAGCATATGTGTTAGGGACAAAAGATATCTACTGCTCAACATAAAAGTAGTGGATGAATTCCTGGAACTAGAGGATAGGTAACTGTGAATTAGCATCAATCCAGGATTTGAACAGAAGAAGTAATTGTCATTCAGTTAAAAATGAATTCTATCAAATGTTCAAGGGGTTGTGTCTTCCAGTCACTATAGGCCACTCCTCCGAAGGACACAGTAAGAAGCTCCTTGTTCTTCTTGTAAATGTGCAGTTGAGACTCTGTTAGGCCACAGTCAGACAGTCCTGACATGTCCTTCATAATTGTCCAATGGACATTGGGAGCGCGCAGAAACATGATTTACAGTCTCTCGTCTGATGGATCTTTTTAAGTTAACTGAGACATCGAGAGAATCAACAAAAATCAACTATTTAGATTTCTTTGAAGCCCACTTGGCCACACATTAAGGACCAAGAATCGATAATTGAAGTTATTTAGTTTATTTCCAGTCAATCCGATATTTAGGCAGGTCATGAAAATGTTAAAAAGACACAGGATTACAGTTGGCAAGCTGAAACATCATAATTGGTTCAGTCTCATCAGATTGAGATACAAGGCAATAACAACCACAGCAATACAGAAACTGACAACTAGAAATAGGTGTTCCATAAAAAACCACTGCTCTCTACCCTAAACATGAAATGATTCTAAAACCATCTAGCCAAAGTTCGAAATCAGGAATGAGTATGGTTGAAATGAAACCTTAGGGAAGTTCTGAAATGCAAGAAGGTGTCAGTGTAGTGAAGGCTTTAGTAGAAATCTTCCAAAAAATAGCAATAAGTGTTTAGCATGAAGCTTCACTCTTAGAAGAATAAATGAAGCAGGGAGGTCTGTACCCATCAAAGTCTAAAGGAATCTGCCTCAACTTTTAATAGCATAAGTATTAATTACATTAAATAAAACTTTCAACATCAATGTTATCTCTTTCCAGCCTATTCAGCTTTTCTTCCACCAGGTGCATTTTGCAACATTCCCTGAAGTTCCAATTTCCCTTGAACAGTTACTGCAACCTTGAATATCCCCTGTTTCAGATACATGATGAATAGCAGATTTCAACTGCACATTAGATTTGATGTCTCTTGCCAAGATTTAAAACTTGAATTGTGACCACCTGTAAGTTTTGTAAATGAACATTGGTGTGCCACTGTTAGAAATGGGGTCTGTGGTTGTCAGTCAGTTTTCACTCTTCCAAGTAGGCACCCTCACTCTAGTCATGGCAATGGAGAAACACAATTAGATAACCCCTGGTTACCCCATTGGTAACTTGGCACAAGCAGGCGGGCTTATCTCAGAAGCAATGTGTAAAGAATTTGTACCAACACACACAGTAATACAGTAAAAACACTACAAAATGGACACCACACCAGTTTAATAAAATAGGTAATATTTATCTAAATCAAACCAAACCAAAATGACAAAAATCCAACATACACAAGTCAAACTATTAGTTTTCAAAAGAAGGAGAGTCTTACCCTATAGAAAAAAATAGAAACCTTGATTTTACACAAAGTACCTGGTTTGCATCAAAAATAAAGCCGCACGATGAGCGTGCATCAGAAAAGCCAGCGATGCGTTGATTCCTTATTTGCAAGTGAGGCCGTGCATCGTTTTCTTCTCCAGTTGGGTCGGCGATGTGCCTATTTCTGGATGGGGCACCTCGGATCCGCACGGGTTCACGATGACTTTGACGCCCAGGGACAATGCGTGAGAAATCCTGTCACACGCATAGTTTCACCAGCCGCAATGTGTGGATCTCCCATCCGCGATGCAGGTGAAGCATCGATTTCAGCCACGAAGCAGGTGGCACATCGTTTATTAGCCCCATTGCAGATGGTGCATCAATAATTTCCCTACATGGCGTTCTGTGTGTGGATTTCAGCTCTTGTTTTGCCAACTTAAAATTTTAACGCCCAATGACTGGATAGGGCACCACTTGGCAGGGCAAGGGACTCAGAAAAGAGTCCAGGTGCTGACAGAGGAAGTCTTTGATGGCCCTGAGACTTCAAAACAGGAGGCAAGTTCAGTTTAAGCCCTTGGAGATTCTTCTTCAAGCAGGAATGCATAACAAAGCCCAGTCTTTGACCTCTTTCACACGCAGAAACAACAACTGCAGGATAGCCCACCAAAGCACAGTCACAGGCAGGGGCAGCACTTCTCAGTTCTTCAGTTCTTCTCCTTGGCAAAGGGTCGTCTTGGTTTCAGAAGTGATCTAAAGTCTGGGGTTTGGGTCCATTACTTATACCCCTTTCTGCCTTTGAAGTAGGCAAACTTCAAAGGAAAGTCTCTGTTGTTTACAGGATCCTGCCTTGCCCAGGCAAGGCCCCAGACACACACCAGGGGGTTGGAGACTGCATATTGTGAGGGCAGACACAGCCCATTCAGGTGTAAGTGACCTCTCCTCCCTCCACTCTGGCTCATATGGCTCATCAGGATATGCAGGCTACACCCCAGATCCATTTTTGTCATGGTCTAGAGGAGATTCACAAACAGCCCAAATGTCAGTCTGACCCAGACAGGGAATCCACGAACATGCAGAGTCAGAGAATGGTTAAAGCAAGAAAATGCCTACTTTCTAAAAGTGGCATTTTCAAACTAACAATCTAAAAAAACAACTTCACTAAAAAATGTATTTTTAAATTGTGAGTTCAGAGACACCAAACTCCATATTTCAATCTGTCCTCAAAGGAATATTTAAAGGCAGCCCCCATGTTAGCCTCTAAGAGAGACAGGCCTTGAACAGTGAAAACCTAATTTGACAGTATTTCACTGTTAAGACATGTAAAACACCTCAGTACATGTCTCACCTTTAACATACACTGCACCCTGCCCATGGGGCTACCTAAGGCCTTCCTTAGGGGTGCCTTACATGTATAAAAAGGGAAGGTTTGGGCCAGGCAAGTGGGTACACCTGCCAGGTCGAATTGGCAGTTTAAAACTGCCCACACAGACACTGCAGTGCCAGGTCTGAGCCATGTTTACAGGGCTACTAATATGGGTGGCACAACCAGTGCTGCAGGTCCACTAGTAGCATTTGATCTACAGGCCCTGGGCACCTAGGGATTTACTAGTAAATCAAATGTGCCAATCATGGAAAAGCCAATTACACACACATTTTACACAGTAGCACTTGCACTTTAGCACTGGTCAGCAATGGTAATGTGCCCAGAGTACCAAAAACAGAGTCCCGCACACAGTCAAAACATGGGAAGCAGAGGCAAAAAAGACAGGGATGACCACGCCAAGGATCCCAGGTCTAACAGCCATGTTTATAAAGCTTCAGTCTTTCAGTGGTTACATTTCATTAATGCTTCTAAATATCCATCCATGTTAATGATATTGAGGCACACAGTAAATGTAATGTCAATTGTAAATGCGTATTTGCGCAAAGATGACTTGGAAAGGATGGAGTCTAAATTGCGCTGTTCCAGCTTCATTTGGGCTCTGGCTTTATTTACCCACATTTTAAATAAGATATATTATCACTTTGCTACTAAATTTGTATCCAGATAAATCAATCAATTTGATTGGAGCTGGACTAACATTTCTTTTTCTGGGGGTGGGCCTCAACTTCAAGTCATGAGCTGACGGCCCCAAAGTCTCTGGTACAGAATGTAAGCTTCAACAGGCCTAAAATGTGGGGTTTACTACATAACACCAACAACAATTTCACTGTAGAAAATAAAATGCTACTGTGCTTTGAACAAAGTCAGCTACACTCCAAATAAATATTTCAAAATAAATATAAACAAAGTCCTTACAATAAATTGTTCCTCTTTACCAGGGACTCATGTCTTTTGTCGCCCATTGTGTAGTTTCACCCTATTCAGGGCTCAGGACCATAGATAAATTTCCCATGTTTGGTGTCCAGGATTCATTCTCACCTCCTGCCCCACACGCCCTTTGCTTTCCAGTTCTACTATGTGGCCCTTGTGTGGATTTTGAAGATTAGTATTCTCTCCACACTCTAAAGGCATAAATGAGTTTTTGTACCCAAGCCCAGCGTGCAGCATGCAGAGCCTATTTCCTGTTTTCCTGTTTTCCTGTTATAATGTGTTGGGCAGACCGTTGTATCCTTCACCATCTCTGATTTAGAGTTTCCTCAAAGTAGCAACACTTGAAAAGGAGGCTTTAACCACACCACCGAACTCCACTGGACCGACCACCACTGCATCCACTTCACCTTCAAGAAACAAACCAAACACCACCACACCGAGCAACCACCCCGTCGACGCTGTAGCAAAATCACAGAAGATCAGCTGACCAACGCCCTAGCCCAGAGACCGTCCACCGACCCCACCGACCCTGACAACATAGCCCACAACCTCAGGCAATGGATCAACGATTGCGCCAACCACCTCACACCACTCAAAAAACCCTCCAACAATCAAACCAGCAAAAAAGCCACCTGGTTCACCAATGATCTCCAAGCCTCCAAGCATAACTGCTGGAAACTCAAGAAGAAATGGCTCCACGAACGCACACCCGACAGCCACACAGCACTCAAGGATGCCACACACAGACATCACCAACTCCTCAGGCTGGCCAAGAGATCCTCCTTCAAAACCCGCCTGGAGAACAACACACACAACAGCAAAGAGCTCTTCAACATCGTGAAGGAACTCTCCAACCCCAGCGCCATCACCAACGTCATCCCACCCTCCCAAGAACTATGCGACGCACTGGCCACCGCTTTCCACCGAAAGATCCCCAACATCCACGACAGCTTGAACGCCCTGACCACCCCTACCACGCCAATCTCCTCCTCCACGAATCCCACACGCACCAACTGCCTGACCTCATGGGCCACCGTCAACGACGACGAGACATGCAAGACCATGAACTCCATCCACTCAGGATCACCATCAGACCCGTGCCGACACCACATATACAACAAAGAAGACAGAGCCATCGCACCCCAACTACGGAAGGTCATCAACATCTCCTTTGAAACAGCAAGATTCCAGGAAAGCTGGAAGCATGCCAAAATCAACGCCCTTCTCAAAAAAACAAAGGGCGGACCCCAAGGACCTCAAGAATTTCCGGCCCATCTCCCTGCTCCCTTTCCCGGCAAAGGTCATCGAGAAAATCGTTAACACACAACTGACCCGCCACCTGAAAGACAACAACATCCTGGACCTCTCGTAGTCCGGATTCAGACAGAACCACAGCACCGAGACTGCCCTTCTCGCCGCCACACACAACATCAGAAGCCAACTCGACAATGGCGAAACATCAGCCCTCATCCTCCTAGACCTGTCAACCGCCTTCGCCACGGTCTGCAACCACACTCTGAAAATCCGCCTCCACAAGGCTGGGATCCAAGGGAAAGCCCTCGACTGGACCACATCCTTCCTCTCCGGCAGAACCCAGAGAGTCTGCCTCCCTCCCTTCCAATCCGAAGCCATCAACATCATCTGCGGCGTACCCCAGGGTTCATCCCTCAGCCCGACGCTGTTCAATATCTACATAGGCTCCCCTCGCACAAGTGGCCCGCCAACACAACCTCAACATCATCTCCCACACCGACGACACCCAACTCATCCTCTCCCTCACCAAGGACCCACACACCACCAAAACCAACCTTCACAAGGGTATGAAAGCCATCGTCGACTGGATGAGAGGCAGCCGTCTGAAACTGAACTTGGACAATACGGAGGTCCTCATCCTAGGGCCCACCCCCTCCGCCTGGGATGACTTGTGGTGGCCAACCTCGCTGGGTGCCCCACCGACACCAACTGTCCACGCACGCAACCATGGCTTCATCCTCGACTCTTCCCTCTCCATGTCAAAACAGGTCAACGCCATCTCCTCCTCCTGCTACAACACCCTCCGCATGCTCCGCAGGATCTACAAGTGGATCCCGACTGAAACAAGAAAAACAGTGACACAGGCCCTCGTCAGCAGCAGGCTCGACTATGGTAACGTACTCTACGCAGGCATCCCGTCCAAGGACCTGCAACGCCTCCAACGCATCCAAAACGCCTCCGCCCGACTAATCCTCAACGTTCCATGCCGCAACCACATCACCCCCCACCCGAGAAGCCTTCACTGGCTCCCCATCGACAAGAGGATCACCTTCAAACTCCTCACCCACGCACACAAAGCACTCCACAACACTGGGCCAGCCTACCTGAACAGCAGACTCAGCTTCTACACCCCGACCGACAACTCTGCTCTTCCAACCTCGCCCTCACCGCCGTCCCCCGCATCCAACGAATATCCTCCGGCGGCAGATCCTTCTCCTACCTCGCCGCCAAGACCTAGAACACCCTCCTGACCAACCTCAGAAAGATCCAAGACCTGCTCACCTTCAGAAGACACCTCAAGATCTGGCTCTTAGAGCAGTAGCAGCACCACCCCCACCCTCAGCGCCTTGAGACCCTCACAGGTATGTAGTGCGCTCTACAAGTATTATGATTGATTGATTGATTGATTTAGAACTGTGGTCGCTGTCTAACAGGTTGTTTATGTGTATTGTGATATCAGTTATTGAACAAATTTATCAAATTTACTATTGGCAGATATGCATCTTGAGAGCCATCCCCTAATCCAACACCAGTGTCTGATGGTGATATGTCTGCTCTCCAGTCTCTATAGACTCATACAGAAATGTTGAATGAAAAAAGAAAGGGGGACTGGGAGAGTGCACGTTCTCCCAATGTACTGTAAAACAAATAATGAGTACACTGTTCCAGAAAGTGGAGGGTATTGAAACACCTCTCAGAGGCACACATGCAATCAGAAGCAGTAGCCCTCATGCACCATCATTGGGTGCTGCTCCACGTCAGACTGGTGCTGCAATGTCTGACGGGGTCCTGCATGGGACCATCTAGCCATTAAAAATTGTGTATATCTCAGTACCAATAGTCTTCGGTTACTAAGAAAGAGCTGGAGAGATACGAAATAAAATTGGCTTGGGTAATGCATGTGTGCCTCTGAGAGGTGTTTCAATACCCTCCACTTTCTTGAACAGTGTACTCAGCGTCTTGGTCTTCGGAATGTTCCAATGTGTCAGACTATGTTTTTTACTCAAAATAAATGTGAACTTACCAAGGAGCTCCTGGCTATTCAAAATATCATTTTTTTATAGAAGCTGAAGAGGTTACGAGTGTGAAAACTCTTGACATTGTTGTTCAAAATGGAGAATAGTATCCAATAGTGAGTTACTTATGAGTGGTTTGCCCTCATTAGGACAACAGTTTGCCATTCATTTTAGAGGATTTGATCAACTAAATCATATGTCAGGAAAGCTAGTATCATCTGGCTCATGAGTGAATATGAATCCTACATTGACCCTGTTTGTAGCCCTCCTGTTGTTGGAGGCTATTGTGTGACTGCAAAATATACTTCCAAAAACTTGCCCAATTACCCAATATAGAGTTGTCTTACAGTGATAGCATGTCAGTTATATGTAATACACTGGTGGAGATTCTTCAGTGGCTCTGCTTAAACAATCTCCCATATTTGTGTTTGGGCGATCGGTCTTGCAAAGGAGAGATTTGCACAGCACATGTGCTGGGGTAGATCTCCTCCCTAATACATGCAGATAATTGACCACGCTCTTGGTGGATAACTGTGTCCTTGTATGGAATTGGGGTAATACTTAAGATGTGTGGCAGCCCCTCGCAGACAACATCCACAATCCTTGTCGGTGTGACCCGCAAAAGTTACTAAATTAACCTGAGCTTCACCCTCTGGTAGCTTGGCACAATAGGAGACAGGCTTAACTTAGGGGCAACATGTAAAGTATTTAGAAAAATAGAGTTAATTGTAAAATGATACTGGAATGCCAAAAATCCCATCAGTAAAATCGGAGATATTCAATAGTGAAGTTCTGAATATATATAGGCCCTCATTACAACATTGGCGGTAAATGCCGCTTACCGCCGTGCAGAAGACCGTCAACACACCGCTGCGGCCGCGGAATTCCGCCACAGGTATTACGACCCACAGCTCAGAATCTGCCAAAATCTAGACACCCACACAAGTCCGCCACACCAAAGGTCAGTGATAAACTGGCAATAACAAAACCTCCACCGTCACGCCAACAGGAATACACCCACAATATCACGACCCACAAATCCATGCGGCGATCTTTCAAACGCGGTATTCCATTGGTAGTACACACCGCCGCGCTCAAAATACAAACACATTTACAAAACACTACCACCTTGGACAATTCCAAATACACACACCTGATACACATACACACACCACTCCCACATACCCAATACAATATAAAACACACACACACATTACCCACAACCCCTTACTACCAAAAATTCTGATGAAGGCCAGAGAGACAGCACAGAAAAGACAATACCAGCATACAGAGGCACAAAAACACCATCACACATACACATCCATGCACAAAACACCACACACCCCTAAACATCACCCCACACATCACAACACACACCACCTCACATATCACCCACACCACCCCATGGCACTGCAAAGACACCACAGGTTTTCAGAGGAGGAGCTCAGGGTCATGGTGGAGGAAATCATCCGGGTAGAGCCACAGATATTCGGAACACAGGTGCAGCACACCACCATAGCTAGGAAGATGGAGCTATGGCGCAGAATCGTGGACAGGGTCAATGCAGTCGGACAGCATCCAAGAACACGGGATGACATCAGGAAGAGGTGGAACGACCTACGGGGGAAGGTGCGTTTCGTGGTCTCAAGATACCACATCGCGGTTCAGAGGACTGACGGCGGACCCCCACCTCCTCCCCCACAACTAACAACATGGGAGGAGCAGGTCTTAGCTATACTGCATCCTGAGGGCCTCGCAGGAGTAGCAGGAGGAATGGACTCTGGTAAGTCAAATCTTAACTATTACATCCCCCACCCTACCTGCATGCTATCACATACCCCTACCCTCGCCCTCACCCCCATCACTCCAACTCCTCACAGATGTCCCACTATCACAAACCACACATCCCAACACCAGGCCCTGCATGCAACAACAAAGCATGGACACCCATCACCAATGCATGGCCACTACACATACCCACACAGACCCCTAAACAATTAGCACACAAGGTCCTACACATGAATGGAAGCACTGGGGTACAGGGTCACCCACCCATTGCACACCATGGCACACACAGATGCAATAATCATGCCTTTACACCCCTGCAGGACCCCTACCCAACGTCACCGGACAGGAGGTTCCAGACATGTCTACTCCACCCACAGAAGAGGCCCACAGTGATGATAGCAGCGCTGTCCAACTGGATCTAGATGACCAGCCCGGCCCATCTGGGACCTCGGGACAGTCGGTTCCCCTCACACTGGCACAGACCACCACAGAGCCTCCCCCCTCTAGAAACACCAGCACAGCACCCACCCAGTGGGCCCATACCTCTGTCCCCAGGACACGTCAAGCAGCAGTGTGTCCACCACTACAGAGAACCCAGGCTAACCCACCACCCCAAGAAAATCAGGGACCTGGGGGCAGTAGGCACATGGTTCAGGAGACAGAGGCACAGGAAAACAGGGGAACTGAGAGGACTGCTGTGCGGCAGGGGGAGGACAGGCCCAGGTAACCCAATCTCCGCGAGGCCCTCTACAACATCATGGGAGCCTACCATCATTACCAGGAGACAATGGCAACGGTACTGGCCAAGTTTCAGGAGACCCAGCGGCTGCAGGAGGAACAGTATTTGGGGTTCAGGGAGGAACTCAAATCCATCAATACCACCCTGGGGACCATTGTAGGGGTGCTGAAGGAACTGGTGAACACCAGGAGGGACACTGTGGCACAACAAGGGGCCCCTGACACTAGCCTGGACGATGAACTGCCTACCACCTCCGCCGGCGCTAGTGGACAGGAGGCACTGCCACTGGACCACGACACCAGCACCCCACCCCCTACAGATGGAGAACCACCCCACAAGTGGTCCCTGAGATCCAGAACAAATACAGAGAACAATGCCAAGACCCCCACCAAGAAATGAGACCACCCTGATTGTCATCCTTCTGTCCCACTTTGTCACCCTGTCCATCCTTAGACTGCCCCAGCTCCACTTCCTATGCCCCTTTGGACAATGCACCTGTGAGACTAATAGACTGGACTCTGCCATGGACATTCCTCCACCATGCCCCCTGACCATTTTACAACACCCTCCACTATTTAGCACTTAAATCAACACCCTTAACTCACAAAACAATCTGGAGTCAGTCTGTGCTTTCACCAATGTGTATTTGCAATAACGGAGGGAAATATCAATGTCCATTCAATTTGTCAACATACCTATGTCACACAGTTCTAGTCCATGAGGAAACATAGCAGAGGTAACACAGTGGGACCCACATCTGTGAAATCGAAAGGGAAAGTGACAAATCAGGGTCCATACACTGGGTGAAAGTGACAGACAGATGAGAGGTAGAACAAGTGTATCAGATGTAGGAGGCAGTGATGTCTTCTTACCTGTGTCTAACTGGAAGTATTGATGGATCACGGTGTTTCTGTTGTCTATGTCCTCTTTTTCTGCCTCCTCTTCTTCACTGTCCACAGGCTCCACAGCTGCCACAACACCTCCTTCAGGACGATGCTCCTGCAGAAAAGGCACCTGTCGTCACAAAGCCAAGTTGTGCAGCTTACAGCAGGCCACTATGATCTGGCACACCTTCTTTGGTGAGTAGTATAGGGAACCACCTGTCATATGGAGGCACCTGAACCTGGCCTTCAGGAGGCCGAAGGTCCGCTCGATCACCCTCCTAGTTCACCCATGGGCCTCATTGTAGCGTTCCTCTGCCTTTGTCCTGGGATTCCTCACTGGGGTCAGTAGCCATGACAGGTTGGGGTAGCCAGAGTCATCTGCAAATATCGAGGGACAACTTTTAGACAAACACTAACCCTTAGGGACAACCCCAGACCCAGACAACTATTCACACTGTATAGGGTCCATGTCCTCACCTAATATCCACACACGGTGCCTCTGGAGTTGCCCCATCACATAAGGGATGCTGCTACTCCTCAGAATGTAAGCGTCATGCACTGAGCCAGGAAACTTGGCATTCACATGGGAGATGTACTGGTCTGCAAAACACACCATCTGCACATTCATAGAATGGTAACTCTTCCGGTTTCTGTACACCTGTTCACTCCTGCGGGGGGGTGTACCAAGGCCACATGTGTCCCATTAATGTCACCTATGATGTTGGGGATATGTCTCAGAGCATAGAAGTCACCTTTCACTGTAGGAAAATCCTCCACCTGAGGGAACACGATGTAGCTGTGCATGTGTTTCAGCAGGGCTAACAACACTCTGGACAACACGTTTGAGAACATAGGCTGGGACATCCCTGATGCTATGGCCACTGTACTTTGAAAAGACCCACTTGCCAGGAAATGGAGTACTGACAGGACCTGCACTAGAGGGGGGATACCTGTGGGATGGCAGATAACTGACATCAGGTCTGGCTCCAACTGGGCACACAGTTCCTGGATTGTGGCACGATCAAGTCTGTAGGTCACTATTACATGTCGCTCTTCCATTGTCGACAGGTCCACCAGCGGTCTGTATACCGGAGGATGCCGCCATCTCCTCACCTGCCCCAGCGGACGTGCTCTATGAATGAGAACAGCGAGCAGAGGGTCAGCCAACACTGAGGTACGAAAACACAACTTTATTGCACACATTAGTCAATTCTCTATGTGCCTGTCTTAGTGTGTATGCAAGGCCTAGATATGTGTGACGCATTTAAAATCAATGCCATGTGGCCCCCTGAAATGGCAGCTGCCTGACCTGTAAGCTGGGACAATGGGATATGAGGTAACTGCGTTGGTGTTGTACTCCGTCGCGGTAGGCGGTCGAAGACCGCTGCGCATTCCTGCATTGGTTAACATTGGACCCTATGGGTCCCAGGAGCCAATGACGATGTACGCCAGTGGTGACGGTACGCACCGCCGTGGACGTGACCGCCATTTTCTGTCTGTTCACTCACTTGATACCTGATGTTCGACAGGAGTGGACCTACACTGCAAGTGCTGCTGTGACCTCAGTCTGGAAGCGACAATGGCTACAGTGTCTGGGGAAAGGGCCCCTGCCTTCACATTGGAGGAGTTGGATGGGGTCCTCCCCCAGTACACGCTACTCCACGGTCCTCCAGACAAACAGGTGAGTACACTGTGAGCATGCTGTATGGGCAATGCCTGTTTGGAGTGGTGTGGATGGGTGATCGGGGGGGAGGAATGATGCGTGCATGAAACGACTGTGAGTGTATGTGCGTCAGGGCAAGGGTGGTAACGTGGGCCAATGACTGTGACCGTCCGGACGGTTATACTTTCTCCTTTTCCCCTGTACTATTCCTGTAGGTCAGCGCCCACCAGAAGAAGGATATTTGGCTTGCCATCGCCAAGGAAGTCCGGACCCTGGAGGTCCACCACAGACGGAGCACCCACTGCCGTAAAAGATGGGAGGACATTCGCCGCTGGAGCAAGAAGACGATGGAGGCCCAGCTGGGGATGGCCTCCCAACGTGGGAGGGGTGCCCGTCGCACCATGACCCCCCTGATGTTCTAGATCCTGGCGGTGGCGTATCCGGAGTTGGATGGGCGCTTGAGGGCATCACAGCAGCCACAAGGGGGTGAGTACACTCTCATTCAGCTGATTAAGCGCGAGGTGTCTGGGTGGGGGAGGTGTGCAGTGGGTTACCCTAGGCCAGGGCGAGTTTTGCAAGCAAGGTCCCTTCGTGAGGCAGGCTATGTGGCACCCCACCCACCAGTGTTAAGAGCCATCTACCCCTAGTCAGGCTCCTGTGACTTCCATGTGTGCAGCAATCGGGCATAGGCCTTGTACCCCATGTCCCTGTGATTAATTAGGGAACTCTAAGTGCATGGCATAGTGCAGAGGGCTTCTGTGTCTGTAGTGTCCGCCAATGGTAGCGGTACTGCATGCACTGAACATGTCTTTCTACTTTCTTTCCCACCTTTTTGTGGTCTCCGAGTTCTTGTGTGCATTAGCATCATCAGGCGGAGGAGCAGTGCCACCGGAGCAGGAGGGAGCTGCATCCCACATGGCCCTGGAGGGCAAGACTACGGACTCCAAATTCACCAGTGGGATGGAGGGCCAGGGGAGCTCCACGGCAGGGACAGGAGCTGAGACCAGCGACACCGACTCCTCCTCTGATGGGAGCTCCCTTGCGGTGGCAGGCCCCTCTGTGCCCACCTCATCTACAGGTACAGCCGCCACCCCCCCTACCAGCACCGCCCTCCGAGCAGCCCATCAGCGTGTGTCCCGTGGCCTCTCACCCAGGAGGGTGGGCATCTCCTTCGCCCCAGGCACCTCAACCCCTGCCCCTGTCAGCCCTGCTGCCCTCAGTGAGGAGGCTATTGACCTCCTCAGATCCCTCACTGTTGGGCAGTCTACCATTCTGAATGCCATCAAGGGTGTAAAGAGCCAGTTGCAACAGACAAATGCATACCTGGAGGGCATTCATTCTGGTCAGGCAGCCCTGATGGCAGCCATTGTCCCTGTCTCTAGCCTCCGCCCTCCAACTTCCTTCACCCAGACCCAATCCCCAGTACCTCAGCCTATCCCAAGCACACCATCAGACCAGCATGCACACAGCTCAACACACAAGGGTAGCTCTGGCAAATATAAGCACCACACATCCCACAGGCACTCACACAAGCATCATACCCATGCAGACATACCAACAGCCACTACCTCCACTGTGTCCCCCTCCTCCACGTCTCCCTCCTCCCTCCCTGTCACTTCTCCACTCACACCTGCATGCACTACATCTTCAGCCACTACATCCATCACCAGCACGCCCATCACCACACACCGCTCACATCCACTCACCACCCCACTACCATTCACACATCCCCTGTGTCCTCTTCCAGTGTGTCTGTGAGCCCACCTCCCAAACTACACAAACGCAGTCACACACCCACCCAACAGCCATCCACCTCACGACACCCTCCAGCCCATGCACCTTCACCCAAAGTCAGCAAACGAACACCTCCTACAACAACTACCTCTTCCTCCACTCCCAAACCCCCTCCATCTACCCATCCCAGTGTGTCTAAAAAACTTTTCCTGTCAAACCTTGACCTCTTCCCTACACCTCCCCCACCCCTTACGGCCCGCCTTTCCAGGTCTCAACCCAGCACCTCAGCCACCACATCACCGGGAACAGTGGTGCCAGCAGTAACCGGCTTCTGGAGTGCGCCAAGCAGCAGGGCAACCAGTGTGCCGAGGAGGAAGCCCAAGGACATTCCCCCACCTCAAAAACTAAAGAAGTTGGCCACAGCCCAGAGGGAGAAGGCCAAAACATCTGCGACCAAGGGCTCTCCCAGGACCACAATTGTGAGTGTCAAGACAGCTGCGCCACCATCCAAGATGGGGAAGGGCCAGAGGAAGAAAGGGGAGTCGCCGCCAACCTGCACGGCGGACAAGACCACCACCTGCACCGCCACATGCACCGCCACCGCGGGCACCGCTGCCCAGGACACCGCCGCCAACAGCACACTCACTGAGCCACCCACCAGCACCGCTGCCCAGGACACCGCTGCCAGCAGTACGTTCACTGAGCCACCCACCAGCACCGCTGCCCAGGACACCACCGCCAGCAGCACGCTCACTGAGCCACCCACCAGCACCGCTGCCCAATGAGCACCGCTGCTACTGAGGCCGCCACCAGCACCGCCAGTGGCCACGCCACATCCTGTGCCAGTGGCACCACCGCAGACATGGCTGCCATCCCCAGTGGTCAGTCGTACGTGGCTGGTGGCAAGTTCCAGGGACCAGGACAGCTTCCATGTTGTCCCACCGTCAGTGGAGAGATACATCCACTACATGAGTCCTTGGCAGGACGAAGCACTCTGGGCACAAAGCCCCCTCCAGAACCAGTGGAGAAAGGCATCCTCTACCTGAGTCCTTGGCAGGATGAAGCACTCTGGGCACAAAGTCCCCTCCAGAACCAGTGGAGAAAGGCATCCACTTGAGAGACTGTGGCATTGCACTCCCCAGGATAAAGCAGTGGGTAAACCACCCACTGGAGAGACTTGAGAGACTGTGGCTTTGTACTCCCCCGGATAAAGCAGTGGGTAAACCACCCACTGGAGAGACTTGAGAGACTGTGGCTTTGCACTCCCCAGGATAAAGCAGTGGGCAAACCACCCACTTGAGAGACTGTGGCTTTGCACTCCCCAGGATACATCAATGGGCATGGAGTCCCCTTGTGGAGCTGGCGTCGTGCACTCATCCGGCTGAGGTGCCCCCCTTCCCTTCCCCTTGAGGTGCCTGTTTTATTTCGATCTGATGCCCCTGCAGTGTTCTCACCGTTTGGATCGGATATTGAGTGTGGGCCTCGCCCATGCATTTTGGGCCCAGTGGTCCACGGACTATGTAGGTGCAGTACATGGACTTGAAATCTTGGTGTACGTATTTGTTAATAGTGTATATATATTTTTGACTAATGGATTTTCCCTGATTACAATCGTTCAAATCATTTCCTTTTGTCCTTGCGTTCTTCCAGGGGGGGTAGGGGGTTGTAAATGTAATGTTTCAACATGTATTTGTGTGTATGTTGTGTGTGAGGGTGGGGGTGGGGGTGTCACTCTCTTTTCCCTCCCCCCTCCCCTGTGTCGTAGGTGCAATACTCACCGTGGTGGTCGCCGCCGTCGGTCGTGCTCCTGGTAGAGGAGCAGGAAGACAATGGCAGGTAGAATTTGGAGTTCCGGCTCCATGGCGTCCTGGTTCCTCGGGGGGGGTGTAGAGGTGAGCGTTTTCCCTTCCAAGTCCTGTTTCCGCCGTGTTTTTGTTCGCGTTGAATCCACCCCGGAAAAGGTGGCAGATTGGCCTCTCATAATGGTGTGGGCGGTACATTGTCTTCCGCCTGTCTGGTGGCTATGACCACCATGCTGTTTGTTAGTACCGCCATGGCGGTCGGCGTGTTAAAGTGGCTGTCTATGTTGGCGGTTTCTGCCATGGTCATGATTCAATTTTTTTACCGCCTGCCTTTTTGGCGGTCTTACCTCCACTTTACCACCGACCGCCAGGGTTGTAATGAGGGCCATAGTGTCTAAAAGCCAAAGCTCCATTCGCAGTCATGTGGTCCAGCTACATTGGTGGAAAGTCATATGTTCAGGCCAACATAGATGGAGCAAGAGCCGAATACAGAGGCCAGGTTAATCTCCTGAAAAAGTTACCTTTTCAAAGTCCAACGCAGAGAGTTTAGTTTGCAGTGGAGAAGTCCGCGAGGAGAAGGGAGAGCATCACAAATGGTCATCAGTGTAGTGCGAAGATCCGGCTGTGTGTCACGTATGGCCGCTGCTGGAGCTCCGTGCTGGTGGTTAGCACAGGGCTGTTGTTACTGTAGCGCAAAGTGTAGATCTCGTGTTACTAGTTGTCGCTAGCTTTGCGTTGGTGGTGGTCGCATGCATCAGTGCAAACAGGACCAGGCACTGGGCCCAAAACTTCAAGATTTCTCCTTTTCTTGCAGAGGAGGCCTTTCAATGCCAGGCAAATGTTAAGGACCTGGGAAGGCACCTCTTGGGGATCAGGGACTCACTCTAGCAGAGGCCAATAAGGCTCAGGAAGATCCATTTGAAGGCCCAGGCAGGTGGAGTTGCAGGTACAAGGAAGGCCTGTTGCAGCAGGCCAGCTAGGCAGTTGCAGAGGGGTCTCTGAACCAGGATGTCTCTGAGGAGCTCAAAACAGGAAGTCAGCCAACTGACCCTTGGTGTCAATCAGGTTAGCCTGGGATGAAGGGAGTTGGTCCAGTTTTCCTTCTCAGAGAGCAGGGCAGTCTTCTGGTAAACAATGCAGACCTCAAACAGCATGGCTGTGATCTAGTGGCAGCAGGGTAGCCCTCTGAGAAACAAGGCAAGCTTCAAGCAACAGGAGAACAAGACACTCCATCTTGTATAATGTGCATAGGTCCAGAAGTGTACTGAAGGTCAGCTCTGGAGGTCTAGTACTTTTACCTGGAGCCAGTATTTGAAGTGGGGGGATCTCATACACTACCCTCACATCTGGTTCTGGAAAGTTCTTCCCTTCCTCTTTCAAGGCTCCAAGAAGTCTGGAGTGACATAAAATTAGTGTCAGGTTCCTTTGTGTGTGTTGGAGGTAAGGCCTATGAAATGTAAGTGGCACTGTGTACAGCTCCATCCTAACCAACCATCCCGGTAGGATTTCTCATCCTGTCCTTATCCAATCTCCTTTGTCTCACTGTCTAGGAGAAATACACAAACCCTAACAGCAGAGCTATTCATAGTTATTTGACCCAGGACACTGGCAGAAGACACAAAAGCTTAGGACAAGAAAATGCCAACTCACTAAAAGTGGCATTTTTAGAATTGTGACACAAAAACTGCCTTTATCGTTAAAGAGGATTTTTAAATTACAATTAACCTGAGTGTAAACACCATATCTATATATACTCCCAATCAAGACTTATCTCTTATTAAATGTAATAAAATATCACCATGTTAGTCAATGGAAAAGATAGGCCTTACATTAGTGAAAAATAACCCTAGGAGTTTTTCACTACCAGGACTTGTAAAACATAAACCCATATGTCCTTCTTTTAAATGCAATGCATGCTGCCCAATGAGTCTTTAGGGCCTAACTTAGTGGTACAGTTGCTACCGACCCTGTGGTGTGGAGGTTATGTGGCGCAGGAAGATAGGCACATTAAGCAAAATTCAAACCAAAACATATAAGGCTCTTTTTAATATTCTGAAAAGTACATCCCCAACCGAGGTCCAGCTAGAATTTGGACTACAAAATCAGTCCTTCAGAGTAAGTGTGCATTCATCAAATTATGATGGAGGCTACGGGCATCAGAGAACAGGTCCATAAATTACCTATGCTGGCTGGAATTGAAAGAGCAACAAGTTAGTAACATAAAAGACTCCTGGGAAAACTATTTAAACTAGGCGATTCAAGTTCTGGGCATGAAAGAAGCTTGGGAGACTAGTATGGGGAAGCCAGCTTTTAAAAAGCATAAATACCTCTGTCCATACTTTATCCCAGGCTATGGACAAAGATATATTGGCGAGCCGGAGGAATGTATGGGCCGTGCTTAGGTCATATACCTCATTGTGCCCCCGGAACCATCTATGCATTTCTTCATGCCCATAAAACAGCAGTTTATGTTATTTCGCTTTAGGTTTCTAGACAGAAAATATTTATGTTGCACCTTGAAATCCCAATACACAAATCAAACTTGTCGATTATGTGGATACAAGCAAGAAACTCTCATACATATATTCTGCACATGTCCGTTTTTTTAGGGCATAAAGGAAAAAGCTACTGAAACCAACCTTTGTATCTCTGTAGATTCGTTCCTGTAGACAAGCAGTCATAGGTTGGTTAAACGGACAGTCAATTCCCCTAGTTTGTAAGGGGGTGAAATTTTTAAAACTGACTCTCATAGAGTTGGACAAGAAAACGGGTCATCGTCAACAGAGCAAGCATCCCCAGTGGAATAGCAGAGATTTTAAATCTCAACAGAAGCTCCTCAATGGGACGAACTAGTCAAAAGGTTGAATGATTCCACACAGTATATGTATTTTATTAAGCTAGTGGTACAGGCCACATAAGGTTAATTAACTTTCGGTGGCCCAAGCAGAAAATGCTCTGTTATATTTTGATATTTTAAATGACCTTGGTTTTTATTCTTCTTATGGTTATATAATGGTTTTAATTAACTATTCTAATAAAATTTGATACCAAGACTGGTAATATTGGCTTTTATGTATTACAAAGGTAGGTTTACTCCCTGCAAAAGGTTTATTTTGCCAGGTCAAAATGGCAGTTTAAAACTGCACTGCAGGCTAGAGTGGCAGATCTGAGACATCATTTACCAGGCTACTTCATTGAGGTACACAATGAGTTCTGCAGGCCCACTAGTAGTATTTAGTTTACAGACCCTGGGTGCATGTAGTTTTATCTAGCAGGGGCATACAAGTAAATACAATGTGCCAATTGTACCATGTTTTAGGGAGAGAGCACTAGCACTTTAGCACTGGTTAACAGTGGTAGACTGTGCAGAGTCCTAAATCCAACAAAAATTTATTCTGAAAACTGGAGGAGTGAAGGCAAAATCTTTGGGGGAATACCACACCAAGGATGTCAGTTCTAACAGTCACCACCCAGTGTGACTTTTGGATGTGCCCTTGGAGGTATCCACAGCTAACCCCACACTGGCAGGTAAGTCACTGATAGCTATACAAGTACAGGCACACTTGTTTTTGTGTTAGCACACTCAGCCCTAGCCTTTGAGGTGGTCCAAGGAAAGCTGTGACGGTGCATGCAGTGAAAAGCATCATGCTTGGGAGGCTTGTAGCATTTCAAGACTAGTCAGCTTATGGTATAGAGTAAGAGGGGGTGTTTGAAAACACTGTTTGGTCTCTCTTCCTGTAAAGAAGCCCCCTTAGAACATAGGAACAGTTTTAAGAAAAGTGGCACTGCACACAGTGCAGCACCACTTTTATTGAGCCCCTTAGCATCCCCCTAACGTCACCATGTGTGCGCTGCATCTAAGATACGGCGCACCATTGCGGTAGTTAGGGAACTAGCGTAAAACGTTTTGACGCTAGTTCAGAGCTCAGCATTAGATGACACAAGGGGCTCTTAAATCTGCCTCCAAGTCTCACACTTAAGCCAATTAGGTTTGCTCATCCGAGTGGGTCACTGGTTACGGGACATTTATTCAAACTCTGTTCTGGATACATCCCAGTACCCCATTCACATACTGGTAAACGTCAATACTCCATGTCCAAGTCTTCCTTACCATAGTCCTTACCTCGTGAGGGTGAGTTCTCATGTTCTAGACAAGCAACACTATTGCCCTAACATACACTACGATCATTTGAGAAATTCTCACTTTTAAAACCTGGGGATAGTTCTTTTAAGTTTTCCTGCCCATGGCTCCTCCTCATTACTAATCATAAAGTTCTACCTGCCCACAGGCAGACTTAAACATGTCAAACACACAAGACAGCAGACCAGGGAATAAGACAGAGTGGTCACCAGACTGTGACGATAAAGACCTGGGGTTGAAGTAACCAAGCAGGGGGGCAAGTAATTCGAGAATTATCACCTCGTCTTGTCCTACTTATCACAGTCCTTATCGCGTAAGGATATACTAACCACAAAAAAAGGTCTGTTGACATATGAGCCATAAGAAATTAAACAATACCCATCAAAACTCCAAATGTAGCTACGCAGACACCCAATGTAGGCAGTCATAGTGACAGAAGAGCTCCGGTATGAGGAATCATGAGGACAAGCGGCAACCAGTCGCAAACAGAAACATCGGATAGAATTAAGGGTTGCCAAAGGTGCATCATCATATACCATCTACAAGGACAACCCTGAGCTGCAGTCCAGTGTGCAGAAAGTTTCACCAGCAGAATGGCACAGCACGTTCGGAACACCCTTCCCTCTGTATACTGCAGGCAGAGGGGAAATCACTTGATCTGCCGGCCAAGGTTTGCAGAAGAGGCAAACCACCAGACTGACAGGTGGGACCTACCAAGAGGAAGTCAGAGCGAACAAGCCCTACTGCACCATTAGAATGAGGAAACGGGAAAGATTAAAACAAGCATTAAAAAACTGCAGCAGCGGACCACTGGCGTAATAAAGGCGCCCGCATCCCTGCATCCCTTGGGGTGAGTACCTGAGAGTTAATTAATGAGTCAGGAATGGGTACCCCTCCATGTACTGTGCAAGGGGGAGCTCAAGTTTTCTACTGTACTGCAAGGCACGACGCCGAGCAGGTTACGACGGCGGCTGTTGGCCGCGAAGGTATGGGCCGAGGGGGCCGTGATCCCGGGGATTGACCCGTGTCTTTGACCTCCTGGGGCGGCAGAGTCCGTCTGACGGCCAGGGGGTGACAGAGGGGCCCCCGGCGAGGTGTGGAGGTGGCAGTGGGGTTTGCCTGGCCCCCCCAGGGCCCTGTGGAGCGAGCGCCCCACAGTGCGTGGGGATGAGATTGGGCCCTCGGATCAGAGGGACATACGGCCCACAGTGAGACTGGCCGGGACGGGCCTAGGTGCATGCTGCTCGACGGAGCTGGGCCTTGGTAGAGCCATATAATAGATAGTGCCCACCGCTTTGGCCCTGGTGGAGGGGTGAAAGGGAACAGATGATCTCACCGGGCCGGAGCATATGCTGACGGCGAGAGAAGGCTGCCCCAGTGAGAGGAGCTGATTTTGCAAGACCTAGCTTGAGGAACAGCAGGGTGGACAGTACCTGGTTCCGGGCTCGTCCCTGAGTCGGCGGATGAGCTGAATTCTGATGGTGTCCTCTAAGCCTAAAAGGGATCAGTCAGTGAGGGAGATGTTGACAAGATCTCACCCAGCGCAGAGCAGATCGGCTGAGGGGCCCGCTTTGATGAAGGGGCCTGAAGACCGGGGTGAGGCAGAGGACGATGGTGGGGCCCCGGTTACGAAGGGCTTTCTCACCTCCTTGTTTGACTCGCTTAGGAGGGACCTGCAGGAGCTTTGGAGAGAGATCTCCCAGGAGATGAGGGAGCTACGGGCGGTGTCAACACGAGGACACTGCGCGCTCTAGGGCATCTAGAAGCAAAAACCCAACACTTGCAAGATAAAGTAATTTATGCATTGTGATGATATGTTATTGTTTAACCTTTTGCATTGCAGAATTCCATCCAAAAGATTCATTTTTAAGGTGCTTATAAATACTGTACATTTACAATGTATTGCTGCAGACATTCAGAGTGTGTTAGGGTGTGGTCCCTTCCCAGGGCCTTCTGGAGACTTTCCCTGCAACATGCCTGGGCATGGTTCTAGGCTGGGTCAAGACTCTATAAAAGAGAGTCAGCCCAACTTCCAGTGCTCACTATTCAGAGGTCCCGGTGCAGAGCAGCAGCTTCTTCCTGAGCTCCTGTCCCGGCGGCCTATTTGGATTTTCCAGTCTTCTGCACTCATCTCTCATTAGTGATCACTGTTTCCATGCGGTAAGACGGTGTTTGGACATTTCCCAACACCGTAATTGAGAATCTTCATGTTCTTGCTTTTAATTCTTAAATGAATAACAGATTACTTGTGCGCTGCCATTTTCTGACATTTGTATAGTGGTTTGCAAATAGGGAGGACGTGCAATTTATTCCATAAAGATTTGACTTCGTTATTACATTATTGTTCATTGCGCGCTGATATTTCTTGACATTTACATGATGTTTTACGAGTTGGCAAGACGTGCAACTCGTTTCATGAGCATTTAACTTTGTTGTTGTTTGCGCGCTACCTTTTCTTGACATTTACATGGTGGCATTCGAATCGGCGAAACACGCAATTCACTTCTCGTGTGTAATTCATGCTGTTCATTGTGCACTACCATTTTCTGGCATTTACATGGTGGCATTCGAATCGGCAACACGCGCGATTCTTTCCTTGAGTGTTTTTTCATGTTATTCATTGTGCGCTACCATTTCTTGGCATTTGTATGGTGGCATTTGAATCGACAAGACGCACAATTCTTTCCCTGAGTGCTTTTCATGTTGTTCATTGTGTGCTACTATTTCTTGGCATTTGTATGGTGACATTTGAATCGGCAAGACGCGCAATTCTTTCCTCGTGTATAAATAATATAAGTTACTGTGCGCTACCATTCTAAGACATTTTCTTGGTAGCATTTCAAGTTGACAAGTCGCGTGATTTATTCCTTGAATCTACGTTGTGTGATTTCATGGTGCACAAACCTTTATGGTGTTTAATACTCATACAAAAATCTGCAATGTGCGCAATTTACTTCCAAATGTTTTTTCTGAGATGAACACAACAATACCAGAGTTCTAGATGTAAGGCTGTGTGTTCCTGATATGTATTCATAAAAGGAGATTCATATGGTTGTTTAGAAATTGCTCAGAGTGTTTCCTGATTCTCATGCTAAAGAAAGTACTTGAATCTGAAAGTCCTATTTAACTTTTCCTGTTTCCTCCTCAGGTATTCGGTCATCTAAAGCCTAGTCAGTTTTAGGATTATTCCAGGGTTGTTCATGTTTTTCGGAAAAGACGAAGCTTAGAGTTGTAGCATGGTACTGATTTCATGAGATGTAATTTTGATGTTGTGTTTTAACCTTTTGCTTCCTACAGGTCTCCTTCCCAGCTGTTGCCGTCCTAATCCCCTTTTCCCCACTTGGACTCTCTTAGACTCTGTGATAAATCTAATCAGAGTATTGGAGCTGTCTTGTGGTGGAAGTGCACGGACCCCGAGGATCTGGTGACTCTGACAGAAAAATGGGCAATGTCTCTATTGTGGGGGGAAAGGTCATTTCGCCAAAGATTGTCCAATCAAAACAAAGAGCAAGCGAGGCCCAGTTCAGAAAGTTGCAACCAATGCATCAGTCGAGTTGGAAAATCTAAAGCACCCAAGTTGCAGAGAAGGGTTGCTCTTGGGTGTCACCGTGGATCCTTCACAATCCAAACATTTAAAATTGGGAATAAGAGTTCAGGTCAAGAAAAAGACCTATTTCAAGAAGGCTCTAGTCGACCCTGGGACTACCGGAAACTTTGTTGACGCCCAATTGGTTCGTGCATGGGGAATCTCATGTATTGAAAAGAAGACTCCAGAAACCATCCAGGCAGTTGATGGAAAACTCTTGCCTGGAGGTCCGATAACTCTTCAGACTGTCCCCTTGACAATAATTTGTGAAGGTAAAAATCAAAGAAAGAAACATAAAGAGGAACTCATCCTTGACGTGATCCATGCTCCCCAGTATGGGATCATCCTTGGCTTGCCATGGTTAACTCATCACAATCCAGAGATTAATTGGGCTGAACGAAAGATCATGTTCTCATCAGTGCTATGTAAAGAACATTGGGGCTCATTCTGAGCCCGGCGGGCGGCGGAAGCCGCCCGCCTGGAGGGAGCCGCCAAATGACCGCACCGCGGTCAAAAGACCGCGGCGGCCATTCAGACATTTCCTCTGGGCCGGCGGGCGCTCTCCAAAAGAGCGCCCGCCGGCCCAGAGGAAATGCCCCTGCAACGAGGACGCCGGCTCAGAATTGAGCCGGCGTAGTTGCAGGGGTGCGACGGGTGCAGTTTGCACCCGTCGCGTATTTCAGTGTCTGCATTGCAGACACTGAAATACTTTGTGGGGCCCTCTTACGGGGGCCCCTGCAGTGCCCATGCCATTGGCATGGGCACTGCAGGGGCCCCCAGGGGCCCCGCGGCACCCCCTACCGCCATCCTGTTCCTGGCGGGAGACCCGCCAGGAACAGGATGGCGGTAGGGGGTGTCAGAATCCCCATGGCTGCGGAGCGCGCTCCGCAGCCATGGAGGATTCCCCCGAGCAGCGGGAAGTCGGCGGGAGACCGCCGACTTTCCGCTTCTGACCGCGGCTGAACCGCCGCGGTCAGAATGCTCGTGGGAGCACCGCCAGCCTGTTGGCGGTGCTCCCGTGGTCGGTGGCCCTGGCGGCCAGAATGACCCCCATTGTCTCCAAAGGACTCAAGAATCGGAAGTTCGCCATTCTTACATAGCTACCGCCGCAGAGAAAGAAGTTCAGTTGCCCAAACAGTATTCGTCTTATGAAGATGTATTTGATGAGAAGAAAGCAGAGAACTTACCTCCTCATAGATCTTATGACTGTCAAATTGATCAAGTCCCAGGGGGGATACTTCCCAACTGTAGTGTGTATGCCCTGTCAGAATTTGAAAATCAACATTTACGAAAATACTTGGATAAATTCTTAGAGAATGGTTTCATCCGCCCCTCTAAGTCTCCCACAGCTTCTCCTTTGTTTTTTCTTTCAAAAGCGAACGGAGAGCTTCAAACTTGTATCGACTATAGGGGCTTGAATAAAATCGCATCAAGAAAAAATATCCTTTGCCTTTAATTCCGGTCTTACTGGAACAAGTAAAGAAAGCAAAAATCTACACGAAGCTTGATCTTCGAGGTGCTTACCATTTGGTCAGAATGAGAGAGGGTGACGAATGGAAAACGGCATTCAAAACAAGATATGGCCTTTTTGAATACACCGTCATGCCTTTTGGTCTCTGCAATGCTCCAGCAGCATTTCAATTTTTCTTAAATGACGTTCTTAGAGAGTACCTCGATATCTTTGCCATAGTTTACATTGATGACATTTTGATCTACTCAGACAATGAGAATAAACATGTTCAACATGTCAAGAAATTTTTGACAGCCCTTCGTAAACACCATTTATATTGCAAGCTAACCAAGTGTGAGTTTCATGTTACCACAGTTGAGTTTTTAGGGGTTATCCTTACCCCTCAAGGTATGGTGATGGTAGAAACGAAAGTAAAAGCCGTATCTGAATGGCCCATCCCAAAGACTGTTCGTGATGTACAATGTTTCCTGGGCTTTGCAAATTTTTACCGGAGGTTCATCAATCATTTCTCCCAGACAGTAACTTCAATTACTAAGTTATTAAGAAAGAAAGAAAAATGTGTATGGTCCCCAGAAGCAGACCAAGCCTTTTCAACTTTGAAAGAAGCTTTCTCCACTGCCCCAGTCTTGACTCATCCAGATGCGGATCGACCTTTCATAGTGGAAGCTGATGCTTCAGATGTGGCGATAGGAGCAGTCTTGTCACAACGAAACAAAGACACTGGTCAGCTTCATCCTGTAGCTTACATGTCTCGGAAGTTGAACAAAGCCGAACAGAACTATGTCATTGCTGAAAAGAGCTTCTGGCGATTTTTGACGCCTTTAAAGAATGGAGACATCATTTGTTGGGAGCTAAATATACTGTCACAGTATATACTGATCATCGCAATCTTCAATTCATGAATTCTGCCAGACTTTTGACTCCTCGGCAATTACGCTGGATGCTGTTTTTTGCCGAGTTTGATTTTGTGGTAACCTTCCGGCCTGGTAAAGATAATCGCAAAGCTGACGCCTTGTCCCGCCAAGAGTCTACCACATTGCCTGCAGTTCAAACCTCCAGAGCTATCATTGCTCCTGACAAGGTCCTATGTATCATAAAAACAGAAGATTTCTTTGAAGACATCCGCAATTCATTCACTGTTGAAAAATGGCAGGCGTGGGCCCAAGCAGATCCGAAAAGATCAATCAAGCAAGGATTACCCTTTTACGATGCTCGTTTGTTCGTGCCCACTACCAAACTTCGCAAGATAGTGTTTCATTGGTTGCATGTTATACCTACAGCAGGTCACCCTGGTACTCCTAAAACTCTTGAATTAATCCAACGCTATTTTTGGTGGCCTACCTTAACAAAGGATGTAAAAACAATGGTAAACAACTGTGAAGTCTGTGCTCGCACTAAAACAAGTCATTCAAAACCGAAAGGGTTGTTACACCCACTCCCAACCCCAAGTCGTCCGTGGGAACACATCTCTTTAGACTTTATTACAGGTCTGCCAGTGGTTCAACAGCATTCAGTAATTCTGGTGATAGTAGATAGTCTCATGAAATATGGACATTTCATTGCCTGTAAGAAATTACCCACCTCTAGTGAACTGGCAACTATCTTACTGAATAGAGTGGTTCGTTATGATGGACTGCCAAAAGTGATCCTCTCCGATCGGGGATCGCAATTTTCCTCCAACTTCTGGAAGACATGGTGTAAAACACTCCAAGTGACATCTACCCTATCTACTAGCCACCATCCTCAAACAGATGGTCAAACGGAGAGACTAAATCAGACTTTGAAGCAATACCTACGTGCTTACGTTGAAAAAGCACTTAATTCATGGACATCAATGCTCTGGTTAGCTGAGTTAGCCTACAACAACTCCTTCCACACTTCTACTGGCGTTACACCCTTCTTTGGTTTGTTTGGCTATCATCCTGACACCTTGCCCATCACAATTCCTCAAGAAAGCTCTCTCACTCCAGCTGTGTCAGAAATCATTCAACATTTGCATCAAACTCAGAAATCGATTCAACAACATTTAGAAAATGCCAAACAAAAATACAAAAAGCATTATGACAAGAAACATTGTGAGGGACCGCAGTATCAACCTGGTGACAAAGTGTGGCTTTCCACAAAACATATAGACTTCAAGACGAAGCACATGTTCAACCCCAAATTTATAGGTCCTTACACTGTTCTTCAGCAAATCAATCCTGTGACCTATAAACTACAATTGCCAAAATCATTACGGATTCATCCAGTGTTCCATACTTCCCTCTCAAAAAAGGCAGTCCAAAAGGTCCGCCCTCATCCAGCTCCTGTTCTAGTACAGGGGGAAGAAGAATATGAAGTCAAGAAAGTGTTGGACTCTAAACTGAGAGGGCGTAACCTATGGTACTTAATCTCATGGAAAGGTTATGGCCCTGAAAGTAATTCATGGGTTTCCGCATCTGATGTTCATGCTCCAGTACTTGTGAGACGCTTTCATCATCTCAATCCAGATAAACCAGGCCCTAGAGCGCGCCTGGGAGAGGGGAGTACTGTCAACACCAGGACAGTGCGCGCTCTACGGGCATCTAGAATGCAAAAACCCAACACTTGCAAGATAAAGTAATTTATGCATTGTGATATGTTATTGTTTAACCTTTTGCATTGCAGAATTCCATCCAAAAGATTCATTTTTAAGGTGCTTATAAATACTGTACATTTACAATGTATTGCTGCAGACATTCAGAGTGTGTTAGGGTGTGGTCCCTTTCCAGGGCCTTCTGGAGACTTTCCCTGCAACATGCCTGGGCATGGTTCTAGGCTGGGTCAAGACTCTATAAAAGAGAGTCAGGCCAACTTCCAGTGCTCACTATTCAGAGGTCCCGGTGCAGAGCAGCAGCTTCTTCCTGAGCTCCTGTCCCGGCGGCCTATTTGGATTTTCCAGTCTTCTGCACTCATCTCTCATTGGTGATCACTGTTTCCAGGCGGTAAGACGGTGTTTGGACATTTCCCAACACCGTAATTGAGAATCTTCATGTTCTTGCTTTTAATTCTTAAATGAATAACAGATTACTTGTGCGCTGCCATTTTTTGACATTTGTATAGTGGTTTGCAAATAGGGAGGACGTGCAATTTATTCCATAAAGATTTGACTTCGTTATTACATTATTGTTCATTGCGCGCTGATATTTCTTGACATTTACATGATGTTTTACGAGTTGGCAAGACGTGCAACTCGTTTCATGAGCATTTAACTTTGTTGTTGTTTGCGCGGTACCTTTTCTTGACATTTACATGGTGGCATTCGAATCGGCGAAACGCGCGATTCACTTCTCGTGTGTAATTCATGCTGTTCATTGTGCGCTACCATTTTCTGGCATTTACATGGTGGCATTCGAATCGGCAACACGCGCGATTCTTTCCTTGAGTGTTTTTTCATGTTATTCATTGTGCGCTACCATTTCTTGGCATTTGTATGGTGGCATTTGAATCGACAAGACGCACAATTCTTTCCCTGAGTGCTTTTCATGTTGTTCATTGTGTGCTACTATTTCTTGGCATTTGTATGGTGACATTTGAATCGGCAAGACGCGCAATTCTTTCCTCGTGTATAAATAATGTAAGTTACTGTGCGCTACCATTCTAAGACATTTTCTTGGTAGCATTTCAAGTTGACACGTCGCGTGATTTATTCCTTGAATCTACGTTGTGTGATTTCATGGTGCACAAAACTTTATGGTGTTTAATACTCATATAAAAATCTGCAATGTGCGCAATTTACTTCCAAATGTTTTTTCTGAGATGAACACAACAATACCAGAGTTCTAGATGTAATGCTGTGTGTTCCTGATATGTATTCATAAAAGGAGATTCATATGGTTGTTTAGAAATTGCTCAGAGTGTTTCCTGATTCTCATGCTAAAGAAAGTACTTGAATCTGAAAGTCCTATTTAACTTTTCCTGTTTCCTCCTCAGGTATTCGGTCATCTAAAGCCTAGTCAGTTTTAGGATTATTCCAGGGTTGTTCATGTTTTTCGGAAAAGACGAAGCTTAGAGTTGTAGCATGGTACTCATTTCATGAGATGTAATTTTGATGTTGTGTTTTAACCTTTTGCTTCCTACAGGTCTCCTTCCCAGCTGTTCCCGTCCTAATCCCCTTTTCCCCACTTGGACTCTCTTAGACTCTGTGATAAATCTAATCAGAGTATTGGAGCTGTCTTGTGGTGGAAGTGTTGGGAAAGTGCACGGACCCCGAGGATCTGGTGACTCTGACAGGCGGACATTATGTCGCTGGGAGAAAGGGTGGCGAATGTCGAGGACAGTGAGATCTCCCAGGGGGAAGAAGTGGAACAACTGCAAAAGGAGGTCATACATCTTCGGGAGCAACAGGAACTCCTGCAGATCGTGGCAGAGGACTTAGAAAACCGATCTAGGCGGCATAACATACGCATCAGGGGAGCGCCGACCGGGGCGGAAGGGGAGGATATTAGAGGGTTCATTACAGCAATGTTCCACTCCATTCTGGGCCCAGAAGATACGCAAGAGATCGCCCTGGATCGGGTTCACAGAGCGGGCCGGCCAGGAGGAACCAGAGATCGCCCTCCTGACATCCTAGCGTGTGTGCATAACTACATGACTAAAGAAAGCATTCTGCAGAGAACGCAAAATCTCTCTCAGGTCCAGTTCAGAGGGCACACACTTCAGCTATTTCAGGACCTCTCGCTGAAGACTTTGCAGAGACGAAGGGAATTTAAGCCCATTATGGAGCACCTACGGGTGAATTTTACGGCTTATTCCCGGGGCCACCCCTTCCGCCTTGTGTTTCGCTGGGAGGACCAGCTGCATCAGGTGAAATCATTGCAGGAAGCACGCAGGATCCTACATATAGAGGAGACGGAGCATAGTGTTGGCCTGCGCGAGGAGGCTGCTGCCGAGGGTCGCCCACGTTGGCGACGGAAGGAGAGGAAGCAACCGAGGCCATCCTCGACTGAACAAGCGCTGGAGAGACAATCTGTACTGAGCAGTCTATCTGCTGGGACCAGTGCCTAAGCAGAGGGCATCTGAGTATCGCTACAATGGTCTGGGGTCATTACAGAATATGTTGTGAGACTGCTTGAGATGGGCCTGGGTGGTGGGATCGCTGGCTACCAAGTGACGACCTTGTGAGGTGATGCCAACCCCTGTCAGGACGTCGGCCTCTTTTGGGATGTATGAAGGAGATCTTGTGTGTTTTATGCACCTGTTGTGCGCTGTGGTTTTGTGTTGTTGTGCTTCCCCTAAAGTTTCCATGTGCTCTGATATCGATCACTGTCACTATGTGTGTGGGCCACCCCCGGGCCGTCCTTGTATCTTGCTCCTGGGTGGGGGTCCCTGCCTAGATTGCATGACCTGCTTAGTACTGCATGTCCCTTAAATGTCTAAGCCTAAATGTCCGGCGGCTCAATAGTCCAGCTAAGAGGTTGGCGATCCTTTCTGCCCTCGAGAGGTCTGGGAGCCATATCTTCCTTTTGCAGGAGACGTACTTATTGCTAAAGGATACACACTGTATGCGCTCAAAGTGGTTTTCCCGGGAGTTTTGGTCCTCAGCTCCCACGAAGCACGCTGGGGTGGCGATACTAATATCGAGGGCCTTTCCTGGGGAGGTAGTCGCCAAGATACATGAGATCAAGGGTAGGTTCTTGGCCATTAGGGTGCGTGTTGGGGCATTCCTCTTTACTATTGCCACATTATGTGCTCCTAACGTGCAGCAAGAAATCTTCATAAGGCAGGCCATTTCCCCAATGCTCACTACACCGGACAGGGCCATTTTGGTAGGGGCGGACTTCAATCTGGTCTTGGACAATGAGCTGGATCGTTCTGGGCATCGATATGGGCAGACGGGAGCATTGACTCCGGCGGGGCGACAGTGGCTGGCTGATTGTGACCTGGGGACATCTGGAGGAGGGCGCATCCGACGCTCCGGGATTACACATTCTATTCGGCCTCCTCCAAGACGTATACCCGTATAGACTTCTTTTTGGCTTCCTCGGAGTTCACTTCCTGAATCAGGGAGACTGCAATCGAGCCTCGGGGTCTGACAGATCATGCCCCCATTACGTTGGTGGCCTGTCTTGATGTGGGACAAGTGGGGACTCCGAGCTGGCGTTTTAGGGATACTATACTGCAGAGCCTGGTGGCGGAGGAGACGTTGTGACGCGTGATCATGGACTACCTTAAACACAATGATGATGAGAGAACTAGTTTGGAGACACTATGGGAGGCACTGAAAGCAGTAGTCCGTGGAGAGGTGATATCGCTTTCGGCCAAAGAAAATAAAGCTAGGAGGGAGCAGAGGGCAGTGTTAGAGCAAAAAGTAGCGGCGCTAGAGCGCTCCCATAAGCATACCGGCACGCCTAGAGTGTGGAGGGAGTTGGAGAAGGCGCGTCAGCAGCTGAAACGGCTGGATTGGAACAGGGCAGAGTATGCAGTAGTTCTACTTAAACACAAATATTATATAGGGCGCAACCGATGTGGGAAACTCCTTGCCCACCAGCTGAGGGCGCAGCGCTCGGCCACGGCTATAAAGATGGTGCGCTCCCCTTCTAAGGGTGAGGTACGAATGGACGATCAATTGGCTGAGGTGTTTGCTGATTATTATAGAGAGCTGTATGCTGCGGATACGGTGAATGAAGCGGACCCTGCTGCCTTTCTCGCGGACTGTCGTATTGTTCCGCTCCGTGAGCGAGATGCGTCCTCCCTGGATCAGCCCATTAGATTGGAGGAGGTTATTTCGGCGATTTCACGTCTGAAGGTTGGGAAGTCGCCTGGCCCGGACGGCTTCACCATGCTTTTTTATAAAACTTTTTGCCCGGAGTTGGCTCTGCTCCTGGCACGGCTTTTTAACTCCTTCCTGGTGTCCGGGACTCTCATGCCCAGCAAGTTGGAGGCCACCATTATGGTAATTCACAAGCCAGGGAAGGACCCGGAAGAATGTGGTTCACATTGGCCTATTTCGCTTCTGAATATAGAAGCCAAGTTGTTTACTGGCATCTTGACGCAGCGCCTTAACCCCTACATGCCTGGACTTATAGACCCGGATCACGCGGGCTTTATACCCCACCAACAGAGCAGGTACAATACGAAACGGCTCTTACATTTAATTGATAAAACTAGCAGATCTCGTAGAGAGGCACTCCTCCTCTCCATGGACGCGGAGAAGGCATTTGATAGGGTCCACTGGCCTTATCTTTTTCAGGTACTAGAGCGCTTTGGGCTAGGTCCAGTGTTTAGGGCTTGCATTTAGTGCACCTAAGGCTGCTGTCCGAGTCAATGGAACTCTGTCATTGCCGTTTCCGATAGGTCGGGGGACTCGACAGGGGTGTCCGCTCTCCCCTCTGTTGTTTGCGCTTTATATGGAGCCTCTCGCTCAGCGCCTGCGCGATAGCCCTTATGTCTCTGGTATCAAATTTGGGGGAGACCATCACCTCATAAGTTTGTATGCGGATGATGTTATTCTCACCTTGGCAGAGCCCATGGTCTTGTTGCCAGCCCTTGTGGAAGCCCTTAGCGTGTTTAGCAGGGTCTCTGGGTTTCAGGTGAATATGCAGAAGTCACTAGTGCTAAGCTTGTCAACCCTCCCGGAACATGAGGAGAGTCTGAGGGCTCGCTATCCCTTTATTTGGTCAGCGTCGCAAGTACCTTACCTGGGTATTGAATTGGCAAACTTGGTTGCTAGGACGTCTAGCCTGAACTATTCCTCACTATCCTGGGAGATTTTACGGGACCTAGGGAAATGGGGGAAACATAAGCTCTCCTGGTCTCCACGGTGAAGATGACAGTATTGCCGTGCATACTTTATGTGTTTCAAGCACTCCCTCTGACTCCGCCGCTCCAAACGATAGAAGTCAGCGATCCTGAAATTTATGTGGGATGGGAAACTGGCGCGAATTCAGTGGAGCGCCCTGTACCGTCCCAGAGGGGAGGGAGGACTGGCGGTCCCCTGTCTGCTGAGGTATTTCCAAGCCGCGCAGTTGTGCTTTCTGCTGGAGTGGAGCCGCCGGCTCACTGAAAAGCACTGATGCTTCATGGACCAGGCGGTGGCTGGGTCCCACATTTGGAAGGAGCCCTGGCTTCGGCGTAGGCACAGGGCTCTGGGGTTTTATTCTTTCCCGATCACGGGTGCAACGCTTCGGGTTTGGGATGTGGTGGCGAAGAGGCTTGGCCTGACGAAATTCCCGTCTCCTATGTCACCGATTTGTGCGAATCCCGACTTTGAGCCAGGTCTGCAGGTCGAGAATTTTTGCCATTGGTATGACGGGGGCTGCAAAAGGGTGGGGAGCTTATTTGATGCGGACTGAGTAATCTCTTTTGACCAGATGAGAGAGACGTATGGGCTGACGGAAGCAGATAGACTGATGTATTATCAGGTACGGCACTGGGCCCATTTGCCGGCGAATAGGCCCTTGATAGACCGCTTACTCCGTTTGACAAATGGCTACTGATAAAGAAAGACGATAAGCGGGTGATATTGGAATTGTATAGACTTCTGCAGGGGGAGGAGCGGCCGCCTAAATCCAAGGGGCAGATGATATGGAGCTGGGGAGGAAGCTGACAGAGGAAGAATGGGACAGTATACATTGTAAAACGCACCACACAGCGTACAATACCGCAGGGACAGAGACAGCATATAAATTGGCTTCCTATTGGTATTATACCCCAGCAAGGGTGAATGCATGGGACCCCTCCAAGTCGGGTCTTTGCTGGAGGGGATGCGGCAACACGGGTACACTTGCACACCTACTTTGGCACTGCCCCAAGTTACAGAGATTTTGGAAGGGTATCCTGGATGACATCAATAAGGTATTCTAGACAGAGATTCCTAGATTGACGTCATATGTTATATTAGGCTTACCTAACCCTCTCACTTTCCCTCTTCATTTGCTGAGAGAGCGGCAGATGGCCATGGCCCTTAATGCTGCACTCCAGACGATCCTAGCCCTCTGGGGCTCGGACAGGCTGCCGAAGTATACTTCTTGGCTGCATAAGCTGTGGTTCATCCTGGCAATGGAGAAACTAACACTGGCTTCCAGGCAGAGGGCGGGTGACATTTGTACACTATGGAGACCGTTCCTCCAGATTTTGTCCACGGAATTTATTGAGCTGACTTGCCCGGCATATTTAAAGGTCCTGGGGCTGATCCGAGACATTTGATAGTGTGGTTTGGCCAGTGGAGCGTAGAGAGGGTCGGGGTAGAGGTTTGAAAGGAGGCTGGGACGGGAGGCGAGGGACAGGGGGGCGGTACTGGGGGTGCTGGCACGGGGAAGCACGGTTATGCATTTGTGTTGTGTCTGTTTCTTGTTTTTAGCTCTGCTGTGAACTGGACTGTCATCCCATCTATGCCACGACTATAGTCCCTAGGGGAGGGCAGATGGGTGGAGGAAGTATGTATTCCTATATCAATGACGCTGCTCTGCTGGGCCACCCTCAACCATGCTTGGCAAGGGACGCTGTGATAGGTTGATAGCCGAATGAATTGGATGTTGATACAGAGCTCCGTAAGTGGTTTTTGTATATTAAATACCAATAAACAGATTTGATCCATAAAATGAACACAGTCTAGGTTGGAGAATAGTAGATGAACTGTCTCACAGATGATGACTCAAGGTCACGGGCATAGCTTCCAGGGTGGAGGTGCATGGGGTGTTCCATCCCTACCCTAATAAATGTAAATAGTTGGGTTCAGGTGCTCTCAGTCAGGTATGGTGAGCTGTATGTCTGGTTTCTCCAGGAAATTTTACATGCACACAGACACAAATGCACAGACACATACACACTCCCTCTGTGTTTTGAAAGTCTTCAGAAGTTGAAGTTATTTCACAAAATATTGTATTTTCTCTGTTAGAACTCCAACCAATCAGCATCCTCTCCCTTTCCACTGCCCCACAAGCCTTTCTCATGGATCCTGCTTGCCGCATAAAGTATTTAAACATTATATGCCGGCCTGATTGTCGGAGAATCTGAAACTCCCCCCCCCTCCAATCTGACGGATCAAGCTACGGCCTTCTCACAGTCACACAGTTAGGACTGTGGCGAGGAAGACAGGTCGAGGTGGGAATACACCCAGGCAAGAAAAACAGGCATATATGGCAGCTTGCTTTTACACAAATGCAAATGGAAACGAGGCAAAGCTTCTTCCTAAGTATGCCATTTTTTCTCAGTCTGATAAGGATACTGCATACATCTTATGAAGAACTGCGGGTTTTGCTTAAGAACATAACATTATTATTGCTTCTACAAAAGATTTTTCAAGTAAATTAGAAATAAGATATTGTCAACTGAACAGGCTCAGAGGATCCTAATAACAGCAAGATTTCAAATAGATAGTTTTTGTGATACAGCTTGTTCTTGAAGTAATGCATTGTCTTCTTGGTGCCTTGGATCTCTGATTTATCTGTTGTGGGGTGGATAAACTGCACTATATGAACCTGCATTAATCGTTTATTAACCTATGTCTGTCTGCTGGCCTATGTCAAGATGACTTCAGAGGTGCTGTGTTTGTTGGTGGGTGGGCGGGGGGGCAGGACTGGGGGGAGTGTTTGCCGGCTACTATGTCTGAAGGTACAGTAAAACAGTCATCATTGAATTCCCTTGTCTTGCAATTGTCTCCCGCTCCCAAGTTCTTTGGGAGTTATAGGGAAGACTCAAGGGGCCAGATGTGCGACCGTTTTGTGAGTAGCAAATTGGTTGCAATTGTGTTAGCGAATGCAAAATGGGCCCTGCACAATAGATGAAACCCATTCACTAACCCAAATTTGCAATGCGACTGAATTGCAGCTCACAAAATATTGCGACTCTAAATTGGAAGTCTGTATTAGGAGATCACAAATATCGACTCAGAATTTGGATATATAAGGCAGCCACAAATAGTGAATTGATGCTATTTCCCCTGTTTCCACATGCAATTTACCACCAATTCAAACCAGGTGGTAAATGGGTGTAAACTATGAAAGCAGGCCCAGAATGCACCAAGGCTTTCCACAATGGCTGCAGTCTACTTTACAACGAGGAGGATGGGAATACTGGCTGCTCAGCAGAGACGCTGGCGGAGACAGGAGTGGATATTCAGAGTCAGGCTGACCATTTTTGGCCAAAACGAGGAAGAGATATTTGATAAATACTGGTTAAGTAGCACTGTGGTATTAGATTTAATTGATCTCTTCAAGCCCCATCTTGAAAGTAGTACTCTGCGCAGCAACTACATTCCCACCTATGTCCAGGTCCTATGCTTGTTACACCTATTAGCCACTGGTAGTTATCAGGGTGTGGTAGCTGTTGCTGGTGGGGTATCACAAAAAGTGCTCTCGCATTTCATTCTCTCTTTCTCAATGCCATGATCCGCAATATCCACCTCCACATATAGATGCCCTGTAATGAGGAGGAAATGCATATTACCACATTGCTAAATTTCCCCAGGTGGTGGGGTGCATAGATGGAGCACATGTGCCCATATGCCCCCTTTCTAATCTTGAATACCTGTTTAGGAACCGTAAAAACACCCATTCCCTAAATATACAGTTGATTTACAATGCCCATAACATAATCCCTGAATTTGCATCACCACATCCAGGGAGTATAAATGACTCATTCATGTTCTTCATGTTCAGGCACAGCAGAATATATAGATGACTGGAAAGAGGGGAGTTTGATGACGGATACTTATTAGCTACTGACACATTTTTTTAAACGCTGATATGTAAGTGAATAAGCTGCACAAAATATTTGTTCACTCACATCCATATATGTATCATGGGGGACAGTGTGTATGCCCTTCACAAATGGATGCTCACATCTCACCTCTCTCTAGCAACCCTAAATGAAAGGCAATACAGCTCCGCAGATTGACGCAACAGGACTGTGATTGAGGGCACTTTTGGACTCCTAAAATCCTGTTTCCGCTGCCTTCATAAGAGTGGGGGAGCTTTGCAATACCAACCAGAAACTGCCTGTAAGATCACTGCAATGTGCGCCATCCTACACACCATTGCCTGCATGAGAGGCCTACACAGAACAGTGTCTGATTCGGAATCAGAGGAGAAGGATCCTGGTACCCCGGCTCCTCAAGCACCAGAGGAGAACAGAGCAGCTGAGGGGAGAAGGCGCAGGGACCACATAGCTAGACACTGCTTTGCACGGTAAGACATCTCCCTTGACACAATTTACACACAAAATGATGCCACAACTATTAGAATGCTCAAAATATGCTCCCTTTACTGGCAGGGTGAAAAAATAGTGATAGACAACCTTTCCATCAGATGAATCATAATATATGTGGTTACACATGTTGTGGAGGAGTAAACAGTATGCCAGCCTGTCACTGTGCACTCATTTCTTAGAGGTGCGTGCTGCCTGAGAGATGTTGCTATGGGTCACTGCAAGTTGGCGGCTGCTATTCTTTCGCAGTACACAGACATAGGAGGCTTATACACTACTGAGGCTTGATACCTCACTGTCCGGTGCCTCACCAACAACCCCACTTATAATGTTGGCGTTTGCATTGGCTCCACGGCTGAGGTGATCTGTTCCAGCCCCTTTGACACATCACAACTGAAATGGCCCATTTCAACCTGGAGGGCCATGGTACGCTCAAAAAGCGTTGTTGTTGCCTGCACCAGCCTCCCTGTGGCCCTTGTCATGGCTTCCAACCTTATGCCGTGGCTTCGTTCCCTGAGCCTTTGCAGGCTTCTGTCCTCAGCCAGCTCAGTGCACAGTTGGAAAATTGCACCTGTGAGAGCATCGATTTTAGAGTCCATGCTAATCTGGTTGGCAGCCAACTGGTGAGTCATGGTGTTAACAGCTGGTGTTATCTTCCTGTTCAGCAACCTTAGGAGTTTATGTTGAAAGCATTGAACCTGCAGCATTGCCTCCTCCAGTCCGCCAAACACCACCTTGTCGTTGGATGCCACCTGGGACCAAGATACCTGTCTGGCCTGCTGGCGCACACGTGACTGTTGAGTGGCCACTGCTGTCAGACTCTGGTGACTGTAGCGCACCTAGGAGTGTCTGGCTGTTGGAATTCTTTCACCTCATCTGCAGCTGGCTGTGAGGAGCTGAACGCTGCACTGGCATGGCTATGGAATGTGTTTGGGAGACTCATAGACACCTCACTCTGCCCTTCCTTCTTCCTCATCTGCAGCCAATTCCTGTGTGTTCACTGGTGTATCTAATTGGCAAATGGGGAGATGAATAAAGTGTCTGTATGAAACACTATCTCATTGGTCGCACTGCATTATTCGGCTAATGTCTGACAGACACTGCACTGTTTATGTATTGGACTACATTTCCCATGGTGCAACATTTGTGACTTTTTGATTATCTACATGGATCATCTTTACATTTCTGGGTGAGGGTGTGTTGCATGCATGGGGACCACAGGTTTGCAGGCAGGATTTTTTTTTGTTTTGCCAATAACATTGCCGCCATTTGACGAATCTTCAGGAACTTTTTGAAACTAGTTTACCATTCACTTCAGCTGCTGTCTTAAAAGTTTGAGGCCGAGGCCAAGAAAAAGGGGGGATCCCAAAATACGTTTCCCCATGCAAAATTTTGAACATGACTACAGCCTGAACCTCTCAACGGAAGTACACAAAATTTGGAAGAAAGGTAGCCTTTGGGCCAGGAAGTGTGCTTTTCATTCATTTGTTTTGGAGTTAATAAAGGTTAAAAAATATAGATATCTAGGGATGCAGAGGCACCGCAGATCCTGGAAATCTCATGCTGAGGTCTGATCGGCTGCCAACATTTCAAACAGGTAGAGTGGGCAGCAATTTTGCGACTTGACCCATAATAAATGTTTAAAAAAAGAAAATGGGGGAGGGTAGGAATACCCTGACCCCCTAGCCTTGGTGCTGGGGTCAAATTTTTATTTTTATTTTCACAGAAACTTGCAGTTCATCCGTGAATACTGTGAACATTTATTTTACATAAACAAGCGGTCTCCCGCACTTTTTCAAAATGTAGCTACCAGGTGGGCCAGGTCTCGGAGCACGTCTCATTATAAAAACAAAGGGGGGCGCATGGCGCCATTCTCCCAGGGCTCTTTTGGGCCCAGAGGATCACCATCTCCCCATGTCTTTTTTAAATATTGGAGGGGGAGCTGCACGGACCCTCCTCTATTGGGCTCTTATGAGCCCCAGGAACCACCACCTCCCTGGGGCTTGAATAATATTATGGAGGAGGCTTGTGACCCCTCCCCCTTTGTGGCTTAAAAATGCCCGGGGGAACACCACCACCCAGGAGTTAAATTTATCTTTCTGCAGGAGAGCCGTGCAGGCCCCCAAGCCCCAGGGACCAAAACCTCCCCAGGTCCAGTAACATAACTAAAACTGGGAGGGGGCCAAGCGGACTCCCCCAGGTAATTTACGGCCCAGGGACAACTGCCTCCCAGGGGCCAGCCTGTCCAGATTAAAGGAGTGGGGGCGTAGCCACCCTCCTGGAGCCATTAATGGCCCTGGGGACCGACACCCCCAGGTTTAGCTCCTGCTATCTTCCGAGGTGCCCAGCCTCGGGAGATGGCAGTTTCCTTTTGCTTGGCAGGAGCTGTGACAGCTCCCGCCAAGTTAGAGCAAATATAACTCTGTTCCAAGTTAGCGAGAGCGGGAAAATTGCTCTCGCTCACTGGGAGGGGAGTTTACATCTGTTTCCCTGCCCGCTGTCATGTGGGAAGGGAAACAGATGAAAACCAAGGCCAAGCCCTGGGCCAACCCCAACCATGCATTGCAGAAGGCCGTGCGTCCCACGGGGTCTGGTGCTTATAGGAGGTTAGCTGCAGGGCCTGGCCGCAGGCCCCCTCCTTGCATTGTCAAGGTCTGTGACATTATCATTAGGAAATAGCATTGAAAAAACATAGAAATTCACTTACAAAACCCAAGGTTACAGGGATGTTATTGTTAGGTTCAGATTTTATTCACAGAAAATCATAGAATTTCAGCACTTATAGTTATGGTTATCTCAAGTAACTATACCTCAGCGCATAGCACATTTTTGTAGATTCTACTCAACACTTAGAAAATTCTATCTCAAACCTCTCATTTTAAAAAGAAATAAGTATCCATCATCACAAGACTTTTAATTATTTGTGTGACCTAAATGATGTGCCAGTATGTTACGGGGTTTGCTATGTTTCTTTCTAAGGTGCTCTGTACTACAGACTCACTGTGTGACAGAGAAAATGTAATTAATTTGTTAAAATGCTCTATGTGTTTTATGCAATTTGGAGTTTGCTAGCCAGAGTGTATTATGTTCTGCAATATATGAAGTTAAATAGCTGTTTTCATAGCCTTCTTTTAACAATGTTATATTTAAACTTGCTCTGGTAATTTCATGTAACTTTATTATCCGGTGTTATACCATGAAATGGATGATTTTAAATTATTTTATTATGTATTGATGAGATGCTTACATGGTTTATTTGCTTTAATGGTTTATTTGTTGCAAATACATTTTGGAACTCGAGCTTGAAGTTCATGAAGATTTGCCAAATAGCGCCAAAGTTATTATAAAAAATAAATAAAAAATCTATGGAAACTAGGTCCTAACTATAACTACCTACTGGCGTCTGCCTGCAAGTACGTAATATCTATCTATTTATTTATCTATCTATCTATCTATCTATCTATCTATCTATCTATCTATCTATCTATCTATCTATCTATCTATGCAGAATCAGGCTGTTTGCGAACTCAAAAAGATACTTATGTATGTACATGTATGTACATACACCAAATTGTGATTCAGTAACTTTTCATTGAATCACAGTTTGGATTTGCGATTAAGTATTAGGAAGGGGCATGTTTAGGGCATCCCTTCCTAATACTTAATCACAGAGGTATTTATGAATGTTTTGCAACCAAAATGTGGTTGCTAAACATTTGCATTTTACCACAAACTTCAAGTTGGTGGTAATCCATTCACAAATGGGAATAGGTCCCCGAGGGACCCCTTCTCCTTTAAGAATCGCGGGCAGTGGTCCCACTGACTGCTGCCTAATTAAAAAAATTAAGAGAAAACTTCTAATTTTTCTTTATGAAATGCATCCCATTTTCCTTTAAGGGATATTGCTTTATTGGAAATCAATCACAGAAATGGTAGTCTGCTGACTCCAGCAGGCCGCCATCCATGTGATTCTTGCCATTCCCAATGGATCGCAGACCGAGACCTACCTTATGAATAATAATGAGTTAACTACAACTTTGAATTTCTATGTTTTTTTTGTGTGTAGATTGTGAACCTAACTGTAACGTCCCTGTAACCATTGTTTTTTTGTTGTGAATTTCTAAGATTTTTTCAATTCTATTTCCTACCTATAACATCCCTGTAACCTTTGGTTCTTTCAGTGACTTTTTTAAGGTGTTTTTAATGCAGTGGGTGGTTGGCCACAGGGCCTGGCTTGTGGCTATGCCCTGTGTTCAACACCATACAAGCAGCCAACAGTACACTGGGCACGGCTTTTGACCACAGGGTCTGCAGCTACTCCGCACATGCAGTTAACTGCTCGCCAGCCACTGACTTTTGGCTGTTCGCAGCAGGGAGTTGGTGGCAGGGCTGGCAGCCAACCTTCCGCTTTCAGCCATTCCCATGCAATACATGGCCTTTGGGCATGCATGCGTGGCAGAGGGTTGGCCAAATCCCAAAGGCAGCCAACCTGGGAAGGTGGTACTCAGGCCCCCTCCCGGAGCCGATTTCCACCCCAGGGGTCCCATCCCCCAGGGCCCATTCACTTATTTAGGGAACGGGTTTATGTTGCCCCATCCCCGGACTATTATTTGGCCCCGGGGACCCCATCTCCCAAGGCCTGGCTTTGTTGTAAAAGGTGGTGGGAGCAAGCTGCACGCATCCCTGGGCCAGTTTTGGGCCCCGGAGACCACATCTTCTGGGTTCTGGCCATATTTAGAAGGGAGGGAGGCACACAGCCCCCTTTCTGGGACAATATTTACTCTTGGTACCCCATCCTCTGGGGCCTATCTTATTCATAATTAAGGAGAAGGGTCATGCAGCCCTGTTCCCCAGGCCAATTGTGGTCCTGGCGACCTCATCTCCTGGGACCCGGCCATTCTAAGAAGGGGGAGAGGGCCTCCTCAGGCCAGTATTAGCCCTAGGGACCTCATCTACCAGGGGCTGCCCAGTGTATGAGGGGGGGAGAGGAGCATACAGCTCCCTCTCTGGGACCAATAATATTAGTATATTAAGGAGGAGAGGGCACGCAGCCCACCACACTGGGCCAATATTGGTCCCGGGGACCCTATCCCCCGGGGTCTGGTCAGTCAATGGTGGGTGCCCTGCAGCCCATCCATGGCAGCCACTGCCTCTTTGTTGGAAGCAGCAGGCGGAGCCCCAATGCCCACATCTGTTGTTTTTGCATTTGTCGCCCCAAGTAGGAAGGGTATGCCCAGACGTGGGTCCCGTGCTTGCTATGCCACCAGATTCAAGCTAGCCTGGCTGATGAAGGGTGATACCCTGAAACCAGTCCCAGGATGCCTGTTTCTGGTCCAGGGAAGACCTGGCCTGGCAGCTCGGGCTGGACAGTTCCCATGGGGAACAGGGTCAAGACTGATTTGCATATGGCTGGGTCCAAACTGGAATGGCATGGCAAGCAAAAAAACTGATGGATTAAACCCAGATCTGTGACTGGGGTTGAAAGTTTGATTTGCTCTGCATTCCGTCCATCATCTGTTGTTTTTGCATTTGTCGCCCCAAGTAGGAAGGGTATGCCCAGACGTGGGTCCCGTGCTTTGTATGCCACCAGATTCAAGCTAGCCTGGCTGATAAAGGGTGATACCCTGAAATTGGTCCCAGGATGCTTGTTTCTGGTCCAGGGAAGACTTGGCCTGGCAGTTCGGGCTGGACTGTTCCCATGGGGAACAGGGCCAAGACTGATTTGCATATGGCTGGGTCCAAACTGGAATGGCATGGCTAGCAAAAAAACTGATGGATTAAACCCAGATCTGTGACTGGGGGTGAATGTTTGATTTGCTCTGCATTCTGTCCATCATCTGTTGTTTTTGCATTTGTTGCCCCAAGTAGGAAGGGTATGCCCAGACGTGGGTCCCGTGCTTGCTATGCCACCAGATTCAAACTAGCCTGGCTGATGAAGGGTGATACCCTGAAACCGGTCCCAGGATGCCTGTTTCTGGTCCAGGGAAGACCTGGCCTGGCAGTTTGGGCTGGACTGTTCCCATGGGAAACAGGGTCAAGACTGATTTGCATATGGCTGGGTCCAAACTGGAATGGCATGGCAAGCAAAAAAACTGATGGATTAAACCCAGATCTGTGACTGGGGGTGAATGTTTGATTTGCTCTGCATTCCGTCCATCATCTGTTGTTTTTGCATTTGTCGCCCCAAGTATGAAGGGTATGCCCAGATGTGGGTCCCATGCTTGCTATGCCACCAGATTCAAGCTAGCCTGGCTGATGAAGGGTGATCACAGCTCGCCATGAGTGTCACTCTGCTAATCCTTTGCTTAAAGACTTTCCTGTAGAAATGACAAAAGGCTTTGTCCCTTTCTAGTTTAGTGTGAATGGCACTGTGCTAATCCTAAACTTAAAAACGTTGATGCGAGCAGATTCAGAGTGTCACTTGTTAATGTAGTGGCTTCTATACAGGAGCTGCTCTCCACCTAAAGTGGGGAATCACCCAGGGTTCTCTGCTTCTTTTTGGCATAATTTATGCAGCACTCTAAGCCTGAAAAGGTATTGTTTTGGCATACACACACAGATATACATATACACACACCCACACACACACAGTAATGTGAACTCACTAGCCACACTACATTAATAACAACACGACACCATTCACAGTAGATTATTTGATTTGACATGTCCTTAGTCTTGTTAGGAATGCTATCATTTAACAGGCTATGAGTGATATAATATGAAGGTATATATGCAATGCATGGAGAAGGCACAAGTTATAGTTAAAGTAGTGTGGTTAATGAGTTCGCAACACTGTGTACAGAGGTGCATAAGTTATAGAACATTTCGGATGGGGCACAAGTTATTGCTGTAAGTTATTGAAATTTAGAATTTCTATTGTTTTTATGTTTAAGTTCTTTGTTTTTACATAGAAAGAATAAATAATGTTTTCCAAACTATAACTTAGATTTAACCTTTGTTTTTTTCATGATTTTTTTAAAAAACTTTTATATTTTTTATTAAAAATGTGCGTTCAAATCATAGAGTGGAGTGTTATTGAGTGGAGTCTTGCCGAGTGGAGTCTTGTCGAGCTGAGTGTCATTAATTGGAGTGTCGTTGAGTGGCAAGAGTGGAGTAGAGTTTCATTGAGTGAGATGTCGTAAAGTAGAGTGGAGAAGAGTGTGGTATAGGGTGGTATTGTACAGTGGAGTGTCAATGAATAGAGGGTCGTTGAGTGCAAGTCAGTGGAATAGAGTTCCATAGAGTGGAGGGGCATATAGTGGAATAGAGTGTTCTAGTGTAGATTGTCAAAGAGTGGAGTGACATGTCATAGAGTACAGTGGAGTGCCACGCAGTTGAGTAAAGTGGTGTACTGTAGAGGGGTGTGCAGGGGAATGGAGTCCTCTAGAGTGGAGTGGCGTAGAGTGAAGTGGTGTGTTGTAGAGTATAGTGGACTATCATACAGTGGAGTGCAGTGTTGTACAGTAGAGTTCCTTTCAGTGGAGTGTCATCAAGTGGTGTGTCATCTAGTGGAGTGTCATGAATTAGAATGTCATACAGTGGGAAAGTGTGGCGCAGAGTTTTCTATTGTGGAGTGTCATTGAGTGGAGTGGTGTAGAGTAGAGGTTGAATAGCGGGGAGTGTCGTAAAGTGGAGTGCCATGTCATGCAGTGCCATAGAGAGGAGTGGAGTGGCAAGTTGTAGAGTATCATACAGTGTAGTGGAGTGGAGTTGCATAGAGTGGGGTAAAGTGTTGTATGGTGGCATGGAGTGGAGGAGAGTGTTGTAGAGTGGAGTGTAGGGCACAGAGTGGAGTAGAATGTCATATAGTGGCATAGAACGTAGCAGTGTGCTGTAGAGTTGAGTTGCGTAGAGTGGAGTATAGTATCATAGAGTAAAGTGAGGGAGAGTGGACCATCATATTGTGGCATATAGTAGGGTAAAGTGTTGTACAGTGGAGTGGTGTAGCGTACAGTGGAGTAAAGTGTCATAGAGTGAAATCATGTGTCACACAATAGAGTGGAGTGGATTAGAGTGGAGTGACATAGAACAAGTGTCATATAGTGGATTGGCATGTTGTACAGAGCAGTATAGTGTTGGAAAGTGCCATAGAGTGCAGGAGAGTGGAGTGGAGTGGCATGTGGTAGAGTGTCATTCAGTCTAGTAGAGTGGAGTGGCTTAAGTGGAGTAGAGTGTTGTATAGTGGCATGGAGTGAAGTAAAATATTGTAGAGTGGAGGGTAGGGGCATAGCGTGGAGTATAATGTTGTATAGTGGCATAAAGTGTAATAGTGTGGAGTTGCATGGAATGGAGTATAGTGTTATAGAGTGGAGCAGTAGAGAGTGGAGTATCAGTGGTATTTATTAGGGTAAAGTGTTGTACAGTGGAGTGGAGTGGCATAGCGTACAGTGAAGTAAAGTGTTAGAGTGTAGTTCTGTGTCGTAAAGTAGAGTGGCATGGAGTAGACTGAAGTGGCATAGAATAGAGTTGAGTAAAGTGTAATTTAGTGCAGTGACATGTCATAAAGTGGAGTGAAATGGGGTGGAGTGGCACATAGTGATGTAGGGTATCGTAGAGTGGAGTGGCATACAGTAGAGCGTGGTAGAATGGAGTGACATAGAGTGTTGCAGAGTTGAGTGGAGTAGTGTGTTGTACAGTGGACTAAAGAGAGGTGGAGTAGCATACGGTAAGTTGCGTAAAGTGTCTTAGAGTGGAGGAGAGTGATATAGAATGTTGTACAGAGGCACAGGTTGGAGAAGAGTGTGGTACAATGGAGTGACAGAACAGAGCAGGATGTGTTACAGTGGATGACCTTGGAGAGGAGTAGAGTGTTGTAGAGCAAACTCGAGTGGAGTTACATAGAGTGAAGTGGCGTAGAGCATAGTGTCATACAGTGCAAAATTGTAGAGTGTCAGATCGTAGATTATTGTTGTGTACAGTAAGGTAACATCTTGTACAGTGGAGTGAAGTGGTGTAACGTATAGTGAACTAAAGTGTCATATAGTGGATTGACATGTCCTGCATTGGAGTGCAGTGTTGGAAAGTGTCATAGAGTAGAGTGGAGCAGCATACAGTTGAGTAGGATCTTGTAGAGTGGAGTGGAATACAGTAGAGTGTGGTAGAGTAGAATAGAATTGTGTGATAGGGTTGAGTGGTGTAGAATAGAGTGGAGTACTGTGTTGTAGAGAAGAGTAAGGTGGGGTGCAGTAGCATACAGGGAGTTGTATAAAGTGTTGTACAGTGGAGTAGAGTGGTGTAGAGTGGTGTAGAGTGTTGTACATTGGCAGAGACAGGACAATAGTGCAGTATAGTGGAGTGACATAGAGTGGAGTAGAGTGTGTTACAGTGGAGGAACATAGAGTGGAATAGAGTGTTGTGAAGCAGAGTAGTGTGGAGTGGCATAGAGTGGAGTGTCATGCAGTATCATATTGTAGAGTATCATGTAGAGTATCATGGTGTAGATTGTTATGATGTACAGTGGAGTGACATACAGTGGAGTGGCGTAGAGGATTGTGGCTCAAGGTGTTGGTGCACAGAGTGTTATAGCATACAGTGTAGTGGTGTACAGTGGAATCGCATACAGTGGCGTAACAGGGAGAGGTGTGTTGTAGAGTACAGTGGAGTGACATACAGTGGAGTGGTGTGGAGTTTGCTATCATAGAGTGGAGTGGCGTACAGTGGAGTAGCATAGACTGGAGTAGAGTAGGTGTAGAGTGGAGTGGGGTAGGGTGTAACAGCGTAAAGTGCATTGAGTGGAGTGGCACACAGTAGAGTGGTGTAGACTTGAGTGGGGTTGAGTGTTATACTATGGCAACAAGTGGAGTAGAGTGTTACAAAGTGGCATAGACTGGAGTAGAGTGCTTTAGAGTGGAGGAGCATAAAGCAGAGTAGAATGGCCAACAGTGGAGTGGCATTTAACAGAGTGGCGTGGCATGTCATAGAGTAGAGTGTCATAGAGGCGAGTACAGTGGCGTACAGAGGAGGATGCTTGTGGCCATATTCATACAACAATGCAATGTTTTGATGATCTGCTTGGAGGGTGCCCTGCCTAATAAATGGGATGCGGCCTGGCACACTTAATGACACTGTTGATAATGTTCTATAATACTGATTTCAAAATGGCAGTTTACCCTTATAGGTGTCAGGGCTCCACCCTCATTGTTTGCTGCCCTTTTGTATTTTACCAATAGTGAATAATAGTCTGTTATTCACATTTTTTAATTAAAAAATGCCGATCTTTGATGATGTCACATAGAGTCACCTGCATCAGCCTTCAGACAGATCATCCATTGTTGGGGAAGTCCCAGTTCATTTGCAATGTACTGCAATAACACTTGTAATAGTAGTCACTAGGGCGCTTTATGCTTCTGTCCTATATTGCCCATGTCTAAACATCATTCGGCATGTCACCTCACCCACTCCCATTGTAACAAGGTGGGGTCAAGAGCCTCAATTACCCCACCCCATGCTGTGATGAGTTGAAAGATGAAGTAGGTAAAGGCTCCAGATTTCAGGTTCCTCCTTCAGTACCAGAGGTGGGAGAGAGCTGTGTGCCTGTACCGAGGGGTCTATCCATCACCGGCAGCTGAAGTGGACCAGTGCAAGCAGTTGAACATAAAGTGGTGAAGTGTTATGTATATATGGGAGTGTGAGAATCTGCATGAGCAAAAGTGGATAAGAGTGGATGACTAGAGAATGAGTGAGAATAAGTGAGGATGAGTAACAGTGTGTGTAAATGTGAGTGAGCATGATTCAATGAAATTCAGGAAGTCTGAGTGAGAATGAGAGAGTAAGATATTGAGAATGAGTGCCAGTAAAAGTGCGTGCAAGGACATTGACAATGCATGAATGAGAATAAGTGTGGAGTAGTGAGTGAGTAAGAGATTATGATTGCCAATAAAAGTGAGTAAATATAAATTAGCATTAGTGGGGGAGAAACTTTTTGAAAGGATGGATACAACCACTGGGAATTGTACAAAGGCTTGTGTTTTTTGTGTTGTAAATATGTCAACAATTTGAGCACTGCATCGTCTGAACTATGATCACTTTTTGTGTAATCACACTTTGCTTTGCATGAATTTAATTAACATAACTTTGAAAGCAGCGAAGCTTGCCCTATACTTATTTCCTAAGTGATTTTGCTGGATAATTGAGAGAGACATACTAACTGAGCTTGGGATACCTCAAAGGCGCATACAAAGTTACTGCCTCTAAATGAGTCCCACAGGGATACTGTTCAATTAAAATATAGTTACCCCCGGTCCTCGTGGGCAGATAGTGTTGTTCTTGTTATATGCACATGGTGTTGATATACTGGGCATAATTATTGGCATAAAAGACACCCATGCAAAATGCTAGGGTGTGGCGTACTGGAGTTAGTTCTTGCCATAAGGGGTACCCATGGAAAAATGCAGGCACTGATTTACTGGAGTCAATTCTTGGCATTTGAGGCACCCATGGCGAGATGCTGGTGCTGGCATACTGGACCAAGGTTTTGGCATTAGGAAGAAGAATCTTGGTGTATGGGGCCTGGGGGGAACGGTGTGCAGGCAACCATAAGAAATGTTGGCGGCCTGACATACCAGAGGCATTTACAAAACTTGCAAATGGGTGACCCCTGGTACATGTTTGCAATCAATAGCAAAATCCTGGCACTGGCAGATTGTATGCAATTCATGTCATAAGAGGCACCCATTGCATATGTGGGGCACCCGTGACAAAATGAAAGCCCTGGGATGATGGATGTAATTATTGACATATAGAGAGTCCTGACTGCACATTTTGGGAACAATTGAGGCAAGTGTTTCGGAGCATCAAGCTTCATTGGCTTGGCAAACTATGAGAGTACATGAATGTTTCATGATTGTCCCTTTAGAGCCAATGGCTTTTGAGCAAATGTTTTTGAAAACTTTCCTTTTAAACACGCTATTTGACCAATTGGTTCTGAAATTTGACTGATGGAAGGACTTCCCAAACTGCCCTACAAGTCAGACTTGCTTCTTGGACTTCGCACCTCACCACTTTCAAAGATACCCAGCCACTACTGGATTTCATTAACCACTATCTGGAGTGCACGTGACATGAATTGTGTGGGTATCTTACTTTCAGTTTCCTGGGAGGAATGTCAACTATTAACAAATTCAGTCTGGTTTAAAAAGATTGACTGTATACAATAAGGGGCATATTTATACTTGTTTTGCACGGTCATTTTTTAAAGCAAATTCGGTGCAAAACTAACTCCATATTTATACTTTGGCCCTAGATCTGTCTAGCGACAAATTTATGGAGTTAAAGTCATTTTTGGGATGTGGAAACCTACTTTGCGTCAATGAGATGCAAAGTAGGCGTTCCCGTGCAAAAAATGACTCTGCTTTGGACCATTATTTAATGCCTTGGTCAGGGCAGGCGTCAGGGGACCTAATAAGCCCACATGTGCCCTCCCAGGCCCAAGGGACACCCCCACCCACACCAGAGGGACAGCTGAGGATGGGGGTCCCCCTCTCAGCTAAGTATAGGTAAGTATTTTTTTTTGTTAAGTGCTATTGGAGGCCCTGAAATGGGCCCCCCTACAAGGCACTGGGTACAATGGTCGTGCCCAGGGGCCATGGGTCCCCTCTGCTGGCCATTGGGGTGGTGGGCGTGACTCCTGTCTTTTCTAAGACAAGAGTCATGTGGTATGGATGGTTTTGCGTCAGAAAATGACTCTAGGCAGGTTAGAATCATTTTCTTACTCTAACCTGCCAAGCGTCACCTGACTAATGTCATTATTTTTATGCTAGGCTACCCTTTGCACCAACTTGCACCATTCCATAAATATGGTGCCCGGCTGGTGCACAGAAATGGTGCAAGCCGGTGCTAAACTTTTTGGTGCAAAATTGCGTTAGTGAAGTTTTGCACCAAAAAGTACTGTATAACTCAGGGCCTGTGTGTTTCTGTTCTCATGTGTGTTAGCATTACCTCTTAAATAAGCTGAATGATAGTCATAACACTGTAAGCGCCCGGACGCAGGGTCAGGAACAGTATTGTCCTCATAAATTATTGAGGCAATATGTCCCTAAAGACAAGATTCAAAACAGCATTTTAAAATGCAGTCAATAATAAACACTGATTCAATAAGTGACTGTGAGATCAGCAATTTAGAAAAACCATGAAGGTTTATTAAAATATTAAAGTGCAATACACAAACAATAAAAATGCAACAAAACTCTCCTTTTCAGTGAAAGGACATATGAATCAAATTCTATGAAGGCTGTCAAAGGTTAAGTAAATACAGCAGTAAGCAAAGTCTGAAAATAGAATAGTGGCGAAAGTGCCTGAAATCAACAGAGAATCGGACATCATTCCTAGTAGAAATCCAAAACTTCCAGCTCACCGCCAAATTCAAGGGTTGATGCAGCCAATTTCACAGTGGAAAATTATGAAAACTGCAATATTGGCAAGATGCATGCAAAAGTATTGACATGTTAACAAATCACATTTCACACTTATAAAAAGTCATATACCCTCACAATCCAAACACTATGCCCCTACATGAATATTGGTTCGCTCCTCTGGTCTAGTGTCATCTGGAGGTGTCAAAGCGAACTGGTTACATAAATAATGAAAGATCTCTTGAGTGAATGAAGTCTGTGTGCTAACAGGAAGAACCTTGAAAACTATCCAAGGATTTCCTCCAGGGTTTTCAACAACAATAAGTCATATAAAATAAACAGTACACATTCTGTGTGCGGTGCAAATAAGAAAAAATAAAAACACAATGCAACTGCTGCCATTTTTTTTGTAAAATTGAATCAATGCCTAGTTGAGGGCTAGCTACTATCAGTCCATAAAAACACTCGACACATCACAACACTTGTGTTTCAGTTGCAATCACCTTGTATTATACCGCCAGGTCTGATGGCTTAGTGGACTAAGGCATCTGCTGTAGTGGTCTGCGTTCTTCTGCGGTCAATAACATGAGTACCATTGAGATGGGTAACAATAAACATCTGTTATTCAGCACGAGGATTCCCATCTGGGTGATAATGTGCTTTACAAATATATGTCAATATGCACATATGTTTCCAATTAAAGAAAACTCCAACATATGTAAAATACTACGGGGGTCATTCCGACCCCGGCTGTCAAGGACCGCCGGGGCCTGGGATGCGGGAGCACCGCCAACAGGCTGGCGGTGCTCCTCAGGACATTCTGACCGCAGCGGTTCAGCCGCGGTCAGAACAGGAAAACCGGCGGTCTCCCGCCGGTTTTCCGCTGTCCTGCAGAATCCTCCATGGCGGCGCATCTTGCTGCGCCGCCATGGGGATTCTGACACCCCATACCGCCATCCTGTTCCTGGCGGGGCGCCCGCCAGGAACAGGATGGCGGTATGGTGTGTTGTGGGGCCCCTGGGGGCCGCTGCAGTGCCCATGCCAATGGCATGGGCACTGCAGGGGCCCCCGTAAGAGGGCCCCACTTTGTATTTCAGTGTCTGCTTTGCAGACACTGAAATACGCGACGGGTGCCACTGCACCCGTCGCACATACCCACTCCGCCGGCTCCATTCGGAGCCGGCTTCCTCGTGGGGAGGGGTTTCCCGCTGGGCTGGCGGGCGGCCTTCTGGCGGTCGCCCGCCAGCCCAGCGGGAAAGCCAGAATGGCCTCCGCGGTCTTTCGACCGCGGAGCGGCCATATGGCGGCACCCTCCAGGCGGGCGGCTCCCGCCGCCCGCGGGGGTCAGAATGACCCCCTACATGTTTAAATTCCAAAATCTTTCATGTTTGTGTTTTTCATCATTCCGAGGACCACACCTTGGTGTTGATGAAATAACATACATGGGGGTCATTCTGACCCCGGCGGGCGGCGGGAGCCGCCCGCCTGGAGGGAACCGCCAGAATACCGCTGCGCGGTCAAAAGACCGCTGCGGTTATTCTGGGTTTCCCACTGGGCTGGCGGGCGACCACCAAAAGGCCGCCCGCCAGCCCAGTGGGAAACACCCCTCCATGAGGATGCCGGCTCCGAATGGAGCTGGCGGAGTGGAGGATGTGCGACGGGTGCAGTAGCACCCGTCGCGAATTTCAGTGTCTGCTGAGCAGACACTGAAATTCAAAGTGGGGCCCTCTTACGGGCCCCTGCAGTGCCCATGCCATTGGCATGGGCACTGCAGGGGCCCCACGACACCCCTCACCGCCATCCTGTTCCTGTTGGGCGGAATCGCCAGGAACAGGATGGCGGTGAGGGGGTCGGAATCCCCATGGCATTCCCATGGGCAGCGGAAAGTCGGCGGTACACCGCCGACTTTCTGTTTCTGGCCGCGGCTGTACCGCCGCGGTCAGAATGCCCGGCGGAGCACCGCCAGCCTGTTGGCGGTGCTACCGCCGAACCCGGCCCCGGCGGTCCTTGACCGCCGGGGTCAGAATGACCCCCATAGTCTAATTTAGTGTAGGAAAGAACTGAAAGTCTGCTAGAAAATATCACATTTCCAGAATGCACCTCCTGCAAAATAACCTTCCTTGTCTTTCCACAGTCATGAACAGGCTTCAGGCATTGAATTCTCCATCTCTTCTAAGGTCCAGATTTCACTGCTCCAGACAGAGTGGTGCACTAGTTGGCCTCGGTAAAATGGTTCAATGAACTTCACTTCACCAAAAGGCCAAGGTTGAGGAAGTGACATCCTGCACCATTTGATCTTTACGTATGCTTACACACACATACATGACCACACAAACAGTCTCTCACATAAATGCACTCTCGCATGCACACAACATACATTTAAAAGCATTTGTTACTTACCTCACCTGTCAGGAAGGGTCACATTCCAGCTAATTGGACTCCATTTTTATTAAAATAACAGTTAATATTATTATTCACTTTTATTGTCACAAAAACATTGAAAAAAAACAAGGAAATTGGAGCCCCAACTGATGTCTATAAGGCCGAGCTACCCCGTTATTCCTGGCACTGACTTTGCCACCTCTGAGACCAGGGGTTGCAAATGCAGTGTCAGAGGTCGCAAGGGGCAAGTCAGGGTTCGCAGCTGTGACCCCTAATTGACACCCGTGGGTGGTTTCTAATAGACCATAGCAGTGAGATACTACTTTGAAAGCGTGCAATCTTCTTATTGACAGATCTTCATGGGAAACTAAGGGGGTCATTCTGAGGTTGGCGGGCGGCGGGAGCCGCCCGGCAAGTGGGAACCGTCAGAATACCGCTGCACGGTCAAAAGACTGCCGCGGTAATTCTGAGTTTCTCGCTGGGCTGGCGGGCGACTGCCAGAAGGCCGCCCGCCAGCCCAGTGGGAAACCCCCTTCCATGAGGATGCCGGCTCCGAATGGAGCCAGCGGAGTGGAAGGGGTGCGACGGGTGCAGTTGCACCGTCGCGATTTTCAGTGTCTGCTTGGCAGACACTGAAAATCTTGGTGGGGCCCTGTTAGGGGGCCCCACGACACCCGTTACCGCCAGCCAGGTTCTGGCGGTCAAAACCGCCAGAACCAGGCTTGCGGTAAGGGGGTCGGAATCCCCATGGCGGCGCTGCTTGCAGCGCCGCCATGGAGGATTCCCTTGGGCAGCAGGAAACCGGCGGGACACCGCCGGTTTCCCGTTTCTGACCGCGACTGTACCGCCGCGGTCAGAATGCCCATGGGAGCACCGCCAGCCTGTTGGCGGTGCTCCCGCGGTCGTTGGCCCTGGCGGTCCATGACCGCCAGGGTCAGAATGACCCCCTAAGTACAGTGGGGCTTATTCACAACGTTTTGGCGCAGGGAAGCAGCACAAGCCTTTTTGCTGTATTGCCCCGCGTCACAACAAAATGGCAGGAATGTGCCATATCTACAAGATACAACTCATTCCTGTCCTTTTCCCCTGCACTGGTGCACTATGAGCTGTCATGCGCCAATGCAAGCACCCTTGGTTGCGGGGAAGATTGTTTTTGTGCAAGAAGGGACACCTTCCTGCACAAAAACAATCAATGGAGGCATTTTCCTCCTTCTATGTGTGCTGCATAAACAAACAGGGAAAGATAAAAGTATTTCTCCCAGTTGCATCACTCTTACGCCACCACTGGGATGGCGCAGGATTTTGACACATTCACAGGGTTACAAAACCTTGTAAATCTGGGAATGCGTCAAAATCCATGGGTGTTGCTTGGGAACACCCACATCAATGCCCATGGAATGCCTCCCTGACGTAAAGTAAGGTAACGCAGCGACTTGTGCCGCATTGCCTTACTCCATATCTACAAGGCCATAAAAAGTCATGCAAAGTGACTTTGCTTGACCTCGTAGATATGGTTCTGCAGCCTGCGTTATCCGAACTTCAAAAAAGAGATGCACTGGCTGTGCAGGGTACTTGTAAATAAGCCCCAGCATGTTTGGAAGGCTAGCTAAGTGGAACACTCTCAATGTGCCTCACTTTGAGAGTATATTTGAAGTGACTACATTCGTTAGAGATAATCCACCAACAGTAAAGGACACTAATTCATTTTGCACCATAGGTTTTCTCCTGAAAGACATTCCTCCTAATGCAGATGCAGCCACCTTAATTAGAAATCTCAAACACCTTGCAGGGCACCGTATGGCCCATATTTATTAAATGTTTGCTCTGTCTTAGCGTCATTTTATTTTATGCTAAAGCTGCGCTAAGTTAACTCCATATTTATATTTTGACGCTGGACCCACCTAGCACACCTAGAAGGCGGACCCAAAAAATGACGCTAGGGCCGTTTAGCGTCAACATTTAACACCTGGTCAGACCAGGCATTAAAGTGCAGTTAGGCACATTTGTTGGAGTGTGACCTTTAAAAATCAATATTAACATGAAAAGTTTGCAATATATTCTGTAATGAAGCTGCATAGAAAATGTGTTAACATAGAAAATAATATACGTGTTTGAAATGTGCCCATGGGAAGTGGCCACCAATGTATGCGATGATTAATGAAACTGATTAATGATGAATTAATAATGTACTAATGTATGACTTTGTATTAGCATTAAGAGTTATGTATTCGGTTTTTGCTAAATTAATCACTAGGCCTCAGTTAGCGAAGGTCTGGGCCTAGCTGCCTGGTCCCATATTAACTGTGTTTTTCTAACGTGCAATGTGCTGTACTTTTCCAGAAGCTAGATATGTGTGTGTAGCCGTAGTAAATTCTTTCTCATGGGACTCGACTTGCTCAAGGAGACATTCTTGCCGAATGCAACAGTGTAATTCGCAACAGGTGGAAGGCCGCCTGGACTAGGAGAAGACAATGGAACTACTGACTGGAGCGTAAAGTGTAACTTTTCTTACCTGACATTCCATCCGATGAAGATGTCAGTCACAGGAGCCAATCGACTGCATGAGAACTGTGTTAGGTGAAAATTCTAGTAAGGTGTGTGCAGAATTATTGGACAGAGATAATGATGCACCAAATATTGCCCAATGGGAAATTAGAGACTTGTTAGACTGTTTTAATATAATCGCTTGACTGGAGGAGAAGTTAGACGTTCTTCGCCATTCTCCTTCACCAATCCTTGCCATTATGAGCCATTATTTGAGACTTTGATACTTTAAACCATCCTCTTCCTTATGAGGGAAGAGCCTTATTCTTTAGCTATGCCCTACTGAGACTTGCCCTGTCCTATCTTTGCTGATGGCGAATCGACTGATGTCCTGAGGACGAAGACTGACGCTGATTGCTGATACGTTTGAGGGGTAACTATCTGATGATAATTATAATTGTCTGTTTGCCTTTTTTTTCTAGGTACCAACTGCTCTTTTGGTAGAGGCCATAATTAGATGTTTTTCCAAATTTGTGTTTGCCAAATTGTTTTGCATAAAGCCCAACATGCTGATGCTAATTCGAAGTTAGTTAAGGAGTTCACTAATATCGGATTCAAATAGACAAATGACTAAGGGCCAGATGTACCAAAGGATTTTACCCATTCTGTGTCTATGGGAAAAAGCTTTCGTACATATGGCCCTAAATTCTTGCTTTGTTGAATAATGTACTTATGATACTCTGCTAAAGTTGATTCATATTAACGTTGTGCTTCATTCTAAATGTTCATGATCTATGCTTTGATAAAGTTTTGCTCTGATTGCCAAGTTATAGTGGTTTTGACATGCTTGTTGATATTGAAACTAATAAATATGATATTAGATTGTAACTAATAGGGAACAAATATCCTAACACATAACTAGATTTGTGTGGTTATTCATGGAGGAAAGGTGATGGTGCGTTTGCTGTATTGATCTATAATAAATGTTATTGATTAGCTTAAATGATTAGTTATTGTGAATATTGAAGGAGTTATTGACATATTGATTGTGATGCTAAAAGGATATCTTGTTCTGGGAAGTCCCCAAACATGGTCAAAAGGTTCATTGGCCTAGACCTGTCTCCTTGTAAGTTTACTTATCAAGGTTCGGACGCGTTATCAGTTTTGGTAGCAGAGGTAGATGGTTTGGCCCTTTGGGGCCCCAGGATGAGGGACCACTGTGCCCCTAAGTCCCAAATGACTTTCCCGGAATCTCGGAGCTTGCTGAAGTGAGTTGGGTATGTTCTTGGCATCCTAGTGATAGCATGAAAGAAATAGGGTTTGCGCTTGCACAGCTTATGCATATCGCAGGTAAACTGAGGTTTGTGAGAATTTTAGGCCAGGTAATGTTTAGTAGGAGTGTGCATACTCCGCAGTATGAGAGTAGGGAAGTAGTCGAACTTCATGTGAGTGTGGCGCTTTGTGCTCTAAAATTATCCACATGGTTGTTGGTGATGTACGGACCCTGCGTGGTCTAAGACTCCGGAGTATACTGATAAGTGTATGAGACACTTGGTTTATGTTGTAATTTGTGTGGTTTAATAGGTCAATCGGGTGTGGTTGACGAGTCGAGTTTGAGTCAAAGTGAGTGAATGAAAACTTCGATGGAGATTTGGTAAGTTCTAAAGTGCACTAGAACAACCCATTGACAAGTCGAGAGTAAAATTTGCGGGTCAAAATTTGCTTGCGAGTGCGGGATCTGAGAAGGAGAGAGTAGCGGCCGAGGCTAAGCAAAATCTCTGTAAAGTTCTGAAGTGATTGTGTTACCCTTTCCTGTAGTAAACCGGCAAATATGAGTTTTGATAGTGCTCGCAATATATTGCATTAGTTTGTGTGTGAGTTGGGAGCGAGGGAGACAAGCCGCAACACTTAGTCAGCCGCAGTGTGTGTGAGTGTGACGTCATTGGAGCCGCGCAGGGATAGGTCGGTTAGTGAGAAGGGTCGCGCACGGATTGGCAGCTGTCCATGAGAGACAATTGGTTGAGAAGGTGAGCGAAGAGAGTTCTGGGAATTAAAGTCACTTCCTGATTCCATTGTTAGCAAAATAGAAGGAGCAAAAATTAAGCTTTTCAAGGCTTTAAAGAGTGCTTTGAGGGGAGATGTGTACATTACCGTGAGTGTAGGGGAACCTACACCGCCAGAGGACACACTGGCTTATACCGTAATGGAGGAGAGGGGAGTTGCGCCATGTCTTTGGCTAAAGCAATGGTGCAAAGTGACAGAGAAAGAAGGGTGTTTGGCGTTTCCGGAGCACGAAACGTTCAATATGAAGATTTTGGAAAATTTGCAGAGGGTGTTAAATGAGCTAAAGCCACTTCCGAGGCCAGCACAGTTTGAGGCGCTGATGACAACAGAAATTTGAGAGGAGAATGAGGAAAGCAGAGAAGACACTAGCGGAGGCTAGGTGGGATAGCGCACAGAGGGTTTGGAGGAGAGAAACAATAGATGGAGTTAGGATGTTTCCAGCAATAACTCAAGAAGGTGAAACCCAAGGAGGGAAAGCCACTTGCAAGACTGACAAGGGTTCTAGCAAAGAAAAGGAGACTAAGAAGTCCTGGGCAGAGGCAGGTGACTCAGATGATGATGAGTTCCTTAATCAGTTGCTAAATGATCGACCACCGCCATATGCCCTAGATGACAAAATACCAAGTACTAGTGCAGATCCCATAGATTCGACTTAAAACCAAGGAACAACAAATATGGTACAGGTTAATACTGTTGAGACACCAGTTATGGAGCAGAATAGTGTCAGTGTCTCTACTGCTCCAGAGATGCAATCTAAGAGCAGCCACCACAGGTTCAGAGGCTTTACCCTGATGTCCCAATACTAGAGACTACTACGAATTTGATGGTGGCGGATGATCTGGCATATACGAGACCAAAGCTGTTACAGACTGAGCCAACTCCACTTTTACTGCCCCAGGTGCAGCAACAGATGGTTCCGAATTACACTTCGGTCACAGGACCGCAGTCAGCCATAGCACCAGGAATGAATCAGAATATGGGAGTTAATGCTAAACAGGGTGTGGAGAATAGGCAGACGCCAGCTGCCATATCCTTGCCCATTACAGTTGGTCCACCAGTACTATTGTATGCGCAGGCGAAGCCTAGTGTATGCGAACAATGAGTAATGGCCCAAGAAATGACAAGAGGAGGGTTCGTAGGGAGCTCTCAAGGGATGACCCCAGTGGAGCCGACATTTGAAAGATCTAGGTCTTTGTTAGACTTCAGTCCAATTGGGGTTCCTCTAGATACCATGAGACAATCAGGTTTGGGACTGCTGACTCCGCAGATCTAAAGTGCGAATGTACTGCAAACAGCGATGATGCAGGCCGGAAATATCTCCTTGCAAGGTTTAACTGCACAACAACTGAATGACTGGTTAGACAAGTTAAATTCACCACAGACCACTCCTGCGACAACAGAGTGGTCGGAAAGAGAAGAGTACCTGAATTTTGTGAGGTTGGGCATGGAGGCAAATGACCTAGTTGAAGGGAGCATGGGAGTGAACAGGCTAGAGTCATATACTGAAGCAGAATTGAGGTATTTGTGCCCAAAAATAACCAAAGAAGTGAGCAGGGTGCACCAGAGGTTGGCGGACCTGGCAGATAAATATGGAATAGATTTAGAAAATACCAAACATCTGAAGAGAAGTTATAGGTTAGATTTTGAGCCTAAGGATTTTGAACACATGAAGTCTACTGGGATGAAGGCACACCTCAAAGAGATACTGCAGAGTGCACAAGTTTGGGAAGCCTTAGAGAAGTGGGAAGGCAGATGAGTGAAGAAAAGAGACAAAAGGAAGAGTGACGGCCAAGAGCAGCAGGCGAAAGCCGTGCCGGATACCGGTACAATAAAGATGTTACCAATGAGAGAAACGGCAGGAGGGGTTCTTGTCCATGTACCGTGGACCAGAGGTGATAATCTGTCATTCACAAATGATTTCCCCAGGCTGAGAGAGAAGCCAATAGAGTCGTATCAGCAGACGGACAGGTTTGTGAAGCTTGCAAAGTGTCTTTGGGAAGACCTGAATACTCTCTTTGAGATCATAGTTCAAGCAGATTTGTGGCTTGAGTGCAAGAGAAGTGTGGATTTGCCGGCTGCTGAACCGGCAAGGGATAGAGCCCCCAGGAGCACCGTCTCCCGAGGTGATGAAGTACTACTATAAGGTCATTGACTTCTTGAAACAGAGGGTTTCACCGCAAAATATTGATAAGCAAAAGACTGATCGAACGGTGCAGGAGGCCAAGGAGTCAATACATGCCTACTATGAGAGGTTGTTGAAGGCGTTTGAGCACTACAGCGGTACAGAAGTTATAGAGGCGAAGGACATGAATCACCTTGTGTTCAGATTTGTTGAGGGATTGAGACCTGAGATTAGTCAGATGATTAAGAATCATTTGATCTGTTGGCAAGTGAAGCCGATTGACGAGGTGTTGCAGTATGCGAAGTACTGTAGTGACGAAATTGAGTTGAAGCAGAGAAAGTTGAAGGAGAAAGTGATGGTGATGAAAATTAAGGCAGCACAGTCAGGGATGCAGGGAGGTTGCGTACAGCAGATGGTGCAACAGCCGCAAGGAAACAGGATGTTTCAGGCGCAAGTGAGAGGCAGAGGTCGAGGAGGTTTCCTGAACCGTGGTCCAGATCTGAATACCGTAATGGTTCAGAACGATGTGCAGGGGATGAAGAAGGTGTTAGCTTGTCATGCTTGTGGCGGCGTTGGACACTGGAAGCGGGAGTGCCCGATGATGGTGCAGGAGGGTGTTGTTCAACAGAGCAATGATGTCAATGCATTCCAAAATGTTAAAGGACCAAGGTTGAGAGGTCCTAATCCGAACATTCAAAATAACATGGTTCAGATCCAGGGTCTCCAACCCATGCAACAAGTGCAGATAGCACGTGTACAACCGATGCGGATGCAGCAAATGCAACAGCAGGTTCCTATGGTACCTAGACAGCAAATGCAAGTGCCCTTAGCACCAATGGAACAGCAGCAGGTGATACTTCCTCAACAGGTCACAGGTCAAAGAATGAGCCAAAATAACACAGTGCAACAGTTCCCATTACGTGGCGAGAATGGAATAAACGATGAATGGTCGGATTAGAGTTCAGATGGTGAGGAGTGTAGGCTTGCAACGTCCCTAGAAGTAGATCAGAAAGGACCCTATGTTCAGGGGAAGGTAATGGGTCACAAGGTCTCATTTTTGGTTGACACAGGAGCTACACGCTCTACAGTAAGAAGTGCAGAGGTTCCGAAGCTGCCTCTCTCGGGACGTACGGTCAAGGTGGTAGGAGTGGCAAATAAACTTCTGACAAACCCGATCACAGATCCAGTTTAGGTTGAGCTTGGTACTTTTCAGGGGTTGCACAGGTTTGTGGTTTGCGATTCGAGTCCTGTGTCCCTACTGGGAAGAGACTTACTGTGCAAGACAAGGTTCTCGATCACCTGTTCCAATGAAGGAATTGAGGTGCAGACAAACAGTGACGATGAAGGAGATGAGGGGCAGGTTTCAGAGCCTAAAACGGAGATCACAGATGAGGAGTATCCTCTGATTAATTTCTTCCCAATGTTCACAGTGAGTGATCTGCCAGCAGACTTGCAGGGGACAGTCAGAGAGAAAGTGTGGGACTTGACAGGGAAGGAAGTAGGACTGATAAAAGGAGTGGAACCAGTCAAAGTCAGTGTGAAGCCAAATGCTGTGTTCCCCCAGGTACGGCAGGACCACATGACTTAAGATGTTCTTATAAAGGTGGCACAATTGATTGCAGATTTTGGAAAACAGGGAGTTTTGAAAGAGGTGATGAGCAGTCCATGTAATTCACCGATAATGGGACTGAGAAAGCCTTGTGGGAAGGTCCGCATCGTCCAAGACTTGAGAAAGATCAATGACATAGTGGTGAAATGTTGCCCAGTAGTACCAAATCCAGCTGTGATTATGTTTCAAGTTCCATGTGATGCAGAGCGGTTCACAGTAGTTGATTTGTCCCAAGCGTTCTTTTCTGTGCCTCTTCATGAGGACAGCCAATTTCTTTTTAGTTTCAAATTCCTCTATAAGGTTTACAATTGTTGTCGAATTCCTCAAGGGTTTTCGGAATCACCTTCCATCTTCAATTAGATATTGAAGAAGGATTTGGAGTAATTGGAGTTGCCTTTTCAATCAACTCTAGTGCAGGACACTGACAATTTGTTGATCGCTTCCAAGACAAAGGATGACTGCAAGTATGATTCCATTGCCTTACTGAACCACTTGGGAAAGAACAGGCATATGGTGTCCTCAAAGAAGCTACAATACTGCCAGAAGGAGGTGAAGTATTTGGGTCATCAAATTGAGAAAGGGTCGAGGAAGTTGTCCAGGGAAATGGTGACTGCCCTGTTACAGAGGAATCCCCAAATGACACGGAGAGATGTTAAGATGTTTCTAGGAATGGTGGGCTACTGTCGTCAGTGGATACTAAATTTCTCAGCCATTGGTGAGACTGACGGTTTAGGATGGGCCAGATGTCATAACACTGTCAGAAAAGGAAATGATGGTGTTTACTGAGCTAAGGGAGTGTTTTGCAGGGCTCCAGCTATGTCTGATTACAGGAAGCCTTTTGTTCTGTTTTGTCATGAACGTGATGCTTGTTCTTTGTCTGTCCTGACACAGGTCAATGGAGGTGTAGAAAGACCAGTGACATATTTTTCAGCTTCTTTGGACCCAGTTGCAGCAGCCTTACCGGGTTGTTTGCGTGCAGTAGCAGCAGTTGGTCAAAGCCTCGCACAATGTGAAGGCATAGTGATCGGACATCCTTTAACAGTCATGGTCCCACACTCAGTTGAGATCTTGCTAACCCATACAAAAACGCAACACACAACAAATGCAAGACTGACGAAATGTGAAACGATTATATTGGGATCACCAAATGTAACGTTGAAAAGATGTACAGTGCTGAACCTAGCAACTTTGCTTCCAAATGAAAACACAGAAGTTGAAGATGCTGAAGATGTAGAACATGATTGTCTTGAGGTAACAGAAAAGTGCACCAAACCGAGGCCCGATATTAAAGATACCCAATTAGAAGAAAATGACAAAATTATCTTTGTTGATGGCTCATGTTTAAGAGACTCAGTAGGAGTGCTGAGAGCTGGATACGCTGTACGTACGATCTCTGGTATCCTGGAAGCGTCTTGGCTTGAGAGAGTATATTCTGCCCAAGTGGCTGAATTGGTTGCTTTTACTAGAGCTTGCCATGCTGCTGCCCAGTTGAGAGTGACTATCTATACTGATAGCAGATACGGATTTGGAATTGGTCATGATTTTGGCCAGCTATGATCACAGAGGGGTTTCCTGACCTCTTCTGGTTCTACAGTGAAAAATGGTGAAAGAATTAAGGAGCCGTTGCACGCGATTCAGTTACCTCATGAAATTGCCGTGGTGAAGTGCAGTGCTCATCTGAAATCACAAGACTTTGTTTCAATGGGAAATGGATATGCGGATCAAGTCGCAAGGTTTTGCGCATTGAACTGTATGTTGTTTAAGGATCAACGGGAGTTGTTAACTGAAACAGAAAATGAGACTTGCACAGGTTACGCATTGAGGGTGGTTGACACGTTGGAGGAATTGAGATTGTTGCAAGGACGTGCCAGCAAAGATGAAAAGCGTTCTTGGGCTAGGATGCAATGTGTACAAAGACCAGATGACTTGTGGGTTTCAGATGAGGGGAAAATGGTCCTGCCAAACAGTCTCCTGTCACAGTCCGCAAGGTTTTACCATGCTCAAGCACAGATTGGGAGAGATGCCATGATCAGGCTGTTCAAAATTGACTTGTTTAACCCGAAATTCAGACAGGCTGCAGAAGAGATCTGTCACAGGTGTATCATCGGTCAACAGATGAATGCGGGGAAAGGGAGAGAGGTGAATTTGAGCCACATTGGGAGAGCAGGAGGTCCATTTAGCAGAATGCAATTTGATTTTATTGAAATGCCTGTGTGTGGAGGTTTGAGGTATGTGTTGGTGATTGTGTGCATCTTTAGTCACTGGATTGAAGCTCACCCTACACGTAGGAATGACAGTCTCACAGTAGTGAAGCTGCTGCTTAGGGAATTGATACCACGTTTCGGGTTTCCAATCTCTTTAGAATCAGATAGAGGAAGTCACTTCAACAACGAGGTGGTTAAGTTATTGTGTGCAACATTAAACATTGAACAGAAGTTACATTGTAGTTACCGCCCTGAAGCATCAGGACTAGTGGAGCAGATGAATGGTACCCTGAAGTTGAGAATGGCAAAAATGTGTGCAGCCATGAATTTGAAATGGCCCAATGCATTGCCTTTGGTGTTAATGTCGATGAGAAATACTCCCAACAAGAAAACAGGACTGAAATTCTCATGGGCCGAGCTATGAGACTGCCCGCAGTGCCTGCAAATGCTCTTGTGAATATCACGGATGATATGGTGTTGGACTCCTGCAAGGGTCTGGCTGACGTGGTCCGCTCTTTCTCTCATCAGGTGGAAGCTACCACACTGCCACCGATAAATGATCCAGGTCACAACCTGAAAGCTGGTGACTGGGTTGTCATCAAGAAACATGTGAGGAAGTTGTGCTTGGAGCCACGTTGGAAGGGGCCATATCAAGTAATACTAACAACTACTACTGCTGTGAAATGTGCGTGAATTCTGAACTGGATCCATGCCAGTCATACGATAAAGGTGACGTGTCCAACTGATGAGGAAGTTGAGTTGTTGAAAGTACGAACAACAGAGAAGGAAGTCTCAGGGCTGCAGAGTAATCGAAGGGGAACTGAGACTGAAGGAGAGCCTGTTGAGGACGGCTTGGTCACTCCAGTAGGAGACGAGACCCAGAGGGGTGACGGTGAGCCTATCTCAACTGAGGCACCAGGAGAGCCGAGACAGAAGGAGGTTCTCCCAGAAGCAGATGAATATGGACATGAGCTAGAGCCCCTCACAGACCCAGAAGGCGAAGGAGTTGAGGCGGAAGAGAGTCAGAATGTCCAGACTCCTCCTGAGCAAATTGCAGGTCCATCAAGAGAAAACACCATAGAGTCATGGGAGGGCAAAGGGCGTCCACAGGAAAGACAAAAGGCCAAAGAGATACAGAAAGGAGATAAGTGGCCAGAATCTCAAGTGACAAAGGGAAAAGTGGTTGTCGAAGATGCAATAGAGGAAGAGGTCGATACAACAAAGGGAGAAGATCTGAGTGAAGGAGAGTTGCAGGGTGATCGCAAGTTAAAAAGAAAGAGAGTAGCAAACAGAAGGTACGCAGGTTCTGAATGGGCATATGCAACGTCAGCTGAATGGCAACAAGAGTTCTTGGCGTTCTGTTTTGATCGAGAAGTCCCAGGTCAGTACTTTGGCACCTGAGTCTGGCCAGAGAGACTGTGTTGGCACGAAAATTGTATTAAGGAAAACTGAGAAAAGGGACTGATAACTTACCGGATTTTAAACTGTTAACTTGAATTGACTTTTGAGAACTGATTTTGACAAGCTGCTAGCCTGAATTGACAAGGATCCTGGGAATTAATGTGAAAGCTGTAAATAATTTCTGAAGAAAGACTTCAGCTTGCTTAACTTTTGGGAAAGAAAAAAAAAAAAATAATAAGTTTCAACCTTCCTCTGTTGGTTGTTGTTTGAACTAATAATACTTCACTTTCTGATTCTTTATAGATCATGGCTAATACCAGAGAGGATGATAGGGGAAGTAGGCGTTGTAAATGTTTGGGTGTTGGTTTGGGTGTTGTGTGTGTGATATTCATCATACTTGTGATTGTGGGAATGGCTTTAGTGGATAAGAGTGGAACTAACAATGCTACAATTCCTGAGATCGCCACTGCACTAACAGCTTGGGAGAGGTTTGAGCAAGATACAAAGTATTTGCATGAGGGAACTAATGCTAAAGGGGAATTATCAACTAATGTTTTCTATCGCTTGCTGAGTGAGTATGTTGACACTATGGATGCAAAAGATTGTTATGTGTGTACACAGATTCCTGTTTTGGTACAAGAGGGGGTTACCTATCATATTTTGCCTTTAACATATGGGATAAGCTGTAGTCTGTTACTAACAAGATTCTATAACCAGGAAGAAATCCAATATTTTTACTCCAATCACGATCTTGTGTTTTCTTATGTGCCTATTATAGAGGATTTGAGTAGTGTAGCTAAATACTATAGAATAAAGTTAGTTAAGGGTTCTTTGAGGCAACATTAACCATTAGTACATCCTATGCACACCGCAATAATTTGACATGTTCGCTTACATCTGTAGAGAAAAGCTTTTTAGATCACACGGAAGATAGAAGAAGGGCATTTAAAGGAAAACTGGAGAAAGGATTGCAGCAGCGAGCTTTTGCTAGTAGTGAGAGTTACAGTACAATTAGGGAACAAGGAAAGTTAGCTTTAGACGCACTACACGTAGGGAAGCTTTGCATAACGCGACCAAAGTCATATTATGACAATGTGTTTGTGGGAACGAGTGAATGTAAGCATGTGTTTTTGTTTCAGAGTAAGTGGACGTTCATGTTAAATGGACAGGATCCAGCGCTCCCTGGGATCTATTACATATGTGGACTTAATGCTTATTACCGTCTTCCAAAGGGATGGTATGGGACATGTTATTTGGGGATAGTTTTCCCAAAGATATATCAACTGGATTATCTGAAAAGGTTTCCGAAATTGTCTGAATTACATCGAACTAGACAGAAGAGAGAGACTGCTGCTGGTGTAGTAGGAGATATATTTGGGGTGATAATTCCTTCAGTGGGAGTTATCTTAAACTCTATAAAGATTCGAAAGTTGTCTACTATTGTGGATAACATGCTGACAAATTTTACAGGGGCTATACTCCTGATGGATACTGAACTTGCTGAGTAGAGGGCTATGACTCTTCAAAACAGGCTTGCTTTAGACATTCTTTTAGCGAACAATGGCAGAGTTTGTAAGATGCTTAATGAGCATCATTGTTGTGCTTATATACCTGACAATAGTAACGAGATTAGAAGTAACTTAACTAAAGATAGTACAGATTTGAAGGAACTGAAGGAGCCAGGAGTTTGGGAAAAGGTTGGAAAAGGACTTGCTAAAGTGGGAAATTGGTTTAGTAATATTTGGCATGGGATATTGGCAAAAATAATACAGGGAATATTGATTGTTATATCTTGCTTATTTGGATTATGGCTGTCATGCAAAATTAGTAAAATAATTCAATTGAAAATGGCGAAAAATAATGAGAGGAGGGAAGAAAAGGGAAAAATTGTTCAGGGCAAAATCACAGGGGAAACGATTAAGAGAGGAAATTGAAATGAGGGAATTCTAGGATGGAAAATGTAAGGGAAAAGGTTTGTGTGATGACAAGAGTCATCAGAGGAGGGATTGTTGGAGTGTGACCTTTAAAAATCAATATTAACATGAAAAGCTTACAATATATTCTGTAATGAAAATGTGTTAACATAGAAAATAATATACGCGTTTGAAATGTGCCCACGGGGAGTGGCCACCAATGTATACAATGATTAATGAAACTTATTAATGATGAATTAATAATGTACTAATGTATGACTTTGTATTAGCATTAAGAGTTATGTATTCGTTTTTTGCTAAATTAATCACTAGGCCTTAGTTAGCGAAGGTCTGGTCCTAGCTGCCTGGTCCCATATTAACTGTGTTTTTCTAACGTGCAATGTGCTGTTTTCCTGAAGGAAGCTAAGCTGTACTTTTCCAGAAGCTGGAAATGTGTGTGTAGCCGTAGTAAATTCTTTCTCATGGGACCCGACTTGCTCAAGGAGACATTCTTGCCGAATGCAACAGTGTAATTCGCAACAGGTGCAAGACCAACTGGACTAGGAGAAGACATTGGAACTACTGACTGGAGCGTAAAGTGTAACTTTTCTTACCTGACATTCTACCCGATGAAAACGTCAATCACAGGAGCCAATCAACTGCATGAGAACTGTGTTAGGTGAAAATTCTAGTAAGGTGTGTGGAGAATTATTGGAAAGAGATAATGATGCACCAAATATTGCCCAATGGGAAATTAGAGACTTGTTATACTGTTTTGATATAATCGCTTGACAGGAGGAGAAATTAGACATTCTTTGCCATTCTTCTTCACCAATCCTTGCCATTATGAGCTATTGTTTGAGGCGTTGATACTTTAAACCATCCTCAGCTTATTCATTGCCTGATACATCTCTTCTCCTTATGAGGGAAGAGCCTTATTCTTTAGCTATGCCCTACTGAGACTTTCCCTGTCCTACCTTTGCTGATGTCGAATCGACTGATGTCCTGAGGACGAAGACTGACGCTGATTGCTGATACGTTGGAGGGGTAACTATCTGATGATAATTTTAATTGTCTGTTTGCCTTTTCTTTCTAGGTACCAACTGCTCTTTTGATAGATGCCATAGTTAGATGTTTTTCCAAATTTGTGTTTGTCAAATTGTTTTGCATGAAGCCCAACATGCTGATGCTCATTCAAAGTTAGTTAAGGAGTTCACTAATATCGGATGTAAATAGACAAATGACTAAATTCTTGCTTTGTTGAATAATGTACTAATGATACTCTGCTAAAGTTGATTCATATTAACGTCATGCTTCAGTCTAAATGTTCATGATCTATGCTTTGATAAAGTTTTTCTCTGATTGCCAAGTTATAGTGGTTTTGACGTGCTTGTTGATATTGAAACTAATAAATATGATATTGGATTGTAACTAATAGGGAATAAATATCCTAACACATAACTAGATTTGTGTGGTTATTCATGACTGAAAGGTCATGGTGCGTTCGCTGTATTGATCTATATTAGATGTTATTGATTAGCTTAAATGATTCGTTATTGTGAATATTGAAGGAGTTATTGACATATTGATTGTGATGCTAAAAGGATATCTTGTTCTGGGAAGTCTCCAAACGTGGTCAAAAGGTTCATTGGCCTTGACGTGTCTCCTTGTAAGTTTACTTATCAAGGTTTGGACGCGTTATCACATTTTTTTAGGGAAACGCAATGGATTCCACATGGGTGTCCACCCCTACCCCCAGCATCATCCCCACCCACACCACAGGGACACTGTAGGTGGAGGGAACCCATCCCAGATAAGTTTAGGTAAGTATATATTTTTACTATTATGTGCCACTGGGGGCCACTTACATGTGGCCCCCTGGCTGGTACGGGGTATGTTGGGGTTGTCCTGGGTACACTGGTCCCCCGTGGTGGGCATTAGGATGTGGTTATGACTCCTGTCTATACTTGGACAGGGGTACATTTTTTGGCTGCTTGTGCATGAAAAAATGGCACTAGACTGACTAGCGGCAATTATTTTGCCGCTAATCTGCCTAACACCATTTTATCTACCACCGTCCAGCCCCGGCTAACATCATTGTTCATGATGCTAGCCATTTCTTAGTGCCATTGTGAGTCATTTTATATATATGACGCACAGATGACTCTGAAGAATGGCATTAGTTAGCGCTCACTTTTTTGACGCACAACTGCGCTAGCACAGTTGTGCATCACTTTTCATGAATATGGGCCTAAGTACTTCAGAATTTCTAGAAGCACCTTGTCAAGCACAGACATTCTTCCACATTGGTGGCTGGAATATTCGTCAGCAAAACTTCAAATTAGGTTCTTGTTCACTACATTCCTGCATCCTTCTGACAGGTACTGCTACTGTGCCTTTTAAATTATAGTAGTCCTGCACAAATGTGCATTGGCTATCCCATTTAAATTACATCAGCCCATTACCTAATACCGTCTTTATAATACTAGCACCTACACGATTATTAATATGTCCTATTCTAACATAAAGTCATCAAATGTGTCTATACAAACATAATACAAATAATAATGTGTTATTCTACTATTGCAACTACAAATTTAAAATACAAGAGACAATCGATATCGCAGCTCTGAAGATTATATGGTTGCCTAAGATTATTTTGTCTCTCAGGCACTCTATACACCGCTAAGCAGAGTCACGTCTCTAGAGTTTAGAAACCCCGTTAACAACTTTATTTCATCCAACACATGCCCGAGACAAGACTGGTGGCGATGTACGAACTGGGGGTACCTGGACACCTCTCTTCTACACTACTTTGAAGCATCATATCATAGGTGCATGATAGAATAGCTCCCAAGAGTAATAGACACACTTTGGTGCTTGACCAGAATCTAGCCAGTTGACCACTGGATGAGGAGCCCTGACTCCCACATATGCAACAGGGTAAAATCTATATACATCACCCATCACAAGAATTACATTGATAATTAATGACTAATTGATTTGTAGGACATTCTTGACCACTCACTGGTTCTCTCTCACCTCATTATTTGGCAATGACGCCATCTCTCCCGGAAGGGATAGAGCCCTTTGCAAACCCTTGAAGTAAGGGTATTGTTTGGGACTGAAGATCTTTTAACCACTGGGTCTTTTGAGGACATTAAAGGGGTATGTGGGGTCCTGAGACACAATATTTACACTATATGTAACTAAGCCTGACAGACAGGGAGGTAGCCACAAGAGACCTTTCTAGGGGCTCCTTCAAAAGCTCACATCCACACAGCCTGTCTAAAGACTATCTGCTGTTCAGAACACCCACCATAACACAGAGACCTTAAACTGCCTGATAAAGTGGAAACAAGAGTTGGGATCACCAGAGATGACAAAGTAGTGGCAGGAAATGTTTCTCAGAGTAAATGACAACAGTAGACATGTTCAGGGGAAAGAAGCAATCATCAAACTCATATATTGGTGCTACTAAATGCTGGCACGTTTCCCCTCGATAGACCATTGGAAACCGCTGACTGCTGGATGGGATGCGGGTGGTCAGGTGCACTTTTGCATGTATTATAGAATTACTTGAAGTTAGATTGGCCCCGCGTGTCCTAGGAGGTAGAGTGTAGCTGTATAATTAAAGTATAGGGAGAGGGCCTGGGATTCTAGATGCCATATTGGTTTGGTCTTTTAGATGTTATTAACCAAGAGGGGAATTGGCTGGATCATAGGAGTTAGTGGATGGAAAAGGAGGGAGATTTTTAGTTTTTGTTGGAAAGGGCTTTTCTTCTGGTGGGTAAGCCCGCTTTACTGATATTTATTTAAAAAATACTATTAAAACCTTTGGAAGCCTGCAATGGAAGGGAAAATAATTTAGAATATAATAGGAGGCTTTTATGAAATGCGGCTATGTTGAGAAGTCAAGACACTGTCTAAAAGTTCTATATAATTTTTTATGAGACGTTTTTATAAAGCAAACTAGAACTGTGGCAGCCATGTTGAGATTTGCCTGTACTACTGTAGAGGTGGCATGATGGATTCCTGAAGTAAACCTCGCCTACATAGCCTATTAGCTATCTGTCACTGCAGCTAGCATGCCTCTAACCTCCACCGATGTCCTTTCCTTTATGCGTGACAGAAAGTTCCCAGGGTATATTTTTGCCATTTCCAGCACTGACAGTGATAGACTCAGGTTTCTCTCCACTGCTTTTGCCAATTGGCTGTTTTAGTAATGTGTTAAAGTCTGATCCATTTCCTGTATATTCGCTGCTTGTCCTTGGTTGTAATGCACTACTTGCAGGAAATCGGCACACTAATGCTGCTTTTCACGGTTTTATGCACTCTTACTGACAGCTGTCCATTCCCCTCTGGAGAGTCATTCTTGCCTTGGAGTTTTTTCTTTTGATTTATATAGTGTTTTTTTATAGCACGGACTGCACTTTCCCATCCGGTGGACAAAGAGCTTAACTCAAAGAGAAATGATATTCGCTATACAGTTTTACATGCTGGTATGTGCAACAGAATACTAGCGTATAATACAATATTTAGTAATAATAAGGTAAAATACAAAGTACTGGGTGAAGAAGGAATAAACATAAAACTGGTCGATAATTATAACTACTACAAAGTGCAGAGGGAATGAAAGCAAGGGAGGAGTAGTCGCAGAAGAGAGAAAAATGTTCACATAGAATTGTAGTTATAGCTGAGCATTCTAGATTAGGCAACAGATTAGACTAGCTTCAATATATCAAGAGGTCGATTTTAGCTGCGACATAATGGTCTTATTATATGTGTGTAATAAAAGGTTTATTTTACAGGGCTATCATAGAGTTTCAGTGGTGTGATTAGTTTTACTTGAGGGTCCTCTCGAAAATGGAAAACAATGAGACCCATTTGTTGTTGGTGGGGAAAGTCATTTTTGATATTGGGTGATGGATCGTTTCGATTACCATTTCTATTCAGGTAGGGTAAATTGGAGGGTGCATCTTAGTCCCCACCGGGATTCTGAGCTTCCTTGCAAGTAAATTAGGACTGGACAAGTGAAATGCTCTTTAGTGAATACTAGGACAATTTTCTCTTGCTTATTCTGTCCTCCCTACCTTTCCTCCTCCACACTGCCTCTTTTTGCCTTTCATAAATCCAAAGGCTCCACCACCTAATCCAACTGTCTATCATCATATTTGTCTACTTTCTTTCATGTTGATCTGCTCTTGTGCCAAGTTCTTCAAACTCTTGTTTGCTTACTCTTATTTTCTACTCCTTTTCACAGTTCATCCTCTTGCTGACATGCCACTTTTTTCTTCTCACAATCTGACCCAATGCTCCTACTTCTGTATCTGTCCACTACCTACTTCCTCCTACTACATATGTTGGCCCTATCCATCCTCTGCTGACACCCCTCATCAACTTTCTTATCCTCCTGTTGAAGGTTTCCTTATTGTCCTCCTTATCTGAATACTGTGTTAGGGCCAACAGCGTGGATTATTCTTCATCTTTCTTTAAGTTATTCTTCAACATTACCAACAACATAAAATACTAATTTCCCATGAACACTAGGGAAAAAAACTACAGTGAAACAACCAAAAGCATAGCAGTAATCCAAAGGTCCCTGTATACATATCCTGAAAATAGAAGCACAAACAGCATGACAGATTGCGGACAGTTATGACCCTCCTTCCCACCTTGTCTGGATTCTGATGCTTTGGCGGGGGTCTGTATAGCACAAGGTAGTGCACATCTGTTTAGTCTTCCAAAGAGACACAGACATTACTAACTCTTAAATATATAGAGCAAACGTGGATGTCTGTAGCAGTGACTTTTGAAAATTGAGACCCTTTGAACTCCACACATTCCACTGATTTCGCATTCCCAATAAATATGATCTGACTAAGTCAGTTCTGCCTACAGGATTCAGTTGAGATCAATCATCCGATGTGAAGAGGAAAGCTGTGGAATTACTTCTTTGTGATGATAGTTTGTCTGAATCTGTGGACTCTTTAATTCAGGAGGAAATTCAGTGGCTAGTCACTGGCACTCCTTCCAAAAGGAGGAGGATCCAGCTGGACCTTTGCAGGTGCCAGAACCTCAATGAGCAATCTAGAATACATATATCAAGGCAGAGGCCAAGAGTAAGTGCAAGCAATCCATCTACAATGATGCATTTGCTAGAATTAAGTAAGCCTTTGTTGCATGAGATAACCACCCTCAATGTGATCAGTACTTGAATGAGGAAAGGAGACCTGGATGCTCGGGTGATCAGGTCATCCCCTACACCTCCTCAGAGGAGGAGTCCTGTTCCTTTGATATTTTACCCACTGGGTATGGTTCACCGGGGGATTTCAATGGGGTTCTGGAAAAGAGTAGACGATGAAGCCATCATCAGATCCCAAAGACCCTGAATTGAAACATTCTCCCACTTGCTGGACCTTGAAGACACTTTTCTCCCCTATTCCTCAGAACAGGCCCGGCAGACAAAGATGCCAGTTATGTGATGGCCCATCTTAGAAAGTCCCTAGATAACGAAGTCTGTAACCCACTAAGGGTGAAATGCTCTTCTCCCATCCTAGAAGGTAAAGTCTCAATGGCCTGATGAAATTGATGGGGAATATCACCTCTTTTTTACTAAAGTATGTGTTGGATCATAAAAAGGGCATTGACTGCTCATTGAGTTTGTTCTAGGATAAGTTACTATATGTAGGTGGGCCCTTGACAAAGATAATAAATATAGCAGAGGAAGCCAATGAATTTGGTTCCCTAATATTATGCCTGGCTGGACTCAGCGAGCCATTATTTTCCTTGATAACTAACTGTGCTATTTCTACCAAAAGGCACAGATATTTAGCGAACATGGTAAGCCCAGAATTTAGCCACCTTGCCTATTCAGAAGACTGTCCCATAGCTCAGGGTGGTCCTTTTAGAGACTGTTTTATAAAGACACAGTGGAAATTGATCTTGGATTTCATCTCCTTGGGCAAGGCTCAAGCTTCTATAAAAAAGATGTTTAATCCTCAGGTTTTCTTTGGGACTAGATGAGGTCGAGAGCACTCTGCCGTCCACGTCCCCAACCAATCCCTGCAGAGAGGGCAGGGCTCCAAACAAGGACAATGGTATGATCAGTCACAGTCCGTAAAATGTTTTCCCTACTCCAGAATAGCCCCAAGAGGAGCAGGGAAACCTTTAGAGGCAACAGCAGCCAAGGAGTATTATCTGGTAAGTCATCCCCGCTCTTGCCTTGTAAGTGTAGACTGGAGGTTAATCAAACACACCAAAGGTGATGGGAGGAATGCTTGCAGCGTGTCTGACCACTAGCTATCACTTAGGGTATCATTCTAACCCACTGTTCTTTTGCCCACCATGTCACCTCAATTTGAATCCACCCAAATGCAAATAGGTCTTGACTCTGGTCCTATAGAAACAGTCCAGCCCGACTGCAAAACCAAGTCCTCCCCTATCAGGAACAGAAGCAACCCAACCGGTCTCTTCAAAACTGATTTGCATATGGCTGGGTACAAATTAAGGTGGCATGGTGGACAAAGAAATGATGGGTTGAAATGCCATCACCCTTTGTGTTTTAAGCTAGTAGTTAGTCAATTTTGCACACAAGTGGTAATTTCACACCACAGATATGTCGGCTTTCCAGACCATAAAAGGTTCCATACAAATTTTCAGTTTCACTAATCCAATTTGGTCATCCACAACCCTTATCTTTCTCCAAAGAGGAACTCTCCTTTTAGATTATCGAAGACTGCCATATCCTGAACATATTCCAAACAGGGGGTTTATGAGCAATCTTTTCGTAATGGAAACGGAAGACAATAGCCAACACCCAGTCAAAAATCTCAAACATTTCAACAAGTGGCTGGTGTTCAGTCACTTCAAGATGAAAGGAGTACACCTTCTCAAGGACACTCTTAGACAAGAGGACTGGGTGGTATGATTGGATCTAAAGGAGGCCTATCTAATGGTTACCATTTTCATCTGTATTGCATATTCCTCCAATTCATTAAGAAACAACAAGTTTATGATTTCAAATGTTTCAAGTATCAAATTTGAAGGTCCATTTCTCCCATCCTCGTAAAGGCCCAGTTCTCAGTTGTAAGGCGGGCTATCAATAGGGGTATGGACCAGTTTGCCCCAAGTCGGAAATAGAGCTCCAAAAGGTAGATAACCCAATCATGTAAAGTATCAATGTTATATAGGTGCCTCCGTTTGAAATTATACTTCGAGTCCTTGCATTCAATTTAAGTGCATTTATTGATGGTAATATAACTTAAGAGTCTGTAGGAGTCATATTCTATGTAGAAATCTTGAACATGTAGTAGAAAACAGCCGACACGTGTTTCACCCCTCGTGGTTAGTTCACCTGGGGCTTTTTCAAGGCAAACGTGTTCATAATAGAACGTCCATTCTTAGATAAGTGTGATCGATCAATGTCATAAGCAAACTGAGTCTCGGGATGAGTCCTATAAGTTCTTGTACGGCGTTCTAGTCGGGAACCATCTTGACTCAAGATGATCGATCATTTTCAGCTTCAGAAGTCAGGAAGGGTGTAGGCACAGCCTTCAGGCTCAGCTTTGAAGCTCAGAAAGGGCTGAGGGCAACTCCCTGGCCATCCAGCTCTGGAGAGTTACACCCTTCCCCAAACCCAAGACTATTTTGTTACCTGTCAGTAAAGAATACACATCACACAATAAATGAGCCAATATACAGTCGTCTGACCCTGGACACTGACAAAATGGCACATTTGGCAGAAAAATGCCAAGTTTCTAAAACAGGGCATTTTCACAATAGTAACTTAAAATCCAACTTCACCGTTAAAGGGGATTTTAAATTACATTTCAAATGAGAGGAAGTAATATTTCTCTGTCTGCTCCAAAACTGAAGTATCATTTATTAAGTGTAATAAGGGAATCCAGTGTTATTCTATAGGAGAGATAGCCTTGCTACTATTAAAAAAGGACTTTAGGAACCTTTCACTATTAGGGCATGAAAAACTTAAATACACATGTCCTACTTTTTAAATACCATGCACCTTGCCCTGTGAACCTTCAGCCCTATCTTATGGGTGGTGTATAACTATTTAAAAGTTTGAGCCTGGCAAAAGGTTTTTGTTGCCAGGTCGAAACAGCAGTTTAAAACTGGCAACAGGTTGCACTAGCAGGCCTGAGACAGGTTTGACAGTACTAATTAAATGGTGGGCTCAACGATTGCCACAGCCCACAGTTAGCATTTAATTTACACACCCTGGTTACATGTACTAACATATTTTAAGAACTTACACGCAAATTAAATGTTCTGATTAGGAGTGTAACAATTTAACAATTTTTAGGAGCTAGCACAAGTAGTTTGCCTTTAGTTAGCAGGGGTAAAGTGCATAGAGTCATAATGGAAACAAAATGGGTTGTGAAGGCAAAAGGTTTGAGGGAATACTATGCCGAAGGTGTCAGGTATAACAGGAGCAAATTAAGATTCTGGCTGATAGCATTAAGTGGTTTTAGCCTGGGGGCGAGATTGGAAGATATAATGAATAAAGACAACTGGTCTTCTGACTTCACCTTTTAGTGCTTTTACTTTAAACCAGTGGGGGGTGAGGCATTGCTAGGAATCAGTAGGCTGTGAACTACCATAATCCTCTCTTCTGGTCCTGACACAGAAAGTGAAATATCCTAGGTGAGTTTAAATTGTATTAAGGACAGGAAGGCTAGGATTATTCCATCTTAAAGCAAACTGTTGTCAAAGTCCATAAACCTACCCAAAATAGAAGGAAGTTGATTGAGAGACAATGAAGATGAGTGCAAAGGTGAGTAAATATGTTTGATTGTGAATGAATATATACTGTGACTGTGATAGGCAAATTATTGACAAGTCTGTGTCATTGGCACTGCTCATGTTACTGCGTTGACAGATCAGTAGTTATTATTTCATATTTATAGGGAATAAACATAAATAAGAATACGTTGGGATGTTGGATTTTCTCTGCTGATGCCATGTGATGAAAAAAGAGACACTTGAAATGGAACAGCATAAATATTGGTAGAATGCTATGCTGTTGGTTGTTAGACTGTAATGCCCTTCACAAGTGTTCTTGGAAAACATAGGCCCAGATTTAAAAGAAAATGACAGAGCATGACACTGTGCCAAAATTGTCAGCACCACGCTACGTCATTTTCAACATGCAGGGATGGTGCGTATTCAATAGAATTCTATGCACCGTTGTGTTGCCCCCTGCCCCATCGCAAAATTTACACCCTTGTGCCATGGTGCAGGGATGGCTGCGCTGCAGGGGAGATTGTTTTGTGTTGAGGAAGGGACACCTTCCTACACAAAAACAATCTTAAACGGCTATTTTCTCTTTCTATGTGTGCTTCAGTACAGTGATTTTCGTATGACATACGAGAAGCCAATAAAAGCATTTGTAAATTGCAAGCAAGAGCCAGTGAGGGCATTGTAAAGTAGGATGGCATATTTCATTAAATGAGTCTTGTCATCAAAATTAATTGGTTGCTATGCGGATAGCTCTCATGGTTAGATGGTGGCCTGCTTCTCGTGTTAAAGGAAAGAAGAGTGGACAGAAAGAGTAGGTAAGAGAGAGCGAGAATAGTGTGGGAGGGGGTGACAGTATAAGGGGGATTGAGGGGATATTCCAAGCATCTAATTGAGGTAAAAGGGTTGTTAGAATGGATTTTGTAGCTTGGTACCCTTATCAGAGAGTGTGCTGAGTGTAGGCATATAGGGGTAGCCAAAGCATTCTAGATTTATTGTGGTTGAAGTTTTGATTGAGGATAGTATTGTTAGTGCATCTGAGGAAGTATACCCAGTTCCACCAAGTGTGGTAAGAGATCGATTTGAAGTGTTTTTCCTATCGCAAAGGATCGTCATGACTCCTAGTGTCAAGTAGTATGTTGAATAGTAGGAGTTCTGTTTTGTTAAGTGATGGGAGATTGGGATGAATCCAGGTGCCTAAACATATTAGGACTGGGTCCAGAGTAACTTTACAGTGGAAGATATTGTTTATGGTTTTGTTAATGTTTCCCCAGTAAGAACGGAGCATGGGGCAAGAAAATAGCATGAATTTGAGGACCCCATCTTCGCATGAGCTGGGGATAGTCTATTTTTGACAACATAGGTGCTTTCACATATATTAAGTATAATATATATATATATATATATATATATATATATATATATATATATATCTTAACCACAAAATTGTTGTAAAACAGCAGCACTCTCAGGAGGTCAAAAGAGAAGTAAGTACTTCTCTTTTGACCTCCTGAGAGTGCTGCTGTTTTACAACAATTTTGTGGTTAAGAAGAAATTAACCGGAGTGCTCTGCCGGTCTTTTTGCTGCACCACCCCTCTTGGGCCACTTGGAGCTCTTGTGTGAGCATTTGTATGGAAAAATAAATATATATATATATATATATATATATATATATATATATATATATATATATATATATATATATATATATATATACATGTTTATTAATGTTTATCACAGCTACATTTACTGAGTCTGCTCTCACCCTTTTTCTCATGTCCTAATCCTGTTAAACAATGACAACAGCTAAACTAGACAATCACCAAGCAGGAGCAAGGATTCTAGAGGGGGCAGCTAAGAAGACACTTCATCAATTTGAATGCCCTGCACAACATGAGGCTGGGGCTTTTTTTTAGAGCGCTACAAAGACTGCTTCTTCTCCCCATGGGATGTGTCCAGCCATGGCCTGTGCATGGGCTCTTTAATTACCAGTTATTTAACTAATGCAATGGGGGTTATTCATTCTGATATTTAAATGGTTGAAGGGCTGCTTGTTACATCAAAGCAGACAGCAGCTATCACGCCACTGGTGGAGGTTGAGCAGAACAGGCATAAATAACTTACACTGGCAAGTTCGTTGGTCGATCAACAGTACTAAAGGATAATTCTTGTGTTTTAACTGGAATATTTTGTAACAGTACTGATTTAAGTGCTTCATCTGTTGCAATCTTGAACCGCCCTCTACCGAAAAGAAAAAGAAATAAAAATGTATCCCTTATAACACGTCATATGGTTGAAGACATCTCTTAGCTTGAGTTAAAGATAACTCAGGATAAAAGTGATTCTCCTCATGTAGTCAAACACCACAGCACAACTGGGATGACCAGTTATCCAACCTCGAACATTTTGTAAAGACAAACATTTATGCAGTAATGGTAAAGTTAAAAAACTTAGATGATGGCTTAGCCTCTTTCACTGAAATTACTCAAATGCAAAGGAAGAAGACCTGTATATCTCATGCAATTACTACTTCTGAAGGCCCGTCTGATGCTATTCAATGCCTGACTTTCTCTGCCTCAGCCAGGATAACAATGGCTCCCAACTGCCCTAATGTATCTAGACCCTCAATTGACAAGAGAAGGCCAGAACAGTCAAAAGTATCCTAAGCACATGTAAGGGATTACAATAGTTCTACTGGAATCACAACAAATTTTCCTCCTGGCAACACAGATTGGTAGCCAAAAAGAGGTGCTAATCAAGAAATAACTAGTCATCAGGGCCCACCGATTTATAACCATACTTTAAATTTGACCTCACAGGCGACCACCTATATCTTAATATTGTAGAATGTACAGCATAGTCACCATCACCATATTGAGACAGGGTCAGCGATGAAGAATAAAACTGGTCATTGGTTTTGTAGCAAGGTGGTTAGCACTGATCAGTTGTCTAAAGAGATCCTAATGACCCGCAGTGTAAATAGGGTTGTTAGTTAAAACAAAATGCACTGGGGAGTGCATTGCTGTGAATTAAAAAAAAACATGTTTTTGAGAAGTTTATTCTTCAAAAAATGAACAACTGCATCTCACATATAAGGTGCATTGAAGTTGTTCTTCTTGCTCATTTCTATCATCCCAAGATTTTAGTCCCTGGAGGCTCCCTCCAAGGCAGTGTATGGAAGATGTGATATATAACATCAAAACCCACAATCCCTTTGATCAATTAATGTCAATCAACAGTCTAGACTTGCTGAAGCAGGTGTCTTAATTAGAAATTATTAATGAATGCTTATGTATTTTGAATAATGAATTATGTAGAAAATGAATAACGTATAGAAAAATAATACACACGTTTGGGAATGTGACCTCGAAGAATGGTCACCAGTATTCACGAAATGTACTAATTAATGATTAATACTTATGAAATATTGAAAATGTATTAGATTAATGTAGTAATATGTCATATTTAGGGTATGAAGTATGCTTTAGCTTATTAATTGTAGGCCTTAACTTAGCAAGTGTCTCGGCCTAGTTTTGCCAGGCCTTATGCAGAAGCTGTATTTCTTAGCATTTAACAAAATGCTGATCGAGTAAAACTAAACTGTGAAATGTTCAGTGCATTATTAATCGTGCTTAGCAGAAGCTTTTCTGTGGGAACAGACGGACAGGAGATGATGTCTCTAGTAATGTATTGAAATGTGTGTAATGTGTGTGAGATGTAATTTCCCAGGACGAGAACAATGAAGACACTGACTGGAGAGGAAGATGCAACAAATTTGTTACCTGACGAGCCGGTTGATGAGGACATCGTAAAGTGGACCAATCAACTTCGTGTGAAGAGAGAAATATTAGAATTCATAGATTTGGTATAGAAATATTATTGGAAAGTGTATAAATGTATGATTAATTGAACAATAGGGAATTAGGGGATAGTTTAGGTGACTGATATAACAACTCGACAGAGGAGAATTATTCAGATTTTAGGCAGATCTTACCCCATTATGAGATGCAATATTGAGAGAAGAAGGGACTCGAGATTCTGTCATTGGGCTCATACTCTCTGACTGAGAGCCTGATGCTTTGCTGATCGATTGATGACTGAGGACGAAGACTGATTCTGCTTGCTGACCCATACCGTGGATAGGAAGATATGACAACATGACTGAAATGCATTTTTATGCCTTTTCTTTCTAGGGACCAACTGAGCTGTTTTGATAGTTCCTTAGCTAGATTTTTTTCCTAAATTTGTGTTCTAAATTGTTTTGCATGAAACCCCACATGCCGATGCTAATCTGGGTTAGTTTAGGCTATTCACGTGACAACTGACAATTTTCAGGGACCAATGTTTCACAAGCTGCCTTGCTGAATTTTATGTATCATACATCGTTATTGCAGCTGACTCTGCTATTGATCTCCACTGTTGCTCTAGAATGTGTTGTGATTCAAGCCTTGATTAGATTACGTTTCTTCCGTCGCTCTGGTCAACCAGTACTGTTTTTATATGTGTTTAATTTGATATTGAGATTAATAAACATGACTTTAATATTGTTAATATAAGGGAAATAAACTTACTAAACTTTTACTAAAGGTGTGGTTATTCATGGCTAAAGGGTCGTGGTGCATGATTTACTGACTCTACTGATTATTGGTTAATGGTTATTGACTATTGCTTATTGATTATTGTTTCTGTTCTGGAGCTATGGTAAGAACATCTTAAACGAGTCAAAAGGTTAATCGACCTATACGCGTCCCCTTGTAAGTTTACTTATTAAGGACAGACGTGCTAACAGGCTCTAGACTGACAATGAACCAGGTTTAAACACGATCATTCTTTTGCTTGATGTCATTTAAACCTTTGTTAGAAATACAATGCTAGAAGCATGTGTTGGTTCCAGTGGTACCCTAAATTCTCCTCAAAAGTATGAGGACACACAATATAAGGCTAATGTTAAAATTGGAACCTAGAATGCAGCAGGAATGCCTAATAAATTAAGATACCCGGAATGGGTAGCTGAAATTGGAAAGTTTGAGACTAAGGGGGTCATTGTGACCCTGGCGGAAGGCGGAGAAGCGGCGGTAAGACCGCCAACAGGCTGGCGGTCTTTTTTTTTGTATTATGACCATGGCGGTTACCACCATGGTCATCCGCCGCTTCTCCGTTCCGCAAGCCAGGGCGGAGACGACCACCGGGCTGGAGACCTGGGTCTCCAGCCCGGCGGCCGTCACAATACCGCCGCCGGTATTTTGACCCGGCTTACCGCTGTAGATTTCCTGCGGTAGGAACCACCATGAAATCCATGGCGGTAAGCACTATCAGTGCCAGGGAATTCCTTCCCTGGCACTGATAGGGGTCTCCCCCAACCCCCACCCTGACTCCCTCCCCTACACCCCCCACCACCCCTGCAAACCCCCAAAGGTGGCAGGGCCCCCCTCCCCACCCTGACCCCCAATATCACAGCCCTCACACACACACGACACGCACGCAGTGTAGGAAAGTACCATCTTGCCTGGCATGTTACCCCCATTTTTCACTGTATATATGTTGTTTTAGTTGTATGTGTCACTGGGACCCTGGTAACCCAGGGCCCCAGTGCTCATAAGTGTGCCTGAATGTGTTACCTGTGTAGTGACTAACTGTCTCACTGAGGCTCTGCTAATCAGAACCTCAGTGGTTATGCTCTCTCATTTCTTTCCAAATTGTCACTGACAGGCTAGTGACCATTTGTACCAATTTACATTGGCTTACTGGAACACCCTTATAATTCCCTAGTATATGGTACTGAGGTACCCAGGGTATTGGGGTTCCAGGAGATCCCTATGGGCTGCAGCATTTCTTTTGCCACCCATGGGGAGCTCTGACAATTCTTACACAGGCCTGCCACTGCAGCCTGAGTGAAATAACGTCCACGTTATTTCACAGCCATTTTACACTGCACTTAAGTAACTTATAAGTCACCTATATGTCTAACCTTTACCTGGTAAAGGTTAGGTGCAAAGTTACTTAGTGTGAGGGCACCCTGGCACTAGCCAAGGTGCCCCCACATTGTTCAGAGCCAATTCCCTGAACTTTGTGAGTGCGGGACACCATTACACGCGTGCACTACATATAGGTCACTACCTATATGTAGCTTCACAATGGTAACTCCGAATATGGCCATGTAACATGTCTATGATCATGGAATTGCCCCCTCTATGCCATCCTGGCATTGTTGGTACAATTCCATGATCCCAGTGGTCTGTAGCACAGGGCCTGGTACTGCCAAACTGCCCTTCCTGGGGTTTCACTGCAGCTGCTGCCAACCCCTCAGACAGGCATCTGCCCTCCTGGGGTCCAGCCAGGCCTGGCCCAGGATGGCATAACAAAGAACTTCCTCTGAGAGAGGGTGTGACACCCTCTCCCTTTGGAAAATGGTGTGAAGGCAGGGGAGGAGTAGCCTCCCCCAGCCTCTGGAAATGCTTTGTTGGGCACAGAGGTGCCCAATTCTGCATAAGCCAGTCTACACCGGTTCAGGGACCCCTTAGCCCCTGCTCTGGCGCGAAACTGGACAAAGGAAAGGGGAGTGACCACTCCCCTGACCTGCACCTCCCCTGGGAGGTGTCCAGAGCTCCTCCAGTGTGCTCCAGACCTCTGCCATCTTGGAAACAGAGGTGCTGCTGGCACACTGGACTGCTCTGAGTGGCCAGTGCCACCAGGTGACGTCAGAGACTCCTGCTGATAGGCTCCTTCAGGTGTTAGTAGCCAATCCTCTCTCCTAGGTAGCCAAACCCTCTTTTCTGGCTATTTAGGGTCTCTGGGGAAACTTCAGATAATGAATGCATGAGCTCAGCCGAGTTCCTCTGCATCTCTCTCTTCACTTTCTGATAAGGAATCGACTGCTGACCGCGCTGGAAGCCTGCAAACCTGCAACATAGTAGTAAAGACGACTACTGCAACTCTGTAACGCTGATCCTGCCGCCTTCTCGACTGTTTTCCTGCTTGTGCATGCTGTGGGGGTAGTCTGCCTCCTCTCTGCACCAGAAGCTCTGAAGAAATCTCCCGTGGGTCGACGGAATCTTCCCCCTGCAACCGCAGGCACCAAAAAGCTGCATTACCGGTCCCTTGGGTCTCCTCTCAGCACAACGAGCGAGGTTCCTCGAATCCAGAAACTCTGTCCAAGTGACCCCCACAGTCCAGTGACTCTTCAGTCCAAGTTTGGTGGAGGTAAGTCCTTGCCTCACCTCGCTGGGCTGCATTGCTGGGAACCGCGACTTTGCAGCTACTCCGGCCCCTGTGCACTTCCGGCAGAAATCCTTTGTGCACAGCCAAGCCTGGGTCCACGGCACTCTAACCTGCATTGCACGACTTTCTAAGTTGGTCTCCGGCGACGTGGGACTCCTTTGTGCAACTTCGGCAAGCACCGTTTCACGCATCCTCGTAGTGCCTGTTTCTGGCATTTCTCTGGGTGCTACCGGCTTCAGAGAGGGTTTCTTGTCTTGCTCGACGTCCCCTCTCTCTGCTGGTCCAATTTGCGACCTCCTGGTCCCTCCTGGGCCTCAGCAGCGTCCAAAAACGCTAACCGCACAATTTGCAGCTAGCAAGACTTGTTGGCATTCTTTCGGCAGGAAAATACTTCTGCACGACTCTCCACGGCGAGAGGGATCCGTCCACCAAAGAGGAAGTCTCTAGCCCTTTTTGTTCCTGCAGAAACCTCAGCTTCTTCTGTCCAGTAGAAGCTTCTTTGCACCCGCAGCTGGCATTTCCTGGGCATTTGCCCATCTCCGACTTGCTTGTGACTTTTGGACTTGGTCCCCTTGTTCCAAAGGTACCCTAGATTGGAAATCCACAGTTGTTGCATTGCTGGTTTGTGTCTTTCCTGCATTATTCCTCTAACACGACTTCTTTGTCCTTAGGGGAACTTTAGTGCACTTTGCACTCACTTTTCAGGGTCTTGGGGAGGGTTATTTTTCTAACTCTCACTATTTTCTAATAGTCCCAGCGACCCTCTACAAGGTCACATAGGTTTGGGGTCCATTCGTGGTTCGCATTCCACTTTTGGAGTATATGGTTTGTGTTGCCCCTATCCCTATGTTTCCCCATTGCATCCTGTTGTAACTATACATTGTTTGCACTGTTTTCTAAGACTATACTGCATATTTTTGCTATTGTGTATATATATCTTGTGTATATTTCCTATCCTCTCACTGAGGGTACACTCTAAGATACTTTGGCATATTGTCATAAAAATAAAGTACCTTTATTTTTAGTATAACTGTGTATTGTGTTTTCTTATGATATTGTGCATATGGCACTAGGTGGTACTGTAGTAGCTTCACACGTCTCCTAGTTCAGCCTAACCTGCTCTGCTAAGCTACCATTATCTATCAGCCTAAGCTGCTAGACACCCTATACACTAATAAGGGATAACTGGGCCTGGTGCAAGGTGCAAGTACCCCTTGGTACTCACTACAAGCCAGTCCAGCCTCCTACATTGGTTGTGCAGCGGTGGGATAAGTGCTTTGAGACTACTTACCACTCTTGTCATTGTACTTTTCATAAGAGAAAAATATACAAAACAAGGTCAGTGTATATTCACATAGCCAAAAAGTTTTGCATTTCCTCTTTTCACTCTTTTCTAAGTGCTGAAAAGTACTTCTAACTTTCTAAAAAGTTCTAAAAAGTTAAAAAAGTTTTTTTTCTCTGTCTTTCTAAAAGCTCTGACAAACTTTTTTTCTTTTACTATCACTTTAACTCTCTCTAAAAATGTCTGGCACAGGCCAAAATGTTGATCTGTCCAAACTTGCATATGATCACCTTAGCTGGAAAGGAGCAAGGAGTCTCTGCATAGAGAGAGGTTTGAGTGTAGGGAAGAATCCTTCCTTAGAACTGTTAATTAACATGCTTAGAGTACAGGATAAGGCCATAAGTGCCCAATCTGTTGAAAAAGTAGCTAATGGTTCTCAATCTGATCCAGGGACTCCCCCAGGAAAAGATTCAGGAAATAAACTTCCTAGCCTGCCCATTACTAGACAGTCTAGCATAGTTGGTAATGATGATGAGCCACACCATATAAATAGTGTTGTCTCACATCATAGCAAAAGCATTTATTCTCACCATACTGGTAGTGATGTTTCTGTTAGCCAAGCTGTTAGGGTGGCTTCTGTAAGGGACAGGTCTCCTTCTGTCCATTCTCACCATACTTCTGTTTCAAGGCATGTCCCTCCCACCCACCCTGATGACAGATTGTTAGAAAGGGAGCTCAATAGATTGAGAGTGGAACAAACCAGACTGAAGCTCAAGAAGCAACAGCTGGATTTGGATAGACAGACTTTAGTAGTAGAGAAGGAGAGACAGAAACTGGGTTTAGAAACCCATGGTGGCAGCAGCAGTATTCCCCATAGTCATCCTGCAAAAGAGCATGATTCCAGGAATCTGCATACGATAGTTCCCCCTTACAAGGAGGGGAATGACATTACCAAGTGGTTTGCTGCACTTGAGAGGGCCTGTGTTGAACAGGATGTCCCTCAAAGGCAGTGGGCTGCTATCCTATGGCTATCATTTAGTGGAAAAGGTAGGGATAGGCTCCTTACTGTGAAAGAAAATGATGCTAATAATTTCCAAGTTCTTAAGAATGCACTCCTGGATGGTTATGGCTTAACCACTGAACAGTACAGGATAAAGTTCAGAGAGACCAAAAAGGAGTCTTCACAAGGCTGGGTTGATTTCATTGACCATTCAGTGAAGGCCTTGGAGGGGTGGTTACATGGCAGTAAGGTTACTGACTTTGAAAGCCTGTATAACTTGATCCTGAGAGAGCATATTCTTAATAATTGTTTGTCTGATTTGTTGCACCAGTACTTGGTGGACTCTGATCTGACCTCTCCCCAAGAATTGGGAAAGAAGGCAGACAAATGGGTCAGAACAAGAGTGAACAGAAAAGTTCATACAGGGGGTGACAAAGATGGCAACAAAAAGAAGGATGGTAAGTCTTCTGACAAGGGTGGGGACAAATCTAAAAATGAGCCTTCATCAGGCCCACAAAAACACTCTGGGGGGGGTGGTGGGCCCAAATCCTCTTTTAATCAGAACAAGGAAAAGAAACCATGGTGCTATTTATGTAAAATAAAAGGCCATTGGACAACAGATCCCAGTTGTCCAAAGAAAGGCACCAAGCCTCCTACCACTACAACCCCTACTGCTACACCTAGTGTCCCTACTAATAGCAGTGGTGGTGGGAGCAAACCTACTAATAGCCAATCCAAGGGAGTAGCTGGGCTCACTATTGGTAACTTAGTTGGGGTTGGCCTTGTTAGGGAGGCCACAGAGGCTGTGTTAGTCTCTGAGGGGGCTATTGATTTAGCCACCTTAGTTGCTTGTCCCCTTAATATGGATAAGTACAAGCAGCTACCCCTAATAAATGGTGTTGAGGTTCAGGCCTACAGGGACACTGGTGCCAGTGTGACTATGGTCATAGAGAAACTGGTCCACCCTGAACAACACCTACTTGGTCACCAGTACCAAGTAACCGATGCTCACAACAACACACTTAGCCACCCCATGGCTGTTGTAAATCTCAACTGGGGGGGGGTTACTGGTCCAAAGAAAGTTGTGGTAGCTTCAGATTTACCTGTAGACTGTCTATTAGGGAATGATTTGGAGACATCAGCTTGGTCAGATGTGGAGTTGGAGGCCCATGCAGCAATGCTGGGCATCCCAGGGCATATTTTTGCTTTGACAAGGGCTCAGGCCAAAAAGCAAAAAGGACAGGGAAGCTTGGATCCTGGAACAATGGACCAAGTGCTCCCTAAAGCTAGGGCTAGTAGAAGCAAACCACTTCCTACTATCCCTCCCTCTACAGTGGATTCAACTTCTGAGGAAGAAGAATTCCCTCCCTGTGCAGAACCTACACCAGAGGAGCTGGAAGCAGACACTGCTGAGCTTTTGGGTGAAGGGGGGCCTGCCAGAGAGGAGCTGAGTGTGGCACAGCAAACCTGTCCCACATTAGAGGGTCTCAGACAGCAAGCTGTCAAACAGGCTAATGGGGATGTCAGTGACTCTCACAGAGTTTACTGGGAGGACAACCTCTTGTACACTGAGCATAGGGATCCTAAACCTGGAGCTGCCAGGAGATTAGTGATTCCTCAGGAGTACAGAAAGTTCCTCCTAACCCTGGCACATGACATTCCCCTAGCTGGGCACCTGGGTCAAATGAAAACTTGGGACAGACTGGTTCCATTGTTTCATTGGCCTAGGATGTCTGAGGACACAAAGGAATTTTGTAAGTCCTGTGAAACCTGTCAAGCCAGTGGCAAGACAGGTGGCACCCCAAAGGCACCCCTTATTCCACTGCCTGTGGTTGGGGTTCCCTTTGAAAGGGTAGGGGTTGACATAGTTGGCCCCCTTGACCCTCCTACTGCTTCAGGAAATAGATTTATCTTGGTGGTAGTGGACCATGCCACAAGATATCCTGAAGCAATTCCTTTAAGGACCACTACAGCACCTGCAGTGGCAAAGGCCCTCCTGGGAATATTTTCTAGGGTGGGCTTCCCAAAGGAAGTGGTATCAGACAGGGGAAGCAATTTCATGTCTGCATACTTAAAGGCCATGTGGAAGGAGTGTGGTGTAACGTACAAGTTCACAACACCCTATCATCCACAAACAAATGGACTGGTGGAGAGATTTAATAAAACTCTCAAAGGCATGATTATGGGTCTCCCTGAAAAACTCCGCAGGAGATGGGATATCCTTCTACAATGCCTCCTTTTTGCCTACAGGGAGGTACCCCAGAAAGGAGTGGGCTCCAGCCCCTTTGAACTTCTTTTTGGACACCCTGTTAGGGGTCCACTCACACTTGTAAAGGAGGGTTGGGAACAACCTTTAAAAGCTCCTAAGCAGGATATTGTGGATTATGTACTTGGCCTCAGATCAAGGATGGCTGAGTACATGAAAAAGGCCAGTAAAAACCTTCAGGCCAGCCAAGAGCTCCAGAAGCAATGGCATGATCAGAAGGCTGTTTTGATTCAGTACCAACCAGGGCAGAAAGTGTGGGTCTTGGAGCCTGTGGCCCCAAGAGCACTCCAAGATAAATGGAGTGGTCCCCACACAAGTGTTGAAAAGAAGGGAGAAGTCACCTATTTAGTTGACTAAGGCACTGCCAGGAGTCCCCTTAGGGTGCTCCATGTCAACCGCCTGAAACCCTACTATGACAGGGCTGATCTCACCCTGCTCATGGCAACTGATGAGGGACAGGAAGAAGACAGTGATCCTCTACCTGATCTCTTCTCTTCCACAGAACAAGATGCTCTTGTGGAAGGTGTAGTTTTGGCTGATTGTCTTACTGCTGAGCAGAAAGACAATTGCTTAAATCTCCTAGATCAATTCTCTGAACTCTTCTCTACTGTGCCAGGTACCACTTCTTGGTGTGAGCACACTATAGATACTGGAGACAGTTTACCTGTCAAAAGTAAGATCTATAGGCAGCCTGACCATGTCAGGGACTGCATAAAGCAAGAGGTCCAGAAAATGTTAGAACTGGGAGTGGTTGAGCACTCTGACAGTCCATGGGCTTCTCCTGTGGTACTGGTACCAAAACCCCATTCCAAAGATGGAAAGAAGGAAATGCGGTTTTGTGTAGACTATAGAGGTCTCAACTTGGTAACCAAAACTGATGCTCACCCTATACCCAGGGCAGATGAGCTCATAGATACACTGGCATCTGCCAAGTATCTAAGCACGTTTGACTTGACTGCAGGGTATTGGCAGATCAAATTGTCAGAAGATGCTAAACCTAAGACTGCATTTTCAACCATTGGAGGACATTACCAGTTTACTGTAATGCCTTTTGGTTTGAAAAATGCACCTGCCACTTTTCAGAGGTTGGTGAACACAGTCCTGCAAGGGCTGGAAGCTTTCAGTGCAGCATATTTGGACGATATAGCTGTCTTTAGCTCCAGCTGGGATGATCACCTGGTCCACCTATGGAAAGTTTTGGAGGCCCTGCAAAAGGCAGGCCTCAATATCAAGGCTTCAAAGTGCCAGATAGGGCAGGGTAAGGTGGTTTATCTGGGACACCTTGTTGGTGGAGAACAGATTGCACCACTTCAGGGGAAAATCCAAACAATTATTGATTGGGTTCCCCCTACCACTCAGACTCAGGTGAGAGCCTTCCTAGGCCTCACTGGGTATTACAGGAGGTTCATTAAGAACTATGGCTCCATTGCAGCCCCTCTTAATGACCTCACATCCAAGAAAATGCCTAAAAAGGTATTATGGACAGCAAACTGTCAGAAAGCTTTTGAGGAGCTGAAGCAGGCCATGTGCTCTGCACCTGTCCTGAAAAGCCCTTGTTACTCTAAAAAATTCTATGTCCAAACTGATGCATCTGAATTAGGAGTAGGGGCAGTCCTATCACAACTTAATTCTGAGGGCCAGGATCAACCTGTTGCTTTTATTAGTAGGAGGTTGACCCCTAGAGAAAAGCGTTGGTCTGCCATTGAGAGGGAGGCCTTTGCTGTGGTCTGGGCTCTGAAGAAGTTGAGGCCATACCTGTTTGGCACTCACTTCATTGTTCAGACAGACCACAAACCTCTACTTTGGCTAAAACAAATGAAAGGTGAAAATCCTAAATTGTTGAGGTGGTCCATATCCCTACAGGGAATGGACTATACAGTGGAACATAGACCTGGGAGTAGCCACTCCAATGCAGATGGACTCTCCAGATATTTCCACTTAGACAATGAAGACTCATCAGGTCATGGCTAGTCTTATTGTCCTTCGTTTGGGGGGGGGTTGTGTAGGAAAGTACCATCTTGCCTGGCATGTTACCCCCATTTTTCACTGTATATATGTTGTTTTAGTTGTATGTGTCACTGGGACCCTGGTAACCCAGGGCCCCAGTGCTCATAAGTGTGCCTGAATGTGTTACCTGTGTAGTGACTAACTGTCTCACTGAGGCTCTGCTAATCAGAACCTCAGTGGTTATGCTCTCTCATTTCTTTCCAAATTGTCACTGACAGGCTAGTGACCATTTGTACCAATTTACATTGGCTTACTGGAACACCCTTATAATTCCCTAGTATATGGTACTGAGGTACCCAGGGTATTGGGGTTCCAGGAGATCCCTATGGGCTGCAGCATTTCTTTTGCCACCCATGGGGAGCTCTGACAATTCTTACACAGGCCTGCCACTGCAGCCTGAGTGAAATAACGTCCACGTTATTTCACAGCCATTTTACACTGCACTTAAGTAACTTATAAGTCACCTATATGTCTAACCTTTACCTGGTAAAGGTTAGGTGCAAAGTTACTTAGTGTGAGGGCACCCTGGCACTAGCCAAGGTGCCCCCACATTGTTCAGAGCCAATTCCCTGAACTTTGTGAGTGCGGGGACACCATTACACGCGTGCACTACATATAGGTCACTACCTATATGTAGCTTCACAATGGTAACTCCGAATATGGCCATGTAACATGTCTATGATCATGGAATTGCCCCCTCTATGCCATCCTGGCATTGTTGGTACAATTCCATGATCCCAGTGGTCTGTATCACAGACCCTGGTACTGCCAAACTGCCCTTCCTGGGGTTTCACTGCAGCTGCTGCTGCTGCCAACCCCTCAGACAGGCATCTGCCCTCCTGGGGTCCAGCCAGGCCTGGCCCAGGATGGCAGAACAAAGAACTTCCTCTGAGAGAGGGTGTGACACCCTCTCCCTTTGGAAAATGGTGTGAAGGCAGGGGAGGAGTAGCCTCCCCCAGCCTCTGGAAATGCTTTGTTGGGCACAGAGGTGCCCAATTCTGCATAAGCCAGTCTACACCGGTTCAGGGACCCCTTAGCCCCTGCTCTGGCGCGAAACTGGACAAAGGAAAGGGGAGTGACCACTCCCCTGACCTGCACCTCCCCTGGGAGGTGTCCAGAGCTCCTCCAGTGTGCTCCAGACCTCTGCCATCTTGGAAACAGAGGTGCTGCTGGCACACTGGACTGCTCTGAGTGGCCAGTGCCACCAGGTGACGTCAGAGACTCCTGCTGATAGGCTCCTTCAGGTGTTAGTAGCCTATCCTCTCTCCTAGGTAGCCAAACCCTCTTTTCTGGCTATTTAGGGTCTTTGTCTCTGGGGAAACTTCAGATAACGAATGCATGAGCTCAGCCGAGTTCCTCTGCATCTCTCTCTTCACCTTCCGATAAGGAATCGACTGCTGACCGCGCTGGAAGCCTGCAAACCTGCAACATAGTAGCAAAGACGACTACTGCAACTCTGTAACGCTGATCCTGCCGCCTTCTCGACTGTTTTCCTGCTTGTGCATGCTGTGGGGGTAGTCTGCCTCCTCTCTGCACCAGAAGCTCCGAAGAAATCTCCTGTGGGTCGACGGAATCTTCCCCCTGCAACCGCAGGCACCAAAAAGCTGCATTACCAGTCCCTTGGGTCTCCTCTCAGCATGACGAGCGAGGTCCCTCGAATCCAGCAACTCTGTCCAAGTGACCCCACTGTCCAGTGACTCTTCAGTCCAAGTTTGGTGGAGGTAAGTCCTTGCCTCACCTCGCTGGGCTGCATTGCTGGGAACCGCGACTTTGCAGCTACTCCGGCTCCTGTGCACTTCCAGCGGAAATCCTTTGTGCACAGCAAAGCCTGGGTCCACGGCACTCTAACCTGCATTGCACGACTTTCTAAGTTGGTCTCCGGCGACGTGGGACTCCTTTGTGCAACTTCGGCGAGCACCGTTTCACGCATCCTCTTAGTGCCTGTTTCTGGCACTTCTCCGGGTGCTACCGGCTTTAGAGAGGGCTCCTTGTCTTGCTCGACGTCCTTTCTCTCTGCTGGTCCAATTTGCGACCTCCTGGTCCCTCCTGGGCCTCAACAGCGTCCAAAAACGCTAACCGCACAATTTGCAGCTAGCAAGGCTTGTTGGCGTTCTTTTGGCGGGAAAACATTCTGCAGGACTCTCCACGGCAAGAGAGATCCGTCCACCAAAGGGGAAGTCTCTAGCCCTTTTCGTTCCTGCAGAAACCTCAGCTTCTTCTGTCCAGTAGAAGCTTCTTTGCACCCGCAGCTGGCATTTCCTGGGCATTTGCCCATCTCCTACTTGCTTGTGACTTTTGGACTTGGTCCCCTTGTTCCACAGGTACCCTAGATTGGAAATCCACAGTTGTTGCATTGCTGGTTTGTGTCTTTCCTGCATTATTCCTCTAACACGACTTCTTTGTCCTTAGGGGAACTTTAGTGCACTTTGCACTCACTTTTCAGGGTCTTGGGGAGGGTTATTTTTCTAACTCTCACTATTTTCTAATAGTCCCAGCGACCCTCTACAAGGTCACATAGGTTTGGGGTCCATTCGTGGTTCGCATTCCACTTTTGGAGTATATGGTTTGTGTTGCCCCTATCCCTATGTTTCCCCATTGCATCCTATTGTAACTATACATTGTTTGCACTGTTTTCTAAGACTATACTGCATATTTTTGCTATTGTGTATATATATCTTGTGTATATTTCCTATCCTCTCACTGACGGTACACTCTAAGATACTTTGGCATATTGTCATAAAAATAAAGTACCTTTATTTTTAGTATAACTGTGTATTGTGTTTTCTTATGATATTGTGCATATGGCACTAGGTGGTACTGTAGTAGCTTCACACGTCTCCTAGTTCAGCCTAAGCTGCTCTGCTAAGCTACCATTATCTATCAGCCTAAGCTGCTAGACACCCTATACACTAATAAGGGATAACTGGGCCTGGTGCAAGGTGCAAGTACCCCTTGGTACTCACTACAAGCCAGTCCAGCCTCCTACACGCAGGCACCACCAACACACACGCACACACACCGACATACATGCCTACATCCACACACTCAGTCAGACATGCACACCCATACACAAACATACACACACACATCCATACAGACATACATACAGACATACACGCACTCATTCCCACAACACGCAACACCCCCGCAAGTATACACGCACTCACACACCCCATCTACATACACACACGCACACCCCCATGCACCCACACAACACACAACACCCCTCCACCCCCCTCCCCTAACGGTCGATCGACTTACCTGTTCCGTCGATCCTCCGGAAGGGGACGTGAGCCATGTGGGCTTCTCCGCCGACACCACACCGCCAACAGAACACCGCTGCGCCGAATCCCAGGACGTGATTCGCTGGGCGGTGTTCTGTTGGCGTGGCGGTGGAGTTGGAGCAACCTCCACTTCCCCGCCGGCCGCCAGTATGGCTGTTGGCGGCTCTCCGTCCTAAAAAGGACGGAGAGCAGCCAACAGTCATAATACGCCGAGCGCCAAACCGCCACTACTGGCGGTCTTCCGCACGGCGGTCCCTCAGCGGTCTTGAAAAAAGACTGCCGAGGTTGTAATGACCACCTATGTGCCTCCAGGAGACCTGGTCACTTGATACCTTTCATGTGAATGAGTTTTCTCAATTTGCCACTCCAGCCCAACCCTCCCAAGCAGGAAGAGCAAAAGGGGGATTAGGTACACCAATATAAAGCCTCTTTCCAGTAAAGATCCAATGGTCTGTTAACGATTCTTTTTATTTACAACTATTCTGTTTAGAATTTACAATGGGAACAGCTGTACTGATAATTAATTATTATAATAATTGTTTTGATTCCAATGAAGTAGACGTAGGGGCAGCCCTGGATCTGGCACTGTTCGAATATGGCACTTCTTATAAGCTTAATATTTATTTTGTCTGGGTTGGAGACTTTAATATTCAGTTATGAAGCTATGACCCTAAAGCAGTCTGTGGGTTTGAGGACGATATAGGGGTGGTGTTGGACATGGTCTGTCTTAGGGAATTTCCCTGAAACATTTTGCTTTTTCCTTCCATTTGTTTTTGCTGACTCTCTTTGTATAGCCTTAGGGCTTTCAGCACTTTCTCAAAGGACTGTAGTGGGAAAGTGCATGTCTCCTTTCTACTCATACCAGGAGGGGCACTTATGTGATTGGTTCATGGGCTGTACCCAGGAGTGCCCTGTAAAAGGGTACACCACATACCAAGGACGGGTACAGCCCTGGCTACTAGTGGGACATTGCACTGAGTGTACCACCCACTAGATCAGCATGACAAGCATGTATCTGCCCTAACAATGCAAGCCTGTGGAAATGCAGTTGTACTGGTACTCAAGTTGGCACTTCTAACTCCATAGCTAATTCTAAGTGGGCCCTCCGCTACCCCTAGATCACCCACTAAAGGGTGTGACAGGTGGTGGATGGAAGGCTGGGCAGGTACACATGGGTGTCCCATGCCCTGGTAGTGAAGAACCCCCACATGGGTTTTCCCTACCTAGGGGATCGGCGCATCCCATAGGGCTTTGTTGATTTTGTATCCAGTGGCTTTAGGGCCCTTGGCACTTTCCCAATGTAAGAACAGTGTGAATGTGTGTGCGCATTTCCTACATGTGTTAGGAAGCAGCACTAGCCAGCATGTGCACTTGTGCCCACTGGTGTTCCAAACGTGTTGAGCCTGTCATAGCGTATGTGTGTGCTCACTGGCACCTATTGTGTTCTTAAACATGAGTCCAGCATGTCATAGCAGGCTTGTGTGTGCACACTCGCACCTATGGTGTCCTTAAACGTGTGCCCAGCCTGTCATAGCAGGTCTGTGTGTGCACACTTGCACCTGTGGTGCCCTTAAACATGTGTCCAGCTTGCCAATGCAGGCTTGTATGTGCACAGGAGCACATATGCCCAGAGAGTGAAGAATACCCATAGGAGAGCCGCTCTGCCCATAGGTTAACATGGGAGAAGTGTTGCAATTACTCCAAACCGAAAAATGGATTGCAGCAGAGCAGCCTCATGTTTTTTACTTTCATTGTATTTGTCTTGACAAACCTGTTCCTATGCTAAAGGTGGTTTTGTCAATAATAACTTAGAAATGCCACTTCTATAAAGTGGGCATTTCTATGCTCTAAAAATCTTTTGTTTGCCTTTTAAATTCAACTCTAATCCACGCTGGAGGCTGGAGGAGCACCTTTTTGCATTCTCCAGCGACAGCTATAAACCTTGGGCACAGAACTGGAATGGCAGACCTCTGCCATTTGAGGACCTGGCTGGATAGATTGGAGGGAGAAGTTTTGAACCCTCTGAACCTCCCCCAACTTCAAAGGCACACAACAGAATAACTACTGGTGCCCCGCTTTAACAAATAGAGATAATAGAGCAAACTAGTTGCTGCTGTGTGGCACTCTGAAGTGTACTTTCCAAGGGCTTGTTGGCTTGCCCTCTATTCTTGGTGGAGACCTCAGGGACATCAAAGACCCCCGCGAGGGACCTCCACCTTCTACCTGTGTCATCTGGAGAGTGGTGCCTTTTTAAGTGCCTTCATTGTCTGGTGGACGTCACCTGGTAGCAGTGGGGTAGGCGTGGAACCAAGTATTGCACCTGGAGACTGGGTTTGCCTGGGAGCCTTCAAAGTACTGCCCATATTCAAGAACTGTGGCCCTTCATTGTGGGTCCATGACATGCATAAGCATCTGGTTGGTAGTGAGCAGATTCACCAGTTGCGGGACCCCAAGTGGCCCATCTTTGCCGAGTGTGCTGCATTTCTCTCTACGACACCCGACGGCATGCTAATTGCATGCAGTGTCTGATCCTCTGCTTGCGACCCTCGGAGGTGGTGTCGTACCCAGAGCGGTGTCTTATTCTACCTCTTGCGGTACCGCTGAACTTGTGTCTCTGTGTCTGTGACTGGATTTGTCTGGTGCGACTCAAGTTATTGCATGCTAGACGCTGTGCCTCATTGCAGGAAGGTGCGGCATTGGGAACTTTCAGTGTCTGATTGGATCTGTCTGGTGTGACTCAAGTCATCGCGCACCAGACATTGTGCCTCATTCCAGGGAGGCACTGCTTTGGTCACTTTGCCTGTGTGTCTGGATCAGTCTGGTGCGACTCAAGTCATCATGCACCAGATATTGTGTCTCATTCCAGAGAGGTGCGGATTTGGTATGTATTGTGTGCAACTGGGACTGTCCGGGGTGACACAAGTCATCGCTCCCAGACGTTGTGCCTCCTACCACGGAGGTGCGGAATTGGTAACTATCTATATATTGGAGTGCCTGACTGGGCCATGCTCCATTATGAACAGTGTGTGTCCCAGCAGACCCGGGCCTGCGCTGGAAGGCACAGGCAGAGACCCCTGAGTGAACTCTCCAAGTGGTGGCTAGATCTCCATTTGTCGACTATTGCCTGATAAGCCTTTAAGCAAATGCCGAAGTGGAAAAACAGGCGACATGTTCAAAGATAATATTGACATTTGGGTTGAATTATTAACTTATGTATTGAAAACATTTAATAAGGGTGGGTTTCCTTCTACTTGGTCATAGACAACGATCATCTCCGTATTTAAGAAAAGGGTTAGATCTGACCCCCTGTGTTATCATCCAGTCTCTCTTTTAGATAGTTTGGAAAAAAGTTTGGGCATTATACTCTTGGAGAGATTGGAATTGTGGGCTGAGGCGCATTCTATTATCTCAGACCTACAGTTTGAATTTAGGAAGGGTCTAGGTACTCTGGAACACTATTTAAGTTTAGAATTGTTAGTGGGAAATACACTAAAGTAGGGAAAGGTTTCATTTTCTTGGCTTTTATGCATCTGAGCAATGCATTTGACTGTGTTAACCACATTGAATTGGGTGGGTGAAGCTTGCCAAGCAACAAGACGGTCGCGGGTTAACTCGGCTACCGCTACTCAATCCTAAATAATCCTACAGCCCTACAAAGGCTTTGCAACCCAAAAAAGGCACAGCTGATGCTGCTGAAGAACTGTGGCAAGATAGGGAGTGCAGTTCGCAGCCGGTAGCACAGCAGGTGAGCGGCAACAGAGATGCAGCTTGTGGAGGAGGAGAGCAGCCAGGTCACGCTTGGCGGCACTGAGAACTGGACTAGTTGGGCTCACGCCCTGGCTGAAGAGGAAAGTGGGGCGACGCGGAGGGGACCCGGAGGCTGCAGTGGGTGTCACTGGGTGAAAGTGGAGGCAAGGAGGCCTAGCGCGGGTGCGGCCGGCCCTTTCGCAACACATTCGAGTGGAGACACGGGCGGTGGGTGTGCGGAAGGCGGCCTGGTGTTGCCCCGCTCCATCGTCGGCAGACATAGAGGTCGAGAGTTGGCCCTCTGGTGGTGAGTGGATACCACCCCCCTTAGTTGGAGGCGTCACGCTTCCTTGGCCCAGGGGGGCCAGCGGTGGCTTGGGCCTTGGGGTCTCTTGGTGGCCCTCCTTGTGGGGGTCGGCCCGGAGGAGAGATCGGTTTGTGGCCCCGGTTGCTGTGGGGATTGCGGTGGGGGCTGGACGTGCCTGAGGCGGGGGGGGGTCCGTCTGTACCTGGCAGACCACAAAAGAGCTAACTGAGAGGCCTGGAATGCTATGGGGCCACGCCCAGAAATAGCTGAGGGGTCCTCTGCTCCACTGAATGCAAGATGGGGAAGACAGATGAAATGCGAACAAAGCTGCAGTTTGAGGCACGGAAGACCTATGAAGAAGCAGAGATGGGTGCAGAGAGGAGCTGGGAGTGGTCTCAGAAGACCAGGAGTCAGATGCTAAACCTGAGCTGCGTCATATCCTAGCAGCAGCGCAGAGTAGTTTAGCGACGATCGACAGTAAAATCCACTCACTATCCTATAGGATGGATATAATGACTGAACGGCTGGCTAAGTAGGTGCAGCGAGTGGGCGATGCCGAACGCAGAATCTCCGCGGTAAAGAACAACTGTACTTCTGTGTCACAGGCGCAGACACAGGCAGACAGGACAGTGGCTGCACTACGGGCGAAGGTTGAGGATCTCAAAGCCCACTCTCACAGAATCAACATACGAGGGGTGGGCACAGCAGAATCGACGGCTATCGAGAATATGGAACTTTTTGTGGAGAGACTTCTGATTAGACTACTAGGCAGTGAGACATTTTCAGACATTTTTGTAGTTGAACGTGCCCACTGCTCGTTGGCTCCCAAACCACCCCTGGGAGCACCGCCTCACCCGGTGATAGCCAAACTACTGAATTATAGAGATCAGAATGCAGCCCTACAGAAAGCACAAGATCCTAAATCACTGCAGTATAAAGGATTGGACATCTCCTTATATCCGGACTTCACCCAGCAGGTGCAGGAGGCTAGAAGACTGTTTGTGCCTGTGAAACAATGACTCCAAGAACTTAAATTAGAATATCGCCTGCTTTAGCCAATAAAAGTTCTGGTGGATGGTAAGTCAATGCTTTTTACTGACCAACAACAACTGCAACAATTTCTTAGAAGAAGAGACACATTCAGAGAACATCAAAGTACACTGGCCTCTGTGCCTTAGGGGGTACACGACTATTGATCTATCAGCTACACCATTACGTGCGTTGATCTGTGACTTTACTTGGTATGCGAGTTGACCGTCCTGCTACTGAATCACCTTTAAGCACCTATGCGTAGTATAAGCAGTCTATGAAGTATCAGGTTACGCTGAGCAAACGATACTCAAAGTTTAATGCAATTTATTTGTTAAAACAGCAACAGCGATTGGTCACCAGTGGGGTGCAATACCATGCTACTGTTAAAGAATACAGTCCACATATTAAGATAGGGGCTGTTAATGCTATCATTTAGCGACGTTTGGGAGGGAGTATGCAATCACTGCTAGGCAACATACGCCCTTGTGTGTATACCACAGAGTTAGAATCGGTAACTTGTGGGGATATGGGTGGGATTGGGGTGGATTGTGCAACTTTCAACATGCCAGTTGTGGGTTTGCTTGTCGTGGGAGGGGAGTGGGTGATTGGGAGCGTTTTGTTGTTTAATGTTGTTCCCTCCATACAATTATGGTCGGCATTATGTCAGATATTGCTGAGATCATCACAACACATACACATTTCACATGGCAAGGGTTGAATCAGAACAGGGCACTACCACTCTTCACATGTCCTTGAGGCTTCTGACATGGAATGTCAGAGGCCTCAACGACTACAGGAAGATGAGGGCAGTCATCGCATAACTTAAACGCAATCATGCTATTCTGCAGGAAACTCATCTAGCCCCTAACAGCCCAATGCTTACCACTCATAGATTACAGGGCAGATTTGTGGCCGTAGGCTTTACCTCACACTCCTGCTGGGTTTTGATATGGACTAGTAGACACTTAGAGGTACTGATCCAGGAACTCGTCCGGGACACAAATGGCAGGTATATTACTGCCCGCTGTACAAGAAAAAACTTAACTTTCATTCTAATCAGCATTTATGGTCCTAATTATGACAATTCCCAGTTTTTTAGGGACGTGTCAACATTACTGGCCAGATGGGGGAGCACACCACAAATTTTCGGCAACGGCACGCACACTGAATACAATATTGGCTGAAAAGGGATCGACAGATGTATGGCGACATAGTTACCCCATATTAGGCAGCTACACACACTGTTCAGCAGTGCACAATATATATACGCAAATTGATTACTGGCTAGTGTCCAGGAGCTTAGTCCCCAGAATAACTAATTGTGTAACGATGCCTAGAACACTCCCGGATCACTCATCAGTGCTCATAACGCTGGAAACACATGGAGGCAAGGCTGGCCCATTTATGTGGTGGTTCCCACCCTATTCACTACTAGACGCAGGGTTTAAACAGGATTTAGGACAGGGAATAGAGGACTACTTTCTTAATAATATAGGGACAGTCACCAAGTTTAGTGTAGTTTGGGAGGCATTCAAGGTCTAAATCAGGAAAGTCCCCATTTCTATGCATGCAGGGGTCCTGAAATCTATACAGGACAGGTTACATCGGTTAGAGGAGGAAATAGTCAAACTAGTAAGGGAACATCTTAACACATCAGAAGCAAAAATATTGGATTAAGGATTAAGTCTCTGAATAATACGATACTGCTCGGACTGAAGGGAAAGATATGGGCAAATATGCAGTCACCCGGGCTTATGGGGAGGGTGAACACTGTGGGGCAGTACTAGCGGACCTGATGAGACCTAACAGAGAACTGGAGGTGGTGCTGGACGTGGAGACAGCAGAGGGACAATGTATTAGTGACTCTCAGGGAGTCATAAATAGATTTAAGAAATACTATGGGGAGTTATACACCTCTAAGTTAGTACATAATGATTTAGACATTATAGATTATTTAGCACATATCACTATGACATGGCTCACTAACGGAGAAAGAGAGCGCCTTATGTCGCCGCTGCAGCCAATTGAGATTCAAAGAGTGCTTAAGGAATTGGTGGCTGGAAAGGCCCCAGGCTCGGACGGACTAACGGTGGCATTCTATAAGGCATACCAAGAGCTTCTCATTCCTCATTTAAAAACTTTATTTTGTGAGATCGCCGCTGATGCTATTATACCACCAACCACTAGGGAAGCTCTGATTGTTACACTGCTTAAACCTGGTAAATCTCCTTGGCACTGCTCATCGTATAGGTCTCTATCTTTGCTAAATGTTGACACCAAAATATACGCTAAAATCCTAGCAAATAGTTTGGCCCCTCTTTTTCCCTGACTCGTCAGACAAGAGAGGTCAGGCTTTGTCCCAGGTCGCTTCCTCACAATGAATCGGAGGACAATTTGGGCAGCTGCGGTGTTCCTAGACGCAGAAAAAGCTTTTGATTCTGTAGAATGGAATTTAATGTTTGTGGTACTGCAACGCATCAGAGTGGGATATGAGTTTCTACAAATGGTAAAGACCCTTTTCACTGAGCCCATGGCCCGGGTGAGGGTTAACGGCATTGTCACCGGCTCTATGGAAATTACAAGGCAAACATGGCAGGGATGCCCCCTGTCCCCTCTGCTGTACGCCCTAGTGGCAGAACCACCGGCATGCACTATACGCGAATACCACAAAGACAGGGGTGTCCGCTTCCCTGAATACACTCCGTTGATTTCTACTTATGCAGATGACACTCTGTTGTATGTATGAGACCCCGAGTGCAACCTCTCTCCCTTACTCCAGGAGATATTTTATAGAGATTAATTTTTAGCCTAATTGCCGTGACATTTTATACATATCTGCATGATGGACACAAGCCTTTTATTCAAGTTTTTATTGTACAACTCTTTTTGTATTTTAAGTATGCTCCAAGCCTTAGTGCTAAGGAACACATTATCAATATTTATCTGATTGCCACCCACGGGGTTTTATTAGCACTATGTATGATTGTTATTATGAATTTTAAGGGCTCAAATTTGATTATGTAAGATTGTCATTTTGAATTTTAATGGTCTAAATTTCTAGATCGAATGATTATAAATAAAATAAATACTCCAAGAGATAGTCCTCTTTGGAAGCTATTCTGGGTTGAAGGTGAACTGGAGCAATCACGTATATTCCCTCTTACTCTTGCCACGACCCTGGTGCAGATGGATTTTTCACTTGAGTGGACAAAGGATTCTGTCCGTTATTTGGGGATTCAGCTGCATAAAGATCCATCGGTGGTTGTATTGCAGAACTATGGCAGAGAGATACAAAAGCTGCCAGAGGCAGTAGACAGGTGGATCAGATTCCCACTTTCCCTGATTGTGCATAAAGCCCTCATGAAAATGGTGGTCCTGCTGAATTTCTTCTCCTTTTCCAAAATATTCCTATTATGCTTCCCAAAATAATGTTTGCAACACTGAGATCACTGCTGGTTATGTTGGCATGGGCTGGAAAACAACGCAGAGTCAGATGGGATGTACTCACATTACCATATGAGTTGGGGGGAGTAGGGGCCCCAGATATGGAGACATATTACGAAGTTGCGAGGGGCACAGTTGGATAAATGGTCGACACAATGCCCTGTATGCTTATATTGAGCATGACATTTCAAAACCACACCAGCTACCACAGCAATTGTTTATTCCCCCGAAGAGAAGGCATGGTGTTATAGACCCAGTGAATACCACAGTACATGCTTGGCATAAACTAATGACTAGGCAGGCACTTCCTCCGTTGTACTCCCCTCAGGAGAAGATAGAGTGGTGCAGTTGGTTCCACCTGAGTCAAGATAAAGGTGCACTAGAGGCATTTAGGAAGCTGGGACTCAACGAGGTGGGGGAGTTTTTTCCAGATGGTAGAATGCTTGCTTGGGAAGAGTGCATAGCAGACACAGAGCAGAAGACCCCACTCATGAAATATCAATATGATAGAGCTCATCATGCTTTTTGTGAGATAGTTGGTGATGATTTCACTGAGCCCTCTGAGCTGCCGTCTCTCACTTGGGTGATACATGGGACATTGAGAAAGTAATTAGTGACTAGACTATACACTTTTGCACAAGAGGTGCGGACACCTGGGGCACTAAAGGCCAAAGTAGATTGGCAGAGAGACATAGGCAACACATTATCCGATGAGCAATGGCGCTACTGCTGCTCGAAGACACAAACTATCGCCTTAAACGGGAGGCACAGATTGATCCATTTTAAATATCTTAATGGAGTTTATCACACCCATGCCAGGTTGCGGAAATATGGACTCTGGGATCTGGCTGAGTGCCTAAGATGTGGGGCAGGCAGAGGAGGCAGACTTCCTGCATTTGGCATGGGTCTGTCCAGGTATCCAAGAGTTCTGGTCAAAGATAATTGCTGAGTTGGAGCAGATAACCAATATAAAGCTCAGGTCTACACCACTGTTAGCATTGCTAGGATATGATAGGGATGTGGGAAAGGAGGTCAGGAAGCTAGTTGCTATAGGATTGCTGTTGGCAAAGCTCTGTGTGGCGATGCGATGGGATCCAAGACCACTACCTACTTTGAGTGAATGGCATCGAGATATGGTCTATTGCAACACTCAAACTGATACGTACAATGAACTGTCCCCGCCATAGCTCCATCCCAAGAATTACTGGGGTCCTTATCAAATGTATTTGATTGGTAAAGAGACAGGGGAGTCAGAGGGCGGTAATTCTATGTAACCACCATGTGCAATTATTCGAATCATCATTGTCCCACATAGGGGGACCTTAGAGGGGACCTCGAGGAGGTGGAGGACGACTAAGGATGATAAAAGGTAGATAAATAAGGTTCCTTGCTAAATTGTGGATGGGTAATAAAATAGTATGTATGATTTTTCGCTTGTGAACTACAGAGAAGCTCTGGATGAGATTGCCAAAATGCATTGTAATTATTGTACTAACTGCTGATATATGAGTTATATGGGAAGATCGGTAACTTGTATCCTATAATTTGGAAGATTGTTGTTGGAATTACAAAGAAAACTCAATAAATACAAATAAAAATAACACGTTAAATTGTGGCAGATCATGAATTCAATGGGCGCTGATCTCCGTATAATACACCTGCTGAATTGTCCTTATCAGAATGTAACCTCCAAGTTGGGTTCAGTCCAGGAGGCGAATGCATTAGTTCTTTTCAAGTACAGAGAGGGTAAGACAAGGGTGCTTTTTTGCCCCTTTCTTGTTCACTCTGAACGTAAATGGTCTTGAACAAGCCCTCTTGCATTGAACTACTGACGTACCAAAATTAGGATCCTGACCAATACCCACCCAGTTGTATGCGTAAGACGCTGACCTTGTGGTGCTCACTATGAACAGACAGCAATCGTTGTTTAACTCATTTACAGCGTTTATGGATGGACTGAACCTAAATGCCAACTCCTGTGTCAAATTTCTTTATTCAGTTGAAAGTAAGTTAATAATAAAAGATACAACCACATAAAACAAACACGGCATACATAAACACACAATGTTAAATAATAATACACAAGTTCATTGAGTAAGATAAAATCAGTCACCCAAGAAATGCCTCAGTTTAACAGCAGTATTTGAAAAACAAGCCACCCTGTAGGAAATACATTAATTGTGCTATAGTTGTAAAAACAATATTGCAGGGTGCACTTGGAAAAAAATGTAAACCCTTTAACAGAGGGATAATTGAATCTTTCCTAGGTTTTGCATTAAACCTACAGAACATTACAAAATGCAAAGTATGTTGCGGAGACACATAGACCTTGATTTAAGAAAAGTGCCCCCCCTAACGCCACCATGTGTGCACCTTATCTAAGATACAGTGCACCATGGGGGTAGTTAGGGGAAATAGCGTGCCCCAGAGCACCTCTTCCACCAGCCTTTTCCTGGCGGGGAAAGGCTGGTGGAAACAGGGTACATTATTGGATGCTGCCCCTGTCGGATAATGTAATCCGCCATCGTCAGGTTGCTTGTCGGTGGCAGCCTGGCAGTGGCAGAGGACCCCCTGTGGCGGTCTTCCCTTGTTGTTCATAGGGCGGTCGAGACCTCCATGCCGGTGGCAGTAATTTCCGCTGCCGCAGGCATGGCGGTCGTGACCGCCATGTACATAATGAGGGCCTTAGTGTCTGTGTGAGTAAGAGAACCCATACCTTAGGGTCATCTATGTACAGTTTTGTGGGCATCCCATCCGGGACCGGGTACTTTGCTCTTAGAAACTTCTAAAATACGAACTTTAACTTCCTCTAGGGAAATTCTAAATTGAAGGTGCTAGTGTTGGAAGGTCCCTAACTTTATGAGAAATGCAGAAAAATGCTCACACATTATTGCATGAAAGGACTTGCAAGTGAGACAAGAGAATAGAGAGAAATGACCAAGTGCTCAGTGGCAACTTATGCAGTAATCCTTTTGCATGAAGGTCCAGATATACGTCCATGTGTTTTGCGACTCACAATTTGCGACTCACTTGCGTGTCGCAAATTGCGAGTCGCAAAACCAAATGTACAACAGTGTAACTCACACTGTTTACTACTCCCAATGGGGTTTCAATGACCTACCTCGTCAATGTTCATGAGGTAGGTCGTAATTTGTGACCCCATTGGGAATGGCTGCACTCACAGGGATGGGGCCTGCTGGGGATAGCAGACCATAATGTCTGTGACTGCTTTTTAAATAAAGCAGTTTTTTTTTTTTTAAATGTAGCTCGTTTTCCCTAAAGGAAAACAGGATGCATTTTAAACAAAAAATGAGAAGTTTTCTTTTCATTTTTTCAAAGTAGGCAGTATTCTGAAAAAATATTTTCGCATCCATTCACAAAGGGAATGGGTTGCAAATGGGTTACTACCAATTTCAAATTGGTTGTAACGGGATTATTTTGCAACCGCAATTGCGGTCACAAAACAATCATACATCTCCCTGCGACTTGCAATTAGGAAGGGGCACCCTTGAAATGCCCCTTCCTAATTGCAAGTTTTAATCCCTATTTTGTGAGTCAGTATTTGCATGCCGGCTCACAAAATAGGGATAGTACATTGGGAAAGGCCATGTTGCGGTCGCAAAAGGCCAAATTCCTTTAGCGACCACAGAACCGCATTATACATTGGGCACTAAGACCTGCAGCTTTATTTCACGCAAGTCTTAAATAGTCATCACTGTTATATTTTAACACGTTTCTAGCTTGGTACAGTTCATTTTATGGTGGTACACCCTTTGTCAGGGAAATGGTTTAAATGTCTATGTGATGGAGTCTCTGCACAAAGCGTTTTACCACTAGCCTTTTTTGATACATTTTATAATTAGCCCATAGCACTTTTTTTTAAAACAATTTGAGGCATATTTAAGAGCCCCAGCACCACCGGAGCATCTACTCCCTGCACAGTATTTACAAGGTGGGGTAAAGCCACTTTTTGTGGCTTAACACCACCTCATAATTACGGCCCCTTCACACGCAGTACTTTGCGTGGAAGGGGCATGCAATGGGTTTTGCTGTGAGCCTGCCACAGCAACACCTATTGCATTTTGACGCTGCCCCAGATTTATGAGTTTTCGGAAACCTGAGGCAGCGCCAAAATGTAACGCCACCCTAGGGGTGGCGTTATCATGGCGCAACGAGGAGAAATACTTTTATAGATCCTTGTTTTTTGCTCTTTCTATGTGTCCTGCATTCTGCAGCACACATGAAAAGAGCAAATCGCCATTTAAGATTGTGTTTTGTGTAGGAAGGTGTCCATTCCTGCACAAAAACAATCTCCCCCTCAATGCAGCCATCCTTACACCATGGCGTAAGGGTGGCTGTATTAGCGCTCAGCTGCAAATTTAGCGCAGGGGACAACACTGTGGTGCACCATATTAAATTAAATATGGCACATCCCTGCGTTGTGAAAATGACGGAGCACGGCACTGCCAATTTTGGCGCAGCATCGCGCTCCATCATTTCTGTTAAATATGGTCCTTCGTACTTAGTTTTAAACAGTGTAGACTGTCTCTTTTATATCTTCAATCTTTGCATTCTTTACCTATTTGTTCTGCTGTATTAAGTTTTGTAAATAGTGTGGGGAAGATCAGAAAAAAATTACCTGATATGCATGCAGTGTACATTTGATTCATTAATTTCCCTTTTTAACATGTGTTGTATTTAATATTTAATGTAATATTTCTTGTTTTAAAAAATAAACCGAATAAAATGTCTTTGTTTGATTGATTGTCATGTCAACCTCCTCCGTTCCGTTGAGGTTGAAAATCGTTCCTTACCACGGAAAGAATGTGTCAAGTTGTGTGAATCTTCTGTAATGGCATTAGGCAGAGAAAACAATTATACCAATAAGAAAGCACATATACATCTTCACAATTTGCATGTTCATGGGAGAAAAAGTTATGAAACATTGCCCAAACCAACAACATTTCCAGAGAACATAGATGAAGCAAACTTAGATGTGCATAAAATTGCTTACATAAAACTTACAGTTTGGAGAGAAAAATAATGATGTTCTGAAGCGTCACAAGTTCTTAAGCAGGCGTCAAGGCAAAAATATGAGTGTGCTTAACTACATTGCAATTTTAAAAGGATGATTTAAATTATGTGACTTTGGCACACTTGCACTTCAATTAGAGACCAATTGGTTAGATGCAGAAATAATCCTTCAGTACACGAAAAACTGTTATCCAAGAAAACTAATTTTGAGAGGCAAATGAGATTGCAAAATCTGTGGAGCACACAGCACAGTGCACTATAGAAATGAAAACTACCTCTGAAACTATATCAGAAATAAATATAGAGAAATCTGTTGAGGATATATGTAAAATAAAAGAAACTGAGACTAATAAGAAACAACAGTTATCTGTTGAGCAAATTAAGCTGTTTCTGTAGCAGTAACCATTTCACATATAAAAGAAAAACTAAGTACAATAGGGAAGGCATGCTCTATTGGAGTTATTGGTCTATCAATGACATACCACTAAGAAGAGCTCCTCCAAAAGTCAATGGCCTTAACAGCATTCATAACTTCTATGTGTTTTGCAAGATGCCCTTTGAGTTGGCTTCTGTTTCCCCAATTTTTCAAAACATTATGCAGCAAATTTATGCAATATGTTGAGTTTGTCAGTAAAAAATGCTCCTCATCTCATGAACAAAGATAAGTTGAGATCTTTTCCAGGGCTAGCTGAATATATGCTCAAATATATATAAGATTTTTCTAGCTAGTGTGATATGTTGCGATCAATTCTAAAAAAAGGAACCAGATTTGAGTGGAACAAAGCGTGCCTAAAAGCTTTTGAAAGACGGCACTCACACGTTTGTGGGTGGCAAAGAGAGGGTAGTTGTTTTTGTGTCCAGATCCTTATCAAAACCGGAATGCAACTACACAGTAGTTGAAAGAGTCCCATGTTACTGGGCTTGCATTTCACATTTTATCTGTTGGTTTTCCAATTCACAATGAGATAAAATCACAAACCCTTAATACACATGTTCACGACAAAGGGAACAGGGCATAGCACCTTTCACATTGCCAAATGCATATTAGGCTTGGAAGGATTTTCTTACAAACTAGAATATGTCCCTGGTGCCCAGAATCAGGCTGCAGATTTTCTTTTCAGAGCCTCTCTTTAATGTAATGATCTTGAGTATTTACCATATCTGAGAAGGAATGGAAAGAAGGCATGTAACGATATTTAGATCTAAACAAAGTTAAGGTGCACATTGTGAACTGATGGCCCACTAGATGTAGTGAATTAAGAGATTTATGTGAACTGAGAAACAAATTTAACATTCAAGGTAACATGGTGTGTCAGAGTGAGAAGTAAATACCCCCAATGCGTTTGAAAAATAAAATTGCAGATCTGGCACATGAGGGACACCTTGGTCACCGTTTTACTAAGAATAAGGTAGAATGCAAATTTTGCTTTCCAAGAATGGATGCCTGTGTGGACAAAAAATAAAAGATTGCATCAGTTATGCTAAAAGTGATAAAAACAAAATAACTATGAAATCCCATTTGTCCTCTATTTATGTTCCAGATAAACCTTGGGAAAAGCTTGTTTTAGACATGATAGGTCCCTTGAACAATATGGGGACTGGACTTCTAAACTATTTACGGTTTTATTGATTGAATATAACTCATAGTGGATAATAAATAACATAGTTAATCACACAGCCACCAAAACCTTACTGGATTTATTAGTGGGACAACTTTGTGAGGAGAGAATTCTCTCAGTGTTGATCACTAACCATGGGGTTTGATTTTCATTCAGTGAAACAAGTGAACATTTGATAAAACTATCTATTAAGTGTGGAAGACAGTCCTGTTTTGTCCTAACGGAAACAGCATTGGTGACAGGGCAGTTCACATATTGAAGAAGTGCATTCAGTTAGCTTGTATTAATGGCTAGCCAGTAGACATATCCAATCACTTCAGCTTCATGCAATTGCATGTAGCAATTGCAGAAGAACATACTGGGGTCCATGCTTCACCAACATACTCTGATTTAGCACAACACTGATGTGCAGCGCTCTACAAAACGTTTCAATAAACAACTGAATACCCACAGAATCATTAACAAAAAGCGAATGGGCTCAAATTGGCACACTCTGAAGAGCAAGGAATAAGGCACAATTACTTAATTTATTACTCACTCTAGTACATACTGTTCTTTCTGTGTGCCACTCATAATACTACCTCAAGAGAATCAATATGTTCTCTGTTCAATTCCAATGTGAACTGTTGTAAAGTCCACAGCCAGCTGCCCCAAACTGGATTTATTTTTATTTTGCCCTGTGTCATGTGAATGTCGCATCTAATGCAAGGGACCAACTAGATGGCACTACAGTGCTTCTGAGAGCAGGCCTACACTGCTGCTGGGGATTGCTAGATCCACACACCCATATGGATGCCAATAGTTCAGGTATGTTTTGTTTCAGAAATAAAGGGATTTTTTCTCTTAACTGTGATTTTGATGTCCATGGAGGACATATTAAGATGCACAAGCCATCCATTGGTAATGTTCTGAAAATTCTTCCAGACCTAATTGTGACCTTTCGGCAAAATGCATGTCGGTTCCTAAGCTTTAAGGTATGGAACCTTGAGTATGCTAGCTTCAGGGTTTAATCTGAGCTGGTGGTTGCTGGTTGGTGCCACTGACACTCATTTTTCCTGATCGGATATTTCCCAAGAGCAAGGGAAGGATAGACACACACACGGGGAAAAAAGAGGAAGAGAAAGGCGGAAAACCTTCACTGAGGGAGGAAGTAGGAACCTACGAGAGGGAGGTAAAGAGGCAGGGAGAGTCTGGCAGTAGATTAAAGAGGCCTCAAGTCAATTTAGGACTATGCAACTTTAATAAATTTCGTACTGACATTTAATTGCATCAGAGCAGTGTTCTACGCACCAGCACTGATTATTTTACAAATTAAACACTGGCCAGCAACAATTACGCCATTCATCCTACACAGAGCCTGGTTGCAGCCTTCAACGATGGACCCTCTACTGAGGATAATGACGGGTGTTATTTAAATGTCTTTCTGGTTTGCCTCCAATACAACTAGTGAATAATTTTTTGAAGACCAGTTTGCATATTTTTGGAAGGAGGAGGCAGGAATACTTTAATGCTATTAAGGTTAATCTGTCCTTTGTGTGAGCTCTGACCTTTTTTGATCCTGAACACGTGTGAGATGTTGTACTGAACACCAGAACAGCCAAGCATGCATATTTTCTTCATTTATAGCACATGATTTTCAACTGTCCTTGCATTGTGGAGCATTCAGAAAACTTCAGGCCATATTTATGAGCCCCTAGCGCCACTGGAACGTCACTTTTTGTGACTCTCTGGTGGCGCTGAGCACTGCGAGGTATTCACAAGGTGCCGTTAAGCCACTTCTTGTGGCTTAACGCCACCTTGTAAATACGGCCCCGTTTACACGCAGCCCTTTGAATGGAAGGGGCGTGCAATGGGTGTTGTTGTGGGTGTGCCACAGAAATACCCATTGCTTTTTTGAAGCTGCCTCAGATTTATGAGTTTTCGTTAACCTGAGGCAGCGCCAAAATCTAACACCACCCCAGAGGAGACATTAGCAAAGTGCAATGAGGAGGAATACTTTTATTCTTCCTTGCTTTTTGCTTTTTCTATGTGTGCTGCATTCTGCCAAATATCCATTAGGGATTGTTTATGTGCAGGAAGGGCACTTTCCCGCACATAAACAATCAAACCCCTCAAAGCAGACCATGCAAGGATGCCTGCGTTGGAGCTAGGCAGCTCAAATTAGCGCCAGGGATAACGCAGTGGTGCGCTGTATTCAATTAAATACGGAGCATCCCTGTATTGTGAAAATGACGGACCGTGGCGCTGCCAATTTTGGCACAGCATCGCGCTATGTCATTTTCAGTTAAATATAGGCCTTAAGAAGCAACCACTCTACAAATTATGCAGTTAACTTGCATTTGGCCAAATTAGTTCCTTGCCTTCACACTATGGGGGTCATTCCGACCCCGGCGGTCAAGGACCGCCGGGGCCGGGGATGCGGGAGCACCGCCAACAGGCTGGCGGTGCTCCTGAGGGCATTCTGACCGTGGCGGTTTGGCCGCGGTCAGAAGAGGAAAACCGGCGGTCTCCCACCGGTTTTCCGCTGCCCTGGGAATCCCCCATGGCGGCGCAGCTTGCCGCCATGGGGGATTCCGACCCCCTCACCGCCATCCTGTTCCTGGTGGCTCCGACCGCCAGGAACAGGATGGCGGTGAGGGGTGTTGTGGGGCCCCAATGGCATGGGCACTGCAGGGGCCCCCGTAAGAGGGCCCCACTTTGTATTTCAGTGTCTGCTTTGCAGACACTGAAATACTCGACGGGTGCCACTGCACCCGTCGCACATACCCACTCCGCCGGCTCCATTCGGAGCCGGCTTCCTCGTGGGGAGGGGTTTCCCGCTGGGCTGGCGGGCGGCCTTCTGGCGGTCGCCCGCCAGCCCAGCGGGAAAGCCAGAATGGCCTCCGCGGTTTTTCGACCGCGGAGCGGCCATTTGGCGGCTCCCTCCAGGCGGGCGGCGACCGCCGCCCGCCGGGGTCAGAATGACCCCCTATATCTCAGTTGGTAAGAATGTGCTATCTGAGCATCATGTAAACTCAGATTATTGGGGTTACACCTGATAGACTTCATTAGCTGCTAAAAAAAATTATGACCTTTTTGGAGAATAGGAAAACTGGCAGGTGCCTCTCATCCAGCCACTCACGTAAGCTCTTCTCAATTAAGATATTGGGAAACAGGCAAACCTGTCACAAAATCTTGGTGATATTACACCCTTTGAACTCCAAAATCATTGCGCAAATAATGGTATTTTAGTACTTCATAGCTATTATGTGCTAATTTACAAATAATGGGTATTGTTATTACTAACTGAGCGGAGAAAAAGGAAAGCAAGGTGAAAGCTCGATACGCCCCTTTCAAATTTCACCCACGTCCCTATGCAAATGATCTATTTCCTTACTTATATTTAGCTGATTTACCACTTAGTTGTTTGTCTACTTTTCATTAGAATATTTTGCTAAGCCATTTAAGGCCCCCCACATACCTCTATACCATTAGCCCTGAAATCAGAATCTCATCTTTCAGAATCTCTCCAGCATCATTCTGCCTTGCTCCATTACAACTGGCAATGTCTTACTTATATAGGTTTTTAGTACTATGATGCCTATTGAATGAGGAGGAGGGCTCACCCTGAGCCTCTGTATCTGCAGTTCAGCAAAGTGAACAATGCCAATTTTTGTGGCAACTGGCAAGCTGGGTAGTCAAATGAGATAGAAAAGGCTTAGACACTACTATAACCAGGTGAAAGGTTCCCCTGTCGGATGACTCGTCTCGGCGGTTGGAGGACCCAGTGACAGTGGAAGAGGGCAAAGACAAAGGGGCATATTTATACTGTGTTTGAGCCAGATTTGTGTCATTTTTTTGGTGCAAAGCCGGCGCAAACGTAACTTCATATTTATATTTTGGCACTAGACATGTCTAGCACCCAAATATTGGAGTTAAAGACATTTTTTGCCTGCGGAAAACTACTTTGCGTCAATGAGATGCAAGGTAGGAGTTCCCGGGCAAAAAATGATTCTAAGGGCCAGATGTATGAAGCATTTTTCAAGTCGCAAATGGCGAAGCTGGCCGTTTACCACTTGAAAAATGCTATTTGGGATGTGCAGACCAATTTGTGCGATTCAGTAAACTATTTACAGAATCGCAAAAAGGGTATGCGAGTCGCAATTAGGAAGTGGTGTTCGCTTCCTAATTGCGAGTTGCAGTCCCATGTATGATTGTTTTGTGACCCGGAATGCAGTCGCAAAACAATTGCAGTTAGCACCAGTTTCAAACTGGTGCTAACCCATTAGAAAATGGGAAGGGGTCCCCATGGGACCCCTTCCAATTTGTGAATGGCAGTGAAAAAAACTATTCAGAGCAGACAGTGGTGCCACGGACCACTGTCTGCTCTGAAAAAATTAAAAGAAAACATTTTTTTTTTTTTCAAAATGCATCTTGTTTTCCTTTAAGGAAAACGGACTGCATTTAAAAAACAAAACTGCTTAATTTAACAGCAGTCACAGACATGGTGGTCTGCTGTCTTGCTTTGCACCATTTTTTAATGCCTGGGTCCGGTGAGGCGTTAGAGGACCTGTAGGCCTATTTCCATGGTGGAAAACCATGGAATAATCCCACAGATGCCCTCCCCAGGCCCCAGGGACACCCCCACCCACACCAGAGGGACAGCTGAGGATGGGGGACCCCATCCCAGGTAAGTATAGTGTTACTGAAAACACGGAAAAAGGAGAAGGCCCACTTTTGCTAATGCATGAATTAGGAGGAAAATGTGCAGAATTGTACATGATCAGGAAAGAATACAGGCCTAAAATTCTCATGATGTTCAAATAATAGAGAGCCCATGATAGAATGCATGGAAGCAAGGACGGGGACAAGCAGAAACATGTATTTCTAATGCAGCTGGAAGTAGAAGGCCATAGAAAGCTTGAGTCATAACTTGATAACACACGCACAGGGAGGGAGCACATTCCGATCCACATTCACAAGGGAAAGGGTACACCATGGTTTTGGAAAGGTAACTTGATGCTTGAAGTCCAGCAGCTGCACAAGGGAGGACAGACAGAAATGTTTCCAAGGGTGGAGCTAGCTGAGGAAGAACGTACTGATGGGCCTCAGAAAGTGAGATCAAAAAGCTACAGCGGTTTATTAATAAATGTGTTCATGACAGATGTGTAACCTTCACTTTTCTGTAAATGTGTAATTAGATGCTTTCTCAAGGAGAAATGTGGCTTTGTGCTAACGTATGTAGAGATAACAATGTACCAAGTAAGCGCTTAGATCAAAATGGAAAAATAAGGTGTTTGTACTGACAGAGTTGAGTTCAGTATCAGTCACAGAGCTGTGCTGCCCTCCCGGCCATTATTCATAAATGCTCTGTGGCATTGGTGCTGGCGGCGGCCTCTGTGGCATCGGTGCTTGCGGCGGCCTCTGTGGCATGGGTGCTGGCGGCGGCCTCTGTGGCGGCGATGCTGGCAGTGGCCTCTGTGGCATCGGTGCTGGCGGCGGGCTCTGTGGCCGCGGTGCTTGCGGCAGCCTCTGTGGCATCGGTGCTAGCGGAGGCCTCTGTGGCATCGGAGCTGGCGGCGGGCTCAGTGACTGTGGTGCTGGTGGCGGCCTCAATGACAGCGGAGCTGGTGGCGGTGCAGGTGGCGGTGCTGGTGGAGGTGCAGGTGGAGGTGAAGGTGGCGGTGCAGGTGGCGGTCTTCTCGGTCATACAGGTTGGCGTCGGCGTGGACTGAAGGTGTGACACTGGTCTAATTGTCGGTGCCACCATGCCCTCTCCTGACCTCCCCTTTATTTTCTGGCCCTTCCCCACCTTGGATGGTGGTGCAGCTGTCTTGCCACCATCCCCTTTCGTTTTCCCTGTGCCCTTGGTGGCAGCTGTTTTATGCTTCTCCCCCAGGGATGTGGGCAACTTTTTGACTTTTGCAGGTGGCGGAATGTCCTTGCCCTCGCTCCGTGACACACTGGCAGCCCTGTTGGTTGGTGCACTCCAATAGCCCGCAGATGCTGGCACCACTGTGTCTGGTGATCTGGTGGCTGAGGTGCTGGGTTGGGACATGGAAAGCCTGGCCCTAGGGGAAGGACGGGGGAGGAGGTGTAGGGAAGAGGTCAATATTAGCCAGGAATTCTTTTTTAGACACACTGGGTAGATGGAGGGGGTTTGGGAGTGGAGGAAGAGGCAGTGGTTGTAGGAGGTGTACGTTTGCTGAATTTGGGTTAAGGTGCATGGGCTGGAGGCTGTTGTGAGGTGGTTGGCTGTTGGGTGGGTGTGTGCCTGCGTTTGTGTACTTTGGGAGGAGGTCTCACAGACACACAGGGAGAGTACACTGGGGATGTGTGGATGATAGTGGGGGTGGTGAGTGCACATGAGCGGTGTGTGGTGATGGGCGGGCTGGTGATGGAGGTAGTGGCTGAAGATGTAGTGCATGCAGGTGTGAGTGGAGACGAGACAGGGAGGGAGAAGGAGGACGTGGAGGAGGGGGACACAGTGGAGGCAGTGGATGTTGGTATGTCTGCATGGGTATGATGCTTGTGTGAGTGCCTGTGGGGTGTGTGGTGCTTATGTTTGCCTGAGCCAACCTTGTGTGTTGAGGTGTGTGCATGCTGATCTGATGGTGTGCTTGGGATAGGCTGAGGTACAGGGGATTGGGTATGGGTGGAGGAGTTGGAGGGGGGAGGCTGGACACAGGAAAAATAACTGCCATCAGTGCTGAGGCCAGAGCCTGAAATGCTCTCTGTTGGGCTGCAACGCCAGAATGAATGCCCTCCAGGTATGCATTTGTTTGTTGCAAATGCCTCTCAACACCCTGGATGGCATTCAGAATGGTTGATTGCCCACCAGTGAGGGATCTCAGGAGGTCAAAAGCTTGCTCACTGAGGGCAGCCGGGCTGACTGGGGCAGGGCCTGAGGTGCCTGGGGCAAAGGAGATGCCCACCCTCCTGGGTGAGGGGCCACAGGACACACGCTGAGGGGCTGCTGGGATTGCGGTGCTGGTGGATGGGTGGCGGCTGTACCTGTTGATGCGGGGGGGCACAGAGGGTCCCACCACCGCAAGGGAGCTCCCATCAGAGGAGGAGTCGCTGTTGGTGCTGTCACCTCCTGTCCCAGCTGTTGAGCTCCCCTCGCCCTCCATCCCACTGATGGCTTCAGACTCCATTGTCTCGCCCTCCAGGGCCAAGTGGGATGCAGCTCCCTCCTGCTCCGGTGCCACTGCTCCTCCACCTGATGATGCTATTGCACACAAGAACAGGGAGACCACAAAAAGTCGGGGGAGACAGAAGAAAGACATGTTCAGTGCATGCAATACCACTACAGTTGGCGGACACTACAGACACAGCAGCCCTCTGCACTACGCCATGCAGTTAGAGTTCCTAGATTATTCACAGGGCCATGGGGTACAAGGCCTATGCCCGATTGCTGCACACATGGAAGTCCAGGAGCCTGACTAGGTGTAGATGGTTCTTACCACTGGTGGGGTTAGGGTGCCACATAGCCTGCCTCACAAAGGGACCTTGCCTACAAAGCTCGCCCTGGCCTAAGGTAACCCACTGCCCACCTCCCCCACCCAGACACCTTGTAATGCGCGCAGAGTCAGATGGATGTAACTGCACTCACCCCCTTGTGGCTGCTGTGATGCCGTGAAGTGCCCGTCCAACTCTGGATACGCCACCACCAGGATCCGGTACATCAGGGGGGTCATGGTGCGATGGCCACCCCCTCCCACGTTGGGAGGCCATCTCCAGCTGGGCCTCTGCCGTCTTCTTGCTCCAGCGGCGAATGTCCTCCCATCTTTTCCGGCAGTGGGTGCTCCGTCTTTGGTGGACCCCCAGGGTCTGGACTCCTGGGCGATGGCACGCCAAATTTCTTTCTTCCAGTGGGCGCTGACCTACATGAATAGTACAGGGGGAAAGGAAAATCTTTAACCGTCCGTACCATCACATTCATTGGCCCACTTTCCCACCCTTGCCCTGACGCACATACACTCACCATCCGCTCATGCAGGGCTCAATTCCCCCCCCCACTCTATCTTCCATCCACACCTCTCCAAACAGGCATTGCCCATACAGCATGCTCACAGTGTACTCACCTGTTTGTCTGAAGGAACGTAGAGTAGCGTGTACTGGGGGAGGACCCCATCCACTAACTTCAGGGGCCCTTTCCCCAGACACATGAGCCATCGTCGCTTTCAGACTGAGGTCACAGCAGCACTTGCAGTGTAGGTCCTCTCCTGTCGAAGGTCAGGTATCAAGTGAGTGAACAGACAGAAAATGGCAGTCACGTCTGCGGCGGTGCTTACAGTCACCGCCGGCGTACATTGTCATTGGCTCCTGGGACCCAAAGGGTCCAATGTTAACGCAGGATTGCGCTGTGGTCTTCGACCGCCTACCGCGACGGTGTACAATGCCAGCGCAGTTACCTCATATCCCGTTGTCCCACCTTACAGGTCAGGCAGCCTCCAATTTATGGGGCTACATGGCATTAATAGTAACTGCGTCACACCTATCTAGGCCTTGCATACACACAGTGACAGGCACATTGCAGATTAACAAATGGGTGCAAATAAAATTTTTGTAATACCTCAGTGTTGGCTGACTCTCTGCTCGCTGTTCCCGTCCATAGGGCACGTCCGCTGGGGCAGGTGATGAGATGGACGCATCCTCCCGTGTACAGACCGCTGGTGGACCTGTCGACAATGGAAGAGAGACACGTAATAGTCACCTACAGACTTGATTGTGCAACAATCCATGAACTGTGTGCCCAGTTGGAGCCAGACCTGATGTCAGCAATCCGCCATCCTACAGGGATCCCCCCTCTAGTGCAGGTCCTGTCAGTACTCCATTTCCTGGTAAGTGGGTCTTTTCAAACTACAGTGGCCATTGCATCAGGGATGTCCCAGCCTATGTTCTCAAACGTGTTGTCCAGAGTGTTGTCTTCCCTGCTGAAACACATGCGTAGCTACATCGTGTTCCCTCAGGTGGAGGATTTGCCTACACTGAAAGGTGACTTCTATGCCCTGGGACATATCCCCAACATCATAAGTGCCATTGATGGGACACATGTGGCCTTGGTACCACCCCCCGCAGGAGTGAACAGGTGTACAGAAACCGGAAGAGCTACCATTCTATGAATGTGCAGATGGTGTGTTTGGCCGACCAGTACATCTCCCATGTGAATGCCAAGTTTCCTGGCTCAATGCATGATGCTTACATTCTGAGGAATAGCAGCATCCCTTATGTGATGGGGCAACTCCAGAGGCACCGTGTGTGGCTAATAGGTGAGGACAAGGACCCTATAACCTGTGAATAGTTGTCTGGGTCTGGGGTTGTCCCTAAGGGTTAGTGTGTGTCTAAGAGTTGTCCCTCGACATTTGCAGGTGACCCTGGGTACCCCAACCTGTCATGGCTACTGACCCCTGTGAGAAATCCCAGGACAAGGGCAAAGGAATGCTACAATGAGGCACATGGGCGAACTAGGAGAGTGATCGAAAGGACCTTCGGCCTCCTGAAGGCCAGGTTCCGGTGCCTCCATATGACAGGTGGTTCTCTCTACTACTCACCAAAGAAGGTATGCCAGATCATCGTGGCCTGCTGTATGCTGCACAACCTGGCTTTGCTACAACAGGTGCCTTTTCTGCAGGAGGATGGTCCAGAAGGAGATCGTGTGGCAGCTGTGGAGCCTGTGGATAGTGAAGAAGAGGAGGCAGAAGAAGAGGATATCAACAACAGAAACAATGTTATCCAGCAATACTTCCAGTGAGACACAGGTAAGAAGATGTCACTGCCTCACACATCTCACACTATTGTTTGAGCTAGCATGAGTCTGTCAGTTTCACCCAGTGTATAGACCCTGACTTGTCACTTTGCCTTTCCATTTCACAGATGTGGGTCCCACTGTGTGACCTCTGCTATCTTACCTCATGGACTAGAGCTGTGTTACATCGGTATGTTGACAATACAATTGACATTGCCATATTCCATAGTTATTGCAAATACACATTTGTGAAAGCACAGACTGACTCCAGATTGTTTTGTGATTCAAGGGTGTTTATTTCTTTGCAAATAAGTGCAGGGGGTTGTAAAATGGTCAGGGGTGATGGGGGAGGAATGTCCATGGCAGAGTCCAGTCTATTTGTTTCACAGGTGCATTGTCCAAAGGGGCATAGGAAGTGGAGCTAGGGCAGTTGATGGATGGACAGGGTGACAAAGTGGGACAGAAGGATGACATTCAGGGGGGGTCTCATTTCCTGGCGGGGTCTTGGCATTGTTCTCTGTCTTTTGCTCTGGATCTCAGGGACCGTTTGCGGGGTGGTTCTCCATCTGCAGGGGGTGGGGTGCTGGTGTCGTGGTCCTGTGGCGGTGCCTCCTGTCCACTAGCATCAGCGGAGGTGATGGGCTGTTCATCATCCAGGCTAGTGTCAGGGGCCCCTTGTTGTGCCACAGTGTCCCTCCTGGTGTTCACAAGGTCCTTCAGCACCCCTACAATGGTGACCAGGGTGGTGTTGATGGACTTAAGTTCCTCCCTGATCCCCAGATACTGTTCCTCCTGCAGCCGCTGGGTCTCCTGAAACTTGGCCAGTACCGTTGCCATCGTCTCCTGGGAATGATGGTACGCTCCCATGATGTTGGAGAGGGCCTCGTGGAGAGTGGGTTCCCTGGGCCTGTCCTCCCCCTGTCGCACAGCAGTCCTTCCAGTTCCCCTGTTTTCCTGTGCCTCTGTCCCCTGAACCGTGTGCCCACTGCCCCCAGGTCCCTGATTTTCTTGGGGTGGTGGGTTTGCCCGAGTGGTGGACACACTGCTGCTTGACGTGTTCTGGGGACAGAGGGATGGGCCCGCTGGGGGGGTGCTGTACTGGTGTTTCCTGAGGGGGGAGGCTCTGTGGTGGCATGTGCCAGTGTCAAGGGAACCGACTGTCCCGAGGTCACAGATGGGCCGGGCTGGTCATCTTGATTCCGTTGGATAGAGCTGCTGTCATCACTGTGGGCCTCTTCTGTGTGGGGAGTGGACATGTCTTGAACCTCCTGTCCGGTGACATTGGGTAGGGGTCCCACAGGTGTGTAAAGGCATGATTATTGCATCTGTGTGTGCCATCGTGTGCAATGGGTGGGTGACCCTGTACTCCAGTGCTTGCATTCTTGTCTAGGACCTTGTGTGATAATTGGTTTGGGGTCTGTGTGGGTATCTGTAGTAGACATGCTTTGGTGATGGGTGTCCATGCTGTGGTGTTGCATGCAGAGCTTGGTGTTGGGATGGGTGGGTTGTGATAGTGGGACGTTTGTGAGGTGTTGGAGTGATGGGGTGAGGGTGAGGGTGGGGTATGTGATGGCATGCAGGTAGGGTGGGGGATGTAATAGTTAAGAGTTGACTTACCAGAGTCCATTCCTCCTGCTACTCCTGCGAGGCCCTCAGGATGCAGTATAGCCAAGACTTGCTCCTCCCATGTTGTTAGTTGTGGGGGAGGAGGTGGGGGTCCGCCTCCAGTCCTCTGTACTGCAATCCGGTGTCTTGAGACCACAGAACTCACCTTCCCCCGTAGGTCGTTCCACCTCTTCCTGATGTCATCCGTAGTTCTTGGATGTTGTCCCACTGCGTTGACCCTGTCTACGAATCTGCGCCATAGCTCCATCTTCCTAGCAACGGAGGTGTGCTGCACCTGTGATCTGAATATCTGTGGCTCTACCCGGACGATTTCCTCCACCATGACCCTGAGCTCCTCCTCAGAGAACCTGGGGTGTTGTTGAGGTGCCATGATGTGGTGTGGGTGATGTGTGAGGTGGTGTCGGTTGTGATGTGTGAGGGGATGTGTTTGTGTGTGTTTTCTGAGGTGCGTGGATGGTGTGTGTGTGATGGTGTTGTGTGCCTGTGGATGCTTGTGTTGTTTCTGATGGTGTCTCTCTCTGGGCTTCTTTCTCAATTTTGGTTGTAAGGGTTTGTGGGTGATGTGGGTGTGTGTTTTATATTGTATTGGGTGTGTGGGAGTGGTGTCTGTATGTGTATCAGGTGTGTGTATTTTGAATTGTCCAATGTAGTTGTGTTTTGTAAGTGTGTGTGTATTTTGAGCGCAGCGGTGTGTACCGCCAATGGTTTACCGTGGTTAAAAGACCACCACATGGATTTGTGGATCGTGATAGTGTGGGCGTATTCCTGTTGGCGTGACGGTGGAGGTTTTGGTATCGCCAGTTTATCACTGACCTTTGGTGTGGCAGACTTGTGTGGGTGTCTGGATTTTGGCGGATTCCGGGCTGTAGGTCGTAATAGTTGTAGCGGAATTCCGCCGCCGCAGCGGTGTGTTGGCCGTCTTCTGCACGGTGGTAAGCAGGATTTACCGCCAATGTTGTACTGAGGGCCAAAGTCTCTCAGAATGGCAAAGAATGGCTTCAGGGGGTGGCAAAGTAATGGCTAGGACTGGCGGATTTCTCCTTGGGTCACGCCTTCATATCAAAGTTGTCGAACAAGTCTCAAATTTCCCATTGGGCAATATTTAGTGTATCGTTATCTCTGTCCAATAATCCGTCACACACCTTACTAGAATTTTCACCTAAGACAGATCTCATGCAGTTGATTGGTTCCTGTGATTGACGTCTTCAACGGGTGGAATGTCAGGTAAGAAACGTTACACTTGTCACTCCAGTCAGTAGTCCCATTGTCTTCTCCTAGTCCAGGCGACCTTGCACCTGTTGCAAATTACACCTTTGCATTCGGCAAGAATGTCTCCTCGAGCAAGCGAGTCCCATGAGAAAGAATTTACTATGGCTACACACACATCTCTAGCTTCTGGAAAAGTACAGCTTTGTGTCCTTCAGGAAAGCAGCACATTGCACGTTAGAAAACACAGTTAATATGAGACCGGGCAGCTAGGCCCAGACCCTTGCTAACTAAGGCCTAGTGATTAATTTAGCATAACCCTAATACATAACTCTTAATGCCGATACAAAATCATACATTAGTACATTGTTAATTCATTATTAGTCAGTTTCATTAATCATCATATACATTGGTGGCCACTCCCCGTGGGCACATTTCAAACGTGTACATTATTTTTCTTCTGAGTTAATACATCTTCTATGCGGCTTCATTACACACTATATTGCAAGCTTTTCATGTTAATATTGATTACACAAGTTACACTCCAAAAATCTCTCCTCTGATGACTCTTGTCATCACACAAACCTTTTCTCTACAATTTATCACTTTCAAAATTCTCTCATTTCAATTTCTTCCCTCAACTTTGCCCCTTCTAATTTTGCTCTGAACATTTTCTCCCTTTTCTTTTCTTCCCTCCTCTTATTATTTTTCGCCATTTTCAATTTAATCCTTTTACTAATTTTGCATGACAGCCATAATCCAAATAAGCAAGCTAAAACAATCAATATTCCCTGTATTATTTTTCCCAGTATCCCATGCCAAATATTACTAAACCAGCTTCCCACTTTAGGAAGTCCCTTTCCAACCTTTTCCCAAACTCCAGGTTCTTTTAGCTCCTTCAAATCTGTACTATCTCTTGTTAGGTTAGCAAGCATACTTCTAATCTCATTACTATTATCAGGTATATAGGCACAATAATGTCGCTCATTAAGCATTTTACAAACTCCGCCATTTTTTGCTAAAAGAATGTCTAAAGCTAGCCTGTTTTGAAGAGTCATAGCCCTCTCCATAGCAAGTTCAGTATCCATCAGGAGTATAGCCCCTGTAAAATGTGTCAGCATGTTATCCACAATAGTAGACAACTTTTGAATCTTTATGGAGTTCAAGATAACTCCCACTGAGGAAATTATTGCCCCAAATATGCCTCCTACTAAACCAGCAGCAGTCTCTCTCCTTTGTCTAGTACGATGTAATTCAGACAATTTCTGAAACTTTTTCAAGTCCTCTAATTGATATATCCTTGGGAAAACTATCCCCAAATAACATGTCCCATACCAACCCTTTGGAAGACGGTAATAAGCATTAAGTCCAAATATGTAATAGATCCCAGGGATCGCTGGATCCTGTCCATTTAACATGAAGTCCATTTACTCTGAAAAAAAACCACATGCTTATATTCACTCGTTCCCACAAACACATTATCATAATATGACTTTGGTCGCGTTATGCAAAGCTTCCCTACGTGTAGTGCATCTAAGGCTAATTTCCCTTGCTCACTATTGCACCATAGCTCTCACTATTTACAAAAGCTCGCTGCTGCAATTCTTTCTCCAATTTCCCCTTCAATGCCCTCCTTCTGTCTTCCGTGTGATCTAGAAAGATTTTCTCTACAGGTGTAAGCAAACGTCAGATTATTGCGGTGTGCATAAGATGTACTAATTGTTACTGTTGCTTCAAAGAACCCTTTAACTAATTTTATGTTACAGTATTTCGCTACACTATTTAAGTCCTCTATGATAGGCACATAAGAAAACACAATATCATTGTTCGAATAAAAGTATTGAATCTCTCCCTGGTTATAGAATCGTGTTAGTAACAAACTACAGCTTATCCCATACATTAGAGGCAAACTATCGTAGGTAACTCCCTCTTGCACTGAAAAAGGAAATCTGTGTACACACATAACAATCTTTCGCATCCATAGTATCAACATACTCACTCAGCAAGCAATAGAAAACATTAGTTGATAGTTCCCCCTTTCGCGTTAGTTCCCTCGTGCAAATATTTTGTGTCCTGCTTGAACCTCTCCCAAGCTGTTAGTGTAGCAGCAGTCTCAGGAATTGTAGCATTGTTAGTTTCACTCTTATCCACCAAAGGCATTCCCACAATCAGAACTATAATGAATATCACACATACAACGCCCAAAGCAACACCCAAACATTTACAACGCCTACTTCCCTTATTATCATCTCTAGTGTTAGCCATGATCTGTAAAGAATCAGAAAGCGAAGTATTATAACAACAACCAACAGAGGATGGATAAAGCCCTTTTTTTTTTCTTTCTTCTTCAGCAAGTTAAAGCAAGCAAAAGTATTTCTTCAGCAATTATTCACAGCTCTCACATTCACTCCCAGGATCCTTGTCAATTCCGGTTAGCAGCTTGTCAAAATCAGTTCTCAAAAGTCAAATCAGGTTAGCAGTGTCACATCCGGTAATGTATCAGTCTCTTTTCTCAGTTTTCTTTAACTCAATTTTCACATCAACACAGTCTCTTTCTCTAGCCAGACTCAGGTGCCAATGTACTGACCTGGGACTTCTCGATCAAAACAAAACGCCAAGAACTCTTGTTGCCACTCAGCTGATGTTGCGTATGCCCATTCAGGACCTGCGTACCTTCTGTTTGCTACTCTCTTACTTTTTAACTTGCGGTCACCTTGCAACTCTCCTTCACTCAGATCTTCTTTCCTTGTTGTGTCAACTTCTTCCTCCATTGCATCATCGACAACCACCTTTCCTTTTGTCACTTGCGATTCTGGCCACTTATCTCCTTTCAGTGTCTCTCTGGTCTTTGATCTTCCTTGTGGCAGCTCGTCGCCCTCCTCTGACTCTATGGTTTTTTTCCCTTGATGGACCTGCAATTTGCTCAGGAGGAGTCTGGACACTCTGACTCTCTTCCGCCTCACCTCCTTCGCCTTCTGGGTCTGTCAGGGGCTCAAATTCTTGTCCGTATCCATCTGCTTCTGGGAGAAACACCTTCTGACTCGGTCCTCCTGGCGCCTCAGGTGAGATAGGCTCACCGTCACCCCTCTGGGTCTCTTCTCCGTCATCTCTTATTGGAGTGACTAGGCCATCCTCAACGGGCTCTCCTTCTGTCTGAGTTCCCCTTTAATTACCCTCCGGCCCTGAGACTTCCTTCTCTGTTGCTGTTACTTTTGACAACTCAATTTCCTCATCAGTTGGACACGTCACCTTTTTCGTGTGACTGGCATGAATCCAGTTTGGAAATCCCGCACATTTCACAGCAGTAGTAGTCATTAGTATTACTTGATATGGCCCCTTCTAACGTGGCCCCAAACACAACTTCCTCACGTGTTTCTTGATGACAACCCAGTCACCAGCTTTCAGGTTGTGACCTGGATCACTTATCGGTGGCAGTGTGGTGGCTTCCACCTGGTGAGAGAAAGAGCGGACCACGTCAGCCAGACCCTTGCAGTAGTCCAACACCATATGATCCGTGATATTCACAAGAGCATTTGCAGGCACTGCAGGCAGTCTCATAGCTCGGCTCATGAGAAGTTCATGAGGAGACAGTCCTGTTTTCTTGTTGGGCGTGTTTCTCATTGACATTAACACCAAAGGCAATGCATCAGGCCGTTTCATATTTGTAGCTTCACACATTTTTGCCATTCTCGACTTCAGGGTACCATTCATCTGTTCCACTAACCCTGAGGCTTCAGGGCGGTAACTACAATGCAACTTCTGCTCGATGTTCAATGCTGCACACAATAGCTTAACCACCTCGTTGTTGAAGTGACTTCCCCTGTCTGATTCTAAGGAGATCGGAATCCTGAAACGTGGAATCAGTTCCCTAAGCAGCAACTTAGCTATTGTGAGACTGTCATTTCTGCTTGTAGGGTAGGCTTCAATCCAGTGACTAAAGATACACACAATCACCAACACATATCTCAGACCTCCACACACAGGCATCTCAATAAAATCCAATTGCATTCTGCTAAATGGACCTCCTGCTCTCCCAATATGGCTCAAATTCACCACTGTCCCTTTCCCCGCATTCATCTGTTGACAGATGATACACCTGTAACAAATCACTTCTGCGGCTTGTCTGAACTTTGGGTTAAACCAGTCAATTTTGAACAACCTGATCATGGCATCTCTCCCAATATGTGCTTGTCCATGGTAAAACCTTGCAAACTGTGACAGTAGACTGTTCGGCAAAACCATTTTCCCCTCATCTGAAACCCACAAATCATCTGGTCTTTGTACACATTGCATCCTAACCCAGGAACGCTTCTCATCTCTGCTGGCACGTCCCTGCAACAATTTCAATTCCTCCAATGTATCAACCACCTTTAATGCGTACCCTGTGCATGTCACATTTTCTGTTTCAGGTAACAATTCCCATTGATCTTTGAACGAAATACAGTTCAATGCGCAAAACCTTGCGACTTGATCCGCATATCCATTTCCCATTGAAACAAAGTCTTGTGATTTCAAGTGAGCGCTGCATTTTACCACGGCAATTTCATGAGGTAACTGAATCACGTGCAACAACTCCTTAATCCTTTCACCATTTTTCACTGGAGAACCAGAAGAGGTCAGAAAACCCCTCTGTGACTATAGTTGGCCAAAATCATGAACAATTCCAAATCCGTATCTGCTATCAGAATAGATAGTCACTCTCAATTCGGCAGCAGCGTGGCAAGCTCTAGTAAGAGCAACCAATTCTGCCACTTGAGCAGAATATACTCTCTCAAGCCAAGATGCTTCCAGGATACCAGTGATCGAACACAGCGTATCCTGCTCTCAGTACTCCTACTGAGTCTCGCAAACATGAGCCATCAACAAAGATAGTTTTGTCATTTTCTTCCAATTGGGCATCTTTAATATCAGGCCTCGGTTTGGTGCATATTTCTGTTACCTCCAGACAATCATGTTCTACATCATCAGCAGCCTCAACTTCTGTATTTTCATTTGGAAGCAAAGTTGCCGGGTTCAGCACTGTACATCTTTTCAAAGTTACATTTGGTGACCCCAATATGATCGTTTCATGTTTCGTCAGTCTTGCATTTGTCATATGCTGCGTTTTGGTACGGGTTAACAAGATCTCAACTGAGTGTAAAAGGATGTCCCATCACTATGCCTTCACATTGTGCAAGGCTTTGACCAACTGCTGCTACTGCATGCAGACAACCCGGTAAGGCTGCTGCAACTGGGTCCAAAGTAGCTGAAAAATATGCTACTGGTCGGTTTGCACCTCCATGGACCTGTGTCAGGACAGACAAGGAACATGCATCACGTTCATGACAAAACAGAACAAAAGGCTTTGTGTCATCAGGCATACCTAATGCTGGAGCACATACACTCTCTCAACTCGATAAACGCCTTCATTTCTTTCTCTGTCAATGTTAGGACATCTGGCCCATCCTTAACAGTCAGTCTCACCAATGGCTTGGAGATGACTGAGAAATTCGAGATCCACTGGCAACAGTAGCCCACCATTCCCAGAAACATCCTAACGTCTCTCCGTGTTGTTGGGGGATTTATCTGCAATACGGCGGTCACTCTTTCCCTGGATAACTTCCTCAACCCTTTTTCAATTACATGACCTAAGTATTTCACCTCTTTCTGACAATACTGCAGCTTCTTGGGGGACACTTTGTGCCCGTTCTTTCCCAAGTGATTCAGCAAGGCAATTGAATCGTACTTGCAGTCATCTCTCGTTTTGAACGCAATCAACAAGCATCAATGAACTGTACTATAGTCGATGCTCCTCATCTGTTGTCTCAGTTTCAGGATCTGAGATCTGACCGTCATCCCCCTCATCATCACTGTTTGTCTGCACCTCAATCCCCTCATTGGAACAGGTGATAGAACATCTTGTCTTGCACAGTAAGTCTCTTCCCAGTAGGGACACAGGACTTGAGTCACAAACCACAAATATGTGCAATCCCTGAAAAGTGCTGATCTCAACCTGAACCGGATCTGTAATTGGGTTAGTCAGGAGCTGATTTGCTACTCCTACCACCTTTATTGTACATCAAGAAAGGGGCAATTTCAGAACCTCTGCACTTCTGACTGTAGAGCGTGTAGCTCCTGTGTCAACCAAGAATGAGACTTTGTGGCCCATTACCTTCCCTTGCACATAGAGCCCTCTCTGATCTACTTCTAGGGATGCTGCAAGCCTGCACTCCTCACCATCTGAGCTCTCATCCGACCATTCATCGTTTATTACATTCTCACCACGCAATGGGAACTGTTATACTGCGTTATTTTGACTCATTCCTTGACCTGTGACCTGTTGAGGAAGCATCACCTGTTGGTGTCCCATTGGGGCTAAGGGCAACTGCATTTGCTGTCTAGGTACCACGGGAATCTATTGTTGCACTTGCTGCATCTGCACTGGTTGTACACTTGGCATCTGCACTTGTTGCATGGGTTGAAGACCCTGCATCTGAACCATGTTATTCCGGAAGTTCGGATTTGGACCCCTCATTCTTGGTCCTTTAACATCTTGGAATGCATTGACATAATTGCTTTGTTGGACAACACCCTCCTGCACCATCATCGGGCATTGCCGCTTCCAGTGTCCGACGCCCCCGCAAGCATGACAAGGTAACACCTTCTTCATCCCTTGCACATCATTTTGAACCACTATGGTATTCAAATCTGGACCACGATTCACAAAACCTCCTCGATCTCTGCCTCTCACTTGTGCCTGAAACATTCCGTTTCCTTGCAGCTGTTGCACCACCTGCTGTAAACCATTTCCCTGCATCCCTGCTTGCGCTGCCTTAATTTGCATTACCATCACTTTCTCCTTTAACTTTCTCTGCTTCAATTCAATTTCGTCACTACAGTATTTCGCATACTGCAACACCTCGTGGTGATTCATGTCCTTCGCCTCTATGACCTCTGTACCACTGTAGTGCTTGAACGCTTTCAACAACCTCTCATAGTAGGCATGTTTTGACTCTTTGGACTCTTGAGCCGTTCGATCAATCTTTTGCCAATCAATATTTTGCGGCGACACCTTCTGCTTCAAGAACTCAACCACCTTATAGTAGTACTTCATCACCTCAGGAGACGGTGCTCCTGTGCCTCTATCTCTCGCTGGTTCCACTGTTGGCCAATCCACACTCCTCTTGCACTCAAGCCACAAATCAGCTGGAACTCTGATCTCAAAGAGTGTATTCAAGTCTTCCCAAAGACACTTCGCAAGCTTCACAAACCTATCTGTCTGCTGGTACCACTCTATTGGTTTCTCCCTCAGCCTGGGAAAGTCATTTGTGAATGACAGGATGTCACCTCTAGACCATGGTACATGGACAAGAACCCCTCCAGCCGTCTCTCTCATGGGTAACATCTTTATGGTACTGGCATCTGGCACTGGTTTCGCCTGCGGCTGCTCTGAGCAGTCACTTTTCCTTTTATCTCTTTTCTTTGCCCATCTGCCCTTCCCACTTCTCTAAGGCTCCCCAAACTTGTGCACTCTGCAGTATTTCTTTAAGGTGTGCCTTCATCCCAGTAGACCTCATGTGATCAAAATCCTTAGGCTCAAAGTCTAACCTGTAACTTCTTTTCAGATGTTTAGTATTGTCTAAGTCTATGCCATATTTATCTGCCAGGTTTGCCAATTTCTGGTGCACCTTGCTCACTTCTTTAGTTATCTTTGGGCACAGATACCTCAATTCTGCTTCAGTGTATGATTCTAACCTGTTCACTCCCATACTCCCTTCTACTAGCTCAGCTGCTTCCATACCCAACCTCACAAAATTCAGGTACTCCCCTCTTTCCGACCGCTCTGCTGTCGCAGTGGTAGTCTGTGGTGAATTTAACTTGTCTAACCATTCATTCAGTTGTTGCGCTGTTAAACCTTGCAATGAGATATTTCCAGCCTGCATTATCGGTGTTTGCGGTACATTCGCACTTGAGATCTGCAGAGTCAGCAGTCCCAAACCTGATTGTCTCATGGTATCTGGAGGAACCGCAATTGGACTGAAGTCTAACAAGGACCTAGATCTCCCTATTGTCTGTTCCACTGGTGTCATCCCTTGAGAGCTCCCTATGAACCCTCCTCTTGTCACCTCTTGGGTCATTATTTCCTGATCGCATACACTAGGCTTCGCCTGTGCACACAATAGTACTGGTGGACCAACTGTGATAGGTAAGGATATGGCGGCTGGCGACTGCCTGATTCCCAAACCCTGTGGAGCATTAGCTCCCACATTCTCATTCATTATCGGTGCTGTGGCTAACTGTGGTCCTGTGACTGAGGTGTAATTCGGAACCATCTGTTGCTGTGCCTGAGGCAGTAAAGTGGAGTAGGCTCAATCTGTATTAGCTTTGGTCTCATGTATGCCGGATCTGACGGCACCATCAAATTTGTAGCAGTCTCTAGTACTGGGACATCAGGGTAAAGTCTCTGAACTGGTGGTTGCTGCAGCTGTGTCTGCACCACTGGAGCAGTGGACACACTGACACTGTACTGCATCTGAACTGGTATGGCAACAGTATTCACCTGCACCGTGTTTGTTGTCCCCTGGTTCGGTGTTGAATTTACAGGACCTGCACTAGTACTTGGTCTATTATCATCTAAGGCATCTCAGGTGATCGATCATGTATCAAGTGATTAAGGAACTCATCATCATCTGAGTCATCTGCCTCTGCCCAAGACTTTTTAGTCTCCCTTTCCTTGCTAGAACCCTTATCCATCTTACAAGTAGCTTTCCCTCCTTGGGTTCCACCTTCTTGAGTTATTGCCGGAACCATCCTAACTCCATATATTATCTCCCTTCTACACATCCTGTGCTCACTATCCCACCTGGCCTTCGCTAATGTCTTTTCTGCTTTCCTCATTCTCCTCTCAAATTTCTGTTGCCGTTGTCGTATGGCCATCAGTTCCCAAATTGCTAATGCCTCAAACTGTGCTGGCCTCGGAGGTGGCTTTTGCTCATTTAACACCTTCCAGAAATTTTTCAAAATCATTATATTGAACGTTCCGTGCTCCGGAAATGCCAAACACCCGTCTTTCTCTGTCATTTTGCACCATTGCTTTAGCCAAAGACATTGCGTGGCTCCCCTCTCCTCCATTACGGCATAAGCCGGTGTATCCTCTGGCGGTGTAGGATCCCCCACACTTGTGGTAGTATACACATCTCCCCTCAATGCACTCCTTAGAGCCTTGAAAAACTTCATTTTTACGTCTTTTATTTTGTTTACAATCGAATCAGGAAGTGGCTTTAATTCCCAGAACTCTCTTCGCCCACCTTCTCAACCAATTGCCTCTCACGGACGGCTGCCAATCCGTGCGCGATCCCTTCTTACTAACTGACCTATCCCAGCGCGGCTCCAATGACGTCACACGCACACACACTGTGGCTGAGAAAGTCTTGCAGCTCGTCTTCCTCACTCTCGATTCGCACAAAACTAATGCAATATATTGCAAGCACTAACAAAACTCAAATTTGCTGGTTTACTACAGGAAGGGTAACACAGTCGCATCAGAACTTTACAGAGATTTTGCTTAGCCTCGGCCGCTACTCTCTCCTTTTCAGATCCCGCACTCGCAAGCAAACTTTGACCCGCAAATTCTACTCTCGACTTGTCAATGGGTTGCTCTAGTGCACTTTAGAACTCACCAAATCTCCATCGAAGTTTTCATTCACTCACTTTGACTCAAACTCGACTCGTCAACCACGCCCGATTGACCTATTAAACCGCGCAAATTACAGCAAAAACCATCAATATACTCCGGAGTCTTAGACCACGCAGGGTCCGTACATCACCAACAACCACGTGGACAATTTTTTAGCACAAAGCTCCACATTCACATGAAGTTCGCCGACTTCCCTACTCTCAACGGCGGAGTACGCACACTCCTACTAAAACATCACTTGGCCTAAAATTCTCACAAACCTCACAATTCAACTGCGGTAGGCATAAGCTATGCAAGCGCAAACCCTACGTCACTCACGCTACCACTAGAACGTCTAGAACATACCCAACTCACTTCAGCAAGCTCCGAGATTCTGGGAAAGTCATTTGGGACTTAGGGGCACATCATCTCTCCAATTTGCATTATTTCTAAAACAATTTTCAAACAATGGTCCCTCGTCCTAGGGCCCCAAAGGGCCGAAACCGTCTTCTGCTACCAGAACTGATAACGCGTCCGAAACCTTGATAATTCAGCTTACGAGGGGACTCATTTTAGGCCAATGAAATGAGTTTGGGGACTTCCCAGAACGAGATATCCATTTACCATTCCAATCAATAGATCAATAACTTCATCAATATTCACAATAACTAATCAATCTAATTAATCAATACCATTTAATAAGAATCAAACACAACATGACCTTTCAGCCATGAATAACCACACAAATCTAGTTATATTTAGGATATTTATTCCCTATTAGTTACACTCTAGTATCATATTTATTAGTCGCAATATCAATAAGCTCATCAATACCACTATAACTTGGCAACTCGAGTAAGACTTTATCAAAGCATAGGTCATGAACATTAGAACAAAGCACGACATTAACATGAGTCAACTTGAGCAGAGTATCATTAGTATGTTATTCAACAAAGCTAGAATTCAGTCATTTGTCTATTTGCATCCAATATTAGTGAACTCCTTAACTAACTGCTAATTAGCATCAGCATGTTGGGCTTCATGCAAAACAATTTAGCAACATGAATTTGGAAAACATCCAACTATGGCCTCTATCAAAAGAGCAGTTGGTACCTCGAAAAAAAGGCAAACAGGCAATTACAGTTGATCATCAGATAGTTACCCATCCGAATGAGTCAGCATGCAGGATCAATCTTCATCCTCAGGACATCAGTCGATTCGCCATCAGCCAGGATAAACAGGTAAGCCTCAGCAGGGCATACCAAGAAAGGCTCTTCCCTCATAAGGAGGAGAAGTGCATAGCGGGCAAGGGATGAGGTCGGGATGGTTTAAAGTATCAGACAGCTAAAGGCAAAGGGCCTCATTACAATCCTGGCGGTCAAAGACCGCCAGGGCTGTTTAGGAGGTTGTACTGCCAACAGGCTGGCAGTACAAACTCGCGGATTACGACCGCGGCGGAAGTGCCGCGGTCGCACCACCGGGACCGGCGGTTTTCCGCCACGGTGGTCCCGGCAGTTTTCCGCCACGGTGGTCCCGGCGGTTTTCCGCCACGGTGGTCCCGGCGGTTTATCCGCCAAGGTGGTCCCGGCGGTTTTCCGCCACGGTGGTCCCAGCGGTTGTAATCCGCCAGGGCAGCGCTGCTTGCAGCGCTGCCCAGGGGACTACGAGTCCCCTTCCCGCCAGCCTGTCCACGGCGATAGGAACCGCCATGGAAAGTCTGTCCGGAAGGGGAGTCGCGGGGCCCGTGGGGGCCCCTGCACTCCCCATGCCTTCGGCATGGGGAGTGCTGGGGCCCCCTGGCACAGCCCCACACTGCTTTTCACTGTCTGCACAGCAGACAGTGAGAAGCGCGACAGATGCAACTGAACCCGTCGCACGGCCACAACACTGCCGGCTCCATTTGGAGCCAGCTCCCATGTTGCGGGCCACATCCCGACCGGACCAGCGGGGATGTCGAAATGGGCACGGCGGTTGAGGCTTATAGTCTCTCAGAATGGCAAAGAATGGCTTCAGGGGTGGCAAAGTAATGGCTAGGACTGGCGGATTTCTCCTTGGGTCACGCCGTAATATCAAAGTTGTCGAACAAGTTTCCAATTTTCCCATTGGGCAATATTTGGTGCATCGTTATCTCTGTCCAATAATCCGTAACACACCTTACTAGAATTTTCACCTAGGACAGTTCTCATGCAGTTGATTGGTTCCTGTGATTGACGTCTTCAACGGGTGGAATGTCATGTAAGAAAAGTTACACTTGTCGCTCCAGTCAGTAGTCCCATTGTCTTCTCCTAGTCCAGGAAACCTTGCACCTGTTGCGAATTACACTTTTGCATTCGGCAAGAATGTCTCCTTGAGCAAGTTGGGTCCCATGAGAAAGAATTTACTACAGCTACACACATATCTCTAGTTTCTGGAAAAGCACCGCTTTGTGTCCTTCAGGAAATCAGCACATTGCATGTTAGAAAACACAGTTAATATGAGACCAGGCATCTAGGCCCAGACCCTTGATAACTAAGGCCTAGTGATTAATTTAGCATAACCCTAATACATAACTCTTAATGCCGATACAAAATCATACATTAGTACGTTGTTAATTCATTTTTAATCAGTTCCAATAATCATCGTATACATTGGTGGCCACTCCCCGTGGGCACATTTCAAACGCGTACATTATTTTTCTTCTAAGTTAATACATCTTCTATGCGGCTTCACTACACAGTAAATTGCAAGCTTTTCATGTTAATATTGATTACACAAGTTACACTCCAACAGTAGCCTCCCTGCAATCAGTGTCTTTGGGGATTGCATACGGCTTGGCATTTGATGCATTTTGTATTGAGGGTGGAGTCATGACGTGAATCTGGAAAACCTGCAGGAATTCACTCCAAATGCAACCTTCTCGTTCATCATCTTGATATTATCTGCCACATCGCCTTCTCTCCCACAAACACGTATACATCTCTTCTCTTCTGTCACCCGTTTCTCTCTTCTTTAAATTCACCTCCATTGTCACCAAATGTAACTGTACGTCTTATTGTCTAGCTCTCTATATTTCTCTCTATCCATCAATAGCACCTACCTTTCTTTCTCTATCTCCCTCTGCTTTTCTTTCTCGCTGTATCCATACCCCTTTTCTTACTTGCTGTGTACACCTGCCTCATTCTTCCTCTTACTGTTTGCCTATCTCTCTGTCGCTGTATTTCATCCTCTTTTTCCTATTCTCCACTTTTTCCCCTCTCATTAGTGTCTCTCATTTTACCTGCGCCTTCACTCATTCTCTCCCATTTTCCCAATTTTTCCTATCTTTATCTTTGTCTCCAAATCTTCCTCTCTCTCATTCTGACTCCCCTGTCGGCTCTTCCTTCAGTTTGTTTTATAGATCTTCTGCCCTCATTCCTCCTGTAATTTTGCATCTCTCTTTTGAGTTTTATTTAGCTTCTCTTTCTTGCAAACCTGCCTTTTTATCCAGCTGTGCTCCCTCCTGTCAGTCTCACTCACTTCCCTCCGCCCCTTGAAGTCCTTTGTGCTATTTACTAAACGAATGTTATGTTCCGTGATATATAACTTATTGCTCTCCTGCAGACAGTAACGGAAAGTCATCCTGTGTATGGCGGCAGCACTCAACCAGTGATTGGGATTGTTTGTTATTCTTCTCTGTTGCATACACGGCCTAGAAGATGAGAGATGAAAAATTCCAAAACAAAATAGGACTTTCCCTTTTCACACTCTTCACGACTGCCAAGTGAGGATTCCAGGCAGCAATGTGCTGACAGAAATATGTAAAAATGGTCCTACCGAGGCATCCCATTACAATTCAATGTTATAATAAAATGTTAGACTTTTTTGCTTTACCTGCAGTGACAAACTAGCACCACTAGAAGAAAGCTAATACTTAACTGAGGGTCAAACATTCTTGACGTTCTCGATGGTATTTTCTCGACTCTTGCCCTTTCACGCCACTGCCGGATAGGATTGGGACACGTAACTTCACGTTAGATAGGTGTTTGTGAGTCCTGGCCTATGCCAGCAGCGACTGGCTACCTTACTCTTCTGCATCCTGAGCACCTTGGGAGGAGGTGTTGGGCAAAGCAGCAGCAGTGAGCAGTACCCTCACTGATTCCCTCCGCCTTCCATCCATGCCCTCACCTGGCACATCTGTACACAATCCCTACATAAGAGCAACAAAGACAGATTTTCAAGGGATCTACATGCTACAACTACAGCATTTGGATGCCGAGGAATAAGCAGTTTCATTTTGGAGGTGTAAAATGGTTACTTTATTGAAGAAGCAAAGCCAGTCTTACGAACCACATCATTTTGCCCTTTGCCAAACAAAGGGCCTCATTTACAATAAAGTGGTGCAGTTCGGTGCTACGCAAAATTTGGCAGTGCTGCGTCATTTTAGAAACACTAGGATGCACCAAATTAACAAGAATACAGTGCACCCTTGTGCTTCCCCCTGCGCTGGTGCTAAATTTGCTGCCGAGCACCAACGCAGCCACCCTTGCACCATGGAGTAATGAAGGCGGTGTTGCCGGGTAGATTGTTTTTGTGCAGGAAGGGACATCTAACTGCACACAAACAATCTTGAATGTGATTTGCTCTTTTTTATGTGTACTGCAAAATGCAGCACACATAGAAAGAGCCAAAAGCAGGGAGAAATGAAATCATTTCTCCTCCTTGCGCCATACTAATGGATTTTGGTGCTGCCTCAGGTTTACGAAATCTCATATATCTGGGGCTGCATCAAAATGTAATGGGTGTTGCAGTTGCATACCCTTAGCAACACCCACTGAATGCCTCTTCCACCCAAAGCAGTGCATGTGAAGGGGCCATATTTATAAGGCGGCATTAAGCCACAAAACGTGCAGCTTAGTGCACCGCGCTACCAGGGCGTCCCAAAAAGTGATGCTCCGGTGGCACTCTGGGCTCGTAAATGAGTCACTAATTCTTCCTATGTCCCATTCCTATTTTAAAACGTTTCAAATATAATTATCTATTTTCTGCACCCCTCCTCTTCTATTTATCCAAAGTACAATTAACATTTTCGTGGGTGTGGGCGTGGTTGTGCTTTGTTAATTACAACCCCCAATTAGCAAACCGTTCCCAGAACGTTATGTTAATTTATATGATCTTCTGCACCTATCTTCAAACTGTGGTCAATATAACTTTTTGAATTTCACTTGTGGCTTGGATCATTTGTTCTTTAGCCTAATCAAATTCAACTTAGCTTCATAGCGTCGATTCAATCAGAGTTGCTTTCAACAGGATCCTGTCCATGCATACTGGTGTAACCATGGAAGGTATATCAACCCTAAGAAAATGCCCCAGGTGTCTTCTTCTTGCTGTATGAAATCCTAAAACACATGAAAAAAAAGTGGGATTCTTCCATGCCCCACCACTCTTTTTTTAAATATGATTCTTTTTAACGGGATCAACAGTTGCTCACAACAGTACATACAAAGGTTTTGCAGAGGATTGAGTTGTGTCTCGTAGTTATGTAACTATAGTCACTGTATCATCAATACATTATCCCATTTTGAAATTTATGCCCCTCTCCCCATCAACAATCTACTATATATGCTGTCTCCCATAGCTGTAATGATGAATGGTTGGTCTATGTTTCCTTCCCCAGGCCATCCCTGTTGGCTCCCTGTCATTACCTATTCCTATAGGCCTCCCATTGAGACCAGATTTTACTATACTTCTGGGGGCACCACTGGCTCAAGTAAATCACCTGTTCTGCTTGCTGGCACCAGTCCAAGTTTTTTTCCCACTCCTGTGTCCCTGGTGGCTCGGCTGCTCCCCACACCCTTGCTATGTCTCTTTTATCTACCAATGCCGCTAGCGTTAGCAACATCCGCTGATATTGCTGCCACCACTCTTCACCTGCTATATACAGGATGAACCAAGGGGCCTCCAGTGGAACCATCATGCCCGTGACCCAGTCATGGTGAGGACCACTCGCTGCCAGAAATCCTGTATGCGCAGGCAGCTCCACAGAATATGAAAGAATGAGCCCTCCATGCCACACCCCCCCTTAAACAATGTCAACTCAACTCGGCCCAAATGGAATAGCAAAGAGCTAGAGCAATATGATCTATGTAGGATTCTAAGTTGTATTAGGCGGAATCAAGCCCTAATTTCCACTACTCATGGACTCTGTGGGGCCTCCTGCCAGTCCTCCTCTTCTATTGCTCCTGTCACCCTCCGAAATCTCTTTCAGGGACCGTCCGAGGTCCTGGGAGTTATTCATAAGTTTTTTATAGGTCAGGGAGATTGCCTTCTCTGGTAGTGGCTCCGATAGTAGTCGGTCTTCCAGCGGAGCCGACTCTGGGAGCTGTTCTTGAAGAAAAACAATCAAGAAAATTCCCAATAAAACAAATAAAATATCTCAATACTTATCCCAAGACAGACAAAAGTATGGGTTACAGTGAATTAAAAAAATGAGTCCGTATGTGCCATGCAGCCACAAGGAACTTGCTAACTGCATGGATTAAAATGGCAGAAGTATCACTCTTTAAAATCCGGTGGGCAGTAGCAATTTGCCTAACGCCCAGCATCTGACAAACTGGGCGTATCCACTTACGTCAGGGGAGGGCATACACTGTACAGAAGAACATAAAAATGTTCAACTGGTTCCAAGGCAGTATTACAGCATGGACATAAGCTGGATACTGACAATGACCTCCTACTACCAATAAAAGACAATAGCGGTAAAGACCCATAACGGAAACAAGCATACAAACTCTTCGCCAGGGTATCAGGGATAAGATCTAAAAAAGGCTCAAACTTAGGATACCATTTAAAATCAAGAAAAGCATTAGTCAATTAACCATAAGATGAGCCAAAGAGATAGTCGTTCCTAACATGGGACCAATATGCTCTTTTCTCATGACAGTATGTGAACCTTCTCTAAACTCTGTGGGTTTTCCCAGTAATTCCCAAGCCCTAGAGTATGGAGCCAATTAAAAACATGCCTAAAACATAAAATACTAGTCACATTAGATCTTTTTAAAAGGTCAGAAAGGGAGTCCCTATAAACAGCGAGCTGGAGAGTCGTCCAAATTCTTACCTAAAAAAGCAACGGTTTTAGGTCGATCAAATCAGAAATACAGTTAAAACCAAGATCCAGAAAAATGGGAATCAAGGGGGTGCTACCTGGACACGCAAGTAGCGCTCTACCAAAATTATTTTCACCCACCACTAATTTTGAAGTTTTACAGGAGCCCCACACCTCGGCATCATAGGTAGCAGCATTTTGCGCTTTGGCTAAATAGATCTTTATGGCCGGAGAAACTGCTTTCGTGGCTATACTCTTTTAAAATCACAAAATGGCACCAGATCTGTGTTGAAGAAGGGACACACTCTTATTAATCTGATCTTCCCAAAGCAGTTTATTAGAGATCCTCACACCCAGATAGTCTATTGAACTTACTTCCCCCAAAGGGGCCCCTGCTAATGTGATAGTACATCGCCTAGTTGGTCGTGGACTAAACACCATCAATTTGGTTTTACTGGCATTTAATTCCAACCCATGGTCAACACAGAAAGTAATAAACTTGTCCATAAGAATCTGAAGACCCATTGGGGTCTTAGAGATAAGAAGAGAATCATCCACAAAGAGCAATATAGGAATCTTTGGCTCGTTTAGAGAAGGTGCATCGTTTTGACAAGAAGACACCACTTGTATCACCTCATTATATATAAAGTAAATAAAGTTGGTGCCAGCACACACCCCTGGCAGACCCCCTTTTGGATAGGAATATGGTCTGTCAATTCACCCTGATTTCCCCATCTCACCCGGGTGTAAGTGCCCTCATGTAACCGTTGTAGAAAATGGATTATGTTCGTAGGGGTACCTATTTTGTGTAGAACAGCCCATAATTTCCCTCTAGGGACCACATCAAATGGAGATCGAAGGTCCACAAATGCGATGTACAGTTTTTGTTTTGCAAGCGTTGCATATTTCCAATATAAAAGTGCCAGTCTAAAGACCTGGTCCACAGTACTAGTTTTGGGGCGAAAGCCTGCCTGCAGTGGGGACATCTCATAATGAGTGTCAGCCCAGTCAAAAAGCCTTCCCAAAAGTTGTTTGAAGATTATCAATTAGACTAATGGGTCTGTAATTGCCAGGAGAGCTCACCACTCCCTTTTTATAGATAGGTACTATTTCAGCCCCTTTCCAGGTGCTGAGTATCGAACTCCCCGCAGCTATAGCATTTCACAACATATTTATATAGCTGGACCAGATCACTGGTTCTGAATTGTATAGGTCTCCCGGTATTTTGTCTGGGCCTGGGGCTTTGGAGGGTTTCAGAGAATTGATTGCAGCTAGAGTTTCCTTCAAGGTGAAAACAATATAATCATGTTTACACACATCCATACCTGGATCACCAGATGGTAAACTTACTGCAGCTGGTTGTTGAAAGTCATAATTTCAAAGGGAAGAATTACAGGGCATAGCATAAAGGCTGGAGGAATGGTCAACCCAACTCTCAGGCTGGATATGGGTAGGTATCATATTCTTGCCCTCTCTATGTCTACCAGACAATACTTCCCAAAAAGTCCTATTATTGTTAAGTTTGGAAGCATCCAACAGATTCTGCCAAATTAGATCCTCCTGACTTTTCTTCGTCTGTGATATAACTTTGTAGTAGGTTAGTCTGGCTATTCTAATCACCCCCTGGGAGCGGAACACAATGGCTAGTTTTAGCAGTTGTTTAGCCCTCAAGCAGTCCTTATTAAACCACTCTCTATTTTTTGGTGCATGATCAGATTTTTTGATGGAACTTTCCTTATAGAAAACATTCTGCAACTTGCATAACATTATCTCGTGAATGGTAAGAATTGGAATATTAACAACCTCATATCCCTCATAATCCGCCATAACACCAATAAACAGATTGGAAATCTCCCTAATCATATATGGATTAGACAGCACTCTTGGCCAGCTGACACAAGTATAACTATTATTCAATTGTGGCTCAGGAACAACAGTATAATGAGTATGCAAGGACCTCCTAAATTCAGTGCTGCGTAATGTTAAAAGCAGGGGGTTGTGATCGCTATCATGACGAAATTCCACCTTCATGTCCTCCAACATCGGCCATAGCCTGACATCCAATAAAAAATAGTCGATAACACTAGATGATTTACCTCATTTAACGATGGGCGCAATGTTTGGGTCAGAAGACGTTCGGCCATTACAGGCCCTAAAACCATACATAGGTAAGACATAAGGATGCCAACTGTAGAGCAACACAGGAGCAGCTACATGATTGCTCAGTAGCCAAACAAGGAATACCTATTGCTCGTCCTCTTCACCTACTAAGTCATTACTTAAATAAGAGGGTTCAAAGGTGCAGTTCATATCCCCGGCAACTACTATCCTAGCGTTGGGAGACAGAGGCGGTCATTCTGACCCTGGCGGTGCCGTGGTCCGCGGGAGCACCGCCAACAGGCTGGCGGTGCTCCTTTGGGCATTCTGACCGCGGCAGTACAGCCGCGGCCAGAAACGGAAAGTCGGCGGTCTCCGGCCGGCTTTCCGCTGCCCAGGGGAATCCTCCATGGCGGCGCAGATTCCGACCCCCATACCGCCATCCTGTTCCTGGCAGTTTCGGCCGCCAGGAACAGGATGGCGGTATGGGGTGTCGTGGGGCCCCTGGGGGCCCCTGCAGTGCCCATGCCAATGGCATGGGCACTGCAGGGGCCCCCGTAAGAGGGCCCCTCTTAGAATTTCAGTGTCTGCTTAGCAGACACTAAAATTCGCGACAGGTGCTACTGCACCCGTCGCACCCCTTCCACTCCGCCGGCTCCATTCGGAGCCGGCTTCCTCGTGGAAGGGTGTTTCCCGCTGGGCTGGCGGGAGGCCTTTTGGCGGTTGCCCGCCAGCCCAGTGGGAAACCCAGAATGACCGCCGCGGTCTTTTGACCGCGGTACGGTCTTCTGGCGGTTCCTGCTTCCGCCCGCCAAGCTCAGAATCACCCCCAGAGTGTCTAAATATTCCGATAGCTGGATCAAAGTCTGGGACTCCTGCCCTTGCAACACCGACCTTGCATAAATATTGATGATGATAATCTTGGGGCCTCTATCAAATGCAAGCTGCACACCTTTTAAGTCTGGGGAATCAATATTTATTAACAAGTGATTGCACTGCAATTTCTTGTTGAGCAATATCACAAGACCTCCCTTAGCGTGGCCAATGTTCCCTTCAGCAGGTAATGCCATCACCTGATATGTGAGAAACCCATCCAGAGAGACTGGGTCCACGGCACAAGTCTCCTGGAATAGACATATGTCCTGCTTATTTATATAGTTGACCCATTTGGGATCTAACAATTTCCTACCCAGCCCAGCCAAGTTCCAGGACATAATAAAAAGTTCAGCTCTTGTTTCCGAATTGATGAGCCCAAATGATTGGGCTTCCCCACTATCAGTAGACTCCATGGACCCCCCCTGGCCCACCCGCCGGATCCCGAGTAGAGATTGATAAATTGGAGTCAGAGCACAGGACTTCCCCACAACCAACAGGCTTATTAAATGCCCCCAACCTGCCACTCCAATTAGGAGTTATTAGGTTGAAATCATTAGATAGTCAACGAACACCTGGTAATGAATGCAAGTTTTCTCCTTTCAAGGTCGTAGCACGCTTATGGCCAACCATCCCGCTGAAACAATTAGTGGGAGGTGGAGAAGATTTGAGTCTAATACCACTCCCATTGGACTTTCGAAGATAGCAAGTACGCAGTTCAAAGTCAATGAGATTATTCATCAACAGTCTATCTACAAAACAAATTGAAATCAAATCAAATTTGGATCCAGGCAGGGAATGTCGATCCACCTCCACAATATCTGCGTGGATAACAGAAAGACATTTCCACTCAACTCTCAGCCAGTATATAACCTTATTTAGCAAGGAGTCCCGGGTTTCCACAACCCCTGGGGGCAATTTAGGAACTTCAATCATAATCAATGTATATCCTTTATTCCCAAGGACCTGAGTCTGCTTCGTAGGTGCAGACCATCTCTTTTCAGCCTGATGTGGGACATCAGCAGGTGACACAGTATGACAATTTAGGTGTGAAGTTACTCCACTCGGCACCTGGAAACCAATCATCCCACTATAATCAGCAGTTTTAATTTTACCAGATCTTTTGGGCCTAAGACAAGCCTGATCTTTAGCGTCAGTCACACACTTGTGCTTGGTGGCCTCAGAAGGAGCCTGTAAACCTTCAGTGTGGGCAATGGGACCAGGCTGTATATATTGATAATCTCCTTGAGGCCTAGACTCAGATGCAGCCAGAGTGATGGGTGTATCACTCATGACAGAACAGGGCCCATCCAGTCAAGAACAACTACAGCCACATGACAACCCAGGATCCCTCATCCCAAATTACTTCCTTGGATGTTAATGACGCCCAGCCTGGCCTCGATCACCCACCCCAGGTCCGAGAAAGGGCCTCAGCATGGTCTCTCAGCGTGTCCTGTGCTGTGGGAATCAGATGGCGCTTATGAGTGCTGAAAGTTCCCAGAGATTCCTGGGGGACGTAGTCCCACCCCAAGTCCGAGTCAGGGCCTCAGCAGGGTCCCTCACAAACAATGTAGTTTTGAGCCTTCCCTCCGGGTCACTGAGTACAGGACATTCAGGCTATAATCTTGAAGTTTCAACCTCAGTCCTGGATTTCAGTGACAGTGTGTCTGAGACTTCTAGCCTCCTCCATTTTGCTTGTCGAATATGCCAAATGGCTCATGTGGGCTCCGTAGAGGGATCTCAAGTCTCAGTGGGTGCAGCAGCAATGTAACCAGTCAGATTATATCCAGGTTTTCAAGAAGACTGAAAAAGACCTACAGTGGTGGCTGATCAACGCAATTGGACTGGCCATTGACACCTATCCCTAACTTACCTAAAGCTGTCGGTGGTGACAGGTGCATCCCTTCTGGGTTGGGGAAGTCCTCTCTGAAAACTGAAGATCAGAGGTCTTTGACCTCTGGCAGAATCTCAGAACCACATCAACTTGTTGGAGTTGCAAGCCATGTGCTTGGCATTGAAAACCTCCCTTCTGACCATAAAAGTGAAGCTGGTTCTGATCTTCATGGAAAACACCAACACCATATGGTACTGAAACATGCAGGATGGGTGGGCTCCTGGATCCTGTGCCAGGAGGCACCCCAGCTCTTTAATTGGTTGTGCAATCAAGTTAATTTCCTGGTCATGTACCACTTGGCAGTGACACTGAACGCCAGAGTGGATGAACTCAGCCACCAGTGCCTAGCGGATCATGAATGGCAGTTATACTCTGAAGTGGCATAGGGCATCTTCCAGCAATGGGACGAACCCTGGTTCAATCTCTTTACTACCACAAGAATATACAATATCAACATGTAAGCACACTGGAGTTACTAAGATGGCCCTCGCTCTGAGATGCATTCTGCCCAGAGTGGAGCTTAGGACTCCTGTATGCCTTCCTGCCTCTTCCTCACTTGCCCAGAGTTCTGAAGATCATCAACAACATGATCCAAGTCATCTTAGTGGCTCCGGATTGGGCGGGGGGCATGTGGTACATGGAACTCCAGGGCATGAGCATCTGTCCGTCACTTTTGGAGCATCTTCTGTCATGGCAGCAGAGCAGGGTCTTGCACCTCTGTGCAAGGAGACTGAGCAGCGACAGTTGACTCCATTCAGGCTTCCTCCAGGAATCATGGACATCATTTTGTCTGCCAGGTTCTCATCTATAAAATATATCTAAGCCAGGTGCTGGGATAGGTTTGTGGCCTTGTGTGGTACCTGCCATACGGACCCCTTACAGACAAAGCTGATGGATGTCTCGCTTTTTGTGTTGTCTTTTGCCCAGCACTGACTTGCACTGGGCACTGTTGAATGTTATTTGTATGTCCGATCAGCCTTTCTGAATTTACCAGACCAACCATCCTTATTTAAGTTACCTGTGGTGATTCGTTTTCTAAAAGGTTTTGGAAATATGTTTCCACTGAACTCCTTTGTGATGCCTCAGGGGAACCTTAATTTGTTCCTCATATTCTATGCTTTGCTTCTGTTGACTCTCAAAACAGTGCTCCTCACTGTGATTACTTCAGCTTGTCACATAAATGAGCATCAGGCACTTTCAGCTCAACTGCCCTATACCACGTTTTTCCTGACAAACTGATGTACAGACTAGAGTAGAGTTCCTGTTGAAGGTTGTGACTCCCTATCATGTCAGACAATCCATTACTCTTCTGACATTCTTTGCCCCACCTCCTTCTCTCGAAAGATAAAGACAGGCTCCATCATTTGATCCCCAAAAAGCATTGAATTTGTACAAAGGACTATTAATAGGAAGTCATCTCTTTGTGGGCTTCAATGGACAAAGAAAGGCAGGTCGGTGCAGAAGAGGACCATTTTACGATGGATAGTCCTCTATATTAAAATTTACTATGCATTAGCTAAAAAAAGCTTACAGAAGGTCTGGGGGTTCATTCCACCAGAGCCTAGACTGCCAGTAATATGCTGGCACAAGGAGTGCCAGTCATGAATAACTGCAAGTTTTCCACATGGTGATCTGTGCACACATTCATGAAGCCTTATTTCCTTGACAATCAGGTCGGTCAGGATGAGCATTTCGCATCTGTGTCATGCAGTACATTTTGGTCTGAGCAATTTCACAGATCCACCACATTGGGAGGTATAGCTTTGGTGTCTATTAACAGGATGAGGATTCTGAAGTAAGAAGTATCCATCAGAAGAGCAAGTTATATACTTTCGGAAACACTCTTTAAGGTGGATACTTTAACCGTAGATTCTTCACTGCATATCCACAGCCCTGTTCAATTAAATTGTCTCTTTTTCCACATATAAAAAGATTCCATCTAGAGATATGCTTACTGTCACATCTGATTATTGATTCATCTCTGCGTCTGAGGATGCTGACAGTCAAGAAAGACTCTGACCTGAGTGCGCAAACGTGGTTGTTATACATGGCTCTTAAGTGACTTTTGTGGTGGGATGAAGCCAACACAGAGCCACACAATGGCACCACAGGAGTAATTCTCTGAAAAATCTGCGGATCCAGTCTGGTACCTGGGGATACCGACAAGGTACGGAATCCGATAGATTATGCACCAGAAAGAGTGTTACTAAAGGTAAATAGCTTGTTCATCAAGTCGACCAGGATCAAATCACAACTGATTTTCCTTTCTGCTGGAACTCTGCCCCTTACTATGTGGGGTGGCCTGAAAACTTAATCTACTAGAGTTGTGTGTACACATTCCTCCGTTTAACTCAAATCTCTAAAGCTGCCTAGAGACCTCATGTTATGTGTTTCGTCTTGAGACAGTTCTGACCCTATAATTATCAACACTTTCCTTTCTTGGACTTTTAGTTTCACTTTTAGCACCATACGTATAGGTTTCCTAACCACACAAAGTGATGGTAAAAAGTGTAAGGCCCTGTAAGAGGTGCTTTATTGGCGTGACTAAACTTTTAAATGTTGCTAAAGCTTGTTTGTAACATCGTTTCTTCCACAAACCTGTGAGTAACCATTTATACATAAAAGAAGAACATCATGTCATCATTGTGTAGGGGTCACACCACGTTGTCAAACGTTATGGTGTTGTCATTGTCTCTAAGAAGGATTCCTATGCTGCAATTATACGCTCACTCTGATAAATGTTTATTGCATTGTGTGCTTTGTTCTAAATACACAAGCTAAAGGTAATGCTAAAGCTAAAACATTTTTCTTCATGAATAAATTGTCACTAATTGAGTGGTAAAAGGTTAGCCTTATTTTGGGATTTTCATTGGAGAACTCGGTGATCCAACATGCCTGTAAATTTGGCATTGCATGTTGGCAGAGTTGCTTCATCAATTCAGTCGTCCCTATTTTAACAAGTATTGACAAACCAGTAAGTCTGGATATGACTGAAAATGCATCTCCATTTACTGGGGAGGGGGGAGAGAGAGATATATAGAGACTGTGTGTGTCTGTGTGTGGATTTCTTTGTTGATTGAAGAATGGGTGGAGAAAGAGAGAGAGAGAGAGAGAGAGAGAGAGAGAAAGAGTGAGACTGACTGTGTGTGTGTGTCTGTGTGTGGTTTTCTTTGTTGATGGAAGAATGGGTGTATTCATAACTGAGTCAATGGTGATTTCTGTGTCTTTACTATGGGCAGGTGAAAGGGTAAATGCACTCACTCATCAATCTGCCTAGTCACTCATCACATATTCACTCCGTCACTCATCCTTGCACTTATACATCAGCGTATCCACCTTTGAACTCATTCTTGTTTCATCCATACATACAAGATCAAACAAACTGCCTTATAACTGAAAATGCATCTTCATTCATTACTGAGACCTATTTTGGCTTGGCAAACGCGTTTCTACTTCACGTTCTGTTACTCCACCAGCTCATATTGCTTCCTCCTGTTCACTTTCCCAGGTCATCACATTCATCCCCTCCTATAAAGAAACACATTTACACAACCACATGCATCCTACACTGCCATTTTATACTAAATTGCTATTTCGACCAGTCTCTGTATACTTACACCTGTCTGAACAGCCTGGACAGCCTCTTATACACTACACCAATCTGTAAGGCACATACACAACACCGTAACCACATCCTGTGCCATCACTCAAATCACTACCAACACAATATAGCACCCAAAAATCTATGTAAATTCCAACCCTAGAGCAGTGTCTGAACCAGGGGAGGCCCCTCTGCTATGGCAGAGGAGTGTCACCCCACTGCTGAAAGGCAGAAAAATAAAATTGTAATAAAAGCACTTTATAATCATTTTATGTTTCTGCTTACGAAGGGCGGGGCCAGCAAACCCCACGTTACCAGAGAGGAGGAGTAGTGGTGTTACGCTTTAAGGCCCAGTTTAAAGTGGGCTGTGCGCCATTTTAGCGCTACATTAGCGTCATTTTTTTAATGCTAATGTGGCATTAAAAGCAAAAAACGCCGCACCATGTTTACAAAGTGGCGCAATGCATGCTTTGGCCACTTTGTAACTATTTGCACTCCATTATGCCTGCGCCAGGCATAATGCATGCATAAGGGGCGTTACACTGGTAGGGGGCCAAAAAAATGGTGCAAGGAAATCTAAGAGATTTCCTTGTGCCATTGTTTTTGGCACTTTTAAGCTGAAAAGGAGGCTTACATTGATTTCAATGGGTCTCTGGGTGCTTCCCAGGATTAGCGTCAACATTTGTTATGCTTTTTTAAAGCAGAGGGAGAAGCATCTGGAGTGGGTAGAGAGGGGAGCAGAGAAGCACCGAAATGCCGGAGCACCAAGGTGGCATCCGGCAGCGCAGGTAAGTGTTTTTAATAAAAATGTATTATTCTTTACTCCCCACCACCCACCGCTCCACAAGCTGCCCCTCTGGCTGTCCCTGGCAGCAGCTGCCACTAGTCTGAATACTAGACACCTTACTCAACTTATACCCTAATACCTAATGTGTATACCACTCATACCTTGCACCTTATGCTACCTTTATAATGCATACAGTCTCTCCACCACTTACTCCCCACAAACTACACCATGTATGGCACGCACTAACTGCATTTTTCTTCCTCACCTTTACTCCTCAGGACACCTATATCCTGGTGAGACCAGGCGTTGGGAGCAGAAATTCTAAGCTGCCTACCCTGGTGTCACAGTGCATATTGTTCATTCCCATTCACTCGTTCAGGTCATGGCCTACAATTTACACCATCGCTGTCACCACTTACACCACTTGTAACCTAGACCATCATACAGACCTGCAGCAACATTTACACAGCAGTTTACATCACCACCTGAAGCATACACCACCTTTCACACTCTATACTACCACCTTCACCCTACACAAGCAGCTACACCCTAACACCGGATTCACCACCCATTCATTTCACCCCTTGCATTATCACAATTTAATCCATTATACTACACACACTGCATTGCCTACACTCCCGGATTCCTTACATTCAATTCAACTCATATTATACATCCATACACACTACACATGATAAGCGTGCCTACCCATACCTTATTACATACAACAATATCTGCTCATGCCAATGTAGTATTACAACTAGAGCAAGCACCAGGATGGGGATATCACAATCTGGCTCATATGCAAATAGCCCCAGCACACGAGGGCAAACTGTAATGTAAGTTCATTAAGCAAGATTGAGTCTTGCTGATTTATAGCGATCGTCTTCCTTAAGGTCACATTGCTGATCATTAGACCCAATAACATCACAGCCCTTGAATAAATTGCAGGCAGTCAATAAGGTAGTTGGCAGAGGCTGCATTGTCAGGAGTATCGAGTGCCAGGATGTAGACAGCGTCAGAATGCAAGATGCTTTGTGACAAGGAGAAAGATGGCAAGTCCACATGCAGACGTGTTGGTCCTACCAGGTGACAGTCCTTGTGCAAATCACATCTGGCCAAGACGGTCGATGGGGCGAGGTGATTGCCTCTTTCGAAAATGTCAAGCTAGTATGAAAAAGACTGCTGGAGCTCCTGCACTGGGGGTTCATATGTGCAACATAAACTGCAAATGTAATGGCATGTCGGCCCCATCGGGGAGAAACCCATCCTACCTAGAATTTAATGTAGTCATTTGGTAGACAAATATTACTTTTCAACAAACCCTATGCTGCCCGCAGGAAATGTTTGGTGCCCTTGTCCAAGTACTATGACATCACTAACCATAGGGATGCTGTGGCATTTTGTTATGAGACCAGCCACTTATTGATTTATTCTACCGCATCAGGACTGCCTGGATGATTACCCGCAAGCTTAAATCAAGGATAAAGGAAATTGGATATCTTCTTAGACAATAACTCAAGTTACACTATTTATGGAGTTGGTAGGGAAAGCTAGATACCGGAGTATATATTTATATACCTGCTTCAAACGGACTCCAGCTTGTGCAGGTGGTTGCGCTGATGCAAATGCACTACCTTTAGGAGCATGGCGCTGTACTTTATGTTTTAAGGTTATGTGTAGTGTAGGCTGGCATAATGGCATTGTATAAAGTATATAGCAGGTTATCGGGGGATGAGCTGGTATGTTCATATGTGTATGTGTCTATAGGTTTGTAAGGCTATGGTAGTCCTTTTATTCGATTTTATATTATAATTCATGTGTTTGAATATGTGCTGCCATGGCATACTGCTGACAACAATTGGGTTGATGATTAGCACGCAAATGAAAGAGAAGAAACTCTGCCTTCCCTACAAAACAGTTGAGCAACTGCAGTGCTGGACAAACTAACTCCGTGGACAAATATAACTTCCCCTCACCGTTAACTGTCTTCCATCCTAAGAAAACTGGTATAAATCTATTACATCACTGACTTTTAATCCTATCATTCAGAGCAGTGCCTCCCTTCATGCGAAAATTACAGTCGAGCATATCCTACAATTAAACAACACTGAAGTCTACAAAGAAGTCAGATTTTCTACAACAGAAGTATGATAACTATGATCTCTCTATGGTCAAATTTATATCCTTGATTCATGTAATCTATTACCCATTCCCCTATTAATGTCCAATGCTCTCCTTCTGTTTACTCTCTTGCAATACATTGGTATACTCCTTCCCTTCCCCAATGTTGAGATGTGTGCGCTACCGCGCCTCTGAGGGTGCCCGGGAGGAGCATGGCTTTAGCTTCGTACAGGTTTCACATGCCACAAGATGTACGCTAGGAATAGGTTAGCTTTAGAGGACGAGAGGGGTCGGACAGTAAGGGGTATTTTAGGTGTGGGGGAGGAGACGATATCTTCCCTTGCTGTGACCGTGCTAAAGTGAAGGACGTAGAGCATTTTTTTGTGAGTCTACCCCTTTTTTCGGTTGGGTTAGAGGGTGGTGCCACGAAGGTTTTCAAGCTGCTTATGTTACCAGTTTTTTCTTGCCACAGTAAAACAGGCTGTAGTTTCCTGGGGCGATGATTTGGTGCGGTGGCGAGTCAGGTACAGGCGTATCCACTTCCTCAGAGGGTTGGGGAGCATGTAATGTTGCGCTCATCATTCAGCCCAGGCGCACATAAACAACCATGAGACACTTTGATGATTTGGGGCGGTGATGGCCGGCGTGTTCTCTGCCTGTCACTCTGTGTCCAAGAAACTCCGACCATCGTCCACGCCCTTTTTATTTGTTTAACTCACGTAACCCGAGGGTCAATTAAACATAACAGAACAGGGCAGGGGTGTGAGCTCCTAAACCCATCACGTTTACTTTTTCAATGGTAGTGCCCGCGCTTGTTGCTTTACAAGTGCTATAATACATCCTTCCCAAAATCACAAATAGAAATATTAAAAAATGGCAGGAAGCACAGCTTTGAATCAAAAATGTCAACACCTGTAATATAAATAGATATTGCTTTGAATACAAACAGTGTCTCAAAAAGTGTCTCGTACTACTCATAACAGGTGATCTCTTAAGTCTAGTTGAAGGTGCAGGATTGCTCCGCAGCTCATACCTGGAGCAGTTGATGCGGTTTACCAGTGGCGGGGGCTCACGGGGATTAACAACAGATCCACTAACCTGTTCCGGTGAATCACCACCAGGGTCAGATTCAGCCCGCAGACTCAATGACCTTTCTGACCGGTCATCTTCGGACAGTTCCTCTGTACTTGGGTCGACGGAACTGAATACATTTTCTGTCTCTATGACATGGTCAGGGGTCCGGAACCGCTTGAACCAGGAGATGTTGCGCGCAATCCTCTCTGCTCCTCTGCACGCTACGATCAGGGATCCTTGACATCTGATGATGGTCCAGTAGCAGACCTCAAATGGCAACCGGAACTTACTGCCTGGAAAACGATCTCTTACCAAGACTTTGTCGCCTACTTGCAGATCCGAATGTCTTGCTCTCCGACGGAGGCTTGCTCTGTCATTGGAGTCCTTCCGCTTGATGTATTCATGCCTCTCATTTCCGGGTGTTGGTGTCCACGATTCGTGGTGGGGAATAAAATCCATAACCACACGGCCCATGGACAGGTGGCTCGGTGCGATTCGTGTGGTGGAGTGTGGAGTCTGGCGGTAATCTAGAAGAAATGAATATATCGCCATCTCAGCCCCCTCTTTCTTGGCAGACGCGATCCTCATGACTTTATTTGATATCCTCATGAATCGTTCTACCTCTCCATTTGCTTGAGGCCACATAGGGGTGATCTTCTTGTGCCGGATGCTGAGGGACTTTAGATAGTCAGCAAATTTACTATCTTGAAAAGGAGGACCATTGTCTGTCAGGATCTCTTAGATCATTCCATGGGTGGCAAGTATTTTTTCGACTTTCGGGATTACTTCAGTCGCGATCAGTGAGGGGACTATTTCCACTTCTGGATATCGTGAAAAATCGTCAATCAGCACTAACATATGACGACCATCTGGCAGGCTCACAAAATCGAGACTGGCGGAGAGGCAGGGTTCCTGTGGTCTTTTTTCAGTTATGACAGGGACTGGCACATTCGATTCCCCTGTCACTTGGCACCAGTCGCATGAGCGTACCAACGTTCCAACTTTCTCGTCCATCACTGGGAACCAGACTTTGGTCCGTAATCTACTTTTCATCTTTATCATGCCTTGATGGCCCGTATGGGCTAGTTGCACCGCTCTGTCTGGAAGGCTGGCAAGGACTACTATTCTGTGCCCCCTGAGGAGGAATCCGTAACCGCTGACCGTTAATTCATGGCAGACATGATGTAAACTCTCCAGAGACTGTCTAGCTGCTGGGGTGAGGTGATGCCTTTGTTTCGGTATACCATGCCATTGATTGATGTGCACCACCTGTATGACTCTTTGCAGGACTTCGTCTTCTTTGGTGGCCTGCTGAATGATTTCTAGTGAGATGGGCAAGGGCCGCGATCTTTCAACTACACACCTCACATATTCTTCTGTTTTTTGTGCCAAATCAGCTTCTGCCACGGCGGCCAGCCTCGGATGTCGTGAGAGGTAGTCTACGGGATTACTCGATCCTGGGCGATACTCTACTCTGCAGTTGTATTCTTGCAATTGCAGCATCCATTTTTCTATTCTGGGTGGCGGCTTGGAGGCTGTGCCATTGAATAGGGGAATGAGTGGTTTGTGATCCGTAGGGACGGTGAACGGGTGTCCATAGACATATAAATGGAAGTGTTTGCACGCCCAGTGAATTGCAATGGCTTTTCTCTCAATTTGCGAGTACCTCTGCTCTGTCTCAGTAAGAGAGCGGCTCACATAGGCATTCTGGTGCCCATTCTTTGGATTTGACCTTTTGCATCAAAACTCCTCCTAGCCCCGTGGGGCTGACATAAACCGCAATTGTGGTGTATTTCTTGGGGTCAAAGTATTGCAGAGTGGCGCAGCTGGTAGTGCGTCCTTGGTTGCTTGAAATACACTCATCTGGTCTGGGCCCCAAGACTATGGCCCTCATTACAACCTTGGCGGGCGGCTGTAGCCGCCCGCCAAGGTTGGACAACCGGGCGGCCGCCAATGCAGCCGCACTCCCACCCTGCGGCCATTATGAGATCCCCGCTGGGCCAGCGGGCGGAAACCTGGTTTCCGCCCGCTGGCCGGGCGGGGATCTCGACCGCAACACAGGAGCCGGCTCCAAATGGAGCCGGCGGTGTTGAGGCTGTGGGACTGGTGTAGTTACACCCATCGCGCTTTTCACTATCTGCTGGGCAGACAGTGAAAAGCTGCACTAGGCTGTGGCAGGGGGCCCGCAGGGCCCCAGCGACTCCCCTTTCCGCCAGCCTTTTCATGGGGATTCAAACCGCCATGAAAAGGCTGGCGGGAGGGGGACTCGTAATCCCCTGGGTAGCGCTGCAAGCAGCGCTGGCCTGGAGGATTATTTCCGCCGGAACAAAAGTGGCGGAAAACCACCGGTCCCATGGAAGCACCGCCAGCCTGTTGGCGGTGCTACCTCCGAAACAGCTCTGGCGGTCAAAGACCGCCAGGGTTGTAATGACCCCTATGTATTTGTGGCTTTGGGCAAGTCTCGGCGGGTTGTGTTAGAGGTGTGAGGTCTTCGATAAACCGCCCACAGTAACTTACCATCCCTAGGAAACTCTGGACCTCTGTTACGTTAGTGGGTGGGGGCGCAGTCTCAAAGTCTTTCACTTCTTCCAACCCCACTTGTTCCGCAAATACTGGCTTCAGGGCAGTTGGGGGTCGATGTGCTATCAAATCCGACTCAACAGACAGGGGTGGACTTCCCTGCCAGGAAGCTGCAAAGTGCCAAGCACATGAAGATCATAACGATTGCCTGGTCCAAGAACAACAAACCAACCTCAGGGATACAAACAGGTCAATAGTGCATAAAAACTTGCAAGAGGGAAAAATTGTGACTATGACTCAGGTACACGCTCTGGAGAGGGAAACTTTTCTAGGCGAATATTAACACACCCTATCTATCAATTTAAGCAATACAGAACCTCCAATCCTCGCTGGTAATATGACAGAGGTACATAATGACATTGTGTATGAGGAAACCTGCCAACAATCGACCCCTATCCCGTGCTTAAATTTCAACACCCGGGGGACTAATGAGAGATTGGACATCAGCTTTGAAGCAGCTACAGGAAGTTTGGAAGACTCTTGGTTGCAGTCTCTCTCTATAACAAACAACAAAGATCTGGGTGAAGCATTGGACTGAAAAACCTTTGACCTAGTAAATCCTAAGGACCAACATTTGGGTCAATCACAGGTGGTGGGAAGCATTAAAAGTAGCACTGCTATGTTGCAACAAGAGAGAACTCTCAATTCAATCATTGAAATTTCTAGTGGTCTGACCAAACTACAATCAGATGATGAAGCAATGATAAGAAACAACCCGACTGCAAGATCTATCAAAAATACCCCCTTGGAGTCCATTAATAGGGGAAAAAAAATTCTGTCCATCAACTCAGCACATGCAGGTCACCCTACCTGTGAGATGGGAGATCTTACTCGACTACATGCCTCTCTTCTAAACGCTCTACATACCTCAATGGCAGTTCTCGACATGCAATCAGATAAACTGGACTTATAAATGGACCTAATGAAGGTAATGGCCACGCATATTGCCGACATCAATCACAAACTGGACTTGCTGGCCATCCGGCCAACGGAGCAAAATTGTAATTACCAGCAAGCCATCTGCAACTGTGGCCTAATAATTGATAAACTGAGTATGTTGCCAAATATTTTAATAGAGATCCTTCAGGAAGTCAAAACAAACAAAATCTACAAAGCCATTCCCAGGAACTGTGATTCAGCTTACAAAGTTACATGCCAAAAGACGTCAGGTTTTGTGTCAATCAGTCCAGCTAAAAAAGAGGCAATCACCCAGTCCCCTAACCCAAATCACATAGATGGATCAGATGGACCATCACTGTCAGAACTAACAGCAGTTTCAAAATCTGAGTGTATAAACAAGTATTCAGTCCCAATACTGGAACCCCCATCCAAGAGACAAAAAAACGATTCAGAAAGGCAAGGAAACAACTACATGTCAAGGCTGTTAAGGACAAATTTTACCCCCTATTTTCAGTGCTCCGGAAATCACAAACTCAGGTTTCGGGGCTTCTAGAAAGCACGCAGCCCCCAAATCATATAAAAATCACAAAGGATGGGGTAGTCAATGGCTCAGGACAACCACCAACCGGAGACCTTTTACCTGCTGTTCTGCAAATGTCAGTTAAAAATAACACGCTCCAGCCAACACCCCAAGTTCAATCAAACTTGCACGCTTCGGAGATGAGGGTGGTGGCTCCTCATTAGGGGGGTTCAAGAGCAGAAAAATGCACGATCAGTGAAAGATTTGCGATACAACCAGATGCTAAATTACCAGTGAAGGTTCCATTAGGGCCATCAAGCGTCGGAAAACAAAGATCAAACTATGTTCCACAGACAGAGGCATCAGCAATCAATTTATCTGGTAGGAATAAGAAGCAATCGATGCCTCCAAGGCCACTCTCCTACGCTGCCGTTGCACAAACTGCCACCCTACAATCTACAGCAACCTTCCCGAACATACCACAGGGCATCTTGTCAAGCATCAAAACGCCTCCTTGGAGAGGTTTATCCACACAAGTCGCCGCTGGTAAACCATAGTAATTCCCACAAACACAATGACGGGAACTTGGTTGAATCATGAACAGCAATAAGACGTAAATAGCGATGAGGTTAAAGCACAGCCCAACAGTCAGAACCTCAAAACATCTCACTCAGTACATGACTTACACTCCGGAATTAATACCACTAGTAGTGAAATATACTCGATATCAAGTCCAAGTTACAACTACCCCACAAGGCTGGTTACAATTTTTAACGACAACGGCAGAGCAAAGACAAAAGTTATGTTTCAAAATACGCAAATAGGAAAAATGGATCTTGAAAATCATGCTACCTTATGCAAGCAATCACTTACGCACAAAGGGGTCCCAAATAACAACCAGCTGGGGGATGATCAGCCGAGCAGACCAATGTCACATAGTAACTCCCAACAATTACAATCAATTCACACTATCGAAAAAGATAGGGAATCAAGGCAGATTCTTTTAACCCCGTATTTCAAATCACGGGGCCAACAAGATAGCCGGAACAGGGGCAACATCATGAGGCTGCTGGCAGAGCTCCCATCAACTAAGGACATCACATCCGCAGATCTAACATCAGTGAAATTCCTCCCAGCAGTTCGCCAAACGACCCGGAACAAACATTGACAATGTGGAGAACAAGTGAATTTGTTACATCAATTATGGCAGTCAAGCAGCAATTTGAAATGTGGGGTATACGGTTCTCTCAATCAACTAGACTACGCTATCCTCTTCCCCTACTGGCAAATCTAAGAGGAAAAGTAATCCAAAAACCGGAGCCACAGGCCCACGAATTTGGATGGGGTCCAGATTTTGGGGAACTTGAACAGCGACAATCTAAGAGGGAGGAAAATGCTTCAAAAACTTCCACTGACTGGCTAGCTGTAGGGATTGGAGAACAGGATGAATGTAGATGGATGGCGCATACCTTAAACTCGAGGAGAAGTAATTGACCTAGCACACGCAATGTAGTAGATAAAGATCAAAGGCTGGCTGTCACCATTATGTCTTGGAACATTGCGGGAGCAAAATCAATTCTTACAGATGGATTTAAAGTAATGACCAGTTGTAATTATTCAATAATAGTACTCCAAGAAACATGGCTGATAGACCCAATAGAACTAGTAGGCTACTCTCTACATCACATCAAAGCCGAAAAATCCAATAAATCGGGGCAGACCAAGCGGTGGTCTAGCCACATATATCTCCACGGCACTTCATGCCACAACAGAGCAGCTGGCCTTCTCAACGACAGACCTCCAGGCTACAAAATTCTATTTTAGTAATAGCCATCACGTTCCGTTGATCATCCTCAATGTCTATGCTCATCCGCGGAAGCATTGGAAAGCACTTCTCTTTGAACAACTACTCCAGAAGATAGAAGAGATAAGATGTGTCAATCCAAAATGGGATATTTTAGTGACAGGCGATTTTAACACCAACCTGATATACACTCCAGAACCGGACGACCAACTGGCAGCTGAAAATGCTATATGGGCAGTGCTGCCGCAGTTTCCATCGGCACAGACGAGACTAGATACAAGGGGCAAACAATTGGTACAGGCCCTAGAGCATCTGAGCATGAGAGTACTAAATGGCAGAGTGAAAGACGATCTCCCACCAAGGCCCACTTATTACAGTGCAAAATCAGCGACCACAATAGATCACACGGTCGTCTCTTTTCCCCTGCTAACACATGTCAGTAAATTCAAAATCGAACCGACTCTCCACAGTGACCATTCATTTCAACACATAGAATTGGTTTGGAATGCTCCATGCTTTCTTTCAGCTACAAATGAATTGGGAATAGTAACCTCCATCAACCTAAATCGCCTGATCTGGATGGAGTCCTCACTACCACGGCTGTGCAAAAATATAAAAACTCTGCTTCAATCGACAGCGTGTCAAGATCAGTCAATCATGGATGTGTGGGCTAGCTTTCTACGGTCAATTCCTTCACTTGGCGCGGCCAGGCGTCATGCTCCAAACAATAATCGGAAGTTACTAAGCATGCCATCAGAAATCCTAGAATTAAGAAAGGAACTAAGGCGCAACCTTAGATCTACAAAAGATAGACCCCTTACAGAATCTTTATGCGCACAAATAAAAACCTTACGAAAAAACTATAAGAAACAGGTATGGCAAATACAAAAAAAAAAGATGAATGAATTCTAGCTCAAATTACTTGATAATTCAAGAAAGGCCAACTCTAGAGCATTTTGGGCATCAGTGAATGAAATTGGCCGAAAGGTAAGGATAATAAATTGTACATCAATTCCAGAAGACAAATGGGTAGATCACTTGACTGACATCTTCTTCAAGCCACTCTCTCCTGAAGAAAACCAGCAATTAAAGGTTGTGGTAAAACCCACAGACTTTAGGCGTACTGAGGCAAAATCTAGAGCCGAGGAAATTGCCCAAGTCATCAGAAGGGGCCGCAGGGACGAGGCGCCCGGCCCTAATGGCCTCCCGCAAGCCATATTCAAGGTGGATTATTGGTCAGCAACACTGTCAATATTATACACTGAAGTTGAGCGCAATGGAATCATTCCAGACAGTTGGAAAGGATCCATTATTAATCCGATATATAAAGGGGGTAGTCGAGCCAATCCAGCCAGTTACAGACTGATAGCGCTAATCGACATTGAGGTATAATATTGACAGTGTTGCTGACCAATAATCCAGATCCACCTTGAATATGGCTTGCATAATTGGTCCAATCTAAACAACCTGGTCCCCATGAATCAAACTGGTTTCCGGAAGGGCTATGGCACAGTGATTAACATTCTTACGCTAGGTGACATTGCTAATCGAGCAAAGTGCTTAAAGAAAAATATATATCTATGCTTTGTGGACTTCAAAAGTGCGTTCGATCGAGTGGACAGAGCAATTCTCTGGAGTAAACTGCGAAGCTGGGGCTTGCACGAATGTATTCTGAGGTGTATTGAATTATTGTATGACAAAACTTGGGTGCAGGTTAAGGTAGCAGACGGCTCAATTTTTTGCCGGAGAATATCAACAAATATAGGACTAAAGCAAGGCTGCGTCTTAGCCCCGCATCTTTTTAACCTCTTTATGGCTGATCTTTCAGCTATGCTGGATGCAACCAACTCGCATGCTCCCAGGATGGGAAGTTTGTCCATATCACATCTATCATATGCGGATGATATTGTTCTGCTAAGCCACACAAAAACAGGGCTGCAACGGCTGGTTAGTACCTTGGGCGATTTCGCAAAGAAAAATAAACTAGAAGTTAATATTTCAAAAACTAAAATCATGTCCATAGGATGCCTTTTGAGTTCTGCAAATAAAATAAAGTTGAGCGGTATTGCACTTGACATGACTTGCAGTTACAAATATCTTGGTTTTACTATAGACAATAAGACCAGTCTTGTACCACAAAAGCAGTATATTGCACAGAGGTGCAAATCCCTGGCGGTTGCTTTCTGCACCTTAGCTAAAAGACTAAAGTGTCCATCGTACAAACCATTACTGTCTGTTATGTTGGCCAAGTTCCTCCCAGCCACTACCTATGGAAGTGCGGCTCTACATGGGAAAGATGCTTTTCTACTGGATCGGCAACAAATAAAAATCTATAAGCAAGTTTTCAATCTTCCTCGTTCTGCTTCCCCAGCACAGGTTAGGCTGGAATTCGGTCTAACACAACAGCAGTTGGACAGGAAAGCCCACACAATAAAGATTTGGTACAAGATAAGTAAAAATACTGTCAGCCCTCTGGTCATGACACTATGGAATTCAGTGAATAACAATGCAACCTCAGTATACAACAGGTACTTGTATAGCTCCTTGCAAGAAACACAAACAAAGTACCTATGGGATTCCAACATTTCATATCCTCTTTTGTGTCGAGCGATAAAAAAGGAGGTAGGCTTCCTATCATTTTTAGATGATAAAGTTAAATTTGTGCAGCCCTCACACGCTTGGCCATTAATGCATTCTTATACCATCTTGGCGCCATCACATTATCTGTCCGCAACTTTTGCATCTCAGATTAAGCATCGTTTCTTGGCGCTTCGCTTAGGAGCCTTACCAGCCAGAGCGAACCAACCCTCGTGGAAGAACGGAGGAGAAATTTCCTGCAGGCTATGTAACGGCCCTAAGGAAGATATGGTCCACCTGATTTGTATTTGTCCGGCCTTAAAAGAAGCGTGCCAACAACTATTAAAACCAGTCTTTGTGAGAAATGGGACTTGCTCCTGTCGGCCAACAGTGATGTCAATGATTGACCCTTGTGATGTACAGTCAATATGCAGATTTATCAAATTTCTGACTGTACATACCAAAGATGTGAATCAGCTTCCTGGGACACAGTCTTAATTAATGAATCTTAATTCTTCTAGAACTGAAAGCTGGCACTCTGCCCATAAGACTCATAAAATTGATTTTAATCATGCAAAAGGATTTTTATGGTAAAGGAGCTTATGGAATTTTAACAGAATTTTATATGGTATATTATGAGCTGATTGTTATGGTCTTTATTAACTAAACAATAAAGATACTTCTTCACTTTCACTTTTTCAGGGTCTGGGGATACCCTTTGTGCTGAGAAAGAAAATCCAAAACACTGTGGCCCTCATTACAACCCTGGCGGTCGGTGGTAAAGCGGCTGTAAAACCGCCAACAGGCCGGCGGTAAAAAAAATGGAATTATGACGTGGCAGAAACTGCCAACATAGACAGCACTTTAACACTCTGACCGCCACGGCGGTACAAACAAACAGCATGGCGGTCTCCGCCAACAGACAGGCGGAAGACAATGTACCGCCCACACTATTATGACAGGCCAATCCGCCACATTTTCCGGGGCGGATTCAAGGCGAACAAAAACACGGCGGAAACAGGACTTGGAAGGGAAAACACTCACCTCTACACAACCCACGAGGAACCAGGACGCCATGGAGCCTGAACTCCAAATACTCCCTGCGATTGTCTTCCTGCTCCTCTACCAGGAACACGACCGAAGGCGGCGACGACCACGGTGAGTACTGCACCTACGACACAGGGGAGGGAGGAGGGAAAAGAGAGTGACACACACATGCAACACGCAACACCCCCACCCCCACCCTCACCCACAACACCATACACACCAATACATGCTGAAACATTACATTTACACCCCCCATGCCCCCCGGAAGAATGCAAGGACAAAAGGAAATGATTGTAACCATTGTAATCAATAATCATCCATTAGTCAAAAATCTATATACACAATAAACAAATATGTACACCAAGAATTCAAGTCCAGGTACTGCACCTACATAGTCTGTGGACCACTGGGCCCAGAATGCATGGGCGAGGTCCACACAAGATACCCGATCCAAACGGAGAGAACACTGCAGGGGCATCAGATCGAAATAAAACCGGCACATCAGGGGGAAGGGAAGTGGGGGCACCTCAGCCGGATGAGTGCACGACGCCAGCTCCACGAGGGGGCTCCATGCCCATTGATGTATCCTGGGGAGTGCAAAGCCACAGTCTCTCAAGTTTCTCCAGTGGATGGGTTGCCCACTGATTTATCCTGGGGAGTGCAAAGCCACAGTCTCTCAAGTCTCTCCAGTGGGTGGTTTGCCCACTGCTGCATCCTGGAGAGAGCAAAGCCACAGTCTCTCAAGTCTCTCCAGTGGGTGGTTTGCCCACTGCTACATCCTGGGGAGTGCAAAGCCACAGTCTCCCAAGTCTCTCCAGTGGGTGGTTTGCCCACTGCTTTATCCTGGGGAGTTCAAAGCCACAGTCTCTCAAGTTTCTCCAGTGGGTGGGTTGCCCACTGCTTTATCCTGGGGAGTGCAAAGCCACAGTCTCTCAAGTCTCTCAAGTGGGTGATTTGCCCACTGCTTTATCCTGGGGAGTGCAAAGCAACAGACTCTCACGTCTCTCTTGTGGGTGGTTTGCCCACTGCTTTATCCTGGGGTGTGCAAAGCCACAGTCTCTCAAGTGGATAACAGTCTCCACTGGTTCTGGAGGGGGCATTGTGCCCAGAGTGCTTCATCCTGCCAAGGACAGAGGTAGTGGATGTATCTCTCCACTGGTCCTGGAGGGGGCTTTTTGCCCAGAGTGCTTCATCCTGCCAAGGACTGAGGTAGTGGATGCATCTCTCCACTGGTTCTGGAGGGGGCTTTGTGCCCAGAGTGCTTCATCCTGCCAAGGACAGAGGTAGTGGATGTATCTCTCCACTGGTTCTGGAGGGGGCTTTGTGCCCAGAGTGCTTCATCCTGCCAAGGACAGAGGTAGTGGATGTATCTCTCCACTGGTTCTGGAGGGGGCTTTGTGCCCAGAGTGCTTCATCTTGCCAAGGACTGAGGTAGTGGATATGATACTCCACTGACAGTGGGGCAACATGGAAGCTGGCCAGGCCCCTGCAACTGACCACCAGCCATGTACGGATGATCACTGGGGATGGCAGCCATGTCTGCAGTGGTGCCACTGGCTCAGGTTGTCGCGGGGCCGCTGGCGGGGCTGGCAGCGGTGTCATTAGCGGCAGTGCTTGCTGCGGTCATAGTGGCGGCGGTCATGGTGGTGGCGGTGCTGGTGGCTGGCTCACTGACTGCCGTGCTGGTGGCTGGCTACCTGACTGCCGTGCTGGTGGCTGGCTCACTGACCGCGGTGCTGGCGGCGGTGTCTGCAATGGCCGTGCTGGTGGTTGGCTCACTGACCGCGGTGCTGGCGGCGGTGTCTGTAATGGCCGTGCTGGTGGCTGGCTCACTGACTGCGGTGCTGCTGAAGGGCTCTTTATCTGGGCTGCTGGCGGTGGTGTCCTTGGCGGTGGTGCATGTGGCTGTGCCGATGGCAGTCTTGTCCGCCGTGCAGGTTGGCGGCGATGTTGACTTGCCTTTCTGCTTCAGCCCCTTCCCCACCTTGGATGCTGGTGCAGCTGTCTTGCCACTCCCCACACTTGTCTTGGCTGTGCCCTTGGTGGCAGGTGTTTTGGCCTTCTCCCTCCAGGATGTGGGCAACTTCTTCTGTTTTGGAGGTGGGGGAATGTCCTTTGCCTCGCTCCTTGGGACACTGGCAGCCCTGTTGCTTGGCACACTCCAAAAACCGGGTATTGCTGGCACCACTGTGCCCGGTGATGCGGTGGCTGAGGTGCTGGGTTGGGACCTGGAAAGGCGGGCCCTAGGGGATGGGTGGGGGGAAGGTGTAGGGAAGAGGTCAACATTTAAGAGGAAACGTTTTTTTGACACACTGGGACTGGTAGATGGAGGGGGTTTGGGAGTGGAGGAAGAGGTAGTGGTTGTAGGAGGTGTTCGTTTGCTGACTTTGGGTGAAGGTGCATGGGATGGAGGCTGTCGTGAGGTGGATGGCTGTTGGGTGGGTGTGTGACTGCGTTTGTGTAGTTTGGGAGGAGGGCTCACAGACACACTGGTAGAGGACACAGGGGATGTGTGAATGGTAGTGGGGGTGGTGAGTGCACTTGAGCGGTGTGTGGTGATGGGCGTGCTGGTGATTGAGGTAGTGGCTGAAGATGTAGTGCATGCAGGTGTGAGTGGAGATGTGACAGGGAGGGAGGAGGGAGACGTGGAGGAGGGGGACACAGTGGAGGCAGTGGATGTTGGTATGTGTGCATGGGTATGATGCTTGTGTGAGTGCTTGTGGAATGTGTGGTGCTTATGTTTGCCAGAGCCACCCTTGTGTGTTGAGGTGTGTGCAGGCTGGTTTTATGGTGTGCTTGGGATAGGCTGAGATACTGGGGATTGGGTCTGGGTGGAGGAAGATGGAGGGGGGAGGCTGGACACAGGGACAATGGCTGCCATCAGTGCGGAGACCAGACCCTGAAATGCTCTCTGTTGCGCTGCCTGGCCAGAACGAATGCCCTCCAGGTATGCATTTATCTGTTGCAACTGCCTCTCTACACCCTGGATGGTATTCAGAATGGTAGACTGCCCAACAGTGAGGGATCTCAGGAGGTCAATAGCCTCCTCACTGAGGGCAGCAGGGCTGAATGGGGCAGGGCCTGAGGTGCCTGGGGCGAAGGAGATGCCCACCCTCCTGGGTGAGTAGCCATGGGAAACACGCTTAGGGGCTGCTGGGAGGGCGGTGCTGGTAGGGGGGGTGGCAGCTGTACCTGTAGATGCGGTGGGCACAGAGGGGCCCGCCACCGCAAGGGAGCTCCCATCAGATGAAGAGTCTCTGTCGCTGGTTCCAGCTCCTGTCCCCGCCGTGGAGCTCCCCTCGCCCTCTGTCCCACTGGTGAATTCAGACTCCGTTGTCTGGCCGTCCAGGGCCATGTGGGATGCAGCTCCCTCCTGCTCCAGTGGCACAGCTCCTCCGCCTGATGATGCTAATGCACACAAGAACATGGAGACCACAAAAAGGGGGGGGAGAAAGAAGAAAGACATGTTCAGTGCATACAATACCGCTACCCTTGGTCGGACACTACAGACCCAGCAGCCCTCTGCACTACGCCATGCACTTGGAGTTCCCTAATTAATCACAGGGACATGGGGTACATGGCCTATGCCCGATTGCTGCATACATGGAAGTCACAGGTGCCTAACTAGGTGTAGATGGCTCTTACCACTGGTGTGGATGGGGTGCCACTTAGCCTGCCTCACAAAGGGTCCTTAACTACAAAGCTCGCCCTAGCCTATGGGAACCCACTTCCCACTTCCCACCTCCCCCACCCAGACACCTCCAATGCACGCAGAGTCAGCTGAATGTGAGTGTACTCACTCCCTTGTGGCTGCTGTGATGCCCTCAAGCACCCATCCAACTCCGGATACCCCACCGCCAGGATCCGGAACATCAGGGGGGTCATGGTGCGACGGGCACCCCTCCCACGTTGGGAGTCCATCCCCAGCTGGGCCTCCGCCGTCTTCTTGCTCCAATGGCGAATGTCCTCCCATCTTTTCCGGCAGTGGGTGCTCCGTCTGTGGTGGACCACCAGGGTCCGGACGTCCTTGGCGATGGCACACCAAATATCCTTCTTCTGGTGGGCGCTGACCTAGAGGAATTGTACAGGGGAAACTTTAACACTTTTAACGTCCGGACCGTCCGGACCGTCATACTCATTGTCCACCAGTTCCCACCCTTGCCCATACACTCACCATCCGATCATGCAGGCCTCATCTCCCCCCGTATCTTCCATCCACACCACTCCAAACAGGCATTGCCCATACAGCATGCTCACAGTGTACTCACCTGTTTGTCTGGAGGACCGTAGAGTAGCGTGTACTGGGGGAGGACCTCATCCACTAGTTTGTCCAACTCCTCAGATGTGAAGGCAGGGGCCCTTTCCCCAGACACATGAGCCATCATCGCTTCCAGACTGAGGTCACAGCAGCACTTGCAGTGTAGGTCCCCTCCTGTCGAAGATCCGGTATCAAGTGAGTGAACAGAGAGAAAATGGTGGTCACCTCCGCAGCGGTGCATACTGTCACCGCCGGCGTAAATCAGCATTGGCTCCTGGGACCCATAGGGCCCAATGTTAACCAATGCAGGATTGCGCCGCGGTCTTTGACCGCCTACCGCGATGGTGTACAACGCCAGCACAGTTACCTCATATCCCCTTGTCCCACATTACAGGTCAGGCAGCCGCCATTTCAGGTGGCCACATGGCATTCTTTTTTAATGAGTCACACATATGTAGGCCTTGCATATACACAGAGACAGGCACATAGCGTACTGACAAATGTATGCAACACTATTGTTTTTTTCCTACGTCAGTGTTGGCTAACTCTGTGCTCGCTGTTCTCATCCATAGGGCACGTCCGCTGGGGCAGGTGAGGAGATGGCAGCATCCTCCAGTGTACAGACCGCTGGTGGAACTGTCGACAATGGAAGAGCGACATGTAAAAGTCACCTACAGACTAGATTGTGCCACAATCCAGGAACTGTGTGCCCAGTTGGAGCCAGACCTGATGTCAGCAATCCGCCATCCCACAGGAATCCCCCCTCTAATGCAGGTCCTGTCAGTACTCCATTTCCTGGCAAGTGGGTCTTTTCAAACTACATTGGCCATTACATCAAGGATGTCCCAGCCAATGTTCTCAAGCATGTTGTCTAGAGTGTTGTCTGCCCTGCTGAAACACATGCACAGCTACATCGTTTTCCCTCAGGTGGAGGATTTGCCCACAGTGAAAGGTGACTTTTATGCCCTGGGACATATCCCCAACATCATAGGAGCCATTGATGGGACACATGTGGCCTTGGTACCCCCCGCAGGAGTGAACAGGTGTACAGAAACAGGAAAAGCTACCATTCGATGAATGTTCAGATGGTGTGTTTGGTCGACCAGTACATCTCCCATGTGAATGCCAAGTTTTCCTGGCTCAGTGCATGACGCTTACATTCTGAGGAATGGCAGCATCCCTTATGTGATGGGGCAACTCCAGAGGCACCGTGTGTGGCTACTAGGTAAGGGCAAGGACCCTATACTGTGTGAATAGTTGTCAGGGTCTGGGGTTGTCCCTAAGGGTTAGTGTGTGTCTAACAGTTGTCCCTCGACATTTGCAGGTGACTCTGGGTACCCCAACCTGTCATGACTACTGACCCCAGTGAGAAATCCCACGACAAGGGCAGAGGAACGTTACAATGAGGCACATGGCCGAACTAGGAGAGTCATAGAGAGGACCTTCGGCCTCCTGAAGGCCAGGTTCCGGTGCCTCCATATGACAGGTGGTTCCCTCTACTACTCACCAAAGAAGGTGTGTAAGATCATCGTGGCCTGTTGTATGCTGCACAACTTGGCTTTGCGACGACAGGTGCCTTTTCTGCAGGAGGATGGTCCAGAAGGGGGTCTAGTGGCAGCTGTGGAGCCTGTGGACAGTGAAGAAGAGGAGGCAGAAGAGGAGGACATAGACAACAGAAACACCATGATCCAGCAATACTTCCAGTGAGACACAGGTAAGAAGACATCACCGCCTCCTACATCTGATAAAATTGTAAGACCTGTCATCTGTCTGTCACTTTCACCCAGTGTATGGGCCCTGACTTGTCACTTTGCCTTTCCATTTCACAGATGTGGGTCCCACTTTGTGACCTCTGGTATGTTACTTCATGGACTAGAGCTGTGTGTCATAGGTGTGTTGACAAATTGAATGGACATTGGTATTTTCCTCAGTTATTGCAAATACACATTTGTGAAAGCACAGACTGACTCCAGATTGTTTTGTGATTCAGGGGTGTTTATTTATGTGCAAAATGGTTGAGGTGGTATTAAAGTGGTCAGGGGTGATGGTGGAGGAATGTCCATGGCAGAGTCCAGTCTATTTGTCTCACAGGTGCATTGTCCTAAGGGGCATAGGAAGTGGAGCTAGGGCAGTTTAAGGATGGACAGGGTGACAAAGTGGGACAGAAGGATGACAATCAGGGTGGTCCCATTTCTTGGCAGGGGCTTGGCATTGTTCTCTGTCTTTGTCCTGGATCTCAGGGACCGCTTGCGGGTGGTTCTCCATCTGCAGGGGGTGAGGTGCTGGTGTCGTGGTCCTATGGCGGTGACTCCTGTCCACTAGCGCCGGCGGAGGTGGTGGCAGTTCATCGTCCAGGCTAGTGTCAGGGGCCCCTTGTTCTGCCACAGTGTCCCTCCTGGTGTTAACAAGGTCCTTCAGCACCCCTACAATGGTGCCCAGAGTGGTATTGATGGATTTTAGTTCTTCCCTGAACCCCAAATACTTTTCCTCCTGCAGCCGCTGGGTCTCCTGAAATTTGACCAGTACCGTTGCTATCGTCTCCTGGGAATGATGGTACGCTCCCATGACGTTGGAGAGTGCCTCCTGGAGAGTGGGCTCCCCTGTCGCACAGCAGACCTCCCAGTTTGCTGGTTTTCCTGGGCCTCTGTCCCCTGAATTGTGTGCCCCTGCTGTTCTTGGGGTGGTGGGTTTGCCTGGGTTCCCTGTAGTGGTGGACACACTGCTGCTTGATGTGTCCTGGGGACAGAGGTATGGGCCCGCTGGGTGGGTGCTGTGCTGGTGTTTCCTGAGGGGGAAGGCTCTGTCGTGGCCTGTGACTGTGTCATGGGAACCGACTGTCCAGAGTTCCCAGGTGGGCCGGGCTGGTCTTCTAGATCTAGTTGGACAGAGCTGCTGTCATCCCTGTGGGCCTCTTCTGGGGGGGGAGTGGACATGTTTGGAACCTCCTGTCTGGTGACGTTGGGTAGGGGTCCTGCAGGGGTGTAAAGGCATAATTCATCTGTGTGTGCCATTGTGTGTAATGGGTGGGTGACCCTGTACCCCAGTGCTTACATTCTTGTGTATGACATTGCGTAATATTTGGTTTGGGGATCTGTGTGGGTATGTGTGGTAGACATGCATTGGTGATGGGTGTCCATGCTCTGTTGTTGCATGCAGGACTTGGTGTTGGGATGTGTGGTTTGTGATAGTAGGACATATGTGAGGAGTTGGAGTGATGGAGGTGAGGGTGAGGGTGGGGGTATGTGATAGCATGCAGGTAGGGTGGGGGATATGGTATTTAAAGATTTGACTTACCAGAGTCCATTCCTACAGCTACTCCTGCAAGGCCCTCAGGATGCAGTATAGCCAAGACCTGCTCCTCCCATGTTGTTAGTTTGGGGGGAGGAGGTGGGGGTCAGCCGGCAGTCCGCTGAACTGCAATGTGGTGTCTTGAGACCCCGGAACGCACCTTCTCCCGTAGGTCGTTCCACCTCTTCCTGATGTCATCCCGTGTTCTTGGGTGCTGTCCCACTGCGTTGACCCTGTCCATGATTCTGCACCATAGCTCCATCTTCCTAGCTATGGAGGTGTGCTGCACCTGTGATCCGAATAGCTGTGGCTCTACCCGGATGATTTCCTCACCATGACCCTGAGCTCCTCCTCAGAAAACCTGGGGTGTCTTTGCGGTGCCATGGGGTGGTGTGGGTGATGTGTAAGGTGGTGTGTGTTGTGATGTGTGGGGTGATGTTTGAGGGTGTGTGGTGTTTTGTGCGTGGATGTGTATGTGCCTCTGTATGCTGGTGTGGTCTTTGCTTTTCTATCTCTCTGCTTCTTCCAAATTTTTGGTAATAAGGGTTTGTGGGTAATGTGGGTGTGTGTTTTATATTGTATTGGGTGTGTGGGAGTGGTGTGTGTATGTGTATCAGGAGTGTGTATTTCGAATTGTCCAATGTGGGTGTGTTTTGTAAATGTGTGTGTATTTTGAGCCGGTGTTGTGTACCGCCAATGGAATACCACGGTTGAAAGACCGCTGCGTGGATTCGTGGGTCGTGATGGTGTGGGCATATTCCTTTTGGCGTGACGGTGGATGTTTTGTTATCAGCAGTTTATCACTGACCTTTGGTGTGGCAGACTTGTGTGGGTGTCTAGATTTTGGCGGATTCCGAGCTGTGGGTCGTAATGGCTGTGGCGGAATTCCGCAGCAGTGTGTTGGCTGTCTTCTGCACGGCGGTAAATGGGATTTACCGCCAATGTTGTAATGAGGGCCTGTGTCTTGTCTTTGAGGAACTCTCACTTCTCTCTGTGAAGGGTGAGTCCAACGTCATGTATCCTCTTCATGACTGTTGGTGTTCTGGTATGGTTCTTGCATAAATTAATGTTGTCACTGACGTTGATGGTGCCGGGGAGGTCTATTAGGAGCTCACAGATTGCATTTTGAAACACCTAGCCACGTTGGAGATGCCAAAGTTGAGGCTCCGGTAGCGGCGAAGCCCCACGTGGGTCCAGAATGTGGTAATGTATCTTGACTCTTCCGCAAGAACTAGTTGATGATACCCGGATCATAGGTCTAGCTTCTAGAACGATCTGGCTTCACCCAGTTCTCCGATGAGGTCATCTATCATGGGGGTGAGGTGTTGTTCTCTTTTTATCGCTGCGTTGGGTAGTCGCATATCCACACAGATTCTGACCTCTCCAGGCTGTTTCGGTTTTCTTTCTACCACAATTGGTGAAACCCATGGTGTTGGGCCATTTGCCTTCTTGATAGTGCCAGCAGCTTTGAGTTTCTCTAACTCTGTCTCCACGAGAGGTCTCAGGTGGAAGGCCATTCATCTGTGTCGGAAGGAGACTTGTTGCACTGACCGGTCTATGTGGAGGGTGACTTGCTTGTCTTTAAGTCATCCTATACCTTCAAATAGGGAAAGCCTATAGTATTTCATCCAGAGACTCTAGATGAACTCCGAAAGTGAAAGTCACTTCTGCGGGGTGACATCCTAAGAGGGTGCGTTGGCTTCTTCAGCAACATACATCTGTGCTTCTATCTCATTGGACCCATAGCAAATGTGAGTCCAGAACTTTCCTTTCATGGTCGGTGGTCGTACCTGTTCATATGCAAACACTTTGATCTGTGCTGGTGTCGGAGGAGGTGGTGGGTGAAGGCTTTGCTAGGTGGCATTCAACATGACATTGATGGACGCTCCCGTGTCCACGATCGCAAGGACAGGACTGTCTCCTACCACCACTTTGCATTTTGAGTGGCAGTGCTGAGGGTGAAAATGGAGTATACAGTTTGTGTTTCCTCTTCATCGTCGTCCATGTTGCTGTTTCAAGCGTGGGCCTGTCTAGCTGAGTTCACGGTGGCCGGATTTGCCCCACCTCTCGATGAGCTGCACACGTGTGCAAAATGATTGAGTTTGCCACAACTGGCGCATCTGTTTCCCTTGGCAGGACAGTCTTGCATGGGGTACAGCAACCCCCCACAGTGACCACATGTTCTTGGTGCCTGTGCTGTTTTTTGAGGTTGCAGTTTGTTTGGCATAGGCACTACCGCAGTGACCTGCTCTGCTTTGATTGGCTTCTGAAGTGCTGTGTCAGGAATCCCCAAGGTGCCTCCTGCATTATCTGTCAGCATCCCCAGGGATTAGGGTTAAATCATATCTCTATTCTTGGTTAAACCTTCATGTTTCTAAGTAAACATAATGTGCTGTGTTACACAACTGGTTTTATCAATGCTTGTTTTACCAATGCTTGTTTGCTAATGTGAGCAGGTGTAGACAGGTGCTTCTAATTGGGTGTGGTGTAGACATGTGCTTCTAATTGGGTGTGGTGACTCATCCACATGTGGAAACTCAACTGCTTTCCTAATTGGCTATAAATAGCAGAGTGAAGCATGCCTCCCTGCTTGGCTTTGTTTTGCTTCCTGATCTCAGCATCTGATTTGGCAGTCCAGCCCCTGCTGTCATCCTTGTATTCAGGACTTTTGAGGCAATTATTTTCTTCGTTCCTGTACCAGCCGACACCAGGCATTCCTCCAGCACTCCGGAAAAAGACTGTAGCTAAGTGACTAGTATTCTCCAGGGAGTTTGTTCTTTGAGCACTGCGCTTTCCTAGAACAGCTGGTGTATTTCAGACCTCGGATTTTGGAAGAGTGCTTATCTTGAAGAAACAAATGCATTTCTGAACATTCTACATTATTATTGTAGTTACTTGCCTAAATGTGCTTCAGGAAATCTGTTTGAGCTCAAGAACTACAAAAAGTGACAGTGCAATTTTAAAAGAGCATTTACGTGACTTTTCATTCTCTAATAGCATAACTCATGGATTTAAATTGTGTCATTCATGCCTATGTTTCAGGATTGAGGAATTTGCTTTTGAAGGGTTTTTCACACACACAGGGAAACCAAACTAAACTGTGCTACCCTAACTGTTTAAATCCAGAGTGGACATTTGTATTTCTTGGATTGTTTTTGTTCCTATAGTTTAACCCTATGCATGCAGGAAAGTTATATGTGATATAATTAATGCCCTTGTTTGTCTTTCTTGTGCATGGTAAGTGCAACCACAGTTCTACTTGTAGTGTGCAACAGTGAACCTCTGTGAAGCCAGCCTTAGTGTTGCAGTACTTATTGTTATGGTACTCAGTTTGGGTTTTTGGGAATGCAGTGTTAGTAATTGTGCCAACAGGTATTATTATCCAAGAAAAGTGCTGGAGCATCCCTGTGCTCTTCTACCGCTCCCGTGCCCACATCAGAAAGAGAGATTCAGTTTCAAGGAAGTTGTGTTTACTAAACTCTACTATCACTCTGTCAACAATGACCTGCCCCCCGAAGATACAGAGTGCCCTGCTTGAACGGCAAGATGTGGCAGTGTTTTGTCTCTTTCTCTTCCACTCCCCCTTTCCTTTTGGGACACCTGCCGGGGTTTCTGTGTCCACCAGGAAGTTCTGAGAGGTGTTCCAGGAGGTCGGGGACATACCATCGCCCCTGCCGACATCCTGCTTCACCTGCCTTTTCAGGTGAGTGGCCCCGTCTCAACACGCTGCTTCCATGTGGGAGGCTCTTGCTTTTGACAATTCTTTCGTCCTCCCCATGGTTAGCATTTCCGCTAGAGATCATCCTGATTCTTCCAAGATGCGTTCCCTGAATTTTGATAATGCATACCCTTGGATGATCTGTCCTCTGATTTCCTCATTTTCATTGTGAAAGTTGCACGTGCTGGCTAGCTCCTTGAGTCTCATGTAGAAAGCTCAATGGACTCTTCTGGAAGTTGTTGTGCTTGACTGAATACGAATCTCTCGTAATCAATGTTAGCCATGGGTTCAAAGTGTGCTCTGAGGGCTGCAATAGGGGTAAGGTGTGTCTTTAGGTCTGCATTACCACTTGTCTTAGATGTGCAGTGGATATCTTTCCCTCCCAAATGCAGTATCATTGCACTCTTCTGCGCGATTTAAATTTTTATGGCTTCAAAAAATAGCATGACTCTCTCCACCCAGTCCTTCCAGTGGGAGGCCTGTGCTGATGGAGCTCCTTCCACTATGAATGGCTCAACTGGAGGGATGGAATTCATGGTGGTGGTGTGACCTCCTGTGTCCAAATGGAGGTGACTCTATTTGCCTGAGAAATGCTTTTCTTTTTTTTTGTATTTAGCACTGTCTTTCATGGAAAGTGCAGAGAGCAATCACAGCCAGGTAGACTTGAGTGGGTGTAGCTGGAGGAGAGTCTGTGAGCAGGAGTGCCTTTAAGAGGCTTCCATCGGTGCATGCAGGAGGCGTGGCCAATGTGGACTCACTGGGTTTGAGGAGCCAGATCGCTGGGCTCTGGCCCTGTCTTGGGGGACGTCGGTATATAGGGAGAGGTGTGCTGGGACACACCTCCGAGGCAGATTAGATGATCGGGTGGGCTCCAATCCAGCTCGCATCAAGGCCAATTAGACACGACATGAGCACCGCTCGCCTCGTGTGCAGGCTCACGGCCGCTGCATCAGGGCAGCATAGGTACGTCGAGCTCTCGTCGCCGGTGTAATGTCGCGCTCATCATTCAGCCCAGGCGCGCATTAACAACCAGGAGACACGGCGATGGTTTGGGGCGGTGACGGCCGAAGTGTTCTCTGCCTGTCACTCGGTTGCCAAGAGATGGCACCCACCATCCACGTCCTTCTTATTTATTTAACTCACGTGACCCAAGGATCACTTACACATAACAAACACAGCAGGGGTGTGCGCTCCTAAACCCCTCACGTTTACTTTTTCAAAGGTAGTGCCCACGCTTGTTGCGTCACAATTGTGGCACTACAGGGCCCAGGGGAAAGGAAAAGGAGCCTGGACGAGATGGAGCAAGGTGAAGGGGAGTGCTTTTGGTGAGGATGTTTGTAGTTGGGTGACAGAGACAGGATAATGTGAAGGATGGGTGTAAGTGGAATAAATGACCTTGTGGGATGTGGGGTGTTTGTTTGGGGATATGTTGCATAAGTTGGGGTTTCAGGGGTGGTCAGCTTTTGATTATGCATTAAGAATGTTATTGTTTAGAAGTTGTAGATAATGAAACACTGTTGACCTACAAGCTTGTCCTAATAAATTGGCCTTCTCTGCCAGCCGCAGCCCTTCCACTGGGGCTGAGGAGCCACGCCTCCCCCACCTGTTGCCCCTCAAGAAGAGTGTCTGTCAGGCTGAGCAAAGGTCAGCCTGACAGACACTCTTCCTCTTCAGGTCAGGCAGCGAGGAGCTAAACATTTGCGATGTGCGCAGACTCCTGGCTGCCTGAACTGAACTTTGCTGTGCTGAAGAGGTCACAGCTCCTATGGGTGTGACCTCCTTAGCTCAATAAAGGTGTCTCATGGCCCTCCCCTCAGTGATGAGGGAAAGCGTCACCCATTGACTATGAACTGGACGCTTCAGGTTTAAGCCCTGAAGCGCCCAGGACCAGTGTCAATCAGTGACACCTTGTCACAGAGTGGGGTGGGGTCAGAAGTCTCACTGACCCCATCCTACTCTGTGACGAAGTTGGGACTGCTGCCTTCCCTCATTGGCAGTCAGAATGTGTGTGTGTGTGTGTGTCTGTGTGTGTGTGAGTGTGTAAATGAATGAGTGAGTGAGTGTGAGTGTGCATGTGTGTCCCGCCCCCGTTCCTCATAAATTTACCAGCCACCACTGTTCTCTGTTATAATAGGCTTGTGCGTGTGTTTTTATTGAAGGAATAGAGAGCCAGGAGACAGTTGAATTAGGACTCTCACCTACTAGCTGTGTTCTGTCATCACTTCAAGAACATTTTAAAAGACTCTCTGGTGGCACCAAACCTCTTGCACACTTGGAGAAATACCTCAGAGGGAGAGAGAGTTCCTGTGACAGAGGGCAGAAGCGACTGAGAGCATTGGCTACCCCATTGTCCACCCCCTGAACATAAGTAGCCACCAAAGACTGCAAATGTCCCTTCACCCCTGGAACATGGGCTGTGCCACAGCATTCAGGGAGCAAGACCTTTTACCCCCTTGGTTGTTGAGATAGGCAACTGGTAACTGGTTGTTGGACCGCACCACCAAGTGATGACCCACCAGAAAGTGCTGGAACCCCATGATAGCCCTGAACACTGCCATTAGTTCCCACCAATTGGATGAACGGCGGCCCTCCTGAAGAGACCTCTGAGCCTAAAGACACCGTACCCCCAGCGAGCCCACTAAACAGTGAACACTGCCACAGTCATGTACCCCAAGAGGCGAAGCCAAGAGTAGACCAGCACAGCAGATAGAATCAAGACCTCGAGAACCAAGGACCTCAGAGCCACCAACATGGGAGGAGGTAGAATCAGCTGAGATCCGTGTGGTACCAAGCCCCTATAAATGTCAGATCATGGGAGGGAATCAGCTGATACTTCTTTCTTTTGATCAGAAACCCATGGGTCTGGAGAGCAGAACACACTGACTGGACATCCCCAAGAACCTGGTCCCAGGAGGGGGCATGAATCAGGCAGTCATCCAAGTAGGGTACAGGTGAATTCCCCGAAGATGCAAGCAGGCCACCACAGGAGCCACCACCTTGGTAAACACCCTTGGGCCAACAGGAGACCGAAAGGAAGCACCCTGAACTGGAAGTGGGAATCGTGAACACAGAATCTCAGAAACTGCTGAGAGAGAGGATGAATTGGGACATGATAGTAAGCGTCCTGCAAGTCCAAAGTGCACATCAGATGCCATTGACCACCAATAGAATTATTCACTGCAAAGTCTCCATTTTGAAGGGGACATGAGTCACAAACTTAAATAGAGATAGTACTGCAGCACTCAATGTACAAGTCCATTCATTACAGTATGCGCACAAATGAAGTCCGTAGGTACCAGAGTATCCAAAACAGAGGACTCTATTCAGTGTAGGTGCAATCCAAAATATGTTTCCAAAGGACAAGCAAAACAGCCAACACCTGTTTCGTCACTGGAATGTGACTTTTTCAAGGCTAAACGACTAGTCACATGGGAACAGTACTGAAAACTGATAGCCCTGGCATCGGTGTCACAAAATCCAATTAAAACCACATTGTTACTAAACAATGCTGTAAATACAATCCTTGAAACGTATTTTGGATTGCACCGACACTGAATATAGTCCTCTGTTTTGGATACTGTAGTACTAACGGACTTCATTTGTGCGCATACTGTAATGAATTGGCTTGTACATTGAGTGCTCTGATAATATCACTATTTACTTGTACATTAGTTTTCTTGGGTGGTAGGGAACCTGTACCACTTTAGCACCTATTCATTGACTTTGTTTATTCTTTACTTTGCCCCACGGACACAGTGTGATTTAGGATGTGCGTTTTCTATCACCAGTACACCAGTTATTATTTTTGTGAGTCACAAACTTGTTCAAGGCCTTCAAATCAAAAAACAGCTGGAAGCCCCCAGTGGACTTTGCTGCAAGGAAAATTATTGAGTAAAAACCCTTCCCTCTCCAAGAGAGGCACCTCCAGGATCACCAGTTTAGCGAGAAGAGAGCAAATCCCCTGGGCCAAGGCAGTGCGCTTCACAGGACTGGCAGGCCAAGGGGTCAGCCTCACCCCAGAAGGAGGGAGCGCACCAAACTTGATCTTGTAACGAGACTGAACTATGTCCAAAACCCAGGCGTCAGAAGTAGACCCACTCCAGGGATCCAGAAAATGCTGCAGACAACCTCCCATGTAGACATATGGCTCCACCATATAGCTAGAAGTATAGCTTCTGAGGGGAGGGATTTAGGTTTCCTGTCCCAATGCCGTCCTGCTGAAAACTGTCCCTGAGAGCAAACAAACTGGTGCCTGGAAGGCTGACGCAGCAGAGACTTGCGTTTGGAAGGCAGATAATCCCCAGGCAGGGACTTAAGAGAGGAGGAATGTTTCTTCTCTTTAAAAAGTCTATGAAGCTTCTCCTCCAGTTTGGTGCTGAACAAAACCCACCCCTAGTGAGGCATCCAGAGAATGGATGATCTCTGTGCAGCATCTGTTTTCCAATCGCCCAGGACCAGATTCTGCCGATCTGCCACACAAGCCCCTCCAGAGAGTGCCAAGGCCCTCAAGACATCAATGAACACATCCAACAGGAGCTCCACCGGACACTCAATGAGCTCCAACACACCAGAGCTATCAGAGGACCCATCCAAGGCATTACAAAGTGACTTTAAATCAGAAATCAGTGACTGCGCCATGTATGTGCCATAAATCCCAGCACGAAGAGCCAGATGGGCCCCCCAGTACACCTTTTTCAGGTTGACATCCACCTTCTTATCCACAGCTTCCCTGATCACAGCATCCTCAGTCAGAGAAGTTCACCCCACCAAACTGGCCACAAAGGAGTCAACAGAAATTGAGTCTGGCAAGTCACGAAGCATATCCTGCAAGGAATACAACTTCACCATCATTCTGGGCATTATGATCTTATTGGGACCCTTCCACTCTCTCTTAAGAACCTCTTGAAGGCAAGGGTGGACAGGAACATCCACAGGAGTAGAACACTGAAACTGGTGCAACAGGGAACCAAAAGATGTATTCAGCACCTCTTCCCATGGAAAGCCCATATTCACATCCACATGAAGAAATAGGCAGGACAACATGTCCATGGACATATATTTCCCCTTCAGGTCCTCAGGGAATATCTCCTTTTCCCCAGAACTGGTAGAATGGGATGCCATCACAGGAACAGCAAACGGTGGTCTGCCACCATCCCCCATCTCGTGCAGGGTCTCCTTAATGAGGCGTTTGATACGGGCATCATGAAACTCCCTCCTCTGTTTAGATGGAGGGGGAGAAGAAGAGGCAGAGGAGGAAGAAGTGGAGACCAAAGCCTAAGGCTCCACTTGCAGGCTGTTATGAGCGTGCTTCCCCATCCTGGACAAAAAACAGCACCACCAAGCAAGGGTACCACAAACAAAAATAGGCAGCCACAATAATACTCCCCCCTCCCCCCAGGGCCCCAGGCATAAAACTGAAGAAAAGCAGGAAAGAAACATTCAGAAAAAAGCAGTCAGCAAAACCTCCCACTGCTGCTCATACCACAAGAGACTTTCATCCAAAAAACAGAAGCCACTAAGGCATCATCGCTTCCATACTGCCCTGAGAATCCATGTAAGCCCAGGAGGTGGGCAAACCACCAGGAAACCCCACAGGGCGCCCCGTGCCTGGAGACAGAAAAGGCCCAACCCACTGCTTACAAGTCCAGAAAAACTCCTGCGCCTCCCCAAGAGCCCTGCACACAGGGAGGCTCATTGGCAGCAACAATTGCCCAACAGGAGGAAAAAGGAAGGAAGAGCAGATACCACCCCGCCCGGCAGGAGCAGCTCCCTTCCTTACTCAGGCGAGTCTGTCAGAAACAGAAAAAAAGAACAGGAGATTTGCTGGGTAACTACACATTAGGTACTCCCAGAGGGAGGGGTGGGGTAGGGAATATCATTCCTTTTGTTCTTTTTTCTGTCATGGAGATATACATCTCTACTAGCAATGAATGGGACGAGTACCAGAGTGACCTGGGACTAATGCAGTAATGCTGCAACAAAATGTGCCACATTTCACCATGTATTGTGCATTTTCTTGTCACTTAATTGAGTCTACCCTGGCACATAATTTTATCCTGCCCTGTCGCATAATTACAGTAGCCTTGGCTATAAGGATTGTGCAACTGCAAAGTGCTGCCTTTCCGAGCAGTTAGAAGGGACTCTTTCAGAGCAGCAGAAAAGTCTCTTCCGGTGCAACTGTGCATTCTTCTCTGGCTTAGGGGCGCTTTTTTTCTGGGAAGAGTATTTTATTTGTCTCATGTTGTGCTTCCAACTCCTTTATGGACATCTACGTGTACCCACTTCACAGTTCTGGACACCTGCTGCTGTAGAGTCAAATGAAATGGAAGGTGGGTGACTGATCCAAGCACAGTCAGTGTTGGTGCTGCTCCTTGACAGACAGCACCCGTGTTTAATATGGCAACAAAAACGTGTCGGTGCCCAAAGCTCTCCTCTGAATCACACGGCTGCTGCAATTTAATGTGCGTGCACATAATACTGAGGTAGCGTAATCCTGAAGCCATCTCGGGTGTCTTTAATCTATTTACAGCCACTCCCTGCCCCTTCAGCTCACTTCTGCACCTTTCTGCTTTCTCACTGTGTGACGCTTTTTTGTTTATCTCTGCCTTCATCTTTTCCATATGTGTCTTTTGCTCACAGTAAATGCTTGAGGCAGAAAAATAAGTGCCAGCCCTCAAAAATAATTGCTGGTGCCCAGCACCGGAAACAACCAACACAAATTAAGTACTGGACAGCACCTCAAAAGCTCCTGCAGCACTGAACGCCCTACAAGAGGCTACAGATACCCTACATATGCATGGACCACACTGCTTTCTTCAGCTTCACTGCCTGTGACATACGGAACAGCACCCTAGAGGGTTAGCATGCAAGCCTCTGTCACAGTGGCTAGACTAGCACACCTTTGCTTATTTCTCTTAACCTCTTTCCAATGCAAACTCATACACAAACAATCAAAATGGCATCACCGATGGTTGCTGACACTTGGGTCACCAAATGGTTTACTTTGGGCTGATTTAAAACGTGAATGACACTGCCAAAAAAAAGAGCTCTGAACGCGGCTGATCCATTACCCTACTCCATATATTCTATGGCTGTTCTATGGGCTGGTCCAAAATGTTGGTGTTACTCCATCAAAACTGAATAGGGCAGCCTGAAGGCCATTTCGAATTCCTATTTTTATTTAATTACATAAGCTCCCGATCCCAGCTAAACTTAGCACTTGGCTGATCTACACAAAGCATTCGTGCAGATCATTAGTAAAGTCAACTTCAATAATGCAACGCAATCCATAAAGTTCAGCAAAATAGTTTGGCAACCATTTGTCTCTGGAAATTGTCACTCGTCAAATAGAAAACCTCATCTAACCCAGATTAGCATCAGCATGTGGGGCTTCATGCAAAACAATTTAGAACATAAATTTAGAACACATCTAGCTAATGAAAACTATCTAAGACAGCGCAGGTGGTACCTATAAAGAAAAGGCATAAAAATACAATTCAGTCATATTGTCATATCTACCTATCCACGGTGTGGTTCAGTAAACAGAATCAGTTTTCGTCCTCAGGTCATCAATCGATCAGCAACACATCAGGCTCTCAGTCAGAGAGTATGAGCCCAAAGACAGAATCGCGAGTCTCTTCTTCTCACAACATCGCAGTAAATCCCTAAAAATCTGAATCTTTCTCCTCTGTCACGTTTTTACATCAAAGTCACCCAAAAAAAAAAACTAATTCCCAATTGATCAATTAATCGTACGTTATTACTCTGTCCAATAATTTGACTGTCCCAAATCTATGAATTCTAATATTTCTTCTTTCTCATGATGTTGATTGGTTCACCTTACAATGTTCTCATCATCCGGCTCGTCAGGTATCAGCTTTGTTGCATCTTCCTCTCCAGTCAGTGTCTTCATTGTTCGCCTCCTGGGAAAGTGCATCTAGCACACATTACATACAGTATGATACATTTTAAGAATACTGTATCCTATATGTTGGTTCTCATGGAAAGTTTCTGCTAAGCATTTTTATTAAAACAATGAGCATTTCATAGCTAGTTCACTCTGTCAGCATTTTCTATTAGACGCTTAGAAATACAGCTTCTGCATGAGGCCTGGCAAAACTAGGCCGAGACACTCACTAAGTTAACGCCTACAATTAATAAGCAAAACATATTTCATAACTCTCAATATGAAATATTACTACATTAATCTAATACATTTTCAATATTTCATACGTATTAATCATTTATTTAGTGCATTTCGCAAACACTGGTGGCTATTCTCCGAGGTCACAATTTCAAACGTGCACTTATTTTTCTACGTTATTAATTTTCTACATAAGCCATTATTCAAAATACATAAACGCTTATTAATAATTTCTACTCAAGACATTTGCATCAGCAATCCCTCATCTGATGACTAAATTTACCACCCACAAAAGTTACATCTTAATTTCTTCAATATTTTGTCTTCTCCTTGAATTTACCATATAAATTCTCTCCCTTTTCTTTTCTTCCCTCCTCTGATTCTTTTTAGACCTTTTCAATTTAATTCTTTTGCACAATTTACATAATCCCCATATTCCTAATATGCAAGCCACGACAATCAGTATTCCCTGTATAATTTTCAACATCATCCCATTCCAAATACTACTAAGCCAATTTCCCACTGAAGCAAACCCTTTACCAACCTTTTCCCAAAAACCTGGTTCTTTCAACTCCTTTAATTCACTACTTGCGCTAGTCAGATTAGTAAGTAAGTCTCGTATCTCTTTACTATTGTTAGGTATGTAAGAGCAGCAATGCCTAGAGTTAATCATTTTACAGACTCCGCCATCCTTCTCTAAAAGAATGTCTAAAGCAAGATGATTTTGAAGAGTCATAGCTCTATCCGCAGCTAATTCAGTATCTATCAGGAGTATTACCCCTGTAGAATTCGTCAGCATGTTATCCACAATAGTAGACAACTTTCAAATCTTGATTGAGTTCAAGATGACTCCCAGTGAAGGAATCACCGCACCAAATATATCTCCTACTATTGCAGAAGAGGACTTCCTCCTCTTTCTCTTATGATGTAATTCAGTCACTTTCAGAAACTTTATCATACTAATATCAGGTCTCGGTTTTGTGCACAACTCATTTACTTCAAGACAGTCATGTTCAACATCTTCCTCTTTTTCAATTTCAGTAGTATCACTTGCAAGTAAAGTTGCCGGGTTCAGCACTGTGTATCTTTTCAGTGGCACATTTGGTGCACCCAAAATGCTCGTCTCATACCTAGTCAACCTAGCACCAGTCAAGTATTGGGTTTTCGTCCTTGTCAGTAATATCTCAATCGAGTGAGGGGCCATTACAGTCAGGGGATATCCCATCACCATGCCCTCACACTGTGAAAGACTCTGACCAACAGTGGCTACTGCAACTTGATCCAAGGTAGCTGAAAAAATGCCACTGGGTGATGAGCACCTACCTGGACCTGCGTCAAGACAGACAATGAACATTGTTTGCTCATGACAAAACAATGTGAGTGTTTTCGTTTAGTCAGGCATACCCAACGCTGGAGCCCTGCACAAACTCTCTCTCAACTCAGTGAACGCTTTCATTTGTTCCTGGTCTAGCACTATGGGATTGATGACATACTTATGAGTCAGCTTCTGCAAAGGCTTTGAAATCTCCCAAAAATGTGGGATCCACTGGCAACAATAGCCCACCATACCCAGGAACATCCTGATATTTTTCTGTGAAGTCAAGGGACTTCTCTGCAGTATCATTGTGATCTTTTCTCTGGATATTTTCCTCGACCCTTTCCCAATCTGGTGACCCAAATACTTCATTACCTTCTGACAGTACTGCAATTTCAGGGCGTGACACTTTATGATCCAACTTTCCCAAATAATTCAACAGGGCAATCGAGTCATACTTACACTCGTCCCTCATTTTCAACGCAATCAATAAATCATCAATGTATTGCACCAGAGTCGATTGAAAAGGCGATTCTAATGACCACACACTCTTTTTCAAGATCTGAATAAACAAAGAAGGTGACTCCGTGTCCCATTGAAGAAGTCTACACCAGCAGTAGACTCGATCTAAGAATTTGAAACTAAAGAGAAACGGACTATCCTCATGAAGAGGCACAGAAAAGAACGCCTGTTACAAATCAACCATTGTGAACCATTCAGCATCACATGGGATCTGGAACATTATAACAGCTGGATTGGGCACTACAGGACAACATTTGACTACTATGCCATTTATTTTCCACAAATCCTGAACAACAATTCGAACCTTCCCACATGGCTTCTTCAAACCCATTATTGGTGAATTACATGGGCTGCTCAACACCTCCTTTAAAACTCACTGGTTCACAAAATCTGCATTATCTTAACCACTTTCATCAGGACATCTTGTGTCATGCTATACTGTGGCAGCTGCGGAAACACTGCATTCGGCTTCAAGGTAACCTTAATTGGTTCCACTCCCTTAAGCAATCCCACTTCTTTCCCTGACAAATCCCAGGCATTATTTTGCACTGTTCCCTGCAGATCAGGATGAAGCTCTCTCGCTGTGAACATCGGGAAAAACTCAATCAAGGGGTACTCCTCATTTGTAGTTTCACACTTGATATCTAGAGCTGTATCTTCCTCATCATCACTATTTGTCTGGAGCTCAATTCCATCATTCGAACAAGTAATCAAACACCTTGTTTTACACACAAGTCCCTTCCCAGTAGGGATACCGGACTCGAATCACAGACTACAAACTGATGCCGATCAGTATAGGGAAAGGTGTGGAAGACATTGTGACGCAAAGGGTTAATTAGCTTGAGCAGTGTAGATGAGTGTGATGCCTGTTGAAACCCCCCCCCCAACTACGTGGAAAAGTTCATGATATTATTTTCAACCTTGCTTGTGTAGAAGACTCCGTCTCAACCTTGAGAACGAGAGTACAGGGAGAAGATGGAATGAAAACAAAGGCTGGAGAAGGGCAGAGCAGCCAAGTACTGATAACATAGCTAGAAAATGCCAGAATGAGATAGAATCCAAGCTTCAAGTTATTTAAGCACTGAAGTGTGGGTGAGGGATTTGAAGCTCGCAGATGGAGTTGTGAAAACTGTCATGGCCCAGCGCTGCCTCCCTGTTTTGTTGACCGTGATGCGTGAAGGGGAGAGAGGTTCAAGCAGGCGGTAGAGGGCTTCCCAGCATTTCGTGGACTAAGTTAAGTTCCAGGGATGAAAGGCCTTTGTTTCTCTGCTCTATTATTATGACTGATTATTTATGCTTGCACTGTGTTTATAACCTGAAGTATTCAGCTCGTTTATATTTTGCTTTCTAAACCTCGTAGTGTGAACCTGCTACAGTAACTGAAACATGCATTTTGGTGTGAAGTAAATCAAAGCTTATCTGAAGTATTTAGTTAGTTTATATTTTGCATCCTGAACATCGTAGTGAGAGCCTGCTGCAGTAATTGAAACATGCATTTTGGTGTGCAGTAAATCAAAGCTTATCTGAAGTATCCAACTCATTTATATTCTGCTTCCTGAACATCGTAGTGTGATGCATTTTGGTATACAGTTAGTCAAAACTTATATCTGTCAATGAACTCTTTGCTTATATATATATATATATATATATATATATATATATATATATATGCATAGATGCTCTTTGTAGTGTACTTATATATAAATAGATGCTTTTCATTGCTATTCTTATTCTACTATTGCTAATGTGCTAAATGCCTACATTTACCTGCAATTCTAGTAAAGCTAAATTGTATTTATAATTGGCGTGTGGTCCTTCATTGAGCGTCCTTATTGACTTATATCAAACAGGTGTCAACCAGTCACCTGGATAAGACAGATGCAATCCCTGAAAATTGCCAATCTCCACTTGCACTGGATCCGTAATCGGGTTTGTCAAATACTGATTCGCTACCCTCACGACCTGAACCGTTCTTTCTGAAAGGGGCAAATTCGGGACTTCTGCACTTCTTACTGTAGAGCGTGTAGCTCCTGTGTCCATCAAAAATGAGACTCTGTGTCCCATCACCTTTCCTCTTACATAGGGCCCTCTCTGATCTACTTCTAAAGAAGTTGCAAGCACACATGGCTCCTCATCTGAACTATTGCTCATCCATTCACCATTTATTTCACTCTCACTGTGTAACGGGAATTGGTGCACTGCGTTACTACTTCTGTCTTGTCTCTGACCTGTGACATGTTGAGAAAGCATCATCTGTTGCTGCTCCATCGGGGCTTGAGGTATCTGCATTTGCTGTCTAGGTACCATGGGAACCTGCTGCTGCACTGGTTGCAACTGCAACACTTGTACACAGGGCATTTGCACCTGCTGCATGGGCTGGAAGTTCTGCATTTGATTCACATTATTCAGAAAATTTGGATTTGGAGTTCTCACTCTTGGTCCTCTCATTTTCTGAAATGCATTGACATCGTTACTTTGCTGAACAACACCCTCCTGCACCATCATCGGACACTCCCGCTTCCAGTGTCCCGTGGCTCCGCAAATGTGACACGGCAATAGCTTCTTCATCCCTTGCACATCATTCTGAACCACTACCGAATTCAAATCTGGACTATGATTCATATTGCCTCCACGACCTCTGCCTCTCATCTGAGGCTGAAACATGACATTTCCCTGCTGCTGTGGCATTTGCTGCACAAAAGTTCCCTGCACTCCTGTTTGAGCTGCCTTAATCTGCATCACCATCTCTTTCTCTTTCAACTTTTTCTGCTTCAACTCAGTTTCATCACTACAGTATTTTGAATACTGCAACACCTCATCAATCGGCTTTGCTTGCCAGCAAATCAAATGACTCTTAATCATCTGACCTATTTCAGGTCTCAGTCCTGTCACAAATATGAACACAAAATGCAACATGTCTTTCGGCTCCATTGCTTCCTTGCCACTTTACTCCTTGAACGCCTTCAACAACCTTTCATAATACGCATGTATCAACTTCTTAACTTCCTGTACTGTCCTGTCAATCCTCTGCCAATCAATATTCTTGTGCAAAATCCTTATCTTTGGGAACTAAATCAGCTCATAGTAATGTTTTATTACCTCAGGAGATGGTGCACCTGTACTCTTATCTCTCTCTGGATCACTTGTCAGCCAATCTACAGCTCTCTTGCATTCAACCCATAAATCAGCTGGAACCACTATTTCCAGTAAGGTATTCAAATCTTCGCACAGACATTTCGAGAGCTTCACAAACCTGTCCATCTGCTGATACCACTCTACTGGCTTCTCCCTCAATTTTGGATAATCATTTGTGAATGACAGTATATCACTCCTACTCCAAGGGACATGATCAAAATTTCCCCCTGGGATTTCCCTCATTGGTAAAATCCTTACCGTATCCTTGTCCAGTTGTACATTTTCCGTCACTTCTAGTGAGTCTTGTTTCTTTTTATCTCTTTTCTTTACCCATCTGCCTTCCCACTTCTCTAAGCCTCCCCAAACTTGAAGACTCTGCAATAATTCTTTAATCCACCTTCATTCCGGAAGACCTCATGTGTTCGAAATCTTTTGCCTCAAAATCGAATCTGTAGCTTCTCTTCAAATGCTTTGTTTTCTCCATTTCTATGCCATGCTTCTCGGCCAATTCTGCTAATCTCTGGTGTACCTTCCCCACCTCTCTTGTAATCCTCGAGCATAAGTATCTTAACTCTGCTTCTGTGTAGGGCTCTAACTATTCACCCCCATTGCTCCTCAACTAGTTCACCTGTTTCCATGCTCAATCTGACACAATTGATCTGTTACTCACCCTTAGAAACATTCTGTGGGGTATTCAAGTTGCTAACCATTCAGTCAACTGCTGTGCTGTCAATCCTTGTATTGAAATGTTACTCGCGTTCACCGGTGGCACCTGCTGTACCACTGCACCTGGTGTTTGTGGTGTCAATAGCTTCAAACTCTGACCTGCACTTGGTCCATTCACACCATCATGAAGTGCAACAAGTGGACTGAGATCTAACAGCAACCTCGATCCGTCAAAGGTCTGACCCACGGAAGAGACTACTTGAACTTACTCATTTATTCCTCTCCTCATTAGACTATGAGACATTACTCCTTTCTCATTCACAATTGGCTTCTTCTGCGCAAATAATGGTGCCGCTGGACCAACAGTAACCGTCAGCGATATTGCATCTGGGGCTGTTCTGGCACCTGCACTCTGTGGGAGAGTAACTCCCATACTCTGATTCATTACCGGAGTCAAGTCTGACTGTGTCCCTATCATTAGCGTAAACCTCGGCATAGCCTGGGGCTGTGCCTGGGGCAACAAAATCGGGGTCGGCTCAGTCTGAACCAATAGTGGTCTTGGAACCACTTGCTCTGTAGGCACCACTAAGTTCGAAGTTGTCTCTAGAATCAGCACATGAGGATAAATTGTCTGTATCGGCGGCAGATGCATCAGTGCCTGAACTACTGGAGTAGTCAACGCATTGGGACTACCCTGCACCACTCCCTGTAACTGGCCAGCATTAACCTGTACTGGACTCACTGTCCACATTGCCTGTGCCGAGGCTGTTGGATCGCAACTAGAACTCGGACCACCCCCATGCACCGAATACAGTGGGGGTCAATCCCTCAATATCTGCGGAACAAGATCCTCAGCATCTGATTCCTCCTCAACTATGGAAGTCTTTTTCGATTCCTTACTCCCAGATAGACCCTTATTAGTCTTTCTGGTCGCTTTCTTTCCTTCTGTCTTATCCTCCTGTGTAATGGCAGGAAACAATTTAACATCCTGCAATGTCATTGATCTCCACTTCTTCTGTTGCCAATCCCATCTCGCTTCCGCTAAAGACTTCTCTACTTTTCTTACTCTCCTCTCAAATTAAATTTGCTGTTGCTGCCTAGCTAACAGCTCCCAAACTGCAAGTGCCTCGAACTGTGCTGGTCTCGGAAGGGGCTTCAATTCACATAGCGCCATCTGCAATTGCTCCAAAATTCTCAAATTGAACGTCCCATTCTCAGGAAACGCTAAGCTCCCATTTTTCTCTGTCAACTTGCACCATTGCTTTAACCAAAGACATGGCGCAACACCTTGCTCCTCCATCACAATGTGATCCGGTGTTTTCTCCGGTGGTGTAGGCTCCCTACATTCGCTCTAATGTACGTATCTCCCTTTAGGGCACTTTTTAACGCCTTGAAAAACTACATTTTTTCTACTTTTGTTTATTTGAATCAAATCAGGAAATGACCTTTACTCCCAAGATTCCTTTCACCCACGTTCTCAACCAATTGCCTCTCATGGACAGCTGCTAATCCATCCGTACTGCAGCTGACAATGTCTCATGGCTCGTTCTCCTAAACTTAAACTCTCACTAAACTAATGCAAAATATTGTGAGCACTAATCGAAAACCAAAAACAAATCTACTGGGTTACTACAGGAAAGGTAACACAATCGCTTCAGAAACCTTACAGATTTTCCCTGATGGCCCTTTTGCTCATGCAGCTATTCCTCTTTCATGGGTCTCCCATTTCGCAAGCAAAATTCGACCCGCAAATTTTACTCTCAACTGATAAAAGGGTCTGTCCTGGTGCAAATCAGACTTGCTAAATCTCAGTCAAAATTTTCTGTTGTGCACTTTAACTCACACACTGACTTGTTGACCACGCCTGATCAACCTACTAAACCAGACAGATTACAACATATAACCAAGTGTCTCATACACTTTTCAATATACTCCGGAGTCTTAGACCACACAGGGTCTGTACATCAACAGACACATGGACAATTTTTGAGCAGAAAGTGCCACACACATGTGAAGTTCAATGACTTCCCTACTCTCATACTGTGGAGTACGCACACTCCTACTAATTTCAACTGGAGTACGCAGACTCCCTAAATTCCCTCACATACATCACAATTCACCTGCAATTTGCATAAGCTGTGCAAGCGCAACCTATCTCTCTCTCTCTATCACTATAACACCGAGAACGTACCCAACAGTACTGGCAGGATCCAGGATCTGGGAAAGTCATTTCTGGGCTTAAGGGGACATCATTTTCTCTACAAATGTCATCTTGAAAAACAAAATCCAAATCTCAATAATAATGAATTCTGAACTGATCAATTTTAAACTATCACCATAACTAAGAACACCTGTTCATCAGTCTCTTATCACAACTGTTAACACCTGTTACTCCGTCCTGGACACCTAAACCTAATCTTCAATTTACTACCATACTGTTAATCACCCTATACCAAACACTTATGGCAAGCTCTTAAAGAGGCAAAACATCAGTCTTCTACCATAACTGGTAACGCGCTCAATACACAATAATCAATAATCATTAGTCGAAATCAATAATCAATGGAGTCAGTAATTGTCACACACCATGACTTTTCAGCCATGAATAACCTCACCTTTAGTAAAAGTTTAGTAATTTTATTTCCCTTATATTAACAATGCTGAAGTCATGTAGATTAGTCTCAAAATCAATTTAAACGTATATGAGAAACAGTATTAATTTACCAAAAGACGCAAGAATCACCATCTAATCAAGGCTTGAATCACAATACTTTCCAAAGCATTTGTGCAGATGATTAGTAAAGTCAACGTCAATAATTCCACGCGATCCATAAAGTTCAGCAAAATAGTTTGTCAACCATTTGTCTCTGCAAATTGTCACTCGTAAAATAGAAAACCTCATCTAACCCAGATTAGCATCAGCATGTGGGGCTTCATGCAAAACAATTTAGAATATGAATTTAGAACACATCTAGCTAATGAAAACTATCTAAGACAGCGCAGTTAGTACCTAGAAAGAAAAGGCATAAAAATACAATTCAGTCATATTGTCATATCTACCTATCCTTGGTATGGGTCAGCAAACAGAATCAGTCTTTGTCCTCAGGTCATCAATCGATCAGCAACACATCAGGCTCTCAGTCAGAGAGTATGAGCCCAATGAAAGAATCACGAGTTTCTTCTTCTCACAACATCGCAGTAAACCCCTCAAAATCGGAATCTTTCTCCTCTGTCACATTGTTATATCAAAGTCATCCCAAAAAAAAAACTAATTCCCAATCGGTCAATTAATCGCCCCAAATCTATGAATTCTAATATTTCTTCTTTCTCATGATGTTCATTGGTTCGCGTACGATGCTCTCATCACTCGGTTCGTCAGGTATCAGCTTTGTTGGATCTTCCTCTCCAGTTAGTGTCTTCATTGTTCGCATCCTGGGAAAGTACAAGAATACTGTCTTCTGTTAGTTGGTTCTCATGGAAAGCTTCTGCTAAGCATTTTTATTAAAACAATGAGCATTTCATAGCTAGTTAACTCTGTCAGCATTTTCTATTAGACGCTTAGAAATACAGCTTTTGCATGAGGCCTGGCAAAACTAGGCTGAGTCACTCGCTAATTTAAGGCCTACAATTAATAAGCAAAACATATTTCATAACTCTCAATATTACACAATACTACATTAATCTAATACATTTTCAATATTTCATACGTACTAATCATTTATTTAGTACATTTCGTGAACACTGGTGGCCATTCTCTGTGGTCACAATTTCAAACGTGCACATTATTTTTCTATGTTATTCATTTTCTACATAAGTCATTATTCAAATTCATAAACACTCATTAATAATTTCTAATCAAGGCATCTGCGTCAGCAATAGTTAGTGGTGTAGGGGAGAGTGGGTGGAGTGGAGTGTCTTAGAGTGGAGTGCATAGAGTGGAGTAGAGTGTCATAGACTGGAATGGAGTAAAGTGTAGTATGCTGAAGTGTTGTAGAGTGGAGAGGCATAGAGCGGCAAAGAATGGAGTGTCGTAAAGTGTTGTAGAATGGAATTTCATAGAGTGGAATAGAATGTCATGGAGGGAAGTAGAGTGGAGTGACATAGAGTGGATTAAAGTGGCATACAGTAGAGTAGCGTAGAAGGCAGTGGCATAGTCTGGAGTGGCCTAGAGTCTTGTGAAGTGGAGTTGAGTGGAATGACGTGGCATGGAGTGCATAGAGTGGAGTAGTGTAGAGTGGCATAGAGTCGTAGAGTGGAATATAGTGTCATACAGGGAAGTGGAGTAGAATGGAGTCATGTAGGTAGCATCCTCCCCAGCCTGGGTACCCACCAATAACTACACCACACATGGAACTGAATATTACACATCTTTATTCTTCTGTATGTCACACTGCTACGAAGTCCATTCAGCGCCAAAAGGGTTCCGTCATAAAACTCGCAAGACTCTACATCTTCCTCTCTGTTAACTATACCTTTTCAATCAGTCAAGTTGATTAGTCGACCTCATCTGGTTACTGGAAGCTGTCATCTTCAGTGTCATAGATTTTGTAATACAGTGAAAAGGTAACAGAAGTCACCGATTTCCCAGGTTCAGTCGTTTCTTCACCATCTCAGTCTGAAGAATGATGAATCAAAGACCTTAAGTGAGAAGAGTCTCTGGTAATAGATTTCCCAAGCCATTGTGCAGTCACCATGTGCTCTTTAGTAGACACCACGTGGAACAATTCAGCCTTATGTGGAGCATCAGATTTCCTTCTTCACATCTGTGGGGTGATCACTAAATCTCCTCTCGTAAACATGATATTCAGTGCATGTCACATTTTGTCTGCATAGGCTTTCATTTTCTGCTTGTTAACCAAGTCCCTTGTACGAATCGTGTTTTCACTGCTTTCTCTCTTGTTGGCCCATTGAGGCTACTTACCTTGGTTGTCATTGCTCTCCCAAACATTAAATCACAGGACTTTCACATGTGGCTGAGTGGGAGGTGTTGAATGATAAGCTCATACGTTAGAAATGTATACAGTCTTCAAACTGAGCTTCTCAAGAGTTGTATACTGTACTGCTTTCTTTAGCGTACTCATAAAGCGCTCAATGAGTCTGTTAGCCTGTGGCCACAAAGATGTATTCTTTTGATGCTTTATATTCAGGTGCTTCAGGAATTCTTTGAATTCTTGACTGTTAAAAGGTGGGCCATTATCTGTCTTCAAAATGGCTGGGACACCCCATTTCACAAAGATGACCTCTAGTATCTCAATGACTTGTTCATGATTGTGGATGAGAGATCTTCGACTAATGGAAAACATGAGAATTTGTCCACAATCTCCATCAGGTGATGTCCATTGTCAAATAGACCACAGACGTCGGTGGCTGTTCTCTCCTGTGCATGCTTGGGGAACTCTGACATGTTCAAAGTATGTTGAGTAACATTTGTAGAAAGGCAGTTGCATAGATGACCTGCCTTGAGTTCCTTTTCAACCCTTACATCTAAGTACAGAAACCAAACTCAGTCTCAGAAAGCTCTTCTTGTGGCAATGATACCACAATGTCCTTTGTGAGCCATTTCAATTTTTTTTTAGCAGACTTTCCAGAATCAGGATTCTTGACCCTCACTGTATAACTCCCTCCTGAGTTATGGAGAGTTCATCTTTGACATTTCTGTATTTTTGATATTCACTAGTATTGGTAAAAGGTCAACTATGTCTGTCCCTTGGCTGATGTGTAATTATGTCTTTTAACCTCAGCATGTCACTATCATGGCTGGTGGAAGTAATGATCTGGGCTAACGAGATGGCAGCTGGGGTTTTTGATTTCACAATGAAATTAATGAGGCTTCAGCAGTATTTGGTGGAGTAACTTGACCTTGTAGAGGCAATCTGGAAAGGTAGTCAGTAGGGTTTTGATCCTTCCCTGGATGATGCAAAATGGTATAAAAGTACTCTTGCAATCAGAGTCCCCATTGTTCAATGCGAGGAGGCATCTTGGCTTTTGGATTGCTAAAGACGGTCAATAAAGCTTGATGATCAGTTACCAGTATTAAAGGCTTTCCATACAAGGCTCCCTTTCTATGGTTGGCAGTAAGCACGTTCTGTTTGGGATCAACTTCTACTAGCATATGCCATAATATGCCTTCGAGCATTTGCATTTGGGTGTTCACTGTGCGGTGCAAGAATAGTGCCTAATCCGACTGTGCTAGCGTCAAACAGCATCTGTGTGACGCTTTGGATTGAAGTATGGCATTTCAGCAGCATTTAAAATGGCATGTTTGATTATCTTGAAACTTCTCCTACATTCTTGTGGCCATTGAAATGACCCATTTTTCTCCATCAACTCTCGTAATGGAGCACTTACAGAGGCAAAGTCTTGTATGTTTCTTGAACAGTAAGTGGCCATGCCAAGAAATGAACAAACCATAGAAACATTTTGTGGGGGATCAGCATTTGACAGTGCTTGCACTCTCGCAGGATCAGGTGTCATACCCCCATCAGAAAAGACAAGGCCAAAGAATTTTAGCTTTGTCTTATACAACTCACACTTATCTTCATTCAAAGTTCAAAAATGCATCAGTAAGAACACAACATACTTGTGTGAGAGCTCTATTGTACTCCTTCTATGTAGGAATGGAACCAAATATGTAATTGCTATAGTTGAACGTATTTACAATAGACTGTATGATAAGTAAAATGACATCTTGGAAAAGTTCTGCAGCTGGTGGCACAACAAAACTAAAGACCTGATTTGATATTGGCGGACAAGTTACTCCATCACAACAGTGACGGATATCGTTCATCAAAATTTAAATACCATTTTATGCTATGGGGTTTAGATTTCGGGGGATAGGATATTTGTCACCGTTGTGACAGAGTAACTAGGCCATGTATAGCTCAATCAGGCCCTAAGGGGGTCATTACAACCTTGGAGGTCTGCCTTTATTTTTTTGCCAGAATACCGCCAGTGCTGGCGGTATGGCTTGCTCCTCATTTTGACTTTTCCGCTGGCCCAGTGGAAAAGGCACATCAACATTGCCGCCGGCTCGTAATTGAGCCGGCGGCAATGCTGATGTGCAGCGGGTGCAGTAGCACCCGTCGCGCATTTCACTGCCCGAAATTCGGGCAGTGAAATGCGCGACGGTGCTCTGCCTGGGGGCCCCTGCACTGCCAATGCCAAGTGCATGGGCAGTGCAGGAGCCCCCAGGGGCCCCCTTAGTCCCCTTACCGCCAGCCTCTTCCTTGCGGTGCAAACCGCCAGAAACAGGCTGGCGGTAGGGGAGTCATAATCCGCAGGGCAGCGCTGCTTGCAGCGCTGCCCTGGCGGATTATCACTGCCGGGGCTAAAATGGTGGAATACCGCCGGCCCCCCGCCGTCAAAATATGGGTTTTCGTACCGCCAGCCTGTTGGCGGTACGAACGCCACTTTAACCCTGGCGGTCACCGACCGCCAGGGTTGTAATGACCACCTAAGTCTTTTATATCGAAACAGACCAACATGTTGGAACAAGTTTTAATGAGCTGCAATTTTCTTTGAGTTCCAACCTTTATTTAAATCAAAGCGAGAGAAGACCTTTGCACCATTAAATAGCGTTGTCATGTCAGCAATGTGTGACCCTGGATGTTATTCTCTTTCAACTGCCTTGTTTGCCTGATGCATGTCAATGTATATGCATACAGCTCCTTCACTGTCCTTTTGGGCACCACCACTATGGAAGAAACCCATGGCGCTAGACCCGTGGAACGCTCAATAACGTGATGTTTGAGTAATGATTCAAGTTCTTTTTCAACAGCTTCTTGTAAATGAAAAAGCAATTAGTCTATGTCTCTGAGCAACAGGAACATATCCTCGTTAATATGCAGCTTTACATTCATAGTCTTAAGCTTACCTAAATAATAAAACAACAGAGAATTGACTTGCTATTTCGTGATGAGCACTCATGTTGTAATTCACAGAAATCAGTCCCATGTCAGTGGCAATGCTAAAACTGAGTAGACAGGCACTTGATGTTAGACCTTTAAGCACATGAATGGATGCTTGCACCTTCATTTTCTTCTGTTTCATTGTCACTACAAATGAACCCTTGACTCTTCATGGGTATTGCTGCAGCCCATGTATACACTTTGGTTTTCCATGGCGTAAGCTGCGGTAATGGAGATAGTTCATTACACTTCTCTTCAGGCATTATGTTTATCCTTGCACCACTGTCGATAATGAAAGGTATCAAACAACCATTCGTTTTTTTGTAGCTTTGGACAGTGTTTGTATGATTTCGGTGCTTTGGCACATCAACTTTTCTTTGAGTGATATCGCTTCACATCCATCCAGTCCAACATGTGCACAGTTTTTCTGAGGTAAACATCGACATTGCATAACCACTTTCCTTACGTTCACTGGATATTGAGGCAGAAGAACTGGTTGTTAATGAGTTAGATAATGATCCACTTCATTCAATGTTGATTTGCCCTCAACTGATGTCACTGATTGGCCTTGTGGACGTGAGTAGTGTGTTGCTTCTGGAACATTGTGGCAGCAATTTTGTCTTCACTTTGTGACGCACTTACTTTTTTCTTCACTTTACAAACCGTCACAAAATGGTTGTCTGTCCAATGGCGGGACATTTACATTTGCCTGGAAACAAAAATCCACACCTAAAACGTAACTACTTTTTACCTATAGACATAACTTTGTGCCTTCGTTTTTTTGCTTGGCTTACTTTTCAGACTCATGACTGATTCACTCTGGGAGTCTCTGGCCTCAGTGTCAGCAGCTTGTTTTTCAGCACATTCTTCAGCTCTGGGAGCCATTAACATTTGCTCCAGACTAAGAGTTTCTTTCAATATTCATGGTCTGAATGAATCTGACAAGCATCCATCAATAACAAGAAGAGATATAGGCCCGCATTATGACATTGGCAGTAAATCCCGCTTACCGCTACGGTGACGTCCGTCAACATACCGCCGCAGTGGCGGATATCCGTTCACCATATTATGACACACACACACCAAACCGACAGAATACATCCACATACACAAATCCGCCAG